>NC_143586.1:145256920-146697685 GCF_048544385.1 Mastigoproctus giganteus | reverse complement strand
TAAACCTCCTTCCCAGTGGCACACCGGTTGAAAATTACACATCTACCTTCTTCAGATGAATTTATACCAGTGCGAATTATTGGTCAGTATCCCAATACTTTTGGTAATATGGTATAGTCTGGTAACATGGCAATTTATCATTAACTGCAAATAATTTTAAGTATCGACTGCTTGTAGAGTACAATAATTTCATTATTTATTTCAACTCATCTGAAAAACGACAATATCACAGCATTTATGGCAATTCAGAAATAGTTTGAAGATGGCAATCTTCAAAGTTACAAGGAAACATTTTAATTTTCGGTTTTATTTCCTTTGCAAATATCACGGTCATTAAGGTAATGGTGTTATGGTAATAACGTTATTACAACATTATGAATTACTGTTGAAATTCATTATTATGAAATGTAGCCTCTCCTCAACAAAGACTGTGGATATAGATCCCTATAACCCATTAACTGTGACAAGGCCTGAATTAATGAAGGACCTTAAATTGCCTTTAAGCAATTTATTCAGCAATTTCCGAATTAATTTTTCTTTTATATTTTTCGTGTCCGTTATTATGATAGAACGATGTCGTAAAATATGGTTGCCTGAAATACTAAACGTTCATTTGGAATAGAACTGAAAGCATTTTATCAGTGGTATGTAATGGTGCCATTAATGCAAGGGTGGCTTCTTATTTTCGTTTATAATGTTTTCTTCAAGTAGTCCTTATATGTCTGCTCATCTACTTCTGTTTATCCATGTGTTCCTCCACTAATTCTCATATCTTAGCTACAGATTCAAAGAACAATAATAACAGTCTTAAGTTATATCATCTAAGAGTATGAATTCAGTATCATAATTAGACACGTGTAATATAAATGAGCGATGTCGTTGTGACTGGACCTTAAATTTTCCCATGGACCAACAGAAGAACATAATTGAAAATTTTGCCTCGATCCGACTTTTCGTTCCAGAGTAATACGCGAAATATACTTTCATTTATATAAATAGAATTCTATGGTCAGGGGTGGTTGGGGGGACAGGGATTTCTTAGTTTTCGTATACCGCTGCATAGTGTTTTTCAACTGCACACAGTAATCCGATCCTAAGGCAGTCTTAGCATTTTTTTCTACTACGAGGGGACCATCTGCAAACCGTCGTAGTCAACTCCCGGAGAACGGTTATCGGAGCTACTGATATTTGATCTTGACACTCCCTTAGAAACTCTCAACCTTCTTTAACAACTTCTAAGGGTGCCCTCAAAATCTCCTCTCTTGGTTTCTCAAAGTGTAGGAGTTACACTTAGGACTCCCAAATGCGCCACAACTTATAATACGTTCAGATGTTACTTTCTGTAATACTGAAATGAATATGTTCTCATAGGAAGACTGTGTTCTATGATAAACGATGCGAATTAACGTTCAGCACCTCTAATACTATCGTCGCCATGAAATTCTACATCTATTTTACGCAGTGCACGCTGTCTTTATGCTTATTTGTTCGCAAATGCCTGATTACATCGCATTTCCTGCCGCTGGAAATTGAAAATATCAACTTTATTACAGTATACAAAGCACACGTGTTACCTTTTGGAGATCTTAGAATTTATGGAAAACCTTGCACACACCTTCAAAATTTTACGTCGTGTTTCCCTGTAATCTTATTGAAAGACATCGTTAATTTATTCAATATCTATATTCAATACCTTTATTAAATATCTAGTAAGCGGTCAACTTGTGCCCGAATTACAGACTGTACACATCATTGCATGGATTCCAGTAAGAGTCTGAAGGCATTTACTTTCAGATTTGATCTTTCTCCATCGGGATATTTGTCAATTTCTGTATTGCGGTAGTGAATTGCAAAGCCGAACTGTTCTTTATAATATATTACAGACTTTCTCAACTGGATTCAGATCTCGAGAACTAGTGGCCAGGGTGGATGTTGGAAATCTTGGCATGTTCCTCGAACCATTCAGATACGATTTCAGTGCGGCAGATAGTTACGTTGTTGTCTTGAGAGAGAGAAATTCCATCGCAATCCATGAGTTCAATTTTCATGATTAAATGAAGATCTGCAGGGTGAAGTTGGTCATATATGACAGAAAGATATTCATTAGAGATAACACAACCTTCTAACAGTATCAATGGACCCAGTCCGCACCAAAAGAACAACTCCCCAAACCATGGTACCATGTGCGACTGTTAACACAAAGTTTGGATGCATGGCTTCATGTGGTTCACGCTACATTTTCACCCTACCATTAATTCAAAAACTAAATCATGGCGTTGACAGTCCCACTCCAGTCTTACCTTTTGATTTTTTTCAGAAACAACTGTTTGTCTTCAATGTTTTTTTTTTTTTTTTTTATCATGTTTCAAGAATTACTTTTTAATTATTGAAACATGATAAAAAACAGAAGAGGCACCTCGTGGAAAATGTTTATGTCGCCATCATACTCTAGAGGAATTTTTACGTGCGCTTATTTTCCTTAACACAAATTCAATAAAAAATATCATGGACAGAGGATAACTACTACAGCCACATGAACTACAGTTACAGATTTATATTATGACTACCTAATGAAAAAAAAAAAAAGAGTTTTTATATGTAATGATTCTAGACTAACAAAATATTCCGTTTTTCAAGGCTTGACCTATTTTCATTAATTTTTTATAGTGTAAAAACAAGGACGAACTGTAGGCAGCGATTCTAATTAATGAAGTAATGGAGGAAGAAATCTAGTATGCCCATGTGCATGCCATTTACCAGAAGGTGCTACTAGATCGACGATTCTAAGTAGCATCATTAAACCTTCAAGTTAATCAAAACGGAATAAGTCCTATGAATCTGTGATAATCTGTTAGAAAAGGAGTTCGCTAAGAGTTCTCTTTGCAGCTGTTTAAATATAAAAAAATATGATAATTTGACCCTTGTTTGTAATTAATTAGTGTGCTTGTTTGTGCAGCAGTGAGAGACATCGTCAAAGGGCACTTTTTGGAGTTAGAAATGCTATGACCTGTATTTGTACTCAGATCTCAATTTGGATCAAGTTTTTCTTCTACTATCTCGTGTTTTGTCTCTCTCTGTTTTCTGCAAGGCTGTTTGGAAAGGTGCCAGGTATCGGCATGGAGTATTCACTAAGATGTATTTACAAAAAAGGGAGAAGAAAGAGAGAGATTGAAGAAGGCGATAATGATGGTGAAAGATTCAGGCATTCATTTTGATCTAAAAGGTCATCTATATATTGAGAGAACAAATAATATTTTATCGAGGTGCCCACTGACCTTGCTCAATTTCCTTTTATTTCTAAGCTTTAATTGCGATCCCCGCCCTATTATATTCTTGTGCTTCTAACTTCTTAAGACGACCAATTAATCAATCTTTGAGCTCTGGTTTATCTCCAAATACGAATATACTTTACATTAAACAAAGAACATTTTCTTGAAATGATTGTTATACACGATAGCCGTCTCCACTTGAATCTGCACGAAAACAGTACTCAATTGAGCGGTGATCAATCGTAATGGTGATATCAGCACTTCTACAGATCAGGAGATCAAAAGAAAGCACATTCGAGAAAAAAACAAGAAGTAGCTAGAAACTCAAAACTACGAAGAAATTTTTAAAATAACTAATAACAATTCCCTAATACAGTACTATGTGTTTTTGATATTACTATGAAAAACATACACTGCGCAGCCACTTTATTAGATACATTCATCCTTTTCCTGAAATGGAATACTCCTTCAGTGGCGCAGGTAAAGTTTTCACCAAACTTTATAGAAACAAATCTCAAAGTGTCCACCATTAATTTCTAATAAGATGGGGTTATTTTTTAATAAGCAATTTAAAAGTATCAACACCATCGAACCGCAGCTCGAACTTGCAATAACCAAAATAGAATCCTGTACTTCATGGAACAATTAATCGACTATCAGAAATGAAATTCATTGCCAATCGCTTTTTGTAAGTATTGGGCTCTCCTCCTGATCTTGAATTGCAAATAAACAATACTTCAATCTTAGTTGTTACTACCGTTAGATTTATTTGACTGATATTAGACAGCAAGTTAAATTTCCAAGCTCTTGGCCGCAACTTTTGCACATCTCTGCTCCCACCTCTGTCCAAATCAGATGGTTCTGTTGTTACTTCAGCCAAGGATAAAGCTGACCTGCTAGCATCGCATTTTTCTTCCCACTCATGTATTAATGATCTTGGTAAAACCCTTCCCACCATTCCCAACACGTTCCATTCAATGCCTCCTGTGGTCTTCCGTCAAAAGGATGTCAGAAGGATTTTGACGAATCTTGATGCTAAGAAAGCTCCAGGTCCCGATGATATTTCTCCACTTGTTCTCAAAACCTGTGCTCCTGAACTTACTCCTGTTCCTTGCCGCCTTTTTTCACTTTCTTATTCCAAACGTGTCTTTCCTTCTGCTTGGAAATTTGCTCATATCCAGCCAGTTCCTAAAAAGGGTGACAAATCCCTCCCTTCCAATTATCGTCCCATTGCAATTACTTCTACTCTTTCTAAAGTAATGGACAAATCAACCGCCAACTCTTAAGCTACCTAGAAACCTTCCGTCTGCTTAACAATCGCCAGTATGGATTCCGTCAGTGTCGATCCACTGGTGATATTCTGGCTTATGTTACCCATTTATGGACTAATTCAATGGAAATGTTCGGTGAAACACAAGCAGTTGCTGTTGACATCTCAAAGGCTTTCGATTGTGTTTGGCATAAAGGTCTTCTAAACAAGCTTCCATCTTATGGTTTGCTAGCTGTTTTTTGTAATTGGTTATCCAGTTTTCTCTCTGATTGCTCACTGAGGATGATGGTAGATGGCTTTCTGTCTTCTAACTTCTCCACTAATGCGGATGTCCCACAAGGTTCAGTTCTTTCCCCCACTCTTTTCCTCTTGTATATTAATGACCTTCTTCCATTGACGGGAAATCCTATCCATAGTTTTGCCGATGATAGCACATTGCATTGCACTTTCCATTTTGAGAAAACTTGTCTTGCTCAATCAGCTTCAACTTCTCGAAAATCTGCTACCAATTCCTTAAATGCCGATCTCCAGGTAATTCTCCAGTGGGGCAAGGACAACTTAGTTGATTTCAATCCTACTAAAACTCAGTCTTGTCTTATATCTCGCAAAAAGGATTCTTCTGCTCCTATGCTTATCTTTGGTGACACTCCGATTACTAGGCAAAATGATATATCTCTTTTGGGGATTATCCTGACTTCTAATCTCTCTTGGCACAAACACATTACAAATATTGCTTCCTCTGCCTCTAAAAAACATGGTTTTCTCTTTCGCTCTCGGCGTTACTTTTCTTCCAAACAGTTATTCACCCTGTACAAATTGCCAATCCGCCCTACCATGGAATATTGTTCCCACAACTGGGGCGGTTCCCCCAAAACCTCTCTCAGGCTTCTAGATTCCATTCAGAAGGAGGCAGTTAGGTTAATTAATGACTCCTCTCTAACAGAGTCTCTCCACTCGCTCTCTCATAGACGTACTGTTTCTGCTGCATGCCTCTTCTACACATATTTCCATGGGCGCTGTTCTTCTGAATTGGCTTCTATAATTCCCGCTCTCTCTTTCAAAACAATCCGAACACGTGCCGTCACCAGCCAACATCCTTTTACTGTCCAACTTCAAACCCACAGAACCAACTTTTCATCTTCCTCATTTATTCATTCAACTGCCGTTTTCTGGAGCGACCTTCCTTCATACGTTTTTCCTGAAAATTACAGTCTACAGAAGTTCAAGTCCAATGTCAACAAATATCTTCTTTCGTCTTCTCAACCTCCAACCCAAGCACGATACTAAGTACTATAGGTACTAATACCTCTCGTGTTTGGAGTTTACATAAAAAAAAAAAAAAAAAAAAAAAAGCTCAGCTCACATCACTCATTTAATAAATATTTGACTAAAGCATTTGGACATACTTTGATGAGCCTCATCCATGTCATGGGGAGCTGATCGGTATATTTTACTGCATCTTTACAGAACTTTAATCCGTTCACGCCTAGATTATGGTTGTCCAGGAGTACTACCTTGCAACGTCTAAATATCATCCAGCAGAGTGCTCTGAGGACTGCTGTAGGAGCTTTCAGGACTTTTCCAATCCAAAGTATTTATTTGAAGCACATGATCCCCCATTACATCTTCGTAGAAAACAATACTTCTCCACTACGCTGCTAAGATTCGGAGTCTTCCATCGCACCCCAGTTGGGGTATCTTTCTAAATGAAAATAGACCTACCTCACTCCGGATTAATGAGCTTGTTCAGAGTTGGAATGTCCATTTAAGTGTATTTTTCAAGACGTGTTCCACCTTGGACGTATGTTTCTGCCTCCCATGATATATATTTTCTTCAGTTGGGAAAGAATGTCACACCTCCCTGCAATATCAGGTAGTTGCCTCAGGTCATGCTACTCTGAACTCCCATGCATGAAAAATCTACACTTGACGGATCGAAAACTGATAGTATGGTAGGTGCTGCAGCAGGTTTTCCTTCACTTACGGTTACAGTCTCACTACTATTAGAAGGTAAGAAGATAAATTTCTTATTTTCTCGTCCTACATTGTTCCCAGCTATTCTCCTGCAGCGTGTCCAATCAGTCAATCAATTTTTGCTGGATCCCTGGCTATTCTGGGAAATTAAAGGGCTGACCATGCCACTAAACATCCTCAACCCGTTCTCTCACAAGTTCTTCAGATTCCTTGCACTGACTATAAGCCTATTATTCACAAAGCATGCTACGACAACTGGTCACAAATCTGGAAGATGAATACTAACAGCAAACTTTACCAGATAAAAGAAGATCCAAAGCTGTGGCTCTCTGGCATCCGACGATAAAGATGAGAGGAAGTGGTATTGGCAAGACTGATAATCAGTACAATGAAATTAAAGAGATCAGTATAATGAACTCTTCCTAATATTGGAAGAAATCCCACCTCAGTTCTCATCCTTTCACAGACAACTTGCGGTTTGTCATTTCCTGGTTTTGATTGTCCCTTACATTCAATCATCTGGTTAAACACTTTTCAGTCACTCTCCACGTTAAACATCTCACATGATTTATCACACTTCTTAGGAAATGAAGCAAATATAGAAGAATTTTAATGCATTTTTAACATATTTACCAGTACAGGAGCATATAATTTAACATCTCTAATGATATGCTGCATGCAAATAAACTAAGAACCGACACAATTTGGCCTCAGTAGCCCTTGTGTCGTTAAACCCAATACTAACAATCAAGAATGGGTATTTGGCTCTCTACAGCAACCTTCAAAACTTCCTACAGAATATTCATTGCCACAGGAAGGATTGCTTTTCTCAAATCTGAAGATTCGAAAGAAAATTGTAAACACGGTGTTTAAGATATCCTCAAAATGGTGGCTGAAATTTAAAAATATCCCTGAAAGTTTCTTGTCGAAAATTGTTGTCAATACGGGCATATGCACCATCCTGCATAAAAATTATGCTTGCATGTAAATCACACTCATTAATCTTAGGAATAATTTTGGTCTCCGCAATAGGCTAAGACATCATGCAGTTAATTTTGTATCTCAAAATACTTCGATTATTGATCATATAAAAAATGGGACGAATAGCAGCATGTTCCGTAAACCCACACCATATAATATAACCTTTAATGGAAGGAATGATTCTCAATGCACACGATAGTTTCTCGAGCCCAAATTCGAATTGTAACTATCACAGATCCGTCATCGGGTTTTGATAGTGGTGCGGTTCCATTCGATGAAGGTGTTGGTTGGTTGGTTGGTTGGTTATTAGGAGTTTTATCGGACATTAGCATCTAAGGCTATTGTGCGCCAAAAGATGGTGTTTGATTTTGTAAAGAAACAGGCGGAGGCCTATCTTCAAGGCTTTACATTTCACGATTCAGGGAATTCCAGTCAGACGAAAATGATGCCTTGAGGCATTTTTATTTCTTTGATACGCTCTGAGAGCAACGATAGCACTACCTTCATTCTTGTAATAAAGGTTAATTAAACGCACCCTATCAAATTTTATCAACTTTTTCAACGAACTTAGCTGGACTTAGTTGCTTAAGTTAGGTTTAAACTTCAGGCATTTTATCTTGACGACGTAGAATAACACCACGACGTTGTTGTTGTAGGGTTTTTGGTGCATCAACAACTTAGGCCATATTATGTCTGTAAATTGCGGTGTTCTGTGGTCGTTTTGCTGTTTACTGGAGGAAAAAAACGAGTTTTTGGAAAAAAAAAACATGCTACTCTCGCCTGAGACCGACTAACTTAGCCACGTTGTAAAAAGGCTCAATTTCCTCGCGTCATTAATGGGATTCGAACTGAGGTCTTTTCTACTCAGTGTGGGGAGGACGGCTCACACCTGGTGGAAAAAGCTCGTCATAGTAGTTATACCAGCTGTGCTGTCCACGAGAGCAGATCACGATGAACAAACACTGGAATTTTCCGATCCTAGAGCCATTCCTTTGTTTATTGGAGTAAATATATCGCCTAGCCTCCTGATGGTTTAATTTAGAACTATTTTTTTTACTGATGTTCATTAAAATTGGAGTGAAAGCCCATTGTCTTTAATTAAAGCTTCTTCTAACAACCAAACAACGTAATATTATCTCAGGTGAAGTCCAAGTTTAGTTCTGTCCAGCCTTTGTTAATAAGTCATACATGCTACTTTAAATGAAATTTAACCGCAGAACACATCTTTTACAATTTTTTTAAGTATCAGAAATACGAGTGATATTCAAAATTTGATGTACACTGTGTACAGCTTTTATACGTAAAGAAATTTAGTTACTGTTTTAGTTAAAGAAATTAAATATATTTTCAGTTTATGCTCTGTGCGTGAATTAGAAGTAAATTTTTATAAGATAATGACGTAGTTATGTAAAATTACATAATAATAATAAAAATAAGTAAAAGTGGAAAAAAAAGTATCAGGCGTTCTCAACAGGTCACATGACTGATACGTTATTATTATTATTATTACTACTAGCCATATAGTGCAAGGAAGCCTGAGGCTTATGCTGCACCAGCCAAAAAAAAATTTACGAGTTACCCAGAGAGAGTGAAGTAGAAGGGAATCACCAAGAAACAGAAGAATGGTGATATCCAGCTCAGGACCCTGGGTGTGCCAAGCCCATACTCACCAGATGTGAGCCCCTGGGGTTTAACCTGACACAAGATTTAAGTGTTCTTAAATAGCGAACTTTTCTGGCATGGAATGTACTATTCGTTCCATTCCATGCCAGAAAAGCAAGGACAGCATAGTATGTTAATGGTAATATTTATATATGTAAAAAAATCATTTTTTCTTTCAATCATAACCTGTTAATCTAGATCAGCTAATTGACCATAATATTATGAGGTCACTTTGTAATTGGAACAATATTGTAATGTTGATTAATAATGTTATATTTCTTAATTATTCACTGTCACGCATATTATAGAAATGTGCTTTGATACACCCTGTGCCATGATACAGATATTGTTATTACAGCTGCGTAATAACAATATCTGAGTTAAATCATGCTTTGCATCGTTTGCGCATGCGCGTGCTCTTTTAACTTAAATTTATTCAGTTAGATTAAACTTTAATATTATAAATAAATTCTGTATTTTCATTACATTGTTACGTATGCAGCTTTTCACTTTAGCTGACAACGGCTTTCAGTCGAGTTTCTTTATTCATCTTCTAATAAGTCCGGCAAAACCAGATGAAGCCACGTTTTCTCTTAAGCACTTTATTCCCCGGTTATTTCTGAAAGATTCGTAATTAAATAAAGGACAGATGGCAAGAATAATACTGGAGAGGAAGTGCGAAGAATAATAATCACAATTAAAATATTAGATAAAAATACTTAAAACAATAAAAACACCAAATTATTTTGTATTAATGAGTCCAAGCTTTGCAATGAAATTTAATTATAAGCAGCAGAAATTGTATACGTAATAAAATGGAGGAAGACAAGCGTAATACTTACAGTCAAATTACCAATCGCTTTCCAGAAGCGCCCTCTCACTGCAATCCCAAATGACACTGTGAAGATAAATTAATATTTATTTTTATCGAAAAATAAACAAAGTTATTGACTATCTACTGTTTTGTTATTACTTCATCTACGGTTTCTAGAATACAAAATTCAGTCTAATACAATGACGAGTAGGCATTCTTAATTAGCAGAGCCAGTATGGCATTTTCCCAATATTCCATTAATCTCTTTTCGTATGAATTGATGCCTCATTATCGATACTTCTGAAGAAGCATGTAATTACACTAATATTACTTCCTATTAAAATTCAAGAGCTTAATGGAACGTCCGAGAACCTTGTTAATGAGATATTTGTATATAAATGAATGACTAGTAACTTCGTGGAATACTAATCTCGAAGTAGATCCTCAGGAAATGAAACTTACCATCGAAAAATAAAATACAAAATTCTGGAAGATTTAATACATATCGGGTTCTCGAATCGAGAAAATTTCTACTAACAGATAAGGGAAATGAAGAAGGGATGTTTTGGCTCGATGAGGATAATCATATTCGGACTGGTAATACTTCTCATGTGATTAAGTTAGCGTGGTCATTACTCAATGATGATAACATCGCCCAGTTAGCGTATTACTCAACAGTGAGTTCAATCGGCATCGTTGACAAGTTCTGGATGTTAAATACCGACTAAATTCACTTGTCTTACCTGTCACGTAGAAAATTCCCGCTTTCTTGTAATTGTCTGCTGTTCTGTATTTCTTACAAATTGTATCATCGCGAGAGTGTTGTTACTGGATTCAGTTTTCTGATGCTATCGTACTAGGAAATCACACGACGAGAAGTGGACGAACATCGTTAAGTCCAGTCAGCTGCACCACGTTATTTGACACGACAAAATATACAATGGAGAGTAAGTTCACGTGCTAACAATTCTCTGTTTTTTTTTGGTACATATGGCAAATGATTATTGCTCTAAGCATACACAATCGGGAGTACTTCCTTTTCTCTGAGTCGGAAAACTAAAAGAGAAATTTTGATTATAACGTTTGTTCTTTAATATCCGGAAATGTAGAACTGAAATAATCCGTGCATCTATGCAAAATTGAACATTAGCTGAATTATGTTTAGTTCGTGTTGTCATAGAAAATCATAACAACGGTCTAACATTTCAGGTTTGCTGCAGTACAAAAATTGCAAAATACGACTGAACAATACGATTCGTTACTCATCATACGATCTGACACCGGCCTCTTGCAAAACATTAACAGATCTCCTTTCGCCTCAAGATTATGATAAGATCTGTTACTTTCTCTTATTGCATAAGAGAAAGAACAAAGACTAAGACAACAGAACTTGGCATTTGAAGTTTACCACGATGTCCACCAATGCTACCACCTTGTACTTTGCGGACATTTTCCAGTTACTAATGAGAATTATTTCTCACGGGACTGTTCCTTTCTTCTGAAAGTAACCTTAGAGGAGAACTCTTAAGAAATCTCGCTGTGGCTTCCCCATTTCTTCTGGAAGCTATTTTAGCGGAAGCTGAAGATTTTCTCTGAGAAATAAAAAGAGGATCTGGAAAAATTCGATGATTCATCATCATGTCAGTGCACCTTCTGTAAAACTTTTCAGCATTAGTAAAGGCATATGATGCAAGAAAGCGGGCTTATACAGCATCATCCAAAAAAAAAAAAAAAACCCTCATTTCACCCACCCACTCGCTCCAAATGTTTGCCTACTTTTTGACAATAATGGTGATCATGAAGCTTGATCATCAGTCTTATGTCAGATTTGGCTCTCAGCGACTTCTTCTTCCAAAGATGAAAAGAACAAAAAAAAAAAAAAAGTTTTCCGGAATTCAGCAAGAGAAAGTGACTGGTGTTTTCGTGTCTTTGTTTTGAAAGAAGAGGTCCAGATATATTAGTATTAGTATTAACAATGGCCACATGGTGCATGTAGACATGTATAATATCTTCTGTACAACGGCTCCGGAACATTAGTTCAGCTCCACCATTGTGCTCAAGATACAAGACTCTGTAGAATGGTCAGAAACGTGTGTAGTGTAGTGTTGTGTTTGTGTAGTTATGTTGTTTAGTTGTTTCTGGCCACTTTGCCACCGGGAAGGCCAGGATCTCCTGAATAGCCTACCCGGTGCCCATCTACACCACGAGGAGGTGGGCCACAACTATCTATGTCCCTAGTTCCATGGAGGTTGATCATTGAAATCTTTGTCTGCCCTAGGAAGGGCGAAGTCCCGCACCCACTGGAGGTAGTGCTATACCAGTGGGTGCCAACAAAATCCCGTACCCGCAGCTGCCCAAGATGAGGGTACCAGCAAATAAATAAAAAAAAATTAAAAAAATAATAATAAATAAAAAAAATAATAATTAAAATAAAACAAACAAAAATATATACATATACATGTATATATATTTTGGGAAAAAATTTAAATTAGTAATAAAAAAAATGAAAAGTGAGATGGGAAAATGAAAGAGAGAGTGACAATCTTCGTGTTTTAGAGACTTGAGATCGCCTGGGAATTGAAAGCAAAAGATTCTTAAAGTTTCATAATTTAGGTTCTTCATAGTAAACAGTGGTAGAAAGAGGCTTTGTTATTCTAGGCACTTGATTTGAATTGGTGACTGGTTGGTTTGCCAAAAGTTGATTTCTTCTAGAAAATAGCTCAGTTGAGAACTGCTGGATGGCTGTGAAATTGGTGATGGATTCTACTAATAGTGACTCGTTCCCTGGAGAAAGGCTGGGAATTTGTGCCTTCAGGATGTTTCTAATGTCCATTTAGAGCAGGCAGTGATGTAGGATTGGATTCAATCTTCCGTTTGTTGGGATATGCAGGAATCAGTGTTAGCTAATCTAAACTGATACAGTTTTGAGTTCATTGATCCATGGCCAGTGAGGAGAAATGATGCATAGATGTTAGGAGTGAACCAGGAGAAGGTTGTAGTAGTAGTAGTAGCATGTGATGAAAGAAAGTAAATGTATGAGCTTATGCAGCATCAGCCAAAAAAAAAAAAAAAAAAAATCACACCATTCCCTCCAAATGCCTGTCCAGTTCCTCCTTAAATTTATTCAACCTATCAACTTCCACAACGACAGATGGAAGTTTGTTCCAGCAATTAACCACCCGCTGGCTAAAGGCAAATTTCCGCACATCTATTGAATTATGAGGCTTCCAAACCTGTACGCAGTACTCGAGGCGTGGCCTGACCATTGCCTTATACAGAGGGATAATCACCTCCTTTTCCCTGCTAGCAAAATTCCTATATATCATTGACAAAACCCCATGACCTGCCCTGGCAGCCTGTCTGCATTGCTCAGAAAACTTCATATCTGCCTGCACAATTACTCCCAGGTCTTTTTCATTTTCTACCACCTTAAGTGTAGTACCACACAGTTGGTACGTTTCTCTGGGGTTACTTCTACCCATGTGTAGTACTTTGCATTTGTCAAAGTTAAACTTCAGTTGCCACTTCTTAGCCCGTATGCCCGAATTATCTAGATCCTGTTGCAGTAGCACACTGCCATTACTGTCATTAACAACCCTGCCAACCTTTGTATCATCTGCAAACTTCGACATTAAGCCTGATATACCTTCATGAATATCATTGATAAATATACAAAACAACAGTGGACCTAACACCGAACCCTGTGGGACTCCACTAATAACATTAGTCCAAGAAGAGCAGCACCCATTGATTAACACCCTCTATCTTCTAGCACTTAACCATCCTTTTATCCATTGTAGCAACTTACCCTTAATACCATTCTGCTCCAATTTGTACAATAGTCTTCCATGCGCAACAATGGCGCCTCCGTAGCCAGGTGGGAAGGAGCAGCAGTGCGTAGCACACGCTTCTTGATTAGACCGGGGTTCGAGCCCGTCACCACCAAATACGGATGATGCGGAAAGGTCAGGAAATGGCCACCGCATATCCCGGAGCAATATGGCCTAAGCTGCTAATGCTCCTAAAAAAAAACCAAAACAAAAATCCATGCGCAACAGTGTCAAAAGCTTTCCTGAAATCGAAATATATGATATCAAAATTATTTTTCGAATCCAGTTCCTTTGTAACCACATCATAATATCCTATCAAATTTGTCAGACAAGACTTTCCCTTAACAAACCCATGTTGTGTCTGAATTATTGCTGCAGTCTTGTCTAGATGCAATGTATCTTTAACCAGATGCAATGTATCTGCAATGCATCTTTAACCAGCGACTCCATTATTTTACCCGGAACAGAAGTTAAACTAACTGGTCTGTAATTACTCGATTAATGTTAATCGAGTAATTAAGATTAAGGTTCTATGGTTTGCAGTGAAAGAGACTTCTGGGATGAAGTTGAAAGTCGTTCTGCCTTTGGTTGATATGTTCCAGCGTGTTTTTCATTGTTTCATCAATTCTGTCCAGACTCGGGTCTTTTCACATTTTATATCTGCAAGAGTGTTAATTGTTATTCCTCTGAAAGTCATGGGCCGTATCTCCGTATCCATTGAGAATTGTACACATGTTTATACGAACCTTTTTACTTAGAATAATCGAATAACTATAACCTCCCAAAATATTTACTATTCCTCCTGAATCACCTCCTGTATATACACTGTGCTGCCACTTTATTAGGTACACCTACCTAGTAGCTTGCTGAGCCTCCTTTAGCCTTAAAAACCACGAATTCATGAATTGGTCTAGGCATGGATTGAACAAGATGCTGAAAACGTTGTGCAGGAGTGGGGTATCATGCAGACATGAGTGTCACGCAGTTCCTTGAGATTCGACGGATGTGTAGGCCTGCAGGGAACAGCCGTTTTCAGCTCATCCGAAAGATGTTCAATAGGATTGAGATCCAGAGACTGAGCGGGCCACTGCAGCAAAGAAAAGTCATTGTCATATTCCTGGGACCATTCCATAGTGATTCGGGTTTTGTGCACCGGCGCATTATCCTGCTGGAATTACTTCCAGCAGGATAATCTTGATCAACTTGAACGGACGCACTTGGTCAGCAACGATGTGGCATTCAGACGTGAATCCTATGGGTATAAATGGACCCAGCGTGTGCCAAGAAAATATTCCCCACACCATAACACTGACCCCACCACCGTGCACAGTAGCAGACATGACCGGTCCATGGATTCATGTTGTTTCCGCCAAATTCTGAGCCTTCCATCAACATGATGCACCAAGAACTTCGACTCGTCAGACCAAGCAACTGTTTTCCAATCTTCGATAGTCCAGTGCTGGTGTTGCTGTGCCCTCAGGAGGCGTGCTCTCTTGTTCTTCATTGATAACAAAAGGTACGCGATGTGGTCATCGGCTGTTTTCGCCCATTCATGTCAAAGTGCGACTAGTGGCTCGCTGTGATATTTTGTTCTGCTCACCAAGATTGTATTCTGACGTGATGTGCGACATTGTGGCTCGTCTGTTTGCTTGCCAATTCTGGCCATCCTCCTCTGACCTCTCTCATCAACAAGCGATTTTCTTCCACGGGAGTGCCGTTGAGAAGATATTTTCTGTTCGTTGCACCATTATCGATACACCCTTGAAACTGTGGTGCGTGAAAAGTTCAGAACTGCCCTTTCAGAGATGCTTTGTCCAGAACGTCTTGCGCCTACTACCATGCCACGTTCGAAGTCCGTTAGATCACTCCTTTTCCCCATTCTTGCTACGGTTTGTACGCTTAACTGACGCTAGAAAGGTTGTTTTGCTGCATTTATATCCACAACTATGGTCATGTGACTTGTAATGTTGCGGACAAACCATTTGTGTGCACAGCAGGGGTGTACTTAATAAAGTGGCAGCACAGTGTATATGACTGTTGTATAAATTGGAGCATCGTGGCACTGGGGAAAAGTTACTATTATTGATAAAGGGATGTTTAAGTGGTAGAAAGTATAGAGTAGTTAAAATGGTAACTGCCTTTCATGGACGTGATTAGTGGGGTCCACAGTGCTCGGTGTTGAATCCCCAATCTGGTTTTAATATTTATTAATGATATTGATGCAGGTGTTTCATGTTAGGCGTCTAAAGTTTGCTAAATAATACAAAGGTTGGCAGGGTTGTTACTTCAAGGCAATCTAGATAAAGTAGGCGAATAGACTAAAAACATTAACCAAGGTTTAGCAGTGATAAATGCATGGTGCTCAATTTTACTATACTCAAGGTATGAAAATATGAGTATGAAAGAGTACATAAAATTCTCCGAGCACTGAAACCACTGCTTGAACAGCTGGTGGGATTCTGTCAGTGGTATAGACTATAGAGGAATTACCAGCAGGGAAAGAGAAGACCATTACATATCTTTTTATATAAAGTAATGGCCAGGCTGCATCCTGAGTATCGCATACAAGTCTGGAAGCTTCATTTTACGATGGAATGGGTGCAGAGAGGGGTAACGAGATTAGTTGGGGGGAAGGATCTTCTTTCCAAGGGTGGGAGAGAGAGAGAGAGAGAGAGAGAGAGAGAGAGAGAGAGAGAGAGAGAGAGAGAGAGAGAGCGCGGTTCTGTAAACTAGGCTTCTGCCTAGTGATCTAAGTAAAGGTCTTAAAAGAGCTGAGTAAACTAAAGGCTGATGGCATTATTCTTTCAGAGATGGCGCGCGCGCGCGCGCACACGCACACACACACACACGGTAGCATAAATTTAAATTGAGAGAAAAATAAATGAACCTGAATACATACCTATTCATTTTGCCCTTGGAGTGCGGCACAAAGCGAATATTGGACAGGTTTATAATCTATGAGAAGATATCTATTTTCTTGGTTTACTAAACTATAAATATTACTTTCATTCAGAAAAAAATATATTGCTCTCAATATTCAATGGAGGGGAGAGAGAGAAAGGGAGAGATTTTTTTTTTATTTATTAAAGACGAACAGTAAATAAATTTTCTGTGTATAATAATCTATTTACATTCTATGTACAATTAAGATAAAATAAAGCAACTTTTGAGAGAACATTTACACTTCGGGAAATTAATACAGTTTCTTGACATTTGATCAGTCTTTTCTTAAAGACACACATTGAAGGTAATGGAATCTACAATGTGTCAACAGGAGTGGCACGTGGTCCTTGCTTCTTGAGTGTTTCAGTAGAAGTTGTAAATGCTGGCCTTCGCAACAATGAATAAGAAATTGCACGTGATCTGTGTTGTCTGTGAATCAGGTACCAGTAGTCGTCTTCCCAAGTGAGATGAAGATTGAGCTCCTTACAGTGGTGCAGTGCGTCTTTATAGAAGGAGGATAGTTTGAGTGGTGCTAGGGCTATATCCATTATTAGAATGGAGTTAGCCGTCTAGTGGCTGTTGCTAGTAGTGACAGAGTATGTTTGTTTAATTTTCAGTATCTTTAGAAAGAAAAATAGTTCGAACGCTGTGATTTTGTCTTCAAGGAAGACCAACCCCTGTTCCTCGCGAGTGAGCGGCTTGCAGAGTTTAGAGAAGGAAATCCAGTTGGGTTTCAGAGGAAGCTTCGGATGGATGCTTGGAGTTAGAACTTTGAGAGTGTAGCAGAGAACACTTGCTGCCTTCTGGTTAACAACTAGCCCTCTCCGTCTCAGTGATGACGTAGCGCATGCTCTTTTCCATTTTTCTAGTATTCTATTGAAGCAACTCAGCAATTGTGACCAGTTTTTGTTTTCTTTGGGGGAGATGTTTGGGGCGTTGCCGAGATATACTACAGACATTTGTGTCCCTCGGTGGACCATGTGGATTGAATGGGGAGTCGGTTCTCGCTTTCCAATTGCCATCCCACGGGCCACTGGTCCTACAGTGATTTAGTTCTGCACCTGATGCTTCAGTATAGAGATCATGAGCCTTTTGGATGACTTCCAATTCATTCTCGTTAAGTATATCAATTGTACCGTCATATACGTAAGCTGAAAGGGTTATTTTTAAGTGACTCTCTAGTAGCAGCGTTCGTTGGGATTGTGGCAGTTTTATTTATTTTTTTAAGGAATGATTCTATGGCTAGTACGTAAAGTTATCCAGAGAGTGGGCAGTCTTGTTTTATTCCTCTGAAGTATGGTAAAATATGGGTGAACTGATTACTTAGTCTCAAGCAGAATTTGGCTTCTTTATATAGCAAATTGATTGTTTGGGTGATGTAGGGCCCATATATGAACGCCTTCAGAGTTTCGATACAGAGAGAGAGTTAATAAGCCATTCGTTTTGCTTATAACAAAAACATAAAACTTAATACGAAGATAAATACGAAGATTTATTTAACAATGATTCCATTGTTAAATAAATTAACAATCTTAGATGGCAATGCTGCATGATCTGTCAGAAGCTTGTTCTGTTTTATCTCTTTTCCTATGGTACTAGATGCCGTAGCCATCTGGCGTGGTCAGGCGCGCGGGTGCATAAGTACACGTGCCTTGAGTGACCGGGGTTCAAGCCCGTGATTGCTGAATACGGTGCTGTTTCTTGTATTCTGTCTATCTTGTTAACTCCTCTGACTGGTCGTCCCGGAGTATAAACAGAAAATTTATTATTTTTTATCTTCTCAATCTATCGACCTTGGAATATAAACTTACGTCATAGAGTAAGTGGCTATAATTACGCCAGTTATCACTTTAGCTGCAGTCAATACTTCTGCTGATGCAGTGACCGCGGGCATCTCGTTAAAACCTTCACATCCCGGAGGGTTCAGTATTATGAGAAAGTTGAGGGTAGTTCCTTCTTTACATCCTCAAAAATGGAGTATAAATTTTCTCCCCAGTTCTGCAATGGTGACTAGATTTTCAATTCAATTTTAGGTGATAATTACTTTGATGGTTTTCTTTCTTATACAATAAACTTTTTAAAGTTTATTTAAAATTGAAACTAACTGGTCATTTTTTCGATAACGTGAAACATTTTTTGTTCCGCGTTATGATAGAGTTGGATGCAATACACCACATTCAATGGATATAAGAAGGCCTGATGTACCCAGCGATTAGGAGCGAAATTGCAGTAGCACACGCTCTTTGAATGGACCGTGGTTTAACCTGGCATGACTGCTAATTACGGTTAACGAGTGTATTCATGATTTATTGTAAACGTTTCCGACCTATGGTGGTGGGGCCAAAGTATAAACACGAACACATTTCGGAAATTAAAATATATTTCATCAATGCCAATTTACAGCGCATCATGGATTAATCGATTAAGAAGTTTAATTGACTGATGGATTGATTTTTTAACTCCGGAGGAACAATTTAGGCCATGATTGGCTAAGTTCTGAGATTAGAAGTAACTTGAAAAGAGGAAGTAGAGTTATCATTATAACTCCCCTAAGAGTTAACAGAAATTCATTTTCCTTGTTTTTGGTTTCTCGCTCTATTAATAATATATTTTAATGGTCAGAGTTACAAGGAATAACACATAATCTGAGTTGTCCTTAAAGATGCAGCTATAAAAGAATTATGATTACGAAATCCAACCTTGTTCCACTTCCCACGGAGCAGCACTGATTTGAATAGTGTCTACGGGTATGGTCAACACACAGTTCTACCATTTGGAGGAAGACATTTCTTAATGAGATTCTCACTCTCAGCTACAGCAGTGGTTCACCTGGGCGTCCTTGTGACACTTCTTGAGAAACGGTATAGTGCACTCGTGGACGTAGCGGGCAAATAAAGTAACACCGTTCCTTACTAAGCAAAGATGTTTTTAAGGTGGTCTAATGGAGCACCTTAATCGTAGCAAATAACCTTGTTTTTGGGTGGTTTGAAAAGTAGCCAACGAATTATAGGCTAAAGTAATGATACCCTTATTAAAACGTCATAAAAAGGAGCCTTTTCAAATAGCAATTTAGTAATAAAATTAAATACAAGATATATTATGGTAGTTTAACATTTTTATATTTATTTTTTCCACAATAATTATTTGATTACATTTTCATTCTAAATTTAAAGTTCTTTAAAAGAGTATTTAAAATTGCGTCTTTTTAGCAAAATTTTCGATTATAATCAACTTAAATAACATAGTATTCATCGCGTTGAATAATATCGCATAGAAATTGTATTTAAAATTCAGAATAGGTTTCAAGAGACATTCCGGTTATTCATCCTTGTAAATATTGCAAACGCCACCAAATGAATATAAATAAGGAAAAACATGATAAATTACGAAGATAAAAACAAAATGAGATTACATAAAAAGAGAAGAGAAACAAATAACACTTACAAGAAGAAAAGAACGCCTTATATTTGAAATTGCATTTTTAAAGGCATTAACAGTCCGGGCAGCTTTTATTATCTGCAATTTTCCGAGGCATTATTTTTATCGCACACGCGCTGTCTGCATCAGGAAGTGGATGGACACATTTGGCGCAGATAATTCGAGATCCTCAATGTTCGCAGCTTGAAAATTACCAAACATTATACGTAATATAAGACCATCTGAATGTTTCGCCTTGTTTTCCTCCTAAGAAATATTCCCCCATTTTAAAGAAACTAACGACATCGGTAAGTGGCTCCGATTTATTTTTACCCGCAATTCCAGATTAAGCGGATCCAATTTTAATGATATATTTTAAGAGCTACCATTTTCATCCATGGCTAAGTCTCATAAAAACTGGACTCTTTCACGTTTCCAGAACTGCAACATTCCATCGATGGCAATTAACTCGCACCAAAGCAAACGGGCGTGTTAATGTGAAGAGTTCGTTATACATCCTCGTGTGTCGAGGGACTCATTTTTTTAGGGCACATAAATGCATCACTGACTTCTTCAATCACTTCAAAAAAAGCTATTCGAAGCCTGTGGCAAGCGTGCGTCCCCTAGTGGCATAATTTGCAACTTTTTGCCATCATATATTATCTTACTTGAGTATCTGCTAAGAAAATGTTACTGGCGTAAATTTTATGCTTCAGTAAAGTGCGCATTTAAAGTTATTTGATTTATTTATGCCACTCAGTAATCTCTGGGGGAAATGGAATGCTGCCCAGATACTCCCAAGCATTGTAGAATTTGATAAAGAAGATACTGTAATGGGTTGTGGATTTAAGTCATGATTTTGTTTCGTTTAAATTCCTAACATTTTCGCTTTTCAGATTAAATAAAAATGTTCTTTTATGACTGAATTCTGTTTATGGCTATATAGGAGTATTGTGGCATCATATATGATGATAAATTGGAGAGTAATGTTCACAATGTTTTATTTTAATTAAAATTTAGTGCGTGATTTATATGTACAGTAGTTATAGATACGTGATCTATTTTTCCGCATATCTGCATATTTAAGTTTTATTCAAACCTTTCACGAGATTTTCTAAGCTGTTGTGCAGGATGGTACCACGACACCTGGTAATACCATTGTCCACCGCTACTAATTGCTAAATACTGTTAATTAAAAGTAATTAAACATTCATTACTGTTAAGGAATTGTTTTCAAGCAAGATGTCTTTTAAGGTAAGGAAACGGACGGAAATCTCAAACTGCTATAGATCAAGGTTGTATTGGAAGATACTGTAAAGGATTCCATTCAGTCCGTTTCATCTAGCAGCTGTCAGTTGAGCAATTATGGTTGTGCATTGTCGTGCAAGATGATGATCGTAAAAAAAGTTGTGGCTAGTTTCTTTCGGTGGCATTTCGCAATTCTGTGAAGTTAAACAAGCCAGAGTTTCCGGGAGGAAAAACCACATGACCTTGGTCGAAATCGACTAACTCAGCCATGATGTTAAAAAAAAAAAACAAAAAAAAAAAAGGCTACTTAACTCCCTATGGACAGTCAATACACTTAGTGTTTGTTCCTAATTTCAATCTTGATAGACTATCAAAGAAATTAAATTTTTTTTGATTTACTGTTTTTTCAAATATCCGTAAAAATTATCATTAATTCATGCCCGAAGCGAATGTCTTTTTCCTTAATGATGCAAGCCATTATGGTGGAATTAAGCCTCCTTTGCAATGAAGACAAATGAATTAACTTGATGGTAGATTACTCTCATCAACCGGTGAAATACCACCACTTTGCTTATTGGAGGATTGAAGTGGTGGAACCCATGTTTAGTCTCCAGAGCTAAGTTCCGGTCAACCCTTCCCCATCTCTTCCATCATGCAGTATGACTGATGGCTTTTGAGGTTATGATGGACATCATGGCCAGATCCAATCTTCTTTACATTTCGAGGGTACAGCTCTAAAACGGTGTTTGCAGTTCGGCCGCTAGATAGTACATCGGACCGAACCTATTGGTAACTGTTTAG
This sequence comes from Mastigoproctus giganteus, assembly GCF_048544385.1. Taxonomy (NCBI): domain Eukaryota; kingdom Metazoa; phylum Arthropoda; class Arachnida; order Uropygi; family Thelyphonidae; genus Mastigoproctus; species Mastigoproctus giganteus. The sequence goes on along the minus strand of NC_143586.1, from coordinate 146,675,476 downwards.
GAGTCTTCCGGATCAGCGAGTGTATAATCTTGCTACCTCTACTCTGCAGATAGTGACTGGAGGTAGTCCGAGTAGTGTGTATGCGGGGAGGGGGACATTGTCGAGGTCACGTTATGTCAAGGATCTGGGTATATTCTTACCATGTGTACGCCATATCCAAAAATTTCATTACTTCATACAGCATGTCCCCCACTCCCACTTTTTTTTACTATTGAATATAGCATGTATTGTCAAACTAATAGCTGCAAAAAGATCTAAATCTCCCAAACACTTCCTAGTTCATTTCACAAATTTACGTGGGCTCAATTCTGATCTCAACGATGTCCATTTCCACTTGCAGTCTGCCAAACCCCATGTACTTTTTTTTGACAGAATCTCAGTTATCAGTAGATTCAACTGCTGCTCATGTCAGTTGTTCAATTTATTCGTTATATGTTTCCTTTCGCCTCAAAGGTAGTACTCGTGCATATGTCCATTCCGATATTCCCTGTCAGAGACTTGGTAATTTGGAATCTCCCCTTTTCGAACTTCTCTGGCTTAAAATCTCTCTACTTCATTCTTTCAAATTCATCTGCTGTCTCTACCGTTCTCCCAACTCCACTAATCACTTGAAGCTCTTTGACTTCCTCTCTTTGCAACTTGCCTTTCTCCAGTCCAACTTTCCTAACAGTGAGGTAATTTCCCTTGGTAACTTTAATGTTCAAAACTCCAGCTGGCTTCCGTTTTCTAGTCACACCGACCCAGCTGGTCGAGATGCTGAGGCTTTTGCAATTACTAATGACCTTGCACAGATTGTTCATTTACCTATCAGAATACCGGACAATTCTAACCATACAGCCAACATGCTTGATCTGTTTTTTTCACAAACAGTCCTTATTAAGTACACAGTCGAAGTGATTGGTCTTTTAGGCACATCAGATCACAACTTTGTGATTGTCTCTTTTCCAATGGAGTCTTTATCTCATGGCTATATCCAATCTCGTATTGTTTGGCATTATAAGAATGCAAAATGGGATGACCTGCGAGATTTCTTTACTTCTTTCTCTTGGTCGGATTACTGTTTCAAAACTTCTGATGTCTGATGTCAATTCCATTCCTACAAGAAATAATTCTTGTAGGAATGGAATCCTTTATTCCACACTCCATTTCAAAAATCTCGTCTTTTATCTAAACCTTGGTTTTCCAATAAATGTGCTAAGGCCGTTCAAGAGAAGAATGCTGCATATCGTAACTGGCTTGTTTCCAAATTCTTTAGTTTCATTTTCTGCTTACACCACAGCACGCAACAACTGTAAAGCAGTTATTAATCAGTCCAAACTAGATTTTGAACAGGCTAAGAGTAGAAAACTTTCTTCTTGTCCTAATGGTAGCCGAGCATTCTTGTCTCTTGCCGAAGCTATTGACTGCAACTTTTGCCCATCTCTGCTCCCACCTCTGTCAAAACCAAGTGGTTCTGTTGTCACTTCAGCCAAGGATAAAGCTGACCTGCTAGCATCCCATTTTTCTTCCAATTCATGAATTAATGATCTTGGTAAAACAATTCCCACCATTCCCAACACGCTCTATTCAATGCCTCCTGTGATCTTCCGTCAAAAGGATGTCAGAAGGATTTTGATGAATCTTGATGCTAAGAAAGCTCCAAGTCCTGATGGTATTTCTCCACTTGTTCTCAAAACCTGTGCTCCTGAACTTACTCCTTTTCTTTGCCGCCTTTTTTCACTTTCTTATTCCAAAGGTGTTTTTCCTTCTGCTTGGAAATTTGCTCATATCCAGCCAGTTCCTAAAAAGGGTGACAAATCCCTCCCATCCAATTATCGTCCCATTGCAATTACTTCTAGTCTTTCTAAAGTAATGGAGAAATCAATTAACCGCCAACTCTTAAACTACCTAGAAACCTTCTGTCTGATTAACGATCGCCAGTATGGATTCCGTCAGTGTCGATCCACTGGTGATATTCTGGCTTATTTTACCTATTTATCGACAAATTTAATGGATGAGTTCGGTGAAACACAAGCAGTTGCTCTTGACGTCTCAAAGGCTTTCGATCATGTTTGGTATTAAGATCTTCTAAACAAGCTTCCATCTTATGGTTTGCCAACTGTTTTTTGTAATTGGTTATTCAGTTTTCTCTCTGATTGCTCACTGAGGATGATGGTAGATGGCTTTCTGTCTTCTAACTTATCTATACCAATGCCGGTGTCCCCCAAGGTTCAGTTCTTTCCCCTACTCTTTTCCTCTTGTATATTAATCACCTTCTTCCATCGACTGGAAATCCTATCCATAGTTTTGCCGATGATAGCACATTGCATTCCACTTTCCTTTTTGGGAAATCTTATCCTGCTCAATCAGCGTCAACTTCTCGAAAATCTGGTACCAATTCCTTAAATGCCGATCTGAAGGTAATTCTCCAGTGGGGCAAAAACAACTTAGTTGATTTGAGTCCTTCCAAAACTCAGTCTTGTCTTATATCTCGCAAAAAGGATTCTTCTGCTCCTATGCTTATCTTTGGTGACACTTCGATATCTAGGCAAAATGATATATCTCTTTTGGGAATTACCCTGACTTCCAATCTCTCTTGGCACAAACATATTACAAATATTGCTTCCTCTGCATCTAAAAAACTTTTCTTTTCTTTTCGCTCTCGGTGTTACTTTTCTTCCAGTCAGCTGCTCACTCTGTACAAATCGCAAATCTGCCCTACCTTGGAATATTGTTCTCACATTTGGGGCGGTGCCCACCAAAACCTTTGTCAGGCTTCTAGATTCCATTCAGAAGATGGCAGTTAGGTTAATTTATGACTCATCTCTAACAGTCTCTCCACTCGCTGTCTCATAGACGTGCGGTTTCTGCTGCATGCCTTTTCTACAGATACTTCCATGGGCACTGTTCTTCTGAATTGGCTTCTATAATTCCTGCTCTCTCTTTCAAAACAGTGCGAAAATGTGCCGCCACCAGCCAACATCCATTTACTGTCCAACTTCAACCTTATACAACCAACTTTTCATCTTCCTCGTTTATTCATTCAACTGCTGTTTTCTGGAATAGCCTTCCTTCGTACTTATTTCTTGAAAATTGCAGTCTGCAGAAGTTCAAGTCAACAAATATCTTCTTTCCTCTTCTCAACCTCCAATCGAAGCATGGTGCTAAGTACGGTAGGTTCTAATACCTCTCGTGTTTGGGGGTTTCATAAATAAAAAATAAAGTCACTTCTGCATTTGTTAAAATTTTAACAAATGTTAGTAAAATGCTTCATCTTCCTAACATTTCAGACCTCCGACAAATCTCCAATATTGTGAATTTATCATTTTTATTCGAAAGATAAAAACAGACAGCATTCTCCATCCGTTAGCATGTTCAACATTTGATTTACCGAAAACGTAACACGAAGGTCTAATCTCAATAAATAAAAAAAGTGTTGAAGGTTCATTAACGAATGAAAGAGAGAGAGAGAGAGTGTGTGTACTTCTGACAACAGTACTGCTTCATTATGCACAGCCTTAAAGCTCATAAAAACAAGTTGAGCGCGTGTTCAGTTCTTAACGACCCATAGTTACTATGTTGTTACCTTGCAATTATACCTTCCAGCTGTAAAAACCGCAAACAATGGAGTAAGGTCAAGAGAGCAAATACAGGCGGAGAAGTGGGTTGGGGGGTGTCCAGTAGGTTCAGATTCCTGAAAGTACTGTTTAAATATCTTTCTATACACTATAAAGAATAATTTTGTACACTGCTTTCTACCTCACCCCCCGGATGTATCTTCGTGATCACTATCTACACCCCCCCTCTCAGGTGGCATTCTGTGATGTAAGATCGGCGCATTAATACCGTATTAATGCGGTGATTTCATTACATCATAAAAAACTTGTTTGAAGTACTATTGCATGACCAGGAAGTTAAAGAAACATTTTCATTTCCTTTTGTCAGCCAGTAATATAATAGCTGCACCGGGATGAGATCTAGGATATAAAAATCAATATGTAGATAAATAAATACGCATAAATATATATAAACACACCACTAGAACTTTATTTTATTTCTTTTCTTAGAAGACAGTCGCTAAGTGGCAGCAATGGCAGTCTTAGACACATTATAAGTATAAATGAACAAAGAATGATTTATTCATTTGAATCGCTTAAATTTTAAATATTGTAAATTGTAGGATAGCTGAAACTCGAAATGATTTTGAGAGAATAAAAAAAGTACAAAAATAATAAAATTCTTAAATACTAACTGATTGAAATCGCTGCAAGGGAGTTGCTTTATCAGATTCCTGAAAAGATTAATGTGATGAAAAGTATTTATTATAGAAATAGCCATTGTTGTCCATATTGACAGCTCCGAGAGCGCCCTCCAGCGATAAATTAAAACTCTGGCTTTAAAAGCAAAAATAAATAAATTATATCCCTCTACTAAAAATAATCTAAAATACATTTTGGATTCTTTGTAGCTTTTTAAGGAAGTATGCGAAAATTTATTTCAAGTCCACCCACGGATTGGATAAAAATAACTCTCACAAAATGGCAGGAATTTTTGCTTTAATCGTTCACCATATGAGGAAGTGAAAATAAAAGGTAACTGCAGATCAGATAGAGAAAAAAGGTAATTAATGGTGTTCCCGTATATTTATTAACTAGACGTGAGTAAGTGAGTTGGTATTTGTCGAAGCAATGGAGGGGCGTGGTTGAAACAAGCTTCGTTAGGTACTAGCTAATTAAATTGCACTAATTTTAATAATATTGGCTAAAACTGGACAGTGAAAGCGTTCTGGTGTTTGATTCATTCAACCGAATGATTACTCGGATCTGAAACAACAGTTATGTTTTTAACCTTATTCAATGAAGCTGATTGGCCCCATTACTTTATCTCGGAACTTCCTGTTTTTATTTTTGTTTATTATTTTCACATTTCTCCTTTGATGAGCAATATTAAGAATTGTAACCAAAGAGAATAACCGGGTCATTCTAAAAGTGTACTGGTTCAGGCATATTATACGCAATTCGCTATTTTTATATTGGACCGTGGAGAATTCTGTCCGAAACAGTTGACCCGAACATCGTGGAAATGTCCTGTTTTGATACAGAAATAAAGATTTAAATGTGAGCATTACGGGTTAATACGCTAGTATATAAGTGGGTTATTTGCATCGGTACACAAATCAGTTCATCACGCTCTTTTGTTTCAAAACACACAATTCAAGCTCTTCTGCATACTTAGCGTCTTGCCGTGTAATTTAAAAAGCGTGTCACCAGTTCGGCATTTAACCACCCCATAGGGGGTCAATACTCCTAAGCAATCATGACTACACCATTCACAGATATGAACTCGTCCTTCGCGTTGTAAATAAGGGATGCTCGGTTACTGTTCTTAACCTTTGAGCTTTTCATTCTCGAAGTAGTGAGACTACAATAAAAACATTGGACCGGAAAAAAGAAGAATCACTACTTCATTATCGTTTCTGTTAGAAACAAACGGAAGATGGCGCCATTCCTTATTCTAAATGTAATACTAACTTACTCCTCTCCTTTGCAAAACTAAAGTTCTAAATGCTATTGTCCTATTTCAACCAATAAGCGTCTACATTTCAAACGCTCTTTGAAAGTGCTGCATCAATACATAAGGAAAATAATAGCTGTCTCAACGGGCTCAAATCATGCAAGAATCTAAAATTGATCGACTGTCGTATAATAAGATCAGTCCGTGACACTTGTTAGAAGAAGAGACGTGTGACGGAATAAATATAAATGCCCTGATTTGTCTGTGATCGGTCACGTAACCTTTTCGCCACGAGGAAAATGTTGGCTACGTTACTAAAAAGGGCTATTTTGGTACTGTCCTTTCTAATGGGGGTCTCAAGTTTTTGTCACGTGCAGAACGATGCGTTTACGGCTTTGAGAGGACGCTGCTGACTTGTCACGCGAACAATGCCTACCTGATGAAAGCCCAGATGTCAGTGAACCACTCGTTGACGGAGAGGAGGAGAAAAATGGGCACAGAAGATTGCCGGAAAGAGGAATGAGAAATAGATGAATCGCATTCACGAGCTTGGAAAAGGCCCTTTGTAAGTTGTCGAAGCCTTTGGTGGTTCCTGGCCTCTCTTGTCCATAGCACCTTTAAGGTCTTTGAATAAATAGGGAATTGCAAGATATTTGCATTTTTATTTTGCGAAGTTTATGCAGCTTTCTTCTTAAAGGTATCACGTTATCTTCTATTTCATGACTCCATAATTTTATACATCAGTATATTTATTTGTCAGAATTCCTAGAAACACTATGATAAACGTATGCTAGTTTTTCAAAGACTGCCATTGGATTATAAAAATAATAAATGTAATAATACGACTGGTTTCTGGATGAAACGAATATCTTAGCAAAGTGCAACTCTTTGATAACTCAATTCTAGAATGCAATCTGTGCTTATAACTCCAACGGTGACCGCTGGTAAATAATATTGGTAACAAAAAACAGAGCTTGTCCCATGGAATAAATAAAGTATATCGTTTTATCTTTACCCCCGGTGAGAAAGGAATGAATTAGTTGATAGGCACGTGATATACGCTGGTCGTAATTCAGATAGTGAGTGCATTATCAGTCGAAAGCTGGCTATTCTGTAATACCGCCAGCAGCGTATTAGCCAAGCAATGACCTCAGCGACCAGGTGTTCAGTTCAATGCATAGATAAGGAAATGTTTTATAGAAGAATTTTATACAATTCAGCTATAAATCCTGAAGTCCAGATTTGGCTAATGGAGTTGAATTAGGAATGAATTAGTAAGAAGGTCGAAAATTGGTTCCAATTTTCTTCTATGTTTTAATGAATTCCGTTGAAAGCTGTCTATAAAAGCAAACAGCAGTCCTGCAACTTTAGAGGTTCGTAATGGCGGTGCGCCAATTCAAAAATTTAATTGCTTCTCACAGCTATCTATGGAATTCGTATAGAATGGGTTGTAATGGGTTGATAAGGTTCATCTTATCCTGTTTACAACCAATGCTTTTAGACCGGAAAGTTGTAAGATGTTTAAATGCAATTTATTGATTCAGGTTTTTTCTTCATGTATTTTATCATTGTGGTTTACGTTACGTATGGAATCGATCGACGACATGAAGAAATGCGAAGAGGAGTATAGTGACGAGGGAGACAGAGAGGAACAGTCCCCTGGGTATAAAAAAGGACAGATAATGGTAAACACACACACACACACACACAAAGTTACCCTTTTTGCGCTATTCTTGTGAAAGTTTAAAAGACAATGAACAATACGATTATGTTCAGTCCACAGCTTTTTAAAAATAAAGCTCTTGTTTGGTGGCCCAAGGGAGAGAGTATTAGCCTCTTTGTGGAGCATGTGTGTTTTGTATTACACGATAAGGCTAATGCTTTCGCTTGAATTCCTTATAGCCAAATACAACAATGTTGGCCAGTATGGGTAGCACAGTCGGTATAATCGCCATTCTCCTGAGTTCGAATCCCGTCAATAATGCCAGAAATTTTTACGGTCTTTTTCATAACATGGATGAATTAGTCAGTCTCAGGCAAGGAAGCATGGTTTTTTCTTCTGGAACATATTTTATATCAATAATTTATTGCTGATGCACCTAAACCCTATAACAACCAACCAGCCATTGGTGCTGAAAGTGTAAATCGGAACCATCGGATCACATGATTTTCCTCCAGCTTTCTCATAGTTGCTTCTGTTCACGATTATTTTCAAAACATTTTCCAATTGTTAAAGAATCGAATAACACAAGCCTTCCAACTTCTGACAACTGTAGCTGTTCTGTCTGTCTGTCTCTCTCATTCTGGTGCAGCACCTACTAAACGGGCACCGACAATATCGTACATCCTTGATGGTTCAGGAGATCATGTTCGTTCCTCATTGCCGGTGAACTTATTTGGTCACTACTCGGATTACATGGCTTTACCTCGCTTTCCTTTCAGCACCATGTAGCCTTTTCGATTTGCACAATCTTACAGAGATTGTTACACATATCGCAAATTTACATATATCGACCCCTGACTTAGGCCATATTCCACCGCATATGTTGTCTGTAAATTGCGTTGTTCCGTGGTCGATTTGCCTGTTTGCTGGACGAAAACCCATTTTCCGAGATAAAAAACCATATTAACCTCGCCCAAGACCAACTAACTCATTGCGAAAAAAAGGTCCATAAAAATTCATGTCACGACGGGATTTGATCTCAAGTCTTTTTCACCCGCTGTGAGGAGGACGGCAGTTTCACCAACCGTACTACGCTCGACGAAGAAAAGAAAGGGAAAAGAGCGCAAAGATTAATTGCTGCTCCGTGAACTGTGACTGTCCGTCTTTTTATAAAACGAGTATTGAAACGTATTGAAAGAAAACATGGAATTTCCTAAAATAAGCCGCATTTTTAGAATTCGAGCGATCTCATTTGCTTATCTCAGCTTTCTGGATCGATTTCAAAATAAAATATTCACTTGTTGGCAATATCCGAAATAAAAAATGAACATGTTTTGAAATCTTAAAAGAGACTGTTGTGGGAACAAGCAATTAGATGAATATAATTGAAACGAAAGTCCCATTTGTCTTTTAATATCAAAAACAACAAACAAATCATTTTGAAGTGTGAATTTTACTCTAGTCAGTTCAGACGTGTTAGAAATAAAAATTTTTACACGGACTAAAAACCCTATTAAGCCAGACAGATTAAATCAACAACACTTTGATTAATAAATGCTGCATAGCTGACAAAAGAAAACACTCGCAAATCTGCATATTTAGCCTACTTTCACAAAGGAAAGCAGACTTATGGGACCAACAAGTCACCGCATATGCGCACACCCTCCCTAATAACATTTCTGTGAACAGTTAGATTCAAACCCATTTATACTCTATAGTTTACTGTATATGGGAAGGGAGGTCCCAAGTTATTATTACTATTGCGATCTACCATATAGTTTAAAAATGGCGCCTTCTGAAATTAAACGCATTCTTTAGAATTCAACAGTCTGAAAATTATGCTGTAGAAAATCATTCATATCAGTTCGAAAACCCAGTATAGCACTACTTCCGGTAGGTGCAGGATTTGTGCATTACAGCACACATAGAGAATGGTGGATCCAGGTGTTAGTTAATCCCTGGTGGCAAAATGGCCTGACATAATGCTCTTTTTTTCAGGCCTGTCTTGCAGACGTTCTGAGCTTTCTCAGGAGTAAAAGGTGGAGATGGGCTTGTGTCTAGGAGCCACCCTTCATATCAGGACACACACAATCAATGTACAGAAAGACTACAGTATATATAAGAGCATGTATATAAATCTGTATATAAATATTGTATATAAATTGATTAATATTGTATGTAAATTGATTAAGATAACTTGAGAATGTATATACAGTTGTGTGTTAATAAATAAAATAAAATAAAAAACCTTTTTATATAATTCTTTTCATATTCGATTTAGAAGTGAGGGGGTGTTTAATTTGCGATGTAACAAATGGATGGGATGAGATTTTGGAACAGTACCGTATGTGGTAAGGAAGGTCAAAATTCTACAAAATTAGAGTAATGTAATATAATGTAGTTCGAACCCGGGCCTTTCTCAGAATGCTTCAGAACAATGTGGAAGTGATGAAAGACGAAAGTAGACAACTTCGAGACTTCAGAATTATTTGTGGTGGCCGTATTTCTTAATATTTATTTTCCTTCTTGTATCAAATTCAAATTATTTTTTGAATCCTATGAGAACACAGAGAAGTTCTGTGTTCTCATAGGATTCTGTCATATGGACAAATTGACCGAATGTTCTATTGTGGAATAGCCCAACATCATTAGATATTCTAATGAAGCGATGGATATAGCAAAACATAGAAGAAAGATCATTTTTTGTAGTTTACGAAATACAGATATAATTGTATCATTTTTTACTAAATCCCATTCCTTTAGACGGAATTCCAAAAGCTCTTCGTATGCCTTTGATAGATTTAAATCACGCACAAGAAAGATCGCTTAATTTACTTTGAGTTATGAGTCTTGGTTGGGTCTAGGCATTCTAATCAGATTCACAGTTCATGTGGACTCTTTCCATAAGTATTTTTCTCTCATAACGATGACGTTTTTGTAGGAACAGGTTGTTTGTTATTGTGACTTGTCTTTATTAATGGCTGAAGGGGCATTTGGATACTCGATTTTTTTTCCTTCTTTAAAAATATCTGTTGTTGATATGATTGGTTGGCTGGTTCTCCACACACCATGGCAACAACAAATAGCAGTAATACTTTATGTTTATTTTGTATGATCTTGAAATGAATGAAGGTTTTGGAAAGAAAGCCTTCGTTCTTCTAGTTTACGAACTGGAACGATGTCTTTTTATCGAAAATTTTTTTTTTTTAATCTCCAGAACTTTCCAATCATCAGTTCCACTAATATGAATGGATAGACCAAAATCTAAACATGAACAATAAATAGGAAATACCTTGCAAAGTGAGGGTGCTAAGAAGAAACAGACTACACAGAAATCAGCGTTCAAAAACGCACCAACTCCATCATATTTCTATTGTTATTTTATTTTTTTTGGTTCGTTGTTATAGGCGTCCTGTTTTTTCTGTGTTTATTTTTTTCTTAACCCTCAGTGTTTGGTATTTCGGTTTTTTTAGAATGATTGGAATAAGAAGTGAAGCAAAGCCGTAGACCTTCAAAGGTTTCAAGGAAGGGATTCAGGTTTGACTACTTCGAAAGGAGATCGGTGTGTATATGTGTTCTTTTCCCTTTTTTTTATGCACAAAATAGAGAGGGGAAAAGGAAAGATGGCCAGAGAGAGAGAGAGAGAGAGAGAGAGAGAGAGAGAGAGAGAGACAGAGAGAGAGAGAGTTTGAATGTAAAATGAAAAAAGTTGTTTCTTAAATTTTTTTTTGTATTTGATTCTTACGATATACACAGTCTTAGCCGCGCACGTCTTATGTGTTGGATGTAGAAGGCCAACTGTAAAATAGGTAAACTTCCTTCAGCGGATAGCACTGGATATCAACAAGTGAAATCGTGCTAGCGGACAGAATGCTCAGTAGGGGATTGTCCTCTATAACGGTACAGTGGTTTCGTCACTTATCACTCGTTTAGGAAGGTCTGTGTTCTGCCTATTAGTCAATCAGTCTCAGGTAGAGTTGTAGGGCTTGTCCTCGTGAGGTCCCTTGGATATTTCATCCTACAAAACATATAAATCGGCCTACAGACACACACGTACAGATATAACAGACAATTGCGTATAAGCAGTCTCTCATTGTGACCTAAAGAGGAAATGTAATCGCTAACTTGCAACTACCAGCTAAGCTGGTACGATATTTGTTATTTTTAAACACCAGGTAAGTTAATACGGAATAAAATAAAACTATACGTGCAAAGATTTGGCACTTGAATATTTTCTTTATAAAAACTTTTTTATATGTCCATGAATGGAAGAGCAATTGGAAACTAACGTACTGGAGTAATCACCACCAGTAGAGTGGTGATTCCTCCTTATTATTGCACCCAAAATCAGACCATTTCGAATTTTGCTTCCTTGAATTTTGGCAAGGATTAAAAATGCTTTTAAAGGAGCGAAATCGTAATTCGCGTGCGTATTTTCCATACATCATTCCCACTTGCTCCTCCAAGCTGAGAATCCTGGCTACAGGATTAGCAGTTTGAGATAGCGAATGGAATTAATATAATCGAGTTTTAATGGTGAAAACTTAACGAATAACAAACTGCCACTGAAAATTTACGAGTGGCTCGAGGGAATTTTAAATATGGAACGCGGTCCCCGACTGATCCGTGTTTGACACCCCGTGTAGAGAAACTGGTTTAGTTTTTCTAACCTAATGGCGAGGAGTTAATATGAAATCATCTCTGCTGCTTGTACACAACGTAGGAATCACTTAGTGAAACTTAATCGTGGGAAAAATGTTTATATCGGGAATGGGGTCACAACCCAAACAAGCCTTGAAACGGGCAAAATGTTTGTTCCACTTTCGCAGCAAGGATAGAGAGTACATTTTATCGGACAAGCCGATTCGTGTGTAAGATAGCGATGTTCGCAACCGGTAAGAACAGAGTTTCCTAACAAGGTCGTCGACCTAGAATGGACCACAATGAGTGGGGGTTGAAGTCAGATACCCCAAGGACAATGACTCGCTGCGGCCTTTAACGTATGGAGGGGTGCCATTGATAACAGGGACTCAGTTGTCACCTTAAGTACTTTGGTACTGGCATGGGATTTCGTATGGGATTTTCAGAAGGAGATGAAGTTCAAATGGGAGTAATGAGTCCCTGAAATAAATGCCAACTTCAATGAGCCTAAATTTCAACATACAGCATCTTAGTAATTCTTCAGGAATTCCTATTTCTGAAATTTGTAATAGCGAATTAATCTTCATAACACAGAAATTCATTAGGGGACTTCTTGACTTCCTTCCTCTGAGATGTTGGAAGGTCACCAAATTGTATTTGGATATACATTCACCATTGATGTGTTTTCTGGTCTGGAAGATATATTTAATAAATGTTCCAACAGAACAATTTGATGAACTATCCAACGTTTTATCTCCATAAAATTAGTTCCTTAATCAAAATCTTAATTTTCTGATTCACATTCTATCTGTTTACAAGCGTTGAACTGCTGGGTTAAGTAGAAATATTTTTCGAATTATCTAGCTTTTAATTCAGTTTAAATGCCCCTTTTAAGTTGGCTAGAATTATTAAGTTACAACAATAAAGTAGAATCATGCCATAATATCGCAAACTGGTGATCTATAAATAACCCAACCACATTCCATTGTCTCCATTTTGTAGCCTTAAAGGTGTAGAATTACACATTTGTAATCAAATCACTGGAATCTCATAAAATGAAACCGAATATGCATTTGCGTTACGATAATCACTATAGTTATTTAATCGACTGCATGTTGGGTTACTTTCTGGGAGGAAAACGCTTATTTCGTGACTTCCAACGACAACAGATCTACTTGTCCGAAAATCTTCAATGAATCGAACTGTGTCCAGTACCCCAAAATGAGACTGACCACCTATTTAAAGACGATTGAACCTGGAAGAATTGCACGATTATTCAACGTTTATCGATATGTAAAACAACAGCATTCAAGTTTTTTGTTGACACAGAAATACACAATTATCTTTTCCTTTTCTTACTGCGCGTACACATCATGTCGTATATAAATGTAAACATCGTAAACATTGACAATAAAAATTTTGCAAAATAGGAGTAGAATGACCCAGGTTATGCCTTTAACGCGGTCATAAGGGAGGTGGTTAGTGATTACCTGGGTGTGGTTGGAGCGCGTGAAATTTCCGGTTTTTTTAACCTCCCTACCCTCTGCGTTGCACTTTGGACAGTTAACGCCAAGTTAAGCTCGTTATAATAACAGAAACATATTAAGATATGAGGGACACTGGAACTGAATCTTTGAGGACAAATATTACCGTTATAATTCGCCAATAGAGGAAAATACTAATTTTCCAAAAAAAAGGCGCACGTCCAGAAAGAATAATAAAGAAAAGAATAAAAAATGAAATAAAAAACAGGTTATATAAAAATGTTCTATTTTTCTGATGTAATAAAAAACTACATCATTGTCAGATACGTCCGTAATGAGACCATTAAACCAGAGCAGCCTTATTTTTCTTTTCTTTCTCTTTCTCTAATATGATGTGTTTTAGTACGCTAAAAATGTAATTAAAAATGTACGAGTATATTGGAATTTGTTAGAGTGTAGTTAGGATTTGATGTGTAATCCAACATCACACGCCTTCTCTATAAACAAACCTTTAGTCATAATTATGAGATGATCCTTGGATTCACCCTGACTGGAGAAGTGCAAATGTATCCCCAATTCATAAAGGGGGATCTAAGGGTGACACGAATAATTACAGACCAATTAGCTTAACTTTTCTTCCAGATAAAATAATCGAAGTCGCTGGTTAAAGAAGCACTACAGAATCATCTAGAAAACACTGCAGTTATAGTTCAGACACAGCACGTGTTTGTTAAGGGGAAGTCTTGTCTGACTAATTTGATTGGATACTACGATGTGGGTTCTGTCTGCCGCATACAACCCACAGTAAGGCGCATTTGATTGATTTCCCAACCTATTCAGCCATCAGTACCATCTCCTTCCGATCATTAGCAAACTTCTCTGACTCTCATCCATATACTTGGTGACAAGTGACAAGACCAAAGTGAACTCTTTATGTAAATTAAACGTCTTAGAATAATTCACACACTTTGATATTATATCCATAATTCAGTAAAATGAATAAAGCGACTCTGACAGACACATCTTGGCATAGTTGCCCTCGTGTCATGAAACCTCTATAACAACAACAACAGCTACGACGTGGTCACAAAGGAACTGGTTGCAAAAAATAATTTTGATGTCATGTACTTGGATTTTAGGAAATCTTTTAATACTGTTGCACATAAAACACTACTGTACAAATTGGAGCAGTATGGTATTAAGGGTAAATTGCTGCTATGGATAAAGGGATGGTTGAGTAGGAGAAGACAGAGAGTGGTGATCAGTGGACACACTGCTCTTCGTGGACTAATGTTATTAGTGGAGTTCCCAGGGTTCGCAGTTGTAAACATTGCTGTTTTTTTTATTTATGAATGCTATTGATGAACGTATATCAGGCTTAATGTCGAAGTTTGCAGATGATACAAAAGGTTGGAAGGGTGGTTAATGATAGTAATGACAGTATGCTACTGCAACAGGATCTAGAAAAGTTAGGCAAATGGTTTGAGAAGTGGCAACTGAACATTGACAAACAGAAAGTACTGCATATGCGTAGTAACTCCAAAGTAACCTACCAACTGTGTGGAACTACACTTAAGGTGGTAGAAAATGAAAGACTCGAGGGTAATTGTTCAATCAGATATGAAGTTTTCTGAGCAGTGCAGACAGGCTGCTCATTGGGTTTTGTCAATGATAGACAGGAATTTTGCTAGTAGGGAAAACGAGGTGATTATCCCATTGTAGAAGGCATGGTCAGGACACATCTTGAGTACTGAATACCGGTCTGGAGGCCTCATTTTAGGAAGAATGTAGAGCTTCTGGAACAAGTACAGAGAAGGGCAACGAGATTGCTGAGGGGACGAAACGGGTGCTCTTACCAAGAAAGGAATCAGTTCTGCAAATTGCAGCGTATGGAGACTAAGCACCTGCGAGGTGATTTGATTGAGGTGTTTAAGGCTGTGAATGGATTGAGCAAGCTAAATGCTGATGGGATTCTTCCTTTTGCTCAGACTGTGCACATGAGAGGGCACAAATTCAAATTGAGGAAGGATAGTTGCTGTATAGCTGCGCTGAAGTTTGTCTTCAGCCCGCGGGTCTTTGATTGCTGGAACAAACTTCCCTCTGTTGTTGTGGAAAATGATAGCTTAAACAAATTTAAGGAAGAAACTATTGGAGCGAATGGATCAGCTAAAACGAGTAGTGTTGCGTGTTTTTTTTTTTTTTTGTCTGATTCTGTATAAGCTTTCTTTCTTAAATCATATGCCGCTACTAAACTGCTGGGTTTAGGGCCACGTGCCTTCTCAATAATGGTATAATCTGTTGGGTTTTGGGCACTTGACCAAATGGTTTTGTAGGGAATAACATTATTATTAATTTATCTTGTTAGGGAATCAGTTATTCTCCACTGCCAACAGAACTGAATCTGAAAATTTTAATTTCATTAAAAATTAAATCCAAAGCAATAGACGTCAAACAGCTATGAATGACACTTTCCCCACATTTAAGACATTTATCTCAGATAAAGAACACTCCTCTTTTAAACTGAGATGTACCAACTTTTTGAAAATTTTCTTTTCCATCCAAAATGACCTGTCTCAGGATACCAACGTGCTTTCCAGGCTTTCTATTATAGCAGAAAAACAAAGTTTTCCGATGTTGGGGATATATATTATACTTTGATCTTAGCCAAAAGGCCGATGTTGGGGAAGTACAAAGTGTGTTTAGGGTCTGACGGCACCAGGGGTTTCCCCCATCTCCACGTAGTATACATTTCGTGTGTTACAGTACACTGTAAAGGCCAGAGATTTAAAAGTGTATGGATATTGTTAAGTGTAGTGTCGTGTACCGTTGTTCATCTGGGCATTTAGCCGTTGTACCCCTATTGGAGCCCACCGTTGCCCACGTGGAGGCAGACCACGTACACCAGTATTTTAAGTAAGTACTCTGGCAGGTTCTGTCACCTGAGATTTCAATGGCTAGGGCCTAAAAAAAAACAAAAAAACAAAACGCGGTAGGATTGAGATCTGAAAAGATTAGAGGCCGAGAGGAATACTTGTACAATGGAATTTGAGCGTTTTAAATTTAGACTGTGTGGGGTTATGCTGTGAAAGTGAAAAGAATAGGGGAGAGACTGAAGGCTGGGGGAAGGAAACAGGAAGTAAGGGATCGATAGAGGAGGTGACCCTGTGATCAGTAGGGCAGGCCCATGTCCCACCAGGAGGAAAAGGAGGGCGAGGAGGCAGTGAAACCATCTCCTCTCCTCCCCGGGGAAGTGGAAAGAAAGTACCGTGCAAGAGAGCATAGGTATAGGATCTCCTGTGGCGTTGGCAGCAGAGCTGCAATGAGGTCAAGTCCTAGGTCTTCTATTTAAGTTCTAGTTCGTCTAAAGAGACGTCAACTTCTAGGGTTGTGGGTCATTCCTGGGACAAGCCCCGTCCATGCAGTTCAGGTTGTTGAGGTTGCGCTTGCAGTCTGTCATCAAGTTTTCGTTTATAATATTCTTCCGTTTAAAGAGGCGAAATTCTTGTCCTCTTGGAAGATATCTCACTTTTGTAATCAGAATACATCTTAGGTCTTCGTAGATGGCACAGTCAAACATATGATGGTTCCAGTCTTCTATCTCTCCGCAAGTGCATGTTGGGGAGTAGTCACATCAATAACAGCGCTTGTATTTTCTAAGGAAAAAACCTAAGGAAGAAACGAACTTAATTACTTGTTTTTGTAACTCGCCTTATTAAGTTTAACGAGAGAAACACCTCTAATTTTCTTTTTAATGCATGGAATTCGATCTCCGTGACAGTATATTAGGTTCTCCACTCATCACTCGGTTAGAAAGGTCTGGTTTTTAAACCCCGTCACTCAACAACTTTTAATGGATGGCCTTCTCACGTTTCCCTTAGAGCTACGATAAGGTCTCTGGAGGTGGTGGTTTTCCCAGGATCTCTTCTGGGCTTCTTTCATCCCGCAGACTTGGAAACCGGTCTGCGAACATATGTGTCGCAGACATATTACCCTTAATTATATTATAGCGATACTCTGGACTCCTACAATTAATAATAATCGTGGATAAAAAATTCTCCATGGTAGCTGATCTTCATAATTTGTAGATGGAGTTTGATTTTTATGCCTTTTTCACATCTAGTCTTCATGGATTTTGAATTTCGTCGAAGGGAGGGGACTTGTCGCGTGTTTAAACACTTGGCCTAGTTAAGCAGTCTCGACAGAAGCTGGTACAATTTTTGACTTTAAAAATTGTTTTTTCAGAGTATAAAACATGACAAAGCGACCACAAAATAAAATTTATAGACACGATAAATCTCCACCTCACAGCCTTACTTCATCCTCCCTTGACACAAATATCAAGGGAGGATGAAGTAAGGCCAAGAGGGACGTCAGTCTATCACAAATATCAAAATCCGTCTGTTTATCAACTGGAAAGTTTGGTATCTTCTGTTAAAAAAAGAAGAGAAAAAAACCTGTCATATTAGGGTCATACGAGAATTACCTCATCTATCCGTGTGTATTATGTCTATAAATTGCGGGCATTTCTGGTGGGGTTTCCTGTTTTGCTGGGGCAAAAACCCGAGTTCCCCCAGGAAGGAAGTGGGGAGAACATTGTAAAGCTCATAAAAGTTTCTCTTCTGCTCCTAACGGTGATTCACAGACTGTTGCAACGCAGAGCGACTACCGAAAAATGGCGGTGTCTAGAAATAATATTTTTTGCCTCGTTAAGGATATCAGATGACGTAATATGACGCTCCAAATTGTAACGTGAACTGTGGCGTCCTCTACAAAAATAGAAGTAAAGTTTCACTTCGATTATTCTGAAGTTAACACAGAATAACTCTTCTTATCAGTCTGCCATCTACTTATAAAGTAACGCGATCTTGCGCGAGAGAATTCTTAACACTTCTATGTTTTCTGTTGGTTCTAGAAAAATAAATAATAAGTAGTCCATAACTCTGTAATAATAAACAAGTTAATCAATGTACGCAATGTGTTAAGTTTCTACAAACTTACTAACAAAGCCAAATATAAAAGTTTATAAAAAGCCATCCACTAGGAGTCGAGTTACCACACGCGGACGGACATAGTGACCAGTTACATTATATGCTAACGCGGCTAAATATCTAATATCAGTTTTTGCGAATTTTATTTAAAAATATAAAAAAAGAATATGAAGTCAGTCGAGAAATAAATATTTGTCAACTCGTTTGCACTACAGTTTAAAAATCAGCTGGATGAAAAATCCGAGTTTCTGGGAGAAAAACCATGCTACTCTCGCTTAAGACCGACTAACTCGGCCACGTGGTGAAAAATGCCCATAAAAATTCCTCGCGTCATTGACAGGACTGGAACCTAGGTCTTTTCCACCGGGTGTGGGGAGGACAGCGATTCTACCAACTGTGCTACCCCATGAGGGCTGTAAATTTCGGACCGTATCTTACAAGTAGAGCGAAGGTCTCATTTGTTTTATTGGAAAACATTCCTAACAGTAGGTCACTCTTATTTTTGTGTTGGCTACATGCTTGGCAGGGTGACAATAATCAGATCGCGTGACGTACATAGGAGGTACGTTTCGCCAAGTGACACGCGCTAAGTGCAACTGACAACTGTGACATATAAGGTACCCTCTTGCAAAACCCGTCGGTGCCTTACCGATACTTGCTGACATCGCCCATTGGCAGATGAACACCTTGGAAATGTCATTCCGCATGTTGCTGACACACACACCATTTTTTTGTTGTTGTTGTTGCAAGCGTGTCCTTTAAGCTGTCTCTATTTTTAGATATCTGAAGTGACTGTCTATATTCATGTATCTCCACATTTTTGTCGCGACCAGATCCTCAGATAAAATTCAAATATGATTATAAACTAAATGTGACCCACAACACCCGGAGGAGTTTGTTTTTTGTATTATTTTATATTTCTTTTGATTAAAAAATTGTGTTTCTGTATTTTCCAAATCGCCCGGAAACAAAATCCTTCGTCCTTATTTCAATTCAAAGATGGAACCCCTTCTATGTTGTTGTAAAAGATGTGCAATACGGAAGAATCCTAAAATCCAACACAGCCCTACATGCATCCAATGTGGTGATGCATGGGACTTCAACAATACCAGTACAACAGAAGAAAATTTAAAGAAGCATTCTTCATAAAAATGTCAGGAGCCTCATCAATTAACAGGAAACAAGGAATCGAATTCAACCCTCAATATTTCCACACACAATCCCCACCAGACCCCTTAGTACCAGCTGGATGATGATCCAAACATGAAAGTAGCTCACCGCTAATAAGAACCACTGGATCCAGGACAGTAAAACTTGGCACCCTACTACTGGTCAATAGATTTAATGGTATAATATAACTGTTGGCAGCCCTCTTGCTAGTATGCACAACAGGTCTGGTAGCATCGGCAAGCAGGAGTCTGACAGCAGGTAAGGATTTAATTTTTTATGTATATGCTTCGGTATGTATTTATCTTAATCTATACTCTGTATAATCTTTATGTAATTTTAACTATAAAAATCCTTAGCTTGGATTCCCTAAATTTCACAATTAATAATTAATATTATTTGTAACTTTAATATTAGTTCAAATATCTGATTAATTATTAAAATTTATTTTAAATATTAATCATATTTCTAAAGATATTAAGAATACCTCATTCATTTGATTATCAAAACACTTGATTTAAGTAGTCGTGAATTTTAATTTAGAGTGGGTTTTATTTCGAAAACTGAGCTCGTCAGATTGGTTGGATACTGAGTAAGATAAAGGAAGTCATTTGTGAACAGCGAAGTTTACGTACATTCCCAATTACACAGAAATCAATGTGTGATTTCAATGTACACTGAGTGATCACTGAATTATGATCACTTACCTGATACTGTGGTGGGCCAACGCTCCCACGGATAACAGCCGTTATTCGCCTAGACATTGACTCCACCAGATGTTTGAAGACATCTGTAGCGATGTCTATGTTGCCTGCAAGGCTTTCAACGGTGTCTGAATAGATCATGGTTGCATGTCCATACGCTTCAATTCCCGTTCCAAAACATCCAGCAGGTGTTCAACTGGACTGAGTCAGGCGAATTTGGAGGTCAATCAAGGTGGGTGGTATTTTTACAACGTTCCTCATACCACTCGTGCACAGTGCGGGTCCAATGGCATGGCGTATTATCGTCTTGGAAGATCTCCCATTTCTGTTCGGGAAAAAATTCAACATGGCAGGTTGCACATGGTCTCCTAAGACCTACCGGTAGACTTCACCGGTAAAATGTTGGTCCATACGCACCAGGGGTCCTAGTTTTTACCAGAAAAACATCCACTTTGCATGATGGGTCCACGGACTCGTGTTTTTTACGTCACACACGATGGCGTCCATCGGCGTGTTGTACCAGATATTTAGACTCATCCGACAAGTACACTACTTTCCAGTCCTCCAGTGTCCAAACAGCATGTTTTTGACACTACAGTATTTGCTGCGGATGATGATCAGCGGTGAGGAGAGGATGTCTCTTGGGTTGTCTGCTGGGTAACTCCATACATCTGAGTGTGAGGCGCATCATCGTTTCGGATATTGCATTGCGATGTCAAACGACGCACAGTAACCTGCCGTTGAGCCCGTACAACGCGTTGCACCCTCTGCTTACCACGAACATTCACCTTGCATAATCCTTTACAGTTCTGTCCGCGGGAGGTTGTTTGACCAGTTCAACACCATTCTTTGTACACCTTAAACACAGTGGACCATGAGCAACCGGAAAGATGTGCCCTTTCCGATATAGAAGCACCCTTTGAAACTCTGTGTTACCGTTACTATGTCCCATAACTACTATTTTATCACTTTTTCTTGCGCCACCAGAGGCAAATTACCACTGCTGTAGCATATGAAGCTATTCGGCTTTTTATACTGCGAGCTATGCTAAGCGGCAAAGTCCCTTACGGATGAGGAAGTCATAATTCAGCGATCGCTGAGTGAATTAGAGTTGCAGATGAGACGCACCCAGTCCCCGACAGGGGAGGGACGACCAAAAGCGTTTCTTAAATGATATAACAAAAGAAAGGGGTCCTAAAACCAACTATACACTTGGGTCTCCGGATGGTATTGCACTGTCCTGAGAACCGTACAGGACTGCCTCTTTTATAAGTCGACAAACTGCCTCAGAATATACAAAGAATGGGAAGGCAAAGAGGGACTGGAGGATATTTCTCTGGAGGCTATTTCTCGTTGGCTAATTGGCACTGAAACGAAAAGGGATTTGAAAGTTGGTAAATCAGGAGTTGGCGAAACGGGAAGCTACTGTTTAAGTGCATAGTGTAACACCCTAGTGTGAATTAACGCAATGGTATACTGTATAAGCGTCTGTTTGTCATATACATAAAAATGCCTCTAGATTTCATTCATACCTTCGTGCATCCACTCCCCATTTTTGATTGATTCATGGATAAATATTTGACATACCACTCTACTCATTTCTTAAAATTTGCATGCAAACGGTGGATCGACCTTTCTCTGAAATTAAATCTTCCCAGTTGATAAAACTACAATTATCATTGATCACATTAAATGCTAATAACAAGATGGTAAACACCAGTTTGAAAGAAAGGTATATAAAAATGTACATTTAGCAACTATTCAAATGAAAGAAATAACCTAAAAATTTAAGAAAACAGACTTTTTATTTTTTATTTTACAAATTCGTATGGACCAAACACAGGTGGGCAGTAAGAGACAAACCATGTAGTGAGATCAAGACAAAATCTGGTATTTTAGGTTAGATCCTTGAGGTCATATTTGAAGCAACAGAGGAATTCAGTGTTACTAAATTCAATAATATTTATCCAACCACGTGGGATTAAAATAAAACGTAAATATGAATGCGATCTTATCTTCCATCTCTGATTTTTATCCCACGGGTTTTGGTCAGTATTTCAGAACCCAATTAATAAATGAACCCTTTAATATGAGAAGGTTAGTCTTGAATAGAGTTCTAATGTTATGATTTGGTTCTAGCTTTTTTATTAGAGAATATTTTTTTTTCAGTTAGTGTTTTTTCCTTTTGTCCATTTAATTAATAATCCTAGAACTTATTAGCAATCAGAACATTGCTCGAAGCTTAAAGCTTAAAATAAAACAAGATTTTATATGTCAAGGTTGTTAAAAGCCCTTCGACGATCATGCACGTCCTTCTACGTGACCGCAGGGCTTCAGAACAGACAACTTAAAAAGCTTCTTAATTATATTGCATTGATACATGAACCAACATGTTTTTTTTCACATATTCATTAACTGGATTTAAGGTGGGCGCAAGTGGTGTTGTATTTGAAAGGAAATCTGGATGCTTCATATAAATTCTGAAAGTATTCCAGTCAGTTAATTTGGTGAACTGAATCTAAGCTAATTAATGATTTCAGGATAGCGGAAGTGGATTAATTTGTCAAGCTTGTAATTAAGTTCAGGAGATTTAATATTCGAAAAGTGTTGGATGTTTTCTTCCATTTTTTTTTCAGCCTCTGGGGTTTGTTGGTATGCGATTCACTTAATGGATGGATGGATGGTGATAGAGAAAAGGCAACGCAAATAGAGAGAAAGAACACCTGTTGAAGGTCACATGCCAGCGGCTGCTCTAATGGCAAGTCCACCGTTATAATACCTTGAAACTTTCCTGTTACCGGTTTTCTCGTGTGACCAGATAACCTCGGGCCTGCAGTAAGTACAGGATCATTCACAGATGCCACCACACTCCATTACAAAGGCACATTTGGAAGGTGCAGAGCCACATGTGATAATTACTTCCTGTTAGAAATAACGACTTCCAGATGGAGACTAAGTTGAAAAATCGGCTCACACAGATACATGTGACATATTTTCTCGATTACATTTGGTACTGAAGGTTTGATAAAATTCAGTTCTCAGATTCCACTTTGGTCCATATTGGGCTTCCACGTGCAGAAACAACTTTGATTTTGTTACAAGTTGCCTCGGCATTGTACTATTTCTAAAAAAATGGCGTCGCCAAAAATGATCTGCCATTTATTTATCAGGCACTTCTATAACAACTTTTGTTAGGATTACACCTTCATCCGATTGAAGACAGTCTCTATTAACAATACTTCAATAAAATGTTGTAATTAAATTTTTTATTAGTGAGCTGCAATGCTGTAGGTGAAGTTCGAAATTGTAAACATGATAAATGTAATCCACTCTGATTTTTGGGTTTGTTAAAAATGAAGCTTGAATGATTGATGGTTGAACAAGGGGAAGAATTACAAAGACGAATTGAAAAAAGAAGGACAAGGTCATCGAAAACCGGACTCTATTATTGAGCCAAAAAGCAAAAAGAGAACGCTGCTGTTCGGCATATAAGAGAACAAAAGTTCATAATCAGGAGAAGTTTTTAAATGAAGTTTATAAACAAGAGCGAACTTCTGATATTGCACAACGACTTGAAGTCCACCTTTCATGCCGCTATGCAAAATAGCCCAACTCTTCTATGCTTCCATCGTAATTAGTTTTGGTCGGATATTTCATTACACTCCATACACACATACAGGGGTGGACAAACTAATGGAAACACCAGTGATAAGGGTTTCAGGTATTCACTAATATGGTGTTGAGCAGCCTTTGATTTTAACTTGCATTCTACATGGAATAGATGCAAATCTTGAGCTGTCTTAAGAGGAATATTGGGCCATTCTTCATGAAGAACGTTTCAAGCTCTTTCAGTGATAAAAGTGGAGGAAATCTGCTTCTCACTGTCTTCTCCGAATATGCCCACAGTTGCCCAATAATATTTAATTTTGCTGATTGTGCAGGGCATAGGAGATGCTTAGCATCAGTTTCATTCTGCTCAAACCAAGATTGGACACATCTGGCTGTGCGTATTGGAGCATTATCATTTTGAAATATGGCATCGTTTGTGGGAAACAATGTTTGCACTATGAGATGAACCTACCTGGTCATTCAGAATATCCAGGTAATTGTTGGCAGTAATTCATCCGTTCAGGGCGACCATTGTTCATTCTCCTCCATGTTTAACAGTTGGCACAAGACAGTCTGGAGGACGCGCTTCCTTTGGAATTCATCAAACGTAAAGTGTGAATGGTGGAAAATATGATGTTTCTAATCATCAAGTGTCAAGTTCTTGCGCTCTATCATCATTGCATCCTATTGCTAGCATTACCATCAGTAACTAGTTGTTTGGCTATAGCGGCTCTGCCATAAATTTCAGCTTTATGAAGTTCTCACCGACCTATATTGCTAAAAACTGGATTTCTGAGACTCTCATTAAGTTCTGCAGTTATTTTGAAGCCAGCCCAGTACTGTTTTCGGGACATTTCAGTGTCTGGTGGTCTCTTTCGGTCTGCTTCGACCTTCTGCCATAGTTATTCCTATGAGATTCTGTTTTTCCATACGGGCTATGCAGACATCACTTTCCTTACATTAAACAAATCAACAGTTTCAGTCACTGATGCCCTGCTAAACGCGCACCAACAATTTAACCTCATACATTCATCACAAAAACAACTATTTTCATATAAGATGTTTCCATTAATCTGTCCACTGCTTGTACACAAAATAATTAACACTCTTATTGGTAAATTGAAAGTAAGACATGCGAAACAGGCTTACTTCTAGTTACATGGTTGCCTTAGTGTTCCAATAACTTGTTTCGCAGAAGCTTCTCTTCGTATGAGTCCTAGGATTATTTAGGGAGGCGATGACCTCTTTTGCAATCTGCTTCCAAGTTATCTTAAAAGAGATGTGCGCGACCGCATTTTACTGGACTGATTAACGAAGAAAGATTTACGGAAGTCATAGTAGCCTTCACTAATTGAGTGCTTGACAGACTTGTCCCTATGGGCGAGGTACATCATTAAAAAAAATGACTGCGAGTTCTAGTGCTCTTCTCATTACCCATGTTTCTGAAGAGCTGTAACGAGTATTAATCTCCTCCAGATATCTTTCTTTCAGCTATTTCCCAGCAAGATATCAAGGGAACACGCCCTCTGATGATATAGAAACTGGTTTTACTGTGGGTGTTTTATGTTTGCTTCAAGATCTGTGCTGTAAGTATTTTGGGAGTCGTTCTCTTCTATTTTAGTCCTTGCGTGGATTTCTATAAACCTTTTTCGTATTGCGATTCATTGCCCGTATCAGAACTGTCCCAGAAATGTCAACTTGCGTGACCTTCGTTCTGATAGGTTGCTCGTCTGGTTGTTTTTATGCTGTAATAAGTGAGCTCTCTTACTCTCCAAGTCTGGAATATTTATGCTAAGCTTTAACAACATTTAGATACAGCTGGCCTCACTAATATTCATCACAGATTTCATTCAAATTGATACACGATCATTCTCAGTAAATTCACCAGCACGTTACATTCATAAATTGCCAAAAGTGACCATTTCTGAGTACTTATCGCCACTTCAACACATTTTCAAGGATATTGTTGGCACGAGTATTCTACACGCATTCTATGGTAAATTTGCTCGTTCAGCTCTTTCAGAAGGTAATTTGAAACGAGTGACAGCTGTTTAAGTGAAATGTAATCTGCAGTGGCAGCTGCCGTTTTGAAAACACCAATATAAGTTGAGAGTCAACTCATATTTCGGAAACTCAAAATACAAGTTACGCGTTAGTATTGTCTTACACGCATTAGGTATTGGTAGTGATGGTGGTATGGATGCTCAAGGGCACAAGGACAGCTTGTGCTAGATTTACACTATTTTCAGTAACGTTGGTAAGCGACAACGGTCCTTGCAATCATAGAGGTGGGTTGTCTCCCATGAGAAGAAACATATGAGTTGGGTTTGTATGTCCTATGCGTGATCTTGCTGGTAGAACTTTTCTCTGTCTCTTTTGTCTGAAGCTAGAATTCCATAATGCTGGTTCCTGTTTCATTTGGAGAAATTTGTTGTTCATTTGTGACTTCAAGATTTCTGACCACTGAAATGTACAGATTTTTTTTTTATATGCCTCAAAAAACCCATATATGGCACATGGTAATTTGCTGGTGTGGTACTGTTTGATTGTTTGGCTACTTGATCTGCTGTTTCATTACCAGAATGCCCTGGGATGCAACAAAACCTCATTGAATGATAATTATTCCGTAGATGATTTAGTCAGGAGGGGAATTATTTTATAATGGTATGAGAGATTAAAAATTTATTGTCCAATCCAGACACTGCACTCATGAAATCGATGTACTGTATATTATACTGCTAGCGTTGTTGAAACTGTTAATATTCTCTAAGGGTAATTTAATTGGGTATAATTTTGCATATAACTGGTATATTCCACTGGTAGTGATAAGGAGCTTATAAAAAAAGAAAAAAAAAACAGCTGAGGCACCAACTGCAGAGTCTGTTGAGAACATGGCCTTTATGCATTTGTTTAATACTTTCATCTGATAGGGATTTCTTTCTCCATTGCTGAAAATATGCATCACAGAAAGGGAGACTTACCAGAGTGACTCGCGTATTGGTCTCTTGAAATAGATTGCCAAAATGAAGGTTTCAGGTATACATCTTTTAGTTTTATACCCATGAGTCTATTTTCAGTCGGTTTGCTGTTATAGAACACTGCCGATTCAGGATTGAAAACTAACAGTTCAACAAGATGGGCTGGAAGGCTTTGAATTTTAGTTGCATAATTGAGAGCAGCATTTTCCTTCTGAGGTGAAGTTGGGGTTCATGTACTCCTCTACATAGAGACTGTGGACAGGTTGGTTAGTTATTAGGAGTTTTATGGCACATCAGCATCTAAGGCTATTGTGCGCCAACTGTGGACGGGGGATGGTCTAAATGTCCCTAGAGCAGTGCGAAGGGCACTGTGTTAAATGGTACATCAGAAATGGATCTGAGTATGTTAAGTTTCTTCAAATAGACAGTTTTGAAGTATGTTGTATGTGAAACAAAGTTGAATTTGGTGTCTAATATTAAACCTATGAAACGAAGGTTACTGGTGAGAGGGATCAATTGGTTCTTTAATCGTAGTTCCGGTTTCGGATGCAGCTTGCGTTTTTTCAGAAGTGCATTGCAACTGTCTTTTTTATTTTGATAAACGGTATTCTTCTGTAGTGTCCATGTCTCTAACTCATTGATGGAAAGTTGTTGCTGTCTTTCAATGGTATGAATACTTTGTGAATGGCCAAGATATAGAAAGATGATCGGCATACACATCTACTTATACAGTATTGAGGATGTTCTGTGTTATGGCGTTTAGCCTAAGTGAAAAAAAAAAAAGATTGGCACCAAGTATTGATCCCTGTACACCTTCTTCCTGAATATAAAACTGAGAAAGTACAGTTAGCCAATGGACTTCAAAGGCACTCTGTTGACAAAAAATTTGAATGAATTCCTCTAAGTATCTTTGCCTTGCAGTCCCAGTGAATAAATTTCTCGCAGTATGCCATACCTCCAGGTAGTGTCCAAAACCTTTTCCATATCGAGATTTACCATTAAAAGATGTTCATTTTTGAGTAAGCATTATCGATGTTAGTCTCGGCTTTGACCATGAGATCCAAAGCGGTTGTTTTGTCAGAAACCAAATTTATTGTCGTTCACCATTGTTTTAATTTTAAGAACCCAGAGAATTATACTTTTCGTAATGATAACTCATACCACGTGAATATTAAGATAATTTATCTAGTTATTGTGATTCTTTCTAGAATTTTACTCAGGTGAAGGAGAATGGTCGGGAATTTTGTGGGAGAGATTGATCTTTGCCTGGTTTGAGAAAGGCTAAAATAACGGAGTGGTACCAAAAGGGATATTTACCTTCAAGAAAAATCCAGTCATAGAAAGTTAAAAGCAAATTCAAAGATGTATCGTTTAACTGTTTCAGCCTTACATGAAAGATTCCATCCACTGTATTTTTAAGAAAAGCTGCGCTGTTGGGTGATCTATTTGATACTGTATGGGGTTCAAATAGATTTAATGATTGATTGTAGGAAAAATATATTCGTAGTTTGAAAGTTTATCTTTCTGCCAAGGCTTTGATTTGTAGAAAAGCAGTCTCATAAGATGAAGTTGCAGCTTTTTGAAAGAAGGTCTATTAGGACATTAGTTATTTTTTTAAGGTGACTCACGAAATAGTTAACAATATTTCCTCTCCATCCTTGGTTAAGATTTATAGCAGAAATCGGTAGATATTTACCATTTAGTTGTAGAATGTTTTCCAGATAAGTTGATTGCTAGTATCCTTTGTGAGAGTGAAGATGAACTCTGTCCATGAGTCTTTTTTGGCTTTATTTCTAATTTTTCTGTTTTCGCTTTAAACCATTTATATAGAATTATGTTGTTGGTGGTTGGAAGCTTACGGAACAAGTTCTAAGTTTTTATTTTTACCTTTTTGGCTTTGTTACAAGCTTCGTTTCAGCAGTGTTTAAGATTTTTGTGTTTGAGTGCAGAAGACTGTGGTATTGCTTCAGAAACTGCTGCTGGTATTTGCTCGATAATGTACTCATTGACGTCATCAATGGGCTGTAGTCTTATAAATTGCCTATCAAAGGAAATATAGACTGACTACTTTCCCTAATCTGCTTTGGAGAATTTCTATTTTACCCGATGATGAGGGCACGGGTTTGTAGTGTTTTAATTCTGCATATAATTGAAAAATGGTCACTATTGTGCAGATCGTTTTAAAACTGTCCAATCTATACAGGGAGGCAATAGAGGGGGACACAGATATATACATTAATTTCTGACATAGATCCTGTGGATCTGTTTCAGCAATATCATGACCATTGTTTAGTAATGTTAGTTTTAGCTGGTCTAGTAGCTTCTTTGTCAATTGTCTTTTGTTGTCCATGTAGGTAGATCCCCATTGTGGATGATATTCATTAAGTCACCAAGGAGACAAAAGGGTGGTGGTGGTGTTCCCTTTATAAGATCCTCTAGTTCTTTCAACGTGTGGACATGGTTAGGCGGAAGGTACAACGATAGTAGAGCTAAGCATTTATCCCACTGCTACATGTACTGAAACAGCTTCTAAGTGGGTTTGAAGCGAAATGTTTCTAGAAGGTATTTTACAGTTAAATAAAATCACAGCGCCTCCAAGTGCAGAAATTGAGGAATTTCTACCTTTTCTGTAAGATGTAAAATTTTTAATTGATGAACTTATTTGTGGAGTAGATTAGTCCCTTTTAAGCAAAAGGCTACAGGATTATATCGGGAGATTAAATCGTAGATGTCATCAGTATTGCTGCGTAAACCTTTGCAATTCCATTGTACAATGTGTTGCATTATTCAATTTTCAAGAGGTGAGGTGAGTCTGTCTGTTTCTTGTGAGTAGTTTGCGTTTTACGATCATATTTTTTTTTTTTTTTTAGGAAAAAAAGGCCTGTCCTACTCAGTACTCTCTTCTACATCATGGTTCGAAAAGGTGAACATTCGGTCTCCATATCATTTTCTGATTGAAAATCAAGTACTGTTTCGTCTTGTGCGTTATATCTTCAGTATTCATGCTGGTTGAATTTGATTCTTGCAATTCAGTGGCATGCTGTCTTTGCGATTTATTTGGTATTTTATCACTTGCTGTAATTTTAGGCAGAATGCGAATGGGATATTATTTATTTCATCAGCGAAACCAGGTTTGAAAGTAGGTTGTTGTATTATTGACAGCACAGAATGTGCCCATTCTGCAATGGACGTGTTAGGCGAGACTGATGCGTCCGTTTGAGTCGCAACAGCTTGGCAGTTTTGGGTGCCAGAAGCACAGTTGTGTTTTAACATAGTTACCTTGACTTGCTTTCTTGTTTCTTGATATGTGACTTTATTTTCAATCTTATACTTTCGTTTTTTTTTTTTTTTTCATTTTCCACAGGTTACATGATTTACAATATGCTGGATGATCCTCTTGCAATTTGGACATTCTGTTTGTGAACACTTTTTTGACCAACAATTACGACATGTAGCTTTGCATCTGCATTCTGTTTGAGGGTCACTTAATTTTTGACACTTGAAACACCTTAAGGGATTTGAAATGCATGCACGGACTCGGCAGTGCAGAGAGCCTGCTTTCCGGATCATTATTAGTCCTGGTTCTATTACTTTTTATTCCTAAAATTCCATGACTGCTTCTCCTTCGATGACGTTCAATAAATCCTTCTCACTCCCTGTAAGAAGTTCAGTGTGTTGCGTGGTGTGGCTTCAATTGAGATTCTGCTCATAGAGGACAATTTCAATAACAGCACAGAATGTCTTGCGTTGTTTCTATTAACAAATCTTCTGACTAGAGTCGTGTTACAATGTGTGGTTGTTGTTGTTGTTGGACTTCAGGAGCATAGGCGACTAAGACCATGTTGCTCCGTGTATATCGTCTGTAAACTGCGTGTGTTCTGAGATCGATTTTCTGTTTTGCTGGACGAAAAGCCCAGGTTTCTGGAAGAAAAAAACCATGCTACCCTCGCCTGAATAACTCAGCACGTGAAAAATACCTGTAGAAATTCCTCCCGTCATCGGCGGGATTCTAATTCAGTCTTTCCCACCCGTTGTGGGGAGGACGGCGATTCTACCAACTGTGCTACCCACAAGGGCTCCATTTGTGATGAACCTGTCGCATTTTCGAGATATCTTTGGATGACGAAAGGAGAAAGCTTGCTTACAGGCTGTATTGACAAGGAATGCATTATCAGAAAGACTGTTCAAATCCATGTTCACAGGACCTCTCTATCTCTTTCTTCTCAAAAGGGGAAAGAAAGGTCCTGTTCTATTTTGCGAATTTCAGTATGTTCAGAGTCTGTTGACTTTAGTGTTGGATATGTATCGAAATCCATCGTTGCTCCTTTTAGCCCTGGAAGGGGACCTTTCTACTCCTAGGTTACCGACCCCGACACGCTAAGTGTCTGGGTCGATAACCTGGGAGTAGAAAGGAAGTAGAATGGTAAATTGCAAAGTGTAATTGTAGGTCTATGAAAAGCGATTTCTAGTCCTAAGCGATATTTATAATAGTGATAAAATGATGAAGATTGTTTCATCCATATGACATGTACTCATTTAGAAATTAAAATTACCATTAGGATCCCTTTTTCATTACGGAGTTAGTAATGTACACTTTATTGCCAAAACGATGAGAGCACCCTTGGGAAAAATTAATCTTACCCACCATCTATATGTCAGGAATAGCTATAAAAAGCAACTGCATTGTACAAGTCAGCAGATCTACCAGCCCCACCTTACCAGATTAAGTAACTTTAGGTTGAAATGTTGAAAATAAAAAGCAAAGATACGGTTATAGTCAAACTTGCGAATGTAATTTCTCTTGGTGTGAACGCAAATTCCGTAAATGGATCACAGCGGGTGACAGGAATAATTAACCTAATTGCGAAGATAGACGAGAAGGAAGACAGGTGAAGGCAAGCAGAATAAAGTTGTCTGTGAACTGGCAGGTAATGAAACCTTCTGCACGCTACAAACTTCGATTAATGAATTCTGATTATGAGATCGTTCTTTATCGGACATAAACGAAAGTTACTCTTGAGTGCTGCCAGCTGGACAGAATTAAAAAGCAAAAAACATTTCCTCTATCTGTCTCTCGTATGACAGGTTAAGAGTTGTGATTTCGAAGTCTTTAACAACTTGAAGACTTGGTGAAATTTTAGTACTACGAATAAGATTTAGAGGAAATACAGTGTTGGATTTGTAAGCGTATTAACAGTATTATATGAAATAAAATTTAAAAAAAAGGTTCTCCATGTACTCTCATGGAGGACACAATAAAGTGGTAAAAGAAAAGAAATGTCAATCAATATGTCGTGTTTGTTAAATTGCGTATCGTATATTACATGGTTGGTTTTGCCTGTTTTGTGGGATGAAAATTATTGAGTTCACGAAACTTTTTCATGGGATATGAACAGTTTCGTTTTACATTTCGATTAATATTTTTCATAGTACGGTAACGCATGAGATTCCAAGGAATAACCACAATAGTCTCGGATGTCGAACCTTACTAGAAGATTATTAATATCGACTAGAAAACAAATCCGCCCCTTTCACCATCATCAACAACAACACCACCACCACCACCAGAGAACTGAAGGTAACGATCAACCGATGGCCTTCAACCTTGGCCGACTTTATTCTTTTTCCAGCAATTATTTCCGCGCTCACGTTAGAGTAAAGCCGTGCCATATACCCAAGTAAGCAACATCGTAAATATTTGCTGCTTCTTAAGATTCTTTTTCAAACGCCCATACCAAGAATGAGGTCAGGCAAAAATACCAAAACGCACTTAGCATCAGTTAGAAGGGCTGTACATATGCGCTACAGTAGGTGATTCCCCACTTATATTCGTAGAAGATGGGGGATGAAATACTGCAATCATCTGACACCTTCATCAGAATGACAATCACCAGTTTGGCATTCAGTTATTTGGGTGGTGAATGTGGATGTCGGAGAGGTGGGTTGTGAATATTAGAAAACGTACGAAGGCGTTCTAACTGTACGGTACACGTCTAAGGCTTAATCTTACGTATATGAATTGGAAAACAAAGCGGAACAGAGAAGAGGTAATTTATGGTCAAAGTTTAGTAGTAATTTAAAATCTGGCTTCCATTACTAACAAAGAAACAGTTAACCCGGTACATTATCTGCAATAAAAAAAAAAAGGGTCAAAGGATTTTGCTCGGTTCAAAATGAAAAGTACTGGGATAAATGAATAGATTCTTTACCATGGAAATTCACTGTCCATAGTACTCGTTTTTGTCTAAATAAAATCATGTGGTTTGAGTGCCAATCTTATTCACCAAGAAGCCACCTTGATATATGTCATTTGGTGTGTTAGATTATTAAATACGTATATGGAATTGAATGGATACACGTGATCCAGAGAAGCCATGAGTAGAAATTTGGAAGGGTCCTAGAAGTGATATGATAGTGTCGTAGTAGCTTATGTAAATTGGCAAGCTGGACATATTTTGAGATTGTATTTTTTCTTATTTTTCTTTCCTTTACTTTATGTTAACGCTCCGTGTATGTACGAAGGATATTTGAAATGTCATTTAGAGTATCATAAAAGATACTCTAATACAACCGTAATATTTTCATAAGAGATGAAGTCACACACACGATGACGGCGATTTTAAATTAAGAACACACTCCCATCTTTTGTGAAGACAAATAATTATAGGCTTTATTCTCCATACTTTTAAAACGTCATAGAAAAATTACCAGTATTAAAGCGTGTTCATTCATTATGTGACGAATATAATGGAATTGGTTGAGACAGGAATTCATGTATTATTATGTGAGGTGAGCATACGTATATTGTCCCTCACCCTTTCATTTCTGATCAGGCTCACAACAGACCACTTTGATGCAAACATTGGAACTTCAATCGTCTGTCTAAGCAAATAAGATAATCACTCTAAAGGAACCACGCTGATATCAATACAAAGTTTCTTCCAAATCAAAAAGAAGCTAATTTCTCCCAGAATTGTTTGAAATATAGTGGTTATAACAAAAACATCTACTCAGGATGTGGAAGTGTGAAACTTGAGTTTAAAAACAGGATTCACGATGTCAACTTTTTCAAAATATCCGAGAAGTCCATTTGCCATAACAATGAAGACAGAAAATATCAGACTAATCATCAGGGGAAATATCTGTAATAAACTATAATAATGAATACTTAACTAGGTAAATCTTTTTACCGATGGCCTCAAACAGACAATAGCTCCGCGACATATGACCTATCCAGGCAATAAGAAGCTAATATCATGCACTGGTGTGCAAAACATAAGGACCAACACTATTTCTAAAGATTACAACCACAAAATCTTTACTTAAGGTACCTTTACAGATGAGAGTAGATTCAGTCTCAGCAGCGATTCTGGACGTCAGCTAATCTGGCGAGAGGTTGGCACACGGTATCACCCCGCAAACATCACTGAAAGGGATCGATATGGCGGTCGAGGTGTTCTCTTCTGGGGAGGCGTTATCTTCGATGGACGTACACAACTCCAGATACTGGAAGGCGGTACTGGAACCGGTGCACGCTACTGTACCGAGGTAATCCTTCCCCATGTGCGTCTGTTCCGAGGTACCATTGGCCCAGAGTTCGTGTTTATGGATGATAACGCCACACCCCATCGCACTGCAGCTGTTGATATGCTTTTGGAAAGTGAGGATATTTTTCGTATGGATTGGCCTACCCGTTCCTCCCGATCTAAATTCCATCGAACACATATGGAACGCTCTGGGGAGATGCCCACCAGAAAATGTACACCAGCTGAAGATGGTGCTGACTGAGGAATGGACGATGTTACCCCAAGAACTTATCAACAACATTGTTCTAAGTATGGACAGGCGGTGCAAAGCCTGCATCGACATAAGGGGTGGCCATGTCTCCTACTGAGGACCACCTCTTCCCTTTGTTCCATCTTTGGCAGTGATGCATCTGTATCATGGCAGCCAGTACTATGTTGCCATTTTTGAATAAATGGCCTCTCTACCGTTTTGTTTCCGTTGTTGTGTCGGTGCTGTTTCCTTCATCATTTCTGTACCTCACGAGGTTCCTTTGGTATGTTTTTTTTCATATCTAGGCCACTCCTATGAGAAGCTACAGGTGAAAATCTGACTAGTCCTTAAATTTTGCACACCAGTGTATAACGTATGTCACATATAGGCAGACTCATTTTGTGATTAAATAAAAACAAAAACTCTTAACGTTATTATTATTTTTTTTTTTTTGGATCTGTGGTTTATCATGGCTCTTGTAAAAAGTTAATGCAAGCGTAGTTCAATCTCACAGGAATTTCTGCCAATAATTTCGACAGTTTAATGTTTTTCGTTCCCAGAATCTAGCAATAGGCAGAATGGCATAGTGCCACTCTGCCTATTCAGTAAGGCGATCACCCCTATTTTCGAATATTTCATTGGAGAATATGAAAGGTGTCGAAAATAACAAGATACTACAGTTCTTTATTTTGTTATATCTACCAAAGAAACCTTCACCAAAGAAAAATGCAATCAGTTTCGTTTTGCCTTTGTAAGTCATCTGAAAACCATATGTGGACATCTTGCTGTTCCAAATGATGCTTATCTACTTTAAAAAACGTATATCGATAAACAGCGTGTCTATACCCCCCCTATGACATGTTTTGGTTGGCTTTCGACCATTTAAAGTGTCAGAAACCATTAGCACACCTGCCATATGTTATTTCTCAAACTATCTATTCGAACAGGTGTAAATGCAAATGCCAATTAGTATTAAAATATATTTATTTCTCTGTGACGATATGGAAAATTTATTTTTTGTTTTTATTTGCGATAACCTCAACCTCCTTTTATACATTACACCCAGAATATCCGGTTCTTAATGGACAAACTGGTTTTGAATATAGTTAAGTGGTGTGTCTTTTTACATTGGACTGTTAAATAGGAGGTGGACCGACTTTTAAAGCATTTCTACATGTTACAATATATTTAACGTTTGAAATGGGAACTTTTTTTAAATCTGTTTTTATCCTAAAACTTTATGTTAAATAAATAAATTGATATCCCATAATTTGTTAAATCAACATCCGCTACAACTCTGCGTCCTGGTCAGACTTAAGTCACTGAGGCAATGAAATTATTTGAGGAGAGGAAGTGACAGATATATGTCATGTGATAATGATGAAGTCAAACAAATCACAAGACACTCAAGATCAGTTAGATAGCAAGTACACAGAGTTACTCATATGAATGGTATCAAGAATGGAACAAGGCATGAATGATTAACATGCAGACAAACTGGGAAAGGAAAAACAATCTATTAGGTGGACTGCTCCCCAATTCTTCATTTATTTAGAACTGAACCGGGGTAACTAAGGCCATGAAGAGTTAGCATATTGTGTCTATCAATTGCTTATATTCTATCGCTATCTTTCTTGATTTTCGGGATGAAAAACTAGAGTTTACAGATGAAAAATTCATACACTGTCATTCGATACCGACAATGTCGATCAAGGCACGAAAAAATATCATATTCGAATGAAGCGTATTGCTGAAATTCAGCAGGAAATTGAACAGTCTAGTGGAGTACATGAGGGGTTCGGTGATCATTGAGATTCCACAAGATGAGATGATGGAGAAATAATCCTAAAAGAAGTTCTCGGATTTGGAGATAAGAAATAGGTCACAATGGATAAGTGGTGAATCTGGCAAAAGCTGATACTAAAGTCAAAGAAAACTACTCCATTTCCAGCCAGCCATATATTGGTTGAATAGAATTATTACTATTATTAGCTATACTTTTTGTTCTTGCATCCTGAAATATAACTGTATTTCAGGATATAAGAAAACTGGAAACAGCTGCGGTTTTTCATCCCGTTTATAACTATACAGATATCATTTTAATGCTACAATAAATTACCTAATTTTTCGAATATGTACAGGTAAAAGAATGTAATTTGTAGAAAGTTTATAAATTACTTAGATAAAGTTGCAGGGGTGGTTTTACATACCAAAACAAGTAAAAAACATCTGTCCTGATATGTTTCTTTGCGAATTACAAACGTTTTTTATATATTCTAAAAGTGATGGACGAAAACTCTTTTAATCGGCGTGTTTTTTAGTACAAGGAAGAGCCAATATAATTAGCTCTTTAATGCTCTTAAAGCATATTCAATAATCACAGAAAATGTTCGAAGCAGTGGCGATTCGAACTTGGTCAGGTTAGGTCGACAGAACCTGTATCGACCTGATATCGACTGGTGCAAATGTTTAGAAATCCAAGGCGAGTCCTGACTTCCTCTTGTCTTACAGGTTTTTGTACACCAGTCTTAAAATATCTCCATAAAAAGAAATCAAATGGATTCGAATCAGGGAATAGCGCAGCCGTATCACAGGGCTACCATACTTAGTTTATTTTTCCTGGTGCATCGCTGTGAGATGGTTACGCATCACTCCTTGAAATGGATGATTGGAGTACCATCATGCTGAAACCATATGTTCCTACGGATTCTAAGAACTCGGAAAGGAAGCATTTCCGAGCACGTGTGAATGAACTTTCTTAATTATTTGGTACGTAAAACTACCCCTATAATTTTATGTAATTTAGAAACACCCGGTACATCAACAAAAAATAAAAATATACTAGGACAGTTGTAATTAGAGTGAGCTATTTTAAAAATATGAAGGAAAAACGATTTTGAACAGTACTGGATTAGCCACTCAGTCTTCCTAAATTTCCTCGGTTTAATTTGTGGAAATGATACGTCGGGATTTTAATTCTAGACAATCGCATTAGTTATTTTATTTCTCTTGCAGCTTAAGGTGCTGCAGGTAAATTTCCAGAGCCAACTCACAGGGAAAATGCGTAATGGAAGTCGTTAATGAATGATGTCAGACAATGCGGAAATGAGAAACACTTCATTTCAAACAAATAACTGGGATGAAAAGGTCCTGTATATTGCCAACGGGTAGCTGAACTGGGCACAATGTAGCTACAAATTACGGCCAGATAAATGAGACATCCCATTCTAAACACACAATACATATGTCACGTTATTAAAATTACTCACTGTTATGAGCGTTAATGTCAGGAATATTCTGAAAGCAAGAAATAAAGGTTGCTTGCAGCCTACTTTGTGGAAGGTTGACAATATGCGTTGTAATGACCCTCGTGGGTAGAACGGTGGATAAAATCACTGGGCTCCATACACCAAGTAGAAAAGATATTTCTTGACATTAGACTTGAACTTCTGTAGACTGTAATTTTCAGGAAATACGTATGAAGGAAGGTTGTTCCCGAAAATGGCAGTTGAATGAATAAATGAGGAAGATGAAAAGTTGGTTCTGTGGGTTTGAAGTTGGACAGTAAATGGATGTTGGCTGGTGGCGGCACGTGTTCGGACTGTTTTGAAAGAGAGAGCGGGAATTATAGAAGCCAATTCAGAAGAACAGTGCCCATGGAAGTATCTGTAGAAGAGGCATGCAGCAGAAACAGTACGTCTATGAAACAGTGAGTGGAGAGACTCTGTTAGAGATGAATCATTAATTAACCTAACTGCCCTCTTCTGAACAGAATCAAGAAGCCTGAGATAGGTTTTGGGGGCACCACCCCAGATGTGGGAACAATATTCCATGACAGGTCGGATTTGCAATTTGTACAGAGTTAACAGCTGTTTGGAAGAAAAGTAACGCAGAGAGCGAAAGAGAAAACCAAGTTTTTTATCTGCAGAAGAAGCAATATTCGTAGTGTGTTTGTGCCAAGAGAGATTCAAGGTCAGGGTAATCCCTAAAAGAGATAATCATCTTACTTAGAAATTGGAGTATCACCAAAGATAAGCATAGGAGCGGAAGAATCCTTTTTGCGAGATATAAGACAAGACTGAGTTTTAGAAGGATTGAAATCAACTAAGTTGTCTTTGCTCTACTGGAGAATTACCTGGAGATCGGCATTTAAGGAATTGATAGCGGATATTCGAGAAGTTGAAGCTGATTGAGCAGGGCGAGGTTTCTTAAACTGAAAAGTAGGATGCAATGTTCTGTCATCGGCAAAACTATGGATAGGATTTCTAATCAATGGAAGAAGGTCATTATTACACAAGAGGAAAAGAGTGGGGGGAAAGAACTGAACCTTGGGGGACACGGGATTAGTGGAGAAGTTAGAAAACAGAGAGTCATCTACCATCACCCTCAGTGAGCGATCAGAGAGAAAACTGGATAACCAATTACAAAAAACAATTTGCATAAGATGGAAGTTTGTTTAGAAGACCTTTATGCCAAACACGATTGAAAGTCTTTGAGATGTTAAGAACAAATGCTTGTGTTTCACCATATTTTTCCATTGAATTCGTCTATAAATAGGTAACAGAGCCAGAATATCACCAGTGGATCGACACTGACGGAATGCATACTGGCGATCGTTGATCAGACAGAAGGTTTCTAGATAGTTTAGGAGTTGGCGGTTAATTGATTTCTCCATTACTTCAGAAAGAGTAGAAGTAATTGCAATGGGACGATAATTGGATGGGAGGGATTTGTCATCCTTTTTAGGAACTGGCTGGATATGAGCAAATTTCCAAGCAGAAGGAAAAACACCTTTGGAACAAGAAAGTGAAAAAAGGCGGCAAAGAACGGTAGTAAATTCAGGAGCGCAGGTTTTGAGAACAAGTGGAGAAATACCATCAGGACCTGGAGCTTTCTTAGCATCGCTATTCGTCAAATCCTTCTGACATCCTTTTTATGGAAGACCACAGGATGCATTGAATGGAGCGTGTTGGGACTGGTGGGAGTGTTTTATCAAGATCATTAATACGTGAGTTGGAAGAAAGTGAGTCGTTTTATGACAATGAGTTCAATCTAAATAGGAATACCTACTGTTTCATTCAAATTTTCGTCTTTCTTTTATCCTTTTGTTTTAGAGTATAATCTTAGAGATGAGTGGCGTCCACATTCAATATATGTTTGTTTAGATATCAAGTGAAGGTGTTGTGTGGGCCGTATCTTGTAGGAATTTACAGTTAGTAAACCCATAATTGCACATTTCAGTCCCACTATTCTTGAATACCTGATAAAAACAACGTAAACATCATTTATAGCCTTGTCCTCATTGGAAGAAATATGATAATGGAGAAAATGATCCACGCTGCCACTCAGCGTTAGGGCTGGACGGCCAAAAAAGAAAACACTTATCTAATGAATTTCACAGACAATGCCAGAGTAGATTTTCACACACGTTATTGGTCTCTCCGAAACGCAGCGCTCTGTTTATATTTGAATCACTGCTACCGTTTTAAACCCTCAATAATTTATTCAAATATTCTACAGCTATATAAATACGGTAATCCCACTTTTAATTGTAATATTCTGATCTTCTATTCGAATAATTAAGAGAATGGAACAGACTCCTTCTTTGGTGGAATAAAAAATCTTGGAATCAAAAAAAAAATAGTACTGGTAGGAAGTAATTAGTTCAAAAATAGCATAATATCAAGTTTCTCGAATAAATAACTGATGAAATAAAACTATTATAATATCTTTTTGGTTAATTATTATATCCCCTAATGGAAATAACATTTTCTACCACACCTAAATGGGTAGAATAGTTCGGTGTCATTTAATGTCCACCTACACACGAACAAATGAAGACTAGAATCAGCTTTCGTTGCATTGAAATGAATACATAGATGTCGATTGTGACCTTGCTCCAGTTTCACGATTGTGTAAATCTCGTGAAAGGCGATAAGGTTTATATATTTTATCTATCTACGCGACTCATTGTAATTCTAGCCATGCCTGTTTACATGTATACTCTGTTTCAGTGGATGGATCAAAGTTAGTTCTATTTGGAAAACAGAGAAAGTACTGGGAATAAAAATTTCACCCACGGCAGAAGTCAGCTAAAATACATGAAGTCTAATTTCTTTGTCTATGCAGTATAATCATACAGCTCAGAGGATGAGCAATGAGATTAGTATTTTTGGTGGAAACGGAGATTTTCCTATAAAAGTTGAGCTTCCAACCAATCTTTGACGTTCTTAAAGAAATAAAATGTAAACTATACTTCTATAATAGGAATGTGAATGATGCGTGAGAAATTCTGGTTATGAGAGATTAAAACTCGAGTTCGCTAATCGAAGGTCGTTAAACATCCACAAATATGTACACTCCAAAATGACATCGATGACAGTATATCATCACTGATCAGTAACTTAGAGTTAAACGTATTTGGCACACTAAGATGTAAGTTTTATGTTTCCCCAACTTCCGTTTTCAATTGGCGACTTCAAAATGAAGCCAATTTTAATGTACCGTAGTGAGAATTCCATGGACTGTCAAGAGTATTTCAAAGTCTTCAATGCCAGTGATCTGAAACTCGAATAAGAAAGCAGGCGTCACCAACTCATTTCCAGGACTAGTTTCTTCACTGTTTCATATCAGAAGTGTAAAATATTAGTTGGAAAGCACATGGAATTTAAGGCTTAATACTCGAAAATGGTCCTGGTCATCCTACTCGTATTGCAGACTCTCACCGTCAAATTAAAGTAGCGTTCCTTTCCACACACACCAACTCCCTGTTCCAGCCGATCAAGGGGCCATTTTAACCTTCAAGTGGTACTATTTAAGAATTATAGCTCAAGCTGTAATGACGGCAAGGAAGCAACAGGTCCCCTTAAGTCGTGCAATAGGTATAGGATCCTTATAGAACTGAGAAACAATCTGCAAGCTGGAACGATATCAAAAAATCCACTATGAAGGACTGCAAGTTGCCCAATCTACGAAAGTTTACAAGAAACGTAAGGGAATTTCACAGCGAAAATTTTAGACATGGCGAAACACCCTAATCTTGAAGTAGATACGGAAGGCTGCAGTGTCATGGATTTTGCCTCAGGACCAACGATTTGATTGGGATGAGGATACAAACTCCAAACGAAGAAAGGAATGATAGTGATAATGAAATCTTTAGTATCACATCAAAGAGCCTAAATCTCAAAAGTTTAAGAGAACTCTTGAAGTACGAAGACAATCTGAGAAGATTCTGATCGCAAATAAGAAGTAAAGTTGTCGGGAGTCTTAGTGGTGTCATCGGTTGCTATAAGATTCTTTATAGCGAAAAGAAGAAAGCAGTCAGCTTTCTTAGAATGAAAATTTCGAACAGGATTAGGTTACTTACAATGATTTTACAGTATTCATTCAAAGCTGATTATATAAAAAAATTAGTGAATTATTCAAAAATCTTCGATAAGTTAAACGAGTTTATAAGAGCAAATTATGTTCAGTTAGTATACTTTACAGAGGGTTAGTTGACACACTGGAAAATCCCACAACTACAGGCCGAAGAGCTAACTTTGCGCTGAATCTAAATGTGCTAAAGCTGCTTCCATTGCTAATGGTCATAGATCACGAAAGGAATTTTTGCCTGTAGCAAATCTATCATGTTCCAGTTTGTGAAAGGGGAATTCCCCCCCTTGCAAAAGGTACGGACACGTGGTACTCAGCCTTCACCGGATTCACGTGCACAGAGTTAACACCGCGTTAAATTTTGCTGTAAGATACTGGAGAATGT
The DNA here is from genome assembly GCF_048544385.1 of Mastigoproctus giganteus. NCBI lineage: Eukaryota > Metazoa > Arthropoda > Arachnida > Uropygi > Thelyphonidae > Mastigoproctus > Mastigoproctus giganteus. The sequence goes on along the minus strand of NC_143586.1, from coordinate 146,633,214 downwards.
GTTTTGCCTATTAATTCAAACACGAGTACACCGTCCAAGGATTTAATTAATTCATATTTATTCCAATGGATGGAGCCAAATTCCGACATTCAAAAATAGTTCGATTGCGGCCCTCTTCTGCTAAAAATTACTCCTGGAAACTGTTTTATATGAAATAAGATTTAAAAATTGCGTTTAGTGTAGGAGAATAATTTTTATTTTCCCTTATACTGGTAAAAAATCACCGCATAATGGAAGTTAGCAGAAAGTGCTTGTTATTAGAATTGATATTCGAAGTTAAAACTAATAAATGGTAAGGAAAGTTAAATCAGCAAGTACAACTAATAAATAGTATTTTTCTGTCAAAAAATATAAAGCATTGAACCAAATTAGCGATTATATCTGGCAGGTACACCCTGCGCCTTGAGATTAAAGTCAAATCAAGGTCAAGCAGAAATCCAAATCTGGGGATGTAAGGTCAGAGAGGACGCCTTCCTACCTCCAGGGGAGGTTGGAAGGCCTCCTCTCTTGAACCCCTAAAAATCTCCAAATACTTTAAAATGAAAGTTGTAGCAATGCGTAGAATATGAATTTTCGAAAAATGATAAATGACAGACCTCAAATCTGTGACGTAGTTTATCCTACTGATTGGGCAGTAAAGGATTATTCAATGGTTTCTTTAACTTCACGTCTGCATGTACATCATATAAAGTCTGAACTTATACAAATTCTGATTTAACTTGCCTTAGTTAAACGATTATTAACTTGCCTTACTTGAAAAAGCTTGAAAGGTTTTACCCATCACTTGACTTTTGCAATCTTAAGCAAAGATATAAGCGAACACAGAGCATTGGGCACAACAGCTTACCTTTCTTGATTCTAGCGTATCACTAACTAAAATTTATGTGTGCAGCTTTAAAACAGAACGCACGTGCAGGAAATTGGTGGGTGGGTCGTAATGTCATGTCTCTCAGCACCCCACAGCGAGGTTACGGTGAATACGAAAGTAATCTTGTTGAAATAATATCATCTGAAATGACAGAATGTGTTGTGTTTAATCAAAATCATTCCATTTAATCAGAAAGGATTATCCTTTGTTACCAATTCTACAGATTTTATTTATTTTTTTTATTTTGTAAGTAAAGAAACGTGCACAGAATTATATAAATTTGATGTTTATGAAATTATTTTCCCCCGTGTTGGGAAGCTACAAAAATAAAACTTGCTGTTAGAAAATTTTAATATCGAGTATGACTCTTGTGGGCCTTGATGATATCACTAACTCCATGGAAATCAATTTCTATAAATTTTTTGATAGTGTAAACTGGAATCTTTCTTCATTCCTTTCATAAAGCAGCAGCTAGTTCTCTGCGTGAATGTGGATGTCTTGTCCTTGATGTCAGTTGTTCCAAAACATCCCAAATTGGTGAACTACATTACGATCTCGGCTTTGATTCTGGCAACTTTGCCACATTATTCTCCTCAAACAACTTGAACTGACCGTGCGCCTTCGTGAGTAGCACAGTTGGTAGGACCGCCGTCCTTACCACACCAGGTGGAAAATACTTGAACTCGAATCACGTCGATGACGTGAGAAAATTTTATGGGTCATTTTCACAACGTGGCCGATTTAATGGGTCTCAGGCAAGGGTAGCATGGTTTTTCTCCCGGAAACTCGGGATTTTCGCCCAGCAAACAGAAAATGACCTTAGATCCACGCAATTTACAGACAATATATATGGAAAAACATGGCCTTAGTTGCCAATGCTCCTAAAACCCAACAACTGACTGTGCTTTTTGACATGGAGCGTTGATGTGATAAAAATGCGGAGTATTATTTTATCATATCAAATGAAAATTAGTGGAACAGGTCCACCCACATAAACATAAAACAGACCCATACCATCACACTCCCAACACCGAAGTTCATTGTTAGTGCAATGCAATCAACTGGAACCATTCTTTGGGAATATCTACAACCAGGTTCGTCACAAGCTCATCTTCTGTTTTATTCACACATACTCCTCGGGTATAACACTGTTGGAATTACTGAGGTAGTATGGAAACGGATTTTAACGGATTCTCCCAAGTGTTGTAAGCTGCAGCAGTAATTCTAAATATTTGAGCGCTTGGGATCGAAGAATAAATCCTCTGACTGTAATATTTTGATACTTGTAGGTGATTTGCCATCATTTTCTAGTTATCTCGTAAAAGGAGAGAATTATCTCAGTTAGTGAATGTATTATTAAGAAGGAAGGTAGGGTATTCGGGTCAGTGGCTGTTGTCTCTTCGTGTGCTTGGAAATCAGTAATTTCACACATAATTTCAAACCAGTCTATGGTCTAGAGTTTGAAGGCCCTAATCGCGAATATTTTTCAATTGTTTACTTGAATCCCTTTGTTTCTAGGACCCAAAGGAAGGATGGAGATTAGAAAAAGGAAAGCATCCTTTCCTTTTTCTGATCTTTATTTTCCAATACATCATCAAAGTCCTCGCGGATAAGGAGTGCATATCATTACTGTCCTCCCACACCAGGTAAATTCCTCGCGCCTGAGTGAATTGAGGGATTTTTATGAACTTTTTTCATTCCGTGGCGTTGTCAATCGATCTCAGGCGTAGGTAGCAAGATTTTTGTTCTCAGACACTCTGGTTTTTCCTTCAGAAAATCATGCAAACCGATCAGAGAGCACCCCAATTTATAGACATAATACACATGGGAGGATGAGATTGCTGTAGAGTAACCCTAATATGATAAAAACACATTACCGTGGCTTTTCCACATATTGAGTTGCGGTAGATAAAGTTCTGTACGCACGCAATGACCGCTTGGCCACGAGAGAATCATGAAAGCTGAGTCCTTCCAAAGAGCCATGCTGGTACCAAACATAATGCAATTAAGGATACAAATGAAAAGCTTTTTTCTTAGGCTTTAGAATTACATGTCTGTTGATAAGGGACCAAAGAACACCAAAGCTATTTAACAACTGAACAGAATTTTTCAACTTCTTGGAGTTACCAGGTGTTCTATTCCACAACCTGGAGTCAAGTGTCATCAAGAAAATAGATCAAGGTAGCATTTATAAATTTTCAGGGCGCGTTCACAATATTGGAATGCATCAGTTTGATATACATTGGTTTATCAGGTACGCCACATCTTTTCATGAAATGGAGTGCTCCTCCATTATACAGCATGATAGGAACACGTTATCATATGTTCGTTCCATGCATTATACAGTTAGCAGGCAGAAATTTACTTAGGCGTTTCCAACACATCAGCCCTGGAGTCGCTGAAGAGAGAAGCTATTTAACCAGAGTCCAATAAGGTGCTTTGTGTAATCCGTCTTGTACGAGAGCGATACCTTGGAAGGCTGCATCCTCGTTCCTATCATTAACAACCAGGATTCACGCCGACAGGTCCGCCTTCTCTGATATCGCTGTTCATTGTCAGACATTGTCTTGACTGGGAAAGTCCTCGAAAATACTGTTGAAAGGACTGGAAAATGGTATTGAGATAAGGGGAATGAAAAGCGTTGGAACAGAGAGCAGATGAAGGCAACCCTCGGAAGTAAAAGCTAAGATGGTGACGTAGAAGATATAGGGCTGTCGTTAGTAGCACGGTGGGGAATTTTTATGGGCCTTTTTCACAACGTGTCTAGGTTAGTCGGGCTCATCAGAGGGTAGCATGCTTTTTTTTCTCTTCCGGAATCTCGGGTTGTGTCTAACAGCAAACAGGAAATCGACCACAGAACACACGCAATTTACAGACAAAATGCATATTGCGCAATATGGCCTAAATTGCTATTGCATCTAAAACCCTACGACAAACAAACAATAGAAGAACCTTACAATAAAGATCATATTTATTTAGAGGCTGAACTGTGGAAAAGCAGGGGAGGAAAGCTAGAGTATGGAGGAAGATGAAGTATGAAAAAGAAGCGCTAACAGTAGGCCAGTGGACTTTTATAAGCAGTAGTTATTTCCTCTCTCCAGGAGAGTTCGACGTCACAGAAGATCAGACTATTAAGATTTCTTCCGAGTACTATAGCATTACATTATTGACATATTGACTTCTATCCTGTTTGGAAGTCGAATCTTGTAAAGCTTAAAGAGAATGTGTAAAGTGTGTTTGGTGTCAAGCGGCACCAGGGGTTTCCCCCATCTCCGCATTGCTTGCATTGTGATGGGTGTGCCAGTTTACTGGAAATGCCAGAGATTCAAAAGTGTATGGATATTGTACATGTGTAGTGTCGTGTACCGTTGTTCATCTGGTCATTTAGCCGCTGGACCCCTACTGAGGCCCAACGTTGCCCCACTTTAGCCCCGTGGAGGCAGACCAGGAAACACCAGTCGACTAAGATTTACTCTGGCAGGTCCTGCCACCTAATTTCCTGAGATTTCAGTGGCTAGGACCTTAAAAATATATATATATATATATATATATATATATATATGTTGTTGAGCCATTTCACAATGGACAATGAGAGCAAGACAACTCTACTAAGGTTTGTACCACTACGTACGGCCGAGGGGATTGAGTTGCAAGCAATTAATTCTTGAAGGGGAAAAAAAATAGAAAAGACTAAAATGCGGCAAATACCTTTCAAAGTAAGTAAAAATAAAAGATTCCGTAAGGTGGACTATCTAGAGACTGGTCTGCAAATGCAGTTTTAAAGCTGTACCCTGAAAGTAGTGGAGTTGTTGTTGTTGTAGGGTTTTAGGCGCATCAGCAACTTAGAGCATATTACATCTTATATAATGTCTGTAAATTAAGTGTGTTCTGTAGTCGATTTGCTATTTGCTGGACGAAAAACCCGAGTTTCCGGGAAAAAAAACCATGCTGTCCTAGCCTGACATAAACTAACTCAGCCACGTTGGGAAAAAAGGCCATTAAAAATTACTGGCTTCGTTGACGGAATTCAAATTTAGGTCTTTTCCAGCCGGTGATGAGTACAATGATTATACCAACTTTGCTGATCACGAGGGCTAAAATAGTGCAGACCGAACGTGGTTTTTCCATGGAGTCATGAAGCCGTTATTTCATGCTTCTATCTGGACACCTATTAATCGTCTTTATTTCATAATTTTTGAAGTTATATCAAAAGAATCAATCGTTCCACAGATACGAACAAATACAAGGAAAAATTATCCATCGTAGTTCAGCACCTGCTGTCTTTACGTTTTAGGGTCAAAAACCGGGCCACATATGTGGTGAGATGACACCATTTGTTTTAGTTCGTAATTCATACAGTTCATCATGATGAGTGACTGGTGAAACGGTGAATTCTGACTCCATCCAACAGAAGCGTGCCAAGATAGTTAGAATTTTATTATGGATTTATTAATAGTACCTCATTGATTTTAATGGCGAAATGGAGTAGTCAACGAGGGCAAAAAGTTGAAAAGGAATATGAAGGGAACACATTACAAATCTATTAAAAAAATATTTTGAAAAATAAACAAAACAGCAATAATTTCAAAGTTGAAGGTCAGTTAACTTAATATCTGATAGGGTATTGAAATTTATAATATCTTATCCGATTTTAAAGTAGTTTTCCCCGCTTTTTTATAGTTGCTATTCACCCCACCCCCAAACAAACCTCCTGGACATTTATCCACTGGTGAATCTAAAACGCAGATGAAGCCGATATTCAGGTCCCTCCCACCTGTGAGCCAAGGGCATCGAGTTTCATCAAGCCTATGGTCGTTCAGCGAATACCAGATCCTTTGTTTTTCCCTTCCTGGTAGAACTTCTACTAACTCTGGGTGTAACTCCCATGAGAGCAGTCTCTAAACGCTACAATCGCCTAGTATACCGGAGACGACCATCCAAGTGAGAACATAAGTTTTTCGTTCAGCAAACAAGCAAATCGACCACAGAACCCACATAATTTACAGGCATATTATGTATAGGGCGTAATATGGTCTAAATCGCTGATGTCCCTAAAAGTTTACAACTACCACAACACCTGGTGCATAATCTCGCTGCCTCTACACTGCCAGCTGTTACTAAAAGGGGATTGAACTGTCGATGTCACAATGTGTCAAGCAGCTGAGTATATCATGCTGTGCGTACGCCTTATCTAAAACGTTTATCAACTCATACATGTTCCATTCCAACCCCTGCCCTATAACTATTACTTTATCTAACAACAATCTAACATTGGTTTTATCTAACTCATTTATTTAAATTTAAACCCTACCAAAAATTTCTTCAGTCATTTCATAGATGTACGTGGTCTCAGTTCCGATCTCAACGATGTCCATTACCACTAATTTTCGAGTGGCGGCTCCTGTTTCTTTTGTTTTTTTTTTTGCAGGGGTGTTAGGAGCATCAGCAACTTAGGCCTTTTCGCCAACAACCCTGCCAGTTATACAGGACATATTGCCTTTTTATATAGGTCCTAGCCATTGAAATCTGAGGAAAGTAGGTGTCAGGACCTGCCAGAGTACTGATTCCTTATTGGTAACACCTGGCTAGCCTCCACGTGGCGCGGTATGGGCAACGTCGGGTCCCACCTGGGGCCCGATGGCCAATAAGCCAGATGAACAATGGGCACAACAGACTACACTATACACGATCCACACACTTTAAATCTCTGGCTTGACAGGGTACTGTCACTCGATACAGAGAACACCGCGGAGATGGGAGAAATCCCAGGAGCTGCTAGACCCTCAACATACCAAATACCAAATATACAGGACATATTAACTGTTTTAAAAATTGCTATTTCCTCACTTCAGATCGGACTTTGGTGAGGATGTCTTCCTGAGTGCCACACGTACCTACAATGGCTGTTCTCAGCTTCATGCTGTTTGGCATTAATGGAATGCAAAATAGGATGCTTTTCATCATTTCAACCTTGTTATCGAAATGTATAGATTTATTTTCTGCCTACAATAATAATTGTAAAAGCTGTAAACAAGTTTTTAATACTGTAAATCTGAATTCATTTCACAGTATGAATAGCACTCGAATGCTGGTATCGTGTTAGGTTTAAAAGCTCATTTCTTTCTTATCCGACGCCCAGATTATTCTGCATGCTATGATATCTCCTTTGTCACTATTCTTCTGGATTAGCATCGTTATTCCACCTCTCTCTCTTTCCAAACCAGTTCGAACACACACCTGAAATATTACCAAACATTTAATTCAACTACAACTTCACAGAAATAAGCTTCCTCTTCCTCATTTATCCCTTCTTCTTCTGTTATTTCGATCGAGTTTTCTTCACAGTCTCCTGAAATTTAGAATCTACAAAAATCCAAGTTCAACATCAACAATTTCTTCTGCTTTCCGCTGTTCGGCCTATTAAGAGCACTAATTTCTTTTAATGAAAAAATGGTGACCATTCTATTTGAGTTTCCATTGCTATCAAATATGCAAAAGACACACACAAAAAGACATTCATTGAATTCAGAACATCCGGAGTACAGCATCAAGATGAGTTTGCCATATATGTAGCCGGAATGTTAACATTTAACCTTGATTCATTCTAATTTGGATTGGCAAACCATCAAAATGTATGTCGCATCTTGAACTCTATCTTCCATCATTAGTGAAGTAAAAGATTGTAATATGAAACCATACATTGATTCTAATTGATGTGTTTTAAAATCAGCAGAGAAAGAAAGAACACAAAAAAGTAGAAAACTGAAAACTCTTTATGGATGCAATAACTTCCTGACATTGGTAAAGACAAACTAGATATGATTTCTAATGTTGTGTGTACGTCCAATTACGTCGAAGGTCATATTACAATGTTTGTTATGGATGACCTTTCGCTTCCATTTACAGCTAACGAGAGTGTGTCACCATCATGCCAGTTCCGACCGGTTTCTCTCTGTGGTGCGTACAGTTGCCGTGACTTTCATTTTGAATCCGAGTTTCCTTTGATGTGAGATTTTGGTAGAAAAGAACCAGGTGGCAAGACATTAAAGGCATCGGAGAATATTTCCGGCAAAAGTGATTGGCCGCCAGATAACCTCACGGTTTAGAAGTGGAAAGAAGGAGGGCATTCTGCGGTGATAAGCAATAACTGACCCAGATTTTGTTTGTCCTGGTCAGTTAACTACCCACTATTGATCGCTAAAGACATATTCATTCTGAGGGTGGGGGAGGGGGCAGGAGTCGAACGTGTACAACTAGTTTGTATCTCTGAATGTGAGCGGCGCGCTCGGAAAAAGCACTTACCAGCAAAAAACGGTCTTCGGGTCATAACTAAGCTACAACTTCGCCAGTAGAAAAAGGTAAGGTTGAAGCTCATTTGAGGATTACTGATTGAAACAAGTTCGCCTACACTGTTTAATATGCAACTAAGGCTCATCGAATATTTCTGAAAGTTGTTTGGCTTATAATGGAGGAATATTCTCCTTGAAAGATCAGTTTTTTACCATACATTTGGTTTGGAAGGAGCAGAAAATTATTTGGACCAAAAAAAGGTTTCAGTACTGCATTTTTTTCAAGCGTAAAAAATTTCAAACCCAAAGGACCACTTGACTTCTTCACACTGTGCAAACACTAACGATGATATCAGGTTGTGAAAGCAACTTGGGGGAATCAAGGCGAGAACGCAGCTTGAGTTCTCTTAGCTGTCTATCATCAGACATTTGTCTCTTTCTCTGTTGCGTCTGATATGCATACTATAATACAAGACTGTTCTAGCACGCAGCTAACACGCTTGATCTTGATCAAGGCACAAATCCATACCACTTATGGATTCGTGCCCTGCAGTCAGTCAACGCATGCCCTCTGGGTAGCACAGTTGGTAGGATCACCGTCCTCCCTATACCGGGTAGAAAAGACTCGAATTCGAATCCATTCGATGGAGTGAAGAACTTTTATGGGCCTTTTTGCACAAAGTTGCTGAGTTAGTCGGTCTCAGGGCGAGGGTAGCATTGTTTTTTTTTACCGGAAACTCGGGTTTTTTGTTCAGCAAACAGAAAATCGACCTCAGAACACAAGAAATTAACAGACGGTATACACGAGCAAGTCTGACCCAGTCGTCTGCCCATTACAATTTGGCCTTTGTCAAACTCGCTGCCTTTCCCATCTGAAGAACAAGAGTAACACTGATTAATGGATCTCAGTACCAGGTGTGTTTTATACCATGTCCCGACCCGTGCACGCGCCGTAGTTCACCTGCAGTTGTTCCGATTTGCATTACGACTAGCTGGTCATAATATTTTGGCTCATCGGTGTGTATATATATTACACACATACATATAAATACAAATACTACATGGTTTTTATATTTATATTTTGAATAATAATTCCTTTATAAAAATGTAAACTAAGAGGTCACAAAAGTTTTATGTTTTTTGACTTGAAAAATCAAGTAATCATAAAAACAATTTTAATCGAAACTTTTTAACTTATTTATTGTACAATAAAAAGGTATAAGAATAAAATTTAAACACTCACCAAGTTAAGTTTAAGAATGCTTTTATATTATATCTCTTGGGTTATTATTATTAGACATTTTTATCACTACTTTAGAAAATACTGACACTGAAAATGAGGCCCCTCTTCGTGTGAGGCCCCCGGTCATGGCCGGTTTAACCGTAGCGTTAACGAGATCATGTGTTCATCTAAGTCTTTGGATTCCTTTCTCTTCTTTCCACCTCTGGCATGCAGGTGAGTTTTGTAGCTGAACATGATGTAGTTTAGTGGTCCTTTGAAGCATTCGAGGGCATGCAAGGGCACCACAACAGGCTATTGAGAGTGTCGATATTTCTGGCATTTAAAGCACCTTAAAGGATTTGGGACATATGGACGCATCGGACAATTGATATAGCAGCTTTGATTTCACTAGGACGTTAAGATGATGTTTCTAGTGGGAACAAGCGTTCCATCCCTACGTATGTAAATTCGTTTCGCAGTTGTCACGCCTTGGGGTTTTAATTCAGAACGGATTTCCTCTTCAGACAGTTCCATGACATCTCATTCGGCGATGACATCACAAGATGAGCGAAGTGTCTTGTGGGTGAGTGGTGGGGGGGGGGAACTGTGATGGGCATTCCTCCGATAGATGTGGTTCGGAAAAACTGTCACTTCTGGTCTGTACAAGAATGTCGCCTGAACGAAGCTGGCTGACAGACTTAGGAGAGCCGGCCAAACCTTCCAAACCGTTCGGGATAAAAATATGGCGACACTTTTCCTAAAGGATTCTCGCTTGTGGAGTGAATCATCAGGAATCGAGGTGTTGGAACTGATATTTCTTCAGTTCTTTGTCTCTTTGCTGAAGTAACATTATCTAGGTCAACATTGAACTTTGCAGATAGGGACCAAGTTGAGGCCCCCAGAAGAAATTACTTTTTAAGGATTCGTGAAGATTCATAAAAGGATGTGAATGAATAAATTTATTTATGAATAACAAATTGAGAAAGTTTATCTATCCATAAGTTGATTTGTCAAGGTATGAATTATGAGAAATGGTGTATGATCTTCTTTATAGTTTTTTTGGATTTGAAGCGTCATGTTCGGTTTCAGAGTCATGGTATTCTGAGCCCGTGAACTCCATTGGTGGAAAAGATTGGACATCCATTTGACTCCTTTCTCTGGTGGCATTTTCTGTCGGTAGTTTAATTTTGCTTTGCAAACGTAGTTTAGACATAAGGCATGCCCATAAAACAAAAACAACAACAAAAAAAAATTCTAATCACTGGAACTATCAGAGGCAGTTCATTAGAAATAAAAAGAAATATTTGAAGTGTCTGTATAGTTTTCCCCTTCAATATTCTTATCTGAAGATTAAGTGTTTCACAATAATCGCTTTCCCATCAATCCATTTTCCAAAACTTACTTCCTTGTCTCTTTCTCTATTGTTCTGCTGTTCCAAAACCTACTTTACTTTCTTTTTTTTTTTTCATGTAGGTTAGTACACAAAAACAGGAAATCCGTCTTTCTTTTGGTATTTTAAGTTTCTTCAGAAACTCATCAGTGATTCCAAATATACGTCAGAGTTGAAAGTATGTAGGAAGTGTTAATGATGGAAATTCTACTTTTGTTTTTGCTTTCACATTTCTGTTAAGAACAGAACTGTAAAGTAGCCCGGTGGGTGAATGTGACATACGTTGTACGAAAACCGCGCGCGCAGTTCCAAAACGCCGACCGGGCTAGCCGAGTGGGTAAAGTACCTAGCCGGCAACCCCCAGGTCGCGGGTTCGATTCCCGCCTCGGGCTTGGATCAAAGTACTGCAAAAAAACCTTGGGAGGTGCAATATGGCCACAGAAGCCGATGCGCCAATAACTACCAAATCAAAAAAAAAAAAAAAAAAAATCAAGTTCCAAAACACATAAACTGGCTCACCAACTAATTTCCAAAGCTCTCTTCAGATCGAAATTTGTGTAATATTTGTGCAATAATAAGACACGTATTGTCCTTAGTAAGACGTATGTACCACTAAGGTTCTGTCATAATCTTACAAATTTATGTTTTTGTGGGCCCAAGTATAGTTTGGATTTCTATTCATCTCGCACGTTTGCGCTAATTTTGGTCTGTATTTTCAAGATTTATTTTGTAACTAATTATTTTTCCATCATGCGTTTCTCGCAGCTTGGAATGGTATACATAATAAATGACTGTCCGAAATTTTGTCAGCGCTCTTTGTTGACCCGCTTCTGAAGAATTATTTCTCTTTTGTTGGCAATAATGTGGCTGTAGTTTTCGAAACTGGGACACAAACATTGCTGAAATGTGGAAAATATATTGGAACTCTAAGCCACAAGACATCGCATAAGACTTCACGCCTGACACTGTTTGCGATTTAATGGCACCGTGTCCCAAAATATTGTTCGTAACGTTCTAAAGTTTATCATTCCTGTAAGTGTTCATCGATTCAGCTTCGATGAGTTTTGTTCCTCATTCCTACCTTGTCAGATTCCATAAGCGTTCATCACAAATCTTGTTGGCTAAAATTTACTTTCTCGAAAATTATTTGGGAGTTATATCATCCCAATACCTTTGTGTAATTGGTCATAAATCGGTGGGATGGTCCGTTGGTTTGGTTTTAATGGAGCATTGGGAGCTAAGGGCATAATGCGCCCAAGTCAGAATAAACACATCAGTACATATGTTTGGTAACTTATAAAAAGGTTCCCATATCAAAAAGAATAAATGTATAATATCAAAGAATATAATTCGAACATGTGTATATAAATTAGTAAACTGTAAAAATTTAAAAACGCCAAAACGCTTATTTTCTCTGTCATCTAAAATCTGTCTGAGTGCCAACGGTTCAGCCAGATTATTAAAGGCTGTCAAACATAATTGCTGTGATTTCATAAAAACGGGACATTCTATAAAAAGTATGGAAGACTGTTAAAATAGTTTCGTAGTTCTCACACACATGTGGATCATTCGCCCTCGGCAAAAAAGTGTCAGATGATTGCCAAGCAAGAGTGTCAGCTGAACATAAACAATTTTGGAATCTGCGTAGACCGCACTGTCAGTTCTTGATTGCACGCTTGATCTGCTTTAGTTCGTTTTGGCCTGTCCATGCCAAGAATCCTACCATTAGGAATAAAGTTTAGTAGGAACTATTTACCAGCAGTCTGTACATGGGACTGACACACAACAGTTATTCAAGGTGATTGCTGATTTGGTATCAGCTAATTGATTTCTTCGGATCCTAATGTGATTTTAAGTCTAGCAGAAGCGAATTTCAGATTTGGATTCGCGAAGTGAATGTAGCACTGCTGAATCCGGAACATTATTGGGTGAGGATTATACTTCATCGTTAGCGAAGCCTGTAACACGCTTGACGAATCAGTACATATCATATACCTTGAGTAGTGGCTATTTTTGAGGTGGCCAAAGGCAAATTCTGTTGCACGCAACTCAGCTATGTATATTCTGCCTTCTTGTGAAATCTGGATGGATACCATTTCCTGTGGAAGACTAGTAGCTGATCCCATACATGAATCTGACTTCGAGCCATCTGTATAAACTGGCAGGAAGTCAAAATATTTTGCTTGATGTGTTGCTAAGAATTGGTGGAAGACAAACGGCCTTGCGGTAGCCTTCCCCGAATATCTCGAGGGAGAAGTTATAAGATATTGGTGGGGCATTCCAGTATGGAAAGAATTGTCTACGTGATTAGGCATTTTTCACTGTCATGTCTACTTCACTTAACAGGTCGGTTGGCACTCTTGACGGTGTCATAGATATTTTCTCATCGTGGTTAAAAAACGGATGTCCACATGGAATGGTCGTGGTCGGGTAAGGATTTCAATTTAAAAGCATACTGCAAGGACAACTACTTACGTCGAAGAGGCAGACATGGCTCATTTGCTTCACCGTAATGACCTTGGATAAGAGATGTTCAAAATGATCCAGTGGAAATGAGAATGGCCTGATGAAAAGATCAGATCTTAAAATCTCGCTCTCTCTAGCAGATGCCTTCATCTGAGAACTATAATCAAGTTTATAACGTATAAGAGCTCGAAAGAGACGAGTAGAGTGCCTTCACCTGTCCCAACCACAAAGTTAAGGAAATAACGCGAAGAATCAAAACTATTTTATAACCCTTCTCCTCAAGTGAAGGTTATGTTGTAGAAATGTGATTGCTATGCTTCTTATTGAAAAATTCCAAGGAATTTGACTTTTTGCTACCACTGAGATGAGATTTTGCCCAACCCAAGTCTGAAGTCAAGGTGAAAATTACTTTTGCGACAGAAGGGTAGACAAACGGTCCTCTGTGTTGAAATTCTAAATCCATTAGCAATGTCGAATGCAAAATAAACAACGGCTTTTTGCAGTTGTCTTTTAATGACCTTCCTGTTGTATGAAATCATCAAAGCATAGGACATTATTTACAGTTGGTGTGATAGAGTTTCTCTTGATAACAAAAAGCGTGACATTTAGAACGGATCCTTGTGGAGCTTCCTCCGCTTTGTAAAACACTTCAGAGAGTGTAGATCCTACACGAACTTGAAATATGAGACTTCACAAGAAGTTCTTAATAAAAACAGGAAGGTTACCCTTAAGAGAAAAGTTACAGAGGGCTTGCAATATGCCAGATCGTAAGACTGTGTCACGTGCTTTTTCGATATCAAAGAATACCAACACTAGATGCTCTGCTTTTATATGAGCATCTCGAATGTACGTTTTGAGTTGAATTAAATAATCCAAATGGACTGGTTACTCTGGAAATCACACTGTGTCCTGCAAAGGAAACCGTTTTTGTTTCGAAATACCATATAAAGCGGGCATTCATCAGTCATTCCAGGATCCTATACTGGAAGATAGTTTACAAAGATCGTCAATATAAGAGTTAGAAGAAAAGGAATATGCTAATAATTTGGCTTTATCTGTAGTTGAAGATGCAATAGAACCATGTAGTTGAAGATGCAGTAGAACCATGTAGTTGAAGATGCAATAGAACCATTAGGTTATAACAGATGTGCGAGTATAGATGGACAAAGGTTGTGGCCATTAGATTGGGCCTGAGATTAGAATGCTCGACTACCATTTGGAAAAGAAGCAAATCTCTTGCTCTTAGCCTGTTCAAAATCGGGTTTGGACTAATTAACAGCTGTTTCTCGATTGTTGTGAACTTCAGAGTAGGCAGAATATGAAGCTGGAGATTTGCATTGAAACCAATTGCAGTGTGTTAGACTCTTGCCTTGAACAGCTTTAGTACATTTATTAGAAAACCGAAGTTTAGATAAAGGAAGAGATTTTAAGGCGGAGTGTAGAATAAAGGATTTAATCCCCACAACAACAATTTCACTAAAACGATCTGAAAATAAAGATCCTGTCTGTGAAATTATTATGTAGCTCACTATGTAATATTTTAATTTCACTTAATAACATGAACTTGATTCCTTTTTAAGCATCACCAAAATGTTTATTTCATAATTTCAATAAACAAAAACTTAATGTTTTAAAATTGCATCTGTACTTTCATTTATAAATACGCATTTACAAATGATTACTTACACCGAAATTTGGTCTCTATTAAGCGTATTTATTCAACAAAATAATTTACTTCTAGAAGAACCCTTCCCTTCTAACAGATTTGGCATTATTACTTGATCGAGGGACATTTCCTCATTGACCTCTGAAGTGCAAAGATTTCAAGAAAACGAGATCTGAATCGAAAAGCAAATTTTCTGTATTGCAGATAGCTTTATTAAGCTTGATTTCGTGCAAGTCATTGATAGTAAGAATGCAGTCAGTAATGCTGTGCATTGACTTCTTACGCCTTTGTAAAGAGTCACCTTCTGATCCCTGGTTCAATAATTATACACTCCTCTCTGTCAGAAAATGGGTCAGCTTTCCGGTCTTTCAGCTTTTTGTCAACTTGGGGGCGATTTTAATCACCTAACTTTCCGGAGTAGTGATCTTTGATCTGAATGGTAAGGATGATTGAACGCACGTTCTCTCTCTCGCCCATAATCGTATGTATAACAGCGTGCAAGCAAGTACAGAAATGGTGCGAAGAGGACAGTGAATGGTTTCGAACTGTGGTGATGTGTTGTTAGCATAACAAGAGAAGACATCTTGCATTTGTGCGTTGAAGTTGTGACAACCATGAATTGAAATTATGATGATCTTACAGAGCTTGGCGAAAGTATCTATGATGATCGATAGTTCCTAGGGAAGGTTATTTGCCTGCTGACAATGAACTAAAGTCTATGAAACCTGTCCATTCAATTTATTTTTGGTTAACCAGAAAGGAAGTTACAAGTTGTGCAGCGATTTCAATTTCATAATTATATTAATGAGTTCTGCTATCTACTAGAGAAGTTTCGTACAGTGATTGAGTTACAACAAAGATTGGTAAAGAGTCATGTAGGACCTTTCATTCTGTGAAGGAATTTGAGGTAGATCCCGTTTTGAGAACAAGGCGCTTACTCTATGACCAAAAGGAAATTAGCTACATACCAGGGTTAATATTATTCGAAAATGGTTCGAACGTCATAATACTAACATTGAGGACAGAATTAAGCGTATTTAACGAGGGTTCCTAACTGAAGAAACATCAAATATCCATACGCACAGCGTGTGGGGCTGGGGACAGACATAATGATACGAAATAGTGCATAACCCCTTTAGCCACAAAACAAGCGATTAGGCCTACTTGGAACTATTCTCCAGATACCCATAAAAATTGTGACACAAATTACGAAAGAACACAATTCAAAAACCGCCAATAACCGAGATTATATGTATCTGATTTGTGATTAGAATGAAAACAATGCCATGGCTTCACCTGAAACGAGATTACATCAGTTTCAAGTCCAATTGCTCCGGTTGAGGAAAGAAAGAACATATTTAATTTGCTTTGCTTTTTATTTCAGCCAAGGTTGCCTAGATTAGTAGGCAGCCAGAGATTCAAATGTAAACACAGAGCCTGCGTCGTTTATTGAAAGAGAAACAGTGGTCACCTCCTGATAACTTTTAAATTACGATTATTTTGATTCAAGCAATTTTAAGAGTTAGAATGAATCCAATTTCTTTTCTAGAGAAAGTCGGACCTTGAGGAAAGATGGGTCAAAGCAAATCAGGTAATGTAGCGCAGTATTTCTTGTTTCTCCATAAGAAAACAAGTTCACTGCAGGAGAAGAAATTGGCTGCAAGCCAAAACTTTGATTCTTCCTTATAACGAATAACTTTGTGATCGCTATTTGTTTCCCATTGTGTACTGTAAACCAAGTACAGAAAGTTATTGCATCATACGCATCTACCTTCTGCCTAATGACGCAATCAGAGTAGTAGATGAAGCAGCAAGTTTAATTTCACCCTCTCGATCTGCACCTGACTAATTATGTAGCTTCCATTGTACAGGATGAGACTGTAATAATGACTTACGTAGTTCCATGAAATAAAAAGTCAATGATCGTCAACCCTTTTCTACCCACAGTCTGCAATTACCACGTCCACGACATCTTACCTCAGGTAGGAAGTGTTATTTAATACCTTGTCTCGATCCACCTAACCTGCAATTTCACTTAGTACGCATGCATTACATTAAAGCAGTGTAGTCAGACTGGTTAGGGTGGTGATAGACGTACTTGTTTAAATTTTAAGACGCTCCAGACTTTTCTTGATACTTGGGAGGAGTCTCTAAACTCAATTAAGAGGACAACAAATAGAAAGAGAGTGAAACTTTGTTCGCTGTCCTGGTTATCTGATGACCTCTTACAATTTATAAGCATTTTCCCAGACTTGTCCTATATACGTGATTTCTCTGATGATGGAATCCTTATGAGCTAATGCGATATCGATACAAGTAAACAAGAGTCAACAGAAAAACGGTTGATACCGAAAATATTTTTGAAAAAAGGGGGTTAATTTATAGCTCAAACTTTCTTTTCTCCTTAACTGCCTCCTTTAGTTTCTGTTTGTAGGTCTCACAGTCATAATTGCATAATTATTGCATACACTAACTGACTATTTTATTAGGTTTTTTATTTATTTATTTTATTTAACAAACAAGTCGCCTTTATTCCTCTGAATAGCTTGGAGTCGTCGTCATTTTAACTCAATGAGGTGTCGAAAGCGTGCTACAGGGACGCTGTCCATGTTGACTCATCTGCTTCCCACAACTGTTGCAGATTGGATGATGGCGAATCTCTACTCCAAAAACCTCGGAGTAGAGATTCATTCCACTTCATCCAACAGGCGATAAATTGGATTGGGGTCTGTTGACTGGAGAGGCCACCGCAGTAGGTTGAAATCATTCTCATGTTACTAAAATCAATTCCCTCCTGGTGACATGGTGCATTATCTTGTTGGAAGAACCCATTCGCAGATGGGTTCTTCCAACACTACAACACCACGGCCATGAAGAGATGTGCCTGGTGGGAAATAATTTACAGATGGCCTATGTGGCATTCAAATGTGTTCTACTGGTATCAAAGGGCCCAATGTGAATCATAAAAACATTCCTCACATCATTAGACTGTCGCTACCAGTCTGTAATATTGACACCTGACATGACGGAGCCTTGGACTGATACTTCCCATCAGCAGGATACTGATACTCCTCGATACTAGTATTATTCACACCAGACAAAGTTTTTTTTCAATCCTCCATTAATCAGTGATGGCGCCACTATAACTGTACCTTTAGTTTTTCGCTTTCAAGAATGTATCCCGATTCGTTCGTCGGCTGCAATAACCTGGCCTAGAAAAGATACGACGAGATATGCGTTCTAAAATGCCTCTTTGGTTACTACTGTTTATCTGGGTTGTTGTGACTGTAACCTTTTTGTTAGCCTGCACAATCTTGTCATCTTCTGTTGGTCTCTCGCTCTAACAAGTCATAGTATCGCTGTTAGCTGGATGCTATTTGGTTATAAGACCAACCTCGATACTCCAGAGTCACAACCGTAAGTGAAAACCCAAGCAGGGTTGCACTTTTCAAGATGTTTATATCAGCGCGTCTATTGATGACTGCAATGCCACGTTTAAAGTCAATTAAATCTTGTCTTGTCCAAATACAAGGTACCGTTTTATACCTGATGTATGGTCCCCATCTGGAAAACTTGGATTTTTCATTCCCCAAAACAGAAAACTGTGATCCCAGACGACATACAATTTAGAGACAATTTACTGACTAGGAGCGAATTCTAAATAACTCAATTTCACTTCGCCTTGCATACATAATAAAGATTATCTGTAAGCTGCGCATTTTTTTAAATTACAGGTTTACATCTTTCTTAAATGTTGAAATTATATCTTTTATCCTGACTTTCTCTGATAGGCGTCGAATTCAAATAAACTTTGTCCCTAAGTTACAAAATAACTCCCCCTTCTCTTAAAATGTACCACGCTCTACTCACTAAGTAATAAGCAAGAATTCTTCTCACGCCATAGGACCTTTTTCTGTTAGGCTGCAATCGTGAGATTTTTTTCATCACCGAAAAACGACCTTAGTACAAATGCAAGTCGTTCTCAGCCAACTGAACTCGTACTGCAAAACGCCTTGAATCTTAATGGTCCCAGTAATCTTGTCCCTGCAAGGAGAATTAGGAAATTTCTAAAGAGGCCAAGTGATTTACGTGATCCTTTAAAGCAACACGGACTTCCAAGCATGGTCCTCGCAAGCTATAAAAAATCACCAGTCTTAATAAGAACTCTCCATTTGAGAAAAGGAATAAAATAAGTAAACGTGCCCTATTGCAGTGTTCAAATAAACCAAGGGTGTTCTATTTCCCTGCGAAAGAAAACACAAAATGAGTTCTCAGTGGTTTCAGTACACTCATATCAAAACCCACCTTATTAATCCCATTCTGTTTAAAAGATAGATGATGCTCTTTTCGAACTGACCACGATATCGAGAGCAAGAGGCGGTGTCATTCACCTGTTGGCGCAAGCCACATGCTGTGAAACGGAACTTGGTTTGTTGTTGTTTAATACCTGCTTACCATAATGATAAATAAGGAGCCAGTCGTGGAGAAACACGCCTAACAAATTTCTAGTGGTGTTTTCCATTACTGCCCCCCATTTTCCCACCAATGCAGTCCCAGCTCAACTGGTAGAGAACTTTAATCATTAAGATTTTAATCATCGTTTGGCTAATATTCTCAGCACAAGATTTCTTCGAAATCTTCCTTCCTGAAATAGACATACTCTCCTTAGAACACACTCGGTATATGAATAAGTTGGAGTATTCAGAACTTGCTGTTGTTGTCATCTGACTTTGCGCCAAGGGAACTAAATCCACGAGGCATCGATGTATCGTGTCTGTAAATTTCGTGTTCTATGGTCGGTTTGCCTATTTTTCGGGATGAAAAACCTTGAATCTCGGAAATGTAATCTTTACTACCTCAAACGTTTTAATAGCATTCCACAGGCCTTCTGGCTCTTAATAATGTTTGTTGTGGTGTACATATTTCTCTGCTCTCTTTGTCTAAACTGAAGTAAAATGAAAATAACTCTTTAGCGAACTCGTCACGTTTTTAAATGTATCTCATGTAAAATGGGGGAAGGGAGGGAAGCAGTTTGGTTCTTTTATGTTGTTTAGCAATGGGATGTGAAACTAGATTCACCTTTTAAAGTATAATCATGGTGCAGCTGAGAAGAAACTACAGATGAACTCATTTCCGTGCGATGCCTGAGGATACGTTGAGCAATTCCATCAAGTACCATCCGAATTATACGCTGGACACGTCGACCTACATGGATAATAGATTCAGATCAGAGAAATACGACTCAACTTTTGCTACATACTATTTTGTAAAGTCTGTAAACAAAAAAGCATAATGATATGGGTCATGCAAATTCATGCCTGAAGAGATGTTTGTTTGCTGTAAAACGTAACGAATTATATTTAAATCAAAGCAGTAAGACTACACGTATTCCTCAAACACCTAAAACAAACTCTGTCCAGCTTAAAGAATTAAAGCCACAGAATCGTGAGATTCAAATTGATTTGGGTGAGTAAATTTTTTTTACAAACTTAACAATGGACCATTGTACTTCCATCCTATCAGTTTCAGCAAGCAGTACCGTTCCTTTGTGCATTGTTTTTTATTTATATTTTTTTAGAAACGAACAAAAGGCTAATTTTAAAATAATTTTAAAGTTCCTAAATAAAATCTTACTCTCTTTCTTCCCTTTTCTGATTCGCATTTCAATTTGATTAACTGCCTCTGAATTAAACATGAAGTCTAATGGATCGGCAAGTGGTTGTATACGGGTCACAGTTCTAATGATAACCGTTTCGATTCTAGCACGCAGTCATTAAGGCATACAGGTAAGGGATAAGTATGCAAGTAGGTTAACTTTGTTCATGGGTACTCAGTTCTGATAATTTCGGCTCAGGTGACCTCTCATAAAGATATTGAGAAGCAATTTGCTATGATCAGTCTCCGAAAGCGTGAAAGAGGACGATTAAAGTTGAATTATGCTGACGTGCTCGTACAAGGCATATATTTTTAACTCCGTTTTTTATTTTCTTTTTGCCCTCGTGGGTAACACAGTTGGTAGAATCGCCATCCTGCCCACACCAGGTGGGAAAAGACCTGAATTCGAGACTCGTCGATGACGTGAAGGAAGAATTTTTATGAATCACCTTTTTCACAACGTGGCTGAGTTAGTCACTCTCAGGCGAAGGTAGTATGGTTTTTCTCCAGGAAACTCGGATTTTTCATCCAGAAAACAGAAAATCGATCACAGAACACACGCAATTTACTGACAATATACACGGAGCAATATGGCGTTGGTTGCTGATGCTCCTAAAATCCTACTACAACAGCATTTTCCCATTTTTATTTAATAATTAATATTTAAAAGTTGCTTTTGAATTAATATACAATAAATAAAATTTGATTATTAAAAATAAATCTTAATTTTATTACTTTATTACTTTTATTTAGTTTTTAATTTTCATAGACATTTTTTATATTTTAGATTTCTTTTTCCACGAGGATGGACGGACCCCTGCACACTTAGTAGGAGCGGAGATCGCCGTGGCCCAAACAACCCTGCCCACGGTAACTGTGAGGGGTTTCCTGAATTTTCGGACTACAGTCGATGGTACCGTGATTGTTTTTACTCCGGCATCGGAAGCGGTGGATCCCGTCACAAAACCCTCAAGCCAACCGCCCCAGTCCACGAAGTCGATCCTTCACAGTAATGCCCTTGACTCCAGTGAAGGATCAGAGATCCAGGATCTTGCCTATACACAATCGCCAAGTCATGACAACGTGAATCTATTGAAAACTGGGGGAGAACTTGAACACGAAGCCCAAAGAGCCAAAAATTCTTTCAGGCACATATCGGATAATGTAGTTTTGCCATCTTCTGGCAACGTATATGCCGACAGGTCCAGGCCGGAACATCACGTAACCCCTACAGCGGCTCAATATCCCACTGGACTGGTCACGGTGTTGGGCGGTACTCAGGTGGCAGATGGAAGAACCACCGTTTTCGAAACAAAGGTAATTGGTACTTATATCGATGGGAAGTATGCTCAAATACTTCAGAGTACTTCTCGAATCCTCTTCGAAGCTACTACTAACCCAAGTACCTCGACAACCAAAGTACAACCGTCAACCACTGTTGCAAAACCGTCAACCACTGTTGCAAAACCTCAGCACACGAGTTCGCCGCAATCCACAACAACCAAAATTCCGGAAACCACTTCAACCTCGACGCCAGCATCGGAGCCAACTAAGGAGGTGCGACCTACTGAACGAAAGAAAGACGAAAATCTTGTCACTAACACAGTCCTTCAGTCGTCTTTTCGGCTTCCAGAGTCATACCTCGAAAGATCAAGCCACCCGACTCAATCTCTGGACAGAGTCCGGACCACCACAGATTTCAGTACCAATATGGCCAAGATCGAGCCATCCATTACGAGGCCATCAGACGAAGATAATACCGTGCTGTCTGCTCAAAGAAATCGAAGGCCATCTTCGCGAATTCGATTTGTTCATCCTCCTCGGCCATCTCAGACGGTAAGGGTTTAAATTCTTTTCGAAATTATGTTTTATAGTTACATTATGGTAGCAAGATAACTTCTGATTATCTAGCCCCAGAAATAAATAAATTGGTAATCGGAGAACAGAAACATTTAATAAATACGCACACTGGCCAAAAAAGATACGAACCTTTATTCAGTATCGATTCGGTTCGCCCTTGTTTCGAATAACAGCAAGTGTGCGGCGCGGCATGGATGGATTCTACAAGGTGTTTTATTATGCGTTTTGGTGTTATTGTAACTCTTTTTCCAGCAAAATATAGCGCAGCTGTAACAAAATTGAAGGAAGAGGACTTCATTACCGAACAGCTCTCTCCAGCATATCCCACATATTCTCAGTGAATGTGGAGGCCAGGGAAGATGTTAAAAATCAATGTCATGTTCTCCGAATCATTTTTGCATTGTCATCCGTAAAGTGGCCTTTATGGATGACAATGCAAAAATGCATTCCTTCGGGATAAAAGTGTAACAATGCAGGGTGCAGTAGATCTGACACAAAATTCAGTTACTCCCTGGATAACTTTCAATCCTCTACCGGTATCAACGGACCCAGTCCGTGCTAACAAAACAGCTCTCTTACCATGATACCACCTCCAGATGTGGGTTGTCTTAACAGGGCAAGCAGGGTCCATCATTTTGTGAGGTTATCGCCACTCTCTCTGCCTACCATCAGAGCAAAACACAGTGCATTGTAATTCGTCTGACCAAATAACTTTCTTCCATTGTTCCACAGCCCAATCACAACGTTCTCGGCACCACTGCGAGTGGATTTTTCTGTTTTTCTCTGAAACAAGTGACTTCCAATAGGCAGGGGATCACCAATACCCAATTTCTTCAATTTTTTGCGCATAGTACGTGTTGAAATAGGGAAGTTCTAGTGCTTGGTTGAATTCAGATGTTATTTGCTGCACACGTGATGCCCTAATTTTTCCGTGCAGTCCTCCTTTGAATACAACGGCTTCGCTCTTGAAGTACTGTTTTTATGCCACATTGATGCCTTTGAGATGTAGAAGAACCGTTTGCTTTCCACTCGATAAAAACCTTTGAGATGGATCCTTTTGAGCAACCAGTTATGTCTTTCGTTTCTTGAATCACAGCACCTGCTAAACGTGACTTCACAATAAGCCCTGATAGATCACGCGTTTATCCATTCTGACTTCAGATTACTGCAGTCAAACAGCCAGTGCAGTCTTTTTACTGAAAGAGACAACACCTCATGTCACAGTTTTCTTTGCACCTGTTTGCATTTCTTCTGTCTGTGACTATCTTAATACAAAGTGCTTTTGTTTCGATTTTTACGGTAATGTTTCATCATCTACCATACGTTCTTATGCTGTCTTACCGTGCATTCAATGCAATAAACGTTTGCTGTCCTCTTTTCTTACAATTCATTTATCTCCTATCGTGTCCGTTAGTTTCATTTGTTCTAATGTAGCCAAGTGGTCAGGAGCGGCAGTGCAATAGCACACACTCTTTGAGTAGACCGGGGCTGAAGCCCCTTACTGCTAAATACGGTCGATTTGCAAACCTGCACTGGACCAGCGTGGTAGAATATGGTCCATTCCCTCAACAAGCAATGTTGAGGAGCCTTCTTACTGTAATGGATTGACAATGGTTGCAGACTTATATCTTATAAGACGAGCATGGATCGAGCTCCCTAATGAAGGACGCATTGATTTCAAAGTTGGGCAACGGGCTACTGATCTCTATGCACACTGGGGCGTAAAGTAAGACCACCAGATAAGTTAGGAAAAATGTTCTATGAAGTAATTCTTAGAGATCGATTGTATTCTACTAAACAAATATAAGCATTTTTTGGATGGTGTTTATAATAAATAAGAATATTACGTTTCGGTTCAATATTACTAATTTTCATTCTTCATTTGCAGGTCCGATTGAATCGCTTCAAAGTGAAACTAACGCTTCGCCAAGATTCCAGCGATTCAACAGACAGCACCCCTACAACAGAAGAGGAGGAGCTCGAAGAAGAACAGGAACACTTAGCGCACCATCAGCATCACCAACTGCCGAAAGACGAGGAAGGAACCAGCGAGGAAGAAAATCCTTTCATGTCTGTCGATCCTGCACGCGTCGTGTACGAACTGGCGACTATTACTAGCGAGGTAACATTGCACGTCGGACGACGGAAGTCAGTACGAACCCTTACCATCACGACAACTGTCCCCAGAACGTTGGAACCTTCGGAGGTTGCTTCTAACGGTATCCTAGACACAACAGAAAGTGCTGCAGTCAACAACCCTTTCACAGAGAGTATTTTAGGAGAAGACGAAACGCCCGTGCTGGTCATTTCTCGCACATACTCGACAACTGAACGTTCGCTGCGTACGTCGCTAGTGCCCGTGTTTGACGGACAGTCAACTTCGATGCACACGGTGACAGAAAGCTTCATAATTCGGAAAATAATCACTGCCTACAAGACAATGCCTCCTGGTGACCTGACAGTGCTGGATTCTGAGTTAGAATCGGAGATTGGCACATCTCCTGAACACGGAACTCATCTGCAGACGTCCCTTCTCCATGGAGTAGTTCCCTTGCCCCCGTCTCCTCATCAGCAGTTGCTCCAGACACCACTTCCCCAAGAACCGATTGTTCACAGCACCCCTTATGTGTCTATTTCCAGCTCGGCAACCATCCCTCCTGAAATAGCCAATCCTCTATTATCTTTAGGAGCAGCATTGTCCAATAACCCTCTGGCTGCGGTTTACTTGGGTCTCCAGCAATTAAATCGCCAGGTGACGCTGTACTCCACCATTACCAAAACGTCATCATACGTCACAACGGCTACTGTGTACAATACGAAAGTGGTACGCTTCTACGACGGACGCTCCACCCGATTTCGCACCCTGTCAGAACCCATATCCACCACAGTGAAGACGTTGACTACAACATCGACTGCTATAGAGCCTTACATCAACACACAAGCCTTGCAACAACAGCAGCAGTGGCAACAGCTCATCGCTACACAGCTACCTCGACCTTTAGCGCCTCCCCCACAGTACAGCACGCTGACCTCCGTCTATACCACTGTCACCACAGCAACGAGTCTCAGCACGAGAATTTACACTCTCATCTACAACGCCTTCAGTACCAAGTATCGCACAGTCACCAGTACCAGCCTTTATCCGACTACCGTCACTGTGACCAGCACGAAAGAAGTACCATTGTCCCCTACGGCACCACCCGGACCTTATCCATTCCCCTATCCAGCTTGAGGTCACGACAAGGCAGCCATTCTGAACAGCACATCGCATCCATCCCGTTGTTTTCAATGCAAGGTCCTTTTGCTCTCGACAATGCCTGGTTACCATGACTACCGTTGACTCTGTGTACGTAACTCCAAAGTCATGATCAAGCAGCAATCGTTCCAACCATAGCTCTTGGGTGGTTTCTGTTTATAAAAAGACGAACTCCCATTTTATGACTCAGGAAGTGTGGTTGTTTGTAAGATAGATTTTTTTTCTTTATTGTTTGTAATTCACGCTTTCTTTGATACAAATCTTCACTAAAGAACCGAAGTGTGACTCAAATGATATCTTATTTCAATTGTTAAGTTTTGTGGTTAAAGTTTAATTTGCAGTGCTCAGAGAATGTTGATTTAACTTCGTTATTTCTTCGAGAAAATACCCTACATTTTCTTACTGGATCAAAATGTTTCCCCCAGATGTATCTAATTTATTTTGTCCCCAGGGGTAGGATAAAATAGATTTAGATAAACTTGAAAATGTAAATAAAAGATGCACTTTCCCATTGACAGTGAACTTTAGCCTCGGAAATGCAATCTTTTATTTATGACGAATAAAAGACATTTTAACACTAATTATGTGGTATTTACATTTTTATTATATTGTTATTTTTTCATTAATTTTCATCACTTTGGCCATTCATAATGAGATAAAAAATAACTGTCAAATATATTCTGATATGTTAGTGCGCATGCTCTAAATTACTGCTGCGTGTTTAAAAAAGGAACTCAGCCATTCGGTATTTTCTTCAACAAGGGAAACGGAAAATAAGTGAAATAATGCTCATTTTCTCCCATTATTCCTATTCGCATGATCCAGTTATTCTGAGTAAATGCAGTATGAGATTACTAATTACACTTCTTTCGTTGGGTCAACGAACTTCAAAGAGCACTGTCCCATGGGGTTAGCTACGAAAACGGGGCCATATGGTTATGTGGAGGTTAGTTAGTGTCCCGTTTGTTAGTAGCCACGATGTTATAAGTGTGGTGGTAAGACGTAGTCTGTGTTTAACGCCAAAGTATTCATTACTCGTATTTTTCTAGGGCATGTCTCTAGGATACGTAAATTATTAATCAAGAGGGCTACATCAGGCTAAAGAACAGCTGTTTAGCACGTGAAGAATGCCATAATCTTGTCCTATATCGATTTGAATATTTTAATATATCTGTCCCAACTACTGTTTTCTATTAATTAAGCAATCATAGTTATTTTTGAATATGCAGAACTGATCCTAAAGAACTCTTTGAGTTTATTATTTAAATTAAATTTTAAATTTCAGTTAAGTTCAAATGCTCTCTCTTTCAATAAACGTCTTCACATATATTAGAACATATAAATGTCCGGTGTAAATAAATTGATAGAATAGAATTTTGAGCTTCTCCTTTTACTTTTAATATTCAGTATTTTAAATTGAAAAATTTATTTTATTAAAAATATAATTAAATTTCGTTTTAATGTTTATTTTTTATTATAGTTTTAATTTTAATGAAATGTAAAATATACTAAAATTACGAAAAAGTTATCGAAGACAGGTTAACACCAGTACATTTATACTCGAATTATTTACCAGTTATTGTCTATTCAGGTTCGTGGCACCATAATTATTGTAGCATTTGACATAAAATGGTTAAAATAATACACTATAAAATGGTTAAATTAATATGCTATAAAAAGGGCTCGAATTACGCTACAAAAGTTAGAATAATGCACTATAAACGTTTGACTTGTGCTGCCATCTTTTGTGAGGCTGCGTAACTAACATAATAATTTACAAACGGATTTAAGAATTGAAACGTGAATAATTATGAAAATAATTGGACATAAAACAAAGTATTCTGTGCATTTATGAATGAATACTGCACATTGTGATGGACGTTATCATTTAAATGCTTTTCACCATTTAGGTATTAGGGATTTTATTAAAGGAATGGCTGGCAACAAGAATGTCTGAAAAACCAGGTCTCACTCGATGAATGCTGATGACTTAAAAAAGATGGGCAACAACTACAACAGAACGTATTGATAGGTCTGCAATATAAACACGATCTATGGCAATTCAGGCAAGGTGTGAAACATCACTTGCTCCAAAACAAACAACGTGTAGGTAAAACTAGTCCTGAAATAAATAGAAAAGTGAGGGTGAATGAACTCAACAACGTCGTATTTGTTCTACTTGACAGTTCCAACTTTAGCCATTATTCTGCCGATGTACGACAGTTCGAAATATGAATTAATAAGAATTTTTTTATTTCTTATCCACTGCGCTTGCCGTGTGGGTTGTGCTATTTTTGTTTTATTATTTGCGATTTAAAATTTTAAATATTTTTAATTCATTCGTGTTGAATTAAATTTAATATCAGGCCATGAATTTTATTTTCATTCTATTATAATTTAATTTTTTTATTATTATTTACTTTTATTTAAATTTATTTTTAATTTTTATTTTATTATTATTTACTTTTATTTAAATTTATTTTTAATTTTTATTTTAATTAATAACGAAACCTTTAATGAATTCAGCATTAAATATTCAATATATTAAAATTAAATTTATTTTCATTAACTGAATTTATTGTTTTCTAATTTTTTTTTATTAAAGTAAATTTATTTTTCTCTTAATTGTAGCAAAATAAATATAAAGGACTGCATTGTGCGACTTGTTAAACAGGTTGAAATTACAATTTTAACTTTATTACAAAATTACAAAAAAAAAAAAAAAAAAAAAAATGAGAATTAAAACACTTTGAAAGAAGCAGAGAAAAAACAGTGTTTTCAATTATTTAGAATAGCTCAATTTCATTTAGTGTTCAACAAATCCAGCAGGTGGCGCACTTGAGGCGCAATATGACAAATGTTGATAAAAATATTTATTTTCGATTACCTTTTGATAAAATCTTTCGTTTGGACTTGTTTGATGACGATTAAAAGGCACAGGAGTCTATTAATTTTTATATAAATATTTGTATTATTCCTAATTATCGATCATTTGCCGCTTAACTCTTTTTTTTTACAAATATCTCACACCATATTATTCCTTATATACCAATTAATAACATGACCATTTCTTAGTGTTAGATTGGATTTAATTCGTTTAACGCTGGGTTGGCTATTGACCATGGCATTTATCCATGACATTTATTAATATTTGTTAATATTTGTATATTTGTTTTCAACATATACAAATCCGAGGAGATAAGAATACGGTTAAGAAAGGTTTATTTGTTTATTTTTTTGTTCATATTTGAACCGTATTTCCCTGATTTTGTTTCAAATTAGGGAAGCGTACAACATTTTTAAAACTGCTTTCGGAAAAGATGCTACGTGTTGTTGTTGTTGTTGTTTTGGGAATTTCATGGCGCATAAGCTGCTATGGCTATAATGCGCCTATTCATTTATAATATAAGGAAATGAGAAATTTTTGCAAAATCAGAAATGATTAAAAAGTACAGTTTGCTTGAGACAGTTGAAAAATTCGGAAATATTTGCCTTGTCACCAATGGGATTCTCTAAAGTTATTGGTTTATCAAGATTTACCAGTGATAGCAGGGTTTGTCTTGTCTATAGTAAGGACAGTCAATGAGAATGTGCTTTACAGTAAGATTTATATAACAATGTGGACACTGTGAGTAAATAGAGGTGAGTCAGATGAGTATGACCCTTGAAAGGACTATTTCTTCTCGTCTTGATTTACGGACATTGTAGCGCCAAATTTTCGTATCCTGTTTAAACTGCAAGAGTTTATTATTAGTTTGAGAGGGCCAGATTGTTGTCCATTCTGATAAGCATGCACCATGAATGATTTGTGCATAGTCTCATGCTGGAACACGGATATTCGTCAAATCTAAGGTAGTTGGATATTTTGAAGCTTCGTTGGCAAGTTCATTGTCCAAAATACCAGGATGTGCTAGAATCCAATAGAAGGTGGCTAGTTGGTGGCGTTTTTCAAACTTTAGTAATAAGTTTCTGATTTCATCAAGAACAGGGTGAACTTTATCTGAAGAATTACATAATGCTAAGAGAATGAACTGAGGGAGTCAGTGTAAATAACAGATTTTAAAGACCGAGATTTTCTAAAACTAATTTAATTGCATATAATTTGGCTGAGAAGATACAGAATTCAGATGAAAGGGATGCTGAAATAGTGGTATTCGGAAACACTACGGCTGCTCCAACATTTGACTGAGATTTAGAGCCATCTGTGTATATTGGAAAAAAATCAATATATTTTGATGGTGAACATCATGAAGTTGTCAGACATTTGAAACTTGCAAAATATTCTTTCCCCATTGACAGAGGTAAGTGTCACAGGTCGGTATAGGAGGAGGAACGCATGGTGGTTGAGTACAAATTGCTACCTGTTGTACGGAATGGATGGAAGCATTCCAAACCTGCATCAGTTCAAGAAGGCATGGTACGTGTCGTTCGAAGCCTTTTCAGTGGTGTGAAAAGTTTAAAGAGGATACTTGGTCTGTCGAAACTGATCCTCCCTTCGGCTACTCTTCTAAATGACTTAAGATTATATACATTAGTTAAACCCTAGTCCAGTGGTTTTCAACCGGGGTGCCGCAACAACATTCTTGGGGTGCCGCATAATTTGGGTTTAAGTTACTTGAAGTTATTATTATTTTTTTCATTTATACATTTATTTCATTTTAAAAAAGGTGTACGGTATCCACTATACCGTATTTTTTTAATTTTGTGGTGATCTATATTTGATCTGTATTTAGTACCTCTATATAAAAAATAAAATTATTATATAGGTGTATATTAAAAGGTCTAAAACCACTGTGTTGGGTATTTATTTTGACCTAGGGGTGCCGTGAAAAAATTACTGGGACACTAAGGGCGCCGTGAACCGAGAAAGTTTGGGAACCTCTGCCCTAGTCAAAAGAATGTTTAAAACCTTTTTTGTTATATTGGGGCTGAAAATTTTAAATGTGATGTTAAAATTGGACTAAGCGTTATCATTTTGATTTTATGATTTCTAATTGCAGCTGTTTTTTTTTTGGTTTTTTTTTGTTCTTCTGCTCAATGTTCCCCATGATTGGTTTAGTCAAAAAATTTCAACGGTGTATTGAAGAAAAAAAGAAAACAAACTCAATGGTTTTACGTGATACTATACAAGTGCCAAACATGCCTGTATCATCAATACAGGCACGTTTGATAGTTGGTATGGCATCTCCGCATGCTATGATTGTCACATTATTATTATTATTATTCTTTGATTGGACATATATTTATGTGGAATGATTGGTTACTTTGAAGAAACTACAGTAATTGTTATATGCATAAATGGGGGGGGGGGCGAAGAAAGAAGCTTCTTCCCCAGGATATCCCATTCCGCGGCGAATAGACTTAATTTTTGGTTTCAGGCACTCAGTATTACCGCGTGTGTGCCTATTCAGGTTAATTAGCTGGATTAATTAAATTGCCCTCGCGAAACACCCATAATAAACGTGACCCGGGAAGTATCCAAATTATTCAGGTTAATGCTACACTGAGGAAAGGTACAATTTATTCCTGGGTGTGAGGTACAACCATTCTCACCATTGTCTACTACGCGCACAACTTCCCACGACTAACCTTGCAAGATTCATGGAATCACTCACGCCTATAGTTCAAAAACAGTTTAAACCAACGAAGTGATGCAATATACCACCAGAGGGCACGTAATGTATCTCGTACCCTTTAACCCAACTGAAAATGTTTCCTGAATGTGAACACTTTTCGCTTAGGGCAGACATAATTGGAACCGAGCTTGCTTGGTTTGTTGAAACTTTTACACCGCAATAACGAATATTTTTAATTAATGTTGTGATATATTGTTGGTCTATATTTGTGGTGTACACTGATGTTGGAGGTTCTTGTGACTTTATTGACCTCATAACCTTATTATGGCAAAATGAAGCAAAGAACACCGTGTTAAATATTAATTAGTCTGACCTATAACCTGTATATCGTAGATTTTGTCCTTGGAGTGTGTGTGATTTCGCTATATATAGGATTAACTCCATTTATTTCAGCACATCTACTGTCTTGTGGTTTTTAGTTTTGTGTAAATCGAATTTTTTAGAGGAATTTAATCAAAGAGCCAGAGGAAATGTTTCAGAAATTCTAAAAAGACAAATCATCTACTAAATTAGAAAAATACTACATACATAGCTTATTTTATAGTTAGATCACATTTCTTGTGATAGTAAATTATAAATAATTATCTCTGTTAATAAATTGCCACTTAGCAATTACTTTTCAATATATTTTATACGAAAATTTTCATTCTATTGTACACATTCGAATCAATGGAAATACTAAATATGTGTCCAAGTGCTTTATTTAATTTCGAATACAGGCAGCATTTCTAAAGACTCGAAATCAGATGGTACTACCCAGAGGGGCTTGCCTTGATCAGCCGGCCCATATACTCTCAGCAACTGTCTATGAATCTGCAAAAAGTGTAAAGCATTATTAGATTGTATTCGTTAAACTGAATTCGAAAGTATATATTTTTTTAAAATTTAAATTTCTGAAATATTCATTCCATCAGATGTCTAGTTCTGTCAGTAGACATGTTAAGAATTAGTTAAAAATATGGGAAGGAGGTGACATTAAGTGTAAATATCAGAAATGATTTTGCGACGTACTTGGATTTCCTCAATATGCACTATAATAAATTATATTCGTCGAGTAAAGCTAGAATAGATTAAGTATTACAATTAAGGTTACCATATTTTAAAATCTGGAAATTGGGACACTTACCGGAAGGAACTAACGACAAAGAAGTGACACTAAAGGAACTTTGATCATTATAATGGGAGTTTTATGACACAGGGGCAACTAAGGCCAAATTGAACCTGTCACAGTAATTAAATGTTCTTGTGTGCATTCTGGCACGACCACAAGGTCAGAGGAGTCTACAATAAATCACGAATACAATCGTTAATCATATTTAACAATCAGGGCTTGAACCACGGTCTATTCAAAGGCTATGTGTGATACTGCACTCTTGCTCAAGACCAGCAAATCGATAACAAAACACGCGCAATCTACAGACACATTATATACGGTGTAACATGGCCTAAGTTGGTAATGTCCCTAAAATCCTACAACAGCAACCATTCTTATTTCCCTGAATTCCAGTATGACCCGTATTCCAGCAGAACCTTACTAATGTTCATCAACTGTGTTTTGCTTTAAATTAAAATAGCTTTAAAGGTAAGAGGACATATATTTACGTTGTAAAGCAGTTAATGCACTCAGATTAGGCATATAACATACTCGTGTTATAATCTCTTGATTAGGCATGTTCAACAGACATTTTGATTGCCTGAAGGTTGGTCATTTATATACTGCAACTAGAAGAGGAACTGAGACAACGGAGGTTGGAAGAACTACTGCAGCACCAGTCAGGTTTGAATCCATCAGTATATACTTGAAGACAGCATGAATTTGCTGAATGTAGCTGCTAAATATTTTGGTTGTCCAACACCTGATTTTTCTATTGCTTAAACAGTCATCAATAATGGTTTGAATGCAAACCATGATAGTTCAACTGGTTCTGTGTCCAGTTGAGTAATATCTAGCGCGACAGTTTAACTCTGCATTAGATTCTTCAACTTGATTCTAGTGGGTTTGCTTACCAAAGAAGGGTTAAGGAAGTAAGATTACATGCAGATTACATACATAATACAGTATACGGTCGCCTCATAGCCTTAGTTGATAACTAGTTCGTACATAGTAAACTAGACGAGCTTGAAAAGTTTATAGCCTCTCATAGGAGGAATAATGTAAAGTTTGAAAACCCATTTATTTCTTAATATAGTTTCCCCTTAAGTCAATACATTTTCTGGCACGATCCACTAGCTTTTCTGCTAAAATAAAATTCACATTCACAAGATTCTGACTCAAATCAGTTGCTGACTGCATCCATCACAGCATTGTCACTATCGAATTTCTCTTCTTTAAAGTCCTTTTTGAGATTTGGAAAAACAAAATCGTGCGATGGAGCCAAATCCGTGAGTATAGAGGATGCTGTAATAGCTCGAACTCACAGACATGTCGTTGTCTGAGTCAAAAACGCTATGTACGCTGGTGCATTGTTTTGATGCAAGATGACTCCTTTGGCCGCCAATTTCCTTCACGTCTTGAGCTTAAATTCCTCATGGAACGTCTCAGTAAGTCAGAATAATACTCGCCATTGATAGTAGTATCTCGTTCCAAGAAATAAACTGTGATCAGTTCTACTACATCCAA
The DNA here is from genome assembly GCF_048544385.1 of Mastigoproctus giganteus. NCBI lineage: Eukaryota > Metazoa > Arthropoda > Arachnida > Uropygi > Thelyphonidae > Mastigoproctus > Mastigoproctus giganteus. The sequence continues at coordinate 146,599,286 of NC_143586.1, read as the reverse complement.
GATGACGGATGCCTTGACTTTCCCAACCGAACTTTGCACTTGAAACTTTTAGGAAAGGGAGAAGAGGGATGATTTCACTGTTTTGATTGTTCTTTTATTTCAGAGTCAAAGAAGTGCACCCATGTTTCGTCCACCGCCCCCAAACTGAGCTTCATTAGCTTAAAAATACTGCAAATTCTCTCATGACAACATATCACTCTTTTCCGTTTCCGATCTGCATTCAGTGCTAAAGCATTGAATGCCGATCTGAGGTTGTTTCTTCATTCCTAAAAATCGCCACAAATATGTTGAGCTCACTCATTGGAGATGTTGAATGTTGTCTCATCGTGCCTTAATGTTATTCTGCGGTCTTGCATGTTCAGGTCATGAATGACATTCACATTTCCAGATGTCGGCACTAGTAACAGGCCACCCATTGCAGGGTGCATTTTCAACGCGTCCAGACTTAATTTCTGCAACTCAATGGCCCATGAAGGACGAGATTCCCCTAATTCACTGCATATATTCATGAATTTCTTTCGGCGATATTTTCTTTAAACGAAGGTACTCAATGACTGCATCGTGCTTGATTTCCTCAACCGAAAATCAAGCACAGAGAATGCCATCTTCATTCACTTTCCACAGTTGAACGTTCTTTGTAAAGGAGAAGAATATAATTAAAAACCTGAAATTTTCTGGGAACAAATCGGCAGTAATGTCTTTCACGAGTACCTTTGCCACATATATTGAGGTAAAAACTTTTCAATCCTCCCTCCCTCGTGTATGTTTCAGGAAGTTTAGTTCATCTAATATTAAGCTTAGGAATTGGATCAGTACATGACTTCCCAAACGCTGTTCCAGGCAGAGTTCATTCCTCCCTTCTTGCAGAAGTGTGCCTAAATAGTTTTCTATGAAGACGGTCGGCAACGTTATGTAACGTGTACGCTTCTATTTTATCCATTAGCATTTGGAGTTGCCTTTCAATGGAACACGCTGACTTCTATAGTCGGTAACATTATAGAATCCATGGTCAAAGACGTAAAACAGGATAATCTCGACAAGAACGGTATCCAAAATTTGCCTCAGCATGGTTTCTTGAAGGTTTTCGATCCTGTCAGAAAAATCTAGTAAATTACTAAGTCGAAGTTATAAAGCAAGATTGTATGCAAGATTGTATATTGATGCAAGATTGTATATTTCGATTTTTTATATAGTTTCTCATGAGAAGTTATTGTATAAATTAGAACAGGCGGGGATAAGAGTGAAGATCTGTCAGTCGATTACGAGTTGGTTGAAGGACAGGAGACAGAGGGTGTCGTTAATGGGTATTTTTCAGAGTGGATTGCAGAAGCAAGTAAGATTGCAGGTAGAGCAGTAGTGGGATTTGACTGGATTGAAAAATGGGGCCCCTTCAGGGATCAGTGCTCTGACGTTTCTTGTTTCTTACACTCCCAAATGATAATTATGAGGAAACAGAGGAGAAGCTATCAAGGTTTTCTGACAACGTAAAGGTCAAGAGGATGAGTAATGACAAAAGCACGCTATACTGCTTCTAAATGATTTGGAATTTTCTAATTTTCTCATTAACGAATAAATATGCAATGTAAGCAGGCGGAAGCAGGTGTTTATGATTTATCAGAATTTTGCAAGTGGAGAGAAGGCGGCCATTATCCCTTTCTATAAGACGATACTTGGTCTATTGTATTCAGGTCTGGAGGCCACATCTAAAGAAAGACTAGCATTAGTATTAGTAGTGGCAATTGATGAAAGAAAGCAAGCTTATACAGCATCAACCAAAAAAATAAAAAAATAAAATAAAACACAACACCTCCAATTTCACCTATTCAAGCCTTCCAATAGTTTGTTTAGGTCTTTTGATTTTATTTAAACTATCAACTTCCACAACAACAGATAGAAGTTTGTTCCAGCAATCAACAACCTGCTGACTGAAGGAAAACTTCTGAACATCTATTCTGCAACCGTCCTTCTTCAATCTGAATTTGTGCCACCTCGTGTGTGGTCTGAGGAAGACTTCCATCACCATTGAGCTTTCTCAATCCAAAGCCTTTAACACCTCAATTAGATCACCTCGCAGGTGCCTAGTCTCTAGACTCTGCAATTTGCACAACTGAAGCCTTTCCTGGTAAGAGCACCCCTTTGCTCTTCTCACCAATCTCGTTGCCCTTTTCTATACTCGTTCCAGCAGCTCTACACCCTTCGTAAAATGAAGCCTCCAGACCTGTATGCGGTGCTCAAGATAAAGCTGGCCATTGCCTTACATAATGGGACAATCACCTTCTTATCGCTGCTAGCAAAATTCCTGTATATCATTGACAAAACTCTGTGAGCTGTCCTGGCCGCCTGTCTACACTGCTCAGAGAGCTTCTTATCTGACTGCACAATTACATCTATGTCTTTTTTCATTTTTCAATACACTGAGTAGATGTACGACGTCTGGAGAAGGTGCAAAGAGGCGACTAGATTGTCGAAAAGCACGAATATTATCTACATAAGGAACGACTTAAATGTAATCTGCAGAGGTTAGCAACATCTTAGGGAGGGATACGATTGAGATTTATAAAGCCGTGAGGAGAATTAGTAAAATGAGATGGAAGAATGTTCTCATTATTGAGCGAGAAAAGAACTGGAGGGCACAGATATAAAATCTTATTAAAGAGCAACAGCAGAACTGATCTAATGGAATTTATTTTCGGGCAGCGTGTTGTAGAACGGTGGAATAAGAAAACACCTTGTCAAGACATATCAGAATTACTGAATTAGTCAAAGCTCAAACTCCATACGTATTTCTTCTGAAACCTCCCAATGACTGTCGAATGTTCATGGAATTCAACGACAACCTAAAGGGGGGCATCATTTACTAAACAAAGCCATTTGATAAATATCCCCCTTAAAAGACACATCCAAAAGAACTGACAATTAATTAAGTCGTACTAAAGTCTCTGAACCATGAATTTTTTTTTAACTGTTATTGAAATACAATTGAAAACTAACCTGTAAAAGAGCTTCCTGTTAATAAATAGAATATCAGTTATCGTCAGGATTGGACGAATAAAATTATTTGGGGGTTCTGCTTCAGACATCTTGGTTCAAAGTTGTTGCCCGGTATAATTTGGCCTTAAAAACCATAAAAATGTGTTGTGTGACTGTAAAAAGTCGATCGTTTTGGGCTGTTTCTCAGTCGGGGGAGCAGCAAATCAGAAGGAACTTGACCCTTCTCCACCTGAAAAAGAATTATTTAAATCATTTGCATATTAAAAAATACGTGCATATTTTAGCATAATACCCAAAAATGTTACAAAATTGAAAATTATGAAACAAAACTAGATACACGAACTATAGGCCTATATGTACAGAACATAAAATATGTTTCTACAAGGAAAAATGAATCATTAACTCCATGTATTCCGATTCAGAGGCCAAACAAACCTTTGAAGATTGCAGACTCATCTGGAATGTCTGAAGAGTCCTAAAAATGGTTGTTCGAAAAGGTAATAGCTAAACACTTCAGTAAGCAATGCTTTAGCAACAAAAGTTTGTTATGAGACCAGGGAGCTGGATATTTGTCACAGGTATTCTTACATCGTCATCCGTTATTTTTGGAATAATGAAAAATGGTTTGGCAGGATGTCAGTTATGCTCTATGTGGAACTGATATTCCACAGTTCCACACTTTCTAAGTATAAAATGCCATCAGACAATGGTACCAACATCGATCAAAGGGCTTTTATGAGCAGTGTATCAAATATCTGGTATACGAAGGGCCAAGAGTGTGGTGGAGATTGTTTTGGGAAAATAAATCACCAGTTATTGGTAAAAAAAAGAAGTAGAATTGCAGTTTTCATTTGACTGATCCTCGTGTTAAAAGGGACAGAAGAAATGAAAACAGAAGAGAATGCCAATGGAATATTATAATTCAAAATAACGTTATTTATAAGTTTGAGTATCGTTATTATATACAAAGTTAATGAGCTTACCTCAGCCCAGTCTACTTTTCCTTTGAAATAAGGATGGCGCTTTATTTCTCCAAGTCCTTTCCACCCGAGGCGACAATGTGGCAACTGCATGCGATACCAAGAAAGACAGGATGTTAGTATTCTTTCTAAATATTATTCTAAATGCTATTCTAAAAGAGAGCAAATCCTACTGTTAGAATTTGAGTAGTTCAAGAGATTAATTAAAATTTTCAGCTGAATTTCAGAGCTTCCCTCACTCATTTTTTTAAATTCAATTGCTTAAAAGCATTCTGGAAACGAAATTAATTCTCAAAACTTAAGTCACCTACTTCCCTCTAGTTAAGTTATTACATCTTTTTTGGACGGGCTTGGGTTAGAATAATGGTTCAAACAAAACACGCTGTTTTTAGTCTTTAATACCAAACTCCCCACAACATTCTCGGCAGTATGGAACTTAAATAACGTGAGATTTCCAATGCGCATGATTGAATTGCTCCACGGAACTAGAGACTCATAAAGGCTCTCCTTCCTTCCTTCCTTACCATTTTGAACCAACTGACGATGATCCGAAAACTCTCCGTTCGGACTTTGGTTCAATAGTGATCTTATATGGTGAAACCTATAAGTCTAGAATTGAGAAAGGTGTACATTCCTCAATGCAATTTAAGTTTAAACAATTTTAATATCCACACTCATTTAATCAATCTCATCCACTGAGACGTAATGGATGAGATTGATTAAACGTTGGGAGGAATGTTCCAGTATTTTAGGTTTTCGATCTTTTTATTGTTATTTCACTCGGAACTAAAGGATTATCCACAATATCAATATAGCATTAGGAATTACCTTAATACCCAGGAAAAAATTCATCTGAAACCTGGAAGTAGCATTTTACAACACTGGTAGCGTTAAAATCAACATTCAGAATAACTGCAACTAAAAAATGGTAAACTGCAGCCATTATCAATCCACTGCGGGATGAAAGCCTCCTCGACGAATCACAATCTGCCATGGTGGTCCAGTGAGATGGCAGATCGACGGTATTTAGCAGTCAGAGGCTTGAACACCGGTCTACTCAAAGAGCGTGTGCTATTGCACCACCGATCCTGACCACTATACTACGGAAGCCTTCAACTATTGCAATCTAAATTGTCCACAAAGAATAAATCGGAAAACACGCTGTTTAAATTGAATCGATCTATTTTTCTTTATCACCAATTCTTCAGCGGAACCATCAGATCAGTGAATCAATTCAACTTGGAATCCTTTGTCAATTTTTAATAATTTAAATATGCGTCTATTCAATGTTTTAAGGAAATTATTTCGTGTTTTCTTGTAATTTTAATGTTTATGTTTTTTTTTTATAATTTCTTCCGACTGCGGATTCTTTCTGAAAGGTTAAAGTTTAATCAAAACAAAATGGAGTTAAATGACTTACAATTTGTAAAAAATCTTCCAGAAGATCCTTCTCGTCCCTTGTGAGTGTATCTGGAAAGTCTAAAAAGTCCTTGTCCACTACTGAAAATTACATTAAAGATTTCAATTACTCTCCACGATATCGAAGATAATATCATATACAGTTTTCAGAAATGTCTTTACATTGTATAATATTTTAAATTGCAGAAGTTTAACCAAAAATGTTCAAATATGTAATCCAAGAAATGGATCTACAGTTGGGTTGTGTGTTTTTGTTGTTCTATTTGAAGATTTTCGCCACAAGGGCTTTCTGTGCCTGTTCATGATTTACTTATGAATAAATCATCCACTTTGTGATGATCAGAGGTGATTAATAAATTTACGCATCTCAAACAGTGAAACAGTTCTTCAAAATTTACATCATTGCCAACAAAGGGTTCCTACAAGTCGGATTGAGGGATAAAACTGGATTTCCGAGTACTTGACTGTTGGGGATATTCAGTGAGAATATGCTTCATTGTTAGCTGGGAGAAAAACAAACATTGAGAAGGGTTCTTTTCCGTAAGCAAACATATGAGTTGGATGAATGACTGATGAGAAGTCTTGCCAGAATCATTTTTCATCTGCTTCTTCGGAAACTAGATGTACGAGAGTTTATTATTGATTTGGGTTTGCTGCAGTTGAGACCAATGATTCTTATATGCTGTTTCATAATGGATTTTTATAGTCAGTGTAGGGCACTTTCGGGTGTGAGGAAGATCCGCTGTCGGGATATTCAGCAGCACAATCCGCACTTTCATTACTTGGGATGCCGACATGACCATGGATCCAGCAGAAGGTGACCATCTAGTTGGATATTTGACAGTGACATAATCTAGATCGGATCGGTTTCAGGATGGGATGAGAGGGAGAAAATTAGACTGAATGGCAGTGACTGCAATTAAGGAGTCTGTATATATAAGAGCTTGCTGGAGATGGTGATTGTGTATATTATTTAGGATTAGCTTTATTGTGTACAGTTCTGCACATTATATTTCTGAATTCTTTGCCTTGGTTTCATAGTTCATATGTTTTGGAGAATGCCAGGTGATTACTCTTACAATTTGGGCCATGATGAATGCTAACGGTGCAATCAGATTGGTTGTGCTCCTTTGATCCACAAATATGACTTATTGCCTCACCACCACATGCAGTTTGGGAGTCGGCATATTTTTGGCACTTGTGGAACCTGATGGGGTTTGGAATGTAAGGTTCAGATAAGGCAGTGGAGATAGCATGTTTTGACAGTTGGTGAGTTGGGAGAGCTAAAAGTGAAGATTATGCTCCATGTCTGTACAAGGAGCATAATCTATGCCATCTTTTTGAGTACAATTGGCAATTTCCTCCTAAGAAAGTTTCCGAAAAATTTTCATTCAATGAAAATAATTTGAAGATATGTTATGCATTTATCAGCTAACTTTTCATAATTGTGGTGTATCAATGCGTTTTACATCATTGTCAAAACTCCTATTTGTGGGAAAATAGAAGCAAAACTTCAGATGGTTGCCCAAACTCCATCAGCAATTAAAGAAAGTGAACGAACTCCTGTAGGAAGTGAGAGGTCATTAAACAAACATAATGTACTCCATGAAAGACTGACACACTGTTCATTGGAGGCAGGAGGAGAATTCTTTCGCCGTTCTTTGATTAGTTACTATTTGCTTTCTCAATATTAATATTGAGAAAAGTAACGTCGTTGAACAAAGAAATAAAATGTTAAAATCGCAGTGAAATTTTGAAAACCATAAAAGCGCACTTACCTCTACATAATCCTTTTCTTCGTTTTTTAGGGTCCCTGTCTAATCTTTCTAGAGGTCGAGTAGAAAGCAAACGACTTGCCACAATGCCTACTGAATACCAATCCACAGTTTTATCTGTTAAAGAAATTTCTCCCATTCAGTTGGTTGCAACTTTACAATAGTTTATTCCAGTATTGCCAACTATTTCTAATGACACTTTACATCATCCTAACAAACTTCCGCCAACTACCAATGAGTTTGTACAGATGTCATGGAAAAATATCAGAAAAAAATGCACACTCTCAAGAAATGGTAAATGTATTTATACGCAATAAACGAATTTTACAATGTATTATACCGAAATGAAATTATGTTAGAACTGTTAAAGACTTTTGATTAAATATTTTCTAAGTTTTTTAAGTATTGGAATTTTTTTACCACTACTGTACACAAGAAAGTTCGTACTCACCATATATTTGTCTATGGAGTAGTTCGGGGGCGGTGTAACCCCTCGTGCCAACAAAATCACTAGACAAATCGTTGAGCTATAATTTCATAAATAGAAAAATTAGAAGATATCTTAAGTTTACAGAGAAAATTACAATGTATTATGCAGCATTTGCGCTTTAATTATAGTGTATGGCTACCTCAATGAAGTTTAGCTGTACCAGATCAATAATAAAGGAAACTCCTTTTTAAATTTTATTTTAAATAAAGTATCAAACTCAAAAATATATCTCACCGAGCAAGAATCAAAATCAGCTAGTTTAATCGACCTGGTATCTTCCATAAGTAAGATATTTCCTAGTTTAATATCGCGATGAATGATACCTGAAAAAAAAGGAAACCAGTAGCCACAAATTTATTGTTTCCACTTCAGTAACTGTTTAGTACATTTAATATTATTATTTAATGATATTATTTGATACAGGTTTAATAATCATTACACCGGTGTTAATAGAAAACCACTCAAGACAAATATTGCAAATGCAGAGTCTCTTTGCACCTTCAGGATATTGTGACTGTGATTCCCTTTCTTCCTCCACAGTTTTAAATTCAATCCTGCCATATGTATAATTTATTTTGGGGTTGTTATTTCCCAAGTGTTATTCCCTAAGTGTAACTATCTTTGAAGTCTGTTCAAGTCATCCTGAAGGAGCACTGTTTGGCACTGATTATTACTCTACCAATCTTTAGGTCGTTTGCAAATTTTGACATCACGCCTTCTATCCCTTCGTCCATGTCATTTATGAAAATGAGAAACAACAGTGGTCTAAGAACCGATCCCTGGGGAGACCCCACTCCTGACGTTACACCAATCTGAAGAATATCCATTAATCACAAACCTCTGCCTTCTGTCCCACAGCCACTCGGAAATTTATCTTAGAATCTTTTCAGTAATCTCAATCTCTGGTGAGGGCAGAGTCAATTGTTTTGCTAAAATTCACATAAACTATGTAGTAATTGTTCCCTACATCCAGCTCATGAGTAACTGTGCCAAAATAACCTACTAAGTAAGTTAAACATGATTTTTCCTTAACATGTTATGCGTCCTTCAGAATGTCATAACTATCTATATGTCCGTGGATTGCACTCTTACTCATTGTCTCTAAGATTTTCCCTACCACTGAAGTGAGACTAACGTAATGTAGTTACCAACTTCACTCTTAGAACAGCCTTTATGTATTTGCGATACAATGGCACTTATTCAATCCAAAAGAATCTTTCCCGAGTCCAAAGATGCCCTCAATAATTAACCTCAATGGTTAAATACACTCACTTGCGGTCGTTCTCTCTCAAAATTACAGGGATATGCCATCAACTCTGGGAGTCTTACTTGCCTTTATGTTCAAAAGTTTTTCTAATACACAGTCATCTTTGGTTACAACATCACTAATTTCAGTTGGTCAGCCTCAGTCGCACAGCCTCTTCTCAGCATGAAGGTCTTTCGTCAGTAAACACCAATGTAAAGTACCTATTCATTTCATCCGAAACATCAGCTGGGTTATCTAGGACTTTCCCACACCCAATGCACAATAGTCCAATATGATCAGCTTTCTTCTTCATTGTATTCACATAATGACAAATTCCTTCTCTCCATTCTTTGCTCTCTTAGCCAATGCTTTCTCACATGCAGTCTTGGCCTCTCTAACCTTATCTGTGGTACTATTACAAATCAACTTGTAGCTATTGTAGGCTTCAGTTGTAACTTCAAATGGATGAATGCTGAGCTGACCAGCCAGCTCCGCATTCATCCATTTCGGCATCCTCCTCGTGCAACATTTTCTTAGAGGTATGTATATGTTTATAGTTTTTGTGATTTTTGCTTTAAAAGTATTCCATAATTCAATAGTATTCGCCCAATTAATATACACCATACAGCGCCTTAAACTGTCAAAGTCCTCTCTTCAGAAGTTAAAACCCGTGCCTTTATCTATAACTACTGCAACATCTTTCTTCGTCTTCCAACTGACGATTGGTGCATCATGGCCTTAGTCGCCTTCGCGCCATAAAAACCGAAATCAAATCCAACTGACCATTGCGTGATCAATTCCTGACAATTATTCCTGTACTTTAAGCCCTGTGATGTCATCCGATTTCTTAATAATGATGAAGTCAAGAATATTCTTACCCCTAATACTTTCCCTAACATGCTCGTACAAATAATAATCATCTAGTTTATTTAAAAAAGCTTTTCCTCAAGGTGAGTTTCCCCTCCCACTTATTCCAATCAATCTGGGACAGATTAAAGTCGCCCATAACAAGACATTAAGACTCTCTTCATATTCTTCACAATCTTCTGGTCCGTAGATTACTCCCACTCTCACTGTTCCTTTGTTTCCAACTAACTCACACCACACAGATTTTATGCTGGAAGACGTAACTTCAGACTCAGTAAAAGCGCTTTTCGCGCTCAGGTTTCTTTTGATAAGAAACATGACCCCATCCACCCCTTCTATCTTTCCTGTATACATTATATAATCTCCAATTTCGAGGTGGCACCATGTTTCTGTTAGCCCTGTTATATCAGCGTTAGTTTTCCTAACCAGGAGTTCAAATTCAGCCATATCATTGACAACCCTCCAGACGTTACTATACATACAGTTACATGTGTGCATGTGCATTTGAGAAACTCTTAAGCATAAGTAAACTAATAAAATGGCAATCACAAATAAAAATAAATAAATATTCTTATAAAAGTTACAGAGGTCCAACCCAGAAACCTAAATGGAATGTCTGAATTGGCAAACCAATCCAAGTATCAACAAAAATGTTTGCTTTTATTTTGGACAAGTTAAATATTTATTTGTCGGTGGATGGTTTTCTTTGGATTCAATTGTAAATCACTCGTTGGACCCGGAAATGCCTTTAAAAGATTCCAGTCCAAGTTTGAATTTCGTAAGTTCAAAGTAACTTTTGTGGCTTTTCAGATGGAATTTAGTCACCCAGTCTCAGGGCGGAAATGCAGAATGTATTCCACTTCCGGCACGCGGAACTTTTAGTACGATGAGTGACCTCTTGGCCACTTACTCACCTCTATTATGGAGAAAGTTTACAGCCACGCATAGTTCAGAAATCCACACCCGAGCCAGTTCTTTCGATGGTAATCCGTTCTTGTAAATGTATTCGTCAAGGTCTCCACCATCTGCGTATTCCAGTATCAGAATCATGCTAGAACGGATTGAAAAAATAGAGCATTTCACCATTTGAAATTTTCAAGAATAAAATTTTACATTTCTTTCTATATACAAAGCAGAATTCTCGTGTTAAATATGTGGCAAATTTAGCCAGCTACAAAATTCACTAGAATCATTAGTAAACATTGCAACTTCATTTATACGACTGCCTTCCACCTGGTTTAACATCCCTGCTTTACCCCTATACTTTCTAATTATGTTTCTTTTTTTATTCTTAACAAAAGAACCTACCAGAAGTCTATATCCATGACAGCTAACTTCTGCACAAACAGAGGATGACCAGAAACACGATCTAAAACCTTTTTCACCGCGTAGTAGTTAATCTGTCTCTATTATGGAGGAAAATGGAAATTAATTGCTCGTATAAACAAAGAAAATTATTAATATTCGAGTTAGCAACTTATGAAAGAGAGAAGGCAAAAGAAAACTTTAAGTGAAAGAAAGATTTAAATGAACTTTCTTGAAAACTTTGCGATCCTCATTCACAAAAGTGCCCAACCGGACTAGATGAAAGGTAACTAACATACACGACAATATGCAAATTACTTACAGAAGGGAGTATACGCAGCTCGTTGCTTCTAGGCTTTATAAACATCTTTGCCACCATTCGTGTCTCCATGTGTTTGACAAGAAGAATTTCTTTGTTATGTACGCTGCTCAAGCGCTTCACCACAATGAGATCGTTCATTTTGATGCACAAGCCAGATGCTTCTATCTGTAAAAAAAACCCAGAAAACTGCCACGTGAATATGAGATTTGGCACCATCTGTTTGTATTTTATATCTATATAGATTCTTTGAAGCATATGCAACATGCGTCATTGCTGGAAGTGCATTTCTACCTCAGCTGGGAAAAGGATAGATCTCAGTGATGGCTCAGGCTCTTCCGTGCTGGATCAGAGTATCGGTATTCTGTTTAATGGTACTTAGATTCATATTCAACCTGTACAAGAGTTCTTTAAGCCGAAGATCTGCAGGTCGCGGTTCACCGAGTTTCATTTCATAAAAAAGAAAACCACTGGGGCTCATAGAGCTGGAATGTGTGGGAAGAGTTTTTATTTTAGCTGTATATATTCAAAAAGGGAGTTTGTTTTCTGAGAAATAGTGAAGGTTCATTTGCTTCTATATATAAACGTTGCATTGCAGAAGATCTAAAAGCTCTGATGGCCGTCCGAAGTGCACTATGTTGGATAATATTGAGACGTTGTAATACGCTCTTCCTGGCAGTAGTAGCTGGTAATATTTGGACAGTGATGTGCACGGTAACATCGTCAATGAATTTGAACAGAATTAACTGATCATCAAATTGGACAAGCTTTTTTAATTATTCCAATCTGCTTTAGAAAAATTCCAGGTAATGCGACTTATAGGGTTAGAGGTTAATTGCGTTTGGATTTTACAGATAATAGGGATATGATCACTGTTGTGAGGATCACCCAGAAATGATCACTCCATACTCGGATAGATAGAGGGAAAACATATTGAGAGGTCCAGAGAAGAGGTAGTACCTATTGGGAAATGGATGTGGGTATGTGGTACTGTGTTTAGCAATGTACGTTGGTAATCATAGAGTAATGATTCTGTTAAGCGATCCCTGGTATCCATATAAGGGGATTCCCATAATGGATGATAGCCATTGAGATCTTCCAAGATACAAATTGGAGATCTAATTTGAGTTACTATATAATCAAGATCAGCACGTGAACGTGAAAAATTTGGTGGAATACATAGAGAAGCCAGGATTAGAATGATCCCAATAACAATAAGGTGGTGTGAAGAGGTACAGAGGACACATTATATCTGATCAGAACAGCACCTCCTCCGCGAGATGGTAACTCTGTGCTTCAGTCGCTCAGTGAAGTCCATCAAGCCCCTCACTCCTTTATGTGCTATGATAACTCTCCACGGTTGACTTCAGGTGGTGTTGGCGGCTCATGGTTATCATTGTCCTTGTCTTTCTCATGATCTGTTTCAGCTCAGTGTTAGTCCATTCTATAATCTCAAAGCAGTATGTTAGCACTGGACTGCATAGGCGTTTATGGCTTTCACTGTGTTCCCTCCGTTCATTTTTGCTTTGAGCAGACTTCTGGGTCTCTAATGGTATTTTTCCATCAGGTAGGCCTTGATCTCCTTGTGCTCTAACTGCTGAGCCTACATCACCCCAGGTATTTGTAGGTCTCTCCCCCTGTCATGGCTTCGATCTCTTTACCAGTCTGCAGCTGGTAGTTTTGGCCGACTAATTTCCCCTGAGGCAATCCATGGATCTTGCACTTATCTAGTCCAAAGTCCATTCTGATGTCAACGCGCACTCTTTGGTGATCCAGAGTAGCTGTTGGAGTTGATTCTTGGTTGCGTAGTACAGCATGTTATGCGTGTACACCAGATGGGAGAGAAAGAGAGAGTGTACAGGTGATCCCTTCCTTCTTTGAGGATATATCCGTACTTGCTGTTGTTCAGCAGTATACAGGGAGTTGAGTGCTACACAGAACCACAGTGGGCACAGGGCTTCTTCCTGAAAGATTCCTATCCTGTTGGGGATCGATCTGGTTGTGATGTTCTCTACCTAAGTGGTACTCCATTTCACCATAGTTGCTTCTAGATAGTTTGTCACTGTCGGATTGACTTTGTAGACCTTTTTAGATATTATTATTGGTTGACACTGTAATTACATTACGCTTGAGTTCACAAGGCAGAAGAGTCACTCTATTAAGATGCCCCTACAGTGGTCACAAGTGGTTACGGTTGAGTGATGGAGTTGAGTTGAGTATTCTCACAGAACCTACCAAGATAAATCCATAAGACACTGCACATTGATCTCAACAGCATTGATCTCAATACTGTACATTGATCTTAAGTAAATATAAACAGTATTGAGAGACATTTAAGTTTACTTTGGGAGGAAGTAGCAGTGATGTTGACTTTTAAATGAGTTGGTTTTGTGTTTGGGAATTATATAATTGCTGTTGGTTTTAAAAATATGGATATATTCGTTTGCCTTAAGATGTTTTCTTGTTACCATAGGAACAACGTTTTAATTGTGATCATTTCCCTTCACCTATGTTGTAACTTTTCGATGTTCACAGATAAAAATTAGTGACTCTGTCAGTACGAGTGTTTGATTACATGAGACCAGTTTCAGAAGAATGCTTCTAGATGGCAGCACTGAGCTAATAGAGATTGGTATTTTAGTTTACCGCGGTCAATAGGACCCTTCTGTATTTCTCCACGATAAACTCGACACAGCACAGTGCCGCCACCTAGGAGCAATGATGTGAGACCCAGTGACGCTTGGTCACGTTTGTTTTAATACCAGAAACATTTAGAATCACAATTGGGTTATGGAGAATACAAAACGAATTATTTATTTTAATAAAAACCACTTACAACTGAATCTTTCCTTGGCAAATGTCTCCAGCACATTGTAAAGTTACGCAAGGTTCTTGAGAAAACGCTAAGCTTTTTCTTAGAATACCGGCGACACATAAAAGTTAGGGTAATTCGGTGGTCACTAATTCGATCTATTATACTTTCCCTTTTGTCTATAATACGCCTCTTTCTGTCGTGGATGTTCAGCAAGCCTGCTATAAACTGAGGTAGACGGAGTTCATTCTCCTGCTTCTCCAATAACTGAAAGAGGAAGAATAAAGGGACGAACGTTATAGGGACATTCCAACTGAAAATAGGAAATTGGGAAATTCATTTGCAAAGCATATCATGTTCTAATACGCAAGTATATGTATACACTCACTGGTCAAAAAATTGACCAGTGTAAAAAAAACCAAAATATTCGAGCGTATTGATGCCACCAACGCTGGACTGTAGAAGAGTTGTAAAAGATCACGTGAGCTGACGAGTCTAGATTTACAGTTTTTTTGCACCAGCGGTAGGGTAAGTGGCGTGGACCTCATGAAACCATATATCCGGACTTCCTCGTGTCCACCACAAGAAAGTATGGACGAGGTGTAACTCGTGCAGCTTGCGATGAATCGGGACAAAAATTTGGTTTGGTGGTTACCATAGAATAACAATGAAATCAGGAGACAGCGAGAAACTTCGGACAGATATAAGGAACATTTATAGGGGTTGTATAATAATTATCAAGAAGGTCACATTACAAAAGTCGATAGCAGGTGATTGAAAATATGGCCATTCTTCTATCATGACATCAGTACGGCTTACGATACCATTCAACGGCAAAAAAGGCCTGAATTTAGCTCAGCAAGTGACAGAATAGTTGGCTATCGTCGTGCGATGCGACACCCAACTGCGTTCGTTTGGATTTAAGTCTGTTGATCGTGCGGGCCACGGCAGTCGTTGGATACCTTCAGTTTCAAATATTACTCCACCACTTGAGCTCTATGTGCCGTGACGCTGACGTTGCATGAAAATAAAATATGGGCCAACGCACCCCTAAAAAGTCGTACATAGGGCTCTTGGATCTGTTCTCGGTACCTGTACGCAGTTACGGTAACCCAATCAAACACAAGAAGAAGGATGCGGCCGTTGGTTATTATTCCGCCCCACACCAGAACACCGGCTCCATAGTAAATGCTCCTTTCTCTGATGTTGAAGGGATGGTACCACTTTCCTCTTTGTATCCAGATAAAATAACATCTAGAATCCGTTAGTAGGCTAAAACGGACTCATCAGAGAACAGAGCTGTTCCCCATTTGTCAAGGTTCCAACTTGCATGTTTACGGCACCAGTTTTAACGAGCTCTGGCGTGGTTTGGGGTTAAAGGAATATAAACCACAGGTTTCCATGCTTACAGTCCAATTGAATTGAACCTTCTTAACCCATCCGATTGGAAAAGTTTCACCTGTGGCCGTAGCAACCACAAGAGACAGTTGATGACAGGACATCGAAGGGTTTCGTCTTGCTGTTAGTGCCAGAAAGCGATCTGTTCTGGTTGATGTAGCCTTCGAGCGACCTTCGCCAGCTCTTCTTTTAACGGTTCCTCTCTCCTGAAACTGCTTCAACAAACCAAGTTATTTATCAGGGTCACCCGTAATTGATTACATCTACCCATGTGTTTTGTGTCTGTGAATTGCGTGTGTTCTTTGGTCGATTTTCCTGTTTAGCTGGAGGAAAAACCCCAGGTTCTGGGGTGGAACCATGCTCTCTACGCCTGAGAAAACTGCTTTCACAGTGCAGAGACGACACTGCGTGACTCAATCAGCCAACGTGCCACCTCTGCCTGCGACTGCCCTGCTTCAAGGTAGTCCAACGGCCCGCCATCTCAAAGAATCATCTAAACGAGGATGATCTTCCATGGCGATGTTAGCTACTACGGAACTGACAGGGGCACCCATAGCAGTGCCATGTACTTGTTTGTAGAGTGAGTCTTCAAGGGTGAAGATGCTGCTAGAGAGGCATAGGTTGAGGGCGGTACAGATGTCATCAGTGGATAGTGACGTCCTGGATTGGAGGCTTAAGTCGCTCTCAAGGAGCCTTCTGGCGCAGTGCACGGCCTGTTGGACGGGAATCGAGGTGAATAAAGAAGTGAATAAAGAGGTGAATAAAGGCCCCTGTCAGTTCCGTAGTAGCTAACATCGCCATGGAATATCTGGAGGAGCAGATACACCAGAACCCACCTACACCTATTACAACGTGGTGTAGATACGTCGACGATATTTTTACCATAATACCACGTGGTTCTGAAACGGTACTACTAGAACACCTCAACTCTCTATCCAATTTCATCAAGTTTACCGTAGAATCAGAGGTGGACGGTTCGCTCCCGTTTCTGGACGTGCTAGTGCATCGCGTAGGCCCACGTCTAGAGACCTCAGTATACCGCAAACCCATGTGGTGCGGTCAATTCACCAACTACGGGTCCGGCCACGCTCCAAGCCATCTCAATAGCACTGCCCGCACCCTGTTCTCCAGGGCCTGGAGCCATTCCAGCACCGACACAATTAGACGTAACGAGATCTCCCGTGTGAAGGCGGACCTAACCAGATGCGGTTATCCATCCCATGTACTAAACAGATGCTTGTTACAGGCACAAGAACTTACTTCCAACCCAAGACCTCCGAAGCAAGTCGGCATATCATCCGCCTACATTCCGTACTATCCAGGAGTGTCAGGACGTATCTCGAAGATCCTGAGAAGTTACAACATCAAATGTGTGCAATTACCCGGTAGGAACCTACGTTCACTTGTCTCCAGCGTGAAGACCCCTGTCACACCTGTCTTACGCAGCAATGTAGTGTACCGTATCACCTGTAGGGCCTGTAACAGTTGCTACGTAGGTGAGACATCGAGACGTCTCCAGGATCGCCTCACGGAACACGACAGAGCAATCCGGCTTGCCGAAACTGACCAGTCCGTGCTCGCAGAACATTTTGGGCTACCAACCACGATCTTGACCCCAAGCGCGACTTTGAGATAGTGGACCACGCGCGACACTTTCGCCACCGCCTATGGCTAGAGTCACTAAACATAATGAACAACCCTAAGGCATTAAATCGCCAGAAAGGCATGCGTATACATCCAATCCTGGAGACAACCGTTTTATTGATGGATGATCACTGGCGTAAGGCAGCACACGTCCGTGCTACAACAATGACGAATGAGTAACGTGCCACACTTTGCTTGTAATGTATTCAAAAATTCTGTCAGTTGAGAAAGGGACACGAGTTCCGAAAGCTACTGAATTTGTACTTATATTTTATTTTATACTGGGTATACTGTAAATATCTATTTGAAATTATTAAAGGTGAAATTTGTTTTCATGTGTCTAATAATAATTGCAGTTGCAAAGACTCCTTGTAAAGTATCTATTACACTATTTTCAGTATCTTCTTGGTGAAATGGGGTTATAAAAAATTGGCTTTAGCATGGAAAGTTGAGAAGGTCATGACTGTTTTGGCCTATACCCAAAATCCAACTTCATACAATAAACACATTACAATAGATAGCTGCACTTTTCCCAAAGAGGATTATTTAAAAAAACAACTTACACAGCAGCAGATGGTGTGGTCAACAACTTCGTTCTCCGAAGAAAGAGAATAAGGAGTAATCCAAGAATCACTGTTTTCTTCCAGTACAGCAGCGGCAATATATCCATCATACAAAGATCCCCTTTGCGGTAATGGCATTTTGTGGAGAGAAATGCTATCCCCTGAGTGGACAGAAAATGCTGATTTATTTAATGCAGAGTCGCTGTGTTGGTGACTCTGCACCCAGTTCACATAATCTTTGACTGGCTGAAAAATTGGAATATTCAATATCATTTAGAGTATTGCATCGTCTATGTATATAAAGTGCTTAGCATCATATTACACAGCCATTTCTGTATAAACAGAAAATTTTTAAGGTGGCATCGTTTTAGGTTATATCTCATATTGTGAATGCCTTCACAACGAGTTGCCATGATATTGCACTACTTCGAATAAGTAACGCTTCACCTAAGGAGAAGACTAGTGTTACTTATTCTCAGATAGGTACCACCACCCAGACAGCACTGTTTCAGGGCTATTTGGCCCTTCGTCAGTGAGTGGGTAGGTACCCAAGTGATGCAATGATGGCAAAAACAGTTATGAAGTATAACTCCACAATATAAGAGATGCCTGATGGTGTATGATGTATTTAGACTAAGGCGCATTTAGGGCTAGAGCCTCAAGCTGCGAACAAATTTAGACTATGTATATAAAGTGCTTAGCATCATATTACACAGCCATTTCTGTATAAACAGAAAATTTTTAAGGTGGCATCGTTTTAGGTTACCTTAGCCTTAGTATTGCATCGCTAAGATCTCACTAGAAAGTATGTTTTGGCTAAAATTAAGTGATACCATTAATTGTGTTTTAATAAATAATACAGTAATTTATAAAACACAGCAAAGATACTAGTTCCAGTAACTAATGACAAAAGCTTTTTATTGTCTAATACACAAATAACGTTCAAATGAGTTCCAAAACATCCAAAAATGATGCGTCGACAATACCATGGAACATACCTTATAACAAGACGTGTAATCTCCGCAAGCGCTGAGAAAGAAACTGTTAATTAGTGTAGGAGGTGTCCATTCCAATTCTTATATAACAATTGACGCAAAGGCAATGAGATTTCTGGGTGGTGGAGGGAGATACTAAGAGGGAGTGTCACTGGAAGCCTTCTTACCAGAACATCCCATTCATGTTCTACCTAGCAGTCGCTGGAAGTCTTCTTATCAGGACATCCCAGTCATGGAATGAGATCTGCGGATCTGGCTGGTCATTTCATAAGGGCTATTCTCTTCCTCTGAGAGTAGTGGTTTATTTACTAGGAGAGATCTTTGAGAACATGCGCATTATCGCTCATTAAAAGAATCTAAACCAATTACGGTTACAGAAGGAGGGCGAATACACTGTAAGGCTCAAGGATCCTAGCTTGGTACCCTGCAGTCGTGAGAGTACCTAGAAGGAACACATGGATCTGTATGGTCATTGAGAGCAATATTAGCTTCTAATATACATTTCATGTTTTAAAACATGAAAGGTATATTAGAAGCTACAGTAATTGTACCGTACATGGATTGAAGGCTTGTTGATATTAGTCTTGAATATCTTGAATTTATAATTTTCAGGAAATACGTGCGAAGGGAGATTGTTCCAGAAAACAGAAGAAGAAGAATGAATAAATGAGAAAGAGGAAAGGTTGATTTTGTGATTTTGGAGTTGGACAGTGAATGGTTGCTGACTGGTTGCTTGAGTTCGAATCCCGCGGATGACGGAAGGAATTTTTATGGATCTTTTTAACAACGTGGATTAGTCGGTCTCAGGAGAGGGTAGTATGGTTTTTTCTCTACTGAACGAAAAACCCTGAAGCTCTGGTTTTTCGTCCAGCAAACAGAAAATCAACCCCAGAACACACGCAATTTACAATCAATATACATGGAGCAACATGGCCTTAGTCGCCGATGCTCCTAAAACCTAACAACAACCAACCAACCAGCTGATTAGTTGCGGCTCGTGTTCGGACTGGTTCGGAAGAGGGGGGAGGGGATGTAGAAGCATTCAGAACAGTTCCCAGGGAAGTATCTGTATAAAAGGCATGCACAGAAACATAATGTCTATGAGACAGAGAGTGGAGAGAGACTTTGAAAGAGATGGGTCATTAATTAACCTAACTGCCCTCTTTTGAA
This sequence comes from Mastigoproctus giganteus, assembly GCF_048544385.1. Lineage (NCBI taxonomy): Eukaryota > Metazoa > Arthropoda > Arachnida > Uropygi > Thelyphonidae > Mastigoproctus > Mastigoproctus giganteus. Next base: position 146,579,312 of record NC_143586.1, on the reverse strand, counting down.
TGGAGTCTAGAAGTGTGGGAGAGGTTATGGGGGCACCGCCACAGATGTGAGAAAAATATTTCATGGTAGGGCGAATTTCAGATTTGTACAGAATGAGTAAATGTTTGGGCTTAGAGAGGAACAGGCACATTCTGTGTGTTATCAGCCACTCAGTCTAAAACACTGATAGATCCAATATCTTTTTATTTCAGAAGATTTTGGAGAAGTCCGGTTGGCCTGTCTCCCACTCATGCACACCTTCGATGGTAAGCCCTGTTACGTCACTTAGGTGGCAACGAACGTGTAGAGTGATTCTCTTCAAGACGCCTGGTCAGCATGAAGAGGAAAAGCTCAAACCCTCCAGCACATGACAACACAACGAAACAAATGGCCCTCAGTCCCCAGCAGCTTTCACACCCTCTCTTACGGCAGCGAGAGGATCAAAGTGGAAGCAGAGGGTGCTAGAATCTCTGGATACGACCAGGCTGCCATGCACGGAAACTGAACTTGGCCTGTTACAACGTAAGATCGCTCATCGGTGAAGACAGGATACTAGAGCTGGAAAAGGAATTAGAAAATGTAAATTGGAATATCATCGGTTTGGCTGAAACAAGAAGAAGAAGAAATTAATCACTTATAAGTTTATCAAGTGGAAATCTGCTGTACACTAATGGAAACAGTGAAAGGAGTGAAGGTGCAGTTGGCTTTCTAGTCCATAAAGATATAAAAAACAACATTTTGGAATTCCAAAGTACATCACCAAGGGTGTCAACAGTACTACTCAGGATTTCTAAGATGTACAAGCTAAAGGTAATAATGATTTATGCACCAACATCGAGCCATGATGATGAAGAGGTTGAAGAAATGTACACCGAAATTGAGTCTTCTAGATGAACAGAAAACACACTACACTATCATTATGGGGGACTTCAATGCTAAGGTTGACAAGAGACAAAACAGCGCAGAAAGGGGAACTATAGGAAATTTTTGAAAGAAATGAAAGAGGCGAAAGACTTGAGGAATTTGCAGAATCTAGAGGAATGTCAGTAATGAACACTTTTTCAAGAAAAGGGTGAACAGAAAGTGGACATGAAAAAACCCAAATGGATTAACAACTAATGAAATCGACTTCATCCACACTAACAGAAGATATATCATGAATGATGTTACTGTCCTGAACAAGGTAAATGTTGGAAGTGATCACAGAATGGTAAGATGTACACTTGATATAGATGTAAGAAAAGAAAGGAAAACCTGACTCGAGTAAATAATACAAAGGTCTTTGAGATAACGGAAGAGGAGGAAAAGCAGTATGTACTGGAACTTAAGAACAAGTTTGAGCTTCTGCAGACTGCTCAGGACCAAGATATCGAGGAGGAATATTACAACTTTCTGAAAGTGATAAAGCCCAAAAAACTTATAGGGAAAAAGAAATCTAAGGAAGAAAAAATCAGTCAAGAAACACTTGTCATGATGAACCGAAGACGACAGAGATCTGGCCGCTAGGAGGCGAAGGTCAGTGAGTTACTGAATTATGTGCTCCTAAAAATACTCAAATACCTAAGTTAACCTGAAAGGATCATAAATGAACTGCATATTGACAGAGAGCTTATGAGAAGTGGAATCCGGATATAGTGTCTACTAATGGAATCCTGAACAGGTAATATGTCTAATCTTGAATTTAAGCATTCATACTTCGCGTAATAGTTGAAAGGAACGGTTGGTTTATAGCGATTCAGTGCAGCGGAACATAGCAATATTCTGCTTAAGGCAATACGGCACTTAAGCTCTGGACAAGGTCAAACGGTGACAAAGTTAGGGATTAAAACCTCCCCCATTTCCACCTGCATATTTCATAGGCTAGTCATCGAAGGATAGAAGTGCCCTATCTTGTTGTACTAAAGACTACCTGCCTCGAAATTACTGAAATTCGCTCCCATTTGCATTTCAGAATGACAGATTTCAGCGCATCAGCCGTGCCGCTTACTTGCTGCATATGTCTGACCAATGATGACTTCATAATTAAATGCGTTACTTGTCACAAAAACTATTGCAATAAGCCTGATTGTACTTCTGTAGATATTAAGAGATTAAACAAAACTAGAAAACGCAAGTTTGAATGTAACGCTTGTAGGCAACAAACAGGGAAAAATAATGAAGAATTACCTAATGAAGTCATTTGTGAAGATTCATGCACAGAACAGATTAATGACCTTGAACAAGCAACAAGAGAAATCCTCTCGCAGACTGACCTTGGAAATGGCATCTTGAGCCATCCTGAAGGATCAATTTTTGAAACCTTGGGATGCGATATTTGCCCGGAAGACTGCGAGCACTCTGAAGGGGCTTTCGCTAGACAGAGGAGCAATCATAGCCCGAATGAAAGGCAGGAGGAGAACCGTAAAGAATATGTCTCGCGTACGGAATTAAAGGATATCCTTGCAGACTGCATCAGCCCCTTTTCGATGCAGGCTGTTGAATACGCTGAAAACTTCGCGAGCAATTTCATCCCTGTACATAAAATGCTACAGGAACTGCAGGAAGAGAATTTTCTTCTCAAAGAACAAAACAGTAAAATATTGCACACCCTTAAACGACTGGAGGAAAAGCTAGGATGCTTTGAATCAGTCCTCGTTGCACAAGGTGGCTCAGCGGCCCCCGTAACCGACGAAACTTGCTATGCGAGGCAGAGCTACCCAAAGAAAAGTAGAAGTGATATGCATGGATTGTACAGGAGGACAGAAAGCATTCAAAATCAGAAACAGAAGACAAGAAAAGAATTGAATTCGGGGGAAAACATATCAGAACGAATTTCAAAACTACAAGACAGCCAAATAATATGTGAATTTCAAGACCAGCCGGGAACTGTCTGTTTGCAGCAGGACCTCGCAAGCAATAGCACCAAATCCAGTGAAACTTTAGGGGCAGCACAAGGAAATGGTTCCACACATTCCACTAGGAAAATTCGAAACCAAAATAAAGAAGTCTCAGAAATATTAGGACAACAGGAATCAACTGAAATGATTGGGGCATCCATGTATTCCAAGAGTACGATCGCGAGAGTTACATCTTCCCCCTCAAATCATGTTCCTGCAAACCCACTCACTTATGCGCACATCACTATGCTACCTAAAAAGCATAACACTTTTGAGGGTAGAAAAACCCGCCCATCCCAAAATTTCATGCCTAGTCTTGCCGAGGACAGCCGACGACATAATCCAGTTCACAGAGAAAGTATTAATGTGTCTTCCTGTAACACACCTGAAACAAACAAACGGTTTTCTGAAATGTACAACATTACTTCCGTTGCAACCAGAGAGCAAATTTTTGTATCAAGGCTGGGACCCACAACACAGCCCAAAAATATTAAAGCCATGTGTGAGGGCGAACATGGGATAACTGTGGAAGTAAAGCAAGTGAAAACACGACACCCAGCTTACTCCTCCTTTATAATCTCTTGTCCACCAGATAAGGCAACTCGCCTACAAGACGTAAGCGCCTGGCCAGTAGGTACCTTAGTCAAGCCCTACAGAGACAGATGGGCCAGACCACTGGTTAAAAATGATGCAAGGAATCGGGCTCAATAGCAATCAAGAAAACCACCCCCAGCTGAGAATGCAGAACATCACATCCACCTTTTTTTTCTACAAAACGTGAGGAGCATCTCAAATAAGCTCCACACCCTACAAACGATGATGATGTACGGGGACCTGGATTTCATTTGCCTAATCGAAACCTGGTTGGGAAATGGAAAACAGTTAGATCGGCTAACTGCGGCAGCAAACTGCAAATGTGTGGGAACCATAAGAACAGATAGGCGAGGAGGGGGAGTTATAATTTGCTATCAAAATAAATACCAGTCTATAAGAGAACGAAAAACCAATTCAAATAATTTTGAAGGGATTTGCGTTACCTTTTCAAAAGAGCACGTGAAAATACAGATATGCATCATATACCTCCCACCTGAGCACACAAAGGAGACAAGAAACGAACTCTATGCTTGGCTTGCTGCAAATCTAAAGCCATCAGTCGACACAATAATAGCGGGAGATTTTAATTTGCCTCTTCCGAAACACAGGGAGGCCAAGAAAGAGCTGGATGCTACATTGGGTGCATTGCACTTAACGCAGCTTCCGACACCAGTGACAAGGGGAATACAGCAACTTGACCTGTTGTATCATAGTTCCTTAGACATAAGGCTAGCGCAAAACTGCATAAAATTTAAGTCGGACCACAATCCCATTGAAATAGAAGCAGCACTGAAGATACACAAATACATGCAGGGTAACCACACGAACTGGGAAAAGCAAAGTAAGTATCTTTTCTCCGTGAAGTATATTAAATCAGAGGTCATTCTCAGTCACCTGACTAGTTACAACTGGAATGACCTGCAAGAAAAGCCAGTAGACGAAGCTTTAGAAATGATCACTAAAAAGCTATACCAAACAGCATTGGAAGGAGCAGCAAAAGAAATCAAAATATCTGAGAGAACAAAAGAATGGTTTAACCCACAACTGAAAGCAAGTTTCCTCAGGAAGCAAAAACTGTATAGAAAATGGCAAAGAACGGGTCATCCTGCCGATCACATTCGTTATAAGAAAGAAAGAGCACATTTCATCAAAGCAAAACGACAGGCACACTGCAGTGTTATTCATAACAAACTAAAACGAGCAAAAAGAATTACTAGCAATAGAAATAGCACAGAGAATATGACCGAATGCATTTTCAAGGAATGGGCTAATAACACTTTTAGTAACCTGCATGGACCGAATCAAATTGAGAACACTGATAATAGTAACAAAATTTTGGAATTCCTGAAAGATTTAAACAAGCGAAACTATTCGGCAAGAGAGGAACCAACAAGACCTCCATTGAGTGAAATACAAATCACCAAAGAGAGCGTAATGAAAGCAATCAACGATCTGCCCAATAAGGCCACTGTTGGACCAGACAAATTTCCAATGTTCATCCTTAAGATAAGTAGCCCATTTATAATAGATCTATTACTGCACATCTATCAGGAAATCATTAGGTCAGGAGCTTTCCCGCAAGCCTGGAAAAAATACATTGTAACCCCAATACCAAAGATTAAACACCCAAAATTGGCTAAGGATTACAGACCAATTTCTGTTAGTTGCACCCTACAGAAGGTATTCGAAAAAGCGCTTCTTCCCACCATCAATCAACACTGCTTCAGCCATAGACCACCACATTTGCACTCAGTTATTTCGGGTAGATCAACAATAACAAACTTAACGAAACAGGCCTACGCGCTCTGGATAGATTAAGAATTTATTATAGTTACACACAGAGCGTACAAATAAAGAAGAAATATATGAGCTTTCGGCTATATGGTAGCCTTCATCAGAATTAAAAATACATGAATGGCAGTTGGAATGAAGATGTGCACTGCCAGGTGCGTGAGACGCGAGGTTTAATTGTTTGTTGACGTCTGTGGCTGTGACGCATGATGACGTGGCCAGCGCTTGTCCAATGACAGAACTACTGACTCTGTGATCGGGTTGACTTGGCAACCACTGTTCCTGTTCAAGGATTTATCCGAAGATTTTATATTTAACGATTCCAACCAGGTACGTTTTAGGTAATGGTGGGGTCTGTCTACCACCACGACATCGCGGTGTGGGTCGATGTCGTGGTGGGTTGTCCAGACATGTTCGGCGATAGCTGAGTGTTCTATATCCGCTAAACGGATCGCTCTTTTGTGCTCCGAGAGACGTTTCTCGAGTCGACGTCCAGTCTCTCCAAAGTAGCAGCTAGTGCAGTCACGGCAAGAGATGCGGTAGACCAAACCGCTCTGCAGAAGGGTGGGGACAGGTGTTTTCACGTTGGAAATGAAAGAACGCAGTTTCTTGCCTGGGAGTTGGATGCACTTTATTCCGTGCGTTCTCAGGATTCTACCGATCTGTTGTGACAGGTTGGTAGACAGATCCCACCATTACCTAAAACGTACCTGGTTGGAATCGTTAAATATAAAATCTTCGGATAAATCCTTGAACAGGAACAGTGGTTGCCAAGTCAACCCGATCACAGAGTCAGTAGTTCTGTCATTGGACAAGCGCTGGCCACGTCATCATGCGTCACAGCCACAGACGTCAACAAACAATTAAACCTCGCGTCTCACGCACCTGACAGTGCACATCTTCATTCCAACTGCCATTAAGGCCGCCGTACGGTTGTAATGGATCACACTGATTACATGGCGAAAGCGCTACTACTTTTACGGGATACTACCGTATACAAACCCCTGACCATCAACCCCAACAGAGTTTTAGAACGATGGGAATCAGAGGTGAATATCCTCATCAACAGTTGGCTGAAACAAGGGAAGATCACACAGTCAACCCGTAATCACCTCCGTGCCTCCGGATGTCAGATCCCACGGTTTTACGGCCTACCGAAAGTGCACAAAGAAGACACACCACTGAGACCAATTGCATCCTGCTGTGGATCATCGACTTACGAGCTGTCTAAATTTGTCTCGAGACTTCTTTCTCCTCTAGTTGGCAAGACCACCCACACCGTCTCCAACAGTGTTGAATTCATAAAGAGGATTCGCACTGTATCCATCTCGCAGGATCCAGTTATGGCATCGTTCGACGTCATATCGCTCTTTACCTCCATCCCTGTGGAACTTGCCATTTCTTGTGCAAAACAACTCTTGGACAATGATAGAACCCTCAACGAAAGAACTGGTCTCACACCCGATGACATTTCCGCCGCCCTCAGACTGTGCTTAACAGGGGGTGCGATCATATTTAATGACTCAGTCTACCAGCAGATACATGGCACGGCCATGGGTTCCCCGGTCAGCTCAGTCACAGCAAACATCGTGATGGAGGAGTTAGAGGGACGTGCGTTTGCACACGCACCAGATCACATCGCCTTTTGGTGTCGCTATGTTGACGATGTGTTCGTGGTCATCCCTAGAGACTCAGGTCAGCGACTTCTATCATACCTCAACTCACTATCGCCCTTCATAAAATTCACGATTGAGCTGGAGTCGAACAACTCCTTACCATATTTAGACACACTTGTCCGACGTGAAGGCACATACCTGAGGACTACAGTTTATCGTAAGCCCATGTGTGCTGGCCAGTTCACCAACTTCCGGTCAGCACACGCGCGAGGCCACCTCCTCTCCACTGCCCGAACCTTGCTTACTCGCGCCTGGACACACTCCAGCTCCGCTGATGAAAGACGCAAAGAGGTCACTAGGGTCAAAGTAGACCTTACGAGGTGTGGCTACCCCATTGACGTCCTCGACAGGTGTGATCTACAGACACGTGACATCGTGACGACCAGCTACAACACCAACAGTGACGAGCCATCCACGAGGGCATTCATCCCATACTACCCCAACCTGTCACAACAGATCGGTAGAATCCTGAGAACGCACGGAATAAAGTGCATCCAACTCCCAGGCAAGAAACTGCGTTCTTTCATTTCCAACGTGAAAACACCTGTCCCCACCCTTCTGCAGAGCGGTTTGGTCTACCGCATCTCTTGCCGTGACTGCACTAGCTGCTACTTTGGAGAGACTGGACGTCGACTCGAGAAACGTCTCTCGGAGCACAAAAGAGCGATCCGTTTAGCGGATATAGAACACTCAGCTATCGCCGAACATGTCTGGACAACCCACCACGACATCGACCCACACCGCGATGTCGTGGTGGTAGACAGACCCCACCATTACCTAAAACGTACCTGGTTGGAATCGTTAAATATAAAATCTTCGGATAAATCCTTGAACAGGAACAGTGGTTGCCAAGTCAACCCGATCACAGAGTCAGTAGTTCTGTCATTGGACAAGCGCTGGCCACGTCATCATGCGTCACAGCCACAGACGTCAACAAACAATTAAACCTCGCGTCTCACGCACCTGGCAGTGCACATCTTCATTCCAACTGCCATTCATGTATTTTTAATTCTGATGAAGGCTACCATATAGCCGAAAGCTCATATATTTCTTCTTTATTTGTACGCTCTGTGTGTAACTATAATAAATTCTTAATAACAAACTTACTGGAAACCCTTTTTCGCGTGCAGAAAGCACTAAATGAGAAAAAGCAAATTGATATTATTTTTTTGGATATCTCCGCAGCCTACGACAACGTCTCAATTCCAGCGCTCATTGCGATTTTAAAGAATTATTTTAATGTAAGAGGAAATCTGTTAACTATAATAAGCAGCCTGCTAGAACATAGGAAACTTATTGTTAAGCACCAAAAGCTACAATCTTGCTTTACCATCTCGCAAGGAGTGCCTCAAGGGGGAGTTCTTTCGGCTACTCTCTTCGCGGCCGTCCTGGAGCCGTTTCTTGCACGGTACTACAATTTTATAACATATGCTGACGATGTAAAATTCTTCATCACTTCCAAAGACCATGAATCAGCAGAAGGTATTTGTCAGATGGCAAATAGCACAATCCGAGAATTTGAGAGCTACCTGGATTGCATCGGGCTCCGTATTAATGCACAGAAGTCTGCCCAAATGACCATAACTTACAAGCAGAATAAAAATGACATCTCGATCTCTGCGAACGGGGCTAGTGTGGAAAAAGTGCATTCTCACCTGGACCTGGGTCTTAAATGGGATGACAGACTCACCTTTGCTCAACACTTCGCCCATATGAAGACAAAAATATTCGCCGCTTTATGGGCTACTAGACAGGAACTGGTAGGAATTAGGGATCCTCAGCTAGCGACCAAATACATTTTAATGTGTGTCCTGCCAATTGCAATGTACGCCTCGCAAATCTGGTCTTCAGCTCCAGATTCACATTATAAGTCCGTCCTTGGGATCGAGTACTGGTTCTTGCGATGGCTTAACAGAGTTGCTGGCCACCCTTTTACTATCTCAAGGGCCATTCTCTACTCAAACCTTAACATCACACCCTGGATGCAGCGGACAACTAACAGGAACATACACACTCTCGCACAAATGCTCACAGGCAGAGTAGATGCTCCAGTCCTGGATAATATTCTAGTTAAACCGCGTGCCACTGCTAGACGTTGCGGAGAACTAAATAATCCACTGCGTTCAGTCCTGAACAATCTTAGTAGCCTGCAAAGATTCTTCCCATCAAATGCAGCGAGAATATTTAACTCACTACACATAGATGCCGAAAAACTGTGTGAGGATGCAACATACCGGAAAGAGATCTTCCAGGATTCGTACAGACTTACTGAAATATGAATCGGCTGCAAAGTACTAAAGAATTGTGAATAAAAGTGAAGCTTTCTGCTTTAAGAACAATAATAATCTGTTGACTGTAAAAATATACCTTCTGTAACAGTTATGTTAATATGTAAGTTATAGATGGAATTATTAGTGAATTGTAAATATGAGTTGTATAATGTATGTACAGAATCATTAATGTGTAAATACCGTATATATTAAACATAAAATGTGTATATAATATTTCGGGACGAGACTACGTGTTCAGTATATGTAACCCACTGCACGTAGTATCTCGTACCCTGATATGTACTTAGCACCCTCCTGGCACTTTGCCGTCCCGGGGTGGTTTCCTTATGGAAATAAACAGATAATAATAATAATAATAATAAAAAATGAAGAGCAAGAAAAACACTGACAGGGAGAAAATTGAGTATACTGAGTTATGCAAAGCCATTAGAAAGAGACTCAGAGAGGACATAAGAAGATTTAACACAAGAAAAGTAGAACAAGCATTAAGGGAAAACAAAGGATTTAAATCAGCAGCCATGAGCAGTAATACAGAAAAACAAATGATACTGAAACTGAAGAATAGCGATGGTGTACTTATAAACAGCAGAGAAGGAATAATTCAAATAGCAGAAAACTACTATAAAGAGTTATACAAGGAGCGAGAGAATGATGCCAGTGGGGAAGATGGATCGCAGATCAGTAACACATACAACATACCTGATATCCTTCCTGATGAGGTAGAACATACATTGAAGAAAATGAAGAATATGAAGAATCAGAAAGCCCCGGGGGGGGGGGGAAGATGAAGTTACTGTAGAGTTGTTAAAATTGGGAGGACGAAACATGATACAAAAACTGGCAAGACTCTTCACAAAATGCATTAGAAAAGGTGTGACGCCTAAGGAGTGGAATAATGCAATCATAGTTTTGCTGTATAAGAAAGAAGATAAATCAGAAATTGGAAATTATAGACCAATTTGTTTGATGTTCCACATCTACAAGTTGTTCACAAGAGTCATTACTAACAGATTAGAAAGAATACTTGATGAGAATCAACCGAAAGAGCAAGCTGGCTTTAGGACAGGATTCTCAACTATGGATCACCTTCACGTAATATCACAGCTAATGGAGAAAGCAAATGAATATAAAACACCATTATGCCTGGCATTTGTGGATTATGAAATGGCATTTGACTCCATACAGCATAAGGCAATGTTTCTGGCACTGGAAAGACAAGGCATAGATACCCCACATATTATGATTTTGAAGAAAATATATGAGAGTGCTACCTCCTTTATTAGACTAGACAAAGACAGCAGCAAATTTAAAATTGAGAAAGGAGTTAGAAACAATATCTCTGAAGTTGTTTAATGCTGCCCTTGAGGAAGCTTTCAGAAGATTAGACTGGTCGCAGAAAGGAGTCAGTGTGAATGGAGAGTACCTAACCCATTTACGATTTGTAGATGACATTGTGGTCATAAGCCACGATCCCAAAGAATTAGAGGAAAATCTTAATCAGTTATGCACAGTTAGTAAGGATTTTGGACTAAAGATGAATATGGCTAAAACAAAAGTAATGATGAACAAGTATGCCACAGAAAGGGATATAACGATTGAAGGAGCAGTAATTGAAAAGGTGGAGTCATATACTTATCTGGGACAAGTCATTAGCTGTAATAATGATAAATGGATAGCATTCAGGAAATATAGTCACATACTGAAGAGCAATATCCCAATTTGTCTGAAACGTAAAATAATGAACCAATGCATACTCCCCACCATGACTCATGGAAGTGAAACCTGGGCACTCACCAAAAGAATGGAAGAGAAGCTAAGAACTACACAGCGAAGAATGGGAACGAATTATATTGGGAATCAGACTGTTAGATAATAAGAGAAACATATGGATTAGGCAGCAAACTCAAGTAAAGGACATTCTTATCAAAACTAAAGAACTAAAATGGTCTTGGGCAGGACACATAGCTCGAAGACATGATGACAGATGGACTAAGAAAATAACAGAATGGTACCCAAGAGGAGCTAGAAGAAAACCTGTGAGACAACGGTGGAGATGGATAGATGAAATTCATGAGTTTGTGGGTAGTAAATGGATGGCTAGTGCTTAAAACAGAAGGAAGTGGAAAGTTGCTGGAGAGGCCTTCATCCTGCAGTGGATTGAAAATGGCTGATGATGATGATGATGAGTAAATGTTTAGAAAAAAATGTAATGTGGAAAAAAAAGTAAACGAAACTCCATCTTTATATTCAAAAGAAGCAACGTTTGTTATGTGCTTTGACCAAGACAAGAAAGTCAGGTAATTCCAAAAGAGTTATGTATTTTGCTTAGAAGACTGAGCGTAATCAACGATAAGCACAGGAGCAGTGGACTTATTTTTTCCGTGAAATAATATGGGATAGTTTTAGGAGGATTGAAATTAATTAAGTTTTCTTTGCCCTATTACAGAATTACCTTTAGATCGGCCCTTAAAGAATTGGTGGTGGATATTCAAGAAGTCAAAGCTTCTTTGTTTGGATTTTTCTTTTTTTTTTGTGTGTACAAAGGAACCCAGGCAGGTAGACGTCGTGCAAAAAGATCCTTCTCATGGAGATTTATATCGACAGCATACCTGATAAATCTTGTTGTAGATCTAGAAAACTATGAAGCAAGTTACCGTACTGGAGAGTCACCATGATGGCGATCTTATATTGAGGATGACTTTGGACAGGCCCTATAGAAATTGTGCATCAAGCACTATATCACGTAAAAACTGGAGTACAGTCCTGAACTTTACTCCTTCCAGGAGTGGTAGTTCTATGCAACATATTTTCCACTTCTTAAATATCCAGTGTCGGTGTTCGTGCGCCTACTATAGTTGCAACTGTTTGTTTTTAGCTGATAAGAGTGGAAGCAGGTGAGATCATTAAAGGGACTTATGTGGAATTTTCATAAGATCTAAAGGAGATAGGAGATCTATTCTTGTATTGCTTTCTTTAAATTAAACATCAAAAAGCGACAGAAAGTGGCAGAGTTCCCAAAGTGAGTTCAAGTATATCGATATTTGCATGGATTTGGTTGCCTTGATGAATTCTAAACAAAACATATATAACCATGTTTTAACACAGCCTAATTGTTTCAAGATTGGTTAGGACGAAAGCTTACGCAGACATCGCTTGCCACTTATATTTATCTGCTGACCATTGCTGTATCATAAAAACGCATCCAAAGTCAAAGATAACAAATTTCTATTTTAACTGTTTTATTAATAAGGTAAGTACAAAAGTCTACTAAAAATAATTTATTCCACCCCTCCAAGTGAAAGAGAATTCAGAGGAAGAATAACTTGCCCAAGACCACCTACCTCGGATAAAGAGTCCCGGTGGAGATCCTCCTTAGAGTGGAAGATGGGGTTAAAGTTTTCTTCGATACTGCTGCTGCTGCTGCTGCTCCTGTTGCTGTCCTTACTAAAACGGTTTTCTAAGAAATGCTCGTAGTACGATGCCCTCCAATTACGATCTAATACTGCATCGGCAGACTTCGAAATTGTAATTTCAGTATTTTGCCCTCTTGCTACATCGGTTTCACTTGAATATTGAACTCTGCACTTCTTATTTTGGGTGGTGAACCAAATCCGCCGAGGCTGCCTTGATATAGTGGACTTGCGGATTTCACTCATATTTGACTACACTCACCAATTGTTATGGAACTTATTGTGTATCCAATGCATCCGTTCCTGTATTCAAAGATTGATGTTGATGAGTTTAAAAATATTTCTGCTCCAGACACATTTTAATTTAAAATCCTTTATTGCATATTTTTATCTTTAAAGACTGTGCAGAAGAAAACAGCAAAAGTACCCATCGCAGAGTAAGATGATACTAAATCATTGTATTTATATTTACACAAACTATTCTATTTACATATAAAAGCACATGATTACAGATTGTATTATAAGCAGAGCATGTTGTTTTTGCTGCTTAAGGGGTTTACGACACAAGGGCATCAAAGGCCAAGATGTACCTTTCTAAGTTTCTTAATGTACCTCATGGTTTTTTAGATTTGCTTAGCAAAGTGGACTTGCAATCTGGAATTTCTGAATTAGGGCATACCAGAAGTTAAACTGGTTAAGCAATATGGCCTCAGTCGCAAATGCTCCTAAAATCCAACTACAACAACAATAACAATTCAGTAATGACTGCTTGTCAGCACTCGAAGATTTTGAGGATACTGCATGGAGGATATTTAATTTCTGGAGATACGTAATCGGAGGTGGCTAATATGTTTGTGAAAAAATGTATTGTGTCCAAAACTAAATCTAATAGTCTTATGGAATCTGTCATGGGTATTTCTAGGTCTTTCAGTTTTAAGACAGATTCCGGATGAAGAGACCACAATTTACAGAAGGGGATTGCTATTATTTTCCCCTCAGTTAATCGACAGCCGTTGCAATTTATCCAAGTTTCAATTTTAGTTATTGCCAGTTGTAGTTGTCTATCAATGGCAGCCATGCTCGATGATTGACAAGAAATAGCAAGATTTTCCTCATAAATATAAATTTCTACAGTAGCTGTGATGTCTCGAGTTATAGTCTCCACGAATCACACGCAAAAAGAGTTGCATTTAAAACCAATCCTTGAGGTACTCCTTTTTGCGCGTGAATCATGGACAAAGCATGCTGGAATCGTAATTGAAAGGTCATGAGATGGAGAAAATTATGAATGAATTGAGACAGGTTACCTCTCAATTCAAGGTTGTGTAAATCTTGGAGGTTTCCATATCTTCAAGTGTTGTCAAATGCTTTATTAGCATCAAAAGTTACCATTACCATGTGGTGTTTTTTAACAAAAGCGTTTCGAGTGTGAGCTTAAATTTTGATGTGGATATCAGTTGCAGAGCTGTTACGACAGAAACCATACTGGTGGCGTGATACAGCAACCTGATCTTCAATAATCCAGACGATTATTTCGTGAACCATCTTTTCTAGGATTTTATCTAAACAGCTGGTCAGTGATATAGGTCAGTTAATACTGTCCACTGAATGCTAAGATAAATGGACGAGGAACATATGGACAAGTCCAGCGCAGAGCTAGATCTTATGTATGAATATGTGCACCTTTGTTCAGTAATGTTAGCTGATGAGTGCTAAGTACAATTTCGATCATCCGTCCTCTACAATCCCATAGCAGGAATGATTTCTTCTTTTTGTATCTTGCGTAGAAGAGAGAGAGCATATGCTATAATATTTGCCAATGTTCAAGGTATGTACGATGAAAGGCTGAAGTACCAAAAGTTCACATCCACTTTAATGATGACGCAGCTAAATCAGCGACGGAGTTGATTTTTGGGAATTTCTGATTTTTGTCGATAACGGTGGTGAGCTTAAAATGTATTGTTTTATTCTTCGTTTCTTACTGATTGTAAGATTATTTGAACTGGGTCATCCACCCTGAATTACTGAGTTGGTAGTGGTGGATATTGAAGTTTCTGTGGTTGTCATTGACTGTTTGCAGTTTATCAAAGAGGACAGAAGAAATGTCGAATATTATCCCAGAGAAATTATGGATAGGATGTCTGATCAACGGAAAGAAGATTATGGAACCATTTACCATCACATGTAGCGAGTGAATTGAAAGTGTAAAGCAGATCACGGAACTAAATAAATCCATATTTTCGATCATTAATTTCAAGATAATAGAGGATTCTGGCAATCGAATTTCTCCATTGATTTAGAAAGATGATAAATGAAAGTTAGAGATTTTTTAGAACTCGTCTGGATATTGGCAAATTTTCATGCAGAAGGAAAACCACCGTAAAATAAATATATAAAATCTAAGGTAAATAACTGGAGAAATTGTCCTGAACATGCTGAGAAACGTACAAAAGAAGACCTTCCATGTGATATTAATAATTCCATAAGGAATATATTAATATCGTAGCGAATTCCTCCATCCGCCCAGATTGATAGATTCAGCAATGGAATGTATCAATCTGAAGGACAAATGGAGTAATTCATCTTTTGGAAACATGCCATTCGCCGGCTGACAGCCCTCTGCTACCAAAAAGCAGTATTAAGAGAGCTTGTTTCTTTTTGGATGCAAAATGACTGATCTCACAGTCTCTCAAATGATTGTGATACCGTACAGAAGTTGGAACAGGCAAAAGTTATCCAAAATCGATAATTATCGGAACCGAATACTTCAAATAAAAATAAATTTAACCACAAATGAAAAGTTAATGCGTATATAAAAATTCTTAGGAGTAATGGGAGTTATATAACATACGACTGACCTGCTAATACAGATTTTTCTGGCTGCTTTCTAACCATTATCAGCATACGAATAGCGAGTCCCAAATAGCATATTCATTCACTGAGTAACCTGTATTGTATCGTTTTGTTGAACAATATTTAATTGCTTGTATTATTAGGATCCTTCTGTCAAAGGGATTTTTCGATTGTTCGTAATAATGAGAGATATGGGTTCATTACTGCAAAAGAAATGCACCCATTGGTTGGTTCAGTTATATATGTATATTTGGTGTGTTGTTTTATGTAATATGTATTCTAAATATGCGTAGTCGGTTTGGTTTTGGTTTTAGCCGTGCATAAACTTCTGTGGATACAGTGCGCCAGTGTCCAGGGTGTCTGGTTTCTATTCGTCTTTAATTCTTTTGTAAAAAGGTGTTAGAGCTGGTTATACCAGTTTTTTGCTTTTAAGCATGAGTAGATATCTGACGTGTATTTCCTATCTTCTGAAGTGTAATTGTATCTTCTGTGTTTTATAGTTTGGAAAGGAGGATCTACGTTCCTTGTCATTCTAAGGACATTCTCAGCGTAAATGTTTAACAGGGCATTCTAAACGCAAACGTTTAACTCAGTTTAGGATTTAGCAGTTTTGGTATTGAGGAGGTTCTCCTGCTCTGAGCAGACATCTGTCCGGATTCTTCTTTTTTTTGGAGAGTACAGCATATACAAATAATAAACAGGTGTAGAACTTCATTGAGTAATAATGCTTAATATGGTCTGAACTGTATATTCGCATTAGTTTAAATCATTCATTAATAAATGTTACAGACAACCTATATTTAAACATAGTACAAGAGGCTTTTCTAAATCTTAATAGATTATAATAATTCAGTTGGTGCTCCAAGTACAGTGTGAATTTATGATTTAAGCCTGCGTTACACGAAATAGTTCGCTAAGGTTAATTGAATGCACTCTAGAGTGTGGCATTCCGTGTAGCCGAAATATAAAAGATAATATTTTCTTCATCTAACTCTCAAAGGATGTAATCATCTCACGAGATACCTTGCCACTATAAAATTGATAACGGCACCACCATCACCACTAGAATCACAAAATACTACATTTATTTGCTGAGTGTGCTGTAACTTCAGAAAAAAAAAAATACATAATTGCATTTTCGCAGCAATATTTTGGTTAATAACATGACAGTGATTCAATTTCCTTTCTGGAATCAGAATACGTGAGTATTGGACACGTAAAATTTCTTTTGACATTCATACTTTCACTGCATGATATCTGGTATCACCAAATGGGATGGCTCATCTCGAATCTTCTTGAGGGTGAATTTTATTGGCCCATTTCCTTGATGGAAATGGGATAATGAAATAATTGGGTGGTCACTGAACATTAAGAGAAAATATGAAAGAGACGTTTATTTCCATCTCTGCTGAAATACCGTGCAGGTATACAGATTTGTATTAAAAGTTTTAAACCTTTTACTGATAGCAGCAAAGTCTGCTGTGTCTTTAGTTAATAATTTAAGCCATCAGTAGATAACTTGTGGAAATTTAGAAGCTATAACCACTGCCTTAACCGCCAGAACAAACTGCTAGACGAATCCAATTTTTATCAGAATAGTGGGCCACTCCATGAAAAATCTTTATTGACTATTTATCCCCCCTTTGAAAATTAAAAAAAAAAAAAAAAAATCGAACACATTGATAACGACATAGATAAAAGAAGAGCACTTCCTAATAATAATAATAATAATAATAATAATAATAACACTCTTTATATATAGGAGAATGGCTCCCAGCAAATTCAAAATCGACTTATTTAGCTTAAATAAAGGTGTAAATGCAGTGTAATGATAAGAAAACGACGTAGCTTAGTTTTCCATAATATTAGTTTAGAAACATAAAACAATATTTAATTTATTTAAATCCTACAATACACACTGAGATTTATGAAAAATCACAAAAAAATACAAACCGTTATCATCTCTAACCACTCAACAACACCGATTATGCATCATTATCATGAAACATGTTGTAAGAGACAGAAATGAGTTTTCAATGTTTTAATATCATTAATACTAATATATTACTGTTTCAAGTTTATAATCATAGCACTATTAATATTTATTTGTGCTAAATAATTATTTCTAAATTAGAAATAACAGATAATTTTAGTACAGTTAAAATTATCCATCATATAAATAGCACATATAGTGCTGCCATCTATTGTTCGAAAAATCGAAATAACTTTTGAGTGGGTTAAGCTTTCCCTACACGTAACGTCGTTCAATTTATAGTGTTAAATTTAGGGTTAAATTTAGGGTTAATGTGAGAAACCACACAATCCTCTCTGGACACGAAAGAACTGGGGAGCAGAAATAACGACATCTTCCCTCAGTTATGCACACGGCCATAGTTGAAGGTAAAATCAACTTTCAGGTTTGTAACTATGGGCTGTCCAGAATTGCTGTTACTTTTTCCAGGCATTCACAAAACTGCCTGGTAGAATACTCTGTTGTTTGTTTGGGGATTTATTTGGCCTATCGGCATCCATGGCCATAGTGTGGTAAGTATGTATGCTATTTCTTCTAGGATAGAGTTAATTGTAGAACTAGTTCCACTTCTTTTCGGGTGGTAGTTTAGCCGATTTGGCAGAATTGTCCGCTAGTTCATTTCCAGGAATTGCCATATGTCCTGGGACCCAACAGAAGTACATGTTTCTATCAAGTTCTGATAAGGTATGTAAAGAGCTGACTATTCCTTTAACGACTGGGTGGGTGATGTTCATGATGTTTTTTAGTGCTTGGAATGCACTTAAACAATCAGAGAAAATTATGCTGTTTTTAATATCAGAGGACTCAATATAATTCAGTGCAATCTGAATAAGTGCATACATTAGCTTATCAGTGCAACTGATAAGCTAATGTATGGCCGATGCGTAATCTCGCTACAATGGTTTGTTTCGTCACAGGCTGGATTCACCACTGTTTAGGTTCTCTTTTGATTTAAAAAAGTTTATTATTAGTTTGATCTTTCCACATGCGTGTCCACAGTTCTGTATATGTCTGTTTAATAAAGGACTTATTGTCAATATAAGGAGTCCTGAGATTAGATGGCATCACATTTGTAGCAATTTTAGTAGCTAGATCTGCCTGTTCATTTCCTGGGATTCCAACATGTCCAGGGATCCAACAAAATATTATTAGCTGTCCATAAAATTCTAATAATTGTTCTCAAATTTTCTGTATCAGAGGATGATTAGGGGAGGATTTACACTGTAGAGCGCTAACAGCACTTAACGAGTCTGAATATATATTATGGGTTGTGTATAACTGGCTTCTTTATTCTCTAGGGCTAATAGAGTACCATATAACTCAGATGTATAAGTACTGCAGTCTGAGGGGAGCTGTTTGGAGATTATGGCATTTGGCAGTACTACAGCTGTGCCAACTTTACTACCAGTCTTGGCTCCATCTATATATATTTGAATGAAACTGCTAAAGTCGGTGGAGTGGGCTATATGTATTTGTCTATTGTTGATATCGGGACGGTTATTCCTTCTCCCTTGCTGAAAATGTCTGTCAATATATACCGGAGGCATTTGCCATGGCTGGGTTTCCACGCTAGTATCCTGAAGAGTGTTAGTAAATTCCAGGTCCCAGCTTGTGATCAAAGCTTGAAGCCTAATGCCAGATGGTTCGTTGAACTACCGTTTAATTTGATAGAGATCTCTCCATTTTGGCATGTAGAGGCATTGTCACATGGGATGATGTGGGAGACTGCTAATTTTGGCTGCATAATTTAGTAGTAGAACTTCTCGCCTAAGGTGTAACGGTGGTTCATAGGCTTCTGTATAGAAGCTTAAAATTGGTGATGTGCGAAAAGCCCCCAGCGCAACTCGTATTGCACTATCAGGTACAGGATCCAGCCATTTCAGCACACTTGGCCTGGCCGAGTCATATGCGGGAGCCCCATAGTTTAACCAGGATCTGATCAGTGGGCGATATAGATGTAACAACACGTAACGATCTGCACCCCATGACATAGAAGAAATTACTCTGAGAAGATTTAATTTTCTAAATCAATTTGTACGAATATGTTTTATATGTTCAAGGAAGTCTAATTTTTTATCAAGTATTACACCAAGGAATCTAATACTATGCTGGAAAGTAATACAATGAGAATCCAATTGAAGGTCTGGATCAGGATGTAAAGAACGTTTGCGACAGAAGTGTACTGCAGTTGTTTTCGATTTAGAAATTCTGTAACCATCATTTTTGGCACCAAGAGACTATTCTGTTAATGGTGCCTTGTAGTTGTCTTTCAATAAGTCTCATACTTTGAAAATGACATGACATGGCAAGATCGTCAGAGTACAAGTATGCATCAACTGTGTTAGGTATACGCTTGCTAACAGAATCAATGGTAATAACAAAGAGTGTAGCGCTCAACACTGAGCCTTGGGGAACTCCCTCTTCTTGTACATATGCTCGAGACAATGAAGAATGGAATCGGATCTAAAACGATATATTGCCTAGAAAGTTCTTAATAAATTTTGGGAGATGACCCTGAAGTCCAGATTTATGCAAGTCCTGAAGAATCCCATATCGCCAAGTTGTATCTAAGGCTTTTTAGATGTCAACACATACCATGACTAGGTATTAATTTCTCAGGAACGCGTTCCGGATATTTGCTTCGGCTTTGATAATAAGATCAAACGTAGCTCTTTTTCTCCTGAAACCATACTGACTTGGACTTATAATGTTTTGAGTCTCTAAAAACCATGTCAGTCTAGCGTTAACTATTTATTCCAATGTTTTTCTCCTATGGTTGGAGAATAGGACGGTAATTTTTGGAATTTGTGTGATCTTTCCCTTGTTTCGGGAAGGCTAGCACATAAGAATGGCACCAGCCCATCTACAACAACAACAACAAATGTATATTTTAAAATAATTTTCTTTTAAGGAGGCAAAATCTCATACTCCGATGGTTCTCCGTGTAAGTATAGTGGTCCCACTATTTGTCACTTCTTTGGAAAGATCTGAATTCGAGTCCCGTTGACGACTAGAGAAAAAAAATTCCCAGAGGCCAAAACAATGCCACTCTCGCTTCAGATCGACTAACTCGGCTACGGTGTGAAAAAAAGGTTCAAAAAAGTTTCACCTTTCATTCACAGGATTCGAACTCAGGCCTTATCTCGCAACTATAACCACTGTATTCCTGCGAGTGCAACTCCCCTCAAGGAAAACTGTCTTCTGTTATCCTCTAAATCTTATTCACGGCGGGAATGAACCAACCTTAGATTTACTTCCTCAGCCACGCTTAAGCGCATGGACAGCTAGTCCAATAACATTTTCCAAAAATATGGGCGGACTGAAGCCCTTTGCCTCTTTATCTATTACAGTCCTCCTCTCAGGAGAAGACACACCCGTCCTGATTAGCGTTGCGGACTAGTTCATTACTCTAGTAGGTGGTTAAGTTTTGACGATTTAGTTTCCCACGGGTGTGTGTGGCAAATGATAAGAAACTAACGCATCAAAACTTAACTACCTACTAGTGTAATGAATCGGTCAGTTGCCACAGCAACGCTAACACGTCGAGTGTCGTCTCCTGAGAGGAGGAAAATAGTAAATCCTCCTCTGACCATAAAGTCTATCTAAAAGTGAACTTATGTGAACAATGATGGTCTATGGCTCTCGTTCATGAAGAGTTTGCCTTAAATTTACTTAAATGGACAAAATGTGCTCAATCCTCCTCTCAAAATCAAATCCTATTGCTCATTGTTCCATCTTTTAGGAGTAATCCATGCTTTAAGAAGCAGTTCTTAAGGGAACAGCTCACAGGAACTGACCATAAAATCGTGTATCAAATGATTCCAAGTAGATATTCTGATTCGGGTGGTTACGTCGTATTTATTTCTTTACTTTGAAACCTTATATTGATCTTTCTGCTAAATATTTAAGGAACCCAATTCTAGAAGAGTTCCAATCAACGGGAAAGTCTGTAAATACCACGTATAAGATACATACACGTCTTCCAACGTCTTTTCATCGTCTATTTACTCCTCTGTTCTTTTTATCAACCAACACACGAGCGACCACAAAGTCGTGTTTGTGAAGTGTTCACTAAGGTGTGCTACAGTATAATAACCACTTCGAACGTAACAACAGTCGCGATAAGGATGTTATTGAACTTTGCTCTTCCTCAGGTGATAAGTTTATTCGAAAAGAGAGGCCCACTCGACTGCACAGTGTGTGGCTTTGAGGTGCCTGTTTTGTTTCAGTTTTAACAAGATTCAGGATTAGTTTTCGGAAAAATAACCATGGATGCTGCTCAAGCATGTATGAAATACATTATTTTCACCGTAAACTTTCTGATATGGGTAAGTATGTTTAAATACGTTGATTTAACAGTTAGGCATAATGAAAATAGTGTAATCAAGATGGAGAACTGGTGAAGGCCATATTAAATAGGATTTGACTGCAATCATAATTTGATTCAGAAATACTCGATGTTGGTTGCTATCCGTTGGTAGTTATTAACAGTAATAACAGAATGTGAGTTATATGAATTTATGAATAAAATGTCCAAGACTGAAGTTCTAGGTTCCGTTATTGTACTGCTGTAAGGCCATATTAGCGAATCCTTAATATGACCTGTTAATGACTGTTAATTATTGTTTATTAATTAATTATTTTGTTAAAATATCGTTGAATCAAAAAATTATGTATCTTTAAAGATTTGTCTGAAAATTTGCTATTTTTGAATTTCATAATTAAATACAGGCGGTGCATATCAAAAAGTCAATTCCGTATTGTGATAATGCCATGGTCCAAAGCTGAAGAAAGTCTGCGACTATAGAGTACTTGTCATTTATTTCATCTTAGATTTCCATATAGTGTTAAAAAAAGCAGTCGTCAAATCCTATCTTAGTACACGCACGCAATTGATAAAATACTGAGGGAAAATTCCAGTTTTTCTGAGATCGTTTTTGTAGTGTCTTCTACGTATATGCAAGAAGAAATCAAGCAAGTCTATGGTGGATATCAGTAGGGTTAGCCCTCCAACAATTTCTTCACTGGCTTCTCTTTCTGATTGCGTTGTCCTGGACAGTTCTTGCCAAATTATCGCGAACATCCGTTATTTTGCCACACTGTTCTGCGTGCGCAGTAGACGCACCCTCAAGTGCATATGCGGTACATGTAGATCCGTTTATCTCTTTACAAAACATTGTACACAAAAACTAACTTATTAAGCACATTGATAGATTCCGAATAATTGTACAGAACATCACCAATAATTTTTACGGGACCGGACCAATGTGGAATTAAGGGCAGATTTCTGTTATGGATAAAGGAATGGTTGAATTTGAGAAGACAGAGAGTGGTAATCAATGGACATTGCTCTTCGTGAACTAATGTTATTAGTCGAGTTTTCCAGGTGTTGGGAACGTTGTTTTCTATATTTATTAATGATATTGATGAAGGCATATCAGGTTTAATGTCCACCATTTAAAAGCTGGTGAGATCTTCTAAGAAAAACAAAACGAACCCTTCAGAACTGCAAAGACAATGGCAGTTCAAGCTTTAAACTACAAAATAATACATAGGTAATCAATATTATCTGACAAAGACTTAAAACTTACAAGCAAAGAAGCAACTGTGGATTACGAGACCCCAGCTAGCTTAAACACATTTGTTAATTGCAACTATCTTGAAGATTATTCACAGGATAAGTAGGGAGATTCATGAATAGATCCTTGTAACTTGGCGTTGGTAGATAACCTTAGTGATAATAATCACTGCCTGGTTTAAGACAAATAATTAAATTTAAAAGAAGTGAAATAAGACTCATGTTTCACGTAGGTTAAGATAGCAATCTATCTCCGTGTTGTGTTGATCTCCTAAGGTATGATAACCTGTAGTTGAGTAAAATTATGTTTTACGATTAGCTGTTTTCAACTTTGGCTCAACCTTACCATTAATTAAAATATTTATGAGTGATTAATAATAGACCAGTTAGTCATAGGAACTCACTCTTTTCTTAACTTTTATCAGAAATCAGAGTTGTCTTAGATGTTTCAGCAAATGTTTGGTTATCTTCGTATAAAAGAAACTGATAAGATATTCTCTGTTTAACTGCTGGTTTCCATGAGCTTATTGAGTAGTTGCTTCAGGAAGGTTATCTTATCGGCTACACGGAATGTTGTCATAGCTTTTGTTGAGGCATACCTTTCGATGTACTTTATAGGTTTACCTCAATGAGTCATTGTGGACGCCACCTTGCAGGGTGGAAACAGAACCATCCGGAACTTAATAAAACGCGGGAGAATATTAAAGGGAAGAGGTCTAAGCGGAATTCTGCATTAAACAACAACAAAAATTTTAATAAAATATACATATTAAAGAAGCAAATTTAGCTAATTTTCCATTTTAAGCTGATATTAAGTAATATTAAGTTAATTTTACTCATTTACCATTTTAATGACAGGCCATAACATAACTTGGTGAACTTATGTTATTAACTTATGTGGAGTGACAGGGTTCAATGTTGGACCCATCGTTGTTTTCAGTATTTATCAATGATATTGATGAAGGTCAATCGGATATGAAATGTTCTGAGCAATGCGGAGAGGCTACCAGGACAGCTTATTGGGTTTTGTCAATGATATACAGGAATTCTGGTAGGAAGGATAAGGAGGTGATTATCCCATTGTATAATGGTCAGGGCACTGAATACTGCATACAGGTGTGGAGGCCTCATTTTAAGAAGGATGTAGAGCTACAGAGGAAAGTAAGGAGATTAGTGAGGGGAACAAAGGGGTACTCTTTCCAACAAAGGCTGCAGTTCTTCAAATTGCAGCAACTAGAGACTAGGCACCTGCGAGGTGATCTGATTGAGGTACAGAGGCTTTGAATGGTTTGAGCAAGCTCAATATTCATGGGATTCTTCCTCTTGCTCAGACTACACATGGGGAGGGGCACAAATTCAAAATAGGGAAGGAGAGTTGCAGGACAGATGTGCGGAAGTTTGCCTTTAACCAGCGAGTGGTAGATTGCTGGAACAAATTTCCATCTGTTGTTGTTGTTGTGGAAGTTGATAGTTTAAATAAATTCAAGGAATAACTCGAGAAACTATTGGAGAGGATGAACAAGTGAAATGTCATTTTTTTTTTTTTGTTTGATGCTGTATAAGCTTGCTTTCTGGCATAATTTACCACTACCATGCTAAAATAAAGTCTCCACTTCACCGCATGTCTCTTAGAGAAAATACTTACCATTATCTATTTATGAGGAGATTTTAGCTTCTGACGTGACTTTCGACAACTGACAGTATCAAACAAGCAAAGAAGGAAGAGAACATTTCCTCTTTCCTATCAGTAACTTTTTCCATACATATAAGCGTTCCTTTAAAATATGCAGTGCTCAAAAAAAAAAAAAAACAATCCCAAGCTGACACAAAATATATTTAAAGTCCGTTGCCTTTTATTCTACGATTAAAGGAACATTTTCAAGAAACGTCATTAAAGATGGATTAGAAAAGCAAGACCTACTGTTGTCAGGTAACTTGAGACTTGGCTGAAATATACTTTGTTCGTGGAATTATTGACCTTGTAGTGTTGTTATATGCATTTAAAATCTGGGCTTCTGCAGTCTCTACAACACTACCACCTCATTTTGCAGTGAACGTTTATATGAAGGCCTGAAACAGTGAAAAGTTCACCCTTATTCATTTTAGTTTCACCTCTCAGAGCCTTATACACATCAATCAAGTCTCCTGCAAGGTGACTGGTTTCCAAGTTCTATAACCCATATATTCAAAGTCTTTCCACATACGGACACCCGTTTTCTGATATTACCAGATAAGCTGCCAGTCTTTGGATCATTTCGAGAAGCTCGATGTGTTTTTTTAGTTGCGTGGTAGGGTCTTAAAATTGTCTTATACATTATGTATGTTCAGGGTCTGACGGCACCTGGGATTTCTCCCATCTCCGGGTGTGTTCTCTGTATCGGACAAGTCAGAGATTTAGAAGTGTGCAGGGTATGTACTATGTATTTTGTTGTGCCCATTGTTGGTCCGGCCCGTTAGCCACCGGGCCCCGACGTTACCAATACCCGCCACGGGGAGGCCACGGAGAGGAGAGGCAAGCCTCTCCTTCCCCCTTCCCCAGGAGTTTGGAAAGAAAGATCCGCTCAAGAGAGTGCGGATTTGGGTCGCCAATAGGCTGTCCCGGCGTGAGAGTGCCACCGTATGTCGTCTCCGTCAGTTTGCAGGCCCTAAAAAGCTGGCCATTGAGTCTCATCTAGGTGGGACACTAATAGGGGATTAAATCTGGGATGTCATCCTTCCAGACTGCATGTGCTCTACCGAAAGTGGAAAAGAACTGGGCACCCGACTGATCGGACTAAGTACAAACGCGAAAGGGCACAGTTCATTCGACTGAAAAGACAAGCATACTTTGAGGTTATAAAGGAAACTAAAAACACCTGCGACAAGAGGATTACAGTGCTTTGATTTAATTTATGCGCGCAAGATGTTAACTTAATAGACAACTCCTTACAGTTTTCCTCCGACCACTCTGCGCTTTCAATGGAAGTTGCTCTTCGAAGACAGACTGCCGATCAGAACTGCGACACACACCAGAGTAATGAATCAAATTTGATATTTTCCACAAAATATATCAAATGCGAGGTCATCTTGCAATGCTTAGCGCAATATAACTTTCAAAGTCTACATAAGATGTCCACTGAAGAAGCCATAGATGAGATTTCGAGGTTACTCTTGCAGATCGCCCGTCTAGGAGCAGCAAAAGTATTAAAGATCTCCGACAGAGCGAACTCTTGGTTCACTCCACAAGTAAAAGTTATGTTTAAAAAGAAGCAAAAGCTCTACCGAAAGTGGAAAAGAACTGGGCACCCGACTGATCGGACTATGTACAAACGCGAAAGGGCACAGTTCATTCGACTGAAAAGCAAGCATACTTTGAGGTTATAAAGGAAAAATTAAAAAAGGGAAAGAGAATAGTTAGCGAGAAAAACAACAAAAAAGAAATGACGGACCAGCTGTTTAGAGAGTGGACAGAAGTCACATTCGGAAAGCCTTTGAATGAAAAGCAGAAAAATTCTGAGGAAAACATCCGCGAGATGCAGAAAATGATTGAAAAACTGACGGATCCCACTGGCACTGACCAAACTAGAGCTAGAAACATATTACGTGAAATTAATATCAGCAGGAAAAACTTAAAGGAAGCTATTAACTCGCTCCCCAGTAAAGCAACGATCGGGCCGGACCAGTTCCCGCTATTCATGATAAAAATATGTAGCGCTTACATAATCGAACCGCTCCACCACCTCTTCCAGCGAATACTAAGTGAGGGGGTTATCCCGGAAAAATGGAAGAGACATTACGTAAAACCAGTTCCAAAAATAAGCAATCCTAAAACCAGTAAAGATTTTAGGCCCATCGCAATCGGATGCTCTCTGCAAAAAATATTTGAAAAGCAATCCTGAGCACCATCAATCAGCGCTGCTTTGGGGACAGGCCAGAATACTTACATTCTGTGCTTCCTCGAAGGTCGACTATTACTAATTTAATGGAGACTCTACTCCGAATACAGTTAGCTTTAAACAATAAACAACAGTTGGACATCGTTTTTCTGGATGTTGCAGCAGCCTTCGACAACGTCTCAATCCCAGCTATAACAGTAATCCTCAAGGAGTATTTCCTCATTTCAGGAAGCACTTTAAGCATTCTCACTAACACCCTTCAAGAAAGACAAATTATCGCAATAAACGGGAAACAAACAGCATCTTACTGTATCTCTAGGGGAGTACCTCAAGGGGGCGCATTGTCCGCCACCTTCTTTGCAATAGCACTAGCCCCATTTTTAGCTCAAAACTGTGAACAATTTATTACATATGCTGACGATTTGAAATTTTTTGTAACATCTAAAGAACAAGAAACTGCACCCCATCTATCAGAAGAAGCAAACAAAGCAATCAAGAAGCTAGAACAATATCTGCACTACATTGGCCTGAAATTTAATGAAAAGAAAACTGCCCAAACGACCTTCACCAACAAAAAGAAGAAAAATGAATTACGATTTTTGTGAACAATACCAGAATCCAAAATTCCCCCGCACATGTTGACCTTGGCCTTAAGTGGGATGAAGTATTAAACTTCATACCTCACTTCGAACACATTAGGGAAAAGACATACGCAGCACTGTGGAGCACTAGACAAGAACTCACCGGTCTCCGAAGCCCTCATCTTATAATTCAATACATCCTTAAATGCGTTACACCGATTCCGTTGTACGCATCGACTATCTGGTCATCAGCCCCTGAGAGCAACATCAAGGCCTTCTTAGGAGTAGAATACTGGCTCCTGAGATGGCTAAACAAGATCGCCGGGAAACCGTTTACCATCTCAAGAGCGGTCTTGTCTGCCAATCTGGACATCACACCCTGGAAGTATATCATCATAACCAGAAACATCTTAACTCTGGCAAAGCTACTAACGGAGAGAATCGATTCGCCGAAAGTGGGAAACGTGATCACTCGCCCCCGGATGACACGACCGAGAATAAACAGAGAAGAACCAAGTCTCAAGTGCCAACTGACTCAATTGGACTCTCTGGGGAGATTTTTCCCAGCAAATACTGTGAATTATTTTAATAATTTAAATATAGATCCAGAGAAACTATGTACAGACAAAATGTATAGGACAAAAATTTTTGGTAATGTGTACCTGCAGGTACAATTATAATAAGAAGACTAATTTAATAATTTATATAATAATATTTAGCATTTAACAACCATTTGCAATTAATTAAACCAACTTAACAATTAATTCATTAACCACATATTCTGTGTTTTTGCATCTCCAAATTTTGTAAATAAGTTCATGTAAACATGCTTGTAAATACTATAATGTAACCACACCCTCTAGCCACGTGCTGTCTATGGGTGTCTCGAAAGAGAAATAAACAGATGATAATAATAATAATAATGTGGTCTGGGTCCTATTTTCTGGTCATTATCTTGGGGTCATAATAAAGTCTACTGGCTATCATTATGGGGTTTTATCCCTTCCGTGATGTTTACTAGTCCTCACACTACCTTTTGTCATTATGTAGTGGGTCTATGCTGCAAGGTCTTGGGGCAGTGTCCCTTTGTTCTGATGTCACGACTATTTAAAGGTGTTTTTCGCTTCCATTGGCGATAATCATGACTCTTGTGGTTAGACAATACATTGTCACTTGTCTTTTTCCAGTGCATTTTGTAGTCAGTCCAAGGTCTGTATAGTCGGCTCCTCTGTGTCGTCTCGCTGCTATTTGCAGGTTTGTTTTGTTTTGACACATTCTGTTAAGGTCTTCTGTATATGGCGGTTGGTGCTTGGAGCCTGGTAAATAATCTCTGGGCAAAATCAGTTAAGGCTAACTTTTTTTTTATATTCCTCTTGTGTATCTAGTAGATGTGACTCAAGATCCCTCGGTAGATAGTGAACTCTAGTTATTAGTCTGCATCTAAGGTCCTCCTAGTGGGCACACTCATACATAATGTGCACCCAGCTTTCTTGTTCCCCGCAAGTACGACGCGGATCCTCCACTATTTCTAATGCTGTAAGCTTTGCGTTGAAAGCCCCATGACCCATAAGGAGGTAGGTCGTGTAAAGTCCGGGTTGCAGCCAGGTTGGGAGAATGGGGTATACTCTGTTTACGTCCGGGATGAACTTTTTGGTGATATTCCCTTTTGTTATGTTTGTCCAGCGGTATTGCCAGGTTTGTTTTAGGTATTTCTGCAGCCTGTTCTTTTCAGCCTTGTGGGTTGTGCTGTTATCCACTGCGTAGTCTAGGTGGGTGCAAGGCATTCCTTTGGTTATATAATAAGCTATTCCAGTGCGTATGATGTCCAGGTCAAGGGGAAGGGCTCCGGCCAAGACCTGTAGGGCAACAGTGCTAGTGGTGCTGCAGGCTCTGGTAATGGTTAACAGGATAGTTCTATGAATTGAGTCGATTATGCGTCTATTTACGGCGGTTGATGCCTTGTGATGCCAAACCGCAGAGGCGTCTGTTATAGCTGGTAGGAATGTCGTTTTATAATATAAGGAGAGTACGCGAGTCACGACGGACCACATGGGCTAACAGTGCAGAATACTTCCTTGTCTTTGTCCTTAGATGTGTGAGATGCTTCTTGAAGGGAAGATTACAATCTAATATCACCCCCAGGTACTTAAGCTGGCTTTGGAGTTTAATTGTGGTGTAGTTAACCTTTATTTGAGGCGGCCTGCGCAGGTCAAGGGAGCCTTTCAGTAAGATTGAGGATGTCTTAGTCGGTGAGATTTTTAGGCAGTGTAAGATGGTCCAGTCCTGTACTATCTTGATGTCATGGTTTGCTTTTACCTCCAACTGTGCTCTGTTGTCGGCAGCAATTTTCAAAATCAAGTCGTCGGCAAAAGCTTGGGTTTGGACATCACCAAGGTCCATGGCCAGGAACTCATCCACAGGACGGAACCCTGGGGGCAACCCCTGCAGACTCGGCGGTTTATCCTACCATAGGGTGCCACGACACTGATACTCTTATCGGTAAGGTAAGACTTGATAGTGAGATACAAGGTGCAGGGAAGGTTGGCCCGCCTTAGTCTTGCCAGGACACTCGGCCACCAAATGGTGTCTAACTCCCCGGCAAAATCTATGGAGATGATTAGGTAGTATTTACTGTTGGAACTGGTCACACCGTGCAGCAGATGTCTAAGTTCCTCTACTGTCGAAGACTTGGGCTTAAAGCCGAACTGGGTAGACATGTGCAGTTCAGCACTCTTGTAATGTGTTTCATTTCGGGCATATAGCATTCTCTCAAATCGTTTTGCTACCGCCTGATCACCGGTAGCAAAGCTATCCGTCTGGGCGGTTGGCTGTTGTGGAGGCTTCGTGGGTGTTTTTGGGATCAGTTTCAGTCCCGCAGTCTTCCAGTTTCTTGGGAAGTTGCCTTAATCCAAGCATTTATTGAACAAATTTAGGAGGAGTTCGGGAGTCAGGTCCGTTACTTTTTTGATTATTTCCGGCTCGAGATAATCGAGGCCAGGACACTTATTATTGCTTACGTGATTTTCCGCGGATTTGATGTCATCTAGCGTGAACGGTGGTTCTTAGGAGTCAGTGGTGTACATGTCATTTTCTTGTCATATTCTATGCTGTTCAGGTGAAGTAGGCATGGCAGTCTCCGGGAAAATAGCGCCCAGAATATTTGTGATTGAATGTTGCCATGTGGTGGTTTGGCTCCCCTGTGGTGTCAATGTGGTAGAAATAACTTCCCCCCGGGGAGTTTGTTTGTGATTATCCTATACACTAACCCCCATGGCTCATTATTTCCTGTTATGCCTGCCAAGTCTTCTCAGGCTCTTTGTTTGCTCTTGTTTATCGCATCCGTATATCTGTTTCTTGCTTCTCTATAGTGCTCCTTCAGTATCTGGACCTCAGCAGCAGGCCATGTGCGTCTTGCCCGTTGAAAGAGTTTTCTTCTTCTCATGGTCTCCCTTCTGAGTTGCTGGATCTCGCGAGTCCACCAAGGGACTGCTCCCGGTTTGGTTATTCTCCTCTTCATTGATGCTTCACTCGCCGTATTATTTCTGTTACCCTCTTTTGATTCTCGTCTGGGTCCCCATTCTGGTTTCTTGTTTCCAGGTGTTGTGCCGCAGCGGGCATTCAGACCTCTCTAAACCTTTCCCAGTTCGCCCGGCGGATGGCGAAGCGATTTAGTGTTTTTTTAGGTATCAGTAGCCTCTTTAATGATCTTCTGATTTGGCAGGTAATCACCCTGTGGATGGAAGTCGTCCACGAGTCGCTGACGATCCAATTATACAAGGTATGGTATGTTTGTGTCAGACGGCACCTGGGATTTCTTCCATCTCCGCGATCCAATTATACAGTGGGATTTTGATCTTCCTATCTCTATAAGCAATTTTCTGATAAATCATCGCCAGGACAACAAGGGCCTCGCCTACCACCTGTCTGCACTGCACCATTAACTTTCAAATTCCTTATTTGTTCTGCTGTTTTTAGTTCAACGCACACGAAGTGTGCAAGTTATTTTGGGATTGCTATTCCTGAGTGTAAGATCTTGCATTTTTCTGCATTAAAACATAGCTACCTTTTCTAACGATCCCTGAAATCTATCTTTATCGTTATGATCATTAATTACTCTAATAACTTTGACATCAGCCTATAGAGGGCCTAATTTTGATCACGCCCTCTATCCCTTCGTCGATATCATTCAAGAAAATCAAAACGACAGTGGTCCCAGTATCGATCCTTGGGGAGCCTCAGTTAGCCAAATCTGAAGAATAGCCATTGATCACAAGCTTCTGCCGCCTGTCCTGCAATCACCTCCAATCCATTTCAGGATTTACTCTCTGATTCCGACATGTTCTTGCTAACCTGTAACCTCTCGTGTGGAACTGCGTCAAATGCTTTGCTGAAATCCAAGTAAACAATGTCAAACTTATTTTACACACCAGCTCGTGGATGACTCTGACAAAAGAGCTAACCAAGTTAGCTAAACATAAATTCAACTAATGACTGTACAAAACCATGATGCGTTTCCGTCTTAATTCCGTTTCTATCTAAATGAACCCATATTGCACTCTTGACCATTGCCTCAGTGATTTCCCTATTAATAAAGTCAGACTAAGTGGGTAGTTGCCCCACAGGACCATCTTTTCCATTAGGAAATTTAGGCCAACGAAAAATAGAGCCCCAAAATATAATTCAAATAGAATTCAATGAGTTTATTCCAATAAAAAATTCTACACCAAATAATTTTTAAAAACAACTTTCTAAGATAAACTCTGTTCTTTAGCTTTTTCTATTAGAAAAATCATTAATGACTCCATCAAAATTCAGAATGTTATTAGCAGCGGCAAATGATGCAAGAAAGCAAGTTTGCATAACATCAGTCAAAAAAAAAAAATAATAATAATAATAAATAAACAAATAAACTCCCCCATTACCTGTCCACCACCTCCAACAGTTTCTTTAGTTTTTCCTCGAATTTATTCAAACCACCCACTTCCACAATAACAACAACAGATAGAACATTGTTCCAACAATGAACTATCTATCCTGCAGCATCATACCTCAGTTTGAATTTATGCCACCTCATGGGTGTAGTCTGAGAAAGAGGAACAATGCCATCAGCATTGAGCTTGTTCAATCCATTCAAAGCTTTAAACACCTTAATGACATCGCCTCGCAGGTGTCTAGTTAACAAAAACTGCAATTTTATTCATAAGAGCACCCTTTTGTTTCCCTCACAAATATAGTTGCCGTTTTCGTCACCTTCCAACCAATCTACATCCTTCTTAAAAGGAGACCTTAGACTTGTATGCAATACTCAAGATGCGGCCTAACCATTGCATTATACAAAGGGACAATCATCTCCTAATCTCTGCTGGCAAAATTCTTGTAAATCACTGACAAACCCTATGAGCTATCCTGGCAGCCAGTCTGCACTACTTAAAGAACTTCATATCTGACTGCACTGCACGTTTTTTCATTTTCCACTACTCTGAGTGTAGCGCCACACAGTTGGTGCGTTAACCTTGGATTACTGTTACGTTGCATTTGTTTGATTACCTTCTTTGTTAAACTTTAAATAACATTTCTCAGCACATCTGCCTAATATTTTTAGATCTTCTTGAAGTAGCATACAATAATTACTGTCATTAATCACCCTGCCAACATTTGTATCATCTGCAAACTTAGACACAACTTTGTGTCTAAGTTTGTGTCTAAATATAGAAAGCAAAAATGGCCCAGCACGCACCGGACCCTAGGAGACTCCAATAATAACATTAGTACAAGAAGAGAACCAGTCACTGGTAACCACCCTCTGCCTTCTGATACTCAATCACCTGTTTATCCATAGCAGTAATAGCCCTTAATTCCACTTTCTCCAGTGTGTACAGATGTCTTTTATGTGCAACAGCATCATACCTGAAATTCAAGTACTCGTACTTTTGGTAAAATAGTGTAGATAATTACAGTTTCTGGTCAACCTTAATCCACATTTTTTTGAAGTAAAATATTATTTAAGATATTTTATTTCTTTCAATATACAATGATCAATAACTGCTTGTCTGACATTTTTCCTTTTTTATGGCAATCAATATTAAATTATATATTTTTAAACTTTCGGCGATCAATCTTCCACAATCTTCTCAGAGAAATGGAAGTCATTTTCTTACATTTCTGAAAACTGCTTAAGATGCCCGTCAAGAAGCTGAGCAGAAAATGGAGATAAAAAACTAAAACACAGGAACGAAGCTACAAGTTCTATTTTTGGGATTAGTTTCCAAACGTCATATTTCAAACTAAGCAGATAAATCTGTTCTTTCAAGGAATTCATATTTCATCCTGTAAGAATGAAACGTTCCTTAAACCACGTAATTGTACTGGCTTGGACTATGGGCTCTAAAAGCTATAATTTTAAATTGAAACAAAAATGAAACGAGTTGATCGATTGTCTGTTCTGTAACACTTAAGATTCAGCAATACGGATCAGATGAACAGTTAGAACTGTGTATGTCCATGAACGAAAAACCGGACTTTTCGGGGAGGAGGAACCTTACTGTCCTCGCTTGAGATCGATAACTCAGCTATGGAATGAAGAAAAGCCCACAAAAGTTCCTTTCGTCATTGACGCGATTCGAACCCGGATCTTTTCAACCCAGTGTGGAGAGGACAATGATTATAACTATAGGGCTACCCTCGTACTAATGTGGCTTAAAATATTAAATAATTATCTTTAAAATTTAGTTTTGGAATCCGTTCGTGACATTCCAATATTTAAGCTGCGAATGGGACATCATCAGCCCAGCTACCAATCATAATATTGACTAAACAATGTCTTTGTATCTTTTCTGCAGTGTCTAGGTGGCGTTCTGATGGGAATAGGTGTGTGGATCAAATCGGACAGCGACTTTTGGGAGTACCACGACAATCTCACAATTGGACAGTACTACCAGGCCTGTTATATCTCCATTACTCTAGGAGTAATCATTCTCATCATCGGTTTTTTCGGCTGCTGTGGAGCTGCTCTTGACAGCCCGTGCATGCTGCTTACAGTAAGTGTTTTTTGTTGTCCGATCTGTGTTAAATTCTTGTTTACAAGAATCACTTAATTGTCCAATGAATTTCTAAGATTTATAAGTTTAAATAAGAATAGAGGTTTTTGAGTGATATGTTTATAGGAACATTTTCCTTATTACAAATGTGTTTAAAATTCATGTTTTATTGATCTTTTCAAGTAGGATTCTAGTTTATCTTCCTTTAATTTTAATATAATGTTGGTAGGGAGTCAAGATAAATTACTTTAAATTGAACCAACTTGTAGGGAAAGAAACTTGTTATTGAAGTCTTTGCCGGAGTAGAACAGAAATTCGAAGGATACTATTAGTCTCCTTAATGTACCTTTTCAGTTATAGCTCCAATATCCATGTTACAGAAGGATTTTCATAAAATACTTGGTATATTTCCATTAATGAACGTTTTTGGAAAATCTCCCTGGTTGAAGCTCTTCAAATAGATGCCTATGGCATGCCTCTTCACTTTGTACTACAATTTCAACCATGGCTATTTTGCTAATTTCAGGAATCACAAAATGGTATGAAGATCTCACCTTTGAAGCCATGGCGACCGTTTTGAACTTCGTTTTATGGTTAATATTCCTGTCATAAAATTATTTTTAGACAAATAGTTCCGGGGGATGATTAAAAGGAGTTGTTTTTGGAAGGCGACCATGTGTCTGCAACCCTTTAGCTCCAGAGAAAGAAGAGTTGACTTTCACAGCCGATGACAACCGAGATAGGATATTAATAGATGGAATCACGTGCAAAGCAGGTACTCAATTCACAAAGGAGTTAAATTTGCCCCTATAAACTAGTTCCTTAACGAATCCCACTCTGGAGGGAGGTGAAAGGTCGCTACAACCTTATGTAAAATCATGAAAAAGGACACAGAGTGTTTCTAAATTATTTTAGGGATGCGCTTTTTTGTTTAGAGCTTACTCTTAGGCAATTAGGGTTGTTAGAGGGACAGTTTTTTACTGATTTGATTAACATACAAGTATTTTTCCATTACCCTTTTCATATTCTAGCAAATAATCTATAAATTTTCCAACACAGCGTATTCAGTGAAAGCTCTAAAAGCGTATTCACTTGCAGCTATCCGATGAAAAAAAGCTCCAAAATATTTGCATCTGTAATCGTAATTTATTCACTCACTGCTAAGGGAGTGAATAAAGCGAATAAATGTCCCCAAATCACATTCGACCCACACTGAAGATACGATTTGTATTTCATATTTCTTTTAGTAGATGCACTACGGTTGGCAGCTCATTTCATTCAAATTTCATCCGGAAGGAGTCTGGTCCTCTCAAGCCCTCAGCAGCAAAATGATCAGAAACTGATATATTATGCACTCTGCTTCCGGGATTGCTCGTTATCGGGGGTGGTGTGACTTCTTTCTTCTGGCAGTCGGAATTGCCTCGCCTTATAGAATTTAACAGATCCAGTCAGATGGGCCACAGAAGTCCGAAACCGAGGTAGTTTACAAGAAACGGAAATACTCAAAAGGAAATCTCTTTATGGTAAGAAAGTAATGCGCTATTGGGTCCTACAGATTCTATTTTATTACTTCGAGACCCGTTATTGGAAAAAAATGAGTAATATACGAAAAGATTCAGAGCGGAAGCGCGAAATATGTATTATTCTATCCAAAATTGTTAGACCTCCTAAAAGAAAGAAATCCATTGCGTACAACGATAATGGTGCGAAGAAATAAGCAGCGAACATAAACCGAGTTATATGATCAGTCCCAGTAATGGGAGTGAAAAGTTTTCCCTTTTACATGACTGTACTCCGAAGGTGTGACCTTTTATAGATGACTTTGTGGCTTCTTGCCAGAACTGAGACGTGTTTGATTTGAAGTGATGGTAGCGGTTTGTTAAGAAGCAATGGATTTACTACAGATTATATAGTTTGTATAAGGAAAATCCTGACTGAAAGACTTTTAGCTCCAAACCAGAAAAAATGTTTCAAAAAAACGTTTTCATGTTTGATAGTGTTGGTGGTATGCTAGTGAGAAGTTATGACGTTTTTCCACGCTTTAATCAGTAATAAAAAGGGACGGGTTGCTTATGACTGCGTGAGTGGGAGGGAAATTCTGATAGGAACAAAATGGATATCCGATATTCTCGCCTATCGTGAAAATTAGGCTTTATAGAGAGGCCTGCACGATTTTTCCAGTAAAAAGCTAATAAATGATAGAAAAATCAGTGGGCTCAGTTGAATAGATTTTACTGATAGAATTTTCTTTAAAAAATAACTACATGCAACAGTATTTTAAGGATATAGAATAACATTCAATTGCAATTTTATCTTTTGTTTATAGTACTTCATCGTGATGTTTATTGTACTGTTTATGGAACTGGCAGCCACTGGTCTGGTGTGGAAGGTGGCAAATGGAGACCAGGTTGGTATTTTTAGTCTAACTACCTTAATGATTTATATTTAAGAACTCTTCTTTCTAGTGTTTGCACATAATTTAAAATTTGTGCAAACATCGACCAACAATAACCTGATCCAGCGAGAAACAAGTTCAAATGGGAAAAGGGGGTACCAAGAGCAGGAAGGTGTACTGGGGAAGATGTCAGGATAAAGACATCTTTCTCAACAATCATTTTCTTGTTGGTGCCTCCTTTTGGTTTATAATTTGGAATTTTATTCGAATATGCCACTTATTAACTTATGAATTTTTTGGTGAGTTTAAACTTCCAACAAGATTAAACTCTTGAGAACAGCAGATGTTTCAGCCAGAATGGCACATAGTAACATTTAAAATTTGCGCATGTGTACTGAACTGTGTACTTATTATTTTTTCCCTTGATAGCTACAAAGCTATTTGACGGAGACAATTAAAGAAGAAATTGAGAGTCGAAAATATAGTATGCGATCACGTCGGTTTGTGGACCTGATGCAGCTACATGTGAGTACTGTTAAATAACATTCTATTTATACGAAAATGGATGATCTTGAATAACGAACTTCTGTACTTCATAATAGTTTATTTATTTTTTTCTGATTAAGATCGCAGAGAATACTAAGAATTAAATAAGGGCTGCCGGACAATTGAATCAAAAATAAACAGGTTTTCACACTTTTTAAATTGCATTTAGAATTGTAGTTAAGCCTAACATTTGCATCTCACTTAAAATTAGAATATCTTTAACAAATGTTATGAATGGTTAAAGTCTTATCTATAGATTTTTCAACTCAGACATCGGACTTAGTGTATAAGGCGCAATCAGATGGTTAAAAGTCGAAACATGAATGGCGTACACGATTTATTGAATTCCAATTCTGGAATTAAATAAACACGTATTTGATTGTTAAAATGGCGTCGCAGCGCTCGCACATAGAAAGGTCATCAGCCATCAGCAGAAAAGAATGCGATGAGTGTGTCCTATGCGGAGACGAGCGACAACAACTTTCCCTTTATGATTATTACGCAGACTAGACTGCCGGGGTTTCATTACAGGCAATGCAATTTGTTTGTAGTTTGTCCATTCCATAACTTGGGAATTGGAAAGCCAATTTCTTCCGTATTACCTTCCGGTAGTCTGCATAGGGTACTAATAGGAAAGAGTCACTCAAGGTCACTACTGATTTCGGTGCGATGTCCGATAAATCAATTCCCCTGATCCCAATATGACTGATGATCCAGCAGAAATTAATATGGAATTCTGATTCCAAAAGATGGTGTAGCTTCTACTGTTCCCGGAACAAGACTGGATGGGGTCATTCCTCACCGTTGATAAAGTCTGCAATAAACATATATCGTTATATATAACACACTTTTAGTGGTAGCCGATTCGTATGTGGTCCAAGGCCAGCTCGGTCTGCTGAGTAGAATTCCAAGTAGACTAAAGATGGAGTGTCGCCCTTCAACCAGATCTTGATGGAGAAGTCACAGGTTGGTACACGAACATGATAGAATGGAGGGGAGTTTACCTTGCTGACGGGGGAAATTTTCTACCGTGATATGTAAATTTTTGAATAGTTTTTGGATACGAGTGGCAGGGCAGGATATATAATCAACAAAGACAATTTTCAATGATGAATATTATGACACAGTTATTACCTTTTGACAGGACAGTGTATTTTTGTTTTTATGCCATGGTAAACCAAATAGATAAACAGTGTATGGAAAAAATGGATTGTTCTGCTGATTAACCTTTTAACTTCTCCATCCCCTCTCGAAAAATAAGTGTAGTATAGTCTCGATAGGCAAGATTTATATCCTCGTGGGTAGCACAATTGGTTGAATCCCTGTCCAACCCACAGCTGATTGAAAAGACTCGATTTCGAGCCCTATCGATGACGGGAGGAATTTTTATGGATTTTTTTTCGCAATTTGGCTGAGTTAGTCCGTCTCAGGCGAGAGTAGCATGGTGTTTCTCCCAGGAAACTAGGGTTGTTCATTCAGCAAACAGAAAAATTGACCACAGAACACACGCTTTTGGTTCTAAAACCCTACAACAGCAGCAGCAAGATTTACAGTCAGTAGCCTCCGTAGTCGAGTGGTCAGGAGCGGGAGTGCAGTAGCACACGCTCCTTGAGTAGACCGGGATTCAAGTCATTGACTGCTAAATACGGTTGATCTGTCAACCCGCACTGGACCAGCGTGGCAGATTATGGTCCATTTTCCTCAGCATGAATTGCTGAGGAGGCGTCCATCCTGCAGTGGGTTGATAATAGCTGCAGTTTACCGTTTACGATCAAATTATTGCTAGTACAATGAGAATAATCGAGCATAAATTTCAAGCCTGTAATATCGAAATTCATTTGT
This sequence comes from Mastigoproctus giganteus, assembly GCF_048544385.1. Lineage (NCBI taxonomy): Eukaryota > Metazoa > Arthropoda > Arachnida > Uropygi > Thelyphonidae > Mastigoproctus > Mastigoproctus giganteus. The sequence continues at coordinate 146,539,956 of NC_143586.1, read as the reverse complement.
AGTCAACATATGAACTTCTTGAACGAATCTAACGTTAAATTGTTTTTATCAGTTTTATACTTAGCACAGGCAGTAAAGTAAGTTTATGGTTTTTATCTATATTGGTTGCGATAAGCTTTGCTCTTGTGTCTAACAGCTTTATCTCATTTGGCCATATCGATGAGAGACAACTAATCTAAAGGTTCTCACTTGTCAAAACTCTTGGGATTGTTCAGCGTGGAATGTAGTCTATATAAACTTATTTAAAATAAGTTTATATAGACTGAAAATATACGAAAAACAGGACAGTATAAAACAGAACAATACGAGTATAATGAAAGGAAAAATCGAATACAATAAAAGGTATTTCATTTCGCCCACTGCTTTTTATCGAAATCCTTCGCAGTCAGATGTATCCATGTCCAAGTAAGGCGCCAAAATGTGCAATATTGAATTACATTAAATAAAATTTTAATAATATAATGGTATTTCTTCTCTCGTGTCTAAGGTTTTTGATGCTTTTTCCAGCTTGAATGCTGTGGAGGGTTTGACAAGAATGACTACTTCTATGACCAGATTCCTCAGTCCTGCAGCAGCGATCGGACCAATAACGTCTTTATCCATGTAAGTTGAAGGTAACTTTATTGTGAATACTACAATTTTCGAATATAAAATCCAAGAGAATATTTACAATCGGAAAAGTTCTTTATATTTTTGTACAGTTTCAAACATGCCTTGTCCTACACCTAGTACAATACCTTGCTAAATTAATTTGTGGATGAACTTTTTAATCCAATCATCTAGCCACAAACGGGGTTTTGTTTCAAACACAGCTATGTTTTCCCTCCAGTAGTTTCTGTCTTGATGATGCGTGTATATTTTTATTTTTTAAAACATATAATCGAGCAAATTTCATGGGCTTTCTTCACAACGTGGCTGAGTTAGTCGGTCTCAGGCGATGGCGTCATGTATTTTGGTTCCAGAAACTCAGGTTTTTCGTCCAGCAAACAGAAAATCGACCACAAAACACGCGCAATTTATAAACAATATACACGTAGTAATTTGGCCTCAGTCGCTGATGCTCCGAAAACCCTACAACAACAGCGTAAAACGAATTATACTCTGTAATTTATAAGGCAACGTGCGATAATTTAATACTACTAAATTAATTAATATTTCCATTAGAAACTGCGTAGATAAGAGTCATATTATTCAAACACAAAGTAACTTTTTACTCTGCATGCGCCATCGTTCAATATCATTGCATGAACTCGAATGGTTCCTTTCTTCCTTCCTAAAATAGAATCTCTATTAAAAGAAATGAGAATGTGAAATATTAAACACGTTCCGATAACGAATCCATCATTTCTATGAAAAAAGTATTTATTTTTAAATCGTTGGTAGGCTCTTAAAAAATAGCTTTCATGTAGCAGCAGTACAAAAAAAGAAAAATTCTTTCTTCTCTGCAAGAGCTTCGTTATATTGAATTACAACTTGAGTAGGATTTTGATTAAATAAGCTGTATGCTTAATTTCTTCTCTACAGTCTAAGAAATTACGTGAAATTCTGTTAAAATTCGTTCACTGCTCCAGAAAGACCTCTAACTGAAAGAGAGTTTGAGAGTAATTTAATTTTCTTAAAATCTGTATCTCCAGTTAGTATCCAGTAGACGATACTAACTGGAGTAATGAATAGCAGCTTTCATTGCTCTTTGGTACTCTGCATTTTTGAATAATTACAGTACTATTAGTATTATATATTTCTTAGTGTATTAATATTATATATATATTATGGAGGAAACCTCCACGTTCTTCTGCACCGGGAAAAATAATAATAATAGCAAAAGGGGACAGAGAACCCGGGTCCGACGTTGGCCCCTCAAGTTCGAGTCCCGTTCAGATTAGAAGCATAATCACGAAAGTCGTTTCTTCGGACATAACTCCCCAAAGTCGAAGCGACAGCTAAGGCTAAAAGTTGCGCTATCTGGTGCCGCTCACAATAACTAACGTTCACTACTGGAGACGTGCTCTCCCCACAACGGTTAGAAAAGAACTGCGTTCGAGTCCCGTCGATGATGTGAGGAATTTTTATGGGCCTTTTTCACAACCTGGCTGAGTTAGTCGGTCTCGGGGAATTTTTTTGTCGAGAAAACAGAAAATCGACCACAGACCACACGCAATTTGCAGACAGTGTATATGGAGCAATGTGCCCTTAGTGGCTAATGCTCCTCAAACCCAATGAACTCAAGTCGAAGCTGAATAGGTGCACTTCCAAAGATATTGAATAGAAGCATCGATTGTGGAGCAGGATAAAGTCACTGGTGTTCAGGTCCTAGTCAGAGGGATCAGTTCGGAAAGTCGGCAACAGTCTCCCAGGGAAAACATTGAATCAAGTGGCACTGACCCCTGTATGGCTACCACAAGGAAGTGAACCGGTGCAAATGATCACCCAGGATGGTTGATCACTAATATCGGAATAAAATAGGAATACCGCAACAACAATGAAGTAACAATGGACGTCAGCCGTGCATTGTGCAGCACAGCAGCCATTAGGATCAACGGAAGAGAAACCAAAGATTAGCAAAAACAAGGACCACCCGATCTGAAGGCTATCGAGGAGTTCTGCGGCTTTCAGGTAGGTGCCTAAAAGAATCACCTATCTGAAGGCTAGAGACAAGGATACCAAATAGACGACAAAGTACAGACCGATAACCTTTCTCCTCCCCCCCCCCCCAAAATGTACAAGATCCTGACCACTTGCACAGCCAAGAAGTTATCGGATCACTTAGAGAGCCAGAATATCATGGCCGAACAGCAGAGGAAATGCAAGTAGAAGAGATATGATCAAAGGATTCAAGGATTGACCATCGATGCAGCAGCTATGGAGCAAACCTACAAAAAGCACCGCAACCTGTAAATGGTCTACATCGAGTACCGCAAAGCCTTCGAGCCCCATAAGTCGCTGATAGAAATGCTGAATATTTACAAGGTCAACCCGACACTGATACACTTTCTACAATAAACCATAGCGAGACAGAAGACCACCATCAAGGTTGGGATCACGACCAAACCAATCCACATCTGGAGAGGAATCTTCCATGGAATGTCCTGAGCTCAATGTAGTACTCAGCCCACTCCACCAGGCTTAATACTAGTAATTACGAATATATCCTTAGAGAAGCGAAGAAGAATCTGCACACCACTCCCATCTGATGTACATGAACAACATCAAGCTCTATGCTGCAATCGAGCAGCAACTCCAACAGCTATACTATAATTCAGACTGGACAATACAAGATTACGGACTGCATCAGTGAAAACTGGGGGACAAAACTACGAGATGAAGACCGATAAACAGTTTGAAGCCATGACAGATGGAGAAACCCGGGGATGATACTAGCTGAATAGTTAGAACACAAGGAGAACAAGGCCCGCTGACAGAGAAATACCATGAGAGACTCAGCAGCCTGCTAAAAGCAGCGCTAAACGGATGGAATATGGTTAAAGCCATAAACACCTACACAGTCTCTGTACTCCTTCGGGATCATAGAATGGACTAACACCGAGATGAGGAAGCTTATGGAAAGGACCAGAACAATGATGAAAAAATGCCAAATGTCGCTGTGAATTGACAACAGCCATCATTAGAATGAATAAATGTATATGTGTTCTTATTTGTGCTAATTATCTGCCTAATACAATAATTATCTAAATACTATATTTAAAATTATTTCTATATTGCTGTTTCTTATTATAGGGATGCGGTGAAAATCTTAGAAGATATCTGGAGAAAAAGGGAGGTTTAATTGGAGGCACCTGTCTGGGGCTTGCTCTGTTACAAGTAAATGTCCTTCAGATATTCTTATAGTCATTCTAATTGCAATTCTAATCTATAATACTTATAAATTTAGGTTTACCACGCGCACTATTATTTCAAAGTGTCTATAAGATATTAAAGAAAGGTCGCATCATTCTTCTAGTGTGAATAAATCTGAATGCTTTAGGAACGCTTTTAGGATAAAAAGGATTGACTCACAAGCGGATGGAACCCGGCGATCAAGTTGAATACTTGAATTTATATTGCAAACGAAGTAGGAGCAATGAAACTCGGATTTATTCACACCAGAAGATTCCTAATTTTTCCCTTTTGTCAGAAGATTATTTTATAAGAAGTTTACTAGCCTGCATTGTAAAGTGCTTAGCCTTTCAGTTAGTCAGATTATTTCTTTCACAATAATGCAAAATTTTTATAAAGGTGAGATAAGTTGTATATATAATAAATGAAGTTATATTAATCAGTTCAATATTTAGTTTTATCGGCAAGTAGAATTCGTAGTCAAATTTGAAAGTAATTTCGATTTATATTCTATCTTGTCAGCAAAGGTTCATATAGAGAGTTTGATTTAGACCTTTTCTTAACTGTTCTTTTCTGATCGATGCATTCTTACCCTGTGAGAGAATTATTCGCAATTTATGTAAAAAAAAGCATATGTGGCTACTGCTATTTGGGCTTACAATAATAATCAAATAAAACCTTGAAGCCATGGGCTAGAAATTAATTTGTGTTTAATCCTTGCTAGATCCATTCTTTATAGAAAGGACAGAGAACTTTGAGGGATGATTTATTCTCAGGCTGATGTCTAGACTTGTGTAAATGCATCAATTTTTTGTTTTATAAGTTCATAATCAAAATATGGGGCGTACAGCGCCAGAGGTTTGAATTTGTCGGATTTTTTACTGCTCAGTAAACACTCTCTTCAATCCAACATTTTGAAGCCACGTTAGTAGTCGATACTGAATTTCGCACACCACGGGATGAGCCGGCTGATGCTTTTCTTGGAGGGCATGTATTACTCGTAATGCGAATGTGTACATGGCGTTTCAAAAAGAGGAGAATTTCGATGCCCTTTGGGGCTATTATTATGGTAAATTGCCATATTTGTTTTTGGAGCCGTTTGTATTTGAAAGTATCCTGAGAAATGTGATGAATTTTTCAACATCAAACAGACGCATGCACCTTTAAGATTCCTCCAGCCTGCGACGAAATCAAACCGAAACCTATCCACACTAGTAACGAAACCACTACATTATCGTGGAGAACAGTCCTCCGTAGAATTTAAAAGATAGTGCCAAAGAGGATAATTATATACGTTGGATTTAAGAAAAGCTAGGGCTTGGCTATCTAGGAGTCTAAAACGCTGATGGAACCGATATGCAGGTGATAGGTGACGAATTTCAGTGAAGTCTGGTCGTTCTACGACAACCAAAACCTCTGCTGTGTGTATACAATATCCAAGATTTCATTACTAGATACAACATGATCCCCCCACCCCTCTTTACTTTATCTAGTGAATGCATCATGAATATTCACTCACAGCAAATTCCTCATTGTCTTTACAAAAATACGTGCTGTCACTTCCAATCTCAGCGATTGTCCATTATCACTTACACTCTGCCCATCCCCACTCACTTTATATGACCGAATCCCAAATGTCGGTTGCTTCAACCACACGGCTCATCTCAGTTGTTCTAATTAAAAGTACTTGTACATATGAACGTGCTGATATTCCCTGCCAAAAACTTACTAATTTCGAATTTCCAGTTTTTGATCTTCTCTGGCTTAAAATCTCCTGTGACATTCATCTGTTCCTTTTATGGTTCTTTTTAATTCTCAGAATTCAAACTGGCTCAGTTTTCTAGTAATCCAACTATTGGAGATGCTGAGGGTTTTGCTATTACTAATTATCTCACACACTTACTACTAGAATACCAGATAATCTGCCACACACCCAGTTCTCTTGCATTTTTTTCTCACACACAACCTTTCAAACTTTCAGGTGAGTAGTGCTATAGGCAACTCAGATCACAACTTGGCGATGGTCTTCTCCAATGGAGCCTTCTTTCTCTTGTGGCCATTCTCAGTGTCGTGTTTTTGGCATTACAAGAATGAGATGATCAGCACGATTTGCATTCTTCTTTCCCTTGGTTGGATTACAGTTTTAAATCTTCTGATGTCAATGTTAGCTCAGATCGTATCAGTGAAATTATTCTTCTAGGGATGAAATCCTCTATTCCACACTACCCTTAAAATCTTGTCCTTTATCGAAACTTTAGTTTTCCAAATGAATGTGCTAAGGCTATTCAAGACAGGAATGTTGTATATGCAATTGACTTTTATCCAATTATTCAGATTCACTAATTACTTATACTGAAGTTCGCAACAACTGTAAATCAGTTATTAATCAATCCAAACTACAATTCGAACGGGCCCAGGGTAGAAAACTCGTTCATTACATTAAATGGTAATCGAACACTCTGGTCTCCTGACGCAACTTTTGCCCATTTCTACTCCTATCTCTATTAAAAAGCTGATGGTTCTATTGCTACTTTAGCTAGAGATAAAGCCGACTTGCTAGCATACTAAATTTCTTCTAACTCTTGTATTAACGATCTTGCAAATCGCCTTCTACCATTCTCACTACACTCCACTCAATGATCCCCGTGATCTTCCATCAAAAGGATATCACAGGACAGGAATTTTGACGAATCTTGATGCCAAGATTGCTGCTCCGGGTGCTAATAGCATTTCTCCACTTGTTCTCAAAAGCTATGCTCCTCAGCTTGCTCTTCGTCTGGGTTTTTTCATATTTTAGCTTCTGCTTGTAAATTTGCTCATATTCAGCCAGTTCTAAAAACTGGATGTGATAAATCCCTCACATCCATTTATTATCCCCTTATATTTACTTCTACTCTTACCAAAGTAATGGAGAAATCCATTAACTTTCAACTCCTGAACTATATGGAAAACTTCCATATGATCAATGATCGTTAATATGGATTCGGTCAGTGTCGATCCACTGGCTTATGTTATTCATCTACGAACAAATTCAATGGAGAAGTCTGGTGAATCTCAAAGCAGTTGCTCTTGAAATTTCTGAGGAATTTGAATCGTGTTTGGCATAAAGGTCTTCTAAACAAGTTCGCATCCTATGGATTGCCGACTGCTTTTGCAATTGGGTATCTATTTTTCTCTCTGCCCGCTCTCTGCAGGTAACGGTAGATGTTTATCTGTCTTCTAACTTTTACACCAATATTTATTTTTCTCTCTGCCCGCTCTCTGCAGGTAACGGTAGATGTTTATCTGTCTTCTAACTTTTACACCAATCTCGGGAAAAACCAAAAGCGTTTTCCAAGGTTCAGTTTTCTCCCATTCTTTTACTCTTGTATATTGATGACCGACCGACTCTACTGCCTGGAAACCCTATTCATAGTTTTGCTGATCATAGCACATTGCATTCCACCTTGCAGTTTGAGAAAGCTTGCCCTGCACAAACAACTTCAGCTTCTTGAAAATCCACAACCAATTAATTAAATGCTGATCTCCAGGTAATTCACCAATGTAGCAAAGATAATTTAGTTAATTTCATTCCTTTTAAAACTCAGTCCTGTCTTCTATCTCGAAAAAATGATTCTGCTCATCTTCGATGACATTCATATTTCTATACAAGATAAAATGTCTCTAATAGGGATTACCCTAACTTATAATCTCTCTTGACATAAGCACATCAGAACTATTTCATCCTCTGAATTCGTAAAACTGGGTTTTGTTTTTTGCTCTCGGAGTTACTTTGATTCTAAATATCTACTTATTCTCCGCAAAATTCAAATCCGTTCTACCATTGAATATTGTTCCTACATCTGGTGTGGCTTCAAAACCTCTCTCAGGCTTTTAGACTCCATTCAAAAGAATGCGGTCAACAACCTTCCTTCACAGGTATGCAAAGTTTTCGGGTAATACATGTGAAGTTTATCAAAGTGCAAATCACTTTTATAAACTGCAAATCAAAATTTAATCGACATGCGTGTCGTTTACAACCACTAAAAGTCGTGTTCTGCTGGAGCATTGCAAATTCTTAACTCAGCTGCATTTAAGAAACAGAAAATATTCAAGAAATATAATTTTATTTGTAGTGAAGACTCACTTATCTATGCTCACTTAAGTTCCAGTGATCTCCTAGAACAGGTTGAAGAGGTAGCGGTTTGTAATAGTCCCATGATTGAAAGCCTTCACAATGACACAGCATAACCAGAGGTTCATTTTGAAGAAAAGCATTGCATATAATTTTTTCGACCTTTTTCGTAAGATCTATTATTGACCTCTTTTTCTGAAAACAATGTCGCCTCGCACTAAGATTTTGCAAGAAGAAACCATAGTCGCAGTGTAGTAAGATAGCAACGAGTAGTCAGTATGGAAATAATTATTTTGGTTCGAGTGTGGAAAAAATCCCCTGATTTCGGAAACGCTGGCAAAATCGAGTGCTGCCAAAAGTCTGAACACAGTCCTCAAGGTAGATTTTGTCTGAACACAGTCCTCAAGGTAGATTTTGTTATAAGGCAACAAGATAAGGACATTTCAGTTAGTCGATTAATTACATGGTAGCGTGTTCCATCTGGACAACTAATTTTGTATATTTAAATTAGTTTTATATTTTTGGAAGATTTAACTCTATGATAATGCTGCTAATAATTCTGCCAAGACTTCTCTTAAGTTTTAAAATTTCTATGAATCAGTTATTTTGTGCCCTTTCCAACTCATGGGGGAGGGAAAGTTAAAAAATCTCCGTGAGATTTATCTAATATTCTCCCAAGTGATTCCAGTGTCCTCATTTCTATTACACTGAAAGGACAGAATATCATCGGATTCCTGGTTCCTGGGCAATTCAATGCTGTCACCCCTCTCGCTAGTAGACGAACCCACCGTTTGGCAGGTAAGTAGGCACACTGCATTCAAGTAGACGGCAATTCGATTTGTGTATGTAAACATCGTGAGTTAACCAACTTTGAAAGAGGGATGATAGTGGGTGCCCGACGCATGGGTCACTCTATCGCGGAAGTGATACAGAAATTGCATTATCCCCATTCGATAGTATCAGAGTGTACGAGGAATACGCCATTTCCCGCATAACATCTCATCGTGGACTGCGCTCTGGGCGGATGAACGTGGCCATCGACGTTTGTCTAGCATTGTTTCAGACAAACGGAGAGCGCCAGTGGCACAAATTCTACGAGGGAGTTGCCAGCAACGTCTCCACCAAGATCATCAGGCGATCATTAGCCGCAATAGGTTATGGGAGCCACCGACCCACTATAATTCCATTGCTAACACAGCATAGGACTCTACGTCTCAACTAGGCGAAAGAACATCGGCACTGGACCTTGGATGGTTGGAGACTGGTCTCCTGGTCCGATGTGTCTCGTTTCCAGTTATTTCGAGCTGAGGGGAGGGTGCGTATCTGGCGGAAACCACACGAAGCTGTGACCCCGTCATGTGAATAAGAAACTGTTCAGGCAGGTATACTGTCGAAGAGCATTCCACAGATTTTACCACCATGGAATGGCCTCCCCGTTCATGGGAACTGAACCCTGTGGAGCATCTTTGGGATACTGTGGAAAGGTCCGACCGAGTTTGGATCCTCCACCCAGGAATGCGAAAGAATTATGGACAGCGATGCAGCAAGCTTGGATGGAAATACCTGCGAAACGCTTTCGTGATCTAGTTGATTCAATGCCTCGTCGTGTGACTGCGCCCTAATCGGAGCGAAAGGTAGTCCTACCCGTTACTAGGTAGGTAACCCAGATTTCTGTCTACTCAGTGTACTTGTGCCATTGAAAGGTATCCACGACTTTTTGGCTTTTCTGCCGTATGTTAACTGAACTTAGATCTAACAATGTTATATTTTAGGAGATTTGTAGTGGTAGGGAAATTTCAGTATCGCTTGCAAGACCTAGTCTTTTTTATTCTTTGCCTCACGACAATTCTCACTCCATTATTTTTCACGTTTACGTTATGTACGGAAAGCCTTTTGTGTTGCCATATTTTCTGAAGAGATTTGATTTTTAATGTAAGAGCAATATTAACATCAGAGTTTAATACACCTTGTTCAAAAGATGCAGATTGGTATTTTTCCAACTTTGCTTCACAAATGTCCATTTTTAATCTCTTATAATTTGCCATACATCATTTGCTAACTGTTTACAAACAACTGTGTGGCACCTCCGTAGCCAGGAGCAGCAGTGCGTAGCAGGCGCTTCTTGATTAGACCGGGGTTCGAGCACATGACCGCCAAATACGGAAAGGTCAGGGAATGACCACCGCATATCCCCAGAGCAATATGGCCTTAGTCGCTAATGCTCCTAAAAGCCATAATAACAATAACAAACAACTGAATAATACTCATTGTAACAAAGATCATTTGATGACATTTTTGACAATAATTTCTTGTCTTTGAAGGAATAGGTCAGAGAAGAGAATAAACCATTACGGTTAATTACGAGGGAATCATTGGACTGGGAAAAGATTTACTTTGGAATAGAGAAGTACCAATGTATTGCCAATACACAAAGGCGGCTCTCAGAGTGAAGTGGGTAACTGCAGATTCATCAGTCTGAATCCAATGGTAAGGAAATTAGTGCAGTCAATGATTAAGACGCAATCCAAGGAAATTTACACTGAAATGGCATTTTAAAGAACACGCAACATGGTTTTATTAAGAAAATCATGTTTAACAAACCTGGTAAGCTATTTCGATACAGTTACTCATGAACTTGGCGTAGGAAATAATTTCAACATACTTTATTTGGGTTTTAAGAATGCTCAGTCTCTCATGAGAGGTTACTGGATAAGTTGAAATAGGCGGAATCACCGAAATGATTCAAAGATGGATGGCTAGAGGGCAGGTGGCAGAGAGTTGATTATTACTGTATATTTATATTCTCCATATTGGTGTAGTGTCAGAAGTCTGAGCCCTCAAAGATCGGTTCTTGGCCGACTGCTGTTTCTGATTCTAATAAAATATCGAGAAAGACATTAGTAAGGACACATGATGCAAGAAAGCAAACTTATATAGCATCAGCCAAAAAAAAAAAAAAAAACCTAATTTCCACTCGCTCCAAATATTTTTCTAGTTCTGCCTTGGATCTATTTAAGCTATCAACTTCTACAACGACAGATGGAGGTTTGTTCCAGCAATAAACTACACGCTGACTAAAGACAAACTTCCGCACATCTACCCTACCCTACAACTGTCTTTCCTCAATTTGAATTTATGCCGTCTCAGGCGATTATTCTGAGCAAGAGAAAGAATCCGAACAGGATTGAGCATGCTCAAACCATTCAAAGCTTTATACACCTCAATCAGATCACGTCGTAGGTGCCTAGGCTCCAGACACTGTATTTTGCAAAACCTAAGCCTTTCTTCGTAAGAGCAACCCTTTGTTCCATTCACTAATCTTGTTGCCCTTCTCTGCACTCCCTCCAACAGCTCTACATCCTTCCTAAAATGAGGCTTCCAGACCTGTATACAGTACTCAAGGTGTGGACTGACCATTGCTTTATACTAGGGGATAATCACCTCCTTATCCCTGCTAGAAAAATTCCTGTACATCATTGACAAAACACCATGAGCTACTCTTGCAGACCGTCTGCACTGCTCAGAAACTTCATATCTGCCTTCACAATTACCCCCAGGTTCTTTCATTCTCTACCACTGTCAGTGTAGAACCACACAGTTCATACGTTACTCTGGGGTTACTGCTTCCCATATGGAGTACTTTACATTTGTCAATGTTAAACTTCATTGCCACCTCTCAGCCCATCTGCTCAACTTTTCTAGATCCTGTTGCAGCAGCATACTGTCATTAGTGTCCTTAACAACCCTGCCAACCTTCGTATCGTCTGCAAACTTGGACATTAAGCCTGGTATGCCATCATCAATATCATTAATAAATACAGAAAACAATACGCGCAACACTGAACCCTGAGGGACTCCACTAATAATATTAGTCCACGAAGAGCAGTGTCCATCGATTACCTTTGATGTCCTTTATCCATACTAGCAATTTGCCTCCAGTGCCACACTGCTCTAACTTGTGCAGCAGTCTTCCATGTGCAACAGTATCAAAAGCTTTTCTAAGATCCAAATATATGATATCAAAGTTATTCCTTGCATCCAGTTCCTTCGTGACCACATCATATTATCCAATCAAATGGTCAGACAAGACTTCCCCTTAACAAAACCATGCTGTGTCCGAGCTATAACTGAAGTCTTGTCTAGATGATCCTGGAGCGCTTCTTTAACCAGTGCCTCCATTAATTTCCCTGAAACAGAAGTTAAACTAACAGGTTTGTAATTACTTGTGTCGCCCTTTGATCCTCCTTTGTGAATTGGGGTCACATTTGTACATTTCCAGTCCATGGTACCTCCCCTGAGTCTAAGGAAGCTCTCATAATTATGGCTAAGTGTTTGCGTACTTCCTTTCCTGCCTCCTTTAATATAACTGGATAGATCCCATCCACCTCACGTGCCTTTCTTATGTTTATCTTCAACAATCTCTCCTCCACTTTGCTCTCTGTTATTACAAAATCATCTAGCTCACTGCCAGGTTTAATTCGCCTCTGGCATTCCCCTCCCTGATAGAGGGTGGGGTGTTAATTTGCACAGGATGTAAAGATTGGGAGAGTGATTAATGATGACTGCCAAGCAGAGCTCCTTCTGGTCAACTTTAACAGTCTTTAAGCATGGTCAGAAATGTGGTAGCTACGTTTTAATGCAGAAAAATGCATGGTTTTACACTTGGGAAACAGCAACCCTAAAATAACTTAAACACTTGATAGGATTGAATTGAAAACAGTACAGGTGGAAAGGGACACTGGAGCCATGATATGCAGATATGAAGTTCACTAAGCAGTATATAGACAACCAGGAAAGCCCATGATGTCCTATCAATGATTTATTGATAAATGACTTGTAGAGATAGGGAGGTTATAATCCCACTGTATAAGGCAATTGTAAGAATCCAATTGGAATACTGCGTCCTGTTATGAACACTCCATGTTACTGAGATTCTCGAAGATAAAGATTTGTAAAAGCGGAGAATGTATGAGGAAAGACTTGGATTATGTGGGATACAGAGCTTTGCAACCTTAGAAGGAACATAATCGACCTCTAAGGCTTTGAGAAGGGACAGTAAAATGAAGATGTTTAGACTGGGTTGAAGGAAGTTTACTTTTAGCCAGCGAGTTTTTGATTACTGAGATGGGTTGCCACTGGAGTGATTGTGACTGAAAGAGTGGATAAATTCAAAGGACAAACTCGACAATTACTGGGGAGGAAGGATGTACATAATGTATATTTTCTTATCTACTTTTATATATTTATTTCTCTCTCTCTCTCTCTCTCTCTCTCTCTCTCTCTCTCTCTCTCTCGCGCGCGCCTGGTGCAGCAAAGCTGTGGCTCCACTGCATTGCATGTCAAACACTGATGTATTTGAAGTAAACCGTACAAGAAATGGAAATAACGCCATGAAACAAATGGTACGATCAACTGCAGAAGTAGTTGCTGTACGTAATTTACATGGGGGTGTATGCATTGGTATTTAACGGTGTCAAGTTCCTACTCTCCAGACATATTCAATAATCTTTGAGTAAATTTGTTTTCAATCTTCTTTTGTATATATGAAGAGATCCCCATAGAGGATTATGACCATTGAAAGTCTTTCTATGGAACAATAAGGAGAGAGAGGAAAATTGATGAATTAAATCTTCGAGGTCTTTGAATACGTACGTATGATTAGGTGGAAGAGAGAAAGACTATTTTAAGTCTAATTCATATCATGTTGCTTGTCGTGGCTGCTTCAATCTAGTAACTGGGTTCGCATGATGGTGATTACTTAAGGGATATAATCTTCAAGCACTGAGGAGTGTAATATCGAAGCTTCGATGCATATTATGAAACTGCAGTAACAGTAAATGCTTTACTAATTTGCAACGTAATCATTTCATTTTTAAAATGTGTAGGTAGTTGTTTTTACCCATTCTGTTTGTCTGATTGCCAACAAGATCTAAAAGACGTCCGAATTCTGAATTCTGTTACACATACTGTATATATGCAAGTTACTTTCTTTTAAGACTGAAACGCAATAAAATTCATTGGAAATGTATGCTGTCAGCAATTTAGAAACCAGTAGGAGTATTTTCTGGGAATTAGTTCCTTCCATTCTCACAAGTGTTAAAATAACAATTTTCTTTTAAATTTCATCAAAAATTCTTTGATATTATTATTGATATTTATTACACATTTGTATATTTTATTACAGATAATTTCCCTTATATTCTCCATTTGCCTGTACTGCAGTATAAGGCAAGAATCGGAAAATTACAAAAATTACTAGCAGCGAAGATTGTTCAACCATTAAAAGAGTACTTGCTATTTCAAGAAGGTGCTGAAAATGAACCATCAAACTTCAGCTGCATAAATTTTATTGCAACTGGGAGAGTTCGTGAAAAGCAGACAACCATTTTGTTAATTAAAACATGTTTTTCTTACCTCATTTATGTATATATAAAACTCTGAAACTACAGGTGTTATTTAAATTATACGATAGTTGAAGTAATAATTTTTACCAAAGCAAAGAAATTAGAAAAGCCTTATTAAAATAATAGTAAGCGAAAGCGCACGCACATTACCACTACATCAACGTAATAAATAGCCTTTATCCACCCTAGTCTATAAGTAAAATTGAAATCATAATAGGCAATTCATAGAAACTGTGCTAACAGTTAAATAAAGCATAAATTATAGGATATAACCGGAAACAGATTGCGTGCACAAAGTTTGGAGACACAGCGCCATCTAACGGCAACTTTATGCAACTGATTATTGAGAAAATCAAGATTGAGAAGAAATTTTTAATCTGAAGTTGATTCATTCTAGTTTATTAATACAATAAACTAATTTTTTGTATATTTTGAAATTTAAACAAGCCTGTTTATATTTTATTTCTTAAATAATTCTGTATATTTACGTTATTTATAATATAGTTCGCACTCAAATTATATTATATACCTGATTGTATTGTATGAAACAAAATAATTTAAATTTATATGAATTTTCATAATTTTGGTAGTAATTAACATTGTAGTTCGTACATAAAACTCATGTTTTCATATTATAACCTAAAATAATTTATACATATTAGAATTATAATTTTTATATTTCCTGTCCCTGGTTTTCATCAATATCATCTGTAACATACTAGGATGATTTAATATATGTTTGATATTTAAATAGAAGAGGTAATATAATTGATATATAAACAGGAAGAAACACCATTTTGTTGTTCAGTTCAGCTAGGTGTAGATAAGTGTTTTATGGGTGCATTTTATATTTTAATGTATTATTGTGTAGTTCTGTTTCCTAATAAAATATTATTATTACTGAATTTTTACATTAAATTTGAACAAATGATAGTCAGATAAACGCTGGCTAGTAAAGCGTTAGTTTTACTAGGTAACGTTTTAATATTTTAGATCAAGAATTGCATTTTTATTAGCCTGACTAAAATTATTATTAATGATTTTTATTAAATGGATTGCCACCTAATAAAAATCAGTAATAGGAATATTTCTTATATTAGAAATATCTTATATTTCTAATATAAGAATATGTATAATTAAATATCGTCTATTAAAAAGTTATTTTCATAAATATCGTGAAACTATTTCTATTTAAGTACCACATTTTGCTGAATTAAATTTTAGGAGGAAAATTTAGGATAAAATTAATTTTCGGTAGCTGTATTACATAAAGAACAATTAATAATGCTTGTTTACTTCTTCGAATAGAACGTTTTTTTTTTTTTTTTCAAATGCAATTTAATCCAGATTAATACTCTGAATAAACCGCTTGAGAATCGAGAAATTCGTGGTTTAATTAAGAATTTAATTAAGAACACGCACACGTTCTGGTAATCAGACGTCTATCTTCTATTACCGCATCTATCCAAGGCAATGGAGAAATGTCTTTTTAACTGCACAAATTGAGAAAAATTGAATTTATCCCTTATGGGTTTGAAGGATGGAATTAACGCTGCATGTCACAAAGCCATACCGTGCGTGAATTCTAATTATCGTGGTCATTATAAAGGGTAAATCAACTTAAATTTGTCAAGAAAACTTCTAAATGAAAAAGCACTGGGATGACTCTTTGGATAACGCCAAATTTCCTGATATTTACAAATATTGTTGGTTAACGGATTTCGAAATTGTATAAATTAGCCAAACTATCGTATTTTGGATAATCTTATTAACCTATAAAATTTGCATTTCATAATATAATAACAATATTTCATTATAAAACAAAAAAAAAGTTAACAAACTGGAGATGAGTTCTGACTACAAACACCTTTATTTTCTTCTCATAATCTTTCCTTTACAATCAATTATAGGCGGTTTTGATCTGACAACATTTACGTTTCATATGGGAAAATACACATCTTTGATACTATTTCATAGATGTGACATTCATTTGTACATCAGACAAAATATTTCTTGATTTTCCATCTCATAGAATAATAAATAGAAATCTGTACTAAATTTAGACCTCTAGTTAATATATGGCGACATTTAAAGACTTTCGAATGACATCAACAAGAGCCTTTTTTTCGCATTTAAGAAGTACCAGGGAAGCATTTATTACATTAATAGTCTCAAGTTCACGGCGCTTTTTATTTGAAGCTATATAACAGCGCTGTATCCAACATTACATACAACTGACACATTCCAAGCGTTATAAATTTAAGAGAATTCAACAAGTCATTGCTTATAGCACTTACAAAATCGAATTGCTAGAACTGGAGGATGGTACCTTTCTTTTGAGTGAGAACTCAATGCTAGAAGAAACCCCGCACCAAGATATTACGCAATTCAACTTGGGGTATGTGTTGCACTGGAAAACATTTATAATACTTATAAATTTGCGTTGTTTCTCATGTTTTTAAATATTAGTGATGCTAAACTCAATGAAGCGTTTCTCCCAATACACACAATTAACTGTTTTCAATGTTTATAATTTAAATTTTCGTTCGGTTTGGGGAATATCATCATAGACCACGTGGGATGGATCAATTTCTATGTTCAGCCTGCATTCCGAGGTTATAGATTAATTTCAAGTCCTAATAGAAAATTTATTTATAGATAGTTCTGGTTTTAAATTTTAATATAACGGTTCTAAATAATGAAGTTTATTCTATTAAATGACAATATATGAATGCTTTATCTCAATATAAAACATTAAAATGTAGTTGTTTCAAATAGCATCCCAAACAGGGTAAAAAATCACATTGTAAAAGTGGATCATATAGTTATCAATTCTGCCAGGTAAGCTGGTTACAAATTCGCTATTAAAGGAAACTGCCTAATATGTGCTCATATTAGTTGTCAAAATTTAAAATCAAATGAGAAAAGAATAAAACAAATCTCTGTTAATTTCGAATTCGGGACGAAAGCTCTTGACCAAGTGTGTATAAAACCACGTTCGATTCATGAATACCATTAACCCAATTTTAATTTTAAATTAATTACAAAGACTAATCAAATATATCTGTATTCAGTTAATATATAATTAATCTTGCGCAATCTTAGAATTTTAAGTACTTCACAGTAAAGAACTGAATGTTTATTAAGTACAATACTGTGTGGATACTGAAGATTTTAAAGTGTCCATCTGTTCGGAAACTTAAGAAATTATTTCCAGGAATAAATATGAAATACATTTACAGCCGGTGTGATATAAATATTCGGCACTGTATTAGCCCATTTAATTTAAAACAGCAGTTTTTCCTTCACTCCTTATGCCCTTATTATGCACGTAGATATAATCATGAAAGTCGTATTCGGGTACCATTATGGACTGTCATGTTTTAATGGAATGCCAATGTTTTCATCACCAAGAAGTACAATGGTCCTTTTGAAGATGCTGTGACGCATTATGCAAATTTGAGGATAACTTGCCTCATAAGATTATATAATCAAATGTGCTTAATGGTTGGTAATTTAGATTGCTAGATTTGAGCAACCCTGGACAAATAAAAATTGCGGGAGAAAGAGAGCACTTTTTATTTATAAACTGCAATGATTATTTGACTGCGTCAAACCCCCAATCAAATACGTACTTAAAATATCCACTCCTGGTTTGAATCTTATTTTTTTTTTAATATTAATAAAAAAAGAAGAATTCGCTGAAGAATGTTTTAGAAATGTTTTGTAGCTAAAGGGAACATATTCCCTTGAAGGGGATAGCGAGGATTTGTGTTAAAATTACCTAGTAGCATCGTCGTCCATAGAGCCGGCCATTTTGAAATACTGCATTTCTGAAAACGGTACAACATTTAATACTAAACTAACATTGCACTTCGATAGTTGACTTGTGGTTGCTTACAAATATCCTGTAACTGTTTTTTTTCCTGCATATCACTCTTTCAAAGCGAGCATATAAGCTCACAGCATCGCTGTCGTTTCAAGTAGAAAATAGATATTTAAACAGACATCGACATTTGATAAACCTTCCACCGAGTCTTTGCACACATTTTCAATTCACGAGGAAACTGATGCTCGAAATTGGCAGGGTGTTCTTGCATCACTCACCTTCGCACGTCTTTCGAATTTTTAAAGCATTTCTGGCAGTGTTGACATCTTAACAACAACAACGACGACCCTACTGGTCTTCGGCTCTAAATTACTGCATTTCTGCTTTCCCATGTCGTTGCCACACCCAGAACCAAGAAGATAAGTGGGGATGAGTGCCACAGGGTTGCGCTGTTGCAGAAGTCATTCTTGCAAGTACATCGCTTCCTTTTCCAACCCAGACTTTCGTCGAGCTTGCAAGTTCCGGTGATTTCGATGTCATCGGCTACACAGTTTCGCCTCCACTGCTCCAGCACTCCTACAGAAGAAGAAAGATTCGTATTAAAAGACTCGGATGAATTATCAGTAGCGTTAACCGAAAGTATATTAACAACAAAGTATAATCAGAAAATCCATCTTCAATATTACTTTTAACAGTAAATTTGTTTATTCGAGGTTTGTAATATAAAGTTCTACATCTTATTACCATTGGCATCCCACTGGACGAAACTCTCGCAACCGGATTCACAAGGGTGCGTGTACACGTGTTGTGGTTTGAAGTTGTCGTCTGTACACATGTCTGTTCGATTGTTTCGATCTTCTGGAGAAAAACTGCAAATATAGCACTGATATGCCAAACCTAGGAAAGATTACGAAAAGGAGCATGAAGGCTTTTAATTCTGAATAAACTTTCAATATAGTCATTTTCATAAATCTAAATACTACAAAAAAGACTTTCTCAAATGCATATAAATTAATCTTTCTTTGGTTTCAGATTGCTTTTACAAACGGTCCATGTTGTAAACCTTTCTCCCTTCTGTTATGTCTGCGAATATTATCGTTCAAATCATCACACCCAATGCGAATGGATGATCAAGACAAAACGTGGGCACCTGCCCTCTGCCGGCTAACCACCGACTAACTTTAGAAAGATCATCAAATGCACTGAAAAGCATAGCTGTTTATGCCTTTCACCATACATCGAATACGAAGAGACTCCAAGTACAATTACGGCTGCTGAAAACAGAGTATCAATTACCAAGTGGGCTCTAATCTGAAGATCAAAGAAATGTTACATATTAAAGTATATATATATATATATATATATCATTCTTTCCTCCACAAAATGAGGATTTACTAATTTTCTCTACACATTCTTCAGAAGAGACCTCGTGAGGTGGAAGTTGCCATCTGTTGAACAGAACCATTCATTCCAAGCAAGAAAATTTCTACATTTCCCTAATAACGGCAATTAGATAATGCATTCAGAGCCTTAGGTTCCATCAAATCCAACAAAGAGCTCTTGACATCTGGTCCAAAAAGATGGACTTTACTCGATCTTAGCTACAATGTCAGGAAAAGTTATCCTTTTTTTTAAAATCTTTCCTCTTTCCAGTTTCTGATTTGTGTTACGTTACTGCTCAGTCTGATTGTTTTGCTTCTCAACGGCAATACATTTTCGATAATTCCTGTTGCTGATTCAGTTCACATGAAAGAGGATAACAATGCAACAATAACAGCAACAATTGATTCCTTCTTGGAGTGCACGGAGGTAACACGAAGTATCCTTCACCCCTATCTATAGGACAGAAAGCCAACAGCCAGTAAGTAACCTGCCAGGCAGGGATTAAAGCGCGGTAAACTCAATACAGTGGACAAGTACAAACAAGTTTCTCTGCTACACGTTTACATTAATGTAACGCTAGTGAATCACACTAACAAACCTTTGTTTAGTCAAAGTAATGCTCTCAATTATATACATTTCATATTCCTAGAAATTGTCTGAAGCGAAAGAAAAGTATTATTTGAATCACAAAGTAAGCAGATGCAGACATCTAAAGAGTTGGAGGAAAATTAACCGCTGTTGAAAAGAAAGTTCAGCAGGCATTTAGGCTCGTATATATGATTTCAGATAACAAGAGGAATTACAACGAGCTAATTGAAAATTTGAAAAGTGCAGAAGCCTAGGATGAAATATGTCGTCCTGTGTATGGGCGCTCGCATTGAGCACGGGGAAGCGTTACTGGTTACTGTGAAGCCTTTTAATCTTGGAAAAGATTAAACTTTCCCAACTTATGATGGGTGGCTACATTGTTTGGTTCGATTTGATTACGAGAGTTGGTTGTTCGTTGGATGTAGGATTTTAGGCGGATAAGCAATTTAGGTTGTTGCTTTAAGAGAATCAGCGTCTAAGACCATATTGCTCCGTGTATATTGTCTGTAAATTACATATGTTCAATGGTCGATTTTCTGTTTTCTGGACCAAAAAACCCTCCTGAGTTTCCGGGAGGAAAATCCTGCTAACCTTGCCTGGAACAGACTAACCCAGTCACGTTGTGAAAAGGACCCATAAAAATTCCTTGCGTCATTGACGGAATTCGAACTCTGGTGATTGCCACACGGTGATTCTACCAACTGTGCTACCTAAGAGGGCCGAGGAGAAGTATTACAAAAGAAACTCTTCAAATACTGATTTTTTTTGTCTAAAATGTCTCAGCTGATCTTCCTTAGCAGCAACATACCCAAATGACTTACTGTTCTGAAATTGTGTGGACCTTTATTGGTGAAAGAACCTTATCGCTTTCTGGAAGTTGTATATTTACGTGAAAATTTGATTTTCTTAATTTCAGGGAAAACTGGAAATGCGATGAAAAAAAAAATTACGATTGATGGCCATAATCAGAATATTCAAAATGAAAACGGATTGTTCTCATTTTGAATCTAGGGTTGTTTCATTTTTCATAAGTTATTCCAAAAGTCATGTTTCCAACGCATATGTCATTCAAGATGAAGCTGGTCTAGCCTCGCTTCATTGTATTGCGGAAGTGCAGAAACCTCGGATGGTATACAATTTTACAAACTTTGAGAGGAAAATGATTAAAGACGCCAAAAGAGGGCGGTCGGTTGTTCCACGGTACAAGTCTTTGGAAAAGCAAAATATTTGCTGGTCATAAAAGATATGGTGGAGATGGTGTGACAGAGGAAAAAAAAAATGTTCAACTTTGGGCCAAGAACAAACGCCCTCCGTGACACCTTCGCCTGATCTGAGGTCACAGAAAACAGCAAGCAGGGTCGTTCGCCCACTAAGTGACATCTTTATTGGACCACTAAGGACGTCAAAAGTTTCGTTCACCCAACGAAACTCTTCACATTGTGAAAGGAAGCTTCTGTTTGGATAAGAGAAGTATAAGTTTCTGAGAAAAGTATATAAAATAATAGGAAAAAAAAATTTCATGTCTCAAAACAATTTCTGAAATTTATGTTGGTAAGTGGAAGAAGAATGGACACTAAGAAAATAGAACATTGTTTAGTAAGCAAATTTTTGTCAAAAGAGGGCAGAAATGTTGAAATCCACAAAAGAATGAAGAGTGTTTGAAAAGTATCACCCAGTTCTACTGTTGCGAGATGGTCGGCAGAGTTCAAAAGAGGACGGAAGTGAGTTGAGGATAGTCCAAGGTCTAGTCGCCCATCTCAAACAATTGCCATCGTTGAAGAAAAAAAAAAATTAGGAAACAGAACTAAAGTGTGTGAATTTTAAAAAGTAATTAACATTTCCCATGGAAGCATTTTAACAATAAATTTCATTTCCCATGGAAGCATTTTAAAATACATGAGCATCGGGGAATTGTCAAATGTATGTGCAAAATGGGATATTGGAAACATTTATGACAAATAGAGGGTTTAGTCAACAAAAGAGAATTTAAAATTAATTCTCGCTACTCTTGGTTGAATTTTATTCCGTTTAGTGACTGGTGATGAAACGTAGATGCAATTTTATGATCCTGAATCCAAATTAGAACGCATGCAATGGAAGTGATCTCCAACCTCGAATGTTTCGAACTCAACCATCAGCTGGAAAAGTGTTGGATTCAGTCTTCTGGGACGTGAAAGGATTGTTGTTAATTGATTACGTTACACATAAAACTGCAATAACGGAGGAATATTATGCCAACCT
Source organism: Mastigoproctus giganteus (assembly GCF_048544385.1). Classification (NCBI taxonomy): domain Eukaryota; kingdom Metazoa; phylum Arthropoda; class Arachnida; order Uropygi; family Thelyphonidae; genus Mastigoproctus; species Mastigoproctus giganteus. The sequence goes on along the minus strand of NC_143586.1, from coordinate 146,517,563 downwards.
TATGTTAAAGGGAAAAACGAAGAGGGAAGTTGGATTATCGGGTTTTGCTTCTCCATGAACATCCACACGTGCACAAAGCTGGGACTGCACAGGATAAAATTCACGAATGTGGAGTTGAATAATTGAACCACCCACCGTACAGGCCACGTCTAGCTCCAAGTGACTGACTATTTGATCAGAAACCTCGGGTCATTTTCATGGAACTCATTTTAAAGACGAAAAGGAAAATGCAGATGTAAAACCTGGTTTCATAACTAAACCGAAGATTTTAAGGATTAAACTTTCACAGATTAAATACAATAAGTGGATTGAACTTTGGGATGAATATATTGAAAAATTAAAAAGAAACAGAATTTTCTGACGATGTCCCTTATACTCCATTCTCATAACTTACTGACCACTCATCGTAAGTAAGGTACAGGTAAAACAGTTGTTATAAACAATATTACTCATCATGGCGTTATGACCAGGAGTACTGCATCTAGGTGAGTATGATAAATTTAACTAATGATGGATATGGCTATAAAACAATAACAAATAATAATTACATGGCTACATATGCTATAATCGGAAAACAATATGGCAGTGACCATGATCAGGGTTGTAACAATAAGAAATGGCCAAGAATATTTACATAATTTGATTAATAATGCGTATACAAAAAAAAGGACAAAACTTACAATTTTTCTGTACTGTTCTTATCAGAATGAAGCAGTTTTACAATTTGCATAGCGTATAATCGAGATCGGAAATATTCCTTTGTCTAGTAATTCGTTACTTACTGTGTTTGAAATACTGGTGCTGTTTTCATTCTCTTTTATCTCATTAACACATCGATTAACACAGCTGCACTGAAAAAGGGAACCGATGACCCGAAATTTGCACTGAAAACTGGGACTGTCTGCCCTGGTTAGCAGACAGATCTAATTTGTCGAAGACAACAAGACACGAGAGAACGCATGCGTGCTTAATTAGCGATGGATCTCGTCACTCTAACACGCAACAGTCAATCATCGCAGTGGTCTCGCATTTCAGATGAAAAAACACCTGCCGAGCTGCGCATTTCTGGCAGAGTTGCAACTACGATGTACTGGGCAAATTCTCATTATCTTTCTTTCGTGGTTCGTGCCCAGTCTCTCGCACGATCCTAATGAAACACCTGCTGAGTAAACTGTTCTGTTGATTTGTTAGCACTCGCTGAAATCTTGCTTTCGTTAATCTCTAAGGCCTTCAAATAACACTTTCTACCACGAAATTTTGTTACGAGACTGAAAATAATACAGTCTCCAAAAACTACAAAAATAAACCGTTGGTTTATTTTTGTAGTTTTTGACGACTCAGGGCGCATTACACCGTATATAATGCGTCTGCAAATTGCGCGTGGTCCCTGGTCGATTTGCTGTTTTCTGAATCAAAAATCAGTTTCCGGAAGAAAAAACCATATTACTTTCGCCTGAGCTCAGCTTCATTGTGGAAAAGACCGATAAAAAATGGACTGAGTCATTGATGAGATTCGAACTCTGGTCTTTTCCACCTCTCAGTCCCACATGAGCGTTACTTTATAAGCTGGAACGGGTTGGAATCACCCGGAAAATCCTTAGACGGATAGCTGGATGGCTTCAGGGTAGGAGGCAGAGGGTTGTGATAAATGGTTATTCCTCAGTTAGGTTGACGTAAGAAGTGGAGGTTCCCCGAGGATCAGTATTAGGACCTTGGACGTAGATTTCTGCTTCTTACGATGTACATTTTCTTCAGTGGGGAAAGAATGTCATACCTCCTTGCAATGTCGGGCAGTTGCACTAAGCTCACTCGACTCTGAACTCCCATGCCTATAAAATCTATACTGAGGGATCGAAAACTGTCAGCATGGTAGGTACTGTTGCAGTGTTTCCTACAATTACTGTTATAGCCTCATTACCATGTAGCGTCTTCACTGCTGAATTATATGCCATCAATTTAGCACTTAGTAAAACTGAGCTTTCCATCTCAGATGCCATAATTTATATCGACTCCATCAGTGCTATCTCTGCCATAAGGAAGAATTTTTCATCTTCTCACCCTACATTGAAATACATTTATTCCCAGCTAATCTCCTCAGCGTGTCCAATCAGTTTTTTCTGGATCCCTGGCCATTCTGACATTCCGGGAAAATAAAGTGCTGATCTTGCCTCTAAACATATTCAATTCTCTCTCACACAATATCCTCACAATAACCATAAACTCATCATTCGCAAAGCATGCTTCGACAATTGTTCACTTATGCTGGATCACATTTAGACGTTGTAAAGTAGTGCTTCTGGCAGAGTCATACACTGGACAACCATAATGTAAGCGAGAATGGATTAAAGTTCTGTAAAGATGTAATAAAGTATACCGATCAGCTCCCCAAGACATGGACGAGACTGATCGAAGTAAGTTCAAACGCTTTAGACAAGTAGTTCTTAAGTAAGTGATGTGAGCTTGGAATTTCAGCTTGCTATCTAATATCAGTCCAAGAAATCTGACGGTAGTGACAAGTGGATTGGAGTATTGTTTATTTGCAAGTCAGGATCAGGAATCGCAAAAGCGAGTGGCAGTGCACTTCTTTTCTGATAGTCGATAACCGTTCCCGAATTCCAGGATTTTATTTTGTTTATGTCAAGCTGGAGCTGCCGTTCAATGGCATTGATACTTCGAGACCGACAGGAAATGGTAAGGTAGTCTGCATACATGCAAGTTTCAACAATATTTGGGATATCTGCTGTCATGCTGCTAACTCGGATTGCAAATAATGTTGGTCTAAGTATTGATCCCTGCGGGATTCCTTTCTGAATGTGACAAGGAGAGAATGTGTTTTTATATCGGAACTGAAAAGAACGCAATTGCAAGAAATTGAATTATTTCAAGCAAATCGCCCCTCTAAGTCCAAGATGGTAAAGATCAATAAGAATACAAATACGCCATGTAGTGCCATTGCAAGATCTAAGCTGACCATGAATAGATGTTTCTTGACAAAGGCATTGCGGATGTGAGATTCGGCTTTTATGAGCACTTCTAAGGTTGATCTGATTTTTCGAAAGTCGTACTGATGATCTGGCAGAAGATTCATGTCACAGAGCCCGAGTACACGCTCCAATACATATCGGTTTCTGCGGCTTGTCATCACCTTCGGATCGGAAATCTGGGCGTCGGCAACGAAAACCACGCTAAAAACCATTACATCTGATGAGTTCTTCGGTGGGTCCTCTTCAAGCATAAACTGCCACCACTCACACATACTTCAAATATTACCAAAGCAGTTGGTTGGGTTTTATTGGCGCATTAGCAACTAAGGCTATAATGCGCCAAAACCTGGTCATAAAAAGGAAAAACTTTCAGTGGCCTAATGAGTTAGGTCACTAAGTCAAGGTATAAAAACAAGTATAAACTGTAAAAGACAAATATTAATAAACAAGTAACAAATTTTTTAAATATCAGTAAAAAGGTTTACTGATTTCAAAAAGCTAGAGGTAGCAGACACATTGTCATTGTCGGATAAAATCTGAGTGTACACGGCTCAGTCAGATGGTTAAAAGCGGTAAAACATATACTGCTAAAAACTGGACATGCAATTAAAATGTGTCTGATTGATAAAATTGTGTCACAGGACTCACACATAGGAGGGCCATCAGCAAACAAGAATGAGTCAAATGACTATGTCTTATGCGGGTCCGGGCAAGAACAACTTCCTCCTTACGATTCCTGCGCAGACTAGACTGCCACCTGTTCAATTACAGGCTTTATACGATATAATTTATTCGTAGTCTGTCTATTCCACGAATCCTGCCATTGGGAGTGTATCTTTTGGTGTATTATTTGCCTGTAGAAGTGACTAAAAGACAGCGATTATTACTGGAAATTGCTGATTTGGCTGCGGTGTCAGCCAAATCATTTCCCCTAATCCCAATATGGCTGAGAATCCAGCAGAAGTGGATATCATATTCACGTTCTCGGAGGAAGTGAATCTTCTGCTGAATGCTAGACAGAACCGGATGAGGATTATACCTCACAGTTATTAAATCCTGTAACACGCTGAGAGAGTCGGAATATAAAATGAACCGTTGGTATTGGCATTCACTAATGTGATCCAAGGCTAACTCTATAGCGTGCAGCTCTGCAGTAAATATGCTGCATTCAGAGAGAATCTGCTCCGATGTGGTGTCTGTAAAGACGACAGCAGATCCGACATATGATTCTGACTTCGAATCGTCTGTGTAAACTGGCGAAGTCAGAATGTTCAGCTCTGTGTGCTGAATAAAACTGCGGGTAGACAGACGATGGAGTGTCCGACTTTCCCCAATTTCTAAGGGAGAAGTCACATGTTGGAACATGAGCATGCCAGGGTGGAAGGGGTTGCTTTGGTGTTTGGCAACCTTGTCTACCTTGATATTAAGTTCTTTGAGTAGCTCTTGGAGACGAATACCAAAAGGACGATTGGCAGTCTTACGGGTATTATATAAATTTTCCCATCGTGGTTCAAAAACGAAGGGCCACGTAGGATGGTCTGGCAGGGATTTCAGTTTTAAGGCGTACTTTAGAGACAACTGCCTACGTCGAAGCGATAACGGTCGTTCGTTTGCTTCGACGTATAAGCTCTGGACAGGAGATGTTCGATATGCTCCAATAGCGATACGGAGAGCCTGATAATGGACAGGATCCAGCCATCGAAGTACACTCTGGCCGAATTGTATACCAGGGACCCGTAATCTAGTCTGGATCGTACAAGTGCACGGTAGATGCGTAGTAGGGTGCATCGATCCGCACCCCAAGATGTAGAGGAAAGAGCGCAGAATATTCAGCCCTCTTGTGCACTTTGTGCGGAGTTGACGGATGTGATACAGAAAGGTCAGTTTTTTTATCAAATATGAGTTCCAAGAATTTTGTGTCCGCCGCTACTGGAATAACATTTTGTCCTAGTCTTAATTCAGGTTCGGGATGAAGATTACGCTTACGAAAAAAGTGTACGCAAACGGTCTTCTGCGGCGATAACCTGAATCCATTAGATAGAGCCCAGGAATTTAGGCGATCAATGGCTTTTTGCAGTTGTCTTTCAATAACCCTCATGTTGCATGACTGACAAAATATGCTAAAGTCATCAACACAGAGGGCACTGTTTATGGTTGGAGGAAGTTGTTCGGTGATGGAATTTACTTTGATGGCGAAAAGCGTGACACTTAATACTGATCCTTGTGGTACTCCTCCTCTTGACAAAAGGGACGAGAGAGTGAGGATCGCACACGAACTTGGAAAGATCGATTGGCTAAAAAAGTTTAATAAAAATGGGGAGATGCCCTCTAAGACCAAGTTATGCAAATCTTTTAAGATGCCAAATTTCCAAGTTGTGTCATACGCTTTCTCCATGTCAAAGAATACAGACACCAAATGTTCACGTTTTAGGAAAGCATCCCGGATGGATGTTTCTAATCTAATAAGATGGTCAAAAGTGGACTGGTTCCGTCGGAAGCCGCACTGCATGTTAGAGAGAAGGTCATTCGATTCTAAATGCCACATTAAACTAAAGTTAACCATTCTCTCTAGGATTTTGCACAGACAGCAAGAAGAGCAATAGAACGATAATTGGTAGTGAATTTCGGATTCTTTCCTGGCTTAGCAAAGGCAAGAACGATTGCCTTGCGCCAGGAATCCGGAAACTGCCCTTCAATAAAGATTGTTACATAGAAGGAGCAGGTGATCCATAGATTTTGGTGAAAGATGCTTAATCATTTCATAATGGATACCATCTGGTCCAACAGCACTTGCCTTTGAAAGAGTGAGGGGCTCTTTTCAGTTCCTGTATAGTGAATGCCCCGTTGTAGGGATAAAGGCTCTTAGACTTAAAATTAAGTGCACGTTTTTCGATTTTATGTTTCAGGACCAGGAACTCTGGGGAATACGAAGATGTCGCAGAGATGTTAGAAAACGTTTCCCCAAGAGAATTGGCTATTGCAGTTGGATCTGCAATAGTGCATCCATTATAATCTAGGATTGAAGAATTGTGGGATGTATATTTTCCCTTAATTTTCCGGATTTTGTCCCAGACCAACTTAGTACTAGTGGACTGAGTAATTGATGAAGTAAAACGGATTCACGATTCCTTTTGACTCTGACGGCGGATGTAGCGTGCTTTGGCTCGTGCGCGTTTAAAGGCTATAAGGTTGGTCATGGTAGGATATCGTCGGAATATTCCCCACGCTTTGTTTTGTGCCTTTTTTGCTTCTGTGCATTGTGAATTCCACCATGGTTTGGGAAATGGTGGAAACCGGGCAGATGTTTTTGGGACGGCATTCGCAGCTGCTTGGACAATAAATTCTGTGATGTACGTTACTGCAACATTGATAGGCTCCTGACTGACGATACTGAGGTCAAAATTTGCCTGATGTTGGAAGGCAGTCCAGTCAGCCTGATCAATCTTCCACCATGGTAACCTGGAAGGAAGATGCGGTCTCCCACTGTGTAACGAGGTTATCACAGGGAACTGATCACTTCCATATGGGTTCTCCTCCACTTCCCAAGAGAGTGAAGGGAGTAGAGAAGGGGAGCAGATAGAGAGATCAATGGCAGAAAACGTACGGGTAGGCATGTGGAAGAAGGTGTTTGTTCCAGTATTTAGAAGGGAAAGGCCATTGTCATTTAGCATACGCTCTATGACTCGTCCCCCTTCCATTGATGTTAGCACTACCCCACAGGGTGTAGTGTCCATTAAAATCCCCGAGAAGTAAGAAAGGGGGAGGCAACTGCGTTACAAGATCATCAAGGTCTCCCTGGGAGCTGTCTATCCCAGGTGGCAAATAAATAGAGGAAACGGTTAATAAAAATCCCACTGTAAGGCGAATTGCAACAGCCTCTATTCTAGTTGTAACTAGCAAGGGCTGAACTGGGGTCTGGTTGACCACAAGGATAGCCACTCCCCCACGAGCAGGACCATCCACAATTCTGTCCTTAAGAAAAAAAAAAAATGTTATGTTATGCATGGTGGGGTTATCATTTGCTTTTAGATAAGTCTCCTGCAAGCAAAAGCAAACTGGCTCGTGCTTTTGCAGGAGGACCTTGATGTCATATGTATTTTGCCAGAATCCACGACAATTCCATTGTAGGAAATTAGCCATTATTTTGGCTTTGTGGGTCCATCAGGCGGCTTCCGAGGTGCTGAGGCCTTACTTTTGTCAGTCTTGGATTTATCTTTTTTGGGGAAGAATGGACGCTGTCCCGTATCCATTTCTTCCTCTGCAAAGAGTTCCAAGACTGATTCATCCGGTACCTCCTTGTTCTCTACATCCATTGTTTCTGTTATTACTGGAGGCTCTTTACCACTTGGTTTTGGTAGTGGTGGAGCACTAGGAGGTACGGATATAGGAGTGGCAGCTGACTGTTTTTTTTTGTGGGCTTTTGTGAACTCAATAAATAGCGTGCAATCAGAGTGAATGACTCTCTTAGTGGTACAGTCATCTCAGTTTGCGTACCGACAGTGCACTTAACAGAAACCTTCTGGGCATAATGTTTCCCGCTATTTATTGGTTGGATACGTTGTCTGGCCTCTGGGTAGGAGATATTCAGCTCTGTTTAATTTTTGGATTTCTTTGTCATCCTTCCACCGATGGCATGCTCTAGAATAGGCGGGGTGCTCTCCTTAGCAGTTGGCACAGGTTGGTTTTGAAGCTGAGCATTCCTTGCTCGCGTGGTCTTTAGCACCACATCGAGCACAGGCAGGGTTACCACAACAAGCTGTTTGTGAGTGGCCGTATTTTTGGCATCTAAAACACCTCAGTGGGTTTGGAATGAATCCTCACTGGGCAGTTTAGATGCCCTTTCTTGATGAAACTTGGAGGCAGTGGGGTGTTGAATGTGAAGATAAGAACTCGGGCAGGTACGAGATTCCCATCCTTTCGTATCGATATTCTCTTGACAGCTGTCACTCCTTTGTCTTTTAATTCAGAACAGATCTCTTCTTCAGAAACATGAAGGTCCCACTCTGATATAACACCTCGTGAAGAATTCAGAGTTTTGTGGGGGGTTACGTTGATAGATATTCCCCCCTATGGATATGTAGAGTTCAAGATTTTTGCCGCTTGTTTGGTGCTGGAAGCTTCAATCAAAGGGTCGCCATAACGCAGTTGTTTAACGGATTTTGGTGAACCTGCCAACCCTTCTAATCCTTTCTGGATAAAGCAGGACATCTTTCCTCTTGACTGCTCTCCGGTGGAATGGAAAATGAGGAAGAGTGGCGTCACTGATGGTGGTGTGTCCTCAGTTCTGGCTCTTTTAGCGGAGGTGTTATCCGTGCTATCATCTCGATTAGGTAGGGGCCTTGTTAGTGCCCCAGAAGAAGTAGGATTTAAATTACTCATAGGAGTAAGATAAAAATTTCCGATGCACTAAGTACCTTACCCACCACGAAGCCCTAAGAGGAGACCCACTCGTGAACTAGCAGGTACTGCGTACACGAATGGGACGCCAAGTTCGCTTAGGAACACCATACCCACGTTTCCAATAAGCCTTGATCCCGTCCCAGGACCATAGGGAGGGAGACTTATTGGAACGCAGTTAACCTTAGCAGTAAGAACCACTCGCCGATTGGTCCCAGTCGGGCCGGTCCAAAACCACCCGTTTTGTCGAAGCAGGGGCCAAAGTGGTGTATTAAGGCTGGGCCCCTCAACCGCCAGGATTCCCCTTTCCGAATTCCACGGGTCGCGGCGCACGGCTGCACACGCCGGATTCCAATGATGTAACCCTGGAACCAAGGTATGGGCGTTAAATCCCAATGATGCTAATCTGGAAAATCAGCAGTATCACTGGGAGGTCCTCTCACCACGTACAGGTGCCCAACCAAAGTAGTTCATTACAGAAATTGTCACGGAACGAATCTTCACTCTCCGCTTACTCGTCACAGTTAAAATGATAGCGGGTGAAATCAATACGCCAAGATTTTGGCTGATGTGCAATTGGAGGATTCCTCCGAAACCCTTAAGAGCATCTGCAGTCTGAGGCGTGGAGGCTCAGGATAGGCTACAGATTTCTGCCCAAGGAGATGATCCATAACATCCAGGAGATTGATGTGGACTACGAAAAGTTTATAGAGGACAAAACCTACAGAAGACACATCATGAGGGAACAGCTTTCGTCTTCAGCTGAGTGACTGCCAACGTTTTCTTTTTTTATCGCGCATGTAATATAATTTTATATATGTAGTTATGTAACTTTTCCTGTATTGGTTAATTTTATGTTAAACCCCAAGCATATACTTGTGTATCATTGCATCCATGTAACTATCCACTGCCTGCAATAAAGATATATATTCTGTGACTCCAGGATGTAAGTGAATCTTGTGTGGACCATCTTTTCGAAAATTTTACCTAAGCAGCTCGTGAGAGATATGGGCCTATAATTTTGAACCAGGGAAGGATCTTTGTCTGGTTTTGGTAAGGCAATAACGAAAGAACGGCGCCAGGAAGGAGGACAGGCATTTTCATAGATCTGATTATAGAAGAACAAATTAAATGATCAACGTGTGAACATGAAAGGTTGTAACCTCACTTCGAAAATAGCAACTTCGCAAAACAATGCAGACAGACAGACAGAAAAAAAAAATTAAAGACAGTCAGAGAAAAGAAATGCAAATAGACGCAAAGAAAACTGTGACATGGGGTAAGGACGTGTTTCCTCATTGAATATAAACACTGCCAGTTTGGTTTTGTTTTTTTATAAATCTCCAAACACGAGAGGTATTAAAACCTACAGTACTCAGGGTAATCCCCCTCAAAATATATATGATCTTGCCTAAAAATCTAAGTGTTCTTAAAGATAAGCAAAGGAGCAGAAGATTCCTTTTTGCGACATAAAACAAACAGGGACTGAGTTTTAGAAGGATTAAAATCGACTAAGTTGTTTTTGTCCCATTGGAGAATTACCTGTAGATTAGCATTTAAAGAGCTGGTAGTGGACATTCGATAAGTTGAAACTGTTTGTGCAGCGGAAGATCTCACAAACTGGAAGGGGGAATGTAATGTGCTGTCATCAGCAAAACTATGGATAGAATTTCCAGTCAATGGAAGAAGATCATTAATAATATACAAGAAGAAAAAAGTGGGAGAAAGAACTGAACCTTGAGGAAAACTACCATTAGTGGAGAAGTTAGAGCCATCTACCACCTGCAATGAGCAGTCAGAGAGAAAACTGGATACTCAATTACAAAAATCGGTTTGTAAACCATAAAGCTTTTCTGTAGAAGGGCTTTATGCCAAACACCATCAAAAGCCTTTGAAAAATGTCAAGAAAAACTGCTGGAGTTTCACCCACTGAATTTGTCCATAGATGGGTAACATAAACCAGAATATCACCAGTAGAGCGACATTGACGAAATCCATATTGGTGATTGTTGATCAGATGGAAGGTTTCTGGATAGTTTAAGATTTGGCTGTTAATTGAATTCTCTATTATTTGGGAGTATAAGCGCAATAGGATGATAATTGAATCAGAGGGATTTGTTACCCTTTTTAGGAGCTGGCTGAATATGATCAAATTTCCAAGCAAACGGAAAAACCCCTTTGGAATAAGAAACAAAAAAAAAAAAAAAAAAGAAAAAGAGATATAGAACGGGGTAAGTTCGACAGCACAGATTTTAAGAACAAGTTGGGAAATATCACCGGGACATGGGAGCTTTCTTAGCATCATGATTGTTCAAAATCCTTATGACATCCTTTTGAAAGAAAGACCACAGGAGGCACTGAATTGCTGGAAGTTGTGGGAGGTGGTTTACCAAGATCATCAATATACGAATTGGAAGAAAAATATGATACTATCAAGTCAGCTTTATCTTTAGCTGAAAAACAATAGAACCATCACATTTTTGGCACAGGTGGGAACAGAGATGAGCAGAGATTGCGGCCAATAGCTTTGGCAAGAGACCAGAATGCACAGCTACCATTTATACAGGAAGCAAGTTTTCTACTCTTAGCCTGTTCGAAAGCAAGTTTAGACTGATGAATAACTGCTTTACAATCGGTTCAAGTTTTGGTGTATACAGAAAATGAACCTCGATATTTGGGCACAAGTCAAATATGATATGCAACGTTCTTCTCTTGAACAGCCTTCGCACATTTTTCTGAAAACCAAGGTTTAGATAAAGGCACGAGATTTTAAGGTGGAGTATGAAATTAAAGATTCCATCCCAACAAGAACAATTTCACTGACGCGATCTGAACAAATGTTGACGTCAGAATATTCTAAACAATAATCCGACCAAGGAAAATAAATCTCGCAGATCATCCCACTTTGCATTCTTGTAATGCCAAACTGTCCATTGGAGAAGAGACTATCACCAAGTTGTGACCCTGAGGTGCCTAGAAGACTACTCACCTCGACCATGTATTTAGAACGGTTGTTTTTGAAAAGATCAAGCGTGTTGGCTTCAGTAAGGATTATCTGGTGTTCTGGTAGGTAAAAGAAAAATCTGTACGAAGTCATTAGTAATTGCAAAAGCCTCAGCACCTCAACCAGTTATGTCGGTCTGACTAGATAGAAAATAGAAGCCAGCTGGAGTTGCGAACATTAAAATCATCAAGGAAAATTACCTCACGTTAGGAAAGTTGGACTGCAGCAAGTCAAGTTTCAAAGAGAGGAAGTCAGAGTTCCAAGTGATTAGTGGAGATGGGAGAGCTAGAGAGGCAAAAGATGTACACCGATGAGCCAAAAAACATTATGACCACCTACCTAATATGACGTTGGTCCTCAAGGTTCAGCCAAAACAGGTTGTACCCGGCGAGGCATGGACACAAGATTTCTAAATGTGTCTTGTGGTATCTGATACCAACACGTAACCAGCAGATCCTCTGACTCATGTAAGGTCCGTGGTTGAGACGCTGCAGATCGGAGTTGCTGTTCCAACACAAACCAGATGCTCGATGGGATTGATGTCTGGCATGGCGCACTATCCATCTGACCGACGGCACCGCCAGAGAGGAAGACCGTTGCCATGGAAGGGTGTACCTAGTCAGCAATGATGTTTAGGTAGATGTGGATGACTGGTATAGGTATAGGTATGTTGAGGGTCTGACGGCTCCGGGGATTTCTCCTATCTCCGCGTATGTTCTTTGTATCGAGTGACAGTACCCTGTCTATGCCAGAGGTTTAAAAATAATGTATGGGTCATGTGGTATGTAGTTTGTTGTGCCCATTGTTCATCCGGCCTGTTGGCCGCCGGGCCCCCAGTGGGACCCGGCGTTACCATACCTAGCGACGGGGACGCCGGCCGGGTGTACCAAGAGACTAATTATACTCTGGCAGGTCCTGCCACTTACTTTCCTGGGATTTCGGTGACGAGGACCTAAAATAAAGGTTGGAGTTATCGCTAAGTTGGAGTTATCAGTTTAAGTAAAATTGCATTTAGAAAGCGCTGCGTGGGATTTTACGCTGAATGAACTATTTCTAGAGAGCCTAAAAGGTCGGGCAAAATTTGATGTGATTTAAATTTGGACATGTGGGGCAGTCGCTGTCAAAGAGAAAGTGTTGGGAGGGGAGGGTGAAGACTGGGGGGATGAAATAGGAAGAAGAGGGGTCGGATAGAGAGGTGACCCCCCATTATCAGTGGGGCATGCCCATGCCCCACCAGAGTGAAAATATGGGGAGGCGAGGAGAGGAGAAGAGCAAATACCCCCTCCCCCTCCCCGAAAAAAAAAAAAAAAAAAAAACCGCACAAGGGAGTGCAGTTTTGGGTCGACAGTAGGCCATTCAAATCATCCTAAAGTCTTGTCTTTCTGTGGTATGGTGAGTTTTTTGCTTGTGTTTTTTTATTTTTTATTTTTTTATTTTTACCTGTTTGACCTCCTGCATTCTTTCTAGTTGGGTTGCCTTTGGTATATTTCTATCATTGTTTTCCTTCTAGAAAATAGATCCTGGGCATATTGACTGAGTGCCTTGTAGTCCTCTTGAGTGTCTAGCAGTCTGGGTTCTTGGTTGTCTGGGATATATTGGATTGACGTTATTAGCTGTAGTCGCAGGTCGTCATACAAATCGCACTCAAACATTAAGTGTCTCCAGGACTCCGGGTTGCCACAGGGACAGTCCGCGTTATTTATGATACCAAGTTGGTGTAGTTTAGCTTTAAACGGGCCGTGTCCTGTAAGGAGGAAGGTGGTATTTCGACCAGGGTGAAACCACACTGGCGCCTTAGGGTACAGCTTGGTGACAGTGGGGAGGAATCTTCTGGTCACTGCACCTTTTTCTGTGTTGCTCCATCTCCTCTGCCAAATCTGGATGAGGTGGTCGGTGATTCTTCTCTTCTCATAGTTGCGGTCATTAGTGATGTCAGTGGTGAGGTCATACATTGTAGCCGATGTGTTTCTGGCAAGATGGTAGAGCAGACCACAGCGGGTAGCTTCGAGATCCAGGGGTAGAACTCCTACCAGGACTTGGAGGGCAGCCGTGCTGAAAGTAGTTCGAGGATGACTGGTATGACACCGCCGCCATCGGCTTGTTTTTGCCCTACGGTGTACCCAGGCCATCATTTCCCCCAGTAAACGACGCGCGCATACTCGGCCGTCCACATAGTGCAACAGGAAACGTGATTCATCGGACCAGACTACCTTCTTCCAATCACTCAAGATCCAGTTTCGATGCTCGCGTGCCCATTGTATACGCTGTGGCCAGTGAACCATGGTTAGCGCGGGCACTCGGAGCGGCCTGCGGCTATGCAGCCCTATTTTCAGCAGAGTTAGATGTACTGTGTGTTGTGACACGTTACTCCCGTCACCAGCATTCCAATTACCGGCGAGTTGCGCCACAGTCGCCTTTCCGTTGCCACGTACCATCCGGGAAAGCCTACGCTGACCTCGAGCATCGCTGCGCCGTGATGGTCCAACACTTCCTCGGCGGTTCTTGTGTTTCCCCTCCTCGAACTACTTTCAGTAGGTGCTAACTATGGCTGACCGTGAGCATCCCACCAGTTGTGCCGTTTCGGATATGCTCTGACCCAGTCGTGTGGCCATTACAATTTGGCCTTTGTCAAACTCGCTTAAGTTCGCTGCCTTTCACATCTGAAGAACAAGAGTAACGCTGATTAAGGGAACTCAGTATCAGGTGTTTTTTATGCAGTGTCCCGACCCGCGCACGCGCCGTTGTTTACCTGCAGTTGCTTCGATGTGCATAACGACTCGCTGGTCAATGTTTTGGCCCATCGATGTATTTGATAGAATGTGGCAGAGAGATTTTAAGCCAGAGAAGATCGAAAAGAGGAGATTCCTCTGACGGGGAATATCAGAACGGATATATGCATAAGTACCATCTTTGAAGCGAAAGGAATCATGCAGCAAATAATTCGGACAACACTGGCGAGTAGAATCAACCAGTAATTGAGATTATCCCAGATAAAAGTGAATGTGGTTCGGCAGACTAAGTGGAAATGGACATCATGAAGAATTAGAACTGGGACTTCAGTTCGACTGCAATAATCTGAAGCCAGAATGGAGAAAACGCTTGAACTGTCATACTTAAATGTCTTATCGTGGGTGCACCTTTAGCAGAAGCCACGATTCAGAAACGAAAGACAACTGTTTTCTCAGAAGCATCCTTCTCAAAAGTTTTCAGTGACTGGAAAGCAAGTGGTTCTTCCACAGATCGAAAGCGTAAATGTGACAGAAAAACAATACTCCAATAGTGAATCGTCGTATTGTAAGGAGGACTGTACGGTAAAATATCCAGTGCACAGCAAATGACCTCTGAATTCAACCCAGTCCCAGAGCTGCCATATTTCAGCCCATCCTATGCGCAGCGGATTGAAGAAACCGAGTATTAGCAGTCGCCTGCCTATTCGGAAGCCACTTGTTACAGAGATGAAACAGAAAGTCAGTGGTGCCGAGAAAGAAGTCATCGTCAGTGGAACAAAGTCATGTGGGTCAGAAGAATCACAATGCACTATTTTGCTCCGATGGCAGGCAGAGAATGTGACCAGAATCTCACAAAGCGATGGACCATGCTTGTCTTAAGACAACCGAAGCATCTGGAGGTTGTATCATGTTATGGGGAATATTTAATTGACAAGGACTACGTTCGTTTATACCAGTACACAGTAGAATGTCATCCAGGAAGTAGCTGAACTTTGTAGCAGATGTTGCAGCCTGTAACGTTACACTTATCTCGAAGGTGATGTCCTTTATGTATGACAATGCAACAGCACATCGTGGAAGAATCGTACAAGAATGGTTTGGAGATCATGACACTGATTTCCACCATCTTACCTGGCCCGAAGGGAAGATGGTGGAAATTTTTTGTCGCAGCTGCACAATGTTTTGCAGGAAGAATGGTTACAATTAGACCAAAACACACTAAAAACACCTTACAGAATCCATACCGCGCTTGCTGTCGAAACAAAGGAGGCTCTATTCAGTACTGAATAACGGTTGGTGTTCCAGATGAGGTATACAAGTGTCATTTATGGCACAAAAAAAAATTTCTGTAACAGATTTCCGATGTAATCTTTGATTTTGTTTTGCTGTACTGATTATTTACAGACACCGAAGTACCTTGAACAGATTATTCTTCTCCATAAGAGACTCGTGCCATACTTTTAAAAAGCTTTTTGGCATTAGTTTCTATTACACTAGTCCAATTCTAAACTAAATTATCAATATAGATTTTATATTTTACCAAGAACTTCTTCCGAAATCCTTGGCCTTTTTGATTTTTGACGCTTCCAGATTGAATTAAAGAATCCATTCTTAAAGTATCAAATTTCGGCCAAATGTGATCGAACTGAAATTTTCTAAGCGTTCAATCATTTCAGCGTTAACCCGACTTGCTCTTTTATTTGGCTCTATCCAGGGTAACGCCCATTTCAAAGAGAATCAGGCTAATAGCATTTACCACTTTTAGCGTAACAAGGCCATCTTTAACATCCATTCAGCGTGTGCGACGTAGGACATTCACAAGCTATGACAGCCCCTACAACGTGCCTATTGTCTTTGTTACAGGAATACAGCACTTATCGGCATGCCTTCGGGGAAGGGACGAGAGTGAGAGAAATAAGAGTGATATGGGTGTTGTTCACGGTCTGAAGAAAGCGTGAAGAATCGCAGGAAGAAGGTGATAACAAAAGGCAGAAAACTAACTTCCCTCTAAGTTTTCCAGGCTGTAGACTGGAGATAGTCAAATCTAGCATAGAAAAACAGGCCGTGATAATGGGAAGAGCCCCGGTGTTCTTAAGGAAGTCAGAAAATCCAGGGCCCAGTCAAGAATAGGAGGAAGGATTAAAGATGAGATTAGCTGACGGATATGACAACGAAGATTAAAGAGCAGAAGTGAGGGAAGGTGACCGACGCGATGTCAGAGTCGCTGAAATAAAGAGATAAAGCATCCCTCGTCGTACGAAATTTGACGAGGCCGACGAACTTCAGCAGTTAAAATGGGGCGAATCAGCAGGTATATCAGAAGAGTTCACGCCTGCGCGGTCAAAGAACGGAACATCTACTGCAAACGTTTGAGAAAGAAAACATTAAAGTTATACTCTTGTGGCAGAAACAGATGAAATTTACTTCCTTGAATTCGATCTTCGTGTTGAGGATCTTTCTGCTTCTATTGAAGACAGAATATTCTACCTTAGGGTAAGGACGTAACATCGTTTGAAAAGGCAAATTCGCTATACATTTGAAAACCCGAGACACGCCAGACGGTATGAATATTATGCGATTTACTATTTCGTTTAAGTTCTAAAACAGATTCCTTATAAATTCTGCAATTCTACGATGTCACGCAAATTTGGACATTTGCAAGGCACGCTCCAACAATCATAGCGGTGCAAAGGAAAGATGCACGAGACATTTAAAATGTTTTCACCTTGAAGACTGACAAATGTTCTTTTTTAAGATATCAAAATCATAATGAAACTTTCTTACCATCTCACCATTCCTTGCAGGGTATTAATTTCCGCGGAAGGAAGCAGAAATTATATCGATGACGATTAGAAGAGCACGCACTGACATCCAAGTCAATATTTCACTCAGATTTCCAATAATTATAAAAAAAACAAATTTGGATATGAAAAACAGACTCGAAGAAAACTTATGGGAATCTAAGATGGTTAAAACGTCATGACAAGACCCGCTCTCTTCCAGAATATCATACCTTCACGTGGTTTGGAAAGTTCTGAAGATTTTCATTACCACACTAATAGACTTATCAGTGTTAACATCTGCAACAGCCGTTTTTCAAATATCTTCAGACAATTTCCAGTTGACTGGATGTTTAATGGAATCATAATGGCACTGAAAGTGAACCCAGGACATCGTCCAAATTATAGAGGAGAAAATACCCATGATGTTCTCGGCGTAAATGTTACCTTTAAAAAACTCTAAAGCGTGTGAAATATAAAAGGTGTGGTGGAAAAGGCTTGAATCGTGAACGGACAATAAATATTGAATCACAGCAACTACCAACTCATACTGCATTATCGATAAGGAGAGTTCGGAAGGAAAAGCGGCTCTTTCAGGTGAAAGAGCCGCTTTTCCTTTGGTTCATTAGATTTCTTTCTTCCCATGTCAAAACTTCGTTTAAAGACATTTTTGGTCTTTCAAGATCTTGCAACATTATAACATGGGTAGGTACTATCACTGATATCGGTGAGTTCCCCCCTTCCCCAAATGCGCTCAACTCATGCCAGCATAAAATGCTTTATGTAGATCTGCCCAACGGAACCGCTCTGATGAGGGGAAAAAAAAAAAAAAAAACTCCTGGAAATTGTTAGCCACGCCTCTTAGCCCAGTGGTCAGGAGCGGGAGTGTTAGAGCACACGCTCTTTGAGTAAACTGGAGTTGAAGCCCTTGACTGCTGATTACGGTCGCTCTACCAATTTGGACCAGGTTGGTAGATTATGGTCCATTCCCGACTAAGGTGAGGAGGCCTCCATCCTGCAACGGACTGACAATGACTGTATACTTATATAGAGATGACTGCACATTAGCAACTTTTTTTTTTACGAAATAGCGCAGTTTAGCCAATAGTATAATGAAACTTTTTATATCACTAGGGGAGGAAGTTCTGTTCTGTTCTGTTGCCAAAGCGATGGTCTATCTACACTATTTTTTATTTATGTTGTTATTATTATTCTTTGGCCCCTTCCTAAGCACCAACAATCGACGCTCCCAAGCCAACATAGGCCCATCGCTTGCGCCTCTGTATTGCTAAAAATTCTGGAGAAAGCATTGCTACCGTCTGTCACCCATCAAATTCTCCGTGACAGTCCTCAGCAAATACACTATGGGATATCAGGAAGGTCAACTGTAACTCACCTTGTAACAACCACTCTGCACATCTTAGATGCCTTCGAACAAAGACAGGAATTGTCAGTTATATATCTTGACATCCATTCCGCATTTGATGCCATCTATATACCTAATCTTCTACGTCTCTTAGAAAACTACTTCAATTTTCGCGGCGATGTTCTCTGGTTCCTAGAATCTCTCCTATCGAAGAGGACCCTTGTTCTAAAGATCGGAACAAAGACCTTCACGCGTCACATAACTGCCGGTGTACCTCAAAGGGGGGGGGGGGTCCTGTCTGGCATTCTCTTCTCAGCAATCTTGGTGCCATTTGTGACCAATAAGTGCAATTGGATCACATATGCTGACGATGTCAAGCTCCTTACTAGAATATCGCCATCCAACTCGGCAGCCGAAATCACTCAGCAAATCACTAGCAAACTGCAGGACATGGCTGACTACCTCAATACCTTCAACCTCCAAATCAACCCCCTAAAATCAGCACAAATAACTTATTCTCTAACGGGCAGCCCAACAACGTTGGAGCCTGTGCTTAACGGCTCCTGAGTTCCAAGTGTTGAAACACACAAAGATCTGTGGGTCGTTTTCGACTCCAAACTATCTTTCAATGATCACATAAACCTCATACAGTCGAGGCTGAATTCACTACGCTGGGTCGCCAAACAACAGCTGCTCCACACCACCGACCCACAACTGGTAAAAAGATACATCGTATCAATCCTTTACCCGACAATACTGTATGCTTCAGAGATATGGGCCTCGGCCGCCGAATCCAACATTAAAAGAATATTCTCTGCCGAATTCTGGCTTCTAAAATGAGCCAACAGCAAACTCCACCTTCCCCCAGCTCTCAGATCAACGCAGTTAGCAGAAGCTCTTCAACTACGCAGGCTCCGATCCTACATCGGAGAAAGAAGGCTGCTGTTCACCATCAAGATGGCCACCGGTAAAATTACAGAGCCGAACTTCTGGGATCACTGCTCTTGGCGCATTCCTCCCCCTTATCTCCGTTCCCCAGCACAGCTGCTAGCAAACCATAACCAGCAGATTCCTGCGAAAGCAAATGCTGCCCTCACTGCAAGCCATCGACGGGGACCTCCAAAAAGTGGTCAATAATAAAAAATACAGGAAGGGTATCCTCGTCGAACTGAAAATGTAAAACTGTGCTTTGTTAATAATCTGATGTAACTTATGTTTTTCTTATGTATCTTTTGTAAATGTTTTGTAAACCCCTGGCACCACCATGCCGTGACGGGAACTAATTGTATGTCTATCATTGCTGCAATTAAAGATTCTATTCTATTCTATATATCCTCATATTTTTTGATTTTACAGATTGGAAAAATTTCTTCGTCTGTTCCATAAAGAATTTTACGCTGATTGGCCTGGTTATTAGGGCTATGCAGCTATACACAAGAATCCAAATATACAAACAGAGAGAGAGAGAGAGAGAGAGATCGAAGAGTTCACTTGATGGTGACATATACAGGAAAGTGTTATAAAGCCGTGTGACCCAACTAATGCCCAAATGAATTCACCAGCAATGGAAAGAATAGGATTTAACGTTCTTCCAAAGATGGTATGATTGTCGGTTCGCGTTTAGGGGGTGCTACAGCAGAGATGGTTGCCCTTGACGAGTGTTAGAAGGCTGATATCGTTCAAATCATTGACGAACAGAAAACATCCGTGAAGAGATGCAACTGTGGCCCAAAAATATAACGGAACTGAACGGAAAGATAAGTTCGACTTCTGAAGAGAATTATCACTCGTCTCCAAACAACGAAACTATTAACCTTCTGTGCATGAACCATCACATTTAACCCCAACCATGCGGACAACCCTGCACAGAAGCCCACAGAAACCACTGCTAAGGGATACCAAACGTAAAATACGACTGAGTTGATGCCAGGAACGCAAAGGATAAGTAGAACTGGAGGAAATTCGTGGTGCGATGAGTTCGATTTACGCTTTCGTTTACCTCTATGGACATCACCATATTTAAAACTTGTTTCCTAAACTAAAAGTTCATCAACACTAAACTGCCAATTTGTTCGACCTCTTGGCCTTCACTAATCTAAAAATATTTAGACTTTAATAGTGAAGTTACTCGCCACTGCAGCGACGAGGCGGGTCTCCACTGTCTAGCTCACTGTCTCTCTCTGGGTACGACCAGGCTGCCATGCACGGAAATTGAACTTGGCCTGTTATAACGTACGATCACTCATCGGTGAAGACAGGATATTAGAGCTGGAAAAGGAATTAGAAAATGTGAATTGGAATATCATCGGTTTGGCTGAAACAAGAAGAAGAAACGAATCACTTATAAGTTTATCAAGTGGAAATCTGCTGTACACCAATGGAAACAGTGAAAGGAGTGAAGGTGGAGTTGGGTTTCTGGTCCATAAAGATTTTAAAAACAACATTTTGGAATTCAAAAGTACATCACCAAGGGTGTCAAGACTAATACTCAAGATTTCGAAGAGGTACAAGCTAAAGATTATAATGATTTATGCACCAACATCGAGCCATGATGATGAAGAGGTTGAAGAAATGTACACTGAAATTGAGTCTTCTAGATGAGCAGAAAACCCATTACACTATTATTATGGGGGACTTCAACGCTAAGGTTGGAAAAAGGCAAAACAGCGCAGAAAGAGGAACTATAGGAAATTTTGGAATTGGTGAAAGAAATAAAAGAGGTGAAAGACTTGTGGAATTTGCAGAATCTCAAGGAATGTCAGTAATGAACACTTTTTTCAAGAAAAGGGTGAACAGAAAGTGGACATGGAAGAGTCCAAATGGATTAACAACTAATGAAATCGACTTCATCCTCACTAACAGAAGATATATTGTGAATGATGTTACCGTCCCGAATAAGGTAAATGTTGGAAGTGATCACAGAATGGTAAGATGTACACTTGATATAGATGTAGGAAAGGAAAGGAAAAAACTGACTAGAGTAAATAATACAAAGGTCTTTGAAATAACAGAGGAGGAGAAAAAGCAGTATGTACTGGAACTTAAGAACAAGTTTGAGCTTCTGCAGACTTCTCAGGACCAAGATATCGACGAGGAATATTACAACTTTCTGAAAGTGATAAAGCCCAAGAAACCTATAGGGAAACAGAAATCCAAAGAAGAAAAAATTAGTCAAGAAACACTTGTCATGATGAACCAAAGACGACAAATGAAGAGCAAGAAAAACACTGACAGGGAGAAAATTGAGTATATTGAGTTATGCAAAGCCATTAGAAAGAGACTCAGAGAGGACATAAGAAGATTTAACACAAGAAAAGTAGAACAAGCATTAAGGGAAAACAAAGGATTTAAATCAGCAGCCATGAGCAGTAATACAGAAAAACAAATGATACTGAAACTGAGGAATAGTGATGGTGTACTTATAAACAGCAGAGAAGGCATAATTCAAATAGCAGAAGACTACTATAGAGAATTATACAAGGAGCGAGGGAATGATACCAGCAGTGGGGAAGATGAATTGCAAAGTAGCAACACATACGACATACCCAATATTCTTCCTGATGAGGTAGAACATGCATTGAAGAAAATGAAGAATCGGAAAGCCCCTGGGGAAGATGAAGTTACTGTAGAGTTGTTAAAATTGGGAGGAAGAGACATAACACAAAAACTGGCAAGGCTCTTCACAAAGTGCATTACAAAAGGTGTGATGCCTAAGCAGTGGAATAATGCAATCATAGTTTTGCTGCATAAGAAAGGAGATAAATCAGAAATTGGAAATTATAGACCAATTAGCTTGTTATCCCATATCTACAAGTTGTTCACAAGGGTCATTACTAATAGATTAGAAAGAATACTTGATGAGAATCAACCGAAAGAGCAAGCTGGCTTTAGGACAGGATTCTCAACTATGGATCACCTTCACGTAATATCACAGCTAATGGAGAAAGCAAATGAATATAAAACACCATTATGCCTGGCATTTGTGGATTATGAAAAGGCATTTGACTCCATACAGCATAAGGCAATGTTTCGGGCACTGGAAAGACAAGGCATAGATACTCCATATATTATGATTTTGAAGAAAATATATGAGAGTGCTACATCCTTTAGACTAGACAAAGACAGTAGCAAATTTAAAATCGAGAAAGGAGTTCGACAAGGAGACACAATATCTCCGAAGCTGTTTACTGCTGCCCTTGAGGAAGCTTTCAGAAGATTAGACTGGTCGCAGAAAGGAGTCAACGTGAACGGAGAGTACCTAAACCATTTACGATTTGCAGATGACATTGTGTCCTAAGCAATGATCCCAAAGAATTAGAGGAAAATCTTAATTAGTTATGCAGAGTTAGTAAGGATTTTGGACTAAAGATGAATATGGCTAAAACAAAAGTAATGATGAACAAGTATGCCACGGAAAGGGAAATAATGATTGAATGAGCAGTAATTGGAAAGGTGGAGTCATATACTTATCTGGGACAAGTTATTAGCTGTAATAATGATAAATGGCTGGAAGTCAAGAGAAGAATAAATTTTGGATGGATAGCATTCAGGAAATATAGTCACATACTGAAGAGCAATATCCCAGTTTGTCTGAAATGTAAAATAATGAATCAATGTATACTCCCCACCATGACTTATGGAAGTGAAACTTGGGCACTCACCAAAAGAATGGAAGAGAAGCTAAGAACTACACAGCGAAGAATGGAACGAATTATATTGGGAATCAGACTGTTAGATAAGAGAAACACATGGATTAGGCAGCAAACTCAAGTAAAGGACATTCTTATCAAAACTAAAGAACTAAAATGGTCTTGGGCAGGACACAGCTAGAAGACATGATGACAGATGGACTAAGAAAATAACAGAATGGTACCCAAGAGGAGCTAGAAGAAAACCTGGAAGACAAAGGCGGAGATGGATAGATGAAATTCATGAGTTCTTGAGTAGTAAATGGATGGCCAGTGCTCAAAACAGAAGGAACTGGAAAGTTGCTGGAGAGGCCTTCATCCTGCAGTGGATTGAAAATGGCTGATGATGATGATGATGTACCTCTTAACCCCTATGGACAATGGTACCTTTAAGATGACAATGCAACCATCCACCCTGCCAAATGTGGTGGAAGATGTGTCTTGGGGAATAAGAGAAATACATGAATCATCTGTCCGCCAGCCAAATCTTGATTTGCGATCCTATTGAGCATCTCTGGAATGAACTGGAAAAGCGCGTTCATCAGCACAATCTACAAGGTTAACACCTTGTTGACTGCATTTCCCAACGTGTTGGAGCAGATTTATGCAAACAGTGGTACAACACTACACTAACTGATGGTCCTAATAAATTGGTCAGGCAATGTATATAGATAAGCAACATGAACGACTAATCGAATTTAAACGACTAATCCCGTTATAGATGGGACACTAGGCAGGCAAACGGACGAATAGTAATCTAAACGCCGAAATCACCACAAAATTATATTCTAGAATATAAGACAGCAGAAGAAACTAACATATGTGGTCTTCAACGATTGTCTGAGGCAAAGGAAGTTCAAATACCGTATCTGAAAACTGGGATTATAAGGAGACTTTTTCAGGAGAAAGAATCCCAGTCACAGGGAGGTAAAAAGCATGCAAAAGGTAACTATCCGCAATAGTTATCCAGTATCTCTCCGATACATAAATGGTGACAGCTCTATGTAGTTGTCGATAATGGTAAAGCGAGACGGACAGATCTCTAGCTATAATTTCTCTCTGGAGAGTAATTAAACATGTAAGGGGCCAATTTAAGACTAATCAATCTCCTGAGATGAAGCTATAAGCGATTCAGTTCTCTAAGGCTGTCTTCAACACTGCTTTTGGCTGCTGTTTTAGTTAAAACGTATACAGTTTATTGCTAATAACTGGCAAGATGACTTCACCCTCCCCTCAACTCAGATCTCTCAAGCAGGGAATAGTTGTTTGGGTTATCTCCGTATCTTTAAAGGCCTAAATATAAAATTTAATGAAAATCCATTCAACAAGAACCGAGTTATTACTTGCGGACGTACGGCCATGAAGATAATAGGTGCATGGAAACAGCAAAGAAATAAATATCTGTGGGGAGAGGAACAACAGAAGATGAAAATTGAAGAAACAAGACATATTTGGGCCTTAAACGGTTGCATTTATTTAAATTCTTGTGGGGTCCAATGGACTTCACCCAAGTTTTTTTTTAACAGGAAAAAACAAATACCTCAAAACTCAAAGTATCAAAAAGAATACTACGCTGTCTGTATAACATCGTTAAAATTATAAGCAAAGAGGCCACTGATGGACCCCTCCTCCCCACAAGAACAATTAAGAGTCAATTTGAGATAAAAGGTTATCTTCATTAATTTCGTGAGATTAATTAAAGCTAGACTTTCACTCACCTTTTGCTATTAATGAGAACACACCCGTAAGGAGTACTATCCAAGCAGTGGCGCCCTCCATCCACAGGAGTAGACACTAATTACACCTAGAAACAGAATTCAAATATATTATTGTTTTAAAGTTTATTTGATGAAAAATTCAATGCATGTTTTAATCAAATGAATGATTATTTCGAGTTGAATTATTATTTTAAAACATTTCAGTTTAACTATTCGCTGGCGTTAAAAACTACCACAAATCCATACAGACTAAACTTCGCGAGCTTCAAAAATAAAAACGAGAATTACAGTAATGTGACGTGTACAACGCGAATCGAGTAATACGTGACGTAACAATTGATCCGCATGTCACTTTCTCAGTCACGTGTCCTGTTCGTTCTAACAATAGATATGTCTCGGCTGCACACAGCCAGTGTACTAGCCAGATGGTACGTACGTCGCATTTAATGCAGCTGATCAATAAACTTCTGTTGCCTGCGAGCGTCACCAAGTCCCAAAGGGAGCCGAATTAAATCACATCTTTTACGGCTCATCAAAAGCAAGATAAGAGCAAAGTTCCCGAGTTGGATGTGGGCAAGTCAAGTATCGAGCACAGCACGGCAGAACTTGCACCACAAAGACAACTTTAACTCGAAAGACTTCAGCTGTAGCGATTGGGAGCTTCAGCAGAAAGTTCTATTTCTGTATATACTTTAGTTTTAACGAAAAGCAAGTCTCGTGATCGTATAAGCCAGAGAAATCGAGGCTGAAGCGTTGGTATGTTTATAATCGCATGATCCTTTGGCTGGTTGACTAATTTCCAAACAAAAAAATCAAGTTTTGAAGAAATATGCACTCCATGCTCGAGACCGAATAACTTGGCCACGTCCTTATTGAGGAAAACATAACTCATTTCGATTCCAGTTGCCAACCAGAACTTCCCTAAAATGGATTGCAATTAGTGTCTCCCAGACAGAGGCGAAGTATTTCACCACTGACAGGGTGGGAAGCGTATCTTCAAGGACCAGTTGAACATTTAGTTCATCCCGAAAATCAAACAGGTCTTTGAACATACGCTTCCCACCCGATTACCTATGGAAATTTAAAAGACTAATCCCGTTATAGATGGGACACTAGGCAGGCAAACGGACGAATAGTAATCTAAACGGCGAAATCACCACAAAAGTCAAATTATCAGTTTGATTCAGAGAACATATCAATTCCTTCACATTTAACTTGGAGTTAAGAAATGAGGAAAGTTTCCGAGTATTTTAATACCCAGAAAAAGAAAGCCGAATCTAAATATTTTGGATATTAATCAATTTCGCCACTGCCGTGTTTGTTTCATTACCTCGATTGCCGGCTGCAGAAGACGAGTTGATAGTGAACGCCAGTAACTTAAGATCTTGTTAACTTCGTAAAAAGGTCCACCAAATAGGATGCGAGCTCTGATACATTCATGTAATAAGCATCTGGAGTGCGGCTGTTCACGAGAACTGTTTAAACGGATCATTAACCACAGAAACCTTATTTCGCATTTCTTCGTATCACTGCACCGGGCAAAAACGGGATTTTGTTGTTATTTTTGCGTTTACTTCTCCAATTTCCCCCCTGCCCACCCCACACAAGCCGTTTTCATTTCCTTTTGACTCCGTTACTTCGCCATAGCCGACAGAGCGAGGAACTGCATTAATGGAAACTATCTGAGCGCAGAGGGAAGATTTACTCCCAGAAATGCAATCCCACTGATTTCCTTCTCTATTTCCAAGGATTAGAAGTGAAGAAATTTCTTACGAAAATTTCAAATCTTACCTTTGAACGACTGAATTTATGTCCCCTAGGAAACAAAATTACTTTCGCTCTGAAACCCGATTACGTACAGCATCCTCGGAGGTGTCATCGTGACAACGTTGGCGTCTCCATGGCTACCGAACGAGTGTGAATTTCCAGTAGTAAACGAAGCTCCATTATATCTGTCCTAGTCGAAGGCCATCCTCCTCAAAAGTCACGTACGGACAGTTTGGCAACTCCAGCAGAGCTCACGCGATGGTGTACATTATGTACAGGTGTTCGGTGCTGCACCTGTTGCGCTGATCCTTACCTTGTCAGCTTCTCCCATCTATTTACTCGTTCCGATGCGGCAGCATCACGATGAGTTGTCAGCTTCGTGATCATGCCGCTAGAGGGAGTGGTCTGGCTCGGTTCGGCCCGGGAGACTTATCTTTGCACGAAGTTATTAGCTCGCAGCACATACTTAAGCGGCGATCCGTTAATTTGGTTGTCATATGCTGTTTGCAAAGTCTCGTGTTTGTTGGTGCAATGAACAGGGCCTAGGCTTCTCAGCTATTTGGATGTCGAGCATCGTTTGGGGTCTATTCAGAAGGGCGTAATCGAATGAACATGGTGGAAAAAGCCGATTCAAGAGGGCGTCGACTGAAATCGGCGACAGTAACTGAATGGGTTGTTCCAGACTTGATGATAAGGGGAATTTTAATCACATAAAACAACTTTTACATGAGTAGAGAGTGTAGTTCAGAATATGATGGTGATTAGATTCTACATTAATGGTTAATTGTTGATCCACGTATTGGTACATGCCAAACGACATGCTCTTATTCTAGTCAACAGAGAAGAATGTCTTGTAGCAGAGGCCCAAGGTCGTTGTCGAAGTAAGAATGTGATAAGCCGCAGTCAGACACCTCCTAACGACAAATACATTGCTCAATAAAATTAACAGAACACGTATGAAATGTGGTCTAACTCGTACAGCTTGAGATGAAGCGAGACAAAATTGGGTACAATGCTTCTTCTGATGAGTTCCGTTTTAGCTTACAAAAAGATTCTAGCGTTATTTCATCTAGAGAAAAAGAGAAATGCTGTGCCATCCCTCCAACAGCAGAGAAAGGGACGTACAGTGGACACCATTCTCGTGTGAGCGGAATAACGATCACCTCCATGTTTTTATAGGGGTACCGTAACCGCGTAAAGATACCGAGAACAGATCCTCGAACCCTGTGTTCGACTTTTTACAGGTGCAGTTGGTCCGGGTTTTCTTTTCATGCATAACAACGCCATAGCAGATCAGAGCTGAAGGGATATCTTGAAACAAGACAACCAAAGACCGCCGTGGCCAGCACGATTACCAAACTTAAATCCAATCGAACAAGTGTGGGACACGCTTGGGCATCGCATTGAACGCCGACAGCCAACCCCTCGATCGCTTCGTGAGCTAAGGTCTGGTGGAAGAATGGGATTTTTTTCCACAGAATCATATAGACACCCTTACATTGAGCATGGCTCACTGCTGTCAGGCCTGTTTAACCGTTGGTGGGATCATACGCTGTACTGATGCCTGTGACTATTTTCGAGAATCTTGTATTGGCTTCTGTAATGTGTCCGCTTGTCTGTCCGAATTTATCGCTGTCTACTCAATTCGTCGTTCTTCTATAGAACACCACCATACCAAATTTTATCCCCCCTTCATGGCAAGCTGAACCAGTAACACCACCTTTTCTACGCGTTCTGTTAATTTTATCGAGCAGTGTAGTCCAATCAGGTTATTTCCAAATGTTCACTGAAAACTGTTGCTCAAAATTGTTGGAGTAGCATTAGGAGTTTGAAAGTTCACAATAAAATCGAATAGAATCTTAAATTGCTACACAGGATACATATCATTTGTCCCAACATAATATAATTATCTTCGATTGATATTGTGACTGTTTTTCAAAGAGGACAGTCTTCAGTCTTATCATCCTTCAGTATCAGGTGTACCTCTTATTAACCCTGGGGTTACCTTTATCCCGAACAATACTTTGCATAAGTTCAATTGGTCTATTCGTGGGGTTATAATGATCCTGAATAACATATCCTTAGGAACTCTGTTACCCTTGTGTACTTATGGTTTAAAATTGAAAATTTAGTAAAGTGTCCAGCACTGTTTGGATGGAATATGAAGGGAATCTACACAGCTCAGCCTGACATTTTTATGACGGTAGATTTAAACAGTATCTATTTACTATTGAGTATAATAAACTGTCTTTTTGACCTGCTAAAATTAGAATCAACAAGTCATCCTTTTTAAATACTGACTGTTAAACACGGCACGATATTGTATTACTGAAACGAGTTTAATAATTACTTATGCTAACTTTGCATGTTCAACTTCACTTACGTGGATACGTCAGTTTTAAATGTACTAAGATCCTTGGATAGAAATCAGCTGATTACTGTGACGATTAAAATCAAAACTTGAGTGTCACTATAACATGGTGCAATCTCTTTCAATTAATAAATTCTCTTTATACTCCGGGACGACCACACTGTCAGGGGTGTTCACAACGTAGAGGATACAAGATGCAGCACCGTATTTAACAGTCATGGGCTTGAACCTCGGTCACTCAAGGCACTTTTGCTCATGCTCCCTCGCGCTTGACCACTCTGCTACGGCGGCATATTACTCCTTCGCGGTGCACGCTTTATTTAGTAAAGCATGGTAAAAAAAGGCCTCCGTAGCCGAGTGGTCAGGAGCGGCGGTGCAGTAGCACACGCTCTTTGAGTAGACCGCGGTTCAAACCCTTGACTGCTAAATACGGTCGATCTGTCAACCCGCACTGGACCAGCGTGGCAGATTATGGTCCATTTCCCTCAGCATGAATTGTTGAGGAGGCTTCCATCCTGCAGTGGGTTGATAATGGCTGCAGTTTACATGAGTAAGACATAATTCCGTCTTGTGCATGCTTAATGAAGTTTCAAATTGCCTATATTCGACTACTTTAAGAGACTAAAACATAACCTGCAATTAACTTTCCTTTGGAATCTTAATATTTGGAGTGTTGCTTACTTCTAGATCTTTTTGCCTTGCTGAAAATTAAAATAATACATTCCACCGTGAGCAAGGTAACTTATTTGCATACTGATCCTTTAAGGTAAATATCTATCCGTTGTTTTTTTTTCTACGCCTCTGAAGTGGGGCCCCCAGAGGACCTGGGTTGCCTTTTTAAACATAAGGCGGGTCAGAGTCTCGTATCGAGACGCAGCGTGTTCCACTGGGACTGGCACACGTTCTTGTGGTGTGGACGAGTACCTAGAATCATATCTCCAGGTGATAGGTAGCCAAATGGCCAGAACAACACAACACACAGAATACACACAATTCATCCTATTCACATATCTGGAACTTTTGTAGTTCTTCACAGAGACACGAGGCGGATTAGAACATTTGTTCTATGAGCTGCCCTTTACACAGAGTCCAACGCGACAGGGTGGTGCCAGGGGCTTACAAATACATTTCCCTACCCCACCACTTCCGTATCGTTGTAGTGGAATTTCTCTGGGAGAAAGTCCACTAAAACAATTTGAGTCTTCATCTGAACCTGTCAACGAGTCTTTCATTTAGAAAAAACTAATTTCTCTCAAATGCTCATATACTCGGTTGAATACTTTATTCGGCAGAATAAGTGAGCTCCTGCTTTGCTATTCCAGTTGTAGAATCTATAAATGAAATTTCGTTTGCGAACGTTGACCTAAACTGCTATGCGGCAGGCCCATCAAACTTCTTAATTTTGGGCCTTCATTACCTGCGGGCATCACCACCAAATACGGAGGATGTGGAAAGGTTAAGGAATGACCACCGCATATCCTGGAGAAATATGGCCTTAGTTGCTAATGCTCCTAAAAACCAAACAACAACAACCTGCGGGCACTGGTACATTGTGTCCTTCATATACCACAGAATAGGATACACGCTTGTAAAACATTATCAACTCAAAAGTCGCCTAATTAAAAACCTATAGAAGTTTGGCTGTCTAATAAAGTGACCACTATTTCCAAAAAGTGGTTTTATGGACTTTAATAAGCATGGTTGGAATTTTTGAATGATTTCAGTGATCAGCCGCAGATAACACGGAAAATTACATCAATGCAGAACACGAAAAATCCTGAAAAATTAAGAGCATTATACAATGCAGAGGACTCAAAACTGACATTTCTCCAGAGTTCTGAGTTAATATCTCCAATAAAATTATATATTACTATAAATTCGGGTCATTACAGTGTGGATTAAAAAACAGAAAAAGTCCTTCCTTTATTTGTAAAATCTGTTCCCGACATGAAAAAGCCATATGGCCCCCCCCCCTATCTCGATCTGTTTCTCCTACTGCGCAGCACCAAGATGGATTAGCATCGTTACCCACTGCCATTGATTAACCACGTTCCCTGCGCTCAACTAACAGTGCATATAAATGATACTACAGAGAACGTAGACACGCCATAACAGCGTCAACTCCGTAGTCCAACGCCCCCTAAGCTTCGCATGTTCCTTACATGCCACGTGCGAAATGAAACACACTTGTACTCCCTTGAGGTCACCCAACACAGCTGAATCCACCAGAGACACGGATCATTGTTCCGCAGGAAAAGACTTCTGTGTTCCCTACCTCCCCTATCCCCCCCACGCAACAAACATCCTTTACGTCACCCCTCCCTTGTCAATTATTCTCCCGTACGACGAGTGCTTTGTGAAAACGCAACAGAACCAAGAGGTGTCGTTGGGACTTCTCTGGAAGAATCACTGTCACACGTAGATTTATTCGGATTCTTCAGCGGTGGCGCCAAGACAACATCGATCCCTTGCACGCATATTGCAGTTACTCGCAGATAATTAACCTAATTAGCCAACGAACATGGCATCACTATAAATAATTCATTGCTCAGGGCCTCCTCTAATAGCCGGCATTTCAAGACGTACGTGGATAATAAGATACGAGTTTATCATATGATATCGGACTCCATGAAAGGAGTTGCTATGGAGACAATTCGGACAAGTTTTGAAGTGATGCAACTGAAACTCCCTGAACTTCACCATCGTGTGAAATACATGATGTTAACCCCCCTGTGGATAATTTTCATTTCAAAAAGTAAACAGCACTCCCTCGTAATGCCTGAAAGCATCCATCCCTTTCACAGTAATGGGAACACCTTAGATAAACAAACTTCAGATTCTCAAGTTGTTTTGAGAATTTGGCGTTAGAATTTTTCGGGTAACTACACGAGGATTTTCTTTGATCTGGTACACGAAAACTAGTGACAAATATCCCTGGGTTTTAATCACAAAAAAAGTAATAATAATTAAAAAAGGCTTTCTTTTACTCCTCTTAAGCACTCGGCAAACAGCAACAACAAAACTTCACCTCATCTACTCAGCCAGCAAACAGCGTATGACTAAGTGTTCACCAGCGCACAGAGCGTGGGTGACGAACTCTTTCTCGAAGGTTAATTGAGTTTTGTATCCGACAAGCTCACGCGGACATGTCTTGACCTCGTGTTAGCAGCTGACGTGAGTATCGGAGATTAGTACGTTTTTTTCTTTCGTGTTTCTGTAATTTACTGGACGTGAATGTCAACAAAGTCTTTGGGCACCGTTTGCACACAGCAAGACTGCATATTACTACACCAACAGTACTTCCCTTTTTGATATTATGGTTTCATCCTAGACCATATTTCAAAAAGTAAGTTTATGATCAGTGTCATATAGAGGAAGTTTGGCTTGGCATCCTAGGCAAGATCTTATTGCAGCTTACAGATATTTTCATTAAAAATCCTGTTCTTCGCAAGAGCAGCTGTACCGTGTTGTGTGTCACGAATAAGTTTCATTATTAAAGAGTTGTATTAAAACAATTAACGATTACAAATGCTTTGTAGAGGCAGCTAACAGAGTGGCCTTCCAGAAGAAGTGTTCCTCCACACTAAACCATGGCGTGTGCATTCACGATGCGAAACTAAATGAAAACTAGAATCTACGTGTTAATAGCAGCGAGTCACGCGATCAAAATAATGATGCAAGATGAGGAATTTGATGGAAATTGTTATGCTCTGATGCTCCTTTCCGTGCTAGAAAGCGCGTGTTGTTTTTAAACCTACACCCTCAAGCCCTTAAATAAATAATACAATACTTATGCGTGAAGTGTACATAATCGTTTAAGTGTGAAATTTTAGGGGTAGAGAGAGGATTACTGTGTTTGTTTTATTTTATTTTTGGGAAACAGAAAGGTCGAGAAGATCCAATGCAAGTTCAGCAGGGATTTTAAAAAAAAGAAGTGCATTATCTGCATCCTAATTCGACGGAAAAACTCCAACCGAAAGTCAACCTCTTGAAAGAAGGCTAGGAATTTGTTGCCTTTTGATAACTCTAAATGCACTCAATGATCTGCTTCATATTCTTCGCCTGTCAGGATTTTGTCCTCGCCCGTGTCCTGTCAGTTAGAAATCCGTATTACTAAAAGTTGTTAGGTGATAAGCTAAGGGCTGCATTGCCTTCTAAGAAACTTGAACGGCTCAAATGTGGGATAATTTTCCTTGAGACCAATGCAGAAATCCTGCTGCAACGGACACTGACAGATCCTCCTTATTCTTTGAACTTATCGTGCGATTACATTTTGTTCTCTCTGACGCAGGAGCGATTTCGGGGGCGGTATCTTGAATCATTAGACTGAACGATTAATTGCTTTAACTAATGGCGCACGAATAGCTTAGGCCATTTCCCCATATCTCAATATTACAGGAGACCCAGCAGAAGCGAATATTAAAATCGGATTCCAAAAGATAATTTAGCAGTAGTTGAACCGAGGGACAAGACTGAATGAAAATTATACGTAATCTTTGATAAAGCCTGCAATGAATCCTTGAGGTTCGATCCTCTTTGCAAAACGGTCGAGAGGGGTTAGATCCCACGCGAGCTTGGAAAAAACTAGAGGATAAAAAGTTTTAAATAAGAACAGGAAAGTAAAATCTTAGACTGAGGTTATAAAGATCTTTTAAAATACCGAGTCTAAGTTGTGCCGCACCCCATTTCCATATCAAAGAAGTGGAAACCGAGGACACTCCTCTTAGGAAAGGATCTCCGATACGTGTTTTCATTCTAATTAAGTGGTCCAAAGCGAAACTGTTCCTTCTTTAGCAGCACGAAATTCTAGAGTTGAGGTCATTTGGATCTAAGTAACAAATAAGACGAGAGTTGACAAATTCTCTATTTTCTACAAACCGCTAGTCAGAACAACGGGATAACAGTTTTCTGGAAATATAGGATCTTTTATGCTGGAAATTTAAGATTTCCTGGCTAAGTAAAAGCAAGAATAGTTACCTTTTTCCAGGCATCTATAAACTGCTCTTTAAGAAAAGAGCTGGTGTAACCAGTGGTTACTTTAAAATCCTCAAATTCTGTGTCGTTTCCGTTGCAGACAGGCATAAAACTCATATACAAATATGACTAGACTACAATTTTTTCCATTTTCAGAACTGGTATTGTCAAGGACCTTACAGTTCCACTAGAATTTAATGGATCATTCCCTAAACATATCTGCAACATCGGAACTCTGCATAAAGAATGTCTGGTTTTATTAGACGGCATAGGCCCAAATTTACATAAAGACATGGCATTATTCGTTCTGTATTCATCATGGGTATCACCCATTCTAGATTAAGCATCAGCTGTCTGGAATCCACGTCTCCCCCCTCTTGTGGAAAATAACGAAAAGCCTCAAAGAAGATTCATCAAATACCTGTTACAGGAACAAGATCACATATTATAGGATTATACAAATTATCATAGGATGCCTCCCACTACACCTCGAGGTTGTCAAAAGAGGACTATTTTTCCGACACAGCAAATTATGCTAAGTGATGCGAAGTCTTTAAAGTCAATTGCTGCTACAACAGGAGAAAATATAACGACATATTTTCTTCATAAACTTATAAACTGCAAGGTGGATTGTCCGGCGCTTCTTGCAGCTATCTATTTTAATGTCTCATACTCGAGACATTAAAATAGTACTCGAGATTCCTCGACGTTTAGTCCAAGTATACGGAGGACAAACTACGTTGGTACAAGGCGCAGATGTGGGAAACCACTGGTGGCGCCTTCCACAAAACACTATGGACGATACAATATTTTAAAATGATACCTCCAAGATAGGAAGTGAATAAATTCCTGAGAATAATTTGTTGTGTGGTATGTGATCTTGTTCCTGTAACAGGTATTTGATTAATTTTCTTTGAGGATTTTCGTTATTTTTCCCAAGAGTGGAGAGACATCAATTCCAGACGGAGCACTAACAAACTTTGCTCAGCAGCTCTTCACCAGGCGAAGAACACTCATCGCCTTACACAGAGTGACATAAAATGATGATACAGAATGCAACGCAACAAAATGCCTACGTTCTCACCAACACTCCCAAGGTGAAATCAGACAAGACAACCGGACTAGACAAAACGAGAAAACCGCGATGACTAAATGGAAACGACAAACTGTCTCTTTCCCCGTGCACCACTGAGTGCTTCGTGGTGTGATGATTCCTGAAAGGACTACCTAAATACAAAAACTGCAACGGATATCCTCTGAACCTTGGACGCTTCCCTTGAAAGCTGAGGAAGGCCATCTGGACACCTGTTCCAGCCTGCTTTTTCCCCCTTTCCCAGGTGCGGGTTCGACGCTTTCGCTGTCTCCCATCACCCCACTTTTCCTTCTGGTGTTGCATGGGCATACCCACTAAAAACGAGGGACTACCTTCCCTATCAGTCCCTTTCTTCTACTTCTCAGTCTTCTGCCTCCCCTCCCAAAACGTTTCCTACACAGCGTATTAACCCCACAGGTCCAAATCTAATACACCAAAATTACTGCCCGAACTATTATACCTCTAAAGAAACTCATTCAGCGAAAACCCCACTCAATGTTTAAACAATTCGTATTATTAAGCAAACTGCGCAAAATTTTTTTTTTTTTTTTTTTAATAGGTCCTAGCCACTGAAATCTCAGGAAAGTAGGTGGCAGGACCTGCCCGAGTACAATTAGTCTTATTGGTACACCCGGCCGGCGTCTCCTTCGCTGGGTATGGGGTAATGTCCGGCCCCACTAGGGGCCTGGCAGCCTACAGGCCAGATGAACAATGGGCACAATATACATGACCCACACACTGGTAAACCTCTGGCATTTACAGGGCACTGTCACTCGATACAGAGAACATACGCGGAGATAGGATAAATCCCAGAGCCGTTAGACCCTCAACATACCCAATCATCTCCAGGAATGTTCAACGGGGCTGTCCCAAGAGCTCGGTTCTGGAACCCTTCCTCTGGTTGATCGTTGTTGATGAGTTCCTGGGGATGGACCTGGGCGGGGCCAAACCCTTGGACTTCGCAGATGATCTCGTCCTTATGGTGGAGGCAGACACTAGAGCAATCCTGGAGCAGAAAACAAAAACCGCCGTAGACAAAGTAAAATGGTGGACAGCCACTCATAACCAAAGTTTATCCGGAGAAAACACCAAATCCATACTCCTAAAGGGAAAATTACTGATTAGAAGACCTTCAAACTCAACAACATTCTTATCAGTCTTAATATACTGATGTCAAATACCTAGGAATTCACATAGACTAGGGACTCTCCTTTCACAATCATCTGAAGTACCTCTCTACCAAAGTAGAAAAAAGAAAGCAGCAATGATCAGACGAGTCAGTAGAAAGGATTGGGGCTTTAAAAATAAAGCCCTAACACTCATTTATAAGGCAATATTCGTACTAATCGTTTGCTATGGCGCATCCGTGTTATGTAGTACTAAGACTATGATGGCAAGGAAAAAGCAGAAGCTGGAAACCATCCAGATATTTGTGCTGCTGTCCATAAGTAGAGAGTGCCGAACGTACAGCACTCCGACCCTATTAATTATCATCGGATGCCTCCCACTAGACTTCGAGGTTGTCAAAAGAGGACTATTTTCCCGACTGAAGAGAGGAATACCAATGTAACTATGCAACCCAACCTGACAAACGATATAAGACAAGAGAAAAGGAGAATTAGCAACCACCGTCTTAGTTTATGGCAACGCAGGGGAAACAACCCCAAAGGGCGAAATCACAAGGCGCTTCCTCCCTCACATAGGTATGATGCATCCAAAAGCTCTTCCCTGGTACTTACCGGGGTTGCACGTTACATATATAATTACTGGACATTGTCTGAACGGTCAAACTCTCAGCCTTGGAGATAGAAGACCCACACTGCCACTTTGGAGAACTAGAATCATGGGTGCAACTCATGTATGAGTGCTCTA
The DNA here is from genome assembly GCF_048544385.1 of Mastigoproctus giganteus. NCBI lineage: Eukaryota > Metazoa > Arthropoda > Arachnida > Uropygi > Thelyphonidae > Mastigoproctus > Mastigoproctus giganteus. Next base: position 146,480,820 of record NC_143586.1, on the reverse strand, counting down.
CATATCAGAACAACAGGCTGAAATTCTTCAGATATACAAAGTAACCCCAGAAACCAGGAATACTTTCTCCTCGATGAAGAAAGTACCTACAAGGCCCAGAGCAGATTTGCCCAAGCGGTCTTCACAATCAGAAGAAAAACTCGCTGAAGTTGGGGACGGATAACGAAATATCCCTCAACTCGACAATCTGACTGGAATAGAAACTACCATGACGCGACTGGCATGACCTCAACAAGGATTTAAACTGTCTGCACCGTCCTAACGCAGGATTTCTGGCTTTGTGGACACTTTTGTTGAAAGTGTATCCTTCCTCCCCCCCTCCTTTTTTTTTTGGCCTCTGTCAAGAAGCTCAGGCTGGCCAGAGTATGACGGGCAGCTTGGCTCATATCCCAGTGGTGGTGGTGAGGGATAACGCGGGTTCCCACTAGAGGCCCTGCGGCCAAGAAGCCAGAGACAACAACAGAACATAACGCTACTCTCACACAAACCAGACATTACACTTTACTGGCTTTTAGAGACATTCTGTACTTCTTCACTAAGTACCACGGCGCAGATGTGGGACACCACCGGTGGCGCGTTCCACAAAACACTATTTGCGATACAGACTCTTAATTCACAATTCTTAATAATGCCCATCATAAGCTCAAGACATCAATCATAATGCATGTTGGAAGAGATGGGAGAGGTTTTGCCAGAGCTTTGCTCTGGAGACCGAACATGGATTCCACCACTTCAAGCCTCCAATAAGCAAAATGGTGGTATTGCACCGGTTTATGAGAGTCATCTACCGCATAATATTGCGTGGTAACCGAGACGACAGCATTCTTCCGTGTGGTGTGGGCGCCCCTGCTTACATTGGTTCTCATATGGGTGATCACCTGTACTGTGCTAGGTGCCATATTTAAGGACTTGCACATGGGGATTATACTCAGTTTTTTTTTTTTTTTTATTCGTTTCAGTTCCTACAACTCTCACCCATTACAGAACTCAAGAGGATACCAGCTACATGGCAATCAATAAATGCGCTACGGTGTGAGACGGCATGGCTACCTAGACACCACACCCATCTCCTCCAGCCTGTATTCTGGCTTTCGGACCTTGAAAGTAGAGAGGCATTGCATCGACATGTTGACCCCTCGCGTGATTGATCCTGGTCAAATTGATCCACTGATCCCAGCCCACGGAAAACACGTCGGATTTGATGGTGGTAGACTGGAATCTAAGCTGTGGGCATTGGACCCAGTGATACTAATCTGGAAGACAAGCAGCATTACTTTGAGATCCCCTCACCAGGTACAGGTGCCCACTTCAAGGGGCAACTATTAGACAAGGTTATGTTACCAGCGGATGATAACGTCACCTGAGCACTGCCGATTACAGCTCCACAATTGATCTTCCTTAACATCAGTAGTGTATTTTAACTTAGTGGTTATTATTTTGAGTAGATGATAGATACGAACCATTGTGGCATACTGTTTTATTTATCACTTATGTAGCGGGTACGAAACATATCGGAGATTTTGGACGTCAATCACCTACTTTGTGGTATTAATTATTTCGGTGAAATTAAATATATATATTTATCAATACGTTCAGTTGATTATCTTTGCTTGAAGCAGCCACGGCACGCTGTTGTGTCTTCAAATAATTTATGTCCGATATCTAGTATGTTCTATAAATAACTTGACCAATTCCCAGAGTTTTCAAAACTTTTATTTTTGATGTAAAATTCATACGGATGACTTTTGAGGTTTATATTTCTTTCCCAAGTTTTCTGCAAAGTGCAATGGATGATGGAAAACTTAGATGTTTCAAAAATTCGGATCCTGAAACCAGATGTTCGATGTCATAATTAACTTGATGATCTTGGGAACGTATTTATTGCGTGTTACACAAATAGTTAAGGATCCCACAAGAGAACACTTCTCACGCTCACTGACTACGCATTACTGAATATCATAAGTGATTCTTTGGAGCGTGCACGGTTTTCGTATCGATAATTGCCCTTCCATCCTAATATCATTTTCGTGTTTACGGCCAAGTGCCCTAAAGATTCCAAAAGAAAAGTCGATGGAAGAATGAGCACAAAACGAAAAAAAATCGATGGAAAAGGCAGCAACTCCTTCCTACATTTCCTAATGATCTTGCTTAAGCCTATTACGTAAATATCTTAAGAAACACGTAAAGAAAAATGTATCTTATCGGAACGAGCCACACATAACAGTCCTTCCAGTTAATCCCATCACAACATAATCTTTTGATTAATTGCACGCAGATTGAAAAAGGGAAGAGGGGAACAAGGATTTTTCTTCGCGGAAGCCCTAGCGAAAAAAAAAAAAAATCAAACATTTAAGGGAACTCTGAATCGGATAAATGAGGGATAAATAAAAAACTAATTAGCAGTGACCCATTAAGGCCAACAACAGTGTACGTTCAAAGCCCTCTGGACACTATACATCGCTATCTCTGGGTTCGATTCCAGTTGATGATTAGGAGTTTCTAAAACCCCACTTAAATCGAGGTTGTAGTTGGACGAACTCTGACTGACAGTAGTTTTTTCTGAGTTATGTCAGATTTTTCAGCCCTCAAAACGCAAATCATCCCGTGAACACTCCTGGACCGGATTGTGCCTGCTCATGATTTTAAGGTTGACTAGCTGTTTAAAAGTAGTTTAAATGATACTGAAATAATGGGGATGATCAGAGAAGGCGCTTGACTATTAGTTCAGTTTATTTGACTATTTGACAGCAGGAACATTGAGGGGAGTATTGAAATGCAAAATTTGGACCATAATTTTCGTGCAGGTTTGATTAATTTGCCAAATTTCAAAGCACTGCGTTTTAATCGCAATTAATGCTCTTCTGATAGTACATCCTTAACCAGTTTTTCCAAGACAACCCCTTGAGTTCCGTAATTAAATCACGGCAGCTACAGGGAAACGCCTTAGGTACGTCGCGACTGCTGACTACTACCGATGTATACCTAAGGCGTTCGCTGGTCACGAAGCGTCCTCATTGGAGCTAAGTAAACGCTAACCTTCACTTTAACAGCCACATTATTTGTAGCCGGGTACAGTCGGAGGTAATGTACAAAAGCCCCCTGGCTGCTTCCCGGTGTTGCCACGAGTCCATATTCTAACCCGGCCGCGATAATAGGAAGAGGTGAAATTCCGTTCCAGTACTAGCAGTGCCCAGCCTCGAAACCTCGTAGGAAATACAATCGAATGAGCTATTACGCCGGATTCAGTATTCATCTAAGGTCAGAAAGCTTCCCGAATGACAAATATGTAGTCTATCGGCGAATTTATAAAATTTTAGACTAAAGTGGGATTTAAAGCCATTTTTGAAGACCAAAGATGCCCTGCAAGAGATCACGAAACAGGGGGAGTCAGGAAATTCTTTCAGCAATAGCATAATTGCTGAAAAGGTGAATTACCTCTCAAGGAGAAAGAATTACTTAGAAAGTGACACCATGAAATTATAGTTAAGTCAACCACTTTTTGTATCAGCACCAGAATGTCTTCTAGACTGGAAGTTCGGTGCTTTAAAAGATGCTTTGCAGCATGGCACGCCGGACCAGTTCGGGTCTTAGATTCAGAGATGTGCCAATAATAGTGCGCAAAAGTATGGGTGGATTACAAAACTGTGTAATGTCAATACGTGCTATTTGACAGTGTAATTTATGATGACTTATGGTTGGAATTACTAAAGAATATTGACATTTTTCCTCTGGACATGAAGTTGATTTATTGTTGAACAGTTTCTTTTTATAATGTTCTTGTTTATACTCCGGCACGACCACCAGGTCAGTGGAGTTTACAATAAATCGTCAATACAAACGTTAATCGTATTAAGTCACGGATTTGAATCCCGGTCCACTCAAAGAGCGCGTGTTATATACGACGGATTGATTGATGATTGCGAGAATAATTGAGGAGGTGGAACCTAGCTCTGTACTTTACGATCATTGCAGAAATTTTCCTGAATAATTCACATTTTATGTTTTCACTTTCATAATACGAGATTTTTTTTTCTTTCTGGATTGGGCCTACAGAGAACTGCTTCACTCACTGGTTTAGTACTACGTTCCTGTGAGTGAAAAACGTCCGTAATATTACAGACTGAATAATCTGCTGTCCTACTTTGCAGTGGCGTGGAGGAGTACCCAGAATCATCCCTCCAGGTGACTGCTGCTTTTTGGGTAGCCAAGTGGCCAGAACAACACAACAAAATCCACATGTTACTGACAAACCTGCACTATTTACATATTTGAATTTTTTTCAGTGGTACTCTTCTTCACACTGACACAAAGCCGAATGAACTGACATTCTAGGAGACGCCCCTTAAAAAAACACGTCACTTCAGTCTGAACACTATGTTGTCTGTTTTGGAACATAAATGCTGAGCCTAAGCTAGCTGTTCGCTGAACCTTTTCGATTGGGTCCGTTGAGAACAACCCAGTTACATGTGAGCAAGCAGCCATATCCTGCTGGAGTTCTTGGATCAATGCAAATGCTACTGATAGCAGTTTATCAGTCGTATTAAGTACAGATGCGCTGTTGCACATTCATTGTGCTCTACAAAATTTATATGCGGAAAGTGGTTCATCCACATTCCATAAACCTTACTCCATCCTTCTATCCCTTTCTGTTGTCGTCCAGGAATTCCAAAACGGAAACAGCTAAAGGCCACAGAAGCCGGAAGTGACCGGTTCGCGTGATTCGCAGTAAGCCATCTACGTGCGCAAGGGGCGGACCTGATATCCCGACCACCTGCTTCCGTGCACGATTATCATTCAGTCTGTGCGCTCGCTTGCATCTAATAGCTAACTGAGCGTGAGTTGATCGTACGTGGGCGATGAGAGTGGTAATAGTACAAAGGGGAAACTGGAAAAAAGACAGCACAGTACAGAATCGTGTAGTGGAATTATGTGTAACAAATTCAAATTAATTAATACGAGAAAACAAAATCGCGCTTGGGCAATGAATTGAGTATTGAAATCATCCTCAACATAAGAAGGGCATTGGAGGAAGGGGGGCGGATATGCCCCATTAAATGAGACCCAAAGACACCGATTAAATCTTCGTGCCTATTAACGTAAACTTTTTAAGTCGGATGGAGTTAGGTTTGTTAATTCCGGTTAGACAACCTATCAGAATTTTCCACATCAATTATTTAAAACAAAAGACAACATTAACGCCTGCTAATTACATTGTCGAAATGTGCCACTAATTGAGGCATAGACGTGCGCACGAGATAAGAGGAGAAAATAGTCGTGTGGCTCGTTTCCTGATGAGATATTTTGAAGCAAGCTGGTCGCATTAGGTAAACCATTTGGAAGAGCAGCGCAATAAAGGTTAGAATCTCGTTATAGTAATAACTTACGGATTTGACTGTTTGCAACCTTGTCCTGTTGACAGAATGTGGCTATGTTCATTGGGATGGATCGCTAAGATTAAATACCTTAAATTTAAAGCAAGGGCGACCTATTAATTTTAAGATATAAAAGTTCCAGAATGATGATTATCGTGATCTTATAAAATTCTTTATTACAATCTTGACAACAAACAGGCCATCTTCATTATATCAGCTAACCAACCTGGTAATGTAGTGCAGAACAAAAGATATTTTCCTCCAAGGAAGCCAGAATCGTTAAGGGTACGACCACAATGGAATCCATACTAGCCATCTTAAAATAGAGTTTGATAGATTTTTTCAATGTCTTAGAGGGGTTTAGAACAGGGCAATAAGTCTTTTCATCCCAGTAGATACTTTAACCAAGATTATCGGCAAAACAAAGTGCTAATCAGGAAATGTTGGCTATTCAAGACATTTATCAAATTCCTGAAAACCAGAAATCAGAACTTATAAATTAGCAAGATTTCAGAATGCTGTCCCTGAAAGATGTCCTTGTGGGTAGCACAGTCCTCCCCGCGTTGGGTGGAGAAGACCTGAGTTTGAATCCCATGACAAGGAGAATTTTTATGGGTCTTTTTCACGACGTGGCTGAGTTAGTCCGTCTCAGCCGAGGGTAGAATGATTTTTTTCTCCAGGAAACTCATTTTTCGTCCAAAAAACAGCAAATATCAGACAACAAGAGCAGCTTATAGATATTATAAACGCTACAATATTGTCCAAGTTCCTGATGCACCTAAAACCAAATTACAACCAACCCTGTAAGATGTGCCATCACCAACATCGCACTACACACTTTCAACAACAAGCTGAAGCTACAACAGTTAGATTAGTAAAGAAAATATTGTGAAGTATTTCTAAACTTTCATCTGCGAGGAGCGAACACAGTCCTTATGTCCCCTCATGCCGCACGGTATGAGGAGACAGCTCTCTCCACTGCAATACCTGCTAGGTGTTACTCCTCCTTGGGAATGAATTGGATACGGGCAGATGTTTCATTACCAGCAAACTCCAGTGGATAGACACAAACGAATATGCCAAATCAATTTCTAAACAGCATGTGTAAGAGGGAGGTGCATGCGCAAAAGTCTGCGTGCGTGTATATAAGAGAAGGGGGGTGGGGATCGTGTTAGTTAGCAGGAGTTAAAACAAAATTGTACCTAAAATACAAAAATTGTCCTCGAGTCCCCACAACAATAAGTACAAAAAATAAAGTTTACTCCATTTCAAGAGAGTTTTCAGGACACAGTCATTTACCCCCTGGATCACAAATTTCTTTAGTAACAGTATGGAGTTATCTAAATGGGCTTGAGGGTTCCTACTGACACGAAATTAAATTCTAGTCTGTCCCTAAGAACCTCCAAGAGAGCAGCGTAAACCTCGCTCTATTCGAGTAAACTGCTCCTAACACGTCAGATGACAACGAAAAAATGAAATGACTGCGGTTTTGGGGAAAGGTGCACTTTAAGTATGAATAGTGCCTGAACAACTTCCGACGAAAGGAGAATGAAAGGAAACATTATCATAGCTCCGGTTATTCTCCTTCCTCGTGCCACTGAAGGAAAGAAACTGGACTGGGATTTTCCTTGGTAGTCGTTAATTCGATCTGGAGGTAATGCGAACGCACCACAACTGAACAAAATAAATAAAAAGCTTTCGGGAGAAGATTGAAAGAAGAAAAAAAACGATGTTCAGATAAAGAAGTCTGGGACGGTGCTTTGAGAGAAGTCCGTTATCTTCTAAATGGAATCCCTTCACTTCCTTCTCCGGAAATCTCTGATCGCCAAGAGGAAGATTTTAAAGCGAGCAGTGTTTACTAAGATTTCGATGTTGTTTCCTTAGATCGAATGTTGCCATTTAGCAAATGCTCTCCTGGTAGAGAGCCAGCAATTAAAAGGCTGTTCCGTTTGGCATTTCATTACTTTGAGTTGTGGAGATTTTGCTTTTTACATTTTTCGTTTTCATGTGTCTTGGTTGTCGTCTTCCTTATTCATATATCAACAGGGGAATTTGCTGGTTTCGCTGTGTCTCTTTCGGGAAATTAAAGCTACCCGTCAACTAAAGGACTGTAAACAAGAGTCCAATTTCGTCCAACAAAAGAAAGCACTTGTGTACGACGCCAGAACAGCTGGATGGTAATACAGATTCAAGGGTTTAAGCGGTAATTCAGAAATTAATGCACGGCAAAGTAAGGTCGTTGCGAAGTGCAAATCCATAGGGATCCTTCCGGGTACGAAAACGGTGGATTAAACGCAATTTGTGACGGCTAACAAATTGTTGAGCCCTATTCGAATGGTAATGGATACTCTGAGACAGTTGTCTTACAACTTAAAGACTTCAGACCAATGACGGTGCGGCATTGAGGGGGAAAAAAAAAAAAAAAAAAAAAAAAAAAATCAATCTTATCGAACCACTGACTGCGAAATTAGCGAATTATACACCTGAGGGGATACATCTGTGTTCCTGTGGACCCTTCTCAGTGCAGATTCAAGACGATCTCTGCATGACATTCCTCATGTGTACTTTCTTTGAAAAACAAGTGTACATGAGGTCAAGTCAAGACAGTGCCCCGATGATGTTATGTTGTAGTCTGTTATGGGCCACTCCACAACAGGCTTCATTGTCTGTAGCAAATTGGTCTCATATTCAATAGCTTTGCAACTTTGCTTTGACAATGGTATGGTGATTGGTTAGGGCAGGGGTAACATCAATCCTTGGACGGAATTATGAGTCAAACTATTGATATTAGATTTAGATAGATCTTATATGTAGTTTCCAAACGAGAACTTCAAAAAGTTGCTTCTTTTTAAGACAATCCGTAGTGCCAGGGTTATTAGCTTTCTTGAAAAACACTTATCCAATATAATTTCCATTCCTGGATCCAAATCTGTAGCCTTTCACTGGAATGGGTACTGATAAATAAACGTTTAACTGTAAAAGTATGAAGACTGATCTGGTATACGATTCTGCATAACCAGATCTGTTCTGTAAAAGACAACCAAGAAAGGGGTAGCAGGCTTCGTACGTTAATCATAATGGCACCATCTTAACATTAATTTTCATCACAAATTTAAACATCAAGCAATTTTCTAACGAAAAGTAGTATGACCTCTTTTCATATACCAAGAGAATCATCTGAACATCTATCAATCAATAATGGCGCCCTATTTCGAAAGGTACTAATTATAAACTTTAATAATTCATAGGAAGAATTAGTGTTAAAAAATAATACCCAAGTGGACACCCCCTACAGTTCCCTAAGCATGCAAGGTTTCATAAACTTGGAAACAAATGAAAACTTAAAAAAAAAGGGGGTGAAATTTATGGAAAAACTGCTAACAAGAAACTCTTATTTGAGGCAGCGACTCATTCTCAATAACTTTGTAACCGCGGCAGTTCTAAGTGCCCTCAGAGACAGCAAACAAATGCCCTATTCTAAGGGCCACAGTTTCTTGGGCAGCTATTTTTTTTTTTTTTTTTTTTAATTAACTGAGCACACATTCGTTACACAATCGTTTTCTTATTGAAAAAATTCAGAATATTTCTTTTACCATTAATTTCTCTCCCGCTGATTGAGAACTTTATCATTCCAAACTTTGAAGGTCTCAAATCTTTTTTTTTTTTATCTGCTGTAATCGAAAAAAATAAAAAGAGGTAAATTCAGACAAACTCCATTTGAATTTAAAAAAAAAAATAATTCTCTCTTGTGGTTACTCAAAACAGCTAACAGTTCTTATACAAGTTCAATATTTGCTTTGCTATCCGTTCACCTGTGTGAATAGCCTTCAACGAGGGACTCGACGTGCGCAACTGAACGACGCCTTTATCGATTTTACTTGTTTCGGGCTAAGCATTCAAAAGACGCTACCAGTTAAAATAGGTTATTCGTTCTTCGCATTTTTTGCACGTGCGTTGTCAGCTCTCGGTGAATAGTCAATGGGCAAACTACGCTGTAGAAGGACACTGGTTACTACCCGGAAGCCGCTAACCACATGATTTCGTTAGTCCACTGAGAGCACTGCGCTACTGAGATGGAAACATCCAGACGCGTGTTGTTCTTACCAAACGAATCCTTGTATTCTTACGGTAAATTTCGTTTTGCTCATCGCGCCACTCAAAGCAGACTCCAAGTTGCCCCTTGTGTTAAGGAATCGATTTCCAGGGTTATCGAGCGATATCTCCTGGATGAAAGGTTAACTATTGTTAGTTAAAACACTCTGACAGGCTGTTTGTTCTCTATTGAAGTTGCTGTCACTGTGATGGATCACAGTCGGGCTGTTTGAAGAGGCCGATGAAGAGAGACAGTCTACAAAAATTCGTTGATGGAAGCGGAAACTTCGCCATGTGTCTTAATAAAGTCGCTGAACGTCCTTAGTATTTTCAGAGCTATAATGGACGCAAAGACCTAAGAAAAAATGAGGACAAATTAGCTAGACAATGTCTGATTGTTGTTTTTTTTTTTTTTTTTTTTTAAACCCGTATTTCAAGTGCTATCCACATTTACCCACAGTGAGCGTGAAATATCTTTGTTTTCTCTTTTCTGGTTGAAAGCTATTCACCGTACATCCCGTTCCAGTTAACGTCATACTTTCATCCATCTCTGAAGTGCTGGGCAGAAATATACGAATTGACACTTCAGTTTGAAGTAGGCGTTAACAAATGAGCATTGTTTATTGGTAGGATTACATCAAGCTCGAAGACTTAAGGTTTTCTTCGAAGCTCTTGTACTTCCTCGTGACTGCAGTTATATGGAGAACAACAGACTTAAATTTCCTGGATGGAGTGCCGCATTCTTAAGTTTTGATGCCTTCTGTGTGTAACTTAATCTTATCCCCATTTTTCTCGGTGTAGAAAACATGCTGAGCCACTAATCTAAACACGCACTGATTTTAATTATACAATAACAAAACTTAGGGATAGAATATCAGAAAAATTACCTCATTAAGGTATACAGATCCGAACTAGGTTTAAAATTTTAAAAACTAGCATGTACGTGACTTTGTGAGAGACAGATGGGGAAAATAACTTTTTCCCTAAGCAGGCAGAGGGGGGCGATTAAAAAAGCCACCTTTAAAAGGATCATATCGTATTCAATCAGTTAAGAAAATTGCAACTTCAGCTCGAAGTAAATTCAGTTTGTTAAAGAAAGCGTGGTGTGTGGGGGGGGGGGGGAGCAGAAACACAACGGATGCCGCTTCAGAAAGATATCAGGTAATGGATGCCCGGAACAAAAAGGTTAATGACCCTTATCTTTTTTGCTCCACTCTACTTCAATTCCATAAGAAGGTTGCTCTCCTTCTCATTGCATATCAAGAAACGATCGATTTCTTTCTCCGTTTAATGTATTCCACCAGAATCTTACCACAAAGAGTCCGCTAGTTATGTATTTCTACGTATGTTCATTGGCATGCAAAAGACTCAACTCACCCCAAGAGTTTGGAACTCCAGCTACGCCTCATAAGCTGCGCACTTAGCCTTAAGTGCGTAACTGGTTAAAGAACCCCAAGCAATTCAAAAGAAATTCTGTTCACAAAACCTACAACACCACCGCTGGGTACATGGGCATCAAAAGGCGGTACTACTGGCTCACAGTCACAGGGCGGAGCTGAGAAGATGGCACAAGTACAGCTGTTCCCGCTGAGTTACGGATAAAGGGGAGAGAAAAAAAAAAAGCAATCGATATTCGACCATTCACATAATGGGACACAGCAATCTACGCGAAGGTAAAAATACGAAATTATATCAAGTATATGTGCGTAAATAAAATCAAAACTCTTGTTCATAAAAAAGGATTCCAAAATAAATAAATATATAAATAAACATCAGTTATACAGACCAATTTAAAGTTTCAAAATGGCGCCTCGGTTGCAGCCTGCGCAATGGTGTCTGGGCCAGAGAACTTTTTGCATTAGTTTTTCATCAAACGAAATTTATTTTGACAGCGCAAACAGTTTCGGCAAAAGTACGGACGGTATCCATCATGTTCTTCGACCCGAAGAAGTGAAGAACGCGTTGAAAACATGGAGACAATCATTTCTCAGCAGAAATCTGTGCTAATAGGAAATTTAACATACCCGAAATGACTGATAAGTCGTTCGATATCGGCTACATATTTTGCAGTAAATAAAATCGACAGTGAAACGATATGACTTGTTGGGAATTTTTCGAAGACGTGGTCAGGGACACGATTAATTCAAGTCTTCATTTTGATGATGCAACATCTCATGTGTCGCGACGAGTGCTCGGCACAATTTCTGAATATTAAAGAGTAAAAACTGCCATGAGCGAAATAAACATCAAACAGAAGTCCCAAGGTCTTTGCTGCAATATTGAAGGAAAAGTTCAGCTGCTCTTCATTTCAGGGCCGAAAATAAGAGAAACCATCTTGACGTAATACTGGATTGGTGAACGTCACAGCTGCATGAAGACATTTCAAATCTGATGTACCAACATCTGGGTAGGATTACACTTCTAAAGAAGTGTAGTCGTACATGGATGAACTTGTTAATCAGAGGATTTGGGATCCCACTGAATGCCGCCGCTGAGGTTCCATGGAAAGTCTGTGCCAAACAAGATTAGCAGATTGCATGCATATGGAATTGAAGACTATATTTATGACCCTCCGTTGCATGTGACACTAGAAGAGCTGAAGACAGAGACACGTACAAAAAGCGGCCCCCGATATTCTCCAAAAAGGCATTGCAGAAGTTAGATATCAGTTTGATACTGCTGGTGTTCACACTGAACTTTAATTTTTCACGACACTTTGTGTTGATTTTTAAGATGGTCTGCATTTCCGGACTGTATCTTTAAAGTGCTCTGAGGAATAAAGATTAAAATTAAAGATAATTTACGGACACGCTGTGAGTAAAAGATTCAATAGGGATGAAATCAGAATTAAAAACAGGGAAGCAGTACCATTAATTCGCTGAAATCCATGTTCCCATTGGTAAATTGTTCAAGATTTAGTATTGCCAAAAGATACCAACATCGGCACTTCGGTGTCGATCAGCAGATCCGAGCAAACACTGCATGCTTGCGAATTATTTTTCTCTTGTATATCAAAGCAATCTACTTTATGCTCACATGTCAGTACTCTTAGACTGAAAAATCCTGAGGTTGCATTATTCTCTGCAATTATAGATTTACTTGCATAATCTTTCGTCCCAGCACAAGTCATGAAGTGAAAGAAAGTAGTCTTATATAACCATCTGCTCACATATAAACAAATGAGATTGCGATTTAGAAACAAAATCGTAGCAACAAGTATTAGCTACTATTATTTCTTTCCACCATTTACTTTAAGAAGGTGCTGGTTCAAGACAGCAGTGATCAACTGCAATTATACTCTTAATGTCCTGTCACTCAAACTACAATCAAAGAACTGTTTCTCGCAACGTTGAGACGGAGTAACCATGCGTAAAGGAGGCCACTTTCTTTTTCGACTATGCTACAATCAGAATGTCACTAGCAGTCAACTGTGAAGACTTCATTTACTAGGCCTGGGGACACTGAATAAAGCTAATTACCACGTGAACCTGAACCATGGACTTATGGGAACAATACAATTGAGGAATACATATCGCAACCAATGAGGTGCCCATAAGATTAACTGATCGATATTTAAAATTTATTCTCTAAGGAAATCTTTCTCAGGGGAAGCTTTGATGGATTCTGAGTGCATCCTTACAGACTTTATAGATCTCTTAAGTTGGTTACCGGATAGTTGTTTGGAAATCCTGAAGAAGAAACATCAAAGAATCGCACTAGACAAATTTCTGGTCCTATTCAAGACGTTTCTTTTTGATTCCTTCGTCCAATATTGCAACGGAAGTAATGATCATTGTCCAATTATCTTTCTCTAATCCCTATAGCCACAAATATAGTAGAATAAAGGATCCCGACCTTTCTACAAGTGCGCACAAGACAGATTTATAATGGAATGAAATCCTTTCTCTGAAATATCTATTATCCGAAGGACGTATTAATTCCTTCGTCCAATATTGCAACGGAAGTATTTTTTTAATTGCTAAAGAGTAATGAATATCTTATAATTTGTATTGCAGTAGTAGCAAATATCAAAAATTTTATACAGTAAATATTAAATGAGAAAGGAGGGTTCATTTTTCTTATGCATAAAAATGAAAAACATTTTTTTTATTTGTAGAGAGTTTTGAATAAATTTGCATTTAGCAAGGCGGTAGAAATGCCTTTTCATTACACGAAATAAGTGGCATTACGCCTGCGAGATAAACGTTTAGTACATACTACATAATTATGAAGCTTTCTTCAAAAAAACATCACGATGTAGGAATTCAGAATCACCATGTTCCAGACAAAAAATAAATAAATAGAAAGTTGTTTAATAAAACATAAGCATCTCAAATAAATAAAACCTGAAAATTTCACTCCTGGATTCATCTCCAATAAGATTCAAGAAATTGGTTAATGGCATTAAATAAACCTCTAAATGAAAAAAATAACAACATTAATTCACATATATTGCAATAGGTTTAAACGTTTTGCGGACTAGATTACATCCCTTCTTATGTCCCGCCCACTCCTTTTAATTGTGGCCAGTTTCTTAAATGGAACAGCCTTGGAGCACCATTATGTTAAATCATTTAATTGGGTGTTGGTGGAGTGGGATACGAATTTCAGCTCTCATTTGCTGTTTGCTTTTTTAAGATGACTAAGACAGCACGAAATCAAGTCAAATCCACATTGTGCCAACAGCGATTCGAATCATAATGACAGCTGGAAGACTAACTTACCTAAGATGCAAATTTTGATACAGCATCAAACGTTGATCAATCATCATAATGATGCGTTCAGCGTCATTATTTTTGTATTATTTGACTTATATAATTATGAACTTTAAGGTAACACGCAGAATATTGAAGATATTATTCTAAAAATTTGAAAATTTATTAAAAATATCAATAATCATGTACACTTATTCCACCTAGCATGTACAAAGAACAGTGTCACACTACTCGTACCACCATCCCATTAAAAAAAGAAGTAATCTTGCTACGACTTGATAAAAATTGTACAGCAGTAATTCCAGTACCATTCCTGTAGTAATCATAACAATTTCATCGCTACAGCCATTGATGTTTACATTGCAGCCATGTCATATTCGCTGACCTCCATTGCCTTCTGTCGTCTTTATTACCCTCTCACATACCTTTCTCTAGTCCCTATAGCCACAAAGATAGCAGAATAAAGGATCCCCAACCTTTCTACACGTGCGCACGAGACAGATTTATAATGGAATAAAATCCTTTCTCCGAAATATCCAATAACCACCGTGAATGGCCTGACATCCAGTAAACCTCGCGGGAATCACGCTCACGTGGTCGCCTTTGCTAGAATCATGATTATGTAATAGATTATTATCGGAAAGCAGAGAACGTGAGAAAGAGGAGACAAAATCCTCTTTACCATTGTTATCACTCACTCCATAATTACGCTGTCTTTGGTTCCAGGGTAGGAAGGTGATGACGAAAGGGCATCCAACACGTTCCTTATTTATTCCTTCTAATCCTTTTCGGAGGCTCTCCTCTAGGTACCACATAAGTTGACAAGGTGTAATGAACATTGGAATGGTTTTATACTCAACTCCGGTCGAAACGAATTAAAAAAAATTGGATGAATACGCAGGAAGTTGATGTTTTTGAACTGAAAAGCATCAATCAATCTGAAACTGAAGCAAATCACGAAGGGTTTCCTGATGTTTCATCATTACCTCCAAATTAAGAAGCATGTCATGAACAACAAATCCGTGTCGTTGTTGAACGACAAATCCGCCTTGGAGATTAGTTGAAGTCGGACTTATGTGCAAGATCGTTGTGGTCCGCATCTAGCCAAGGGTTGGTACGAATTTTGATAAAATTATAGTAAGATAAACTATGGACAGCATTTTTCCGTTTGTATTTTTTAAGAAAAATAATCGGAAGACTGTTCCTTCTTGAAAACATTGTACTGTTTATCATATGGAGCCTTAGACTCATCAACAATAGTCGTAAGTTGGGTGTTCGCAACTTGGAGAATGATTCGGTAATTTGTCATCTCCTTTGACTTTAATTTCCGGTGCTTTAATACGCCAATAATAATTTATCATTTATAACTAACTAACAAGCGAGATAAACAGGTATTTTCACCTCATTATATGAAACAAGGAGGTAGTTTTCTGATAATGGCTGCAATTCCAGAAAACTTTCTTTTACTTTGCCATTCTTCCTCCCTCATTTCCCCACCAAGTGACGACGAACTGTTCGCAGGTGGCGCATAAATCTCCAATAAATTTTTAGAGGCATGATGGGTACTGCATAGTAGGACTGCAAAAAGTATTGAAAAATTCATGTACGCTGTGTGAAAGATATTTGAAGCTACGCTGACTACAGAGATTTTGATAGTCTTAATTATATCGTGCAAGGGCGTCTTATTAAAAAAAAAAAGGTTTAATAGAATTCTCAAATTAATGGATACTATAAATATTCTTATAATGATGTTTAATTGATGACACCAACTGGGGAAGGAGGAAATGTTGTATTAAGTAGCATTAAGTGCACTCAGTCCTCCATGTAGGCCATGAATAACCTTTTATCCGAACTTGGACCTTAATACACAACATCTTATACTGCTGTTGCTCTTATCAATCGCTGTGGTGAAGTCTGCAGTAAACCATATCTCCCCCTACAGGCCAATGTTGACATGGAAGTGACTACATTTAGACGCCAGAGGCCATCAATGCGAAAAGTGATTCAGTATTTACTAGGACCACTTTATGTAGTGGTTATATAATCTTGCACGACACTGGAATGTCCAATATGAGAGAAATAAGTCCAAGGAAAAAAACGCCATCTTCAATTTTCTTCAGTTAAGAAAACATTGCCCTAGTATTCTTAAGTATAATGACTAACTCGAAATAGGGGTCACTATAAATATGCCGGCTAATGTTGAGGTCTCCACAAGAAACATTTCACCCGTCACTGAAATAGGGCAACTGTTGATAAACACATGGCGTGCTAACTTTGACTTGCAGAACAAAAATATTAACTCTACTTTGTCTGGACTGCACACAACACGATGCGAGACCAAGAAAATATTGATTAGCGATCGTTTCTAGTGTTGTATTTGCATTTCTTAAAATAAATTTCTTAAGTACACTTGGTAATTAAAATGGAAGCGTTGCAAAAATACAAAATAAATAAAACTGTTATCGGGGCTTAATAAATTTTCTTCATTTTCAATACGTAACCTCAAAAGATTAAACGGATTAAGGTGATACTGATCTCTTAGATTTAAGAAAGATTTCAGGGGACCAGGTATACAGTAAGCTGTTCTGTATATTATTTTAAATATTATTGGATTTCTGGTGATGCCTTAATTATGGAATTGTCGGATTATTAAATTATTTAGACACTAATTGATGATCTTATATTAATTTTAATAATTTGTTGTGTTTTCTTACAAGTACTGGTTTCATGTTATATTTTGATAATTAAGCGTTGTATTGTAGGAACCAGCCTATGGAAAGCGAATTCTAAATGGGGATGATATCAATGCGGTAAATAAAGTTCACGTCGGATTCGAGTTGTCTAAAGAAGAAGCAAACCATTTTATGAATCCACATTGACCAAATAATTTCATTATTTGATCAACGTGGATGGCAAAGGAATATGCGACTGTTTTACTTATATGGAGGCTGCACCTAAGAAAGACATTGAGCTTCTTGAAAGGGTCCAAAGACGGGTAACTCGTCTGGTGAGACCGGAAAAAGGGCATCCATATGAGGAAAGACTTCGAATATGTGAGTTGCAGAGCTTGGAGACTAGGCACCTTAGAGGATATTGGGGTGTTTAAGGCTCTGAGATGCATAAGTAAAATGAATACGGATGAAATTTTCACTGTTATAAATGATTCTAAAAATCGGGGCCATAATTTCAGGTTACGGTGAGAGATGTTAAGATCATTAGACAGGAAGTTTTACCACCGAGTTAAATTACTGGAATAAGTTACCTACAGGGGTGGTAGAGGTTGACAGTTTCGGGAAATGCAAAGAAAGGTCAGCTGGATAGTTACCTACAGAAGGAGGGAAATGCATAAGTTGGCTGGTGCAGCATAAGCCATAGGCCTCCTTGAACCATGTGGCCATCGCCAATACTAAATCCATGGGATCTCTAAACGACATTCCCTTACAACCGAATTTGCGATGGAACCGCATAAAACGCTTAACCAACGTTAAGTAAAAACTTTCCTGGGTTTTTCATCCCCCAAATTTGACTTAGAACATAACGCAGATGCCTCGTGGCCGAACTTCGTAAAGCGGGACACGGATATAATTCTACGAATACCCAAATTTCCCGTATGTCCGAATAACAGAATATTCAGGGATTTCACTTTTGTACCCTTACATTTACAGTGTAATGTTTTATACCTTTAAGTAGGATTATTAATTAAGCAGTCCAACATTTACAATAATTGAAGTCCCTCAGTAGCAACGAAAGATTCTTGTAACGAAGTACCGAATAAAACGAAACCTTCCCTGAGAGGTACAGAAAAAGAAAAATGCTTTCGAGAGAAAAATCAATACTCTACTTACAGTTTCCTTGTATTGCAATAATGATGCTAAGCCAGCTGACTACAACATTGGTAGCGCTAAAACGAAAACTTCATAGGAACATGAACATTGTCACAATGAATGGGGGGGAAAAAAAAAGAATGATTTTTCCCTTCGCAATGAACCAGTGTTTCTTTTCAAATATTCAGCCCGATTTGGAAGAATAAATTGCTCTCAAAATCACCTCAAAGGGAGACACGTACAGCCCAGGTTATTTTCTGTTAAATTTTATGCGGGTTGCGTATAAGGGTTGTAAAAAGTGAGGGATATAAAAAGTAGGGTTTTTTTTTATGCATGCCCGCACGATTACAAGATAATTGTAGTCATGTATAACACGATACAAAACGATAAAAGCGATTTCCACATACTGAATTTCTGACCTTAATTCCTTAGACTCCTCCTACAACAAAACAAAAAAAAAAGTCATAACTTGGGTCGCACATTATGGAGATGAAAAAAAAAAAGAGGAACTCCGTGTCGTTACTGCGTAATTCTAAATGGGATGCAAGGGGGGTTGTTAGACAAGTACGAACAGAAAGACTAAGATAATGATAGCGGAAAGCAGTTGTTACACCTGAGCGGAAGAAATGAAGCTATTACCGACAACACGCGCTCGTTCATGCTGGACCACCTTAATACCTCACACATCCGAGTCGGGCTTGAGAAAAGCTTCTGGATGACATTATTATCGATCGTCTATGGACACGTCTAAAGTTATGGAAATGGTAATTGATAAAAAGACTTCCAGCAGCGAGTTGAACACATGAAGTTGTCACTTATTTTATGAGAGGAAATGGCAAGCCGTAAAAATGATGAAGAAAGAGAAAAACCCAAAAATAAAAAAGGACGGGAGGAAGAGATGGAAATAAATGTTCCCTGAATAGACAATGTATATTTTTGGAAATGAGCGGGCAGGAAATTGAAGCAGCAAGGAAGGTAGCACTAAATTTCATAAGCAAACGAATAAGTACAGGCGAGAGCACAAAATTGGATTTTTCCCCCTCTCCAGATTAGTCACAGGGGGCATTTGAAAATTAGCACTCCGTATATCCTACCTTTGCATCTAGCTACGTACGAAACTACTTTTGCCAACTTGTGTACATTAACATTATTTAAGTGAGTGCGCAATCCACTACTACTTCCGAAAAATTTATTTTTGGTGATCCCATTTCCACTGGTCTCCAACAATCAATTGAGTAAGCCATGGGAAACAACAAAAAATATTGCAATGCACGATGGACGAATATTTATCAAGTGACAGTAAAATATCTCTAATTTGATGTTCGCAGAACTCGACAAGGATTATGATGTCCAGATTTGTAACATCAAGACTTCTTATATTTAAGACGTTCGCTGCTTTCTGAATTTATATACGTTGTCGGATTTTCATCCATTGGAGAGAAAACCATTCTTATTTTTAGAACTTCATCCAATTTTAGAGAAGAAAAACCTGATGATTTTTTTGTCAAGAAACCTTCACAGGGGTCTGATTGAGTTGCAGTAAGAAGAAAACCCAAAAATTGTTTCTGCCCTGTCATTTACAGACAGACTCAATCTCCTGGTTATCTATCGCGGATGAAAAACGCTGTTGGAAAATCCCCCAGCGAAAGTGTTAAGTGGATACAATCACATATCTTTCAAAAGAATTTTAAATACTAATTTCAGTATTAGTGAGGCCAAATGATGCAAGTAAACGAACTTTTTCTATCCATTCCCTCCAAAGGGTTGTCTAATTATTCCTTGAATTTATTTAAGCTATAAACTTCCACAACAACAGATGGAAGTTTGTTCCAGCAACCAACTGCTTGAATTGCAAATTCAAGCATTGGGCAATTCAACTGCTTGAATTGCTCAATGGAAAGGCTTTTGCTTTCGTAAGACAGTGTTTTTAAATTGCGTGCAGTGGGACCAACAGCAAATTCTAAATGGGAAATAATCAAAGAAGCTACTGGGCTTTACATACCGACGAAGAAATACTATTCAAGGTTTAGACATAAATCGATGTCAGATGAACCATTCAGAAATGTGGCAGAGAAAAACGTGCATAGGATGCATATAGATTATCAAGTGATAGAGAAGCCTACATACAAGTCACAAAGGAGATTCGGCAAGCTAAGGCAGAATATGAGAAGTCTCTTGCGAAGAAAGGTCACAAAGACTTGTATGATTATACTAACAGTAGAAGGAAGGGGTTGAATCACATTTGGCCACCTGATGCCAATGGATTAAGCGTTGATGGCTATGCTTAAGCTGCTTCACACATGAGGAATTCTTTATGGGAGGGAATACCAGAAGTTTATCAAACTCCATTGGGGAACTAAATGACTGTGTCATAACTGAAAGGAAACTGGAAGAAAAATTGTTGAAGCTGAACATACAAAAAGGCACCTGGGGTGAACTGGATTTTTCCAATCATAAGGAATGCAGCAAAGGAGGGAAGCAAACCTTTAGCCATAATTATGAGAGCATCTTTGGATTCAGAGGAGGTCCGTATGGACTGGAGAGGTGCTTTTATAAATTTTACAATTCATAAAAGATCCCTTTTATAAATTGTATCCACAATTTATAAAAGGGATCAAAAGTTGTCATGAGTAGTTACAGACCAGTTACCTTAACATCTGTTCCAGGGAAAATAATTGAGTCATTGGTTAAAGAAGTAATGCAGGACCATCTGGACGGATAGGCCATAATACTGTGGTCACAGCATGGATTTGTTCAAGGGCGCTCTTGTCTAACCAATCTGATAGGTTACTATGATGATGCTGTGACCAAGGAACTGGATGCAAAAAATAATTTTGATATCATATACTTTGATTTCAGAAAGGATTTTGACACTGTTGCACATAAAATACTGCTGTACAAGATGAAACGATGCGGTACTAAGGTCAAGCTACTCCTATGGATAAAGGGATGTTAAGTGGAAGAAAACAGACTGGTTATTTATTAATGAACATTGCTCCTCATGAATTAATATTAGCATTGGAGTTCTCCAGAGTTCAGCGCTGGACTTGTTTTCAGTATTTATTAATGATATCCATGAAGGTATATTACGATTAATATCAAAATTTGCATATGAAACGGAAAAGACCTGAGGGTAAATTGTGCAGTCAGATATGAAGTTCTCTGAGCAATGCAAAAATACTGCCAGGACAGCCCATGGGGTTTTGTCAATGATATACAGAAATTTTGCTAAGAAGGTGATTATCCTTTTGTACAAGGCCATGGTTAGGCTGCATCTTCAGTATTGTATACAGGTCTGAAGACCTCACTCCAGGAGGGATGTTGATCTGCTGGACCAGGTGCAGAGAAAGGCAACCAGATTTCTGAAAGGAACATAAGGGTGCTCTTACCTAGGAAGAGCTTCAGTTCTGAAAATGTCAGCGTTTGGAATTTAGGCACTTGCAGGGTGATCTGATTAAAGTGTTTATGGCCTTTATTGAGTAAGCTGAATGTCATTGGCATTCAGTCTCAATTCACACGAGGGGACATAAATTGAAGTTCAGGAAGGGTGGTTGCAGGGTTGATGTGAGGAAGTTTGCCTTCAGCCAGAGGGCGATTGTTAGAACAGACTTCCACATGTTGTGGAAGTGGATGGTTTGAATAAATTCAAGGAAGAAATAGACAAATTCTTAGAGGGTGTGAATGGGTGAAGTGTACTTTTTTTTTTGACTGATTGATGTGCCGCTATTACTACTGCTAATTTGCAGAACTAAAGCATTTCTTGATAAGAGTACCCCCCTTTGTTCCCCTCGCCAATCTCGTTGGCCTTTTCTGTAACCGTTAAAGCGGCTCTACACTGTACAAGTGAATGGTCAGGCCACATCTTGAGTACTGCATATAGGTCTGGAGGCTTCATTTTAGGAACAATTGGATAATCACCACCTTATGCCTACTAGCAAAATTCCTGCATATCATTGACAAAACTCCGTGAGCTGTCTGACAGTGTCTGCACTGGCTAGAAAACTTCATATTGGACTGCACAATTCTTCGTCCTTTTCACTTTCCACTGCCTACTTGAGTGTAATACCACACAATCAATACGCTACTGAGGGATTGCTACTAGCCATATGCAATACTTTGCATTTCTCAATGTTAAACTTCCGTTGCCACCTCTCAGCCCATCTCATCAACTTTACAAGATCCTGTTGCAGCAGAATTCCTTCTTTACTGTCATTACCACCGTGCCAACCTTTGTACCATCTGAAAGACTTAAACATTCTGATAGACCCTCATTAATAAATACAAAAAACAATAATGGGCTCAGAACCCAAGCATGTGGGAATCCACTAATAACATTAGTTCACGAAGAGCTGTGTCCATTGATAACCAATCTTTTCGCACTCAACTTTCCCTTCATCCAGTAACTTTCCCTTAATGCCACACTGCCCCAATTTGTACGTCAGTCTGGTGTTCAACAATATCGAAAGCTTTCCTTAAATCCAAGTATACGATACCAAAATTATTTTTTGCATCCTGTTCCTTTGTCACAACCGAAGCTTCATACCATTCTCTTTCCTATAAAATAATCATCCAATTTCACTTTAAAAACTTCGCCAAACTCTCCACCTTCACCAACAACTTGGGGGTACAACTTATTCCAATATTCGACAGCCCGCTACCCTTTGGTGAACTGTATGAGATTCAGTTCTGTTATCCGTATGAGTTTGTGTCCCCTGTTTCTTGTCTCAAACAAAGGAAAACAGACCTTCCTCATTCATTTTGCCCAATCCCTTCAGTTCCTCATACACCATAATTAGATCTTCCTTAAATGTTCAGTTGTCAAACTTTGCACTTCACACCTTCTTAGCAGCACTTCACATGTGCATCGCTTTTCATTCATCACTAACCTATCTGGTTTATGTTCTTTGAACACTAGAATTTCTATGTAATTGTTTAGGTGCGGTTTTCCACGACTGAGTACAATATTCCAAATGCGGTCTAACCATGGCCTTGTAAAGAGAAATAACGACTTCTTTCTCCCTACTAACAAAGGCCCCTGTAAATCCAAAACAATTTCAACGCCTCAAAAACGGCGGCGTACACTGATCCAGAAATCTTAAAATGCAATTTCTTGAAAGAAAAAACGAAATTGACTACGCAAGTTCACAAGGAATTTCGTACAAAGTTTGGCAAAACTCTACCGAGCAGACATTAAAGCTCCGATTGGGCATGATAACAGGCAAACTGAACAGACTTAGGTCAGACAGTGTCTAGTAAAACCGATTATTTTGGGAACAGTGCAAAGTAGCTGAAGTTAGTGTTTTGTGCTGTAAATTGCAGAAAGGTGTACAGCCGTTCTTGTTCACATAAAGAACAATCCCACAGTCTCGTCTATGCGGCAGAATCAACTGAACCAGCAAATTGTGGGACGTAAGAGGACAGGATTATAGTTGCCTGTAAATTGTGTTCTCTGGTCGATTTGTTGTTTTTACTGATGGAAAAATTCGAATTTCTAGGAGGAAAAAAAAAACTATTCAGCAACCTTGTGAAGAAGACCCATAAAAATTCCTCAAGTCATTGATGAAATTCGAACTCTGGTCTTTTCCACCCATTATGGGGCGGGCGACGATTCTATCAACAGGATTAAATGCCATTCTAGGTCTCCAGAAGGTAATCTAACCAAACATCCGTAATGAATAAATATACAGAATTCCATCTGGTACAATTTGCCATAAGAGAACAAAAAACTATAGAGCTGAAATAACTTTCCGAAATTACCCTTCGATTTTAGTCGAAAGTGTCAGAGGATCGTTAATGTCTAATGGTATTAAAACTAACTTAGTCTTGACAATTGAATTCCCCTTTTTTATAGATCATTTTCAAAACAGGCCTGTTGACAGGCCTCTAATTGGAAATTTCTTTGCACACAAAAGAAATTTTCAGAAAGTTTGTAATAGTCTTTAGTGTGATATTTTAAAGAAGAACAAAACATACTGCAACTAACACATTTTCCCAATCATTCTCTTCCTGACATTACACCACCCAGATGGTCGCCCATTATATTCTTCTCACGATTTAAAAATAATCACCCTCACCATCATCCTGTCCTTTCAAGAACTGGTTTCTTTTGTACTATGACAGGTTTATAGTGATTATAAACCATGACTTCTAGAACCGTTTAAACTTAGAAGCTAAATTCACGGATAGACAATCCTCAATTATCTCTATTGAGGAGATATAAATTCTCAATAGAGATATATGCTTCCCTCCCCTGAAATTGAAGTATCAGCATTTAAGGAATTGGTGGCGGATATTTGAGAAGTTGAAACTGTTCATGTAAGACAAGGTTTCTCAAACTGGAAGGTAGAATACAATATGTGCTATGGTCAGCAAAACTGTGGATAGGATTTTCATGCAGTAGAAAGTCAATAATATACAGAAGCAAAAGAATGAGAGAAAGAACTGAATCTTGGGAAACATTTGATATTTCTTAAGATTCAGTACAAGTGTAGAAGTTACAAGACAGACATACCATCACCCGCAGTGAGCAGTCAGAGAGAACACTGAATATACAATTACAAAATTGGCAAACGATAAAATAGAATCTTATTTAGAAGAATTATGCTAAAAAGGAACAACACATTTTTAAATGTGAAGAGCAACTTTCAAACTTTTCTATTGATTTTTTCATAGATGGGTAACATAAGCCAGAAAACCACCAGCGGAATCCATATTGGCTATCATTGATCAGATCGAAGTTTTCTAGATAGTTTAAAGTGTTGGCGGTTAATTGATTTCTCCATTAATTTAGAAAGAGAAGTGGGAGGGATTTTCCACCCTTTTTAGGAACTGGCTGGATGTGAGCAAATTTCCAAGCAGAAGGAAAAACAGAAGAGAAAAACAGAAGTGAAAGAAGGCGGCACAAAACAGGAGTAAGTTCAGAAGCACAGGTTTGAGAACAAGTGCAAAAATACTAACAGGACCTGGAGCTTTCTTAGCATCAAAATTCAAAATCCTTTTGACATCCTTTTGAAGGAAGACCATAGGAGGCATTGAATGAAGTGTACTGGGAATTGAAAGGTGGTTTACCAAGATCAATACACGAGTTGGAAGTAAAATACGGTGCTAGCAGGTCAGCTTTATCTTTGGTTAAAATGGTAACAGAACTATCTGGTTTTGACGGAGTTTGGAACAGAGATGGACAAAAGTTCCGTGTAGTAGCTTTAGCAAGAGACCAGAATGATGCCGACCGGACTAGCCGGGTGGGTAAAGTGCCTGCCTAGCAAACCAAAGGTAGCGGGTTCGAATCCCGCCTCTGGCTTGGATCAAAGTACTGCAAAAACCTTGGGAGGTGCATTATGACCACAGACGCCGATGCGCCAACAACTACCAAATAAAAAAAAACTGTTCGGCTATCATTTGGGGAAAAAAAAAAAAAAAGTTTTCCTGTTCGAAATCAAGTTTGGACTGATCAATAATTGATTTACAATTGTTGGAAGATTTGGTGTAGGCAGAAAATAAACCAGGAGATTTGTAAACAAGCCATTTGCGATATGCAACATTCTTCTATTGGACAGCCTTAGCACATTTATTGGAAAACCAAGGTTTAATAAAAGACGAGATTTTAAGGTGGAGTGTGGAAGAAAGGGTTCCATCCATTTAATGATTTCACTGACACGATCTGAGCAAACGTTGATATCAGAAGATTTGAAACAGTAATCCGACCAAGGCAAAGAATAAAAAAATCTCGCAGATCATTCCATTTTGCATTCTTGTAATGCCAAACAACACGATGTTGTTAATGGCCACGATAGAAAGGCTCCGCTGGAATAGAAACCATTGCCATGTTGTGATCTGAAGTACCTAGAGGACAATTTACCTCGATCGTGTGTTCTCAGAAGGGTTGTTTCGGAGAAAAAGATCAAGGGTATTGACTGCGTGATTAGGATTATCTTGTATTCTGGTAGGTAAATGAACAATCTGGGCGATTTCATCAGCAATTACGGAAGCATCAGCATCTCGGCCAGCTGAGTCTTTGTGAACAGAAAACAGCCACTGGAGTAGTGAACATTAAAATCACCAAGGAAAATTACCTCACTGTTAGGAACGTTGGACTGGAGAAAGTCAAGTTTCAGAGAGAGGCAGTCAAAAGTTCCAAGTGATTAGTGGAGTTGGGATAACGATAGAGGCACCAGATAAACATAGTTTAAGCCAGAAATGATCGAAAACGGAAGATTCTAAATTAAAGTCTCTCGCAGGGAATATCTTAACGGATATTTGCGCAAGCACCACCTTTGAATCGAAATGAATTATACAGCGAATAATTTGGACAATTGAGATCAGCAGTGGTTGAATCAACCGATAATTGGGATTCTGTCAGAAAAAGTACATAGGTTTTTGCAGACTAAGTGGAAACGGACATCACTGAGATTAGAGCTGAGACAACGTATATTTATGAAATGAACGAGGAAGTGTTTGAGAGGTTTAGATCTTTCCTCAGATAAGTTTGTTCTATTAGTTTGACAATTCATGACGTATTCAGTGGTAAGAAAATGTGTGGGGGGGGGACATGCTATATGACTTAATTAAATTTTTTGGACATGGCATACACACAGTAAGAATATACGCAGCTGCTTGGCATTATGTGGTCTCCACAATGCGCCCCTTGCGGCATACAGTACTGGGACTTCCTCCAGTCATTGCCTGGAGGAGTACAGGCAGCGAGATTATACACTAGCTGATCTAGAAGCCTCCTAGAGTTTTACCAATGGGTTCGGTCGGGTGGACTATCTAACAGGCGGCCTGTAAACACCGTTTTGTCCATCATAATCTCAAAATACATCAATCGTACTGCGTGATGGAAGAGGGTTTTCCGGAGCTCTGTTCCAGTAAACCTTCTGCCATCACGCAGAATGATTCATGGACCGGTTGATGAGTCACCATTTAGTAAAGTGAAATAACTGAAGACTATTCTCGATGTCTTTATCGAAGCAAGTTACGCTAGACAATGTGCGCACGCATATCTGTTTTCGAAAATAAATAAATAAATAAATAAAACAAACTGACAGACATATTCATTGAAAACCACTTACAATTGCAGGGTAGCATCTAAAAATCCATTAGATTTTCGGAAAAAAGTTTCAGTTAAAGTCCAAATGGGCAAAACATTTTTTCGCATACAAACATTTATTTAAAGGATGCTGCTTGTTGTAATAATTAATAAAATATTAAATTCAATAGTATGGACAAGGATGTTAGCTCGGGACTCCTTTGAGTACGTCTATGAACACAACGCCTTAAAAGAAAGGGCGAAAAAAATCTTCCAAATAATTTCTTTTGAATTCCGCTCTGTTAAAAAGCAAAAGATTCCTGCTGCATTCCACGTTTTCATTAGTCAAAGTTAGTTTCTTTTTAGAAATATTTGGCAACCATTAGAATGAAAGAACCCAATGGATTGTTACTGTATATATTGTAGATAATCTACGAGACTGCCACGCACAAGTGTCTTTCAGGTGTAATTAGGCAATGCGACTGAAGTGGAACAGACAAGAGAGAATGACCACGGCTGTCGAACACACAGATACTTTCATTGATTAATAGCAGATACTCGAAGGATAATTAAGCAGAAACAACAGAAAGGAACAAGCGAATGTATATGTTAAACTGGGAATAATTAAAGACGAACTATCCACGCGGGCGGTAATGGTTGGTTCGTTCTTAACAATTAGCACGGTTCCATTGAGTTATGGGGCAATTTTCTCAGGCCCTAATGCTCACATGGAAAGAATTATAGGAATGTTGGAATTGGTCATTGGAGTAGATTTTTGTAATTTGCTATTGCTAACCCTTCGCCACCATACTTAAAAGAATTTCGGAAAGATAAACTGCTTTTACTCACTGCTGCGATCATTATGAGTCGTCTGGGATCGCGATTTCTGTGCCAGGAATTTTTCTTCTAGGTGTTGGTTTACGTTGGAGAAAGAAGTTTTCTCCATTTGTTTTCTCAGGTACATAAACGAGAAAAAGAAAAGCTCGCGTCACATTCCTTACGCTCGGATGTGTCGCGAATCAACCATCCTTCGATGCTCATCAGCGAAACCAAATCCTTCTCTCTGTCCCATTTCTGTCAGCAAGATCTCGTTTAGCGAAGAAATAACAAGAACACACGCACACGAGAATACCAACTTCAACCTACTAACGTCCGGTTTTTCCTCAAAATGACAGCATCTCTGAACTCACTAATGGCTACGACCAAACGATCTTCACCACCAACGAGACTGTTAGCAAGGAATCAATAGAACGTTCGCATCACATTTTGACACTGTGGACAGGCCTGTTACTTCCGTTGCATTTCTCCTTAACACTTTCAAGTATTACACACTGGCTAAGACTGTTAAAAGTGACACCACATTAAAGACTGTTGCTCTCCTTTGAAGTAGTATCTTTCCACATCTCAGAAATATAAGCTTGTGGCGATTAAATCATCACATATCTTGTTAAGACCCAATGGGATGTTGGAAGATACATTTCAGAGACCATCTGAGTATTCAATCACCCTTTAAACCCAGAAAGAAAACTATACTCTTATTTAAGAGAGTGGAAAAATTTGAACGTATAAAATTAACTATAAAGATAAAAGTTACAAAATACCTTAAAATGTATGTAGTTGAAGTAGTCGGTTCAGGAATGACTATTCACACCAGTTCTGATTCTTTAGCGTTTCATTTGGCTGCATGTTTTTTTGTATTCATCTGAAATCTTGAAATCGCGTTTTAAGTCTTCTTGTCATCTCGCCTATGTATATTTCCCCCACAATTTACACTTATTTTGTATATTTGAAGTTCATACTTTTCACAGATTATTTTTTTTTTTTTGTTCGGCAGTAATTATGTATAGGAAGTATCACTCAGTTATGGTACCGTTGCAAGATGGTCATCAAAACAGGATTATCCAAGATCTGGTCAGTCAATTGAAGTAATTATCATAGTTAAAGAAAAAAATTAGAAAACAGGACTTAAGTGTTTTTACTTGAAAAGGGACTTGTAATTTCCCATGGAAGCATTTTAACAATAATACACAAGAATTTTGGAATGTGTAAAGTTTATGCATGATGGTTCTTCAGAAACCTTCCAATTTAAAGCAAACATAAGGCTGAGCCATCGAAAGAGAATTTAAAATTAAATCTCGCTAATCCAGAAAGCCTTTTATCCCATTTAGTGACTCGTAATGAAACGAGCCATCAAGCTGGAAAAGTGCTGGTTTCAATTTTCTGGGACACAAAAGGATTGTTGTTAATTTGATTCCGTTGAACGGAAACCCAAAAGGAACGATAGCCATAATTATACTGTCGACTGTAAAAATGTTTCATCAACAAAGCAAAACACTTCGAATACATCACCATTCATAGTGAGTATCGGAGCTCTTATTTCTGTGAATCGAACATAGCAGGTACGCAAAAATTGGGAGATAACAATATCGTTCATCATATGGACTCATTCCATGTTCCAAACATTTGTTTTCCTACGTAGAAAAATAGTTTATGGTGCTCATAACTCAGCTTAAGACACGCAATCAAGATTATCAAAACAACAAAGGGCTAATTTTACCAACGACTAATAAGCAATCTTTTTCGTCCCTCATGGCCAACGTTATTTATCATAGATATGGTTACCGAGTCTAATGGACCATTCTACATATTTATATACTATGTGTTTGCGTATATATAACTATGGTAGTGTCCCTCATCCAAGAAAAACACTTAAACTGGTTATAAAAGAAAATGCAGAATTATTTATAGATGGGAGTCAGCTGTACAGACCTGGGCCGACATACGAACAACGAAGACGTAGTTTATTACCACGTTATGGGCATACCGCAGACACTCCAGATGCCAACCCATGCTCTGCATGAAAGAACGTATAACGAGGGGTCAGCAATCCGGGTGTTGAGAATTACTGAGGGTTACACAGTCTTCTTCTGATATGTAGCTAATTTACCGCTTCTGATTTATGTGGGCCGCTTGGAGTCAGTGTCTTTCAGGTTGCATCTGGACAGCATCTAAAGGCACGATCTAAGAACAGACCTTGGTTAATTACGATGCTACTTACAAATGAAATGCCTCTTTCTCCTCACAGGATTCCTTCGTGTTTTGTTTTGGATTCTTCAAACTGTGCTCATTCCGAGAAGGCCATAGTTAATTATTTCGGAATAATTTATTGGAATTATCTTAGAATTGACTAACCCTTACGCGTACAAACTAAATGCAAGATTTCAGTTGGAGAACTTAATGAATAGCGACGAAGTAGATTTGGTCGACTGGAGGGATCGTTTAAATTAAAATCCCTCCAGTTTAAAACATTGCCTTGCAGAAGATGCCGGTTAATAAAGATGCCCTTAAGCAGAAGGTTTACATTTGTTGCTTTAATCCACAATCTCATTTAAGACAGATGTATGGATTATTTACTGTTTGATCCTCCATCCAGAATTATCGATATCTTCAGCATACGTTCTTTCAAAGAAAGATCCAGCATTGAAACCATTAGCAGCATCTTTGATATTTTAGAGAATTGAATACCACTTAAAATGCCTCAGCGATAAACGCCGGAACAGTAGTTGTTCTCTCAATCAATCAAAAGACAACTTCAACAGTTTCGCAAGTCCATAAACATTACGGATACCGGAAAAGACAATTACAAAGTTCAAATAGCGCCGTGTGCAACGTATTAAAATAGAGTTTATAAAATACTCCGAACGCGATATTTTACATACATTTTCTCATCTGTTTATAACCCCTTTGGATTGTTCCAAGCCTTTATGTGGGTACATTAACCACGAAGGTGACATAAGCAGATCAGACCTCGTTTTATATTTGACCTTTCCGCCCACATAACCCCTGTATAATCTCTATGTGCGTTTCCTGCCTTTCTATTCCACCATATCCACGTATTCCACAAACCATTTTCGCTTAAAAGCATCCGACACGCCAACGTGGTTCAAGGACTCGATTCAAACGCCGTTAGGGAGGTCTCCAATGAGAACATTGCGACTGTTCTTCGACCAACACAAAGCACGCCATTCACGTATTTAAGATGACGGGAGAGAGAGAGAAAAAAAAAACGCACGCAGCATCGAACGTTGCATGCAACAAATGGGATGGATGGATGCTTCTATTGCTTCGAGTTCCGCTAGCCAGCGTTCGCTCGCTAAGCCTCGTGCCAGTAAGAAGCGGCGACGCAAGAATACCTGCGATGAGGAGAAGATAAAAGTAAGAAAATCTTACCTTCTGCTGGAAAACAGTTCCTGCCGACGCTGCGTGCGAATCGCTACTAAGCCTTTTCACCACCGAAATAAACACCAAAGGATGGGGGAGAATGCATCAGCAGCACAACAACAACAAGGATCACACTCGCGCACCATAAGTGGCTTTCTCCTCTTCTTCCCTCCTCGGCTCGCGTTCAGCCTCCTGGCGGTCGCTCAGTACACTTGATCACGTGATCCGTGTGGTTTAAACGACGCACCGCACGGAAAGGTGTAGTTCACGGTAGAACCAGCGTGCTTTCTGCCGATAGGTGGCGCAGCAAAACTGACAGTGTTCATTAGTATCTCTCTCTCTCTCTCTCTCTCGCTCTCAAGATCTCCGCGGTGGTGCGTAGTTCTACGACAGGGATGCGGAAGCGAAGAGGAAAGCTGATCGCGACACATGAACTACGCACGTGTCGGAAGGAAGTCCTGTTCCATGACACGCAGCAGACAGTCGGGGGGCGGCGTGCAGTCACGAGGGAGGCATTGTAGTGGCATTCTGATTTCATGACTGAAAGTTTACTCGGCAGCGAACAGTAAGCAATTATAATATGACAGTGGGACGATGGACCGCGACAGACTGAACGAATGAGGAGAAGTACAGGAAAAAAAGGTTTAAAAAAAAGTAGTGTAAATAAAGTTTTAATAAAGAGTTCGATTCTCATCCTTGGAGTTCAAAGGTGTTGGCTTTAACGAAGTATGGAATCTAATACACCTTGAACTAATGCCATTCTAAAAGAGCAAAATACAAAATTTTAATGAAAATCCGTCTATTAGGAGAAGAGTTATTACATGCGGACGGACAAATAATAATTATCGCATTTCTAGTCCGATTTTGATGAAATTAGGAATGGCTTGACAATTATTTCTAAAACGGCCAAATATAAAATTTAATGAAATTCCATCCACTAAGATTGGTCATTACATGCGGGCGGGTGAACGGACAGAGAGCAGCTGCTTTACGCGCATGTGCTACTGCGCCTAACTAGAACCTGGTACGCGGCGCACTGGAAATAATTTTCTTTTTTTCAACAGACGTCGTCTGCTACTATAAGATCAACATCAGCAACTTCCTAAGGTAATCTTGTAGGAAGTGCAGATGTTGGCGACGTTTCTCCACCATCTCTTTTATCAGCTTTCTTCGGCATCTCCTCTGTCAAACACCCTAATCCGCGACTAATGCCTTTTACTCCGCGGTACCATTGCAAGTGACACGTGATCCCATCAATCACGAGAACGAAATGCGCATTTCATATCTCGCGCTCCGATCGCCAGATCGCAATATACTAACAATGACTTCGGTGTTGGCCACCACCGGCTTCACGCTTTAAGAGCACTCTTCGAATGCGCGCGCGGAACATTTAGACAATCAGTTAGTCCGCATTTCCCCCCCCCTTAAAATAATTCCGCGTCGAGTACGCCCACGGACAATTATCCGCAGAAGCCATTTCTCAGGAAACTTAATTACTCGATGTTTTTCTACAACCGGAAAAATCTGTCCTCGTGGCACGTCGCGAATAATTCAATTATGGAGATAAGGGCTTTCGCTTCCCCACGCTGGAAGCCGTAAAACGCTTTCAAAAATATCCCTCCGTGTCTCTGTGGAATGGTACCTACGAAAGTAGGCTTAGTCACAGCGCCTGCTCGCTGATTTTCAGACGAAAAACTTCGTCACCCCATGAACGGCTAATAGAACACGCCAATGAACTCAACATGTCATCTACGTTAATTCTCCTCTGTCTGTAGACATTATTTAAACGTAACAGACAGTTGTGTTTAAAGAAATAGAAATGCTATTTGTATACAGATGGACATTACCAGTAATTGGTGATATACACTGCCGTACAAATTTATTAGAGAATCTTCGGTTCCGATATCCCCACGTTTCTCTTTCTACGCAGATGAGTATCAACCGAAGGAAGAAATTCTTAATGCAACCGGCAAGACGTTGATGTTTTCAAGGTCCTCTGGAAGATATATGTACACATTCTTGATTACGTTTATCGCATTACGTTTACGTACCAGGACCCTGGCGATTTGACTGTTTCAAGACAACGTTCGCATCCAACAGGACACGAATTGTGCAGCAAAGCCCCAAAAAGGACAAGACTCCTCTGGAGCGAAGTAAGCCTCACCAGATAATGACTCTGACGGTTCTAAAAGTCATTATCGAATGTGGGATGGAAAGCACTATCACCGGAAACACCTAGCTGAAGTAAAGCCCCTCAAGAAATTCCACTCTCAACCCCACTGAAGTCCGACGTTATTAGGTACATCCTCAAATATTTTGTTCATATTTTTGGTAAGAGCACCTCTTTGTTACCCTCACCAAACTCGTTGCCCTCACCCGTTCCAGCAGATCTACATATTTCCTAAAATGAGGCTTCCAGACCTGTACGCAGTACTCAAGGCATGGCCTGATCATTGTTTTGTACAAGCTTATATAAGCTACTAAACATTAAAATTTAGTTCTGAAAAGATTTAGGGCTAAAGCCTCAACCTAGGGAAAGTCACTAAACGGAACAGGTTAGTGCATTAGCATCATGGTTGTACGTAGTGAATCACCGAAAATGGCATCGTTTTAATCAGATCTCATTGTCAGACCTTCACAACGAGTTGCCTGATATTGCACTACCTCAAATAAGTAGCGCTTCACCAGTGGAGCAGACTACTGTTACTTATTCTCAGTAAATACCACCATCCAGACGGATATTTCAAAGCTGTTGTTTGGCAGCTCATCGGTGAGTGGGTAGATATCCCGGTGTTGAAATAGTGACAACCCAGTTATGAAGTATAACTTCAAAATATGAGAAACGCCAGATGGTGTGAAACAGACTCAAAAGATTAAAAGCTGAAGCCCTAAATCTTTAAGGGTAGTGCAATATCACGCAACTCATTGTGGAGGTGTTCACAATATGAGATATTGATAAAAGCCATGCCATTTTGGTAGTTCACTACGTACAAGATGCTAATACACTAACCTGTTACGTTTAATTGTCTAGTTTAAAAGGTTATCGCTTTCGTGTGGTTGGTGCTAGTGCTTGTTACAACAGTTAGAAATTTGTTAAAGATTCCAGGCTCTTGGCATGTCTGCAGAGATTAAGGACTTCTCGGAGAATTTGAAAACTGATTACTGCGTGTCTTGAAACTTAAAATCGTCGCAGTGATGTAAAAACAGCTATTTGGTATTAAGAAGGAATAAAAAGTGTAAAAGGGGAGAGTCAGTGTTGGAGAGGCCATCACTGTCATAGGTGTACCATTCTATGATTAGATCTTTGATCATCCAATTAGAAGCAAGAACCAATATGCATTTGCTTGAAATGCAAATTGGGGAACCAAGATGAAACAAAATGTTATAGTTAAATATAATTTGAATTGGACTGCGATCGTGGACATCATTCCTCTTGAACTACCAGTTTGGGAGTATCTGCATTTAATGTTAAATTCCAGCCAATAGTCATCATTGGTATCATATGAAAAATGAAACCATTGTAAACGTGTTCCTGATTTAACATAAAATCAGAACTTTTATTCCTTTGAACCAGAACCAAAAAACAAGGAACACGAAAAGACTATTGACTAAGTTTCTTGAAAGAATTAGAACTTATTCATCAAGAATAAAAATGAAGTAATGGATCGCTCAAGAAAGAGGTCAAAGTTGAAATTCGATTCATGGAATAGATTACGGAAATATCCAGCTTAGATGCTAGATGGACAGATCTAGTAATGCATGAAAATTATCTTCAGAATAAAACTCAAACTTTAATACAGCACCGTCAAAATCAGTCTCTTGTAGAGAAAGCTGCTCTCAACTTCTGCATTATAAGGGCCTGTATCAGTTTCGAATGAGGTTAGAAATAAATAAGGTCGAGTTCCAAGGTTCTGACGCCTACTTCCATTAATCCCAAGCAAATCCTTCAGTAACTTTATATTCCATTTATAATTGGTATAAATCTCTAGGAAGGAAACCCAATCACGTAAAATTTCCTATAGCGACTAAAGAGTTTCAAATTTCTTATGATTTCTCATAGGGTTTCACACCCATTATTTCATCCAGTCTTCGGGTTTGATCGATAAGATGATGACTGTTACGATGACATGGCATTAGCGTTATTATCTGACCTCACCGTCACGATTTCGTGCAGCGCCTATGGCTGAAATTACTAATCTCATCATTACTTGGTAAACGCGATAAATTTAGCATCCGCATTTCGCATCCTAAAATAGCCTCCACCATATGTCATGTCTGTCATTTTCATAAAGCTGCCTCATCCTGCATTTCCCACGTTTCTCTCAAAGACTCCACCTAAAATGATACGCGCGAATTCACTGTTGATCTACGAGCTCGGGTGTAATTATGCCTGCCTGATGTCACACTTACAGATACCAGCTTCACAATGAAAGGAATCTCCATCGTCCAACTATTTCGAGATATTAGGGCATATTCAGTCATAAAACCGCGGACACTCGATTAGTTTAGAGGTAGACAAACTAATTTCCAACTTGTGAACCTTGTAATTGAAGATATTTCGATCTAATCAATCTCCAGAAATGTAAAAGATTTTTTGTGAATCCAAAATGGAGAAAACAAACCACTTCATGCATACGAAGTGTTGATTTATAATCTGAAAACTGTTTGTTGTATTTTTAATTCCATCGCGCTCAGCAACGTTTGAAGAACAGAAAACCAAGATAGTAACAGCCTACGCTTCCTTCCAAAACAAACTGGGGAGTGATGCCAAGTGGAACACATCATTGCTTGTTTATCTCCCAAAAATTCAACGTTAACACCCCAGACCGGGGCACAGTGGAGGGAAGCCAATACCTAATATCCGGTTAACCTGTTCGAGTTGCGAGCAGTTGCATATGTTTCAAAAGTTCACTGGCACCAGCTGAAGTGATGTTAGTACATCTTTAGAGCTGCCTTTATAAAAAGGCCGCACTATAAAAAGACAGTTCTTCATTCGCCTGTGTGCGCCATCTGTATAAACAACATTGAATGTAATATTGAATATCTCATCGCCTGTATTGTAGTACATGAAGAGTGTGTGTATATATAGAAGTCCTTCACGTTTAATCAATAAGAACTGAAGGTCAAACTTAAAACGCGAATTGAGCATTTACTAGAAAGACAGAAGCCTTCATCTACCGATGCATTTTAATTAAAAGATCTTGTTAGCTGCTGGGCACGACCACCACTGGTTGCACTCAAAGCGTAATATTACACTTAGGAGGCATCGCTCACGCAATCTTCCCCCCTCCAACAACCGCTAGTTAGAATTCCCATGATTCCAATACAGGAAGTCAGAGAAACAGATTGATTGATTCGTCCCTCTGGGAGTTCGACCTTCGATGACAACATCTCAAGCAATCCCTCCCTCTTTTGGGGACACAGAAAAGGAGTGTCCTAACAGCACCATCTCCCAACTCATAATCGGGTCAGCAAAAGGAGACAACTTGTTTCACAGTAGACTGCAACTGAAGGAGCACAACACACAGCGTCTGTATTCTTTGGCACTTGACAACTCAACTATCAGTCATCACGATTCCTCCTTTTATGTTTTATTTTCAATAAAATCAAACTTAAGATTTTCTAAAGTTCATATGAATTGACGATTAATTGAAAACACAATTCTAAAAGACGATGAGAATCATGGGAATAACAGTGCGCGCATGGTGTTTGATGATACTGCGAAACTTACATTTCTAAGCGTTAATTTGCCATTTAACATGACAGACACGTGACGCACAATCAAAGTCATGCGTAATGATTTGCAGTATGCAAGCTATGCACAAAACATTGGCGAAATTTCTCCAGGATTCCATTCTCTCAGAAGCAATAATTGACACGAACTGATTCCTTTTAATTCTCCACGATATTATGAGTTGACAGATGGTTGTTCCTGTAGTGCGGTTTTAGAATTTCGGGAATCTCGAATTACCCAACAGAGCAGCTGTCAGTGGAGGAAAATAATTGGCCTTCATAAACAGGCCCGAAGCGTGCCTTCATTTATTACACCGACGTAATAACGAAATATTATGGACGCATGCAGGAGACAGCAACTTCATTTCGATTGAGATGGAATGTTTCGTTTTCCACGATAAATATTTCTGTTTACAGGAACTTCGCTCAAGTGTTAGGATAACAGGACAAGCACCGAATTCAATGCGATTAACCACTCGAAATGGAACTTGATCAGCGCAAACGTGCTGTAGCCAACAGTTTACAGAATGTGCGGCTGATGTTCAATTTTATTACAAGAGCGAATTGCTGAGGCTGAAGATGAAACCAATTGCCGATGCAAGCGAACTCTAATAACAACCCGAACTTTGCACCATTATTCAGGTGGGCTCCAGCTAATATTTTACTTCAGCAATTTCCATATTTGATACATTAATAGCGCTAGTAAACTGACTGGAAGTTTATGTACACTATGACATCAGAAGAATAGGAGAAAAGAATCTCCCTCTTCAATTATCCCATAGTGGTTCTGTTGACCCTCACAGGATAAATCCATCAATGTCACACTGTTCTTAGTAAACTAATCCGTCACATACCTAAATATGCTAGATTTAATTTCCTGCTGAAGAAGTCCTGAGAAATAAAATCGGAAAAATTGTGCTGATAAATCATTGCACTGTAACAATGACGCTTAACATATACTAAGGTGCAATTCTACAGTC
This sequence comes from Mastigoproctus giganteus, assembly GCF_048544385.1. NCBI lineage: Eukaryota > Metazoa > Arthropoda > Arachnida > Uropygi > Thelyphonidae > Mastigoproctus > Mastigoproctus giganteus. The sequence goes on along the minus strand of NC_143586.1, from coordinate 146,442,855 downwards.
ATATCTATGCTTTAATTGCTGTTGCACTCCAGAGAATATTTTTACATTCCTCCAGAGGCCAGGTCCTCTGAGAACGGCCTCATTGAACATGAATCCATGGGATAAATGTTGTGAATAAAAATTTGTGGGCAGAAGCTAGTCTTGCCCACAAATAATCAATTCCGGCTTAATCAAATCTCTGTTCAAAATGCACAGAACTGTTCCTATAGGTTCCCGCAGCCTCCTGGCGTATTTTTTAACTTTTGGCATTGTGTAACTAGACAACAAAAATGCTTGCAGCAGTATGGCATTAAGGGCAAGTTGCTGCTCTGGATAATGGGATGGTTGAGTGGGAGAAGGCAGAGTGGCAATTAATGGACACTGCTCTTCGTGGACCAATGTTATTAGTGGAGTTCCCCAGGGTTCCGTGTTGGGCCCATTGTTTTCTGTATTTATCGATGATGTTGATAAAGGGTATATCAGACTTAATGTCCAAGTTAGCAGACGATTGGTAGGGTTGTTAATGACAGTACGCTACTGCAACAGAATCTAGATGGGCTGAGAGTGGGAAATGAAGTTTAACATTGACAAATCTAAAGTACTGCATATGGGTAGCAAGTAACCACATAGTAATGTACCAAATGTATCAAGTGGATTTTGCTAGCAGGGATAAGGAGGTGATTATCCCCTTGCAATGGTCAGGCCACACCTTGAGTACTGCATACAGGTCTGGATGCTTCATTTTAAGAAAGGATGTAGAGCTGCTGGAACGAGTACAAAGAAGGGCAACGAGATTTGTCAATGGAACAAAGGATTGCTCTTACGAAGAAAGGCTCAAGTTCTGTAAATTGTAGTGTCTGGAGAGTAGGCACCTATGAGGTGATCTGATTGATTATTTAAGGGCTTGAGCAGGCTCAATGTTGATGGTATTCTTCCTCTTGCTCAGATTACGCATCTGAGGGGACAAACTCAGATTGAGGAAAGACAGTTGTAGAATAAATGTGCGGAAATTTGCCTTTAGGTAATGGGTGACTGATTGCTGGAACAAACTTCCATCTGTTGTCATGGAAGTTGAAAGCTTAAATTCAAGGAACTTCACAAACCTTTCGAGTTAATGGATGGGTGAAATGGGCATTTTTTTGGCTGATGCTGTATAAGCTTTTGCTTTCTTGCATCATATGCTCTACTAATTGTAATAACTTATTTTAAAATTAAAATAAGCAATCCCCCTGATCAGCGTATCAGCTTCGGTACGGGTCATACTTTCCACTATGGCCTGTTGAGAAGCTTTCAACTCCATTATACGCTGAATACCGCATAGATTATTCATTGCGGACTAATAATTCTGATAACACTAATTTCGTCATTGATTTCGAAACCAGTCTTTCATATTTATGGATTTATTCAATTTTTTTCGAAAAACATCAATTGTTATTTTAATTATTGTAAATTTTGTGAAACGTCTTACGTTTCACAAAATTTGAAGAAGTTTTTAAAATGTTTGTTTTTATGAAACTCGTTAAGCTAATTTAAATTGATCGACTCATCTATTAATCAACTTCCCGGTGTTTGATTTCATGTTAGAAAATGAAGTGAAAGCGCACAAAAGGACCCACTTTCTGCGTTCCACACAGCACCTTACACCATCACTATTCGTGGCAATTAGCTGTGCTGCTGAGTAAGTCTTTCTCTCTTCGTATGCTGATCTCAAGAGATTCTGAAGTCATCTCTCGGAAGGGAACAGAGAATGTCGTGAGATGTCATCCACCAAACAGAACTTAATCATGAATGCCATTCAGCGCGCTGGTGCTTAAGAGGAAGTCAAGGACTGAGGTGTGGTGGTGGAGTCGTCGCCTGCCACGTGCACATGTTAAACGCCGAACATAGAAGCATTAATAATTCAAAGCCCGGAGCAGATCACACGTAATGTTTTTTTTTTCTTAATTAGCTATTGTCGTACCTTGTTCATTCGAAAAAAAAGAATCCGAACCTGTGCCACCCTGCTACTAGTTACAGCCACCGAAAATTGCAGGAGAATTAAGCATCAACTGTTGATATCAGCCATTAGAGGCATGGTCGATGAGGATATCTAACAAAAAATGTTTAATAATTCATCAAAAGGAGTCTTGGTGTTGAAGAAATGAGGTTCAGATGGCAGTCCTTGCTACGATTGACACATCTGTCCCTGAGATTTTAATAATCTAAAATTTATTGTATTTTTAGCTACCGAATGCTCTTTAGCTGTTATTTTAACATATATTACTTATAGGATAACATTAAATATTTAATAATCTAAGTAATAAATAACTAAAGCTGTAAATTTGATTGCTAATATTAGTTTTTATTCTTTAAAACTAACGACTTCGTAGTCTTTCTCACTTGAGTTTTTCGTTCTGTTTATATTATCCATCTTTTATATTTACTGGTTGCATTTGCCTCGGCCTTATCCATAAGAAATCGGCAGTAAATTTGAGATAGAAGTGCCAGACTCGTGTATAAGGAAGGTCATTGAATGAACTATGGAATGCCACCCACTGGGACACTCCCTTGACAGATGACAAACTGGGCAATGAATTAAAAACAGGAACGCAAACGAGAACTGCATTTCTCTACCAGTCCGTGTCTTGGAACAACGCCGATTAAGGCAGTGTTGTGTGGCCTTTACGATGAACTCGGTAAGGTGGGCGTCTTAACTCTGTCTGAAGCAATCCAAGTTCCAAATTGAACTTGTGAAAACTTTAGAATAACAAACTCGAGAATCCATGCATTATTCTTCCCATAAAGAGATCTAATGAGAGTGTACGAACAACGGAGATCATTATCTAAATCAAAATCAAAGAAAAATTACCTTCCACCATTTTACATCCCCTTATCAAGTTCCCATTTCAACCCTAAATACCGCATAACTGCCATTTATAAACACATGGCCATAAAGTACAGATGCTGCCATCTATTGCAGGCATTTATTATTATTATTCTATTATCATAATTATAAGTAATCAGCGTGGCAACCAAAAAAAGCCTTGAAAGCGATAAAAAGAAAAACCGCGCTTTAATATTCAATCACAAAAATCTCATTAACGAATTCTTTAAAGATTGCGTTAAGTATCCACTGAGACACCATAATTATTAAAGTTTTCACAAGTTTAGATAGTAAATCGGTGAGTAAACGATTAAATAATTTAAAATATTTACTTGCAGTTTAAATGCAGCTCTTTCTTTTCAGTAATTTGCATAATGCCAAAAGATACATGAGAATTGAGGTAAATAGTCTATTAAAAAAAAAAAAAGAAAGTACCTTAACAGTTGGAACAGAAGCCAAGCTAAGCCTACTTGATCGAGTCTATGTAGTCCCAGATAAGTAGGTATACGACTGCAGCGCCATCCAGTAGCTCGATATGAAAACCTCCACTGATGGCATTCCTGGTTGAAGTATCGTTCAACCACGATCTTAAGCTCACTGACCTTTCATAATATACCCACAAAAGCAGCGTTTATGGATCATTTGATGCCTCCCCATCCCTTTTGGGGATCCTTACGACTGGAAGGTTTATTAAATGATTTCCGTGTAACTAGATCATTTTTTACCACTTGTCCAACACCTTCAGGAAGACGAGTACCATCAAGACAGCGTCAGTCAAGCGGAAAATTCAGACTAATTTCCCAGTTGTCACCGAGGTAATAATCAATAAGCAGAGCGTTGCTCTCATTAGCTAAGAAAATTAGTTTTAAATGGCGTCTTAATCAACCTAAGTGCACTCGACGGAGACGCCGAAGGAAATGAAATATTGCAGTGCGTTTCGTGAGCAGACCGACCGCGACATCTTTTTCTTACGATGGAATTAAACTGATGAAGTCTGTCGTAGTTCGTTGAACTACCATTACGCAGATTATTGAAAGACCTTTGTTTTCCAGGTCTTTCCAAAGAGCTATTTTGGGGGTTTCTTTAATGCTAAAACGTAATTTACTTTTACTCATAAGACAGAGTATGAACAGTCATAAAGGTAGGGAGAGGGAGCCAAATACTAAATAAAATTGGTTTTTATGAAGATACGTACAAGAAAATTAAAAAAGGTTCATCGTAGAGGCATTAAGTCGAAGACCGAGGACATTCTGATGGAAAAAATAAAAAGAGATCAGCGGCCAAGATTCAATCGAACGCAGCAGCTAGGAGGTAATTTTACCATTCCGCTAGCATTTTGACTAATGAAGCCCCTACTGTACCGGAAGGCAGCGACTTCATTAGCCAAACGCAGAATGAAATTGCGGTGTGCTGGTTGAAGAGACCAGATTTAAAAATCGGAACCACCAGACATTTGCAGAATTAGCGTCTGGGTTCTCTATATCCTAGGAAAAGGAAGAATGTTCTCGTTTGATAGAAAATGCCTTTCCACAAACGTCAGCGTGGAAAGAACATAGTTTGAAACTATCCTCCGATACCTTAAAAGAACGAGAACTGGAAATTGAAAAAAATTGCGCCCAGAGAAATTGGATTTATTGCATCAAGATGGGACCTTGATACAAAAAAAAAAAAAAAAAATGCTCAATAAAACTGTCTACCGTCCACGTATATTACTAATCATCTGGGTAGGATATCCGCTACAGACGTCAGGAAAATGAACAATTTTCTTACTAATTCCCCAAATAAAAAATCGGAAGATAACTCATTTTTTACAGACTCTATAAAACAATTTTAGTCCAACATATTACTACCATTCAAAAAAGATTCTTGGCATTATTTCTCATCTGTTATAGAAAACCACTTGTTTTATCTTTTAATATTAGAAAACAGAATGGCATTCATTGAAAAATCTCGTTGCGATGGACAAAAAAAAATCGGTTGTCATTTTGGGACTGTGGAAGAGTTGAAAGACTTTGGTTAATCATTAAATTTTTAGGAGGGGATGCATTGTTCCAGCTGCGAGAAAGAAGCTTTTAAGTGTTCTAATTTCTTTAGTAGTGATAAACGCGTTTCAAATCTTTGAAACAAAAGGTAACCAAGTTCAAAGGGGAAAAAATAAACTAATCTAAGGGCAGATTTCGCTAATTAATATTGAAGATTATTGCTTTCCTGCAAGTTACTAAAAAAAGATTACAGATGGTGTATGTACATGTTTTTTTCTTTTTTCAATCACGTCAGAGTAATTAAAGGTTTGCATTCTCGATATATATTCATTCTTTGTCCTGGTTGTTCCACTTAAAAGTTACTGAAAAAAGCGTAATTAAATTTGAAGGAAATATTCTTCACCTTGATTACAATATTCTTAAGGCAACTGGGAGACTAAAAAAACCAACCACACAACTTCAACAAAATAATAGAACTTCGTATTAAAAATAAAATAACCATTTATATTAACGGGGACGACCACATACGAGAGTGGTTCATAATATAGAGAGAATGCAATAATAGCACCGTATTTATCTATCTTGGGCTATCATTATACGGAAGCAAAGTGGCTAAATACAAAATTTAAATCAAAAGAGATCATTGAGGAATGTTTTCTGAACTTAACACTTAAAATATAAAATGCTGTAAACCCTAGAAAACGAAAGAAACAAGTACAACATATTATAGAGAGAATGAAGTGCATTTCTGGAAATGCAAGTACCAAATGATAAAATCAAAATTGTATTGGAACTACCTCTGTGTGGCGCCATCTATTGTCAACCTCTTCAACTAGAGTTCCGAATTTTAAATTCCACTTCAAAAATTTGAAAATTATTCAAAACATTTGCTAACAGCATACCAAAATTTTTAAAATTAAGTATTTTATCATTCAAAGATAAAAAGACTACGAAACTAGAACATTAACTGTCTCATTCAAAATAATTTTACAATATACTAATGCGAGCAAAACAAAGAAAAAAAAGTAAATTAAACTATTTCCCATTGATATAATGTAAAATTTACGTTATATTACTGATATAATGTAAAATGAAAAAAAAAAAGAAAAGAAACAAAAAGGGGAGAAAAAACTGATTTTGATCCCAACTGTCACTAAACTACTTCGTTCGAATGATTATAGATGGCGCCACAAAACCATTAATGTATCCAAAACAAAATTGTTGGGTAATTAAAGAGATTTCATATCCTCTTCGCGTTCTAGTACCAAAATTAAGGTCCAATAAAAAAAAAATAAAAAAAAACAACTTTCCCTTAGGTCACTCTTGTGTACACTAAATCTGATAATCCAATTGAACACATAAAAGTTTTCTGGTCTGGATTTCGAAACTTTTGAGTCTAAAATTTTCCAGATAAATAATTAAACATTGTTTTAGAAAAGTGGTGGTCAGCCTGTATTTCAAATAGTCCCAGTACTATGGACACGCACGCTTTCGATAATTTTTCTAAAAAGCTGAAGCTCTATATTCAGTTCTTTTAAAATTAGAACCGGCACATAAAATAAGCAATTTGGCCTTTTCGAAAGTATAGATGTAGACACTTGTTTTATTTCACAGATAAACTGAATTTTTTCATAGTCTTGTTCAGTTATTTAAGGGTAGCATTAGTTACACAATTACCATAATACTAATTCTCATCTTCGGTACCAGCTAACACCTAAGTTGGTGCTTTAACAAAGCTAAAAACAAAGATATAGGACATTTTTATCACCCCAAGTCTGGACCTCAACGGTTAATTATATTTTCACTTCAAAACCTGCATCGAAAGGACATTACAACAGTCGGCAGCATTTACATTTATCAGAAAAGTAGTGCCAGAGAAAAGATAAAACTGGATGTTTTCAAATGTAAATTTACTTAGTCAATGTGCCATCTTATGAAAAGGCAGCATGATGGATCACCTGCATCCCAGATCTTTTCGTCGGCTTAGAAAGGAAAGAGTTCTTTGATAGGTAACCATATGAGAAGAAAACTTTCCAAGGGCAAAGTATTTCAAAGAAATATTTTGAAGGACAGATTTACCTGAAGTTATCGAGTCGGAGAGGTACAATAAAACTCAGGCCATCAGTGATGTCTGGATATTCTTCTCCCTACTTTAACTAGTTAAAAGTGCAGCTCCACTATATGGTACTCTGCAACCGCAGAAACTCGATCGCTTATGGATTTCTTACGATGGTTCGAAATTCTCGCAATTAGATGAATTATACTGTTATTTGACACTAAAATATAACCTGGGGCAAATTCCTAAATATCTGTGACGTAAACTTTGCATGTTTAATTGAATAATGTAAAATTATTTGAATCAGATAAAGGAAACTAGACTTTTGGAAATTCATGCAGTCAAGAAGACTATCAAAGGTCTTCTCTGAGCAAGTAGGTTAACTGCTTAGAAGTAGACACCATTAAGAGTGCCCCGAAATTTCTTAAGTCGTTATAGAGTTTATCAGACTACATTTTGGGAAAACTTTAGTGCATCTTAAAGACAAGTTAAGTACCTCCAAATGGGAATTATAATGGCAGTTGATGAATATCTGGGGTAACCTTTATGAGATTTTAAATGGCTTTTCTTATCGTTGACTTCAACAACTTAGGTTGTTTTACAGTTTCTCTCTCCCTGACATTATAAATAGTTAAGGTAATGCTTTTCTTCGGCAAAGAACAAAATTTCAACTTTAATGAGAAAGAATCTTCCCCCCCCCCAAAAAAAAGAGAGACTTTTTACATGTTAAATGCATAAGGCATAAAATAATCTTTGACAGCTCAAATAAAATTACTTTTTCACTTTGAGAATAATCAATCTACAAATTTATTAATCTTTCGAAATTACTGATGTCTGTCTAGAGGCTATAAGGTGGCAGCCCCACCACTAGACTTACCCCACGAAAGGCTAGTAACCTATCCGAGGGACATTCTAAATACTCGAAATAAGCTCAAGGGAAAAAAACTGGACTGATCTCAAGGGTAACGACCTAGGCAATGGATATAGGACTATGATTAAGGAACTTAAAGTAGCAACTTGGAACGTTAGAGAAATAAAATCACAAATTAGATGAACGATTATTTGACCATGGAACTAAAAAATAGAAATATTGACATAGCAGTCATTACCGAAACAAAAGAAGAACAAAGGATCCAAAGAAATAGGTAACTTCATAATGATATACTCCGGCGTACCAAGTGAAACGTGGGCATCATCGGGAGTTGCTGTTATAATAATGAAAGAATGGGAAGACAAAATATTAGACTATTCTTGGATATCACCCCGAATATTGAAATTAAGACTAAAAATTCTATTTTATACAATAACAATCATTGGCATCTACGCACCAGTAGAAGGCAACATTGATGAAACCGCAGAATTTTATGACGAATTACAACAGATCATAGACCAAACTAACAAAAACGAGTATCTCATATTAGCAGGAGATTTTAATGCAAGGGTTGGTGCTCAATCAGTAGACAAATGCATAGGATCAGAAGGCGAACCCGTGGTCAACAATAATGGAAGATGCGTGATAGACTTCTGCATTTTTAATAAACTTAAAATTACAAATACTTTTTTTTCTGGCACAATAATATCCATAAATTCACATGGGAAGCAAGAAAAAGTCTATAATAGATTATATTATCATTAATGAAAATTTAAATGACAAAATTATAGACACTAGAGTATTCAGAGGCAGTGAAATTGACGGTGATCACTACCTAGTAGAAAGCACTTTCAAAATAAAAATAAATTGTCTTAATAAGAAGAAAATACCAACAAAAACTACTAAGAAATTAAAAATACATTTGTTGGAAGACGAAAGCACTAAATTCCTGTATGAAAATCAGTTGAAAGTGATAATGTTGAGGAAATCTGGTCAAACATGAAAAAATCAATTCTGGGAGCTGATGAAGAAAGTCATGGATATAAACTTATAAAAAATAAAAACTGGCTAAGAACTTGGAATGAAGAATTGAAAAAAAAATAAATAAATCAATGAGAAAAAAAAAAGACCTATAAACTAAAGACCTACATCTACACATAAAATATAAAAAGCTTCGAGCAGAAGTCAGAAAACTAACCAGAAGAATCCGACGAGATGACTGGGATAAATTTGTTAAATCTTTAGAAGGTGATATCACGGGCCCACAGAGAAGAGGTTTTAATTTTTTATGAAATTACAATTAGACACAAATGATCAAATAAAAACCAACTCCATCTCCCAAGCAGAATGGAAGCAACAATATTCCAAACTATGACACTAGGGAATTGGAAGATGAATCTGTGGTAACCAAAGATGAAGAAAATATAACAATGGAAGAACTAGAATTAATATTAAAAAATGAAAAAAACCGAAAAAGCCCAGGCTTAGACAATTTGAATGTAGAACTATTTAAATATGGGGGCACCTTACTAAAAAACGCACTACTAAAATTATTTAACATCATATGGCATAAGCAACAGATACCCAAAGATTGGGAAACAGGAATAGTAATCAATTTACACAAAAAAGGCTCCAGAAATAATCCCCCTAACTACAAAGTTATGGATAACACTGTCAACTGCTGCAAAGCTATACTCTAATATACTAAAGAATAAACTTAATAAATACAGCGAACAATTCTTAGACGAAGAACAATGTGGGTTCAGAATAGGGAGAAGCACAACAGATGCCATTTTCTCACTACAACAAATTTTAGAGAAAGGAAGAGAATTCAATCTACCAACATTTCTGCTTTTTATTGATTATGAAAAAGCATATGACAATGTAAACCGGGAAAAACTTTGGCAGATTCTATGTGAAGAAAATATCCCAACCCAACTCCGGAAAGCGATCCAAAGCCTATATAAAAACTCAAGTCTGTATAAAATATTCTAATGGCCAACTATCAGACCCAATTAACACCAATAAAGGAGTCAAAAAAGGATATAGACTATCACCAAATTTATTCAATATCTACATCAATAAAATTCTTAAAGAATGGAAACAAACAATTAACAACGGAATACAGTTGAACAACAGGAATAAAATCCAAATTATTATATTATACGCTGATGATCAAGTTATAATCGCAAAATCCGAAGAAGAACCACAGATAGCAGCAAATGAACTTAATAAAATAGGTAAAAAGTACGAGAAGAAAATCACCTCAAAAACAAAATCAATGGGATTATGTGGAAAAAGCATTCAGAGTCAAAATTGTTATTGACGATAAAATAATAGAACAAATATCTGACTTCACCTATTTTATCCACACTAAACTACAAAAATATAATAAAATGCATGGAAGGATTAAACGCCATTTCGGAAAACAAATGACAACTGAAACAAAATTACGACTGCACAACATCACTTCAAAACCAGCCCTCTTCTACAGCTGTGAGACTTGGGTCATAAATAAGAAAGATGCACACAAACTAGAAGCAGCATAAATGAGATTTTTAAGACCATTATTAGGCTTTACAAGACTAGACCAACAAAGAAATTTAGATATCCGCGAGAAATTAAAAGTAGATAACATAGTAAATGACATAAAACGGTATCAGGAAAAATGGATCAGCCACATAGAAAGAATGAACCCAGACCGGATCCCAAAATTAGCCTTTAACTACGAACCTACGGAAAGAGATGTTGGTCGACTAAGACAACGATGGCGAGATCAAAATCACTTCCAAGAGCTACAACGGAACAGGTCTTAAAAGACCTAAGCCGGACCAAGTTCATGATTATGATGAAATTACTGATATAAATAATGATGTTTACTAATAATAGCTGCGGTTATGACTTCTCGGTATTTGACTGTTAGAACACTCAGGTAGTTGAAAATGAAAGACCTGGGGGTAATTGTGGTCAGATATGCGAGGCGGCATAAATTAAAATTGAGGAAGGATGGCTGCAGAATAGATGTGCGGAAATTTGCCTTCAGCCAACGTGTAATTTATTGCTGGAACAAGCTTCCATCTGTTGTTATCGAATTGAGTAATTTGATTAAATTCAAGGAAGAACTAAACAAACTACTGGAGTGGAAAGAACAGACGATGGGGTTTCTTTTTGGTTTTTTTTGGCTGGTGCTGTATAAACTTGTTTTCTTACATAATTTATCACCACTAATACTATTTAATTTTTTAAAAAAAATTAAGTATCTTCTCATTTGGAGTGATGGGCAATCCACATCGTGTCCCTTGTGTATATTCAACCATTAGGCTACAAATTATAGCTCAGTTGAAAGTGTCATTGCGTGGGCCAAAGAGGAATTTGTATCACTTAAAATAAAGCTTGTAGCCGTTACTGAATCAACTTTTGCAAGAGAAAACCCCACGAAAACAGCTATAATAAACCAGACTTCCTGATAAGGATAGCGATATTCAACTGATGAAATGTCGAGTTACAGTTTGAAGTGGTCGTCTTATAAGTTATCTTGGCAGCATTTCATTTTCATTTCGTTGAATATTTGTAAAATATTCATGTCCGGGTACTCGCCTGTTATTTGGTTGCTAAACATTTATCTAAAATAGTAAACTGGAAATTCAATTTTGTATGAGATTCCAACATTAACAGCTGCAAGTGGGTAACTAGTAAATAACACAAACAGTGCAAAATGACGGTGATTATGTCACAACTGTTATATCTGACATGCAAAGGCATGTCGAAACATGTAAAACCTTCTGTTTCGCTCCGATATGGAGACAGAGGTCATGAGTTTTTTGACCAGAATTATCATTTAACGGTCACCTGATTACTAACTGTAATCTGCGTACAACTGCACTCGGCATTGACAAGTTGGCTACCAAAGGCTCATCTTCGAATCAAAAAATCAGTGTCCTTATATAAATATGATGGTATTTGTTTTCAGTTAATGAGATTCCAGAAAAAAACTGAACTCAAACTCAAGGGATGAACGTTCCATAAAAGCAGAGGACTGAGATTTGTAATTGAGTAAATTCCTCATCGTGCTTAGCTGCAGGGTACTTGGGGATTGTTCGGGGTGGCAGACAACAGTGATCTTAGAAGAGGCATTAGAACTCCAAATTAAATAACACGGAAGCCTAAGATACGGAAAATAAAAAGACCGAATCCACAGAGAAGTTGCAACTCTTTCCTTTCAACTTTGAAAGCCCTGGGAGATCGATAGAACCGGATGTTGACAACCTCAGTGTCCGGTTGCAGTCTTCGGAGGTAGTTTACGACTTCAAGAGATGAGAAGAGTGAGCAATGCCAGTTCAATATTTTATAAGGGATATCCAGCCCATAGCCAGTATTTAAAAAAAATGAAAGACTCCAGCCGTGGACAATACACAACGATCCTCAAAAACGGATAGGAACTATTTAATATAATGAGTGCCAGGAGAAATGCTTTCTTTAAGGTGGTGCACAAAGCATTTAATTAATATGCCATTTATGTCTCCATTTTTAAATCTTACGCAAGTAAGAAGAGTATGAAGTTTGATGAAAGCTTTAAGAATAGCTGCTTTTGTTTACAGGTATTAAAAGAACACCGCGGATAAATTATTCGAAAAACAGCCCAAATGAGACTGGAAGATGCGAGTGGGAATTGTTTTTAAAGAACGACTCAATATGCCCCTCCATTTGTTTTAATTTTTGCGCTAGTTTGCTCACATAATCCAATTACGAGTTCGCGAAGCTCGAGATGTTTGGAAACAGAATGGAGAGTATTTTTTATCAGAGAAACTGAACAGATGTTTACCTCGACATTGTTTTTATCTTCCTTGACAGCAAATGAATGATCAAAACAAAGAAATTACCTCTGGGAAATACAGGACAGGCGGCACGTGTCTACCTAAAGTACGAAAAGGATATGAAAACCGGGTGGAAAAAAGTATTTTATTCTGCCATCATCATCTGAACAAATAAGTGCGCTGCTTTTTTTTTTTAACTTCTTGAAATTTTTGTAATTACAGAAAATAAAAAAGTTCGTAAATGGGCTCCTTACTATATTTTAAACCATCGGAATAAAATTTCTTATCCTTCAGTAATTATTATACTTCAATAGCAGCTTTAGAATCGAGATTAATAATTAACGACGTATGTTTCACTTTGGCTGTCCCACCCCCTTTTTTTTTTACAATCTCGAGAATGGATATGCATATTATGTGACTGCATAGGATTGCAACTCTCGCAAAGAAACTTTAATCACTTGAAATTATAAGTTATTCACTGCTCGACAAAATTAACAGAACAAAATGTTTCTCGCGAATATTTGATACAATAGGCATCCTGGCATGCCAATTCCGAGTATCCAATAGAAATCGATCTACTGTACTTAGAGAGACGAGCATTATACAAATTTAATGCCTATAAAGACAGGTTGAGACCACGAAACTTCATTCCAGTTTTTTTGGCTTGCTCAGTGGGCCAGCCACACCTCCAGTACTCAAAATGTGTCATCGTCGTTTAGACGATTCTTTGAGATGGCAGGCCGGTGGACGACTTGCAGCCGGGCAGTCGCAGGCGGAGGTGACACATTGGCTTAATGTGTCTCAAAGTTTCGTCTCGGTACTATTAAACCAGTTTCAGGAAACAGGAACCATTACAAGAGCTGGCCAAGGTCGCTCGAGGGATACGTCAACCAAAGCAGACCGCTAACTGGTTCTAAGATGGAAGCCTACGATGTCCTGTCATCAGACTACGTTGTGAAGACTTAACTAAATTGGGCTCTACGCAAGGAAGCTTGTGGTTTGTATCCCATTAACCCCAAAACCACTACTGGGATCGTCAAAACTGGTGCCATGGAAATGCGACTTGGAGCCTTGACAAATGAAGCACACTTATTTTCTCTGTTGAGTCCGTTAAGCCTACCAACAGATTCTAGACTTTATTTCATCTAGAGATGACGAGGAATGCGATAACATCCCTCCATTATCAGAGAAAGGGACACTGACGGTGTTCTCACGTGGGCCGGAATAATGATCAACGGCCGTACCACTCGAATGTTTCTGAGAGAGGTACATTAACTTCTCAGAGGTACCGAAAACAGATGCTCGAACCCTATGTGAGTTTTCTTGAGGTGCGGTTGGCCCAGAGATTCTTTTCAGGCATGAAAACGCTACTACATACAGAGCTCATGTGGTGAAGGAATATCTTGAAACTGATAAAGATATCCAACGAGTGTCATCACGATCACCAGACTTAAATCCGATCGAACATGTGGCATTGCATGCCGACAGCCAACTTTTCGGTCATTTGGTGAAATAAGGTCTGCGCTGGTGGATGGAAGAATGGGATTTGTTGCCACAAAATCTTATAGACACCCTTATATCCAGCATTGTTCGCCGCTGCCATGCCTGTTTGGCCATTGGAGGGGATCATACGCCGTACTGATATCATGTGACCATATTTTCGAGCATCTTGTATCGACTTCTGTAATGTCACCTTTTTTGATAATTATACAATCTCAATGTCCCTTATACCTGTCCAAAGTTTCTAGCTGTGTCCTCATATCTTCGTTCTTCTATGGTACACCACCATACCAAATTTTATCCCGCTTCTTCTCAAGCTGCACGACGTTTTCTACGTGTTCTGTTAAATTTGTCGAGTAGCATAAATCATTAACTTGTTTTTTTCTTGTATTATACTTTACAGCTAGAGTATAACCAATCACAATTGGGAAATTAATGTAAGAAACAGATGAATACTGGAGAAATTTAAAATTTATTTGCATTTATTCTAGCATGAATAAATGCTTTTTTTTTTAATTTTAAATATAATTAAGGCTTTGTTCTGGGACTAAAAATAGTGAATTTTGTTCAAGAATGAATCTCGAAATAATCTTTAATGTTTACAGCAGTCTATTTTTCTTTTAGACAAGAAAACGCTCCATTACTCCGAAAAGAAAATGTTTAAGCATTCAAAGAAAATAGTGATATACGTACTCCTACTCTTTCTTCGTTTATGCATATCGGAATTCAGTACAGTTTTCTTATTTGCAATTCTCAACGGAGAACATTTTCCTTAAGAGAAGAATCAGCTTCTCATGAACTTCGTTAATGCTTTTAGTAGTTGAAAAATTTCTCATCTATGGAGTATTTCGGACTGTTATTTACTCACCGAACATTTGGGAGAAGAAAAATTAGTGCAAACGGAAACGAATAAAAGTGAACCAAGTGAGAAGTGGGTTTTTCAAATGGGTGCAAAGGGGGTACTGATGCTACGTTGTGTCAATTACACCACATCTGTAAAAATTATTTCCCCGCTTCAGTAAACAAGAGGTACTAAAGGTCGGTTCGTCTACTAACATAAAGCAGAATGAAACTTATTGACCAACTTGCAGCATTTGGTTTCAGTGGAGAGACATTGAAAAATCAATTTTTTTTTTTAGTGTTGAGGTATAAATGTCTGTCTAAACGGAAAAGTAAGTTTGTCTAGAATTTTCTATTACTGAATGAATGTACAAAATCGGAGGGGAAAAAAAGAAAAACAAACCAACCATTTTAAAAATGAAATGGTCTACTGAAAATCGGAAAACATTACTACAGTTCAATAATATACACTGAAAGGACAGAAATCATGGGATACCTGGTTCCTGGGCAATGCGACGCTGTCATCCCTCTCGCTAATGGACGAATCCACCGATTGGCAAGTATACAGGGTGTCTCAAAAATATTGGTACAAACGTTTAGAGGAGGTAGGTAACATCTAAAGGAATGTGAATCGCATAGGAACCCATAACCGGAAACGTCACCGTAAGTCGGTACACGGCGCTGTTCATCAGTTGGGGAGAGGGAAAATTTCTGGTTTACTCATTCAAGCAGTAGTCGCCGTACGAAGAGCATGCATCGCCATACGAACTGTGAGCTGGCAGAAATGCACCTAGTGTATGGATTAGCACAGGGCCCACACGGTGTGCTCTCCCATGTGGCACAACATCGCTTCGCAATAAATGTGTGGGCAAGTATGGTCGGCGACTGCTTAGTCGGCACATACCTGTTACCATCCCGCATGAACTTCGCTAAATATCGGATCTTTCTTGAACAAGTTCTACCAGAGTTACTTGACGATATTCCAGCAAAAGTGAGACGCAACATTTGGTTTCAACATGACGGGGCGCCTGCCCATTATGGAAGGTGTGTTCTTGACCATTTGAACAGGCGTTTTGGGCGTCGATGGATTGGCCGTGGTGGACCCGTTGCCTGGCCCCCACGCTCACCTGATTTATCGAGCCTTGATTTCTTTCTGTGGGGGTCCTCAAATCTATCGTGTATGAATCGCCTGTGGAGACGGAAATGGATCTCGTGGCGAGACTCGTCTGCGGTGCTGCTGCTGCTACTGTCAAAGTAACAATAGGTGTGTTCGACCGTGTCCGCCAATCCATGCTGTGTCGGTGTCACGCATGCATCGCGTCTCATGGTGGAACCTTCGAGCATCTGTTGTAACATCATGAAATGCATCCATCTCGTACTCCACTGTTAATATTATGTCAAATAAATGTCTGCCACTAATTACTGTCTTCTGTCATTTCTGCTTCTTATGCCTCTGCTACTACTTTCCCGTGACGTTTCCGGTTATGGGTTCCTATGCGATTCACATTTCTTTAGATGTTACCTACCTCCCCTAAACGTTTGTACCAATATTTTTGCGACACCCTGTATAGGTACACTGCATTTACGTAGACTAATTCGATGGTAGTATGGATAAACGTCGTGAGTCATCCGACTTTGACAGAGGGATGATAGTGGGTGCCCAACGCATGGGTCACTATCGCGGAGGTTGTACAGAAATTGCACTATGCCCGTTCGATAGTATCAAGAATACGCCATTTTTGGAATAACATCTCATCGTGGACAGCGTTCTGGGCAGAGAAGGGTAGTGGATGAACCTGGCTGTTTGTCTCGCATTGTTTCAGCCAACCAAAGCTCAACAGTGGCACAACTCACCGTCAGGTTCAACGGGGAAGTGCCAGAAACGTCTCCACCAGGACCATATGGCGATCATTAGCCACAATAGGTTATGGGAGCCGTCGACCCACCAGAGTCCCATTGGTAACACCACGACACAGGACTCTACCCCCTCAACTGGGCGAAAGAACATTGGCACTGGTCCTTGGATGATTGGAGACTGGTCACCTGGTCCGATGAGTCCCGTTTCCGGTTATTTCGAGCGGACGAGAGGGTGCGTATCTGACGGAAACCGCAGGAAACTATCATCCGTCATGTCAACAAGGAACTGTTCAAGCAGGCGGACGGTCGGTAATGCTCAACTGGCATACGTTGGGACCTCTAGTACGTCTAAACGCATCTCTGAATGGTCCACGTTACGTGGACATCCTTGCGGACCATCTGCCTCCCTTCATGGTGATCGTGCATTCACAGAGCAATGGACTCTTCAGCAGAAAAATGCGCCTCCCCACCGAGCCGTAGGGACTAGAACATAGTTCGAAGAGCCTTCTGCAGATTTTATCACCATGAAATGGCCTTCCCCATCACCGGACATGAACCCTGTGGAAAGGTCCATTCTAGCTTTGGATCCTCCACCCAGGATTGCGACGGAATTATGGACAGCGATGCAGCAAGCATGGATGGAAATACCTGTGAAACGCTTTCGTGAACTAGTGGACCTCAATGCCTTGCCGTGTGACTACCCTTATCCAGGCGAAAGTTGGGCCTAACCGTTACTAAGTAGTTATTCCCACGATTTCTGGTCACTCAGTGTACATCAAAGCATTCACGTTATATTATACAGTGTTTGAAAATGATGTCCCTTAAATTTCCACCACCATTGCGAACATAATCCTTTGCTCATATTCACACATACTCCATGTTCACACATGTAAAAAAAAATAAATAATAAAAATAAAAAAAAATTGATTTCAGTGAAGATAAACAGAATATTAGAATTTTATTTTCAGTTTTAATGACAAAAGTCAATCCTAAATCATAAAAAGGTATCAGCAGTAAAGCACAGGCGAATCCGTATAAGCAAAGTGCTTCTCAAATTTGACAAAATTAAACACCATTATATCAGATGTAAAACCAAGTGCAAGTTAGGAGCTTGCACCCTTTCAGGGAAGTGCAACAGCGATGAACAGCTGAAGCATGGTACAACTGCTGCCTGCAATGACATTGTTTTGGGCTTCTTAATTTATGTCTACTCAAAGATCTAAAGGAAGTATATACAACACTGCAAACTAATTGTCATTACTCAGGACAATGTCAAAGTTATCTTTAAATAACATTGACAAATTGCTTTTTCTGGTACATTTTGAGATCAAGGAACAGATGACACTAATAGATAAACTTATCACACAGACCACAATCGTTTCGTGTCAGTTTATGCTTATCATCTTGTCCTCTTTCATAAGGGATTAGTCAGTCTCGTGATCTTACCACAATCACGAAAACATTCTCCAATAAATTAATAGAATATCCAATGCAGCTTATACTTAATTGAAGGGTTTCATTTCTTTTGGCTAAATGAGATCTCGGGATTCAGTTGGAAAAGGTGACTTCCGGGTATTTAGAATGACACCGTAAACAGATTTAAAAGAGATGTTAAATGCCATTGCTTTCATCAACTATAATTACCATAGACTTAATGAACTAAGAGTGTTATCCTAATCTTGTTGCTATGGTGACATCCCAGAAAGTATCTTGACATCGAGCGAAGAGGCCAGGGGAGATTAGCAGCGACAGTTTCTGTTTGCTCGGTATATAGGTTTAACAAATTAAACTTTCCAAAGAGTGGTATACTTAGAACATCTTTTACTAATAAGGATTAGTTTACCGTTAGATGGAGTCACGCGTAAGATTATCTTACGCTGCGTTGAAAGCGGTGTAATCGACATCAAATATACTTATGGCAGTAAGTTCGAAGGCTTGTGGATTATTGAGAGCCCTTTCCCAGAGAGGCGGACGCATTTAAGATTTCCTAAATATGATTAAGACAAAGAAAAAAATTAACTGAAAACTCAAATAATTGAAGACAAACAATTCAAGAACTTTAAGGTTTTACAAAGAATTGGTCCTAAAAAGAAGGGTTTTCTGAAAAAGTTTTCAAAGAATAAGAAGTTTCAGCAATCAGCACGAACGCCACACATCCCCAGTACGATTTCCATTGAACCGCTTTTTGTTTTGTCGACTGACTTATCGATCTGGTCGTTAGCACATTTCTACTACAAAGCAACACCATCAAGACACTGACCTCTTAACTGTGGAATGAGAGTCCAGACATTGTATTAACGATAAAGGTGCAGTCAATTACGAAGTACTTCTTTCGTCTAGAATCCAGAAAACGTCTTCTCTTTGGGTGTTGTTCAAAGTACAAGGAGGCTAGAGCCTACGGCAGTAAATTTTATGTATCTTAAAAATTCAATTATTAAATAATTGGAATGTCCATTTATTACACATTAAAAATACCGTTTTCGGATATATTTTTGTACAGGATATTCGCCTCGAATTTGGCATCAATCATACATCATTTGATTCAATTATAAAAGAAAAAAAGATCATTATAGAACCATTACTTTTGTAAGATACTGTAAATAATTAAAATCTTGTAAATAATTTCCATTCCAGACTTTTTGTACTCCCTTCTAGACAGTCGACTGTGTAAAAGGGGTGAAAGTGAACATTTACTGAAATAAACAGAATAATAAGAAGGAATGGGCCAAAGGTCATTCACGAAAGGATGGTGGCTGTGTATGGCAACAGTGCATCTTCGGAGTACAGGTGAAATTCAGGTCAAACCAATTCGAGTGGAGTAGTCCATCGAATATGATTCATATCCAAGAAGGTCTGACAGCGACCACTCCTATCTGAAGGAACTGATATAACCATCCTTCATGAACATTTAGGGATGACTAATGTTAGTCTCCAGATTTCAGACCCCTGTGCAGAAATTCCCGACAACCTTCACAGCTGGCATGATTATGGATACCATTTTTTTGGATGGCGAAAAAATTTCGTATCTACTTGAACACAAGCAGACAGTCAATGGGGAGTCATGCATCCCTACTGTACAACCTAAGGGCTGGAACTCTTCAGGGATCTGTGTTGGGTCACATCTTATTTCCAATTATTAAAACTATTTTGATTTTATCCTATATCCCACTAAATAAATAAATATTCATTTATTGCAAATACAGCAAGCCCATCACAGCACATGGCTAGGGGCAGATAAGAATACAGAGGAAATGATATAAAGTATATGTACATAGCAAATTTTATATAGATATTAACAATGGCTAGGAATTTTAGTTATGAATTTAAAAAATTGCAGAACAGGGCATTGAGCTTTCAGCTGCCATTACTGGGTTGGATTATTTTTCTTCATTTCATCGGAGATCTGACTCCTGTAGGCTTTAGAGTTGATTAACCTGTTGCAATCAATGTTGTGATGATTTATGAGGTGAAGAGATGCATTGGGGAACATTCTGTCCATTTGTTTGAGCCTGGAGAGGTTGGATTTGAATCGCTGGTTTCTTGTATTTTCCCTGTTGAGGGCAGCTATTATATTGCCTAAATTTGGTGAATCGCATGCAGAGGTGATTATCTTTGCAAGAAGCATGACTCCAGACTCGTTGATCATCTGTTGCAGAGGCTCTGTTTTTAGGTTTTTATAAAGCTGTTGCCTGGATATTGTATGGGGAAAGCGAAGCTTCCTATTGAGCCATCTAAGAACCCAATATTCTAGGGCATGGAATTTCTTGACGGTTACTTGGGGAGCACCAGACCAGATTTCGGAAGCATAGGACAGAATGGGAAAGATGCATCTTTGAACATGCTTAATGACTGTTTTTCTGTCATGAATCGCTGCTGTTTCTTGTTTGATTAACCATTTTGCTTTTTGAATTTTTTGAGCAACATATAAATAGTGGGCATTAAAGGAGAGATTTTTATCAAAAACAACTCCAAGGTCTTTGTGAGCATAAACATTTGGGATTGGGACATCTGCAATTTTTATTTCTATGTGGTTGGGTTGTTTCTGAAGGGAATAAGTAATTTGAGCAGATTTGCTCGCATTTATATTCAGATTTAGATCTTTCAGGTACTCGATGATTTCAGAAATCTGTGAATTCGCATCATTGATAACTTTAAATCATCGGCATATGCCAGTAGATTTGGATTTTCTTGTAGAAGTGGTTGAAGAGATGCTGAAAATATAGTACTGGAGAGAACGGCTCCTTGGGGAATGCCTGTTGAGGTTGTGACGAGAATATCGTCAGTATTAGTGGGGAAGAGGAGAAGTCTGCGATTTAGGCTGTATTGAAGATAGGAAATAATCATTGTGTCAACGAGAAAGTGATTTTTTAGTATTTGAAAGGATTTTTTGAGATCTATGTTGTCGAAAGCACCTTTGATGTCAAAATAAAGTACATCGCATTGTGCCTTGTCTTGAAATGCAGTTTGGATGCGTACAATGGTGTCAGCTAGGCTTGTTGTTGTTGTGGAGCGCCCTCTGGGACCAAAATGCATATTGACAGGTGCCTTGGCGAAGATTGCATGTTGAAGATATGGGAGCATGATTTTTTTCAATAATTTTAGTTATTATTGACGAAACAGCAATTGGTCGATGGCCGGGATGGTTATTTCTGCAAGCTTTTTTAGGAATCAGCGTAATCCTGAAAGTTTTCCACTGTCTTGGAAGGAATGGCTGGCAGATGCACCTGGAAATGATATGCACTAACGAATCAATGATGTATACACTGGACAATCTAATAATAAAACCAGGGATATCGTCAGGGCCTTCACTACTATCAGGGCATATTTGGTTAACTGCACGCTGAACTGTATTTTTGTTCACAAGTTGCAAGTATTTATTAAGATACTTCAAATGCTTCTAGGACGGCCATCAACTTCCATCTCTCAAATTTCCACACCTGCTAATTAGAAAACTATACCGTGTGAGTGGGCAGTGCTTTTTCATTGAATATCAATAATTTAACGATTTTCTCCAGATAAAAAGATAATAATTAAGGAAATGTGGAGAGATTAAGCACATGAAGGTGCTAAGAGCAAATATAACGAAAATGCCTTCATTACTTGGGAAAATAAACACGAAGGCGAGATTAATGACTTTAAACAATTATGGATCTAAAAGGCAAAGTTTACTTTAACTTAAGGTGGCCTTAAATGCAGATATCTTATAGCCAATGTTATTTTTAACGTCGCTTCTAAGTTTAACTTTCGTGCAATCCATCCATTGATAAATGCATCAGCTCTTGCTTCAAGCAAATATCATTAATTGTACAAATGACAGTACAGATACCGGTAATGAATTAGAAAAAACGCATGCTCATAGTCACCGAACGCAGCTCAAAAGCATGAATGCTCGAAGGCTGCAGTTCTCATTTGGCCACACGAATTGCTTCAAATTAATGGTCATAATGACGTAAAACAGTGGCTTTACTATCACGCGTATACAGTGCCTTTGCAGACAGAGTTTGCGACCAAACTCTTGCTAGGTTGGTACTTGGTAGAACGAGATAGCGAATTTCAACACCATAGCTAACTCTAACGCGCCATTCGTTAGAGACTGTTGAATGGTAATAAACAGTGAGGTGATTAATTAAACACGTAGACCGGTGCTGGAAGGAAAAGGAAGTAATTATCTAGCCAATTAGTGGCTCACGATTCTTGTGGTGCTAGTGACAGCAGATAACAAATAGGAATTCAAGACGGCAATGAAGGTTCTTCTTTCTGTTGCCGAAGCCAAGCAGCTTACCAAATGAACGTGTAATAGTTGGCTTCCGTCGTTAACTTCCAGACAAAACAAAACAAACAAAAGCTTGGTTCGAAACTGCTTCGGTATACAATGGAGTCATGTACAATAAACTTAGCACATTGTGTACTACGAGGTGAGAATCTTGGATATAATGGTTGACTGAAATGACTCATTGATGTTAGCAAACCAAAAAAGACGCCATTCTTTGACTATAGACGTATGTATCCCTTGCGTAATGAATTGCTACAATATGTTCGTATTTTGGGAGGCAATATATTGCTATGGTGTTATGCAAATCACGGCAAACTAAATTGATCCCTATATCGTAGATGAGTTATTCAGTCGGTGATTTATATTTATCTAGTACTGCTGGTATGCAGAAGGTGCAAAAGTCCACACCACAGATGCATAAAGAATGAAGAGGTTAACACTCATGGAAAGTTATTGACAAAGAGCTTGTGGCAAAGTCTATTAGTCCTTGCTTAAAATTCCGTAGCACTACATAAAATTTCTTTTTCGAATCACATAATTGATATCGAAAGGCAAGGTTATTGGCCTAAGTTATGCATATTTATTTAGTGGATCAGCGCCCTATTGATGAAGACACAGGCGTCACTTCAGACATGTTTTTTCGAAGAAGAAAGCTGTGGTGCAGCTCCATGTATAAATCATACAATGTTGGAGATTACAGTAATGTTCATCTGTAACATCGCGCGTTTTGTGATCACGTGCTCGTACCTTCTCGAAGGATGTTCCCATTATGAAGTCTGCTGTGAACCACACCAAACAGTAATGTGGGCATCGGAGAAAACGTTCACCCATGGCACTTGACGGCGATGCCCACCACACCCGACAATTATGGATATTCACACCACTTAAAAAGTAGTGCAGGAAACTTAGGAAGTAAGCAAGGAGCAAAGGAAAGTTGCTCACTGTTGGCCACAGAATATGTAGTTATTGCAATAACGCTCGCGCTCTCTCTCTGTCTGTCTGTCTGTAGCGTACTAGTAAGGTCAAATGACACGAGATCACCGGTTTTTGAAGTGAGGGCGACGCAGATGCCCAAATTTCAGCAGCGTATAAAATATCCGGATAAACAGTGGCTTGAAGATATCTGGTAGTGGTTGCGGCATCGTTGGAATGAAGTAAGTGTAGCTTCGCTCTCCAGCGTAGGGTGTTAAATCGCTTCCGGAGGTATTCTGTGTGAACATTAAATTTCAGCTACGGATCAAAATAGACACCGAGGTCCTTATGGCAGGTAACCACTGGGATGAGAGTACCTAAAACTGAAGGTTGAATTATTGTTGGTTGCTGTTTCAATGAGTAAACCATTATTGCAGATTTTGAAGGTTTAATCCAAACATCTTCAAGTAAGTTGAAAGGGCGGTCAAGTTCTCTGTGATGGAAGACGTAATTGCCATTGGGTTTGCAGACGGTGGGATTACGGTAAGAAACTTTATATCGTCGACATATATTAGAGCATCATCACGAGGACTCATGAAAGGAATCAGAATGGCTGAGAAGCCAAGGCCAGACAGGACACCACCTTGTGGGACTCCTGCATTGATTTTTCTTGTAAAGTGGGTCTCTTCAAAGTGAGGTGGACACTTCTATTCCTCAATAAGGCGGTGAGGAAAGCTAATAGGTCTCATTGTCTCTCTTACAACTCTTCTATTCCCCTCCAGATGCATAATCTGCACTTAAAAGTATTACACTTCAATTGTTATTTTTCGAACCATAAATGCAACCATCCAAATCTTCTTTTAAAACAACGTGGCCTGGGTTCGAATTGTTAAGCATCCTTCTCACCCTCAAATCATCAGCAAACTTTCACAGCATATCTTGGATACCCTCTTCAACATCATTTATGATAATTAGAAATACGAGAGGACCCCACTTGTTACACTGGTCAGCCAAGAAGATTCATATTATATCAACCATTTATGCTAATCCACTGTTTATCTTTAGTCAGCCTGCGATCCAGGGCTGGATCTTAGGAGACACCACGCTGGATCGCAGATTGTTGAAATTCTGCACCCACGTTTAGCCACGGAAGCTTAGAATTACAACGAATCTCGTATGATTTACAGTAACTATCATCGTGAAATCGAGAGAGCCGTTATTTTTCTACAATGGTTTGTTTTAGGTGAATTTGTAAACAATAGTAGACCGTTGGAAGTTGAAAATCATGTATGTTTTTAAACGCGTTTCCAAAAATAAAAGGATCGCCATGACAATAATAAGCAACTCAAGGTAAGGTAAGATACATCCATTCTTCCATATCGAAACAGTTCACGACTTTAGATTTAGCCACACTTGTATTTATTACACATCTCCCTTCAAAAAGAATTATTTAAGGGCCATTCTCAGCTTAAAGGAAATTAAGAATCAAAATAGCTCATTTACCCTCCTGATAAATTTAAAGATTCACCCGATTTTATCAGGTAATTACTGAAAATTTTAATACATTTATTTCTCGTCCAAATTGTTTTATAACATAATCCAATGCACTGATTAATTGGACTTTCATGATATCGATTCCAGCTGCTCTTAGAGAAGACGTATTCATTTTTTTGCCATTTTTTTGGGGGGGTGGCAATTTGAGTGGAAAAAAAAGTAGTGATAGTATCCGAAAGCCTTTAAATGTGGGTTATTATTTTGCGGTTTCTCTAAAAAGCAACTTCTGTTTAGAAGTCAGAAAGTCATTTAGCTCTTCCGGTAAACACATCCACCTGTTTTTCCAATAATTTTTCAAGACTAAACTAAATCTTGCCACAGTGAAATTGATAAAAAGCAGGAACTTTTACACCCATAAAGCTTTTCATATTCGTGGTATTATAAATACTTTGTCTGACAGTTGAGGCACGCAGAGCCTCAACTGCCAACGAAATTCCACGCATATTTGCACTTGAGATTCACGCTTCTCTGGTTATATTCCAGTGCCATTCTAATGAAAAACTTTAGTGTTATGAGGAAAAGCACAACAGGATTTACCTACACCAATTTTTGAAGAAGAAAATATGCCGGAAGAATTCAGTCTGGAAGGCGTGTCCTTTTAATGTTCATTTTAATGATTTCAGACTGAACTTACGGTCAACTTTACAAGTAGAGTTAAAGTAAATCAGTGAATACCACGATCAAATGTTCTCTGCCTACATTTACTTTTTTGGGTTTTTTTACTAACGTATATTCCTAACTGAAAGTTAAACCTTACTAAAATTAGTGGATTAAAACAATTTGGAAATGATTTCACGTGGGGGTTATCCATGGATTAATCTTTGAAAGTATTGTCTGATGATGGAATCCAGTAAAGATCCTGAAATGTAACCCATTTAATAAGTTTAGGAAAAAGGTCAACGTCTTAATAAACTACATTTTGCCTTATCCACGTGGTAAAAGTGGTTCATTTCAAAAATTAATGATTAAAACTCATTTGTATATCCCCTTTTTATTTGTATTCATTTGTATTTATATATGAACACGTTCTATTCGAAAAGTATAATGTTTATTAAAAATTTTTAAGAAAGTTCAGCAACACTTCAGCCGATGTTGAAATTGTATTTTTCGTTAAAAACTATATCATCTCAGTTGTTCTGCCAAGGTTAACTGCCCAAAAAATTAATTCCAAAATTAAAAATGTTATTCCAGAGAAACAGGGGGAAAATATCCTTCGTACAGGAATTAAACCACTCTACATGGGTTTCCATGTTTGTAATGGAAGAGCTGTTTTTAACTCAGTTTTTTTACAATGATTTCAGAATGTTATTCGTTTTCTATCACATACCGTTTTTTCAGAAATCACCAAGTTGATGTCATGAGTTGTATTGTTAAATGTGTTAAGTTAGGAGTGAATGCTGGGAATTTGTAAACTGAATCTTCACATATTGGAAACACCGCCTTCAGTCATATGTCTCTTGACCTGGAGAGCCTCCATGCACTTTATCAGTATGAGCTCAGTTCATTTTTGAGCTTATAGTGTCAAACCCATTATGAAAAATGAGAAAGGCATCGTCATTCAAGCATTTGATCAATCCCAAAGTATTCTGTTATATTGGTAAGAAATTATGAAGTCCTCAATCAAAGACAAAATATTACGAAACGAAATTTGTAAAGCAATGTATATTGTGTTTATTTTGGAGTGAAACTCCGTTACCAAGAAAGACAATGGGCTCCACATATAGTTTTCCGAATTTGTGCTGAAGCATTCATATTGTAGAAAAAAGTAAAATGAAGACTGCAATCAATTTCCATGATTTGGCGGAGCCTACAGACCACTGTGAGGACTTACTTTTGCTTAGTTAATGTAGAGAGATACAATGTAAAGGGTAAGAAGGCATTGTGTATCTTAATATTCCATCTGCCATTAGACCAGTCTCACATTGAGATAACCTGCCGATTAAATGTTATCCACTTACATTGGAGAATATAGCAGCAGAGTGCTGAAAGTGAAGCTTCTGAAAATGACACAGAAGTCTACACGCCTAGAGTCATTGAGTCTAGTCCTCAACGGTTCTCACAGCGTGAACTCAATGATCTGATAAGAAAATAAAAATTAGCAAAGGAATTTGCAGAACTCCTTTGTTCTAGACTGATGTCAAAAAATCTAGTACATGGCAGTTTTTCCTCATGGTACAGTCACAGAGAACTAGTCCCCTACTTTTCAGAAGAAGATTCTATGTTGTTTTGCAGTAATATGAATTATATTACTGCAAGACTATTAAATAAAGACTTTATGAATCATAATAGTATTAAGTACTTTTTGACTCAGAGCAGTCCCATGGAAATAAATGTGGGTCAATTTCAGTAGATTTCTGTGCATTTGAAAAGAAACATGAGAACTTGAAGTTGTTGACAAATATTACGTATGAAGAACATGGTTGGTCGATCTGTGCTGACCTTAAAGTGACAATCATGTTACTTGGGCAGCAGTCCAGCTACACAAGAATGCCTTGCTGCTTGTGTGAGTGAGACAGTCGGGAAAGGAGTAAGCTCTAGGATGTCAAGCTCTGGCTAAAAAGGGACAGTTTGTTACCTGGATCAAAGAACATAGTTCACAAACCACTGAAAAACTCAGACTGTCCTCCTTCCACATGAAACTGGGTTTGATGAAACAGTGTGTGAAAGCTTTACTTCAGGAAGATCCCTGCTTCAACAACTTTAGTAGTAAATTCCCATTGATCACCCAAGAGAAGCTAAAATATGGTACTTTTGTTGGACTTCAAAAATTTTCAAACTGATGAGGGATCGGAATTTTAAGGTAACTATGATTAAAAGAAAAAATAAGCATGAATTAGCTTCAGGTCTGTTGCTGAGCACTTCTTAGGGAACTAGAAGGATCCAGACTTTAAAAATACAATTGAAAATATGTTGGCTTCAACACAAGTGTAAAATAAAAAGGTACATATTTTCCACTCCCACAGACTACTTCACAGAAAAATATGGAAGTGAAAGTGAAGAAAGGGCGAGGGGTTTCACTAGGACATTAAAGGCATAGAGATGAGATACCAGGGGAGGTGGAATGGCAAAATGGCTGAATGCTGAAGAGGGCCAGAAGGATCTGCAAGAAAAATCAAAGAAACGAAAAAAAAATTTGACCTATCGTAGATCAGTTTTTAAAATGAGAGCAAATGTTTAGTGGACTTTTTACCACACTGTCCTTTTTAATAGCGTTTTTAAAATGTATTTAAACATAAAGTCAGGCAAAAGTAGCATTTTGTTATAATTGCAAATTCTGCCAAAAATGATAAGGAATTTCTTATCAAAAACACACCAGATTTTCCAATAAATTGGCTAATGAGTTTAGAGATAACTGGGTTCCGAAAAAGAATAAATGTTTACTTACCAAAAAACGTGCATCGGCATTCGAAAACTGCGCTTCAAATGTAGCTGGAAGTTTGAAAAATAAAATATTTAATTAGCTGCGCATTCGGTAATTTAATCATTTTGAGAAATAAGATATTACTTTAAGGTGAAGTACAAGAAATGGAGCTAATCTAAACTGATTAAATCAACATTTTTTCTCAACACTGCTACACCAAAGAAAGCTGTCAACCCATCATTTTAAAGGATAATAATAATTAGTGGGTGTATTATATATATTTTCATTAGTTGCATATTTCTTAATGATGAAAACTAACCAAGTAAGTAGAATCATTAAATAAATACGGAGTTTTCTTATGATTTTGTCTGCGAAATACAAACAACCATTTTCATAATCCACTAGTAAGCCGTACAAGATTTTAAATGAATTCCCAGAAGGGGGCGATGATGCGGATCTTTCTGCTATCGTAACGATTCCATCTTTATCTAATGAAGCTGCTAATTACCTTGGGGAATATGAAGAGGATAAGTAAGGCACTTTCTTCTTCTGTGTTCTAATGTAATCCCTTGTGGCAATCTGCAGGAATTTTGTTCTTTCTCTGGCTCTTGTCACCAAGTCATCCACTAAGATTAGCCGAGCGAAAGGAATTCGAAGGGGTAGAATACTACTCGCACATTCGGGCTGTGTCGTTTGACGTTCATTCAATGTTATGTACGTATGAGGGCTTATGGTCGTCTTTGTAACTTGATTGGGATCAAATATTAGCGTGTCTTGAATACCTCCCTCGCTGAAAGTTCGTAGAATACAGCTTATGTATAAGCCCCATAGCTATCAAAGTTTACATCATCCCCTTGTGAAATTAATTTCATCCATTAAGATGAAATTTATTTCACAAGGGGATGACGTAAATGGGAAAGGTAATTATAAACAGATCAGCTCTTTTTATTAATTTTACTTCCTGAAAATTTGGATAAAGACACGATATTTAGAATAACTGATTATGAGCAGATTTTCCGACTCGAGGAACAGTCATACGCTTAAAGGGTAAAAGTCACCTCACGCAAATACAGGGGCATGTACACTGCAATATAGAAGGGAAGGGCTTGTACTCCTTCAGTATTTGTGATCAGCCACTGCGATTCTTCAAGAACAATTTCGCAAGCAGTTAGGTCTTTCATCAAAAGGAATCCAAATTTGAATGCAATACAATCATCCCAAGACTTCTCCGAATATGGAAACTTTAGAAACCTCACAGTTCAGACTCTGGCACGATTCAATTGGACTGGAGAAGCGCGAGCGTCTCCAAATCACAAAGGAGATGCGAAAGACGTGATAGGCAACTACAGATCAGTGATGTTGACTTTAGTAGGGGGGGTTAAGACCATGGAATCAGTAGTTAATTATGCAATTCAGGGAAACTAGACCAGAATAGTACCCTAAAAGGAAAGTGTCATAAAAACTGGAGAAAACTGAGATTACTGGTAAGATCTTTCGCTGGATCAAGGGTTATCTAAACGACAGTAGCCATAAACAGACATTTCTCAGGTTGGATTATAAAGTAGAAGTGGAAGTGCTCAAAGATCAGAATTGATCTTTAACTGCTTATGGTCTTTAATCAACCCCTCCTACCTCTAAATCATCAACAGACTGATGATTTAGATGATCCATGGGAAGTTGCCAAAGTCTGCTGATGATTTAGACGTAGGAGTAGTTGATTAAAGACCATAAGCAGGCCCTTCAATGTTCAGATGCATCGGATGGATGCAAGATGGTCTGAAAATTAACCATCGAAGTTTAATGCTTCTAAATGAAAGGTTTTGCACCCCTAAGAAACAGCAATCTAGGAATTAGTTATAAGCTAGGAGGAGGGGGGGGGGAGTTAAAATTGATTTAAGCCGAAAATGATAGGGTTTACTATTCAGTCAAATATGAAATTTTCCATAAAAAGTGTAAACGAATAGCTACAGGGGTATATTGTGTTCTGTGTGTGATATTAGGCATTTTACAAGTATTCATCGCCTATTTATATAAATAAGATGGTGAGACCGCATTTGGAATATCGAGTTTCGATTTGGAAACTGCGGTTGAATAAAGACCAAATTTCAAGAAAGCAACCAGATTAGTTTAGGATGCTAATCGATATCCCTGCGAAGAACGGTTTTGATGGTGCGAACTGCAAAGCTTGATAAATAGACATTTCACGAGGGACTGAATTCAGGAACACAAAGCCCTAAAGGGAATCAGTAGCTTGAACGAGGGAGGTATCTTTTCAGTGGCAAGAAAGAAGAGAGCCAAAGGGCAAAAATAACTATTGCAAAGTAACAGAAGGTTGGATCTCAGGAAGGTTTTTTGGGTAGCTTGTTGCAGGAAACTGCAATAAATTGCTTGAAACAGTCGAGGTACAGAGTTGGTTAAAGTTCAGAGCAGCAATAGGTAGTCACTTTTTCGCAATGGGGAACGTACATTTTTTTATTTTGGCAGATGAAGAAAAAACCCGCCTCCTTGAATTATGTATCCATTCGCGCAAAACGCAATTCAACAGTTCCCCTCTTTAATAGAGGGACAATAATCTGACAGATTACACTCATTCTTTGTGAATTTCAACAGTTCTTTAGTGTGCATACACATCTACAATTCCTCTTTCCACCGTTATGAAACAGATGATTTTTATCTAAGAAAAGACATACAATTTATCGAAGTGAAGCTTAGGAACAATTCCGTGAACAAAATATATTAAGTTTGGGTCCTGATGCACGAATGATCAATGGGTTCAAATATCCATACTACAAATTTATCAAGTCTTTAATGAGATATATCAAGTATTATATCAATAACTTGAAGGTGCAGTCAAAAATATGAAGATTATAATGAAGCTATTTTTCAGTTGGAAGTAGAGTTCCCAAGGAGAATTTTTAAATACGCCAGAAATCTTTAAAGATAAGATGGTTTTACTTTAAGGTTCTCCTGCTATCCTAGAAGAGAATTTTGTTTTAAGTTAAGTAAAAGCCTAGTTCTTGGTGTCGATCTTCTGAGGGAGCAGAAGTTCCCCATGATTGTGTACTTAACTCAATAATTAAAACGCTATTCAAAATTTTAAGTGCGAGCACAAGAATTATACGCATGTGATCAAATATAATCAGTCAGCCAATTAACCGACATAAAAATTCACCATATCTTAACTTGACAGATCCCAAGAGACAGATGCAGTTTGGTGCACATTTTTTGTAGCCGTTAGGTTGACTCCAAATTGCATTCCTTAAATATTTATAATTTAAACCAAACCTGCAATAAAGATAATTTAACTATGTTGGAATTAACAGAACAGCTGGCTCTGTAGACTTGAATAGGAAGGTGATTATTTTTATTAGCTATGTAATTTTTATTAGCGATCTAATTCCATATTTTTCCACGCGCTATAAATGACATAGATAAATCACAGCCGCAGTTTTTCTTTTTCACCTTAAAGATGTCAACACGACGCAATAATTTTCTTTTGCCCTTAGAAAAGGCAGTAATTAAATTGTTCAACTATTACTCTTAGCCCCTTTGGCGGAAAAAATGAATGGTTGGTGTCATACAGCCGATGAAAAAGTGTCATCAAAATGGGAAAGACATTACCAGCATGCCATACACAGTTCGAGACGTGATCTGTTAAGTACTGTTATTAAAGCTCGGAAATGATAAAGGGGCTCTTTCAGTTTCCTCGGATGACGTCCCTTTCAAGACGATACAGATCTCCAGGCTTGAGATGTAACGGTACAACATAAAGGAACTCTGTTTTTTAAAATGCACGATAGCATCTATCGGATGTCGTTTACTTGGAGAGTAAGGAAAGAGAATTTATCCATTCGAGTTCGTGATGCTTAGGAAGGTCAACCTCATTAAGCAGCTGCAGCGAAAAACCTCGGTAAGCTTTAAGGTGCAAAGACGAATCCAACACCGAAAAATTTATTTCAACTGGAATGCTGCTGCAATTAGTGAAGAGAATCTTATTTTTACATGAAACTTGCGTTGCTTAACACTTAGTGTTCACAGCTGCAAAATTTAATAGGAGGAATAATTACATTAAAAAATCATTTTCGCTCTCTTCTCATGCTTCGAACTTGCACAATCTGAGTCCTTTCCGGCGATAGTTTGTCGTTCCCTCTCTCTTATTCGTTTTCTTCCTTTCTTAAGGGTTGTTTCTTTTGCTATTCTTTCATCATTTCTATGTGACGTTTATCAGAGATGTGGGCGTCCTATTTTTCTCCATGGAGAACTTTCCCTACACAAGATAGCTGAATAAATTCCAGTGTCTAGCTATAGTACGTGTGGTAGTCACACCTCAACTGATATCGTTCAAAAGCTCGTATATGGCCTGCAGTCATGCACCACAAGTTCTACAAAGAAAAGTGTCTTCGGAAAAGTGTCGACAAGACATCTAAAATATCTTTCAGATACGGATGTGAACTTCACACTTACCTTAAAAATTGGAAAATGAGACCCGCAATCCGATTTCAAGGGACTAGCAAACAATTTCCACTCGTTCTTAAAAATAAATATTGAAGAAAAATGTCAGAAATTGTCAAACTTCTTTTGGATCTACTTCTTTTAGAACCTGCGGAAAAATAGCTGGAATGTGTATAGTTGAATCTGTAAATCTTATCCCACTATGCTGAGTTTTATCACGGAAAAATACAGATCTGGTTCTTTTCTACTCGTTGTATTCTACTCTTATTAATATCAAATTTTAGTGGTTTCAGTAGAAAGGAATGTGGGCTTTATTATAATCGCCAACCCACACTTTTTTTACTGAAAAAAAAAAAAAAAAAAAAAAAAAAAAAACACGAAAGTGAGGGTTTCCAAGAAGGGGGTAACGGCTTACAGAATAAAATTGTGCAGTAAAGAGGTTTTAAATTTATAAAAGTTAAAGCTTCGTCCTCTGAATTTTAGGTTGACAATGCACGGTAGTACCCGTAATAAAAAGATAAATTATCAAATTTACCGCTACCGTCATTTAGTGGAAGTTAAAATAAATCAGTTTCTTTGAACTTAGGAGTTATTTTGCTTCAGAACCCACCAGTATTGGAAGAATTAATACCGATATTTGAATATATGGCCTAAACTATCCGGACAATAGGAAACTGTTGGATCAATCATACCATGGTCTTCACCACTTAAAACTATAGGACCGATTTTAAATTACTCTACTCCCTTACTGGTTAAGCAGTTGCTGCAATCTCCAAGGACTAAGAACATAACACAAGACCCACAGATCAGAGCACCCAGCATCCTATTGCAAGTACAACAGAAAGTATCACTTCTTAGAAGTTCGAGGTAACTAGCATCATGCACAGGATTCCATATTCACAGCCCAGAGTCACGCCATCATAACTTTACAACAAGTAAACTTTCCAGCACTTCGGCTGCCTATGAATGTCCTGACAAATTGGATCTTATTAACAGACCAAACTGTTATTTGTTCTCAGCAGACAACTGCCATCGACCTCAAACTTCCGTCAAACGAGGTAGAACCAGAATTCTTCCTAATATCCATCAGACGAAACCAGAACTGATCAGTGCAATTGATAGAGTTTGTAGGATCAGGGTCTCCCAAGAAATCGCTGCAGGGGCTAATAATGTCCCACAGTTTAACATGAAGTCTCAGTCCCTATATATTGTATTCACTGTTTCACATTTGGGTTAACAATTCTCTCCGCCAGGTGCAGTTTTGTCTTGTTAAACCATTGCAGAATATTCCATGCTTTAAAAGACCTGAAGCACCTCAGACCACTGCAAAGCCCCTTGTCTCCTCAAGATAATGGACGACACTATCTTGCCTACTCATCAATCAACTATTGCCACAATCATTACCTATAATCCACTACTCTACTGCACAACCTTTAAGTGACTAATCTCTTCGCAACACATTTTCTGAACTTTGCAATTTAACATTGAAACTGCAAAAATATAAGTCGATCTCAAAGCAAACTTTTCCGTCGCTTATTTATGGAAGCCTGGCACCTATTTTACATAAAGAGAAAGATGTGAAACAGAAGTGAAACATCGTTGGAATCTAGATTTTTCCAACGATGAATTCAAATGGGTTAATCCTTAAAATTCACCGATGGAGATTCACCCAATGGTTTAAGTTTCTTCCATTCCTCTACCTGGAAAATATACTGGCTCATGGTGTAGTATTAAATCAAAGTTATGGGTTTATCGCCACCCAAAATGAAACTACGCCTCAGGTATGTATGTTGCTACAACCCGAAGATTTAAAGAATGAATTTTTCTGCCGTCTTATATGTAGTTGAGATTTGAGGTTTTGCCTTTCTCGCTGCTATTAATCCATTGTTTACTGCTGTACAGAGACAGCGTGGCATGGAGTCACGTGTCAGAAAGTGACCAGATGATTCATGCAACAAAACTATCTTCATTTTCTGGAATGAGGTGGATGGAGGATTCTGCTAAAGAGCACACCTTCAGAGTTCATTCCATTCACGCTAAATGACATTGCGAATTAGAGATTCGTCTAGCCAGAGCATATGCTTGAAATATTCTTAGTGTTCTTTAAACCACTTTTTTACATTTGGTATTGTGAACAGTTGCATAGTCATCTTGAAATCACTCGTGTCGATTGGAGTAAAGGTGCAACTTTATCTAGTGTATCTGATTAGCAAATCATGTTCAGATATTCTCTGGCGTTCCCCAGTGGAAACAGGGGAGAAAGCATCTGCCCTGAAAACACACTACGTTCCGTGACACCATATTCAGCATCTTCTACAACCTGCGTAGAAGAGGGTAGTTTCGATTCCCAGTGTTGTTTCCTCCATAAACGCACTCTTACATCCGTGCTGAAAAGGGTAAATTAGGACTCGTCGGATAATATGAATTTGCTTCCAGTCCTCTTGCATCCAGCCTTTTTATTTATTTCTGTTTAAAACATATATACGCAATCACCACCCACAGTTTATACACAAACTTCAAGGACAGCAACATACTAGACGGCTAATCATAAAGGAGCCAGAAAGGTAAATATCAATTCCAAAGTCACAGGTGAATATAAGAAAATGAATCTTCAAGCATACCTTGTATTTACTTTGTGTGAAGAATATTAGCGGATCGATAGTTAAGAAAATATATCTTAAGTATTATGTTGATACATCCGTTTGTGAACTTGGGACAACCGATTGGCATCCCATTTTAAAGGAAATAAATCTGGCACAGGACTGTTCGACTCCGGCCGCATATTCCAGTTGGAGATGGGTCTTTCTTTGTCTTAACTGAATTTGTTTTGATCATTTGCTGCACTTTTCAGTCATTCGCTTTATATTCTAACGCACTATTGTATTTAAATAATAGTTTTAAAGCTTTCGTTCTTTGGAGAGTCGACTTGCTGCTGAATTCCCTTTTCGCCTTCCACTGATTGCATACACTTGAGACGATCACTTTAGACCAGTGATTTACTTTGTTTCCTCAATTGATTTAAGCTAAATAGGTAAGATCAGCTGTCTTTTTCATGACCAGATCGAGAAATAAGCCTAGAAATCTTAACAGTATTGATCTGATACCAATTTGTGATCATGGCATGTGAAAACTTCTATTTGCGTACCGCACCCTTAATTATCTCTTTCAGAAGGTCTAATTTTTTGGCCAGTGAGTACAGTATAAAGAACCAGTGACGCACAGAGACACTTTGTTTGCAGATTTTGTTTGGTAGCTTTTACAAGGGTCAACACGCAACAGAAAACTTACATAACAAAATGGTCGTTGTGGAGAAATTGTCAGCCCCTCAATCCATCTTATCTGTGAGTGTTGTGTAAAGAATAGGTCTAGATATTGGAAAGATTAGAAGATTTCTGGGTAATCCCGCCACACAATGAGCCAGGATTCACATCCAAAGACAATTTTGGTAAGATAACTAGCAAGTAACGGACCCGTAGAAAATCATTGGAATTTATGCATCTACTAATATATATCACAAGGATGTCTCAATCTTAAATTCGAAGAGTTCTTACTTCATGCACCATATTGGAGATAAGCACTTAGTCTTAAGATGATTGAGGTGATGGCACAAAGCGTAAAAAAGTGCTTTCCAGCACACATCTCGAACCATGTGATTCTTCCATTTACATATTTTTGTACAGTTCTTGCATACAGCCGGAACTACCACAG
Source organism: Mastigoproctus giganteus (assembly GCF_048544385.1). NCBI lineage: Eukaryota > Metazoa > Arthropoda > Arachnida > Uropygi > Thelyphonidae > Mastigoproctus > Mastigoproctus giganteus. Next base: position 146,406,333 of record NC_143586.1, on the reverse strand, counting down.
TCCTAATAAAATGGCCAGTGTGGGTGTGTATGTTGTCTGCAAGCGCGCCTTTGGACAACGAGTTGGAGTGCCTATTTGTAAGGACTGATGTAACGAACTACAAAATTTCGCCCTAATCTCATAATGGTATATCAGATGTTTCAGCATGAATGTTGCTCTAAGATTTAAATAAAAGACAGAAACTTGAGATTCGGAGACAGAGGGCAAATCTAGCAATGGCTCTGAAATTAGTCACTACGAGAAAGGGAGTTATAAATTTTAAAAGGCAAATGAGGGAGAAGTTGTTCAAAAAGGAAGGGATGTCTTTTCAAGAATTGGCATAAAACACTGGCTCTGGAGATGGTTTGATATTGGATGAGTGCAGAAGACTCAATTTTGATTACTGGCTTCATACGGCGAGTTACACTGCTGAAAAAAAAGTAATAATCACCATACAGAAATCTATTAGTCAGACATTTGATAATAAATTAAAAAGATAGTCTACACATGCACCTATTCAAGTGTTGCAAGACCCAAAAAATCGATCCCGCAGCCTAGAACAATTAACGAAATGCAGCCAACAAAAGGAGAACTTGAAACTACAGCATATTCTTCTCCTACAAGCCTCGGAGGGATGTAAACTCAAGACCAGTGGAGAAATCAAAGATCTAGTACAACAAACCCTGAAGACAGATTTTAAGACGGCGAAAGTCAAAACGCTTAGGCCCATCCGGAATCGTGAAGTCTTACTGGAGACTACCTCCAAAGATGATTTAGTGACCATCTCAGCAGCCAGTAATCTTCAGAAATATCTTCGAATCCCCCAAACTAGCTGACCCGTCCGTTGTTTTGTACGGTATACCGTATGCCCTCACCAACGAAGAAATGTTGGAGGATCTGTTCTTCAAGAATCTTGCCGATTTAGGACACACCATTGAAGAGGTTCGGAGTGAAATCACATTTAGGTTTAATACCAAAGCTAAACAGGGATCAGTAACGTACCGAGTCATCACACTGCCACCAAACCTGTTCCGGAACCTGATGTCCCTTGACAGTATTTTCCTTGGGTGCAGCTCCCATAAATTTAAGCCCTTCACTGTAGTGACAAAAATGTTTCCTTTGCCTGGGGTTTGGACATACTTCAATGAATTGCACCAACATCACCAATATGTGGTCACTGTGTCCGAAGCGGTCATGTGCATGCCGAATGCCCCAGCAAGGATGAGCAGCGCAGCAGAGCTGTATTCATTGCAAAATAAAACGACGTGACCATAATCATTCTGTTAGAGATGCAGCCTACCCGGAATACCAAAAAGCACTAGAACCGGCACGACTTAGGACCGCGGATGGCTGAAACTGTCTGTCCTAGTCCCCAGTCAGCTGACCAAACTCCAGATATTCAGCTCACCAATCAACCATCTAAACAGATACCCCAAACACTTAGGGCCGTGAAAATTAATGGACAACGATCACGTGTTGGTGGAGGATGAAATCCGAAAAGCAGCTGGCTGAAGATAAGATTGATATTATTGCAATTCAGGAGGCATATGCAACCAAAATAGTTATATCAGATATTGATGTAACCATTACTATTAAATCACAGGGTACTCAACTCAAACAAGAATCATACAGCCAACCAATACAAACCCAAAAACTTGGGTAATTGTTCTAAACAAGAAACTGGATGTCCTGGGTGTTCATGGGCTCTTCACGAGGTTTCCAACCGGCATCCAAATCAGGCACCATTCAATGTCCTACTTAATATCCCTCTACTGTCCGCCCTCTGGATAGTTCGAGGAGTCTCTTAACTGTCTTGACCATACATTAGACTTTTTTTTAGGCTCAAAGAACATCCTAATTACGGCTGACGTCAATGCGAAGTCCCATTTCTGTCACAGCCCAGTTCCTGATCCCCGAGGGCTGCTGCTGGAAGATTTTATCTTCACCAGGAACCTAACCATCTAGAATTTACCAAACCAACTACCTACATATTGCAGTTCAATAGGACAGTCAAATATTGATGTAACCATTACTACCAATGATCTCTGAACAACCATACAGAACTGAACAACCATCCCAAACTGGACGCTTAGCGACCATAGGGTCATATTTCCACATTACTAATAACCAGCCGCCAGTCCCCCTCCATGAACAACAGCCTGGCTTTGTCCGATTCTCCATGAAAAAGTTAGATTGAGCAATATTTGAAGAATCCATTAAACAGGACTTTCCGGAATCAGACTCTTCCCATCTTACAGTGTTTTTGCCTGAAGAACTGGCAGATACCATCCAAATCGCCATAACCAAGGAATCCTACAGGTAGGCAAGTAAGAAGAGTTTTCACCAGACCCTGTGCTTGGTGGACAACGGAATTGACCAATATATGGAGAGATGCCCACAGAGCGCGAAAACAATATCGGACCCAATGAGATTGGCCAGCTCCTGATGTCACCCGGCTCTATAGAGCCTACATAAATAAGAAATATACATATACCAGAGAAATAGCAAAAAGAAAGAAACCTGTTCCAACCTTGTAAATGAATCAGATAATGCGAATGCATGGGGATTACTATACAAGTTAGCACGAGACTAGACTCTCGCAACTGACATCTTTGGAACCATCAAATCTGGTCAGCAGGAAACCTAACTGGGCTGACTCAATCAACGCCATTCTCAACAAACTCTTTCCTGATAACCCCCTGGAAGACCATCCCGAACACAGTACAATCAGAAGAGACAATGAAAAATACCAAACATCAGTGCAAACTGACCCATTCACAAAACAGGAACTTGAAGTAGTTCTTAAGATTAACATAAAAAATACCCAGGACTAGACATCGTGGAATATGCTTTCCATCATTACACTACATAAAATTAAACCCGAACTCTTGCTACTGTTGTACAACCAACAGTCTCTCTCACTCTTGTTTCCCACAAATCTAGAAGACTGTACTACTGTACTCCGTCTCATCGCCAAGCCCAATAAACCAATTGCAGAGCCGAGATCCTTCAGACCCATAGCACTTCTGGCCAACTTGGAAAAATCCTAGAACGGTTAATAACACTGCGCATTAAAAATCTGTCGGAATCTGATCTCGCCTGCACAATATGGATTTACCGCAGGAAGGGCTTGTGAGGAGGCGCTCTCAGACCTGGTCCTACATCTGGAGATATCCAATTACAAGTACGAAATGGCCTTTCATTGATTTTGAGGGGGCCTTCGACAACGTGTGATGGGAAAGCGCTCTGATATGCCTCAGATCGGCAGAATGCCCTCAGTCTATTGGGTAATCCGAAGCTACTTTTCAGAGCGATCGATCATCGTAAAATCTAAATACCAACAGATCCACAGGCCTATTTACTAGGGGGTGTTAAGGGTATCCAGCTCCCCTGGTTGTGCAGGCTAGGGTCTTGGGCGTGATCATAGACCACAGGCTGTCATTCCTACCTCACCTTGAAAAAAAAAAAAAAAACCAGGAAGTTTACAGCCTCCATCATTAGAATTTCAAGAAATGAGTGGGGCCTGTCCAGGAGGACCCTGCTCCTCTACTGTAAAGTGGTATTTCTTCCCCTAGTCGCATTAGCGGCTGGAGCCTGGTTCCACAGAATCGTAACCGTCAAAATGAAGCAAAAACTAAACTCAATCCAGAGGGCAATGCTACTAGCAACACATCGAATCTGCTGAACGGTGTCCACTGCGGTAATCCAGGTTATTGCAGGGACTCTGCCATTAGTCCTATATATAATATTTAGAGGATTAATGCTTCAGGCTCAAAAAAGAAATACCTACAGACCTATCGCTGAATGATGATAATAAAATGGAGAAAGCTCGATGCTTTAGCGAGCTAATAAATGTCTGGCAAACAAGGTGGAACAATTCCTCTGCTGGCACTGTGATCAGAAATTTCCTACCGGATGTCTCCTTTGTGATTTCGAAGAAGGTAGTTTACAATTGTCTGGAAATATCGTATCTTATTACTGGGAATGGGTGCTTAACGAAAAACTCCACCAGCTAGGCCTATTAAATACGGACGTCTGTTTCTGTGGAACAAAAGAAAACTGACAACATCTTCTCCACGAATGTGCGTGCCATGAAGAAATTAGGAATTAACTGCGAAATGAAGTCTCATCCTTCAGCATAAATCAAGTTGACCAACTTTTTTTGTTTTTTGTTAGTTGTTGGCGCATCGGCTTCTGTGGGCATAATGCACCTCCCAAAGTTTTTGCATTTTACTCTGATCCAAGCCCGATGCGGGATTCGAACCAGCGATCTTTCGGTTGCCAGGCAGGCAATTTACCTACCTGGCTAGCCCGGTCGGCGACCAACTTGTTTTGACCCCTCATGACCTGTCTGCACTCCAAGCTTTTGCAGCTGCTGTCTTTGACAGAAGGAAAGATATACTTATAACTAATGCGGTAGCCCCATAACCTCAAGCACTATTCAAAGATCAACCTATTGATCTTTGCAGTTATATTATTATTCTATTTTATTTTTTCCCTTTTCCTCGCCTCCCTTCCCCTCCCCTCTTTTTTTTTATGTCCTCTCAAAACCTGCACCACGGATGTTTTTTTTGCTGTTGTCCCTCTGGAACGGGTCCCCAGAGGATCCTGGCCCACCTTCCCGTGACGTGGAAAAGTACCCAGAATCATCTGTTCAGGTGACTGATGCTTCTGGGTAGCCAAGCGGCCAGAACAGAATACACACCACACAAACCTACACATTTCTGACCCTTTACAGTTTTACTCTGTTCTTCACAGAGACAAGGCGAAGCTGAACGAATGTTCCAGGTGCCGGCCGCCCTTTGCATATACACATGTAGCTCAAGATGCTTGTTTTAATTGATGACGACAATAAGCCTAAAGATGCAAATGGTTTTAGTTTGATTTATGGTTTTCTAAACAGACCTTTTTGTGGAAAAACGCTTCCAAAAAAGAGAGCGTGTTTGTGTCTACCCCGAACTTATGTAATCTCAGTGCATCCGATAAATTCTGCTTCTCGATGATAGAGTAAAACTATTGAATTTTTTTTACGAAACCCTGGAATGTCGCCGTCATGGATTTTATTGCCCACTTTGTACCTCTTCTCTGTCCCAGAAGAATGAGAAATAAAAATATTTACTCTCCCTCTACACCTTCACTACTTAAAGATTTTTATTCTTCATCAGAGAACTGAGGACGAAGACCACGGAGAGGTATAGTCTCTGAAGAGACATTTGAAGTGATCTGGCGAACCAACGAGTGAGTTGATGTTTTGAATTGCTGTGACGAATCTCTTATATTAGCGCCTCGGGATGAACAAACTTTGTGCCACAAATAATTCGATTTCGAAGGTAAAGACTGCTGACGATGGATGTTTTGTTTACTGAAAAGTACAGGCAGTAAGTTAAGAGACCCATTCTGGATGAAATGCAGCTTACGATTTATAGGACCCAATCGAGATAGGCATTTTACACGTTGTCATTCACACGCTTTTACTGACAGCTTTTTCTCACTTATACGCTTCTGAATTAACTCAGAATTTTCTGAGTCATATACGGAAGGTACAACAAACCTATTTCCTTAATTATGAGATAGGACTTCTAAATATTCAACGAGGAGGTTGGGTAAAATGATTGAATTTGATTTTGAAGGCTGTAATATATCTTTGACGATTGATAAGTAAATACATCTATTTCCATTCGACTCTGTACTTTGCTGTTTCTATTGTCAAGTATCCTAACTACACGGTTGTTAAAATTAAAGTATCCCTAGGTAGAGGGCTCTGGAGCGAGTTCTAAGGCTCGTACTGAAGAGAAATTTAGACAACAGGTGCAATAAAGAATGCGCTCGCCATTTATTATAAAAAAAATTAGTTACAAAATTTGTCACTAAATGGCGCTGTAGCAATACAAATCACTTGAACAGAGTTATAATTGTTCAATGTGTCTTCCAATTTTGGTCAACAACAGTTTCCATTGGAAGAAGATTTTCTACAGCAGAACGTAACATGTCAACTGGAACAGCCAGCACCTGACGTCTAATGCTGTCCTTCAGATCTGCCAGAGTTTGACATCCTTCCCGATACACCGTTCTTCGAAAAACCCCGCAACCAGAAGTCGCATGGGGTGAAGTCCGGTGATCGGGGTGGCCAAGTTGTCTGAAAACAACGGCTGATGACCCGTTCGTCTTTAAAGTGTTGCCTTAGCAATCTTTGGACACAACGGTGGATGTGGGGTGGCGCACCATCTTGCATGAATATGGTATCCTGAAGCCACCCACGTGGTTGTAGTTCTGGTATTGCGAAATTTGCCAGCACTTCATAATATCGCTGTCCAGTGACGGTCCAGTCGGCGTTACCTGTTCAAAAAAAAAAAAAAAAAATATGGCCCAATCATGAATGTGGCCGTAAATCACACCACACTATCACTTTTGGAGAATACCAAAAGTGACTTGGATAACTGGAGGGTTTTTCTGTTGTCCATTTAAGCAAAGTGGGCGTCATCACTCCAAAGGATGTTCCATGACCAAGTGATATCCACTGTCATTCGCGCCAGAAACTGAAGTGCGTATGTGAAACGTATATCTGCATCGCAATGCTTTAGCTGCTGTGGCATGTGCGCACCTTGTAAGAATCGTACCGCAACACCTGACGCATTACTAGCCTTACAGGAGAATACTGTAAGGCTAGTAATAAATCCACGACAGCTACATCTTCAACACGAGAGGAGTCCACTAGTTTTACCTGGTTGAACACCAAGGTGTCCTGTCACTTCAAATTTCGCAATCATTTTGCGGGCAACACAAACAGTCATAGGTCCACCCCTTCTGACGCCGGAATTCTCTGATATTGTTGCTGTTCTGATAGTACAGCGCCTTCACTAATAGCGCCTTTTCCTGCAACGTTGTTGGCATTTCTGCTGTAGTGCAGGCAAACATCTACTGTATGATTTTGAAGAGACTGCTTTGCTTTTATACAGTACAGTAGAGCTGAGTAGTGGCGCTCTGGCAATATCTTACGATTATGCATAATCGTAACTAAGATAGTTATGCGCCATACAGTGACAAATTTTGTAACTTTTTTTTTCAATAAATGGCGAGCACATTCTTTATTGTACCTGTTGTCCAAATTTCTCTTCAGTACGAGCCATAGAACTCGCTCCAGAGCCCTCTACATAGGGATACTTTAATTTTAACAACCCTGTATATGAACTTGGTGCATCGTAGCCAATGCACCATAAAACAAATCACCAGCATCTTAACTATGAAGCTACTTTTCACTCCATTAATTTATGTAAAAGTTAAAGCTGTTTTTTTTTTTTCGTATAATACATCAGCTTCATTTAGGGGATTTAAAATAAGCTTTGGAAGTTTCGAATCTTATCACAAAAAAAAACACACCTTTGAAAGAGGATACTACAAAAGCTCTAGAGACTTCCAAATTAAACTAGACTGAAAGAAGAGTCCAAAGGAAGTGCTGTTCTTCTTGGGAGAACTTAATGGGAGAAATTTCTTATTTCTTGGTTTATGGAGAGCCTTCTTCGTTTTATTCGCTGAAATACTAACATTATTAATCGGAAAGAACCATAAAAGGGATACTGAAGGGATCTCATTATTCCCATATACGGGCGTACTGGGAAAATATATAGCAGTGAAAAAGGTTACGAAAAAAAGATAAAGTTTATTGAAACATCTCAAAGACTTCATTCAGAGACTTACTTTTCTTGACCATGTGGATTTTCTTCGAAAATATTTTGTCAAAATTATTCAAGAAAAACTGTTCTGATATGCAGAATGTGATTTTAAATAGCACTGTCTTACTGCATACTATTCTGTTCGATTACGCACAGATACTCGTGTCTGGAAACATTTCATGCTCCTATGGCACAATCACGACGTGGAAGTGATTCATTGAAGTAAAGAGCGGTCACCGGATGGAAAGGCTAATCAAAGGTGGAAGCATAGTGTTTTATGGAAGGTGCCACCGCTGGTTTCCCCACATCTGTGCCATGGTGCTTTGTGAACAAGTACAGAATCTCTGTAAAAGAGAAAAAAAGTGTAATGTCTGGTTGCTGCCAGAGTAGTGTTAAGTTTCGTTGTGTCTCTGGCTGCTTGGCCGCAGGACTCCCTAGTGGGATCCGGCGTTGCCCGCCACCACTGGGAGGTGAGCCAGACTGCCCATCATAAGCTGGCTGGCTTCCGTCAGGGTCGCCTGAGCTTCTTGACAGGGATCAAGTAAAAAAAATAAACAAATAATAATAATAAAAAAATTGGAGCACATGAATAGAAAGGATTAAAGGGGAAGAGTAGGTGGATAGACAGATAAGAGTTGATCCACCCAAGTTTAGGCAAAATGAGGGATTAGGGTGAAGGTTGTAAAGTCACACGAGCAGATACACCTGTGTGAGCGCCATTGGCTTTTAGCTTTGCAAATACAACACTCCGATGAGTGCCAGCAGAAAATCCTACCCATAATGAGTTACCGTGAGCTTTGCGAATCCCGCTCTCCGACGATTGCCAGCATCAAACTGGACTCAAGAAAATCCTAATTGGGCTTTGAGTTCAGTGTTGTGTCAGAGGGTTTGGGATTTTTCGGCTCAATTTTTGATTTGGTCCCAAAAGCGTATTTTGTTCAATGACGTGCTGAGTTCTGCTATTCTGGCTCTTTTTAGGGCAAACATTTGTTGCGCATAGGTTGCAAGCCCTATGTAGGAACTTTCTTCTAGTAGGAGAAAGGATTCATTGTTTCGTGGATTGCTCTCTATTTCTGTGAGGAACTTAACCCTGCTGTTTTCGAAGGTAGGGCACTCATACATGAGGTGCCCCGAGAATTCCTCTTTGCCACAGTTGGTGGTATCGCGGGTAACTCTCTCTATGCCCATGGCTCTCAACTTTTGTCGCAAGGGACTATGTCCAGTGATTAATAAGTTTACGCGCATCCCAAACGAGTACCAGGGAGGAGGTTTGGGTGGGTTACTCTGATTTTTAGTATGAATCGTCGGGTGATTTTTCCTTTCGGTAAAGTTTCCCACGACTGTTGCCATAATTCCAGTAAGCGTTGGTTTGTGCGCCGCCTTTTCTCTTGTTTCACTTTTTTGTTACATCTAGCTGTAAATTTAGTGATCTCATTTGTACTCCTTTAACCAGTAGAAAAAGCCTCTGACAACCTCAAGGTACAACAGTTGACATCCAGTGAGCAACTGCAGTGCAGGGGTGCTGGCAATGCGGCACGCCCTGCAGACTGATAAGAGCATAAACCTTTGTATTGAGTTTAGTTTCCTGATATTTCTCTCCAGCGTGGCTTGTTTATACCATATAGCTGCTCCACAACTGACGATTGGGACGTAGATGACTTTATAGACAAGTACCAAGGATTTGTGCTTCAGTCCCCAATCCGTCCTGCTAACCCGTCTTATCATGGCAGCATCCCTCTATCTTTGTTGATAAATACTTGTGATGATAGTGAAATGAGTCCCAAATCAATATAGATGCCTAGGTACTTTACTTCTGTATACAGACGGATGGGGGTGAAATTTAGTTTAATTGTTGGTGGTCTTCGTATTTGCAGTCTCCCCTTTAGGAGGATTGATTTGATTTTTTTCTCCTGAAATCGTCTGGATATGTATGGTTGCCCAGTTTGAGTTTTTCCAATGCTCTGTTAGCTATTATTTCCAGCACCGTTCTGGTATCAACACAAAAGGTGGAGGCAGCAAGAGTTCCGAAAATCGAACCAATGCGATTTTCAGATTATGGAGAGTATTCCACAACCAGAAGTAACATCGGTAGACGCCGGTTCTAATCCCCACACCAAATATGTAGAGGGCAGCAAAGCAACTTTTCCAAGCTCACAGCTACCTCTCACCGAACTAGTGCTCGCTCGAATTTAACCAGGACTCTGTTCTTATTAATCAGTTTACTTTTTAAAATTAAGCTCGAAAACTTTAAACGATTTACCAAATGGTAAGATATTCGTTGCTACAAGTTCGAAGGCAGTGGTAATTTGTTGTGACATCTGTCTATCATAAAAAAATGAGTTGGTTCTCACAGACAGATGCCACAATAAGTATTTGCATGTATCAGATAAAGTTTGACGAAAAAACGCATTTAATCTTGTTTTTGTTGTCGAACATCAGCATTATGGTCGCTAATATCTCACAATTCGACCTGAATCCCACAAGAAAAAGACTGTTCGTAACACGAGCCATGATTTGTTTTCTTCATTTCACTGAAGAAACGATTTTATTTAAACTGGTGCGGCATGTCAACTGAAAGAACAGTAACCTAATGCGATGTAAAAGCATCTTAATCTAGAGAGTGGGAGACTACCCAAAAACCAACCCTAAATTTCAAAGGACTGCTATGGAAAAAGTAGTCCAATGGTCTATGCAGGCATAATGCAATTCAAGTAGACCTTAGAGAATAACATTTTTGTTGTGTTCAATTCGTGCCGAGTTAAATGTAAAGTGGCGTCTGTACTTTGCGTTTGTTTACTGTATTCTATACACAGTCCACTTGGTTTTCCTGACAAACCAGAGTCTCTGAGAGAGAAAAAAAAATAATAAAACGCTTGTTAGAGATGAACTAACTACGCCACTATCTTATAAAATCCGTAAGTTCCACCCGCCTGACGGGGCTCGAACACTGGCGATTTTTGCACGAAATAGAGGAGCAGGGATCATTAATAATCATTGTGCTAGCCAAGAAAGCATAAAGAACTCTATATTGTGAGGAATAGAGAATCCTTGACCCTTCTGTCAGATTTATTAGGTACAGTAAATCGTCACAGAGCACAAGAGATGGACGACTTCTTTTTTCATATTGAAAATAGTACTGCTGTACCAAATTCCACTGACTTACATTTCGAAACTACTGAATTCCTCTCATCAATGAGAATTTTGATATCAGCCAGTGTCATTTACAGTACCAATAAAGAAAAGTACACGACAGTGTCATATCTTATGATAGTAATGATGAAAACAGTCCAGTAATGAAGAGTAATTTAACGTTTCAGTTGTTAAATATTTCACAATTCGACCAAGCAACATTATTATATCTAATTACTTTTCGTTATAAAAAGGAACCACTAAAAAAAAGCTGGAATTGAAACAAATAGAAATGAAAAATACCACAAAAGAAAGATGAGCCTCGAATCGGCCACTTAATACCAGTAGGAGAATTTCAGCAGTGAAAAGCAACAAGGCAAACCTTCTCCCTCGATTTTCTCGATGGTTTCAGAATGTGGTCTTATTACTTGGTCGTTTTGTTCATTTAAGAACTTGATCCTCGCGGAGTTTAAAATAAATCGGAGATGACACGATTGTACTCTCCCGTGTTAGTTTATTCGTCGAGAACTAAGAGGCTGAAGGGTTACAAATGCAAATAACAGGAAAAGTAGCCACATATGGCTAGCATTGTGCGCACCAATATGAAGCGTGAAAGTTTCATTCTTCGAAGCCTTTCAAGCAAATAATATTTTATTTACAATGCTGATAAACCAACCTGCACGATTCCAGGGCTAATGTCCTCATACCTCTAAGGTTTACTAATTTTTCCTAAATTCAGTATTGTACAAAAACACTTCATGCATGTTGTCAATATTCCTGTACAATGCTTCTAAAAGAAGTAATGTTTACAATGACTTAATTCGTTAATCCAATCTTTCTTTTAAAGTTTACTTTGTTCGGATTTAAATTAGCGGTCAAAAGAATTGTTTACAGACTTATGAGATACTTCTTATATTATTATACAGTATTTTAAGTATTATATAATTTAAGTTGATCGAAAGCTAACACCACATCTTAAACCTGAAATCACGGTTTAAGCTAAACACCAAATGGCTGGGCGTCAAATGTCCTTCATTACAAACCTAGAGGAACGGAAAAACTAAAAGACCAGAGACCGACGTCCTGCTTCGAAGCCTTTCAAGCTTCGATAACTGCTTCGATGTTATATCTGGCCTACAGTCAATTTTGAGACGATATCAAGAGGACAAATAATCCCACGACTGGTGGTGGTGGTTGCAGAGCAGTGAATAAGAATTGGTCAGGATTGCGAGAAGAATGAAAACTGATGTTTCTTTTGTGGAGAAAGTGATGGTGGGATAAATGGAGAGTGGCAAGTGACAATAGTACTGCGAATAAAAAAAAACAATGAAGAGAGGTTGAAGCACACTGTGTTTATGTATGATCATTGAGTCGAGTGGTTCACACAACCATCCCAAGATTAATTCTGGTGCGTAATAAACACAGCTCTCGTATGAACAGCAGCGACAGCAATGGAGAACTTTTTACTTGGCATTTATTTGTAAACAATCGCTGAAAATTACGTAGATGGAAATACTCCCACAGAGCAAGAAAACATTAATTTGAATGATATGGTTAATTATTGCTACCGCTAGCGATGATCAGGTACAAGTTCTTTGAACTAAATGTCTACTCTTGAACTAATTAGTCGAAGTTGTCTTAAATTATGATCAAAGGGCATCAAGAAGTACCACTATTGAGTATAATTAATACTCAAAATTATAAAATGTTACTCGCACAATAGGACAATGAGAATTGATCAGATAAGTGGGCAACCTTTGTTTTATTAGGATTTTCCTATAATTATTCAAACTCTTTCGCGATATATTAATCATCCTTAAGTCTTAGACACTTGTCAGGTTTTTTTTTATTTTACAGAACAGCTGAATAATCAAACTGACCCACAAAGACACTTGATACTCTGTCAAAAGTGGACAAAATTATTGAACATGTCGAATTCTCTAATCTTACTAGAAATAAAATGTCTCAATGATAAGCAATTGAGACACTAGTTTAGCTTACAAATATTAGTTAAATAACTATTTAACTCTAGTTGACACAAACTACTGAAATTAGCATCGAAATAATACACTTAATCAAGCCAACATTGCACTACCAAAATTATTGTATCCTGTCTCGCTCTCACGAACCCAACGCTTAAAAGAATTTATTAATTCTCTTCAAGTTGGATGCTATTTTCAAAAAGGTAATCAGAATTCACAAGTCTTAAGATTTATCGTTTACAATATCTTCCCGTCCTGTTTAATGCACCAACTAGAAATCGTATTCAAGTCGGGTGCATAATTTATAAATGTGCAGTTACATGGTCCAACGCATTAGAAATTTCATTACGGTCAGCTGTAACGAAAATACTAAAGAAATGATGCGGTGAATTCTTAATGCGGAGTTATTCATTTACATGCTAATTAATGTTCATGACCAGCAAGTGAAGCGTTTCGCGACAAATAGGCGTAATCTAATTTACTGCAAACGGTAGTTTAATTTGCATATACGAGTATATAAATTGATAACAAGATTATTAATGCTTGTTCAATGAGCTTCCCTGCGGTATACATTTGTAAGGCAGAGAAGCCACGTTTACAGGCGTATTTCAATCGGGGTGATGTACTCTTCCGATCATAAAGTTTTAATGATGTGCCGATTAAATTTTGAAGTATAATCCACTTAAACACAACTACACTTTACGACTTATAGTCTAGAAGATCAGTATGATGATTAAGAATGATATATTGTTGCGAATTAGATTTGCATATAATTCTGTCCTCATGTCAAATAAACCCATGAAAAATTCTTTTATAACAGGTTCCATCGTGAACTTCAAACGAATAATTCGGTCCTTTTTTGGAGAAAAAGGATCTTTGAAGAAATATGGATTCATGTTCATTGTTTTAGCCATCTGTTTGCTGAATACCTTTATAAATTACCTAACTTCGTATTTCTAATTAAAGATAACGTTCAGACCTTTTGTCGTATAAGTTATATTCATTTTAAGTCCTTTCAAGATGAAATTAATAACATTCGGACTAATTGACTGTTTAAGAAAGTACTTTGTTAAAAACAGAAAATAATCTGATATTACACCGACATCAGCCAAACTTCCGATCTATAATACCCGTTAAGATGAAAATCGCTTCAAAAGAATAATTTCGTGCTTCAGCTGACTACATTTCACTGAAGCTGGTATTTCTAGAAGGAATATTAAATGAAGACACAGATCAGTGTTGCCAACCAAATATACGAATGACAATAAACACAGCCGAAAAACAGACCTTCATAAACCTAGCTAAATGACAAAAATTCTGCCTTCGTAATTTATAAAAATAAAGAATATTAATATGCTATCTGCAGCATGACTAAATTTCTTACAGGCTTCAAGAAGTCTGAGTACCTAGAAAATGTCTACACTGCCTTTGAAATTGCACCGTAAATACACGAGCCATCATAGCAGGTTGTAAGAATTAGAAGAGTAATATTTTGTTATGAGTCATGAATAAGTTAAAGATCAGAATGCAAAAAAAAAAAAAGTTTAAGACTGGAAGTTAACTAGCCAAGTTATTAACTTAGTATGCATATATATCGAAGGAGGGAACTGTCATTTACTATCAAGAACGGAGATCAATGGATTTCGTTCCTGCACATCAAGTGCTAATAAGAAGCAGAAATACAGATTGAATCGCGAAATGAATCAAGATTTATTGAATTAAACTGATCTCTTGAAATGGATCGGTATTGTGTAGTGTTGTTTAACTACACTCAGTCTTTGAAAACAGTTCAATATCTACGATTGAATTACGCACTGAATGGATCGGTTTAAGGAATTATGTATTCGTATATCACGTTTACCTGATTAATAACTTCCACATTACTGAACAGAAAATTTACTGAAAAAGATTTCTCTATTGGAAAAATTCTGAGGAAAGTTTCCACGGATGTACAATACCATGCATGGATAGACTTGAAGAAATTTATAGAATCGCTTGAGCGTAAACGAAATTCTTCATGAATGTCAATATTTTACGTTTTAAACGAGTGGGAGGTTTTCAAATTGTACTGTAAATATTGAAAGAGGGGAAAATGACTCATAATAGAAAGTTTTTATGGTTACCTATAACGCGATAACTTTAATGACAGCCAGTGTACCCCTAATAATTCAGCGAAATTATTACTAGAATTTAAATGCTTCAAAAGAGCTAAATTATAATATATTTGGTTACGGTTTTTAATTAGTTATAAATATACAATGAAAATCTTTTTTAAAAAAGCATCTGTAGAAACAAAGCCAATCAGAAGCGTAGATACTACTCATGATTGTTTAATTTTAGCGTAAACAAGTTTCCTTTAAAACAGCTTAAAATTTTTAAAGGAAAATCTTCGTAATGCTAACTAAGCCCCGTGACAGTTATTTTGTATGTGTTTACGAAATCTTTATTCACTATAAAAATGACATTCTCGTTTATCTACGATGGCTCTGGGTGTGCATTCATAGTTCTGCACTGCAGAATAGCACGATGCAGTAGCATCGATTATGTTGCAGCACAATTAAATTGCAGAATCAGACAGAAACGAAAACCGCCATATTAATTCAATACGACTGTTTATGACTCCGATTTAATTTCTCTCCAAAGATAAAAGAAACCTACAGAACAGTAGTACAGTTCCTCTACACAAAAATAAAATCTTCAGAGCATCGAATCTGAGGGGATTTTGTCGACTTCTATTGTGGGCACCCGTTACAAATAGGCCGTTCATTTCTGTAACTATTATTTTCCCTACTTTTTTTCAGCAACCCTCGTGTGTTACTCGCAGGTTGTAATATCATCAGTTTAAAGATGAACTTACATTTTCATTTCTTCCTCCTTTCGATTTCAATCTGTTCCTTTAAATACTCGTTTGTCCTGGGCATCCAGCCAGCATCTGCAGATTCTTTTTCATATTATCAGACACACACATTTGTTTCTTAAATTAAGAATATTATTGGTTTTATTTTTATTTAAAAATCTGTTCGTGTTTGTTTCTTCGCTTTTCAGTACTAGTGTATGCCAAGTAAGTCTGAACAATTCATGTGGAAGAAATACCAGTGTTTAGTTTTGACAGTAGAATGACTTCCCTGTTTGAAATTATTTTAACAGTATTTCCTAGAAATTGTAGCGAGTGCATTTTATAAAAGTACAGAGGAACACTGAATAAAAATGGTACACTTAAAAGTGGAGACAATTCAAGTTAAGAAAATATCAGACAAGAGTTTTCGAATCAAGTTTCAAAGATTTCGTCAGCACAGTTTCGTAGCAAACCTAAAGATGCTATGTCAATGTTTACGTATAGCGGGCTTTATTTCGCTCGCGTAAAAGTTGCGATGTCTTGTGCCATCCAGTTGATGAGTGCCTTTCATTGCTGCCTGTTAGTCGGAAATGATTCGAAGAAATGAACTGGAGTATGCAATGCATCAGTCCACATCAACAATAAGCCGAAGGTTGCTGAGAGAGCAGAGGTAATAAAAACAGAAACACTGATTTCTCAGGAATGCGAAGGAAAAAAAATGGGATCAATGTCCGATACATTGGAAGCGTAACGCTTCGCTGGGTGTACATCTTATGAGAAGTGATGCGGATGGATAAACAGAGGCAGAATGTGTTTTAATTTTTGTTCGAAACAAAGAATGCGGGGCACCAGTTACATGTTATTTTTCTGCTGCAACCAAAGTTTCCTCCGTTGGTTGCGCAAACTTCTAACAAGCATTTACGCTACACTGAAACTTTTGTTAGTCAGGTGGACTGCCCTGATTCAACTGAAAATGATTGATTTTATTAACCTATTGTAAGCATTGGACTAAAATCAATACACGTGTGGTGTTATCTTTCGTCCCTTATTTTCTCGAATGAAATCATTCGAGAAATTGTGAAATAGAACTGCTGTGCGTTCTCTAGCCAGAAAGAAAGGGGTGGATAACTTTTGGTTCTGAATTGGAAGAATATTCGTGGTCTAATTCCCTTGAAGATGCTGTACCATCTGTACCATTTTTTTTTTTGGTAGTTGTTTGCGCATCGGCTTCTGTGGCCATAGTGCACCTTCCAAGGTTTTTGTAGTACTTTGATGCAAGCCCGAGGCGGGATTCGAACCCGCGACCTTTGGGTTGCCAGGCAGGCACTTTACCCACCTGGCTAGCCCGGTCGGCGCTGTACCATTAATCGGTCACATTCAAATCACTGTTGTCTAACAGACATGGGTATAGCTGACTGCACGCGACGGATGGAATCAAGAAGAGATGATTTAGTTCAAAAAGGAACGATAACGAACCGGCGCAGACAAGAATATCCAGCTGTGAAATATCAGGGATATATGACCATTGCTCATTCCGAACTAGGTACCTAACAGCGAAACCAGTGACTGGCCATTGTAAATCAATGGTTTGAGCCATTAGAAATATATCGCAAAGGGACTAAAGACATTAAATTTGTGGTCTGTAAATTAATTTCATTGTCGATTTGTTTTGCGTGATGAAATACCAGTATTTCGAAATGAAAAAAAAAAAAACAAAACTTGCAGCTGTCTCTTGACTAACTCGATCAAGATGAAAAAGGACACAAACGTTGTTTTCGCCGACGATAGGTGTTTCAACTTCGGATAGCCACGGGTATAGGATTCAAGCATTTTCCACACTGTATAAGAAATCCTCGAAGCCATTTACTGAGCTACCAGAGAAGCCACACATCAGTAAGCTCGCTTAGTTAGGATGTAAGGGGATAGTATGGAATGTACAAGGCAATGTATGCTGCCCGAGGAATGCATTCAGTTAAATATTTTCACCAACTAAAGACAACCGTGAATAAAATCTACTTTAGTTCGGTCTACAGAGATCTTTCCCCACACTTCTGAATAGGCAGATGTTCATGAATATCTTCTGTATGTATAAAATATTTATAGATTAGTTGAAACACAGATTTAACGATAATCTGAAGCATCAATTCTAGAGGCAAGAAGCAATTACTACACAAAAAGAAAAGAACTCTCTCAGAACAATTTAAGCTCGATTGAGACTATAAAGAAATCAAGGATTTCTCTATACGACCACAAATTTCTCTCTTGATCTGAATTTTTGCTTTATTACAATATTCGTGTTTAAAAGTGACAGAGAGCTTCAAAAATATTGAAGTATTTGCAGCATGACCGTGAGAAATCATTTAAGATTTTCCACGCTCTTTTCTTGCAGTGCGGTAATCAAATGAACATCGACTAAAAGTTAATTTCGTTAGTTGGAGTACATGTTTATTGGAATGGCTCTAAGAAATCGGTCAACTTTGCCAATCGCAGAAAAAATTACAATTTTGCAAGCTGTAGATAGTGTGCATTCTAAGATTGACATTGCCAAACAGTTGAGCATGCCTAAGCGTACTCTGTTCACTATTCTGAAAGATAGTGAAAAAACAAACACAGTTTAGAGAAATCTATTGCACCGGGTAGGATTCGAGCACGAAAGGAGAAGTATCCGGATCTTGAAAAGGTACTTTTGGAATGGCTGATGATGATTCGTGCAGAAAACATTCCCATAGATGGTAATCATAAAGCTAAGGCTGAATTGTTTGCGCAACGAATGGATATTAAAGAATTTAAAAGTTCAGATGGATAGTTCCAGAAATTTAAGATTCCTCATGGCCGCTTTCAAAAAAGCGTGGTGAAAATGCATCCATGGATACTGACGCTACAAACGAATGGAAGGAAGATCGTTTAAGAAAAACTACCGCAGTATGCCAATAAAAACAAAACTATGCTATCTTGAAAGCAAAAATCAATTCGCAATCGAAATCCTACAGGCAATATATTTTTAAGCATGGGATGAAGGCGATGAAAAAGTGATGGTCAACTGCTTCGAACATGCTGGATTTACCACGTTGAACGATTCAGTGTGCGAAGTTTCGCATGCTTCTTGCTCTATTAATTTGCGAAGAACAGCCCGATTATAGGGAAGAAATATTTGAGCGTGTGCGTCATCACCTAAATTTACAGAAAAACTTAAGCTTCAAAGATTACGCGCAAGTGAATGTGGACATTGAATGTTTCAGAATACGCACGAATGAAGAGGAACTCGTTGGAGACTTAATAGAATCTTCTGAAATTAGTGATAAAGATGAGGAACCTACTGTAATTGAGCAAGAAGTTTCAGGGAAAGGTGCCCATCAAGGATTAGAACTTGTATGTTGATTTTTTTTCAAGGGCAACCTAGTTGCGAAAGTAAAACTGCTTCGAGCACCTTAATGTCTCTTAAGTCCAAGGTTTTTTTTTGTCAAAAACGAATCATTTTAAAGTACTAATAACGAACTGGCCGCTGAAGTGTCATTTCTTTCGTTTAACACTTACACCTGCAACGCTACAAAAAAAACTGACGTTAAAAGCATTCAAAAGGAGTCCAAGGAATATGTTTAGACATGTACACAGTATATAATGACCTAAATGAAAAAATAACACATTATGAATATGCTTTTCGTTTCGATCTTAGCTTCTAACGAAGTCCGATTTTCCCAGTGATTTTTTTTTTTCATTTAAACAAAATCACTTTTAACCAAAAAAGACTTTCTTTACAAATAAATACTACTCTAACTTAATGATCATTACCGAGCGTAAAATATCCTTTTCTTGAAAAATCCCAACCGCACATACAAGCACTGAGGACAAATGTTCTGCCGCGATATGATTTCAGTCATCTTCGAAAGATTGTTCTTGCAGCATTTCTCTCGCTAAATATTATTCCACAATGTTACAATATTTGACTAGGAATGTGGCTAGATAAACCAGATCACAATGAGCTAGGAACTCACGTCGGATTAATGGGTAGAAAGTTATTGCAGAATTTTCTCTTCTGCCTGAGGGTTCCTTAATAACTTGCCCATATTATGACAGATACTTTGTGATGTAAATTAAAGATGTCAAAAGGATTAGCTTTATTTGACTCCATCGGATTTATTGCACTTAGGTATAGAGGGTGTAATATTGTTGAACTACACAAGAAGCTAGGGAACAAAATGGTACCAGATTCCAGAGCAGTGACGATTTAATTTCATTTTTAACGGTTTCTAGATTAAAAACGGCAAAGAAAGAAATTCGGTAGAGACTTCTGTTAACGTGAACTGGTTGAGATAGAGAACATCAAATCCAACGCGTATATTTCCTTGTTAGGGCGTATTCTTACAATCTGCTATAAACCAGATCACAATGAGCTAGGAACTCGCGTCTGATTAATGGGTAGAAAGTTATTGCAGAATGTTCTCTTCTGCCTGAGGGTTCCTTAATAACTTGCCCGTATTATGACAGATACTTTGTGATGTAAACTAAAAATGTCAAAATTCCTTGGCTTTAAGAAAGCCAAGGAATATTTTGCGAAAATAAAGTGTACCTAAACTTGTCCAGCAGCGCATCGAATTTGTTCACCTTTCTTTTCAAAGCCCAAACTTCGAAGAGAAATGAAACTATTGATGTTTCTCTATCGATTAAAGTTACAAAACACCTGAAGCAAAAATCAACAAAACGTACCCTCCGATGCTTTTATCAATATCCGTATACTGAAGGCACAATCTTCTCCTCCGTCCACAAAGTCACACTTAATTCTTAAGTTTGCCCTGACAGAAGTGTTAATTTACTAAGACTATGCTTATTTTTATTTACTAAGATTATGCTTCTCCACCGAGAATTTCTCAAATTTTCTGAGAATAATTATACAACTTTATTAAAAAAGGTTTTTTCCGAACAGTATTCTCCAGGAAATTAATATGCTGCACCCAGAAAACCACCTTCCCTGTCGAAATACCTGATGTATTTGTTCGAATACGCTTTCTTAGCAAAGCTGGCCATCTAAACAAGAAAACCACATAATGACCCATGACAGCTTTATCCAACCTTCTCTGGCAACTCTTTTCCATTGACTAATTCCTGATGAAACATTACTGATGCTCTTTATTAACACAAACCGGATATAGCGTGCAAAATAATCCATTTGTGAATGGAACTTGATTGACACTCGGTATTCAATTTTCCCTCAAGAACTATTTGACAATTTTCAACAAAATTGTCAACTAGTTCTTCAGCTACGAAAAGCCTCCAATGCTGTTTTGTGACTATTATTATTTTCTTCATAAAGACCAAATCATATTAAAACAATAGCACAGAAATTTTACAGAGGTAGTGTGAAAACATGCATAAGTGACATGTCTTGTTCTACGTCTTTCAGATGGAATCCACTAGGTTCCAACTCTTTTAAACGAGATATCAGAAGCTCTGCATTGGACTATGTTAAGCCTAAATCCTTCACGAAGTCATCCAATTCTTGCTGATTAGGTCAATGTGGCCATCTATTTATCCGCAATAATCACACCATGTGAAAACTTACATTTGCATACCATGCGTTTAATTATTTCAACGCCAAATGCAAAAGATTTAAAATTTTTGGTCAGTGAGTGTATATAATATTTTGACGAATAATACAGGGTTTTAAATATCACAGCATTGGCATACATGTACTGTACGCACTACAGAATATTTCCTAGCATCTGAAAAACCTGACCAAGTCGTGATCTTGCAGGACTTGATCATCCAAGAGCTCAAGTAATTACAACTACAAACTGATATTTATTTTAGCAGTGGTGGCATACGAATCCAATAAATCAAAGTATGATGCAATGAACGTTCATGTGGGAGGGCTTCGAAGGCCGTGTCCTCAATACTTAGCAAGACACGAACAAGTGGGAGCCAGGCTCTTGCTGGTTTTGTTTCCTGTTTTTTGCAAACTTTTATCGACAGGGAAATATCAATAGTTTGTCTCTACTACAACTTTTCGACTAGAAATGAAAGTTTGAGAAATTCGATATATGCTCAGGACAGATTTTAGTCCGTGTTTTAAAGAATGTTTTATTTTTGTCAAGCTATCGGAGATGAGATGAAGCGATTTTGATCAATGTTGGTGATAATATTGAGGAACTGATTACAGGAATAAATGATTGCAATAAAATAAATAAATATTAGTATTAACAACCCTAACGCGTGCATTAGGTCTGTAATACAGTGCTTTAAAAAAGCAGATTTTTCACATCATGCGGGTTCAAAAACACGCAACATGAGAAAACCTTCCACCTGAGATCACTTAACTGCATCCTCGAATGTAGGGGACCATAAATTTCTCCAGCCGTAAAAGGGAATCGAATTCAAACCTCTCCAAAAGAATGGTAGACTGCAAGGTATCGTGCTGACTAGGCTGCTATGGAGGACAAATTATTACAGAAATCAATGAAAGCTGATTACACTGTTGGAAATAAATATCGCGTAAGACCTATACAAGTGCTTGAATACAAGCGCCGACTTGGACACGAGTTCAGTCAAAGGTTGGAGGTCATCCTGCGGTATGTCATCCCAGGCTCATTCTATGTGTGCTTTCAGCTAAGGGATCGAAAATGCTGATATGAAATTTGAGATCAGGCGCCTTTCAATCATGTTACATATATGTTCGACTGGAAAAAGATCTGCCGATTTCACTGGCCAAGGGAACGTTCAAGTCTTGAACAATCGATTTGATAACGTCTGCGGTATATGGCTGAGTATTATCCTCTTGAAATATCGCTCTTTCCATTCTCGCAAAAAACGGCATGGCCACTGGGTTTAACATTTTCTACGTAACAATTGGGGGAACCCTTGGTGCCGTTAGACCCCAAACACACTATACATAATAATTGGGTGTCTGTATTCCACAAACAGGAGTTTTTTTCAAGTAGTGTCCAATGACTCTCCAAACCATTATATCGGGACAATCTGCCTTCCAGCAAACGGTTGCCAATTGTAAGTGGGGTCATGTGAGATACAACTCACAATCTGAGCAGAACTGTTCGCCAAAGACATCCATCGGATACGCTTGTACTACCTTTCGGCAGTCATTCTCAAATTATAACCCCCCCCCCCCCTTCTTGTGTACGAGTACGTGCGCCTTGCTCTTCCAATAGCATCCAACATCTATCGTCCAACATTATCATGGAACGACTTCCTACCCCTCATAAGCAGACCATCTATCCTCTCTGTAATTTTGTATTACTCCAGGAATACAATACATTTCAATAAAAAACCCTTCGAAACAAACTTTACGTAAGAAAACTAAATTTCAATCAAAACTTGAAAAAGACTAATGTTATCTTTAATAGTGAAACTAAATGTCTAAAAGTTCAATAATTTATTCTGGTTTGACTGAAGCATTAAAAGAACATGGATTAGATTCATTGTTGTATTGACTGAGAATCGGTTCTCTGTTTGATTTATGAACCAAACTGCACCATGCATTTTCTCAGCAACTTGGTCACCTGGGACTTTTCTTAATTATTATAATATCAAGTTCCTTGTCCTAGCAGGCGCCTCCGTAGACAGGTGAGCAGGAGCAGCAGTGCATAGCACACGCTTCGAGCCCGTGACCACCAAAATACGGAAAGGTCAGGGAATGGCTTTAGTTGCTAATGCTCCTAAAAACTAAACAACAACAACCTTGTGCTAGCAGACTTCAGATATGATTTTGTATAAATTTTAGGTTCTGGGGATCCTTTTTCCAGGAGTATATAACTTTTGTAACAATCCTGCAAAAGTCAGCCCAAGTATCATATTGGCGGATGAATACTGGATAAAAATTTATTTAAACAGCAATAGAAACTGGGTTAAAAACTCTCTCAGATTACGTCCTCTTCCATATAGTCCAAAATGTCTTAAGTTGTTTGAAATGCAACGCGTATCTCACGCTAACTGATTGAATAAATTAAAGCAAAGAGTAAAGCAAAGAGATATCCTAACCGCCCCTGCGAATAACTAAGTCACCACTGTCTCCAATAGAACACTATCGCTTACTTTGTGAGGAAGTTCTTGGTGAGAGCTCTTCTTGTTGGATGTAACGGGAAATCCTATTTCTTTAGTCTTTTCTGCAAGATGAAGGTCGCTCCTTTTATTGCGTTTGCGAAACTTGAAGAGCATGTGGATGGTTGCAAGGTTTAAACGAAGAATACCCTTTTGTATTTATACAATCATCCCTCGGAAATAATACCAATATCTACAAATGAAATTCTTTCAAAGGATTCTGTCAGTCATTTTTAACGTTTCCTCTATGCACTTTACCTATGCTTTCTATTTGTTAACCGATCCTTCTCAATAAATATTTATCCTCACCTAAAAAATGTTTCAGTTAGGGAGGGACTTTAAACTTGGCTAGTAATTTCATCCCTCTTTATGTAGCTACCTTCTAGAGTTACACACTTTACCATATGCGTGTAAGCTCTTTCAACCTCCCTGAATAGAACTCAGTTCGAGAAATTCTAATCAGGAGAAAACCAGGCTCCCACTTCATTAATTCCCTCCTTACCAGTCTGAAATCTGCGTCCTCGTAATGGTTTCTTCATTTTAGGAATGAGGAAGAAGTCCAATAGTGAGAGATCGAGAATATAAGGTGGATGCTGCAAATTTTTAGAGCTGCACCCGATTGATTTTGAATAGGTTCTCGCTTCTCTTCGACTTGATCGACTCTTACCTTTCCTGGGATGTTTTTATAATATCCCCAGTGATGCTACTGCCTTCTTTGAGGTAATCTTTAAGGATGATACATTTATATTGATTCCCAGAAGACCAACTATATGACCTTATCGGCAGACTATGGAACCTTGGCTTTGAGATGAAGATGAGGCACAGTGATGTACCCACTATTTTCCAGTGGTGCTTTTCAGATATCAACAATCTCGAGCTGATTTGGCCGCCACCTCAATGTGCAGGAACCCATGCATTATAGTGCTAATAGACCATTAGCTAGCGTTCACTTCATTTGCTATAAAATTGACACAGTCTTTAAGGGCCAGCTGCTCAACTTTAGTCAATGGCAGGCTCTATGACTGAGATGAGTCTACCTTCTCTTGGGTCATTATGAACGCTATTTAATCCACATCTGAACTTTCTTTTTCAATTTTTCAGTTTCGTATGATTGGCAAATCTCCCCATATACAGCTGTTATCTACTCATGGATTGGTTTTTGTTTCTTTGCCTTGTAAATTAAGAAGTTTTTAACGGACCTGAACCTTGTCCAGCGTACCACCTCTCGTTGGATCTAGAAAAATAAATATATATTAACTTACGAGGCTTATGTATACATAATATAAAATGCTGAACTTAAAAATACTTCTGGGTGAGGGTAAATACTTATTGACCGCTTTTCGTACAGAGTCTTCAGCTTTAAAGATTTCTTTAAAGCTAATATCTTTCACATTTTCCATTTAGAAAAATGGGCACTTTATCTACGACATGTATGTGTCCAAGTTACCAAGAGTGGCCTTTTGCCAAACGCCTTCTGTGATCAACTTATCGTTCTGAAAACTAAGAGGACAGTAATTAGTTTTCATCGCGAAAAGCCATAAATTTCCTCCTAGTGTATTTTGAATGACGTCTTCTCTGGAAGTCGATTATATAAACTATTTTAAGCGGACTATGTCCGACCGTGATCACCTTATGTCAGCTCCAATCAGTTGTCTCAGCTTAGCAAACGTGGAGAAAGTTAATCTAATATCAGTGTTACGAAATATTTGCTTCAGATTGTGTGCGAGTCAGTCTGCCTGGCTCTTAGGCTGAGATTCACTGAAATCATTTCATTGGCTACTATTCGCCTAAGTGTGCTTATAATATCCTTAAATAAGGATATTATAAGCACTCCAACAGTTGAACAAGTAGTGTTGCAATGGATAAGAGTTTAGCTTATATTACTTCGGTTATATGTGATTAAATACAGAAGAAAGCATCCCCCGGTTTGGAGGAGTGTTGTCCCTACTTCTTGGGTGTTTCAAGTAGAATTTCAAAACAGCCTTCGCAGCAATGAACAAAAAATTGCACGTAGTGTGGATTCTCTGTTCAGAATGGGGCAGGTACCAATAATCCTCGAGTGTAGGAGAGCCTTCATTTCGCTGTTCACAGGGTAGGCGGGTTCCAGAGAACCTGAGTGGTGCTAAGGAGACAATGATATGAGGCACGTAACCCGAACCGATGTAGCACGATTGCGGTTGGGAGGATTCTACGATGCCAGTCTTCACTCGATGTCTCAGTCTCTTTTAGCATATTTCATCACATACGAAAATTTCCACTGAAAGCTAAATGGAATTTAAGGTAGGTGAAGGAAATTGACTGAATGGCGTGCCATAATGAGCTGATATACTTGGAGTGTTGGTAGCAGATATACGGTGGCTTCTAGTGACATGGAAAAAAAGAAATTGGTGCAAGTGAGGATCCAGTAATATTTTCAATTCCTTTTACTATTGTGATGTCTCGAGGCGCTTTTACGATGGACGATTTCAGAATTGGGTGTTTCCAAAGGGAGAGTTGAGTCTTTCCTTTTCAGTTGTGGTATCAAGAAATCCTATGGTCCTTAGTCCTGTCCCCAGTTCCACGTAGCAAAAAGGAGAGCATCAGTTGCAGGGTCCGTTATCGTTTTATTACAAAAGAGGGGAGTTTCGAGAGTATAGTGGGAAGTGATGTTTCATCGAGGGAGTGATGGAGACATTTAGCTCCTAGCGATTCAGTGCATCTTCCTAGGCGGCTGTTGGAGTGATGCTGAACGCCATATCCATTCTAAGAATTAGGAAATATTTCTAGGATTGTAGATAGAGTTAGTCTTTAATGGCTGCTACTAGTAGGTGATTCGTAGTGAATATATCTGTTTCATTTGCAGTGTCTTAAGAACAAAGGTGGTCCGGACTGCTGCCATTTCGTCTTCAAGATAGACCAGCCCTCGTCCACCGTGAGCGAGCGGTTTGCAGAGTTTTTGAGAAGAATATGGAGTTGACTTTATTCCAGAGGAAGCTTCAGATGGAAGTCAGTGCTCCGAGAGTCTGTCGGTGTTCTTGCAAACATGTTGCTAATAGCCAGATTAAACTAAAATTCAGGGATTTTACAAAGTTTTTTTTTATATTTAAATAGCTGTTTTTTATATTGATAAAAAATTACCTATATCTTTAATTTCTTAAGCAAATATTCTTGAAAATTTGGCTTTATTGAAAACTATTTGAGATCGTGGAGTGCTGGTAAGTTTTAGGAGTTTATACTAGTTGCCATTTTAGTTGTTTTATTTTTAATTCGAGTTACGTCAATTTATCTTTTAAAACAGAATTTTGTCCTTGCCCTTCAAGATATTTTCTAACGTCTTCATAAACCTTAACATAATTCTGTTTTATTGAAAACAAATTTTTATCCCAAACTGACATAACCAAAGAAATGGAAAGTAAATAAATATTCTTAACCTTAACATTTGAAGAATCATTATCATAATAAGAAAAATGTATCGTAAATGACTTCAGTCTATTAAAATAATTACATTATATCAAATATCCCTTCAAAACTAAAACTTGACCTCTTTCTTGTAAGTAACTCCATCATTAAATGTTCTTCACACAATGGACAACGAATTTGTTTACAGATTATCTTTGAAATGCTAATAATTCTCACCCTACATTGCAATTGTTAGTTGGAACGTGGCCTCAAGGAAGGGTTTTGTTCGTGGTAATAATATTACAACTTTCTCCAAATATGGTATACCAATGCAACTTCACATAAACCTTTCGTGACCGGACATGCATTCATTTAATAATATAGTTCACAGCATCAATGGACAGGTTGCCAATCTTTATTGGAAGCACGTCGGCTTTCGTTAAGAGAATTAATTACAATCGCCCTACTTTTAAGGGAGGTTTCTTAATGCCAGAACTCGCTTTCCCTGTCTTAAATACAGGTCATTCTATTCAACTGGAACAGGCACTTATAGTAAATAAACGTTCATGATAACTATAATTGTGACTTCAAAATTGTTTAGTCATCGCGTTTCTATGATGTGTGTGGTCAGAAAGTTCCAGACTGACTAAGTTAAGAGAATTTACCCATTTACTTGGTTCCTGCCCAATCAAAAATTGTTCCCTCTGACAGCTTCATTAAGCCATTCTCGTCTCCCACGATTGGAAGCACTTTTGTTATTGTTTCTTTGAGCTGAAATTTCGTTCCAATAATTATCTGCTATTTCAAGCTGAGCTTGCAGTCACCTATGTACATCTCGGAGCAGTCTTCGATTCTATAAACGTTCCTGCATTGCTGAAGCTACTTTCAGACCATTATCAAATGAAGGAATACACTCTGCATTTCATAACATCACTCTTTCAAAATAGAACAATCCGTTTATGTCCATGGTGACTATAAGAGTGATGTATCTCTTCAGGTATTCACACGATGGTGTCTTATCTGGGCTCTTGGTTAAAGCGCGTATCTCCCCAATCGTCGAGTCCAGGTATGATACTTTATGTTATGCTCATGATATCAAGCTCCCTAACACTGATTACTCCACACGACCATCTTCTTGTGATAACTGCATCAATTAATAACACTCCTGGAATTCAAACTACCTCCAACAGTTCGGCCTAAAAATAAATCCAGAAAAGTCTGAATTAATGACATTCCCTTTAATGAAAAGACCAACGTATATTCAGCCAACACTATGCAATGCTCCTATCGCCATTCAATAAGAATACTGATCTCGAAGCTGTTTTTGACCATCAGCTGCTTCAGTAAACACATGGACAAGCTGCTCATCCCGGCATCTCTACTCTGATGGATTGCTAAACATCATCTACGTTATATTAACGAAGTTACAAGTAGCAGAAACTATATGAAAACTGCGGTATGCGCTCCGCTTTTATATGCTGCAGATGTATGGGCATCTGCACTTTTCGCTGCTGAGTTTTGGCTCTTCAAATGGGCCAAAAACAAAAAACTTTCTCCACAGTTAAGGATAATTGCAATGGCCATTTTGCAAAAAAAAAAAAAAAAAACAGGCTCTCCACGCTTATTAGGATGAAACGTCGTGTTACGTATGTAAGATGGTCGTTGGCTAGATTTCGACACATCATTCTGGGACTTGCGCTCTTGGAGAGTCTCTAAGCCTTCTCTCGGAGCAAACTCAGTGCCCACATCTCAGCCCCCTTCACTTGCTTGATAGGTTTCTGCCTTTTCAGCTGCACTCACGTGCCCAGTCATTGGATGCCGATCTTAAAAAAAGTTTTCTTGTGACAGAATACATACCCTGCATTCTTGAGTCGAATTTCCCTGTCCTTGATCCTTCTCCTCGAAGTTCATATTAATGAGAAACGCTAACAATACCATCTGACATGAAAGTGGCTTGCTAATTTATTCAGTATTACGATGAACTTAATATTTCTGCTTCAGTGAAAAGAATGTTACGTTTTCTGTAATACAATACAAAATTTGTTTCCACCTACATTTTCGTTGTATATAATTGTACTGCACGTTGAGCTGTACTTAATTTTATGCTTCCATATGTATTTCCTTATGTTTGATTTACCAAATGATCTCTGTTATTATTTGAGTAGCTGTGTCAAGCTGTTTTGACACAGTTGCTCATGAGCGAACAATTTCAACATTGTTTATTTGGATTTTAGCAAAGCATTCGACTCGGTCCCTCATGAGAGGTTATTGTTTAAGCTGGCACATGTTACGATTACTGGAAAAATTATAAATGGAGCAATGCTGGGTGGCTGCAGGGCAGAATGCTGAGAATACCGGATATTCTTCATACTGATGTAACATCAGGAATGTGGTTTCCCAAGGGATCGATTCGTAGACCACTGTTGTTTCTCATTTTCTTAAACTAGATGTACAATTGGATAAAAGGCTTGATGTCAAAATGTTCACACGACGCTTAATGACTGGTAGAGTAGTTATCGATCAATACCGAAAAGCTATCAAAACTAAACTAAAATGGTCTTGGGCAGGACACATGACAGATGGACTAAGAAAATAACAGAATGGTACCCAAGAGGAGCTAGAAGAAAACCTGGACGACAACGGCGGAGATGGATAGATGAAATTCATGAGTTTGTGGGTAGTAAATGGATGGCCATTGCACAAAACAAAAAGGAACTGGAAAGTTGCTGGAGAGGCCTTCATCCTGCAGTGGATTGAAAATGGCTGATGATGATGACCAAAAAGCGCTCCTTCAGGACGAGTTGAACAGGCTGCAAGAATGGTCATAAAAGTGGCAGCTATGATTGATGCAGCAAAATCAAACCCAAAATAAATTATACATTCAGTGGGGTTGAATTAAAAAGAGTAGAGAAGAAAGGGATCTGGGAGTTATAATACGGACAGATATGAAGTTTCTGAGCAGTGTAACGAGGCAGCCAAGAAATCCCAAGGTGTTCTATCGATGATTTATCGAACGTTATTCTGTAGCGATATGGAGGTCATAATCCCACTGTACAAGGCAATTGTAAGACCACATTTGAAATATACTGTGTCGAAGTATGGAGACTTCATCTGAAAATAAAAAAAGATACTGAGCTTCTTGAGAGGGTCCAAAGTCTGACAACTCGAATGGTGAGAACAGCAGAAGGCCGATCGTATGAGGAAACTCTCCAGGTATCTCAGTGGTGACCTGATTGAGGTACATAATGCTCTGAAAGGGAGTAGTAAAATGAACGAAGGCGGAATTTAACGTTAGAGAATTACAGGACTCTTGTGGACAAATTCAAATTACAGGGGAAGAGGTTTAGACTGGATTGTAGGAAGTTCTTTTATCTAGTGTGTCGTTGATTGCTGGAACAAGTTTCCTTCACGGGTAGTTGGGCTAACAGTTTGAATAAATTCAAAAGGTCAAACTGGATAATAAACTCCGCTGAAATTTCCAAATTTCCATGAATAGCAATTCTGCTCTCTGTTGAAATTCGGCAGTGAAATCAAAAATAAATCAAATACAAGCAGAACAATTTTTTTACAGAATGGAATATTTTTTGTTAGAGCGAAATTTTCATTAATATTTGTACATCCAGCAACATTGTTGTATCATCAAATAAAACCCGCCATATGTAATAAATTACAAAATTATGCGCAGGTAAGAAAAAGGCATGAATCGAACCAAAATACTGGATGTAAACCCTAATTAGGCCACATCCAATAAAATCGTTTAGAACTGTTCCATCCTGTATGTTTTATTATTCATATCTTATAAGAAAATTTTCCATGCCTAACTTTTATAAAATGAGACAAAGTTCTAATAATAAGGGAAGTTGTAGAGTACAGACTACGCCCATCAAAGTTTTAAAAAACTTGTTTTCACCGTAAAGATTTCTTTAGCGATACCAATGCACAATAATTCTCACCGTGCGTTCTTGCATCTTACACATTAAACAAAATATCAGAGAATTCTGACTACCAGTTTGATAATCGAACCCCTCGGGTCAGTCTTCAACAAGATCTTGTCACACATCATTCCGACTAGCTGGAACACTTATCTAATCGGGCCGCTTCTCAAATGCAAACAGTTTTCCACCCCCTGTTCGCAGGGGGTGGAAAAATAATTGAAATGCCTGATATTAAAGTAGCAGTTTTTGTAATGGCGGCTTATGACGCATTTATGAGGATGCAGTGATAATTCCTTTTTGTTTTCTTCCTGAAGGAATGGCACCAAAACCAGATGTTTATTTAGAAGTGATATGAAAAGGTACAGGAAGAAAATAGTTGCCCTGTATGAATTCCAAAGGTCAAATTGTTGGTACACGTTTAGCAGGGGCATCGGTGACTAGAACTGCTGATTTGTTTAACGTATCCATAGCAACTGTATCGAAAGTGATATTCAAGATAAAAACCAATACGTCCATACAGTAAGATATGTCCAATCTTGGTTTGGGTAGAATGAAACGGACGCCAAGTATCTCCCATTGCCTGAACAATTACCAGACGTTGAGCCACTGAGTATATTTGGAGAGGAGAGCGAATAGATTTTCTCCATCATTCAAGGGAAATGAAACGTTCGTCCACGAAGAATGGTCCAATATTTCTCTTAAGACAGTTCAAGATTTATTTTAATCTATTACACGTAGCATACAAGATGTTTTAAAAGCAAAGGGTGGCTCTACACCATATTAATGCATACCTGCAACGCTTTCCACAGCTATTTCCATTATTTTGTCTACCTCTGTAGTTCGCCAACGGTGTAGCTGTACGAGATGTTTTTAACAAAACGATATAGCATTAAGGTATTTAAGCAGATGGGGGGAGTAAAAAACAAATTGTTACAGTTCTGTACCATTATGCTTATCCCAGATATTACTGGGAACAAATCAGATTTGCTTCTGGTCTTCAATAGACAGGATAGAATTCTAATAGAAGGAAAAATGTACCCTAAAGTAGTTTCGTACTTGTAAACATAATTAATGAACTCGAAGATTTGATTTTAACGGTATAAACTATTAATCAGTTTTTATTACGCATTGTTTAATTAACCAAAAAAAAAACCCGACTGGTTCCCATTTTAAAGAGAAAGAGCATTAAAAGGTTAAAAAGTCTCTCATCATGTCTTCTTGATACACTTCATAAGGGCAAGTTGTTCGCTCTATATGAACGTCTCCCGCCACCAACAACATCACTCTTATGGCTTAACGGCTTCAGCTGGGGACGATGTGGGAGCAGAGTCCAGAGCGCAAGCCGCCACTTGAAATTAGGTCGAGAAAAAATATAGTGAATCTATTTTTTATTCCTACTCCAATGCTGGAAATCTAACAGCAGATGTGACAGACTCTTTGATACTTGTAGTTTACATTTTTTGCCTTCATTTTATTGTATAATTCTTAACTGTTTTACTTTATTTCGTCATTATAACCTATAAACCTGCCTTTTATTGTTAACTGATGGACTACTGAACTGAGGCATATGCAACAGAACTGGTCACTTTCTCCCAAGTATTTATTATTGTTTTTAAATAATTGAATAGACGATTACTGCTGTTCTCGCTCATCGTGTCCAGTTGGTTGTATGCTTGTAAAGAAAATAAGTCAAATCGTAAGAATCGAAGAAATATTAAATTAAAAAAATCTAATATACTAATGTCCTGTAATATTTCTTTGACGTGGCTCTGTAATTCATAAGGAAGCGAGCAAGATCTTTTTGCTAGAGGCCCTTTGGAGGGTTTGAGCTAATCTCCAAAGAAGTTAGGCAGAATATCAGTGCCTTTCCCGAAAGACCCCATAGAAGTTTGAGTCACTGGCTGGTGTTCCCCAAGGTTCAATTTCTCTCCTCTTGTATATTAATGACCTTCCACTGTCTGGAAAATTCTCTTAGTTTTTTTTTCCCATAATGGCACACTATATTTCATCCACCAGTTTAAGAAACTTTACCTGTCCAAACAGCCTCAACCTTCTCGCATATATCTACCACTAATTTGGTAAATTCCGGGCAATGCTACAAACAAAACTTAGTTAACTTCAATCTTTTAAAATTCAGTGCTGCCTTATTTCGCGCAGAAAAGATTAACGCATCTTTGCTTATTTTCAATGACACTCAATTTATAGACAAGGTCGTATATCTCTGCAACAAATTACACATAACCGTATCAGAAATATTACTTCCTCTACATGTAAAAAAACAAAAAAAAAAAAACGTTTGTTTTCGCTCTGCGTTAACTACTCACTCAGTACAAATCTCAAAAACCGCCTACCGTGGAATACTGTTTCCATATCTTGGTTGGTGCACCCAAAGCCTCTTTCAAGCTGTTTGATTTCATTGAAGAGACTGCGGTCCGGTTAATTAATGACCCGTCTCTTACAAACTTTCTCCATTCTGTCCAATTCAGAAGCACTGTTCTTCTGAATTGGATGTAACTTGTCCAATCTCTTCCAACAAAGTCTGAGCACATGCCGCAACCAGTCAGCATCTATTTGCTGTTCAACTCCAAACTCACAGAGCCAACCATTCTCTTCTTTTTCTGGAAAAACCTTCCTTCCCAGGTGTTGCCCGAAAATTGTAATTGGAAGAAATTCACAGGTAACGTCAGTACCTTCGGTCTTCTCAACCTTCAACCGATTCTTAATACCTTTTGTATTTGAAGGTTCCATAAAATAACCTACTTGCGGGCAGAATTAGGGGGGGAAAGGAGTTGAATGAATGTAGATATGATTGTCTCTACTAAAGTTGAAATGGGTTTTCAATTTCAAAACTTAAAGTGAACTTGAAAACACTTCGACTGCATTTGCAAAGCATGGACGATACAGACCATGCATTAAAAATGTTTCTGCTGTACGAAGAGAGCTGCAGTCGGAATGACATCTAAAACCGGATGAGATTCCTTCCTCGCAATGATTATAGTGCCTCAGGCACTGCAATCATTACCTGCCCTACAATTGGCATTTGTCCCAGAAGTTCTTGTCCACGTCTTTGTGTATTCAATGCCATTTTACCATTGACTATGAAAAATTGCCATGCTCCAGAGGATCGCACATAAGGTCAGAGTGTTCAGATCACTCAAACGTGTATTTTTCTCAACCACACGTCTACCGCAGTGGTTGAGTTTCGGTCGAATATTCAACATTCGTTGCACTAGACTTCTATAACAGAAGATGGAAGTTGCGAATAAAAAAAAATGTTTTCTTTTTTATAGCACGTTTTTTCATGGCTTTGATGTATTATGATTTTAGATACTTCTGATATGTAGCTCTCTCTCTCGCTCTCTCTCTCTCGTTATTAAATTTTCCATATTTTACTTTGTCTAAGAGCAAAGCGCCATCTGCCGGTGATCGCTTGATTCAATAAAGAAATTGTTTCTTCCATTAAAAAAGGTGCCAAAGAACGTAATGTATTTTACCTCCACCATTCATCATTCGGAGTTGTGCCCAGTTATCGAGGTTTATTCAGTTATTAATACCTCAACTCAGTTCATTAATTATGTGTTCATGACGCTCTCAGCAATGCAGACCTCTGTAAAATTGTCTAGCGGAGGAAGGCGTGGAACCCACAGATTTATTTCCGACGTTATTTGCATCAATAAAGCAGGGTAAATTTTATTTATTCAACCATATGACGTCTGTTTCTCTTTTGGAGAAAAAGCATTTTACTATAATTCACTGAGACATTGAAAAGGAATGTATGAATCTTTGTCAAGCTATGATTTATGGATCGACTTCTATAATGGACATTTTTTTTTCAGTAAGTCAACTCTAAGCGCTAGCATGCCATACGTGTGCAGTGCTACGTAATCCACAGTTTTTGGAACGATCTAGGTCACCAACAGTGATGAAAGTTTGCGTATCTTGAGGACGTATGGTATCCTTCTTTCAGTGTTAATCTCCATCCTTTATAGCAAACAATTGTATCAGGTAAAATCTTTAATTGTTTTTCAAAAATTGCGTTAATAAATGACTGTATTCGCGTGGTCAGATTTCCCTAGGTGTGGAAGTAACCCCCCCCCCCACAGGTTAAGCTTGGCCCGAAGCTTCTCCACTGATTTCAGCTAAATACGGTTTTAGAGGCAGTATAACAAATGACAATAACAGTAATTTCTTTCAGATTGCGCCGATTTTTACAGTAATTGCTTCGCCACTTGAATATGGCCAAAACAGCTAAAATAAGGGCCTCAACGTGTAGCACTGACATAAAATACAGAGTGCCTCTCCTCCGCAAAACGAATCATAGCCTGTATAATATTCCAAGCAAATTTATGTAGTCCATACTCATCCATATGCAAAATCACTAAAAAGTTTAAGCGCACATTTATATGTAGTTCTTGCTGTTCAGCAACCACCGCGATCTCTATGAAAATAGATAAACCGAACGGAACAACGTCGGCAGGCGATATAGCGATCACACAGTCTCAAGAACCTTCGTTAGTGCGCCCATACACAAAATAGATGCTCTTCCCCTGCGCAACAAGATCTCAGGAATGTTATCACAGCTTCAAGGTTGGAAAAAATCGGAATGACATCCGAAACTGGATGAGATTCCTTCCTCCCAATAATTATAATGCCTCAGGCACTATAATCATTGCCTGCCCTACAATTTGGCATTTCACCCAGAAGTTCCAACCAGTATACTCAACAATTGCGAATACTGGTCATGCAACAACTGAATGTCCCAAATCAAGGTCCTCAATTATATGATAAAAGTGAGCTATACGAAACCCGGACGTCTACCTTTATTCTCCTGATGTAATCCCAAGGCGCAGCTTGCAGAGCTGACCGACTATGTTTTGGGAT
Organism: Mastigoproctus giganteus; assembly: GCF_048544385.1. NCBI lineage: Eukaryota > Metazoa > Arthropoda > Arachnida > Uropygi > Thelyphonidae > Mastigoproctus > Mastigoproctus giganteus. The sequence goes on along the minus strand of NC_143586.1, from coordinate 146,370,497 downwards.
TACATCGGGAGAATAAAGGCATCAGGCTAATCCTGTTGGATATATTTAAAATAGAATTTAGAAAAATTGAGGTTCCAAACTTAACTAACGTGCTGAACTCCCAAGCGCTCTCACGCATTACTCAAAACTACCACCTAGCAACTGTGGTGGCAGTCTGCCCAACATGTCAGAAAAAGACTCGTGCCCCTCCTCAAGAAGAAAGTCAGGAGATCAGAGAAAACCTATGTGAAGGATCGCACCATCCGCCGGATCAGACTCGAATAGTACTATTAAACAACACAGCTTCCAGTTAGTCCTTTATTGCCATGATGATCCCGTTCTGCAAGGGTAGGGATGATGTATGCACTTACGCAGACGATGTTAAGCTCCTAACGACCATCCATGACCAATAGTGCATTATGTGACCATATTAATCATAATCTGTTGTAATTATTCGTCTACTTAGCTAAATTTGGCTTGGCCCTAAATCCGCAGAAGACTGTAATGATGGCGTACTCTCTCAAAAAAATCGCGTACACTTGTACAACCAAAACTAAATGCCATATATATCCCGGTTGGGAGTAACATTTGATACGAAACTTACGTTCAAGTCACATATTGACCTGATTGTAAAGAAAATGAACTACTTAAGTTGGGCAATCTAGCAGCACCTCTTGAAACAAACTAAAACAACCGCACGATATTTAAGAACCGCGGTGTATTTGGCCATATTGTATGGGGCCGAACTGTGGGCGTCAGCCATCCCTACCCACATTAGGAGAATATATGCGAGTGAATTCTGGCTACTGAAGTGGGAAAACCAGAAACACCATCTCCCTCAACAGTTAGGGTCCACGCAGCTTGCTGAAAAGCTAAATTGAAGCGCTTACCAGACATCATTGCCTGGAAACGATTAATAACTACAATCAAGATGACTGGCGCGATATCATTGCCATGCTTCTGGCAGCTTTGCGAGTGGCCCATCCCGCCATCTGCCTTAAGAGTCACCAAATCCCTGAGAATGAAGACCAACAGACTGAAGATGGCCGACAGGTTTATACCAGCCAGGGTGTTGGAATCAATTCATTCAATGCTTGACACATTGGATTTGACCTAAAAAGACTCATAGAAGATCCGAAATATAGGAAACAAACCGAGCAGTGGTTCGCTGAGGCTACTGTTGCCCAGCAGTTGTGTGTATTTCTGTCAAGAACTGTGTACCCAATTATACTTATTTGATATCTCGCACAAGTTGTTTCAGTGGATGTAATGTTAAGATGAACTTTTGTACTGCCACTGACAGGACTTCTTCAGAAATGTAGTGATGAGCCATTCATTTTATATTGTAGCTTTTCTTGTATATCTTTAGCAATTCTTTCATTTTATGGTAATCCCCTGGCATTTTCTGCCATGAAGGAAATTTGTGACTTACCAATGTACACCTATATTTATATTAAGTAGAACAAATAAAGATTTATTTATTTTTATATCTCAAGTAACTCTCCAAGCAGCCTAAATTCTAGTAAAGAGACAGATCAACCCGCACAAAGGACGACTATTCATTCTTGGAGCTGACAGACTCTCGAGCCTTAACGCAGCATCTTCGTCTGAAAAATTATGTGTGGACGAGCTATATCACTGTGGACGAGCTACGCGAATATATATTTTTGGAAAATACAATGCAAATGTTGTCGTCAGATAGATAAAGACCAAACACCCCACATAACTTTTCAGGGGTCACTTGTAACCATTTCCACTGCTAAAGCTTACTGAATTCTCGAATCTGGCTCCTAGGTTGTAAATTAAAAATATTCCAAACCTTCCACTCTACCAACCAAACAGAGCCTCCAGGTAGCAATTAAATTTATAACTGCCAACAGTGCCGATCTCAATGCCTTACAGTCCCTGCTTATAGCTGAAGAACATGTGGCACTGTGTCTATCTGAAACTTTGCTCCATGCAGACAAACAGATAGCATACCTTACTGGAACACACAAATACAACTTCATAACAAATGACCGAACCCACAAGAAGGAAGGTGGAGTGATGATATATGTCCACAAAAGACTCGATATCACCCATATGGTAAGGAGCGGCTCGGAACATTGAGGCCTTGAGTATCAACAATATCAGATAAAAGGAGTATACCAGTTACAGCTTGTCGTAATTTACATTCCCCCAGATCACAGCCTAGAAGATAGGGTCGAGCTATAAGGTTGGATCATAACTCACGTAAAAGTGACTTTTCCCACCATCGATGATATTGGGCGACTTCAATTTTCCCCTTCCAAAGTTCAGTTATGGAAGAGCTCACAAACCTATTGTCTTGTATCGGTCTGAAAGAATTCGGCAGATCACCAAAGGAGGATCCCAGCGGTTAGACCTGATATTACACAACATAATCGGTCTCAGAAGCTCTCTCTCGCAATCTAAATTCTCTTCGGATCATACACCTATTGTGATAGAGCTTCCAGCCAACATATACTCTTAATTGTGCGAAGGCACTCCACGAGATCTACACGTGAGGTTATCTTTCCTACGAGGTTCATCAAGGAAGCTGTTATCCTACGATATTTGAAATCTGTTGACCGGCACGCTATCACACACCTTCCGTAGACCGAGATCATTAATACCAGTGCAGTGCACCTTAAATTTCTGAAATAGGAGCAGCCAGATAGTCCGAATCTGTCATTGGACTAATGCCCTGGTTCACAGTTGAGCAAAAAAGCAGAGTTCATATAGGAACTTTAGAATATATCCTTCGGATGAGAACAGGCCGACATACCACCAGACAAGAGCTGCTTTTGTCAGAACAAAGATGCAAGCTCACAAGCGAATCCTTCACAAGCTTGCTTCAAACAGAAGAGTCGGAACAAATAGGGAAGCAATATTAAGCAACCGAACTCTTTCGAAATGGGCTGCTAACACCTTCAAATGTCTGGGAAAAGATTGCGCTGAAGTAAATGCCAGCTACGTCCCAGACACAAATACAATACAACTGTCTTCCATTACTCTTAACACGGCAGACCTCACTCACGCCATCAACCGTCTCCAAAGCAAGTCTATGGTCGTTCCCGAGGGCTTGCCCCTCTGTATTATCAAGATCTGTAACCATATATAATCGATCTTCTCCTCCAAGCATATAATAACATCTTGCGAACTGCCAAAATACAGCTCATGTGGAAGCTATATCACAGAAAACCTGTAGCTAAAAAGACTTATTCCCAAACAGCAAAAGATAACTCATCTCAATAAGTTGCTACACCCTAAAAATTTTTGAAAAGCAATTAAGTACTTTGGCACCCACTGCTTTAGGCATCGCCCTGCATACCTCCATTCAACCCTTAAGGGGAGATCAACCATCACCAACCTTCTTAAGACTTATTTTTGTGGATATTACTCCCGCATTTGACAGACACTGTCAAAGCCCTACTAAAAAAAATACTGCGTGACTACCATCTAATCAGGTTATGTGGGTTTTTTTTTTTTTTTTTTTAGGAGCATTAGCAACTAAGACCATATTACTCCGGGAATATGCGGTGGTCATCCGCTGACCTTTCCGCATCCTCCGTATTTGGTGATCACAGGCTCGAACCTCGGTCTAATCAAGAAGCGTGTGCTACGCACTGCTGCTCCTGCCCACCATCTGGTCAGGAGCCCGTTGCTCGATACAATTGAAGCTCTACTAACCAAAAGGCAAATACAAGTATCGCAATACAAAACAGTCATAACTAATACCCTGAACAGAGAACTGCCTCAGGGGGAGTCCTATCTGAATTTCTTTTTGCCACTGCACGACAATTTCTTGTCACATGCAGATAATCTGAAGATAGTGTTTATACCTTCCGGCGATGGTCGTAATCCACAATTAATTTCAAAGGATACTTCCAGACAACTGGAAGTCTTGTATTTAAAAGGCATTGGTCTCGACCCGAACATGATTGCCCAAATGCCCTTCACTATGCAAAGGCTTAAGACTGACATCTGTTATGGGCATCATTCTTGAAGGGCTTCTAGAAACTGCAGCGCCTAGATCGAGAAGATCTAAGCGAAGTTTTAAGGTTTAAATGGTTTAATTAAACTCAATGCGATGGAATTCTTCCTCTTACTCAGACTAAACACATGGAACAAATCCAAATTGAGGAAGGATGGTTGCTGAATTTATGGTTGTTGAAGATATGCGGAAATTGGCCTTCAACCAGTAGTGGTCGATTGTTGGAACAAAATCCCATCTGGCGTATAGAGAGGCTAGTTCAAATAAATTCAGGGAAAACAAACAAACTATTAAAAGGAATGTACAGATGAAATGAAGCGCTCACTCTTTCTTTTTGCCGATGCAGTACAAGCTTGCTTTCATGCGTCATTTGCCACTCCTAACACTAATACATTTTTACCGGAAGTATTTTATGGAAAGATTTCTGTAGCAACACTAAAGAAAATGAAAACACCACGAAAGATAACCAATTTTGACCAATATCTGGTGTTAATGATAAGATGGATTATAATGGACTTGTAAAGACAATCGGAAAATTTAGTACTGGATATTTAAGTTGATTAATGTTCCATTGATCTTTCCCTCATCTCGAACTGCAATTTCAGCAAACTAAAAATAAAACCGTTACAGTTGGATTGTGAGAGCTAATAATAGCACTCCTAGGCAAGCTTATTTTGATTTCAGTAGTCTCCTGAGGCATTTGAAGAGAAAAATGTGCAGTAGTCTTAGCACTTACTGCTGTTCTTAATTAAATCCTTGACAGTGTTCAAAACCAGAGAGAATCCAGAAGGTTAATGAATACTGGGAATATCGAATCTCTTATTTAAAAAATCCGAATCCTTGTATAACAGTTCCAAACAACTTATTAGCTTGCATACAGCTGAAGGGTAATCTGAAGTTCGCAGGAAGGCCGTGCACGATGTTCTATCCATGCAATTCTTCCTGCCTCAGTTTAATTAAGACTTGACAAAATAAAGTTGGGGCTGTTCGGTTTTTCAAAAACATTGAAAGTAACTTAACGTAATGGTAAATTTATTATAATTAATGTACAAGTAAATGCAATTTTATACCTAATTATCACAAGAACTTGGTACTTTAATTAACATTAAAACATGCTTGGGATCGACCTGAGTGGCAGCAATTTAAAACTGCTTGTTTCGCATAAGTGCTCGCCGTATTAGATTGCCCATGAAATAAAATATCAACTCACAAGCCTCATAAGATAGAAAGTGTTAGCATATATAGGCGTAAAACGCTTATTTTTCTGCACTATGTCCAGCCGTCCGTCCGCATGCAACAAGTCGACTCAATCGATGGATTTTCATTTATTCTTTATAAAAATGTAATGAACACTTAAGTTTAATTTTAATGTTACATTGAATCAGTATGACAACGCTCTCTCACTACCGGAAAGGCTATAATCCACATTGTGGATTAAAACAGCGAAATTCAATCACTCTTCCCAGTTATTGAACTTCACTCCAGTATTTCAAACCATAAAAAGTTTAGCGGACAACAAAAGTTCATCACTTACATGAAAAACAAATTACTGCTGAGGCGTAAACAGGGATGAAGGCAACAAATCCTCTTCATTAAGATATTTCTGAAGACTTCTGAAACACCTTTCTTCCTGGCACTGAAATCAGATAGCGAAAAAGTTACTTCCATAACATTCGCTGCAGGGAAAATAAGTTTTTTTTTCTAATTTGGACTTCAGTTACTCCAACAAATACAAGCGTTTTAATTATAAAATAAAATACTAAAAAGTTTCTCCATATTCTCAAGGACAGTGCCCTTTACGTACACTAAGAATTTCTTTGGCAATATGCTACTCCAATGAACTAACATGTGCATATAGCACTCGGAGGCACCACGGGAAGACTTAATATGTTCAATGTTATAAATATAAAAATTAGCATACACAAAGCAAAAATGATAAGAACTAACAGAATCAAGGATGTATGAATACAAATGATGTGGATATAAGTAACCCATTTCCAATATACTGACAAATAGACCCAGATTTAAAATGCTGTACAGTTATATCCAATGGAAATACTCCATCAGGTACTATATGGACTACTCCTAAATATGCTCAAAGCAAATATTCAATTTTTGCAATCTATGAATACGAGTCACAGATCCTGATAATGACACAAGACAACTGGCATCTAGCTTTGAAAACACCGAAGGACTGTTGGCACTTTCTCTACAGGGAGAAGACTTTGGTAATACAATGAATTTTACTCTACGATGAACCAAAGCTCTTTGGGTCCATCATTCCATAGAATTTTATTTCATCCTTACTTATCAAGGCTTCACTAACATGAAAATAAGCCTCATTTCAAGATTTAGCCGCTGAAAGACAAGGATTAATCAAAATGGCAGGATCATGGAGGAGAGACTGCCTTCTCAGAAGTCACTGCTTCTTTTAAAGCCAAGCTCTTAAAAGTTTTCCATTTCTTGATATGCTAACCGATCAGGCGTTCTGGAAAGGGATCAGAAGTCTCTAAATCCATCAATTTACCTATAGGCAACTGTTGATGGATGATGCTCTCCACAAACCGTACTCTAATTTGGAACTCTTCAAGTAATTCTTTGCACTAATAGGGTGATCCTCCAGGATTAATGCCACGATTTTTGCATCTCTCTCTCTCTCGTTACAGCAATTACTGGGCTTCCTGAGATTTCTTCATGTACTGAGATTCCTCCATATTTGAATTGTTTATACCAATGTGCAACAACGCTATCCTGGACAGTCTTCTCCAGCGACCACTTCTTCGTCGTCGATTATTTTGGTTGTTTTCCATTAAAAGAGGAACAGAATCACTGATCTATACTCCAATTTATCTACTGTGACGCTTCACTTCATTCAGAGCTGGAAGCTCCGAAAGGTGGAAAACATTTTTTTTCAGTCTAAAAAGTTAAATCTCCACACCAGCCAATTTCTTCCCATTAAACTGGTTGGTAAACAGCATTTCTTCTTTCAAATTCGTTAACTGGCAATGTCAAAAGATGCGGAAAATTAATTTCAATCAATCACCCCACGAGGGAATATCTCCTGCATTACTGAACTAATCAAAATCTGTGTTCCTCGTATGTATAAAGCATTCTTCGAATTCTTCTAAACTACTATTGTGTTGTTTTGTTTTTTTTATTTTAAGAAATGCTATCAAAATTACATTTTCCAGCGCAACGTCCAATAAAAACAACTGGAGAGATGGACAGAAAAGCGTATCGATTGAATGCTGCGGTAATGAGATGGCGCTTTCTCTGAGCTGCGCAGTAAATTCCAGAGAAACGCGTGCTGGAAATAGCGTTTACTAGAGAGTCGTCTGCTACTGTTGCTTTATAAAGCGGGAGAAGGGCCGGTGGAAGGCTGTTGCTCTGCTGACGCGTGTATACCGGTTTGTTTACGTTATGACACATCTTGGATATTTCATGTATGAAAATCTCTCGATTTTTTCTGTCTCGTAGCAGTAAAGCTTTGAATTGGGGCTAACAGAGCGAACTTTGGCCATCTTTAATTCTAAATCATAGAATGGACATTATTTCTTAAAGTTCATAGTTCCTACAACTGATCAGCAACCTTGGACTTGTGATGACTACGAAATCAAAAATTCCGTTTTTGAAACTTGGTGGCAACTCCAGGCAAAGGGATCCTTACAGTATTGTAGTTTTAGGAGCAGAAGACGTTGGTAAAACAGGTAGGATGAAATTACTTCCATTATGGAGCCGTACTGCAATATTTTGACATTTTAGGTATCGATAAATGTATGTTTATATTGTAGTCTTATATTTACGAGTATAATTAACTTTAAATATGAGATTTATAGGCTTGGTCGAGTTAAAGACCTCTTCATTTGAGTTTCTTTTACACCCATTATAATGGAAACTTTTTTTATCCGAAATTTTAAAACTTGTTATCGAGTCTGGGTATGCAAGACATGGTGGCCTAATTCTGTCAAAATATAAAATGGGAACAACCAAATGTTACCCAATACAGGAAGGAAAGTTCCATTTTCCGTCAACAGATCCGCTGGGATCTTCGCGTGCTGATATAGAATAGGGCCTCACTCGGAAGCGTAGCTGGGGCCCAGTGCTCATTCATCATGACCCAGACATCTCAGAAATATAAGAATGGAGGAATTTTGCAGCCAGTGTAGTTGGACGTGTTTTCTTGCTCTGGTTCTAATTAGTCCCACAGGTAATAAGTAGGGTGTCTGAGAAACTGTAAATATTTCGTGGTAAGACATTTAAATGTCTTTTTTTTCTTTTGCAAAGGCAGCGAAATTTCTTAATCATTTTAAACAATATGAATGAAGAGTTTTTTTTAAATTATTTTGATAAAATTAAAATATAAACAAGCATTAATGATTTTTCTTTATTCATACTTTATAAGAAAGTTGCCAAGAGAAGAAAGTTGTTAAACGGAAATCTTCTTGACTATGCCGATTACTAACAAAAAATGTGATTCCAATCCTTGAATTATTCGGTTATCAGTACAGTAGCTTTTTCTTGCTGTTCATCCATGGACCAGTGCTAATCAGTTGCTCATTATTTGTTAAAACCATTGAGATTATGTCAAACTGAAACTACTAAACTGTTATAGAAGGACCTTGGGGGATTGTGAACTGCTAAAACGAAAATTAGCGACATCAGAACTTTAAAGGACCCATTTTTCATTAAAATGGGTCCTTAAAAGTGTGAATTATCACAAATTATAATGAAAGAAACTGTCGATACTCTTGTTGCTCGGGATATCACATTCGTTTTTGGTCAACAAAATTGTTATCACTAAGTTTTTTTTTGTATTTAAATCTGTGTTGCATTTTCAGTGGATAAATATACAATAAACTAAGAGCGTTCACTCTTAAGGCTTTATAAAAACTATTCGGTTATGTGAAGAACTCCACGGAAGAATTGAAATGGTTTTCTTGGCGTATGTGTATAACTAATAAGTTATTAAGTACAGGGGCACTCCTCTGAAATAGTTTAATTAAACGTCGAGCCTACGTATTACACTATACGCTATTTTTTTTACAAATTAATGTACAAATGGTTTGTTTTAAATGACTAGATAGCGTGCAATAGACACGGGAGCAGGATCACTAACTGCTTCCCTTTCGTTGGTGTTCTTGAAAGCCATAACGATAGACGTATGTGTCCATTAGTTTCAGGCCTCTGTATACATTCTACTGGCAGAACGTATCGAGATCGATGGCCAGATTGTTAGTGAAATCTACTGTATTTCCTGGAAAATATGCGTCTCACGCCTTTGATGTTTTGATACAAAGGCTGAGCGGGAGCCTTGGGTCCACTTGACTTCTTTCAGTAATTCGGGGAGTTTTAATCAGGTCTGTGATATCAAGCGAGTCTGAGGCGTCCCGCGATTAGTCTGGCCACTGCAAGGTTAGCTGCCACAATCCGTTGTTTCCATGGAATGACTTATAGATTGATGTTGAGTTGGGTCCAAGAAATAGTGTGCTGGTTGCCAATACACCGGTTGTGCCATTTCAGGCGACATTATTCCAGGATGAGGAGGTTATTTAAATGTACTTGGGGGCACAGAACCAAATAGTTGCTGCATAGAGAGGTATTGGATTGAGACATCGGAAGACGTATTTCTTGACTAATTCAAGAATTGCGAATCCCCGTTAGTTCCTAGCTGAATAGGTCAATGAACTGTTTCTATGATAAACGTGATAGAGGTGTGTAAGGCTGTATTCCTTATATAGAAGGGAAAAAAAAAAAAAAAAAAAAAAAAAGTTTCAAAAGTGATATTTATATTTTTTTAAATTCCTAATGTTTTCAGTATTTTTACGTACCGGGCATGTTCAATTCTTTTATTATGGACTGACTGCAAATTTAGCGCCTGTTGGCAAACATTCATCGATCTCTTATTACACTGTACATGAAAGTCAATCTGTTAAAACGATTGAGAACACATTAAATATTCTAATTTCCGGTAATCATTTACCTGCGTTTGAAAGGGAAAGCGAACAAGCGCCATGACCTAGCCGGTTTTCACCGTGGAATGATAATAATGACCTTAATGCTGCAATAGGTAGCTATCATGTATAGCTATATCCAAAGCGAGACAGAACACTACTCTTGTAGGGATGATCATATATAACACAATACGTCTCTTGTGCCAATCCTATTCTATGCATTTGCGCCAGACATCATGGCCAGAAACTTGCGTATTTACATATCTCCTTAATCAGAAAATCAGTCGTCAAATGTCTCCGAAGTGGCATCGTTTCGGTATTGTGAATATTCCACGGTCGGTTTGCCACTGTTTTCGGGATGGAAACCTGCGTTTTCTGAAAGCGGGCATAACCCTCACCATATAAACGGTTCACCAACTGGAACAGTATTTGAATTTAGGACTTTTCTACACGCTGTGGAAGGACAAATTATTCTAATTGCTCTTAGCTCCGAAAGTATGAAATTCAAGTCAATAAATAACGTAGCACCATTCCAAATTTTGTGGTGCGGTAGACGGAGCTGAATATCTCCCAGCGCACTTCGTCACTGCAAAGAAGTCGAGACCTCTGTACCCAGAATTATTGATCTATGGTTCACAGTGCCGAAAGGCAAAGTACCTTTCCGCCATTTAAAATCAACAGATAAGACTCTTTGAATCACCTCACTCCATTCAATAGTATCTTTGAGAGAAGATATCGTCGTATTTTCTTTATTATGGTTTTTTTTTTTTATGGGGACTAAAATAAGAGTTGATCTTGGCCTCGAAGAATGAAGTCGATTTCTAAATTCTGTTCTTCACAACGGGAAGAGATTTTCAGCTGGACCCTAGGAAAGGATGCTGAATAAAACTGTTTCCTTCAAAGTGATAAATCGAAACGGCAGGACTTAGGATTTAGGCACTGTATGGAAGAAAGGCGAATCAATCGTATTTATACACAACTCGACAAAATTAATTGAACAAAAATGTTTTTTATGAATATTTTAATGTGAACAGTTCGCCGAAGGCGAATATTCGATATAATAGGCATTTTCTTCAAGAGGAGTGTTTCCATTTACAATGGGTTTCCTCAGCCTACAAGGTATTTCTTGTTAGGAATTTTTTTTCCGCCATAAAGTGCGGTTCAAGGTGTCTTGGTCGGTTAAGCCTCGGGCTGTCATGCAATCCCGTACTCCATCCATCCTCCTAGGTCTTCTTCTTGTCCTCCCAGGAGGTACCAATTCCAGGATAGCCTTTGGATATCTGTTTTCTTGCATCCGTTTTACATGTCCATACCATGTTAGACGATTTTCTTTGATGGTGTCAATAATAGTCGTTTTCACTTCCATTTTTAATCTTATGTCTTCATTCCGTTTTCTGTCTCTTCTAGAAGTTCTTGCTGAGCGTCTCCAAAAATCCATTTCTGTGGAAAGCAATTTGTTTTCCGCTCGCCTATTCAATGTCAAGGTTTCCGCTCCATACAATAGAAGACTTTGTACAATCGTTTGAAATATAAGTTTTTGTTTTATTTAGGATATTTTTGCTCCACAGAACAGAGTTTAACATGCCGATAGCCTTTCTGCCGTCTGTATCTGGTATGCAAATTCAGTGTCCAATAGAAGTCGATCTACCACCTCACAGAGCCGCAACGTTATGCAAATTATTCATACCATAAAAACACTAGTTGCGATCATATCATATCACTTTATTCCCGATTTTTGGCTTGCTCAGTGCCACATCTCCGTACTCAGGGTGTAAGTCATCGTCTTTTAGATGATTCTTTGAGATGGCGGGCCATTGAACGACTTAAAGCCGTGTAGTCGCAAGCGGAAGTGGCACGTTGGCTTTATATTATGCAGTGTTGTCTCGGCACTATGGAAAGCAGTTTCGCCATTAAAACTGGAAGGATCGCCTGAGGGCTACGTAAACCAGAAAAGACATGGAACCCTATGATGTGATGTCATCAATTCTCTTGAGGTTGCTGCGGCCAGAGGTGAAGACATTTCCAACCGGACTGTAATATGAAAGCTCAATTCAAGTGAATTCTACGCCAAGATGCCAATGATCTGCATCCCATCAACCTCAAGCCGCCACAGAGCTCGTTGTAACTGGTGCCATGACAAATGGGGTACAGTTCTGTTCTCTGATAAGCATGTTTTGGCCTACAAACAGATAATTTCACGTGGAGATAACGAGGAATGCGCTACCATCCCTACAACATCAGATAAAAGGACACTTATGGTCGAGGTTTTGTTCTCGTGTTGTGTGCCGGAATAATAATGACCAATGGCCGCATCCCTCTTAATGTTTTTGAGAGGGTACCGAGAAGAGACGCTCAAATCCCGTGTGTGAATTTTGGGGTGCGACTGGCCCACATTTCCTTTTCACGCACGAAAACATCACTACACAGAGCTCAAATGGTGGAGAAATATCTTGAAACTGAAGATATCCAAAGACTGCCATGGCCAGCACGATCACAGACTTAAATCCAATCGAGCATGTGTTGACAGCCCTTGGGCATCGAACTGCATGCCGACAACCAACTCCTCGGTCACTTGGTGAGCTGATTTCTCCGCTGTTGGAACAAAGGGATTTGTTGCCACAAAATCTTGCAGACCTCTTGCATCGAGCATGGTTCACGGCTGTCGGGCCTGTTTAGCCGTGAGAGGGGATCATACACCGTGTTGATGTCATGTGACCATATTTTCGAGCATCTTGTATCGATTTCTGTAATGGATACCTTTTTGGTCATTCTTATACAACTCCTATAAGTGTCCCTTATATCTGTCCGAAATTTTTCGCTATCTCCTCATTTCACCGTTATTCTATGGTACAGTACCATACCAAATTTTGCCCGGCGTTATTGCAAGTTGCGCGAGTTATACCACGTTTTCCATGTGTTCGTGGTATTTTGTTCAGCAGTGTACTTTTTCATTGAGCTCTTAAGAATCATAAAAGCTTACGAATGGCCTTTGTGAACCGTAGATAACAAAAGCAACAACAGAATTTGCTACAACGTCTAGATGAAATAACGTCTGCATTCTCCAATTTGCCCCAATTTAAATCTAGTGAATTAACAGAAAACATTAGAAAAACGTCTAACTACCTTAACAACTTATTCTCGCTAAAACTGTCTAATTCCTCCTTAAATGTATTCAAACTACCCACTTTCACAAAATCCGATAGTACTTCGTTCCAACAACCAATTGCGCCATATTTCTAAGGTAGTATATTCCAACTAACTGGCTGGAATATACTACCTTAGAAATATGTCCCCTTTTGTGCATTGTCTGAGAAATATTTAGAATACCACCATCATTAATTTTACTTAATCCACTTAACACTTAAATTAGCACTTCAATCAGCTCTCCTCGGAAATACCTAATTCCTAAACGCTTGGAAACTACAAGTCTTCTATGGTAGGAATACCCCGTTAAGTTCTTCGTTAAACTAGTTGATCCACATTTTTCTTAAAATGACACTTCCAGACCTGTATGCAGTACACAAGACATGACCTAAGCCTTGCCTTATACAATGGAATAATCATCCCTTTTTCTGTTGGACAGAGAACTTCAGTAGTTGAGACCCGCTCTCGACTGCTCAAGTTGTCTAATAAAAAAAGTGTCGAGACTTTAGGACCTCAAATTTTTTTACCCTTTTTCTCTGCTGACAAAGGAGTAGTGGCGGCATGTGATGCAAGAAAGCAAGTGTATGAGCTTATGCAGCATCAACCAAAGAAAGGAAAAAAAAAACACACCATTCCCTCCAAATGCCTGTCCAGTTCCTCATTAAATTTATTCAACGTATCAACTTCCACAACGGCAAATGGAAGTTTGTTCCAGCAATTAACCACTCGCTGGCTAAAGGCAAATTTCCGCACATCTATTCGACATCTGTCCTTTCTTAATTTGAATTTATGGCCCCTTAGGTTCGTAATCTGAACAAGTGGAAGGATCCCATCAGAATTCAGCGTGCTCAACCCATTCAAGGCCTTATACACCTCAATTAGATCACCGCGCAGGTGCCTAATCTCCAGTCACTGCAATTTGCAGTACTTAAGCCTCTCTTAGTAAGAGGATCCTTTTATTCCCCTCACCATTCTTGTTGCCCTTTTCTGTACACGTTCAAGCAAATCTACATCCTTCCTAAAACGCCGGCCTCCAGACCTGTACGCAGTACTGAAGGCGTGGCCTGACCAACCACCTCCTTTTCCCTGCTACCAAAATTCCTTATATCATTGACAAAACCCCATGACCTGCCCTGGCAGCCTGTCTGCATTGCTCAGAAAACTTCATATCTGCCTGCACAATTACTCCCAGGTCTTTTTCATTTTCTACCACCTTAAGTGTAGTACCACACATTTGGTACGTTTCTCTGGGGTTACTTCTACCCATATGCAGTACTTTGCATTTGTCAAGGTTAAACTTCAGTTACCATTACTTAGCCCATCTGCCCAAATTATCTAGATCCTGTTGCAGTAGCACACTGCCATTACTGTCATTAACAACCCTGCCAACTTTGTATCATCTGCAAACTTCGACATTAAGCCTGATATACCTTCGTCAATATCATTGATAAATATACAAAACAACAGTGGACCCAACACCGAACCCTGTGGAGTAAACAGGGTTCGGTGCTGGGTCTGTATATCATTGATAGAACCCCCATGAGCTGTATCGTAGAATTACTCCTAGGTCCCTTTCATTTTCTACTTTCCCGATTATGTTATCAGCTAATGGGTATGTTATTTCGTGATTACTGCTGCATTACCAAAGTTAAACTGCAATTCTCCCTTCTAAGCCCACCTGCCTATTATCTATGTCTTATTGCAGAAGTAAGCCTTGATTCCGTCATTAACTACCCTAACAACCCTTATCTACAAAATTAAACAATACGCTTGATATACCTCCCTCCATTAACATCCTTAATAAATACAGTAAACAATAAGGGAGCCTAGCGATGAACTTCCACGAACTGCACTAATAACATTAGTCCAAGCAGTGCAGTACCATTTATAATCACCCTCTGTTTTCTGCCACTCATCCATCCCTTGATCTACACAGTAACTTTTTCCTCATACCCTCATTGCTGAAGCGAAAGATTAAAGTCATGAAAACATGTAGCCTCCTTCCCGTGCTGTTTTGAATAAGCGTACACCTTTTCATAGTGAAATTTAATGACACGAAGTCTTTTTTCAATCAAGGGTATGGTTAGTCAATCTCTTTGATAACATAGAAACCGATGTCCAATGACCAAAATTCAGTAAGTTCTTTTTTCAGACATTACGATAAACAGTTCAAAGGATCTTCAAGGTAAGCAAGTCGTGTGCTAAGCTCTATCCTACCCCCTCCCAATCCTCATTCAAATTCAATGATTTAGTTTGAGGGTAACATCGTAAATACCCCCCCCCGCCAACATTTCGCGGCTTCATTTATCCTGCGTTCACTTCAACTATCTCTGAAGTCCCTCTATAATATTTGAATAATTTATATAAAATAGGCAGTTTCTTCGGTGCCTCAACATCTTTGGAATTACAAATGTACCACACTTGTAATTCCAAAGCGTGGTATCATAAATCTTGCAAAGATCTTCATTTGATCACTGCTGGAATCATCCAGCAGTGATAATTCCGTCACTGCCATAAATAACTCCAAAAGTATAACAGATACTATCCAAGCAGCAACGAAGTTGTTTTGGTATTATCCCAATGACAATGAATCCCATAATGGCACTTACCAACACAGTTTTTGTATTGCAAATCACATTAAAAAAACTAGGCAATTTTCCTGCCCGACGTATTTCTGGCGTCAGACAGGAATATTGAACGAAAACCTTTCAAGTGGGGGGTGTGGGGGGAGGGGTAGGATAACGAAAGTAGGTATGGATAATTATCAATTCTATTAACTATTGTAAATCAAATAACAAAGCCAAAAAAATTCTCTTAAAACTACACTACTCACCTGAAATTAATAAAAAGATCGCAGCCATTGAATCCATTATGCCAAAGTAGATTTGGTTTCAAAGCTGAACCCACAGGAATGACATTGTAAAGAGTTTTAAAAACACGCGAGACAAGTAGTTGAACAGCGACCCATCGAATAGGTGATAAGAAACAACATTGACGTAAAAACAAAATAATACAAAACAAAAAAACATAAAATTGCTGAAATAAAGCCATCTGTTTATGAATTTAAAAGCTAACAACAAACTCAGAAATATAAATAAAATGGCTTCAGAAGACATAACTTCTCCGAGATGGAAAACGCACTATTAAACCACCTTTCAAAATCCTGGCATGATAAAACAACTGAAACGTGGAACTTAAAAGCAGCTCGATTTGACGTTTGAAAATAAAGCAGCGACACCACCTGGCCTCAAATTTTAGAACTAACTTTTTTTAATGAAATAAATAATTATGAAAAGTATTAATCTTCTCGCCAATAACTGAGAATTTTGAATAAGGAATACTGCGTGTACCTCTGAGATCCTGTATGGAAGTGTATTTATACATTTGTAGTTTCTTATCAGTTCTATTTGAGATATTTCGTAGAAGCACAGGGCTTTCCTGTTCGATCATTTTTACAAATTCAGTCTCAGATAGGGTAGTAGTAGGGTTTTAGGAGCATCAGCAACTAAGGCCATATTGCTCCATCTATACTGGCTATAAATTATGTCTTCTGCGGTCGGTTTTCTCTTTAATGGATGAAAAACCGGTGTTTTTCATCTATTCGGGAGGAAAAACCATGCTACACTCGCCTGAGACGTCTAACTCAGCCACGTTGTGGAACCGGCCCATAATATTCCTCACGTCATCACCGGGATTTGAAATCAGATCTTTTCCACCCGATGTGGGGAGGATGGTGATCCTACCAACTGTGCGACCCAGGGGGGGGGGGGCCTCAGACACGGGTTTATGGTTTTAAAAACCTTCAAGACGTCAGTCACTGCTTTCTCTTCACGCATTTTTCGTTGACGGCATGTGGAGGAACAATCCGCCACGGCCTTTTTTTCCGACGGTACTGATGTTAACGTTCCAGGATCCGTTACTAATATTCTACCTTCGAAATCTATTTGATCACGTTAATGGCCCATTTTACCGTCAGCGATGTATGGTAAGAGATTTCTGGCAATGTTTATTGGTAGCCATTGCTAAGATATGGTGTTCTCAATAAGTTGTCCAATGAGGATATTTATGTGCTCACCACTGTGTGTGTGATTGAGGTCCACCTTTGTCCATAATTGCTCATTGTATCATCATCAATAAACTCTAAACCAAATTTGATAAGCGGAAGGCGCTGTTGTAATCCATTCCTCCTTCAGCACAACGGTCAATTCAGCTGCTGATTTTGGCATGTTTTTATTGTATGGTTTTCGGCCCATCAGCCACTTAGGCTATATTGCACATTGTCGAATTGGGCCAAAATTCCGTGTGTTCTGTTGTCGATTTGCTGTTTGCTGGACGAAAAACCCGAATTCGGGAGAAAAATCCATGATAACTTCTCCTGAGACTAACTCAGCCAAGTTGTGAAACAGGTCCATAAAAATTCTCTGCGTCCTTGATGGGATTCGAACTCAGGACTTTTCCACCAGGTGTGAGGAAGATGGCGATTCTATCAACTGTGCTACCTACGCGCGATGGCCAGCAGCACGTATGCCACTGATCTAGGGTGATAAATTTTTCTGCAATGGCAGAAACATCGATTACTAATACGGCATCCTGTTGTTATGAACTTCCTATTTGAAATTGCTAAGCGCAGCGCCTCAGCCTATTCTCTGTATTTCGTTAATCAATTTAATTCTACCGTGATAGAATTAAATTTCCCTTAATACTGCTGGCACGTAAATGGCGGCATGGTTTGTCTTTTCTAAATCCCAAGGGTATCCGCATTCTTTTGGAAATATATTGTACGTTCAGCGTGACTACTTGAGAGCATGTTATATAGTCTACGTTCCTGAAGCATGGTAAAATCCTTAACTCTATCTGTATGTATGTAATGTATGAGGCTTTGTGCCTTCGTTCATTTAATGAAACTTCGTGTGTTAACTGATCTCATATTGCTTATTTATCTTTACTCAACAGCGGTTTATCACCGGCTTGTCTCATAGTGTTCGAATTGTCTTGAAAACCTGGAAGAAGTGGAAGTGTAGGACAGTAGTTAAAAAAATGGTCTAATTTTATTTTGATAAAAAATGTCATCCGACCATTTTCAATTCTTCTGTCCCCTTTTCTTAGCGTTACAGAAACCTTTAACTAATTTATAATCAATTGGTTATTGGTGGAGCGTCATTATTGTAAGTGCAGCATGACACACGTATATCCCACTAAAATAATAGATTTATAACCATTTCTCTAAGAGCCACCAATGTCTCTGTTGCCATGACGACCCCGATGTTATGTTTTCTTAAGGCATTTTTTTTTTACGTCCTCATGAGATCTGCTCCTTAAGAGTTTATCAAAACTTAGGAACATTAGTTTCTGAAATATTTTTCAGACTTCTGCGGGTCACCTTGATCAGCAAGGCGAAATACTCCCAAGTAGGACCAGTTTTAAAAGACCAAACCCATCTGTGGATAGAAGAAACATCAAATGCATTCATATCATTAATTAAATGTTTAATTCAATTTTTAAATTATTAAATATTTCATTCAAATTCAATCATTTTACTAAGAAATTTAATTCGTCAATATTATTATTATTATTATCTTCTTTCTTCTTTTTATGGTTTTTTTACTTCACACGAGAAATGATGGCGCAGTTGTGAGAAACCACCAGTGGCACCCGAACCCAAAACATTATACCACTATGTAGTCCTGATTGAGGCAATTTTAGTGCCTTCTTCGCCCATATTACTGCCTTCGTTTCTTTCGTCTGGATGGGTGGAATCTCCTCATTGATATTGAGCAAGGTCTGCCGTTTGTCTTCTTCCTTATGACCAGCTAAATTGGCACTGTTTTTTTGGAAGTAATTCCTCAGATTTTTAATCGATTTATTGTGTTGTTTGATGAGATCTGACAATCCCCTTCCTCCGTCTTTCCGAGCTATCATCAGGATCTAGACGACCACCTCGGATGGTGTTGTCGGCTCTTCGTTGTCATTGTCCTGGCCCTTCTCATGATTTTCTCCAAGCTCAGTGATAGATCATTTGATGATCTCGAAGGAGCACATTAATACTGAGACTACTCAGGTGTTTATGGATTTACTGTTTTCGCTCAGTTAGCTCTGATTTAAGCACGCTTCTGAGTATTTTACGGTCTTTATCTTCTTCTGTTCTACCTATTGTGCCTACATTATCCCTAGATACAGTACTTGTAAATCAATCCCTTTGTTATAGTTTCTATCTATTTACCAATCTTCAGCTGGTACTTTCGGCCGACTGGTTTCCCTTAATGCAGTCCGTGGTTTTACCTTTGTCTAGTGCGAATTCCATCCTGATGTTAGCGACGAACTGGTGCCCTCGTGGGTAGCACCGTTAGTATAATCACAGTCCTCCCCGCATTAGGTAGAGAAAACCAGAGTTCAAATCCTGTCAATAACGCGATGATTTTAACGCCGTCTTTTTCACAATGGCCGAGTTATTCGGTCTCAGTCGAGGGTATCACTCGCCTCAGATGAAATTTGGAATTGACAAAATTTGGGCCATGCCCAAACGATCTATTCTGAACGGGGAGAGGGGGAGAAATAAAATTTTAAAAAGGTAACACTAAGGTGCATTCTTCGCTGCATGCAGTCAGGTATGCAAAGTATATCTCGTGATATGACCTAGTGACATGCACATACATCTTAGATGTGATAAAAGTTGATGACCTCAGTAGTACGAAAACGTCAACACGATACTGGAAATTAAATATCGCGTTTTCCAGGTAAAGCTGTTTTACTAAAACAACAATAACCTTGGTCTTCACTTTTGGGAGCATTTCCCTTAAAACACTTAAGAAAAGGGCTCCTTTCTTTGAAGCTCTCGGCAGAGGACGTCGCCCGATTGCGATAGCTGTTGTTTACGAAATCGCTGTTGCTGTGCCGATGGTATCGCACGATATGTACACTCGCCCGCTGCTAGACGGTGTCTCGACAACAAGACACTTCATGGGCAACAGCCCGCAGAGTGCTTTGAGCGCTTCTGCAAAGAGTTCCTTAAAAGAATTTCAAAAATCCATCTGCAGCACCAGTCTAATCACACCCCAGCAATGCACCCACTTTGCTCTAGGTTTCTGGCTAAACTACAAGCAAATGACAGATGACCTTGAAGCATCTTATGGACCGTTGATGTTCCCCAATGCATCTCTTCACTTCATAAATCATCACAACATTGATTGCAACAGGTTAATCAACTCTGAAGCCTACAGGAGTCAGATCTCCGATGAAATGAAGAAAAATAATCCAACCCAGTAATGGCAGCTGAAAACTAAATGCCCTGTTCTACAATTTTTTAAATTCATAACTAAAATTCCTAGCCATTGTCAATATCTATATAAAATCTGCTATGTACATATACTTTATATCATTTCCTCTGTATTCTTATCTGCCCCTAGCCATGTGCTGTGATGGGCTTGCTGTATTTGCAATAAATGAATATTTATTTATTATTTACTTATCTCTCCGATGAGGGCCATTATTTCTCCTCGCAAAGGTAAGCGGCAGGGTGAATCTCCATAATTATTAGACGTTGGGGATGCCCATAATTATGGACCTCTCCGATGCCCGCATTGCATGTTTTTTTGTGGGTTCACAGAATTTCTTACAGACAATATGACTGTCTGTAAGAAATTTTAATACCGTAAATATAAATTGTAATTGCATTTAAGAAATTGTAATAAATAGACCCCATAACAGATTTAGCAGATGTATCTTCTAAGCTCGTATGCTTACCGCACTGAAATTAAAGTATAATTTAACCCGTTTTCTCTATTTACAGGTATACCAGCTGTAACTGAAGAAGCAAGGGTTGCTACCACGAAAGACGGACTCAGGAAAGATGTCAGCGAGCGTTAGCATTTAGCAGGTCCTGTTAAAGGAGTAGCTGAATTTTCTGGTTTTCAGAAAGAACATCAATGAGGATTTTTAAAGACAGGGCTGAGTCGAAATCAACTAGAAATCATCGGCAGAACTGTGGTCACGTCTAGTAAACGAAAATCGATTTCGAAAAAAGCAATAAATGCTGAAATCAGTTAACCAAGGACTTCAGCAGCCGATTTCTAAGTAAACACTGCGAAGAGAATTGTGTAACATGGATATCTGGAGTAAAGTCCTCTGAAAAAAACCAACGTTAACTTCTGCACGCAAAAAAAGCAGTCCATTTTTAATGCCTTTTAGTGTGCACGTTTTGCACACTAAAAGGCATGGAAATGGACTGTTGCTGATAGAAAAGCTGTATTGTGGTCTGAAGAATTAAGATTTTACCAATACTCTAATGATGCTAGACCCAGGGGACCACATCTGGTGAGTATGGGCTTGGCACGCCCAGGCTGCTCCTGAGCTGGATATCATCATTCTTTTCTTCTTGGTGATTCACTTCTACTTTTGACTCTCTCTCTCTCTCTCTCTCTCTCTCTCTCAGGGTAACTGGGGAATTTTTTTTTGGTTGGTGCAGCATAAGTCTCAGGCATCCTTGCACCATATTTATTTTAATTATTATTATTTTAGGGTTGCCCGTAATTAAATACATTAACCCGTATTTGTGTCTGTAAATTGCGTATGTTCTATGGTTGATTTGCCTGTTTTGCTGGACGAAAAAACCCCAGTTACTGGGGAGATAAACCTTGCTATCTACGCCTGAGACCAACTAATTCAGCCACGGAGTGAAAAAAGCCCATTAAAGTTCCTCGCGTCATCGACGGGATTCGAACACTGGCAACCTGCAAAAAACCCATGGGGAAAAAATCAGAAGTACGGGAACGTAAGACAGGAGATCAAAGAGATGTGGCATATGCAACAAGTAACGACCATCCCGATCATCCTGTCAACCACAGGTATGGTGCCAAGGACCCTACATAACAGCCTAGCAGCAATAGGTCTCCCAGCGAACACCTACAAGGAACTCCAGAAAGTCGCAATCCTGAACATCTGTAGGATAGTCAGAGAGTTCCTCGACCAACCGTAACACCAGACATAACAACAACCACCCTGTGTACTTGGTAGCAATACCCGTCACGAGATGGAACCCCCAATCAGGGAGAAATAATATAAGAGCAATAGTAATAATAATAGCGCCCACAGGAAAAGTAGTGGCGCTTTCATTCAGACTGTGCGCAAGGTGTACGAGCTGGTAGTGGATCAGTGATGATTTGGGGATGTTTTGACTGTAATAAACTGAATCACTAGTTGAAATATCAAACAAATGAATCAGGTTGGCTATACAATTCCGGTTAATCTGGGTTTGCGTTTTGCTGAACATCTGAGAGACACTCATGATTTCGATACTCCTGTATTCTAGGATGACAACTGTCCGGGTTCACAGGTCTTTTAAACTGCCACGAAGAACACGAGATAATGGTAGGACATTTAAACTGTCCAGCCAACTATACTTAAATCCTACAGAGAACGTATGAGACTACCTTGAACGGGAAGTGAAAACACGACACCATCCAGGAAACCTAAATGAATTACTGGAACATTTGATTTCAGAATGGTCTAATATTGATATAAACTAACTAACTGATTTCATATTAACGAAAATTGATGTAGAAATTTCATGTTAAGGGATGGATTCCACATTTTGATTGAAAAATTACGCAAGTGACTAATTTTAGTCTGGTATCTGTAATTGTACCACTATTCTTCGAGATCCGAGCACCTGGTCTCAAAACATATATCTTTGTGACTTCTGGTTATAGAATTACGTAAAAGCGAGGTAATATCAGTTTCTGACTGACGTGAAGAAAAGCTTCTCGAGGCATGTTTCCAAAGTTCCACGTTTCAGGCAACAGTTGACCATGCTGTATAACGCTTCCAGCACATTTGCAATTCAAATGGCTATGACATTTGTTTTTGAGCTACTTGCTTTCTCAAGGGTGTGGCTGTGTTCTTTTTCCCCTCCGGAACCGCCCCAGATTTCTTCTGACGAATAGAACAGGTTACTGTGGAATAATAAGTAGGAAATGTAGTACCAACCATTACATACTCAGTTTTCAGACAATTAAATTCGACTAGTATACTGTATTTAGAATTATACTGCGGTTAATTCACAGCTTATTGTATTTGTGTAAAAGAAGAGTTCTGTATAAAATCCCTGGTCTTTTTAACTACCAGAAAGGATCGTTAGCCAAATAATTATTAGCCTGAAAGAATTTACATAATCCTTACAGAATTCTTACATAAATCCTTCTAACGGAGTTACTTAAATCCCAACTTTTAATTAAAGATACGCATTCTTTTGCCACAAGCATACAATACGTTCGACTTGCTCATAATAATAAATCCGTTGGACGTAATTCTCATATAACCTTGCTGCGTCCTTCGCTAGCTTCGATCCCTTTTCTACTAAAAGCAGATATACGACTAAAATCAATCACGAAGTTTCTATAGAATAAATATCTGGGGTTTAATCATGCCGAGAGGAACGTACACAAACTCCGATTGCACGTTTTGCACACCGATAAAGTGCTCGCGAGAGTCCACTGAGCATGAAAGTTGTGATTGCTGCTGGAAACCAAGATAATTGCCTTACTGCCAATAAAAGTTAAGTATTGTAAAGATGCCCTGATTTTCGCTCCTGTGAGGGAAACGAAATAAATCATCAGCCATGAACTTTCGGTTTTATGATCTAATTACCACAAATAACGGAGAGTTAGTTCTTTACAGATAAATGTTTGCCACTGACATCGACTTCACCCTGTAATTCGTTTAGCAAACAGTCTAGGAGAGATTAAAAGAGAAAATGTTTATCCTCGCACTAGGAACTTTGAATAAAGCGAAGTCTGTAAAGCAATAAATAATATTAAAAATATTGATTTTATGGAGATGCAATCGTTTGTAAATGAGAAGTTCATCAAGGTGATATCATTGCATAATCAAAATTTTAAAAGATGTCTTCCTATCTTGAGTTTTGGGTGAGCACACTTACACTGTGTATTCTGCATTAAGAACGATTCCTTGTGAGAATATCTGTTGCTCAGTTTTTCTCCCGAAAACTCAGTCTGGTTTTTTTGTCCAAAAATTGGCAAACCGACCGAAGAATTCAGTCAATTACAAATATACTGACACCCCATGGCCTTCACAATTGACGCCTAACCTACCTCAACTTCCCTCACTATTTTCTGAATATACTCAGATATAAATATGAAATACTCCATATGAAGGATAATTGCATTTCTAAGGTACTTCGGTCTTTTTATTATAATGGACAGTAATTGCATAAGTTTTATATTTAGTAACAATCTTAGTGATGGGACACAGGACGTAAAAGTTCAGCGAAATGTCTGGATAATGCAGTACAGAAAAGACGAGGCATAAAGTCTCCTTATGAAATATTAATGCTCTTTTTACTATATTTCCAGGTATATCTCAAAACATGGCGTACGTGAATGAGTTTACGACATACAAAACACTAATCGCACGTGTATGAGTCCCTAATCGTGCAAGAGACCAGGGACTTTATGAGGAAACAAGAACTAGAATTTTAGAGAAGTTCAATAAAGCTGCTTCTTCACTAAAATGTTAGAGCAAAGCAAGAGAAGGCTTTCAGAGTGGACGACACAAAAGGGTCGCCTAGTGTGTGAATATCGACCTGTGGAAATGTTCTGTTCCATTGAAATCAAAGTAGAAACTTTTAGCAAAACAAAGCTAAACAAAAATTGGAACACCGTCCAAACACTACCATTCCAGAAAATGCAATTTTGGTCGCAAATTGCAACTAAAATTATCATCTTCATTCGCAATTTGAGAATAAAAAGTCTGTGTATCAATGCAATAAACGATATAGTAGCTCCATACTATCTTGAATATGTTCAAGACTATTTGGCCGAATTATTCGACTGTGGGCGTGTTTACAACCCCTTCCCACCTCTCTTGAGCTTGTTTCATTCGGCAGAACAGGCAAACAGATCATAGAATAAAAAAAGACGCATCAAATTTCGGTGGAAGAAGTTCGGGTTTCTTACTTCAGTCAAATATGCAAAAGGGGTGAAGCGAAAGTTGTTTTTGTAGGGTTTAGGCTCATCAGCAACTTCGGCCATGTTGCGCCATATATATTATGTTTGTAAATTGTATTTGTGTGTCCTGTGGTCGATGTTCTGGATGAAATACCCGGGTTTCCGAGAGAAAAATCCATGGCTCTCTCGCCTGAGACCGACTAAGCCAGTCATGTTGTCTAAAAAGTTCATAAAATTTCCTAATTTCATCGACGGGATTCAAACTCAAGTCTTTTCCACACGGTGTGGGGAAGAACGACGATTCTATAACTGTGCTACCCACGAGGGCGTGAAACGAAAGTTTCACGTCCTCGTGGGTAGCACAGTTAGTAGAATCGTCGCACAGTTAGTAGAATTGGTTAAATAGCCCAAATTATGCACCACAATGCAACATAGGTGGGACAATTTTTGGGTCAGTTATGGACGCCCAAGACCCATCGATATTTTTGACGATTAGATGTGGTTTCATTTGTCCTCTGGACTAATGGTTTTTCATCCCAAGAACAGGCAAACCGAATAGAAGGCGCACCTTTTTTTCAAAATAACAGGAACTATGCTGACACCTCAGTTTTCTTTGGTGTTTAATCTAAATAACCCAACCTAACTCATTTATTGATTATGTCAAACGCCAAAGTAGCCACGTTCCTTCTGCGGAAACGTTGCATGAGATTAATGGAACACAATTACGTGATCAGAAAGTTGAATCGTGGTGTAATATGTCACGAAATCGGATCATCGGCTTATCTTCGTAGGAGAGACTGTCTGTTCGGAACCTTATTGTGACTGATTCTTTACTTCTCCTTTGGACTGAATTGTCACGGGTTATTCACCCTCCTGACTGTGAACCGCAAGGTTAATTTAATTGTTTTTATCAAGCTTATGTTCATCATATATGTATATATGTCATTATAAATACGAGGAGTGGCCAAAAGTGCTGAGAGCAAAGTATATAAAATATATTAATAAATCAAAGGAGAGGTTACTATTCTTTGATGGAATGCCTTACAAAATAATATGATAAACTGTATGTTTATGTCTAATGCAGTTTATAGAATTTAACTTTTTTTATGTTAGTAGAAGAATGAAAATTCCCCAAATAGAACATAGCTCAATAATCAATTATTTTTTTATCAACGAGAGCCGAAATACTAAAGGAGGCTATGAAAGAATGTTTGGGGGAAGTATCATCCGGTTATGCGTTTATTGCAAGATGGCCGACAGAGTTCAAAAGAGGACGGGAGTCAGTCGAAGTTGATCCAAGTCTCTTGTTGTTGTTGGATTTTAGGCGAATCAAGGACTCGGACCATTATGCCGTATGTATATTGTCTGCAAATTCCGTTTGTTCTGTGGTCGATTTGCCACTTTGTTGGAATTAAAACCAGAGTTTCCAGAATCAAAAAAAACCATGCAGCCCTCGTATGAGATCAATTAAATTAGTCACCTTGTGAAAGCAGCCAGTAAAAATTCCTCACGTCATCGACGGGATTCGAATTCAGGTCTTTTCCATTCAGTGTGGGGAAGGACGGTGATTATATCAACTGTGCCAACCACGAGGGCAATGGTTAAAGGTGGTTTACCCTCTTTTGTTGCTTCTTTTAATATAATTGTCATAGGTCTGTTACGGGAGTGAAAGGGGTTTATAAAAAAAATGGAAAATCGGGTAGCCAATCTTAATAGTTCCACCAAAGGTATTTGTAGAAAGTCAACAACTAAAACCTTCTTTCAATATTGCAAAATTTACCTCTGGAATCTTCTGTCTTATTTTGCAAATAAGACAGAAGATTCTTATTCTTCAGTTTACTACCAGACTTGATGCTCTCTTAGATTCAAAATTATCTGAGAAATATAAAATAAATTTTATATCCAAGGGGGTCGTATTAAGTATACTCCTTTTGATGCGACCTTCGGGAATAATTCAGAGTGGAAAATATCGTTTTTGTATTGAAATTTTTCCAGAAAGCCGGAAAACTTTATCATTCTATCAATCAATATCCTTTGATAAAGAATGCGTTTAAGCATTCTTCGAGTAAAAATAATTAATATAAAGAAATAATTCACAAAAATCTGAAACGATTATAATTAGCTCTTTATTTTTAAATTTGGTTTGTCCCAGAAGTAATTACCAGTCACTATTGATTCTTCGGTAAAATCAAATGAGCCTTTTAAGACTACAGTCTTATAATTCTTCTTTCTCCAATACTAAATTAAATATCTTGTTCTTCTATTTTTAGAAAACAAAGCGATGGATTCTTGAATTCACTTGACGTAAACAATTTTGAGTATATCGAAAAGAAATTTCCTACCCTGAAATAAAGAAAGCGCGAGCATGAAAATGTTACTCCATACACGGATGAAAACTCAGCTGAATTTTTGTTTCTGTTGTGTTAGCTGTGGATATGATGATATTAGATATATTTCCGCTCTTTCCCTTTGAACTTTATCGATAAGTTACAGAAGAACCTTCTCCTGAAATTGGCTGCCACTATTTTCTCCTTAGATTTAAGGAGAAAATACTGGCAGCCTCTCTTAAGAGAGTTCGTCGTATCTGTTGTATACTATTTTGAATACGATATATTTACTGAATAATTTCCTTTTGTATGAAATCTATAGGTGGCGTTAAGCACAAGCTAAAAGCAGGTGACGGCCTGTTCCCTTGTACAGTGCATAAGATATAAAGGGTTGCATAAATACGAAAATCATTCTGTTCTGCAGAGGGTGAACAAAAGAATGGAAACACCTGATATAAAAGTAGTAGTTTTTGTATTGGCTGTATGATGTAATTAAGGACATACAGAGATGGTTTTTGTATCTTGCTGGTAATACGGTGAAGGAAACACGAAGAAAGCTGATGTTTATTAAGAAAATGGCCGACCTGTCTGAATTCCAAAGAGGTCAAATTTTTGATGCATGTTTAGCAGTAGCATAACTAAAACTGCTGATTTGTTTAATGTATTCAAACGAATCATCATTCACACTTTGTCCAACATCAGGGACAGTTTACGTTTGGCAAATGCCAAAGGAAGCGCATCATCTTGACTGTTTTGTGTCATCCATCAAACATGGAAGAAGATCAACAATGGTTTGGGCTGCAATACCTGTGGTATTTTTTATGTCCTGTCATCATCCTGAGTGGGGGAATTATTTCCACTTATTACCTTGTTATTCTGAGCGACCAAGTCATCCCATGGCGCAAATATTGTTTCTCCGCAAACGATGCTTGTTTCAAGATGACAATGCTCCAATGCACACATCTGTCCAATCTTTGAGGAGCATGCATATTTGCTGTTATGGATATTGTATCAGTCCTTTATGTAACACCATATTATTTATATTTCTACCAATTGCAATATAAAGGGATTTATTATTATGAAACAGGCTATGCATCTTCCATGGCCTGCACAATCACCTGGGCCCTGGTGTGTAGCACAGTTGGTAGGATCGCCGTCCTCCCCACACCGGGTGGAAAAGACTTGCGTTCTAGTCTCGTCAATAACAGGAGGAACTTTTACGGGCCTTTTTGACAACGTGGACATGAGTTAGTCAGTCTCACGCGAGGGTAAAATGGTTTTTTCTCTCAGAAACTCGGGTTTTGCAGCGAAAACTCGAATTTTTAAATCGAGGCAGCAATGTGAAATTTTCTAGAAATTTCCGTTGCTTTGCAATTTCGCTGAGGATTGAAATTACAAACTCATGTTTCATCCATGTTAATAATGAGGAATAAAAACCCTCTCCGGATAGAAAGAACTATTCACAAAATGTCACTGTCCTCTATAGTTGGTTCCCTATTATCAGTCAATTCAGAGAGTCCATCTCGCTGATAACTTTCTTAGCTTAAAACGGTTTGTTTAATGTAAAATACATTTAAAAATGAATTTTACATTTATATTCCGAGAAGGCCATATACGGTCAGAGAAGTCTTCAGGATAGAATACAAGAACATCACAATATTTAGCAGTCATATGCGCTTGAACCACGGTCCCCCGCGTTAACCAGGTTAAATCAGTGTTCAAAGCCATATATCTTTGAAGAACGAAATGAAAGCGGTGAATTTACCAAATTCCTAAATTATTTAAACTTTTTTGTATTCCATTTTAGTGAATTACAATCTTTTTTTCTTCCCTCCTCGTTTTCTGGGTGTTTATTTTTTCATTGGACCCCTTCTTTGCTTCCTGACGCATAAACTATATAAAGCAGTGTTAGTAAAATCGGTAGGCAAAGAGACTGATAACAAAGCAAAACTAATAAAACCTTGAACATACCGACAACCGAATGTAAGGAGAGAGCAAACAGCAAACCTATTTGTATGCTATGTGTCAACCTTCACGAGTGGAGAAAGACAAACATGCCATCATGAAAGACCGAAGGTCGGTGTTGCTCTTAAAGAAATGGAATTGTGTAAGCTTCAGCATGAACGTGCTGCAAATTCGCGTTAAGAAAAGAAAGTGCTGCAAATTCCCGTTACTTTAAAAGAAAAGGCTCTGTAGGTTGCAATGAAATTAGACAATTCTAGAACATCAGTTGGATGGATTCACCTTAATTAGAACCAAATTTTCTACTAATGGAAGAAATCAGGTTTAATGTTGAGAGAGAGAGAGAGAGAGAGAGAGAGAGAGGGGAGAATACGTGAAAACGTTACTTTGTTTAATTTTGTTGTTGTTGTAATAGGGTTTAGGAGAATCGCAACTATAGCCATGTTGCTCCTTTAATAAGACTGCGTGTGTTCTGAGGTCGATTTTTTTTGCTTTCTGGACGAAAAACCGAACTTCCAGGAGAAAAAACCATGCTGCTCTCGCCTGAGATCGCGAAAAAGACCCATAAAAATTCCTCCCGAAAAGACCTCAGTTCGACGGGAGTCGAACTGAGGTCTTTTCCACCCGCTGTGAGGAGGAGGGCGATCCTACCAACGCTACCCAAGAGGGCTTTGTTTAATGTGACAACTGTTCTTATTCTAACCTTACCGAGAGCTATATTAACACGATAACACCCACGATATCCGGAGTCATGTGTAGAAGACGTTCCAGTTCTTGACAGTTGAAATGCTCTTTGAGCCATTCAAGGTTCACGACATCGTTTAACGTATAAGCGTAAAAAAAATCATTATTGGATTTACATCGAGTTAAATCTGCTGTCTTTCGCAATAAGGTGACAGATAATCAGTTCACTGCTTAGCGCTGTAACAATGAGCCATTAGGCAGAGGTGGCACGGAATCAACAAGGTGTTCAAAAGCGACAGGAGGAAGAACTAAGGAGAGTTTTCCCAGTTCATCCAATAGATGGGAATGAGATCCGATGATTGGGCAGGGCAAATCTTCCTTGTACTCCTCAAGCCACACGTGAACATATTTGGTGGTATTGTTGGTTGCACTATCATCTTGAAAACAGATATGTCCATAGGAGGCAAATATGCAACGTGGCCGGATATACCTAATTAGCAACGATTTGCGTATTTTTGTACAGGTAATGGAGTCAGGCAGGGCTCCAGTACCAGGCATTTTCGCTCTCCATATTTATTATTCAAAAAACAATAACGAATATTTAAAATGAATCTTTCTAAAAGACTAGTTTACGATCCTTAGAAACTGTTAATAAACATTAGGTCACATGGAAAAGTTTTATAAATTACTTGAAGCGGAAACAAGCACAATTCTGTACTGTCAGTTTATTACGCACGTTACTACGAGATAAAAGTTACAACAAATGTGATGGGGCTGCACCTGATGGGTGCATTCGCACTCTAAGTCTAGGAAACGATAAATAAAAATTCAAAACTACACCGAGTAAACGATACAAAGTCTATATTTAAGATGGCTCGAAAAGTACAGATTTTTATCTACCATCAACAATTAATGCTGGTTCCTTATTTTCGAGTTACACCTTAAGTGTAGCACTGACACCAGGATTAAAGTTGCAGTCACAAAAATCGGAATAATTCTTTTATTTGTTATTACTGTAAGGAAACTTTCTGGACACGCCATAAAATTGCATCTCCTGTTCATTTTCGTATACTCAAACACATTTCAAGGATTTTCTTGTAAAGTAACTTATTTCATAGCTTTAAACCATATTAGATTAAATTCCTGAAGCCTTGAATTTCTATACATCTGCTGCGAAACCTGGAAGACCTTAATCTTCCAAAAGGGATTTAGTTCAAACACAGAAAAGTACTTGTCTACGAACATGAGAAGAGAAAGTTGGAAGCGACACACGCTTTCTGGTGATACAACCCTTAAAAACGGAGTGCCGATGCAAAAGAAGCTTAGTGGATGTCCTGGAAAAAGATTATCAGAATCTACCTTCAAATTAAATTCTCCTCGGGCATGCAGTTAACTGAAACTTGCATCGGATACATTACAAAAAGAGTAATCGATTGATCTGTCTTGCGAAAAAGCTCCTTGAACCAAAAAAAAAAAAACGTTATCAAAAGAATTAAGGAGTAGTTCTGAGTGGAGCAGTTGAAAAGGAGCCAAGTGGAATTCCTTCGATCATATTAGGAATTTGTTCGTGCCTTTTTAACTGCAGCTGAGCTAGACAGCCTCTCAGAGGTAGAGAAGATTATTTCCCTGAAATTCGTTAGGATTGTTTCACCTCCACAAACAAACAAAACAGCTTATCATGGCCTGAGTTGCCTGGACGCTATCTAAGAACGTTCCTTTCCCCTTCCTACTCTTACAAACTCTAGTTGGTGAGTGCTTCTTTGGATGAATAAGCCATCCTTTGCCATATAATTAGCTGAAAAACCAACGGAAGGGATTTTTTTCTAAGCAAACAGCATACCGACTGAAGAACACAGGGGTTTATAGACACAACGTACTAACTCCTGATCACCTTAGTTGCCTTTTGTGTATGTGTATCTGATGTGAACATCTCATCAGAGATGTTCTCATCATCTCATTAGAGCAACGTGAACTCTAAACTATAATAAATCAAACAAAATAAAAACGTTTTTATTTTTATATCGATCGAGGTATCTCGGGCTGTTCGTTTAAGTACAGAAGAAGAAACTAATGTAGTTCTGCACTTGCAAGAACATTCATTTTTTCCGATTCCTCTCATCTCAAAATGCTATTTCTTGAATGGAAGCAGTAGGTGCTTCTATACCGTTGTAGCAATCACTGGCTGCCATCAAAGACAGCACTTTCCAAATTGATTTCGGTTCCGGAAGTGTGAATGAATGGGTAACGCATAGGAATGCCACCTTTTATAGCCATAGAGCAAAGGTGACATTCCTACTCTCACGTTAAACAAAAAACTTCAACGGCTAACAATAAATAGCCTTGGGAGGTATTTCACAGACGCATACTTTGACTTAGCCTGAATGATTCTAGGCTTATTCTGTAGAGAGAGGCTGCCAGTTTGGATAGAGCTTCAACCCATGATTTCATTCTTCATTAAAAATGGATCAATAACCGTGAAATGATGAAAGCCGCGCCTTGGTGCTGTCTATAACATGTTCATGAATAATATGAGAGTCATTTGATCCCCAGATGTGGTTATTTGGGCGATTAACTTGACCAGGTGTGAAAAAAGTCCCGTATTTGAAAACAATCTTTGAACAGCAGGTCATTGGTTCGTACCCTCACAATGGTTACGAACGGCTTGCATTTGAAAAGAATCATTCTCAAGGCTTGTACCGAGAGCACTTCATAGGATTCTAGAAATTGGCGCTTTCGTGATGAATCCGGAGAACAGAAAACTGTGGACACGGATAATTCTGGTGTTCGCAAAAGAGTACCTTGGCAGAACTGATCAGGCTTCTCTGGACTGCTTCTCTCACAAGCTCTATGGAAACGAGCGAAGTTCTTTCGCATGAAGCACGTTTCCAGTTTGACTTTGTTTTCATCCGTGCATAAATTGAATAAAAATGGACTAAATGGTATCCTTAAATTTCTAAAATATATGTCAAAATACCGTGTGGTACTCTAGGATCCACAAAAAAGCAGAATAAAACTCCATAACAGTTCAGAATTGGACACATGTTTATATATACTTTTTTTTTTCCTTATTTTGGACCTTAGAATACGTCCCAGAATTCTTTGGCACATATTCTTCAAACACCCTTATATATGACGTAAAGTAAAAAAAAACTCATTCCGTCTCTCCCACCAAGAACAAAATCTGTCATGTCATACCTGTAAGAATAAAGTGGTATCTCTCGCTGCACGGATACTGACAAAGTCAAAGATGGAGTAATCTTGTTTCTTTTGTCAGATCCATTCCATACACAACCAGATAATGTGGGCAATAAATACCCATCAGAGCTTCCAAGGCTAGAAGTCTGAGAAGCCATGGGTATATCAACATACAATTAGAGATAACAATAAGAAATTGATAAGTTATGTTGATATTTACGATATTGGAAAGTTAGGTGTAATCTAAATTAGGTTACCCGTTTTATAAAAAAGTGAAAGCTAAATTAGAAAGTAAAAATTGCGTATAATTATTAAAAAATCAATTCAAATTCCTCGCCAAACTGAGTACCTCGTGCTGGAGGAAGCACGTAGCACTCAGTTTGGCGGGGGAACACTTTATAGCCTGTGTGATTTCGGCAAACACTATATATTGGTGTGAACATTGTCACGGATTGGACATCATCAAACGGATCGGAGGCAGCACACAGAAAGATGTGCCATCAAAGGTTTCGAGCCATTTATGTACTGAGTATGAAGAGCTCGCTCAGCGATTCGGCGTCTATATGCGGACTTGGGTTGCAAATTTATCCACATCCATTCCACTTGATTCCAATATTTGAATCGTTGGTAGTGACTGAGCAGGTGTGAATCTGTCTCTTAACAGAGAAAGTCTACTTAGCTTTGGCAGCAGCGTTGGGGTTGGCCTCAAGGATTGTGCAATGATGTGAAGGTTAGAGAGATCCCAGAAATTTGGCGATGAAATGACACTAGTATGGTGGAGGTCGTGATCCTTCTGATGTTTATGGTGGATTGTAGCCTTGGCAGCTCTGTATCGCCATTTGGGTAGTTCGTATCTGTGGAAAATTATGATGTTTATGAACGGTCCACTTGAACAGCCAGTACTCTTCGGCATAGATTATCTCTCTTCATACTCATAAAATACCTTAACTTTGTATACTGTTTACTCTTACTGTGAACAACTTCCTAAGCAACACTCAGGTGATAGGTACAAGGTACACCTACCCTTATTCTCGAAATGGACGAAATGGGGCGGTCCTTCAAGCGTAACATGTTAATACCATTCGAAATAAAGCATGCGGATGATAAGTAAGGATGATGTATGTGTGCAGTTCAGTGCAAAAATGGTCAACACAAAATATTTAAGTGACTTTTAACATGTCATTGTGGTCGTAGTATGAGAAACTCGGCAGCCTTGCTGGGGTTTTCACATATGACTACGTCTCGAGTGTATCGAGATTGATCCAATTACCGAATAAGATCCAGAAAACGGAAATCGTATAATCGGACGCAACTTGACAATGTGAGAGCCCAATGGAAGCTGACAAGACTTGTGCAGGGTAACAGAAGGAAGAACTCTTCTTACCTTGTTCATACGACGCATCTTATCTTGCTACTTATGGTGTATTACAAGGAAGGACCGAACTAGGTTTCACTTCTCCAAGCAAAGAACAAGAATGTAGGATTGTAGTGAGCTCAGAAACTCTTTCATCGGATAGTATAGGATTGGAAACACGTTGCTACCTGGTCTAAGAATAAGTGTTTCTGCTGTTTAACACTGATAGGAAGACCATATTATGGCGAAAACAGCATGAGTCCATGGAGCCGTCCTGCCAATTATCAGAAATGCAGGCTGGTGATTGCTGTACAATGATGTAGAGAGTTGGTTTCGTTGTGTTCCATGGCCTCTTGATAATAGTGGAGCACAGTGGGATGCCACACGCTATCTAGAAATTGTTTTCAACCAGGTGCATCCCTTCATAGCTGCAGTGCACCCCTCTGTGCACGAGTTCTTCCAGCAGAATAATGAACCACATCACTAGGCAAAAATTGTTCATAATTGGTTCGAGAAACAGAAGAGTGTATTCAGACTATTTCGGAGGCCTCCTAAGGCACCACTCACATTTCAATGACTAATTACTGTGCTCTCATTAGACTAAGGCGCATTTAGGGCTAGAGCCTCAAGCTACGAACAAATTTAGACTATGTATATATAAAGTGCTTTAGCATCATAATACACAGCCATTTCTGAATAAACAGAAAATTTTTAAGGCTTTATCTCATATTGTGAAGGTATTCACAATATGAAATAACCTAAAACGATGCCGCCTTAAAAATTTTCTGTTTATTCAGAAATGGCTGTGTATTATGATGCTAAAGCACTTTATATATACATGTGCTCTCATTATTATTATTATATGGAGTATAAAACCTGTGATCAATAAAAGCTCACTCTGGCGGGTGGCATTGTGGCTGTAATCGCTGTCTTTCCAGAACGTGTCGAAAAGACGTGGGTTTTCGAATCCCACCGAGATGGGAAGAATCATTATGGGCGGCTTATTCACAATATCTACAGTTTCATCTTCTGGATCATCTGGAATCGGGATCACTACCTCATAATTGTTCTCATGGTCTTGAAATGGGACCTCAATTAAGACCTCATTTGATACCGATTGTAACCTCATGTGTCTTAATTTTGTATATAATGTACAACTGAACAAAAAGAATGAAAAAAATTGTTTTCCTCCCCCCCCCCCTCTGGAGTGGGTCCCCGGAGGGATCTCGCCCACCTTTTGGCTACATAGGGTGGGTCAGCGTCTCGAATTGGGACAGTATGAGCATTAATGGAACTGGCCCACCTTCCCGTGGTGTGGATGAGTACCCAGAATCATCTGTCCAAGTGATGACTGATGCTTCTAGGTAGCCAAGGGCCAGAACAGAACACACACAAGCCTACATCACACACATATCTGGCCCATTTGTAGTAACACTGTTCTTAACAGAGATACGAGGCGGAGTTGAACTGACGGTCTAGGAGCCGCCCTTTACATCTACACATGCCCACATTCACAACGTAGCCTAGTTGGTCGGTCTCGGAGTGCACGATTTCTACTCCGAGAACTCAGGAGCATTTTTCTAGCTCTCAGAAAAAACGATGATAAAACACTAGCAATTTACAGAGAGAGAGAATACACCAATACCTCACAGCCTCGATTGCCTTGTGTGCATAACAACGACAATAAAATCTGGTTGTTCAATAAGTTGAACTACGATGGTGGTTGCTGTTGTTGTAGGGTTTTAGGCGCATCAGCAACTTAGGCCGTATTGCGCAGCAATATTATGTCTGTAAATTTTGCGTGTTCTATGGCCGATTTGCTGTTTGCTGGATGAAAAATGTTATCTCACCTGACATCGACTAACTCAGCCACGATGTGAAAAAGGCTCATAAAAATTCCTCGGGTCATTGACGAGATTAACTCAAGTCTTTTCCATCCAGTGTAGGGAGAACGGTGATTATTAACTGTGCTACCAACGAGGGTTTCACCAGGTTTGATAATTAGGATGGTATTAATATTAATTTTCATGCGACAGCGTTGTTCCAGTCCTAATCGCCCTAAGAAATTCCAAGCCAACTTTTTTTTTAAAATAGATTGGGATGTAGATAATCTATAATCTAATAAAATTCTTCCGAAACCAAAGTGTAAATCTTATCAAAGACACTCCAACTTCAATTGAAAGTTTCATTCCAGTTCTCAGCTAACTTGAAAACAGATGGAACGAAATAACCTTCAGTTGCTTTAAATAATGCTATTTAAAGTTCACTGCATTTTAACTCTTCTATTGTATGATTAACAATTGATCAGTTAGATGAATTGCTTATTCAGTTACACTTGTCTAGACGGACCTAGTAATACTTTAATTACATTGGGAAATCTTATACGCAAAATCAAGTTAATTCGATCAGTTTTAATAGTCCAGACGGAACGTCCAAATAAATTAGGGGTGTGTTTAAATTAATAATGAACACAATATTAATGATTAATAGTAATATTTATGTGGACGTTTTCCATCCGGTAAGGGAGGATGGTGTTCGTGTCCATTTTTCCATTCTTGAGGGAGTCTCTATTGATGTTAATTATTAGCTACTGTACTGTATTAATGCACTAAATAAATATTGATATTAGTAACTGTACCCACATTATTTATAAAATTTCTTTCGAGATTCATGGCGTTTTATGAATTTCGCAACTGACTTGTTTTCGAGATTTCCCAAAGTCGAAATTTATATGAAGTGTACAATAGTTCCGTATTTTGTTACCAGGGCCTCTTATGTCTTAGTTGACGAAACCAAATATGATCATCGTACCACAAGGACACTGACAGGGGTAGAAAATGGTAAATTAATTATCCGATACTGCATGGCTGGTTACAGTTGGGAGGTAACACTACGCAAATTTTGACGTGCAAAACTTCTGATGTGAGGCAGTTCAAAGCCGTCTGTGGAAGATTTTACAAAAGAAATTGCATAAGTCGGTTACACCTGTGTTTAGATGGTAGTCGGACTCTATTGACCAATTCAGAATAAATGCATTTCTCTTATAAATGCGATGAGTTGCCATAAACCAAACCTTTACTGGGTCCGTGGTAACTCAAGAAAGAAATTAGACGATAATGCAGAGCAATGAACAGAATTAATGCAGTGCAAATCACAACCTATATTTAGGAATGGCATCGTATCCTGACAGTTCTGATGAATATGGATCACACTGAATTAAAGAAGAAGCGAACTCAATTGGAGATTAAGAATATTTTATATGAAAATTGGAAAAGAAATAAAAGAGAATAATTTACAAATTTCTTCTCAATACTGACTTTGTTAACTT
Organism: Mastigoproctus giganteus; assembly: GCF_048544385.1. Lineage (NCBI taxonomy): Eukaryota > Metazoa > Arthropoda > Arachnida > Uropygi > Thelyphonidae > Mastigoproctus > Mastigoproctus giganteus. Next base: position 146,332,619 of record NC_143586.1, on the reverse strand, counting down.
AAAAAAAAGACCATGGATACAATTTGGATATAACCTAACTTTCATGAACATTATAAGTTGCGGTCCCTTTAAGGAGAAGTTAAAAGAATTAGGATTAATAGAAGATGATCAACGTTTCTGTGGACAAGTTGAATCCAGCCTTTATATATCACTAGTGTCTGATTTTTTTGGATTATAAAAATGAAACAGAAGGTAGTATAGGAGTTCTTTATGAGTCTAGTCTGGAGTCTGTTTCTGGATTAGGTTGGTTCTAGGAAGTTGTCCAAATCCTCAAACGCTCTTATCAAAAGAAAATAATAATTCAATAGAAGCGTGATCACTTCATCTTGAAAAGAATAATAACTGGGATTAAGAAAAGAAACAGATTTACAAGCTGTAATTTATTAAAGTTTAAAACTCCATGATCTGAAAGTATAATATTGAAATATTATGGAATTTAGAACTAAAATATTTGAGATTTTGTGTTATGTTTATTTAGTAACCTAATTTTAATTTTATCTTTAAATAAGAAGGTTAATAATAGTAAGAAAAAATAAGGAATTGGCTGAGAAAATAAAGGTATCCTGTTAGGAACACACGGTGTACCTTACACACACTTGATGGGAAGAAACTCCAACTTCAGAAAGCGAAGAGAAAGATTTTGGATGACTGATGCTTGGCTCACCCTTTTGAAAGATGAATAATCGTAGCAGGATGTGGGTGTGTTTGAGAACCTTGGGGTTTGTATGTGTGTTTGAGAATCTTAGAGATTCTCAAACACACGCACACAAATCCAAATTGTTTCTCAAATTCTCAAAATGAATAGGGGGTTCTAAAAGAGAATCTCATATTCACCTCAAATGAAAACTCTTAGAAATAATTGCGAAATTTAATACAAAATATTATCCACTTGAATTTAAAATTCTCCGCTGAGGATTTCCATTGTGTATGCATATGACACGTGGAGGAAGCCGAACTACCACTGTGATGCTAAGAAGAAATTTGTATTTTTATTCTCAGGGTAAGCGGATTACTTTGCTGCATGCATTTGTGAAAATTGACGCGCAGAATATTCTAAACACAACTCCTATATTCTGAAAGGATAAGCTCTTTTCTACTGGGATGCTGAGAAATTCAGTCTCTTGAAAAAAAGAGTTACTGGAACCGATATATTAGTAAAGAAAATATTAGGCGTTCGAATACAGTAGTTGGGAAAATAAACCAGACACGATAAAGCAAGACCGACATGAATGCGTGTGTGTGTTGTTATCGAGAAATCTGAAGAGTATAAGAAAATTTTTCATTTATTTTTCTTGCTTCCATTAATCACCAGACTTATCAGAGCACGATTTTTTGGGTAATTTTCAATTTTCACTCCTAAAATTACTTAAGTGGGTGTCTGTCAGTTCGTTTTCGTTATGAAGGACACGTGAACATAAAAGGTAGTGTTTATCCATCATCATCGAACGACCGCCCCCTCAAGGCAGACTAAGAAGGAAATACTTAAAAACAAGATAAATGTCAATATTTTTCAATGCCATATAGAAACTTAATGCAGTACTATTTGGTGGTTTAACTTCTTGCCATAAGTATTTATAGAATTTCATTTGTGTCGGGGGCTGATATAAAGAAGAATAACAGAATGTATGAACCAAAACTAAGATAAGCATTCACTTTCCAGGATGAAAGACATCAATGTAAACACAAAGAAAAAATAATATGTACGTCATAGCTGAAGATTAAATATTTTTGAGCTATTAAAGGAGGTATTTCTCGGCGTGGCAGGTAAAGAAAAAAAGCAGTGGGTAGGAATCACAATCAGCAAGAGGAAACTTTGTAATATATGTAAACTATGAATATGAAGGAAACAGAAACCAGTTCAGTTCGCTGCCACAAAAGGAAAAGTGTATTTTTAAACCTATCTTTTCCTTTCGCTGCCGCGAAAGGAAAAGATAGGTTTAAAAATATATAAATAGATAGATTTTCAATATATGAATCACAAAAAAAAATGGTTTTTCGGTACTGGAATTCGTGGCTAATATCCGTTTTGTATTTTATTTTGTCCATAAAAGCATTGTATTCATGGGCTAATCTGTAAGTTGGTTAAAAAACCTTGAATAGTTTCACGTGGAAAAACCCTTTTCAACAGCCTGAGATAGACTAAGTCTCGATTGAAGAAGCTTTAGGAATTCCCCCAGTCATCAATGGGAGTAGTTTTCAAACGAGGAGTAGTTTGCGAACTTCTCCAGCCTACAATATTTTTCTTTTTGTGTCACTTTATACCACAAAACTGCCAAGTTTTTAAATCAGTGAGCTTCCGGGTAATAAATTTATAGACTGGCTGACAACCTTATTAGAACAATGAAAGTTTGGTCTATATGCAACGATCTTTTCCTCATGTTTAGTAATAACTTCTTCAATTGACTGAAAATCCTGTTCATAGTTTTGCTGATAATAGCACATCGCATTCCACCTTCCAGTTTGAGAAATCTTGCCTTGCACAAACAGCTTCAACTTCTCGAATATCCACTACCAATTCCTTAAACGCTGATCTCCAGTGTGGCAAAGATAACTTAATTAATTTCGATCCTTCTAAAACTCAGTACTGTCTTATATCTTGCAAAAAGGATTCTTCTGCTCCTATGCTTGTCTTCGACGACACTCGGATTTCTACAGAAGATCCCATATCTCTATTAGGGATTACCCTGACTTCTAATCTCTCTTGGCATAAGTACGTCACAAATATTGCTTCCTCCTATGAGTTTAAAAACTGGGTTTTCTCTTTCGCTCTCGGCCTTTCTTTTCTCCAAACAGCTGTTCACTCTGTACAAATCGTAAATTCGCCCTACCATGGAATACTGTTCTCACATCTCGAGCGATGCCCCATAACTTCTCTCAGACTTCTAGATTCCATTAAAAAAGGCATTTAAACTAACTAATTACCCATCCCTTACAAAGTCTTTCAACTCTCTGTCTCAAAGACGTTCTGTTTCTACTACATTCCTTTTCTATAGCTACTTCCATGGGCACTGTTCTTCTAAATTAACTTTTATAATTCCCCCCTCTCTCTCTTTCAAACCAGTCCAACACGTGCCTTACCTGGTCAACTTTCCATTTACTCTCCAACTTCGAATCCACATAACTAACTTTTCTTCTTCCTTATTTATCCCTTGAAATTCCGTTTTCTGGATCAATCTTCCTTCGCACGTATTTCATGTTTCTTTAAAATTATAATCTACTCTGTAGATTCAAGTCGACTGTCAACAAGTCTCTTCTCAACCTTCAACCCATGCACATTGCTAAGTATTATTGGTTGCAATACCTGCAAATTGCGTGCATTTGTGGCTTTCTCAAAAAAAAGTACTCGTAGATCGAAGAGACCACATGATGTATGACATGCAAAATGGCCTCTTTGCATTTATATTTATTCTAGTAAAAACCCTTCAAAAAGTAATCACACAATCATAAAGGAAATGTAGCTTTGCCCAATGTTAATTCTCTTAATAAATGCACATTGTGTTTCTAACTACATTAGTCCCAAAAATTTGGTAGGGTAGTGTATCTTATATGCAAATTTGCTCATCAAAAGCACCGATTCTCAAAAATAATACGACCCATCAGAAATATGGCGCACTATACGAGTATATTTTCATTTTAGCATTTAAGCTTTTTGTTTCCACTTTGTTAGAACCAATGTTCGGGTAAATCGCAATGTTTTTCCTTATTCATCCAGTGAAAAAGCATTTTGGATCTTACATGTTATTTCAGTGTGCTATAAATACATTTGTAGTTATATTCTCTATTTACTTTTAAACAATTTTTATTAGGATATTCTTAATTTCTGTCGACAGTTCAATATATTCCCTTAATTTAATTTTAATATCATAACGTAATCATTATTGATCAACACCATGTACTAGTTTTTTCAGGGAACGTTATACAAGATAACTCAAACATTGGAAGTTGCAGATGCTGGAACAGAATGCTGAAAGATTACTTTCCACCATCCATAATGATACCTACTAAAATCTCCAGTCTCGTTTTCTAAATTGAACTGAAGATTTCCTTTCAAAGCCAAATACACTATGGCTATAAAGTTTATCATAAAAACGTCTGTACTAAAAATTTTTATTACCTCAAGCAATCAGACGTTCTTTCACATATATCTTCGACATAATGAAATTCGTGGAAGTAAATAAACTTCTTCTGAGTAGAATTTAAATCACTTTCTTGATACACTCCCTTGATGAACCTAGATCAATTTCGATTTCTCTTCTGTAAGTACCTTTAGATCGATTTCGAAAGAGAGTCATTAAGGTTCTAATAAATGTTCTACTCATATAAATGAGGCAGACTTTCCTGATATGGATAGTTTATGAAAATTATTTCCATCCAGTCCACGCTCAGCTTCTATGGATCATAACTGTGCATATGGCGAGAATTTACAAGAGCAGGAACACCGTTCGCTTGTTTTCAATAACGTGACAGCCGATTCAGGCAGATCAATGTTTTACCACAGTAAAGTGCAAAATTGCATTGGGATATTACGCCCTAACATTCAAGCTTTAAATTGGACAGCTGTCTAGCGCCACATTTGTTACTTTTAGTGACATGACCATATAAAAACACCAATCATATTTGTGGATCATTGGAAAGCACAGAATTATTTCAGACAAAAATGCGTGGATTCTCTTACTGAGAATAGGAATCCATACATAAAAGAAGCCCTCATGTGTAGCACACTTAGCAGAATCGCCGTCCTCCCCACATCGGGCGGAAAAAACCCGAGTTCGGGTTCCCTTCGAAGATGTCAAGAATTTTAAGGGGCTTTTTCACAACGTGGCTGATTTAGTCGGTCTCAGACTAGAGTAGCATGGTTTTTTCCCCCCGGAAACTCAGGTTTTTCGTCCAGAAAACAGAAACTCGACCACAGAACACATGCAATTTACAGATAGTATACGCAGAGCAATATGGCCTTAATTGCTGATGCTCCTAAAACCCCACAACAACAACAACGGCAGCATGAATGAAGGTCATTCAATATTTTGACATATAAAATTCTTTATTTAATTACTGAGTTTTTAAAATCTCCCATTTCCCTTCCTCACCCTACAGTAACAAAATGTGACTCCATTATCTATAGCTTTATTTATTTGAAATCACAGACTGCGACGCAAAATTATGAAGCTAAAAGAATGGCGTCATGCTATGTTGGATAATTCGTTTTAAGCAGAATCTAAAAGTAAACCTTACTAAGAAAGATAGAAAGGGAATTAGGAATTACTAACAGACACCCATGACGCATCAATTAGGAACATGGGCACTTCAATTCACTAGTTCCCCATTTCTTGAAGGCGTTTGGTTAAATAACTTTCTGAGACTTTTTCCTTAGAACAGTCATTAACCATCTACTTGAGTCCATCATCATCTGAAAATCTGTTCCCAATCAAAGTTAGATTTAAGATTTGATTCATATGAGCGCATAGTCTAGACAGATTCCACCAGGGCATGAAGTCAATGAAGAAGCAGTACCAAGGAAGGATGGGCAACTATAACTGGATCTTCATTCGGGATGATCACATAGACTACAAAAGACAAAGCAGTACGGATGCACTTTTTTAAGGAAATTTTTAACAATAGGCTCTAGTTTAGTTATCAGCGGATGGTTCTTTTCATCTCTTTTATTCTTTATACTTGGATTAATTATATTCTTAATTAATAATGCTTTCTTTAATCCTACTAGAAACAGAGAGAGAGAGAGAGAGAGAGAGTATTCTAATTTTTATTTGTAGAAAATTCTTCTTGTTGTCATTTCAATGCTTGAAAAGGAATAAAAGTCTTTTATTTTTAGCTGTTTCGCAATGCAATTTAAATGTAAATCAAGAAATTCAAAAGTATCATACTCAACCTTAACCTCAAAAAATTAACGCAAGAAATACAAAGGATTCCGTTCTTAATTTGAATTTTCTTTCTCTTATTCCATCATACATTTATCCAACGTTTCGGAATAAAGTCTGCGTAGATCCGCTGTAAATTTATAAACACTTTAGCAGACCTAACAAGAAGGATTAAGAGATTGGTGAGTAAGAATTTGGGTAACTTTTCTTAACTGAAATTTCAATTAACTTAATTAATAATAATTTATTTAATTAAAGTTAATTTATCAATTTAAGATATTTTTTAAAAATCTGGAAGATAGATACGCATATACGAATAGAAAAATTAACAAACCGATCAATTAAAATGGTTGTATATTGGTCCCGTTGGCGAGTGCCATCTATCGATGCAACCAAGAGGTTTCATAGAAAAACCAGTTTCTTTTGCTGCTTGTTATACCTATGTATTTTGGGGTGGAAGATTTAACTGTAAAATAACAGACCTTGATTGGTAATCTGTGCTTCGTGTGAACGTACCAAAAGAACATTCCCATTCTCCTCACCTCCCACCAAAAAAAAAGTTTATTCGAACTAAAAGAGGATCTTTTTTTTGTCTGTTAGTAGAACTGCTGGAAATTTGTTCGGGGATGAAATTAAAATTTCAGCATCGTTCACTTTTAGAGAAGAGCCCATTAACGTCTCACCAGGATAAGCCACACGAGGACAGCATGCATTAATTTGCAAAAGAAAAATAGGACGCCCACTACAGTAGCCTGAGATGTGCTATTTTCATGCAACCTTAATTGAAAGGGATGTTCGCCAGAAAGAAGAAAAAATGAACACCGTGAACATATTTTAAACTGTTGACAGGATATTATCTAAACGACTACCTTTTTAAACATTTTATAAGTTTAATGACATGTAAGGAAAAGAATGGAAATATTTTATATTATTTTAATGAGAGACGGTCATTTTCTTGCGAATTATTTTAATTCTATAAAATTAACCCAATTTATCGAATTGGAATGGAAAAAAGTTTCCTTTTTAGATGCATGCGCTTATATATATATACTAGGTGTAGCAATAAAGTTCCAGGTCTGGTGCATTAATAAGAACCTAAAGTGAAGGAGCTCAAGAATATTTTTATTCGAAGTAATCACCACCTGAACTTATTACACTGTTCTAAAGGTTTCTAAAAAGAGTCGGCGAAGATGTCCAAAGAGGTTATGTTCAGTTCTGCGGTTACGTTTTTCTTTATGACCTCGTCATCCTAAAATATCTCTCCTTTGGCAGTTTTTTACCTAGAGAAAGAGTACGATGTCTAGTGGCGCTACATCGGGACAGTAGGGTGGATGATTGATCTGTACATTGCCATATTTCGTCAGAACTGGCTTCACAGAAAATGCGGAATGGGTGGGGGCATTGTGGTGCAACAAGAACCAGTAGCTTCCTTTCTCTATATATTGCGGGTGCAACCGGGAAATGCGCTTCAATAGTCTTTGAAGCACCAATACGTGGAAAGTATCAAACACTGTTTGTCTGTGATTCTTTTTTTTTTTTTTTCATTTATTGAGTAAAGCGACCCCTAGCCAAAAAAATCTGGCAAATCCGCCATACATATAGAAATGGTATAGTATAGTATACAATTATTAACAATATTCTTATATACATGAGACATTGTATATCATCAATTAATTCAATTATCACATTACAAATCAACTATATTGTGCAGTGGTCATCCCCTCAGCTACAGCAAAACAACCTGGACAACCTACAACAGAAACCGATGAAGAGACACTGTCCACAGATGAACACAAGCATCAAATCCTAGAAACTGATCATTGCCAGCAATCTCCAAAAGATAAAGAGTTCAACGAACATCCATCTACCGGCAGTTAGAGAGCTCAACAGAAGTTACTCATATTAACCAGCAAAACCAAGCTGAAAGAAGGTGTTATTGCAGGATCAAATCCAAGAAAAACAACTAACGCTTCTTGCCAACTGCGTTGGCAGGAGCAGAAGTGGACACCCACCCATGAAGGAAACAGAGTACCAACATCCTGTCCACCTCTGCAAAAGATTTTCTCTATTCCTATATAAAAAATAACATACTGTTCTATGTAAATAAGAGGGTACAGTCCACCAATTCATCCATTATTCAACCTTAACTCTTCCAATTGCAAAAGTATATTCCTTCTTACGAAACTGAATTTGCAAAATTTTGAAAGGCAATAAAATTTTGCAAATTCAGTTTTCGTCAGAAAGAATATACTTTTGCAATTGTAAAAATATGATCAGCATCATCTTGTACTTCTGTAACCAAAACTTTGCTGTTGTTCCTAAGCTTTCTTAGGAACAACAGCAAAGTCCTTGATGATGATTTTGAAGTCCTCCTCATGCTCTGATCCTTCGTCTCTGGATCGTACTAAAACACCTAACACTCACCTCCAGTAGCAATACAGTCGAGAAAATTAGAACCGTTTTGACAAGTCTGTCTTCGCATGATGACACTCTTGTTGCTTTTGCTCATCCGTGAAGCTCATCCCCAAATCTTCATGCAAAATAATACGAATCGTTCCCTTATTCATATCCAACTCAGCAGCCATCATCAGACGAGCATCCTCATGTCCGTCTTTGAACCCACATACCACTCAAACAGACTAACGTTTCATCACCATAACCAGTTTTTAACATTTCATACGTTCTGTATATTCGTTCGCTATGTTCGTTAACGCTACTAACGAAACTGGTTGTTACTTGCAACCTATCGACCTACTGGACAATCTCTCTACCACCACCATCTGTTGGACAAAGTTTGAACTACAACATACCACTTCCTTTATTTTCAAACTCAGCATACAAATTGCATGAAAAAACAATTTAATAGATTAAATGTAGATTTAATTCAGTATTATTAGCCTTAGACAGTCCGTGCACGCTTTGCACGTAAGACTCGAGAACCAGGTGTCGCTTGTGAACAGATACATATATATACATAGAAAAGATACTTAAAAGTATATGGGAGAAGAGTAATAAATATTATTAAGTTGTAATTAAAATAAACGGCTAAGTTCAGAGGACTATAGGATTTTATTAAATGCTCAGATGTAGGTTCCTGTTCACCAATTGAAAATTCAGGTCCCAGCAATGGTTAACTAGTCATCTTTCAGGAGTATTTCAATATGCACTATTGGTACTTTACCACGTACTCTGGAAGACTGTTGTCTGAATGCTAATACAGAATTCCCCCACATCTCTTGAATACTTAACTGAAGTGTGCAGACAATTTTCGAGACTCTTTGCATGTTTATTAGTGAAATAGCTAAAGGCAAGTTTGTGACCAGAATACTGTGTTATTATCCCTCGCAAATAACAACCAGCTGTAACAGCATGTATCCTTCCGCACTGGTTCACACATTATGCAAACAAGTTGCTGTTGTTCTAAGCTGTGTCCTTTGAGATACGGTTAATGCCAGGGTATTGTCGGGAGGACGAGGACTGAACAGAAGGAAGCCATTTAAGTGTAAAGAACGCATTTATTTTCTCTGTTGTTTGAAAGTAGAGTTTTAAATGGTCGTAACAAAAGTCCATAATGCGCATGAGCGAATAAACATTCCTGGATGAGCATAGTACCTTCTTTAAAGAGTTGATCATTTCCTAGATGCAATTGATTTAGCCCCACCCCCGTGAAGGTTTCTTAACTGCAGTACTTCGCGATATGTTGGAGAAGTGGTCAGTGGATATTATTAAAGTTCGTCAGATCGATATATAAGAAGAAACTTCTTGAGAACCGTGCATTGAATGTTACTCATTTCCAACAAAATTTACTTCGAGTTTAACATGTTGGACTTGTAATTAGTGACAGTTGCCTTCATTAATGAGAATAATTAGAAATGACGAACCGGAAGGTAATTAGCTGCCATATGGAAGATTCGCGAAGTTGTCGCGAGCCAATTTCCACCGAATGCGTTTTAATGCAGACGGCAGTAACTGAACACGAGCAGTCCCATCGAGATGACAGATGTTATCTCCTTGGTGGCTACATTATTTGATTGTCAGAGCTTTCAATTAAGTTACACAATGGTCTTTGGCAACGTGACTTCTATTAAAGAAGATGGATTGGTTTTTCTTTTGATATTCACCGCACATTGGAATGAAAACAGTTGGACGTGCTAAAAGGAGCGTAGCCTTTTCTTCGATAAGGAATCCATTATTTATGTATCTTTTCCAAGGTCCAGCAGGATAGGGTAGACCGAGGGATTCATTTTTGTGATTTCCATTGCCGGTCCGCCACTATGGAATTGTTGACTTGAGAGGAGGGGACCCATAGTTGTGGCAGTGTTTCGTTTGCATAACTTTTCTTCAAACACAAGATGGAGATCTAGTCTTGATGATATAATTCGACAGTCGAGATTCCAAACTCACACAGGTGGAAATTTCATGGGGCACCTATGATCAAAGTAAGGCAGCAACCAGTACCATCACTTACCCAATCACGTACATCTTCCATCCGTTTAAAACAAGGATATGTATGAGTTTAAAATTAATGAGATCAATATACAAATTTTTTGTATATCTGTAAACATCTCTCAATGTTTTAATCGCGAATATAAATGGACAGATTTACTTCTTTCTACAAAAAAGTAATTTTTGAGTTTACTTTTGGCGAAAAACGTTTTAAAAAGATAGATATCGGTTGTTGAATTTCAATTTGCTTGCTCTCTCTCCCTCCTCCCGTTTTCAAATTTTACTTTTCCAAAAATAACTTTTAAACTACATAATTCCGGATGGATTCTTTTTTAAATTACATATTTGTCAGTTTCCTTACTCGATATCTGTAAACCAGATATACACTTGTGATATGTTATGCACGCGTTCGTGCTCTTGAAGATGCAGAAATGCGAAATCGTCCTATATCGATTTTCTCCGAGGCAATTCTCATGAGAATAGCAGCCCCTTTAAATGAGTCGCCTAAAGTTTTCTTCTTCCCTTAACCATTTCTCTTCTCTTCTTTCTACAGCGGAATCTCCTATGAGTGTGTATCCTTTCATTTTTTTTGTTTTTTTAAATACTACTATAGGTTTCGAAACTGTTCCATTGTTTTCTCCTTTTCATGCCTGCATTTTGGTCGTTAGACCCTCTGCTGCACACTCCTTGTATCCTCTTTACATTCTTTTTCCAATGTTTTCCTACTAAGTGGAAGTTTCTCCGCTCTATAGTTCATAAGAAGAGAACATATCTCCATCATCCATTTGTCTTCCTCTAGTTCTTACTTCAACTCAAATTGCCTTTTATAAAGCCGGTTACCAACTCTTGCCCTATATGGGAACCATCTATCTCATCTGCAATCTCCAGTATGAACTCCGTTTTAAATACACATGCAGATCTCCATAGATACTTAGCAATTGCATATACAATTCTAAGGTATTGGACTGCACTTGGTATGAAAGAATCCTAATCACCTTCCTACCATAATGTCTTTTTGGTTAGTTTCATCTCCCAAAACTCGCTTCATGTGAAAATAGATGGTGTTGTCTTTAAACTTCTCAACCAATACTAGAATTCCTTATCTTTATGTTCTTTCACCAGTCCTCCTCATTTACAACAATAATCTTCTTACAGCGATTAAAATACTCTAAGATTCTGTTATGGTAATTCCAGTTCAAGAAGTAGTGGGTCAGCTGTTGAAAAAATGCTTTACTTAACACGATTTTACGGTTATTTTCTCTCAAAGGGGATCTCCTGTTTCTTATACAACTCAATCCTTTATCTTTTCTTTTTCTTGTATAACAAACCAGTCACAAGGAATGGTTCCCCAAGAATTGGGGAGAGGATCTCAAGGATTTCAAATTTCCTTCGCTGCAGTAACGCCTTCATTGCACCAGCTACGTGGAAAAATAACTGTTGTACAAGATGATGAAAAGCATAAATATGGGACAACGCATATTAGAATATACACAAAACAAGAGACTTGGTGTTAGGCAAGGTGTGCACGAGGCAATTAAGCCTATGAGGCATCAGTATAGTGTCTTTAATTTGTGTACTCTTCAGTTGGTCATTTGGACGAAAAACTCGAGTTTCTCGGAGAAAAAAACAGGCAGCCTTCACCCGATACTGATTAACTCAGCCAGCTGAGAAAAAAAGAAGCCCATAAAAATCGCTCACAAAATTTATGGGATTCGGACTCAGCCCTTTCCACCCGGTGGGAAAGAAAGGCGATTATAACCACTGTACTACCTTAAAGGCAGCCAGTTTCAAATGTAAATTTTGCATAGGAAGCAAAAAAGGTGTGGTCACTAAGAAATTAATTTTCTTAGAGCAATATTAACTGAAAAAATATCGCCTTCGTCAAAAAAATTCAGGAAAATACATTGCTGATTGGGTATGTTGCAACTTCGAATGCGCTATGTAGTTACTTAATCTGCCCTTCTTGGAGAACTTCTTCATTTTACAACCTTGCCATCTGCCCTTCATGTTTACCATCGAGCCGTTATGCGACTCCATTTTTCTGATGAACCTTGGGGCGTTGCTGTGGGTGGCACATAACCAGACACGGTGTTTATCTTCTCTCGATAATAAGGAAAGGCCGCTGCTCCCTGACGGACGAGACTTTACCTAACAAATTATCTCTACTGAAATGAAAAGTGAAGAAGGATGTTTACATCGCGTGTAGGAGTAGTATAATAACTACTGAACACGCACTTCCATATGACAGGACCTCACGCAATCTTGTCTGCGGGCCACTTATTCTCCCTTCTTCTTTGGTAACGAACAGCGTTTAGTGCCCCGCGAAGGAGGAATTCTATGGATCCATCAGTTCTCTGCATATAGAAGAGGAAGAAACAAGCTTTACAAACGAAAAGAGATACTGTGGGATAAAAGAATCATTGCACATGGCTCAAGCTAGTGTTCACAGGCCACTGGAAAGATACCTCAGTGCAAGGGCGCAGCGTGCTGTTATGTTGTTGTTGGGTTTTAGGAGCATCAGCGACTATGGCCATATCATTCTGTGTTTAGTCTGTAAATTGTATGTGTTGTGAGGTTGATTTTTCTCCCGAATTTCCGGGAGAAAAAATCTTACGCTCGCCTGAGATCGACTAACTCGGCTGCGTTTTACAACCACCTGATCCCATAGCCACGTGGCAGCCCTACTTCGGCGAATACACTTACCGTTCGTTGACATTTTATATTCTTTCTGTACGCATTATTTATGTGCCTATAAAATCTCCCGTTGGAGACGCATGCCACTCCAGGATCACGAACCATCAAACTCTCCAACAAAAATTGGTTGATAGTAGTAAACCATCCGAAGTGAAGGAGGCATAAAGCTATAAAGTGGCATTTATTAACATTAATGATGAAGTTAATTTGTTTTCTCCCCATCTTGAATATCCACTAAGATTCTTTTCAATACTCAACTGTCATCAGCCTGCTTGATAATCATTTAAAATTTTACGTGATCTGCACGAGTTCCGTATTAAAAACTAAAAAAAAAAAACATTAAATGTTGCAATACTATATTTTACGGCATTTGCCAGTTGTGTGGAGGATCTGTTTTTCATTTTAAACGAAGCTCAGCCTTCAAATGGCTCTTCTTTATTCATAGGAATGGAAACTGGAGCGAACATCCCTGTAACGGTTACTACGTCTGATTCACAGACACGTGTTGCTTAAAAGTGCGTGGGTAGAAAGAGATCTTAGGGAACAATGCCTGAAGGGGAAAATAGTGAACTCTTCTTCAGAGTACAATCGCTAGCTGCACACGCTAACAAGTGTGGTGTTTGGATGATTCTTAAAAATTACTAGTGAAGGTCAAAGCAAATGCGACGCCTGAAGTCACAAATACGCTATACATACCAATTACTTTTAGAATATTTGTTTAACCCTGATCGCTTTTAAGAAATGGGTGAAAACGCCATGAATAATTATACTAGCCTAAGAATAACTGTCCGTGATTACTAGTGGGCTCCTGCTTCAATTATTATCATGCAGTCGCTGGCTACACAATTAGAAACCTTTATTTAATATCTGGTAGGGCACATTTTGCTGAATTACAGCCTTCACACATCGCAGTTGATTCTACTAGGTGGTTGAGAGAATCCAACTACAGATTTTACCATTGATCCATCACGATATTTTTCAGCTACAGTACTGTGGTTGGTAGAGACCTGTGAAGCCGAACTGCCCTTTTCAACATTTTCAGTTGGATTCATATATGAAGAATTGGGCTGCCAGGGTAGATGGTGGAAATCATAGAAATGTTCCTCTAACCATTCAGATACAATTTTTGCAAGGTGGATAGTTGCGTTGTCATCTTGAAGGAGCCATCGCAATTAGGGTAAAATTGAAGCACTACAGGGTGAAGTTGACCCAGTAGAAAGAACTATATTCACTGGAAGTTCATTGGTCAGTTGTTGTACAGTTTTCGGAGCATTAACAACTTAAACCATATTGCGCAGTATATAATATGTCTGCAAGTTGTGTGTGTTCTGTGGTTGATTTGTTGTTTCTTGACGAAAAATTCGAGTTTCCGGGAGGGGGAACTATGCTGTCCTCACTTCAGACCGACAAACTCGGCCACTTTGTGAAAAAGGTCCATAATTCATCACTTCATTGACGTGATTTGAACTCTGGTCTCGTCCAGCCAGAGTGATTATACTAACCGCGCGAGTGCATCTACTGAACAGCGTGTTTTGATTTGCAGAGTATTGATAGGATGTAACGATGATGGAGAAATCCAATCGCAAGTTCATGCATATTCAGCGCATGAACTCACGTGTTTAGCCGAATGTTTTCACGACGAATAAAAGAGCTGTTTTCAATAAAGTTCCATTCTCTCTAGAAAATTTTAATTAGCTCGTGTCGTAAAACAAGCATCTATTCAAATTTGATAGAAAGACTTCTATAGCTTATGAATCAGCGCCAATCCTTTTATCCTGTTATAATATTATTACCCTTAGACGTAAGCAGAATAACAATGGACGGTAAATAAACCACCCATCGCCAGATTGTCATTGGACAGAAGAGAAATGGAAGTCCATTCCCAAGGAGACAATCAGGATGGCAATTTTATGACAAAGATGGTTATTTGCTTCTGTAAATTAGCTCGTGTTATTAATAGGAAGGCTAATTAACCCTCAAATAGCTGTCTGCTGGTGCTAATTAACTTTACGCAGTGGATCTCAAGTGCGATATACTTCAAATTGTGTTATATTAATTATGTTTATGAAGATAACTTATAGAAACTATTGCTGCTGAAATTAAATGAATAATCCACAGCCATGAACTAAAAAATTATACGGGTATTTGTCGTTTAATGGTGTTTGTGTTTTCGAGATTGTTCTCCAGCCCTTGTGAATAGCGGAATGCATATAAGCACACTCTTCGACCAAGGTACTAATCCCTTCGATGCCGCAAGCAAACGCTACCCTTGCCTGAGGCCGACTAATTCAGCCATTTGTGAAAAAAAGACTCATATTTCTAGCGTCATTGAAAGGATTCGAACTCAGGTCTCTTCTACCTGAGTTCGAACAACAGTATGGTTGTCGTTGTAGGGTTCTAGGAGCATCAGCGACTAAGGCCATATTGCTCCGTATACTGTCTGTGGATTGTATGTTTTTAGGTCTATTTTGGGTTTGCTGGACAAAAACCCATGCTACCCTCGCCTGAGACCAACGAACTCATCCACGTTTGAAAAGGGCCCATAAAAATTCCTCACGTCATCGACGGACGGGACTCGAACTCAGCTCTTTTACACCCAGAGCGGGGAGGACGACGATTCTATCAACTGTGCTGCCCGCGAGGGCACTGTTAAAGGTCAAACTGCTCTAGAAACCACATAAATCAAATAAAAAAGTCTATTTGAAATTATCATAGCACACAAAAGAAGTGGTCTGAATCTGATAGTTGCGTTAATGATGCACACCACAATCCATTTTTAATTCTGTCAGCACAAAATAAATGACAAGAGAAATAAACGAAAGGTCATTAGGAAGAACCTTGTTGTCATTTGACGACAGCTTCTGATAATTCCAGCAGAGAGAGACGAACAGATGTATAATTTTCTCGATCAGTGACCCCTGATGAAAACCGCAATATCCGAAAAACTACATCAACGAAAATAATGACACAACAAACAGCAGACAGACCATCGATTGAAAAAGTTCTTCTAAATTTACTCGCAACGTTCCATTTCACTAACGGCCTAGAATATTGGGAAGCCAACTGCCGATGAGGCTCTACTCCACTACGAAGCGCAATTTATAATTTACCGAGTGCGGCGCGAGGAGTGTGGCTGTACTCAGTAATTTATACATTGTGCACGCGCACCTTCCAGACACTCTTTTTTTTTTCTCTCCTTCGCAAACAAATACGTCTTTGGAATACGCGATGGATGCATTAAAAAAAAAAAAAAACCAATTGGCGTGGTAGTGCAACGGTTCTAAATATATATGAGCCTGTCCAATCTAAATAGAGCAACACTTAATTTATGGTTGTTTTTACACCAAGACAACTAATGAGTCAGTGCATTGGAAATAAATTGTGTGCATTTCGTGGTCGAATGCCATTCCATTTCTAAAACATGCAAGGGTTCATGCGTACTTGAAAATGAGTAGCGAGTTAATCAGTGTTCAAGAATCCTAGTGGTCCCGAAGCGTACTATTTCGGAATTTCTGTTCGTAACTCCTATTAGATTCTGTAAAGCAGTTGGTAATTCGAAGTTTATCTCTCCAGAGCATCCCATACATTCTCAATAGAATTTAGGTCTGGATACCTTAAAGGCCACTCCATTTGAGGAATATCCTCAGATTCAAAACACCAATGGACTCTTTATGATTGGTTGTATAGCAGTCAGAACCAGATATCAGTCATATGCTGGTATTGTGACCTTTGGACAACCATGGAAAGCCTTTCTGGAACCTTCGCTGCAATCAATCCGTGTCTCTGTGACCCTGGCCCATGAAAGGTTACCATACACTCTTTAAGTACGCGTATGCCTTTTCTTTACACGTATTTAGCAGTTAGTGATAAACCATAAAGGATTTCGGCTGGTTTAAACTTTTTAAAAATTAAAATTTTCAAATACTTTCTCATAAAATGTTAGAAATAATTAATTGTTTGGAAACTCATTTGAGCTACTTTTTTAAAAATTCTCTCTTCTTTGGCTTAGATGGATCGTCGGCTATTTTCAGTAAATAAGATGTGGAATCTTTCCCAAAAATCCCTTCATTAATCAGCGGTGAAGGCAACCATTTTTCTTGTTTTATATTTACGCTCTCTCCTATTGATCTCGACACGTACTCGCTTTTCAACCCACGTGTGTTCGTGTATGTTAGTGACATTTCCGGCACACGGAGAACTTCTGAGGAGGTAATAAATGCTTCGCCTATCCAGTTGACTTCTTAGACTTAATAGATTAGGATTTCGATCGTTTTCACCTGTCGCTGAAGTGAAATGAGTTACAAATAACGCCTGAATGATTATCGACCATCTACTGTATATTTGACTTCGATTTTGCTTGTAGTACTAGTTGTTGTCCTCTTCATTTTCCCCATGCATCAGTCCAGAATTTCTGTATTATTCCTGTACTGACATAACATAGGATGCAGTACAGTTCAAGTTGCTAATATGCCTTAAACCCAACAACAACTAGCTAACACACACAGAGAAAGATGAGATGAAGTAATCTGACATCAAATGACCAAAATGAAATTTCTCCTCAGCGTGGTGAGCAAGTGTAAATACTAAAGGTCACGCTAATTAACTTTATGGTTAATTGGGCAGATCAGTCTTGATTTTTAATGAGGCATGGCGTAGTCCAACTAACATTGACCTTCTTAGCTTCTCTGTGTTATGAATGATTTAGAAGACCAAGCAGCCAGTCATATCTTGTTACTATTTTCGCTATTTTTATAGTTGTGGGCGGCCTGCAATGTCTTTCTTTTTTCTTTAACATTAAATATTAAGCAATTCTGCTAGGGGATTAAAATTGTATTGAATAAACAAACCATCTCTGTGTACCTGATAATTAGTGTGTGTGTGTGTGTGTGTGTGTGTGTGTGTGTGTGTGTGTGTGTGTGTGTGTGTCCTGGAAGACAGCCCACGTCATCTGGGCTGTCTTCCAGGAGGGCCATAAAATCTTCATTAGGAATCCTGTTGTTCATGTTGCAGGCAATTATGAAATTAAGGGTTTGTGTTGAGTTTGTGATAAGCCCTAGAGACCTACAAAATAAACTTCGGTCTTCTCAATGTGGGCGTCTCCGTAGCCAGGTGGGAAGGAGCAGCAGTGCGTAGCACACGCTTCTTGATTAGACCGGGGTTCGAGCCCGTCACCACCAAATACGGAGGATGTGGAAAGGTCAGGGAATGACCACCGCATATCCCGGAGCAATATGGCCTTAGTTGCTAATGCTCCTAAAAACCAAATAACAAACATTCTCAATGTGAGTTTTCCATGACGTTACTCGCCTGGATGTGGCTGAATATTTGGTAAACAGAAGAAGAATGGAACTAGTGAATGACCAAGCTGCAAACTTCATCAATGGTATCACGATAGGATCTTGGAAGCACACAAATGACTGATATATGAATGCGCTTGGCATTAGAATGGAATGGCGTGCAGCAATAAGCTGTTCAAAGGTACTGGGGTGAATCCAGTGATCAATCCGCTGTTCATCAGAGTTACCCGTAAAACATCCTTAAAAACAGGTCAATCGAAATAAATCCAACCAATGATTCAGCTATAGCCCACCAATCTGGTGGTTGATGCCTTCCCCACTACTCCAAAGGAATGCAGTGGTGTGTGCCTAGTGGCTAAGACGTCATTACATTATTTCTGTAATAACGTATATCGTTAGCCTTCAACTCGTATTCTTTGCTTTTTGTCTAATTAGCGGGTTTGCCTGTTAACTAGAAGAAAACTCCAGTTTCTGGAAGGAAAAAAAGAGTACATCCTCCCCTGAAACCGACAAACTCGGCTACGCTGTGTAAAAAGTGGACAAAAGCTCCTCCTATTGAGAGGGAATTCGAACCTCATGTCTTTTTTCACACGGCGCGGAAGGTCAGAGATCGTAGCCACTGTGCAATCCGCGAAAGCACTGAATAATTGGATTTTAATTCCTGGTCTCCTGCCCATAAAAATTAAAATTAATTTAGGGATTAAAAATTCGTAAACTTAAAATTAAAAAGGAATGTCCCTCACTAACGCCTATTCGTACGATGATTTTTATAGTAAAAAAAAATCGAGTAATAAAATGCATTGTTCTTCTTTTCTTAAATTTTCTACACGCTTTCCTAATTTTAATAAGCATTAATGCAAATTTATTCAGATTGTTTTCTTTCTTCTAAATGTAAATCAGGTTGGAAAAGTGGTAGTAATGTGATATACTGTGGTTAGTATTTAATGTGATTGTATTATCAACGGTAATATCATGGTAAACACATCTTGAACCGATTATAGTAATACATGGATTGGATGTTCGCTGCTAATGAACTGAATAGCCTAGCTTCTCTCTTACACTGAGTGCAAATGGATTGAGTTTAATTCATTTCCAAACAGCTCGCTGATGCGCGGGGTCAACTAACGCTGACAAGCTAAGAGAAAGGCTACATATCATTCAAATAACAACCCATTAGAAGAGTTGCAACCACAGAGCCATTTCAGAACGCACAACTCGTCGTACAATGTCACAGATGGGGTCTCGCAGCCTACAACAAACTGGAGTAATCGTAGTTAGAGTGGGCGCAGGAAGAGAAACAGAGCCTAAGCAATGGAGGATTGTATAAACGTTGCCTAGTTTAACGAATCCCCATCTTGATGGTCCATGGATGGACCACAAAATGGCGAAAATAGCATGAGTTCCACGAACCAGTCCTGCCAGTTACCAACAAGGCAGACTGGTGTTGGAGGTGTAATGGTATGGAGTGTTTTGTTTTCGTGGTGCTCCCTGTACCCTTTGTTATCAATGGAACAAAATTTGGATGACCCAGGTTATTTCGTAATTGTTTCAACAAAGCGTATTGTTCAGTGGCTGCAGTGTATCCATCTGCGAATCGGATCTTCCAACCAAAAGAATAATTCTCCGTGTCACAAGGGCAAAATTGTACGAAACCGCCTCCAGGAGTATGAGCGTGAATTTAGCCTACTGCAATGCTTCCCCAGTCACCAGATCTTAATCAAACTGAGCATCGTAAGATGAGATAGAAAGAGTTCGTTTAGTGTCGAAAGCGTGTGACAAATCTATGCTGTTCTGAGGGCTAGGGGTCCTACTAACTGTTAAGTGTATCTAATAAAGCGGCGAATCAGTGTATGTTTGTAAAAGTGTGTGTGTTCACTCGCCGACGTACATGTTGCGCGGGATGAAAAACCGATCCATGGACCCGAAATCGGCTAATTGCAACCAAGATTGAAGAGGTGTTTAAGAATTACTTCTGTCTAAGACGGGATTCGAACCCGGACCTCTCAAACTATACCTTCACAAAGAAATTAAGTTGTACAAGCAAGTAGATTTTAAAAAAAATGTGAGTGGGAGGGAGGAAGGTTCCAATATTTTAGAAGAACAATATAGAAATTTAAAACGGGGGTTTTCAATTTGTACGTTACTGTCATTAATAATATTTCGCTTTTTTATCCAACTTATGTCGCCTGCTGTTTAGTCAACAACGTTTTGTAGTCTCATCAAGTCGGTTGGATGCAGTACTGCACTTGTGTGTTTCTTAACCCATGTAAATCACAATAAGACAATATGTCTCCTCGAAACACCATTTGGGAGTGCCACCCGTCAAAAGAAGTTGGATCCTTTTTTTTATATCACTTCTGATAGTACTGAGAGAGCATCTCAGTTCGTCGCATTTTCCGATAACACGATCATGTGTCTGTGACTTTCCTCTAAGACCACGTGATTTATTAGCTCTGAGGCGTTATGCGGTTGATTTGATCGTTTCCCAAGTGGGAAGCAGTCAATAGAGATGAAACTTACAGAAGAATGAACGAAAAGAGCTTTTCAATATAAGAACACCTCCACAGTTCGCTTTGTAAACAGATCAGTGTTCAAGGCATGAACAAACAGAAATACAATTGTTTTTGGGGGTGTCGGAGCCACGAGTAAGATAAATCAAGAAAAAGTTATTTATTTTGTTAATCTTAAATATAAATGTAAGAAACTTTAACCATAAATTTAAGTAGTCTAATGAAAATTAGTGTAATCATCTTTACAATGTATTTAAATCAGCACGAGGTTTAATATTTTTCTGGTTTCTGGTGTGTCGTTTAGATATCGCCATAATTATACGTTCCATACACTGAGTTCAGGTGAGCAAGATGACTAAAGCATTTTGGAATTTTTTTGAGTTTAGTGCAGTCGTTGTTGAACATGAAGAAAGCTGAGCGAACAGCATGGGAGGTTCTTCATGTTGTGAGACGATGATTGCACTAAGGTAACTTCGTTATTGAATGACATGAATGTCATGGAACATTTGTCACGATCAGGACATCGGACCTCGTAAGAAATAAGATTATCTGCGAACCCGCACCACATCTTAGTGGATAGGAAAAAAGGAACCAAACATTCTCGTATCTAAAGCTAGCATTTAATACAGCTTTATGTTCCAGAAATCCCACATAAACATAGATTGAACTGAAATCCTTTCTGAATGTAGCTGTCAAGAATATTGGATCGTTTAACGCCACACCATCAGCAGAGTATACAACGGTGTCAGTAGGCCATGTCATCATCAGCATGATTTGTACAAAGTCTTTTAGAATAGAAAAATTTATAATGAATTAGATTTCTGAGATGGATTTCCGCTGGCTGGCAGCCATCTGCACCCAAAACCTGTGTATCCCAGTGCAGTCTTGTTTGGATGATAGTTTAGGTAAGTCGGTTGTTGTAGGGTGTTGGACTCATCAGTAACTTGGGCATTTTGCACCGTATATACTATTTCAATAATTTTTTTCATAACAACGCTCATCCACATACAGTCAACCCTATTAGTGTGATTTTCATAACTTTGGGCATCTAAAATAGTAATTGCCAGGCTCCCAGTAGTTCCAGTCGGACACTACAATATATGCCCTCTTCATAATATATGGAAATGAGAGAAATTATATTACGTATTGCTTTCGTGTTAAGCAAAGCTAGCGATTATTTACATGGAAGAAGAGTTCAGCTAATTCACTGTAAATTTTTAAACGTTGCCATATGGCTTAAATTCCCTGTACAGTTTTCTACGTCAAAACATAGCAGCAGCTGCAACCAGATTGATATTTACAGTGAAGAGAAGCTGGAATGCTAAGATAGAGTGAGGGATTGACATCTGAATGATTGATGAAAGGGGAAAGATGAGTCGCTCTCCTCCGATACCGAAGTTAAACCAGACGCGTGTAAGGTTGCTCACTGTTACTCCTAATATTAAATTAGAGATCAGAAAATCGTTTAAACTATACTATATTAAATAGATGGATTAGTCTCTTAACTTTGTACATAAGTGATGCCGTTCCATCAGTGCTGTTTGATGGATTAGGTAAGTTTATATGTAGAGTAAAAGAAAGTGAACTATGGTTGCTTCGAAGGAAAAAAGGGACATCGTTAGAAAAGATAAATCGCAGGAGAAAGATTTTCATGACAGGAAGTAATATTTACTTCAAAATTCAGGTAATTATCTTTAAGTTGTTTCGTATTTAATTACTTTTTTTAGACTGAAAATATTACTGATCGTTGAATCCAATTATCCATTTTATTAAAAATCTGAAAAATAATTTAAACATTGCCAAACTATATTTTTTGAATTAATAACTTTTGTGTTCGATGATGAAGTTGTAGCCACACATAAAAGGACTGCTCTCTGTTGAATAATTTGACATGATAACATGTTGTTATGTATATATTTTCATATGTATGCAATAAAGAGTTCTTCTTCTAATGCACCAAGTAATAATTTAAGATCAGTACACTCATTGCATCGGGAACAAAGGAAGAATAATCAGTTGAGACAGATTACCCACTATACTGACCATCGAAAGGAAGAGGAAGGAGGAATGCGACAGAAATCATGAGAATTTTGATGGAAAGAAATATATAGATGAAGGTGAATGTTAATATTTGTTTTTGTGGAATTGAAAATTTGGAAAAAGCATAAGAGGTAGGTAGATATCCGAAAAATTAAATCTTTTGAGACGTGGGTGTGGAGTAGGCTTCAAAGACTAAAATGAATAAGGTTAGAAATGAATTATTGAGAGGAACAAGAGAAAATATAATGTGTGGTAACGGCTATAAAGAAAAGAAAAGAAAGAAAAATTGGATTCGAAATGTACGGTGGAGGGAGAATTTGTTAAGGGAAGTAATTCAAGAGAAGGTAATGAGCAAGAAACCGAGAAGAAATAGAATTAAAATGTGGTGATTTTAATAGAGACTTCGGGATGACCTGGGCTGAAAAAAACGGGCTAGGGACAGGGAGAAATGGTGATGCGATTCAGTTCTAGCTGCCTAGACTGCTATGTGACAGAGAACATATGGTGATGACGGTTCAGATAATTAATCAATAACTCTAATGTTCGCTTTTGGCCTAAAGGACAGCCCTGATGGTCCTCCCGACTAGCACCGTGGCTATGATCGCTGTTTTTTACCGTTTGAAAGGGCCTGGGTTTAAATACCGTGTGAACTAAAAGAATGACATTTTTCACCTTCCTTTTCCTCCCGAAACCTCGGGTGCAAAGTGGCTGTAAGAGGACAGCAATCGTAGACAAAGATTTAGCCGTACGCAATATAGATAATGCTCATGCGTACATTGAATCTGCTAAATACGAAAAGGTAGCAGTGTGATGTGATTTTACTGCACCATTTGGTCATCAGACCAAGTTGTACTATGCACTGTACACTCAGTAACACAAGTCAAACTTTGGAGCAGACACTGTCCACCTGAATATGAATGCACCCCCCCCCACACACACACAGATCCATAAAGTTCACACCTTAAATATTTGTGGTTACTCAGCTACCCAAACTCTCATATTACAGGATCTCCGTGAGAGCTAGCACAGACCGAAGGGTAAACAGCCTTCCCCCATCCATTTTCCCATCCAACCCAATACGATCTTCAGACTCGGGAAGCTTACCCGGCTTTCCCAACCCCAGTCGACGCCCCTGTTTATACACCGGTAATCCGACAAAACCTTATCACAAGAAAGTCAGTCTTCCCCAACCCCCCTCCCTGTACCAAATGACGTTCCATAGTAATTTGTTTTCGCTGGCATTCATCTTGAATTTAGCGTTCCATATCACGTCCGCTTTCTTATCTAAGTTTGCCTTAATATGGGCAGCATTACCATACAAACTTTAAAACAAAGATTTTCATCTTAACTGAAGCCTTTCCCAGTATCTGTTTTTCCACCCATAAGCGATAACAAGGAACTTCACCTTTCTGAAAGGTTCAAAAAAAAATCCAATTTAAGCCGTTCGCTTTCTTGAGAAAATAATTCACTGCACTAAATCCTGAATAAATGGCCCGTATTCTTTTAAGCGTTGTCGCCTGGAATTATCAAATGGAACATAAACGCATACGGCAATGTCCTTTTAGTCATTGCTCTATTTGGTATCCACTCTGATTATAATTGTGTAGGTTGTTATGTACTCTACTATTACAGATGTTAGTCTTGTCCGCGGGGCTTAAATTCCATGCAGGCTTTTAGCAAGAGGACATCATTCTGCAACATTTATTAGGACCATTACGGCAAATGTGAATCTAGTCTCCTTCCTCTCTCTCTCTTGCTGGTAAAATGTCAAAGGTAGGTGGAACTGTTTTTCTCCCAAACGATTTTTAACGTCAGAGACCAGACGTTATGTATACAAACGCAGGAGTGCATTCGAATATTAAATTTAAGTAACAGTTCCTCAGAAATTTTTATAACTCGTAAGAATGTTTATTCTATTCCCAATTCAAAAATTTAAAGCATATACTGAGTTCTTTTAATAGTTATCAAATACATTATCATTACATCGACAAGAATTAAAATGTAATAACTTTTTTAATTAACCACAACTCAACGGTGAGTTGCGGTTAATTAAACGCTTTCCTTCTATACCATATGGAAAGGCTAGAGTTCGTGAAGACAGGAAAAACTTTGATTAATCTTTAGAATATGATGCTGCATCCCATGGATCTTTGCGACAAGGAGTGAAGATCTGGCCTAGCTCCTCCTATCCTGAGTTTTCCTCGAACTAATTGGACAATCTATTCCTGTATAACTTCGTCTTCCGAACGATTTTTTCCCCTTTGGCGCTGGTTAAAATCGGGAAATGATTTTCCCCTCTGCCGCTGGTTTTCAATTGAGAGTAGATTATCCAACCACTGCAAGGAAAGCTGTCGGATGGGAGGAAGAGCTAGGCCAGCTCTTCACTCCTTGTAGCAAAGCTTCGTGGGATGCTGTACCACATTTTAAAGACTAACCAAATCTTTTACCGGCCACGGTGCGAAAGAAAAAAGAAAACTTTTCCCTTTCACATTGTGGCCAACTTAGTCGGTCTCGAATACAGTTGGTTTTTTTCTGGAGATTTGGATTTTTCTTATCAAAATTAAGCAAATCGACTGCAATCCACAACAGAATACACTGCCGCCTCGTGACCTTATTTGCTTTGACACCAAACGACCTTTAAAAAAAGGTTAACAGCCTCTTCAATATCTTCCCTTTAGCACTTGCACTTCATCAGATTTATCCTTCGGTCCCTTTGAATACTCAACTGAGGGTACAAAATTTGTTGATCTCAGCCTTATTCTGTATGCAGCGAGCATAGCATAAACACCAAGAGACTATTGGCAGAAGAGGGAGTTATCTGCATTTCGACGACATACTTTAAAAGACAGAACGGATAAAACTAATTAAGCGAATCCCAATCAATACTTCAACTCTCACATTTTGCCAGCTACTGACATCGTTAATAATTAAGACAAACAAAACAAATTAATTTGGTTTAGCGATATCTCCTGACTATAACAGTTAACAGAGAAATCTTTACTTTGTTGGTTACTGAAGAATGCTCTGTTTCTTTTCATTAGTCTCTGAATTAAAAGGAATGCGTGTAATTTAATCCTTGAAAATAAAAGAAATTACTTCCCCGATGAAATATATTTTTCCAATTAACATGTTCTTTTGAAATTATATATTTAGAAGTAAAGAAGTGGGGAGGGAAAATCTCTCATCTCTGAAGCCTTGCAAAGTGGCTATGAGGAAGATGCGGAGAGATGCGAGGAAAACCTTCGCTTTCCTCATGCAAACGGAGATTTTACCGAATAGATTTTATCCCTTCCGATGAGCAGGAATTAATTTGAAACAGCTATTTAAAATTTTCTTATTTAATTAATTACCATATAAATCTTATGGTATTTTTCACCTGAAGATGAAAATAATAGCTGTGTTGGATCCTCCAGTAATCACGTTTCCCTTAAATTTATTTATCTAACGGGTTATATATCTTCCACAATTCACTGCTCTATATGTCTTCAACAATTACTTGCAAAGATCTGAAAATTAGTGGAAACACGCTGACGGATGTCCCCGCTATATTTTGGAGTTTGGACAATGCATGAACTTGTAGATGAATTTTCTGCAAGAACAAAATGGGACTGCAAACATCGCACTGCACGAAAACCGAAAAGGCAACACGGTGAATTAGTAAAACATTGTTTAAAAAGCTTCAGTACTACATAGCTAATTTCAAAGCGTGAGCAAAAAGGATCTAAGTGATCAAGGCGCATATGTAAATTCTGAGTTTCCAATATAAATCGATCTGCCATCTTACAGAGCCGCACGTTATGCAAATTATTCATGTCTATAAAAACAAGGGTTGCGACCAGGTCGCTTCATTCCCGTTTTTTGGCTTGCTCAGTGGTATAGCCACATCTCCCGTACTCAGGATGGCAAGTCATCGTCGTTTAGATGATTCTTTGAGATGGTGGCCCATTGGACGACCTGAACCCGGGCAATCGCAGGCGGAGGTGACACGTTGTCTTAATGTGTCACGCAATGTCGTCTCAGCACTATGGAAACAGATTCAGGAAATAGGAACCGTTACAATAAAAGCCGGCCAAGGTCGCCTGAGGGCTACATCGGCCAGAACAGACCGCTATCTGGCTCTAACAGCAAGATGGAACCTACGATTCCCCTTCATCAACTTCTCTTCAGGTTGCTGCGGCCACGTGTGAAAACAATTCCAACCGGACTGAGTTAAGGAGGCTGAAATCAAGTGGACTCTACGCAAGGAAGCCCATGGTTTGTTTCCTATTAACCCCAAACCACCAAACCACCGTAGAACTCGTTGAAACTGGTAACTTGGAGCCCTGTAAAATAGGGTACAGTTCTATTCTTTGATGAGTCCTGTTTTAGCCTACAATATATTCTAGACGTTATTTCATCTGGAGACAACGAGAAACGCGCTACCATTCCAGCAGTGCTAAATTCGATGCCCATGTCCTTAAAATCACCAGCAAAGCATTCAAAACACTGGGATTCATCAAACGGAACACATACAAGTTCAAAAACTACAGATATGCGGTTATCCTTTATAAAACTATTGTTCTGCCAATCCTTGAATTCAGTTCACCCATCTGGAATCCTCACACAAAGACTTTAACTAACAAAATTGAAGCAGTCCAAAAAAATTTTGTCCGTTACCTTACGTACCGCAATCCTCTATTCTATCACTCAGTGTATTATGAATCGCTGTGTGATTACTTTCATCTGAGGCCTCTGTGCACTAGAAGAGTTACTGCTGACATCGCCCTTCTAGCCAAAGTAATCACTGGAATTTATGAATCATCTGATATCCTGAGTAAAATAAACTTCAATGCTCCCTGTAGACAAGTCAGGATCCTTACACCGTTTCGCCTTGACTCTGCCAACACGGACTTTATGAAGTTCAGTCCACTGAACAGAATCAGCAAATCAGCAAATGACTCTCTCATTGACTTCTCTGACAACTCCCAATCACTGATGAACTCCATCCACAAGTTTGCCTCTTCTCTTAAACTGCAAAGTGACTAGCTCACATCTAATTATTGTAGCTTATTATTTGTTATATTATTTTTCTATTCTCTAACGGATTAATTATTACTTGTTTTACCGGTAACTTAACTTAATACAATCCTCTTTTGTACATATGCTTTTATTGTTTGAATCTATATCAATGTTTATCGTCCTATTGGATTTCATATTATTGTTATTATGTTTATTGATCTGATCTCAGATACACTGTTAATGGTTACCTGTTGTGTATCTTGCTATTAATAAAATAAAAAAAATAAAATAAAAATAAAATAAAAAATCCCTCCAACATCAGAGAAAGGGACACACGGTGGAGGCGTTGTTCTCGTATGGGGGGAATGATAATCGACGGCTGCACCCCCCCTTCATGTTTTTGATAGTACAGCAACTGCGATGAGATACCGAAAACGGATCCTGGAATCCTATGAGCATCCTTTTAGGCGGGGTGCGGTTGGCCCAGATTTTCTTTTCATGCCCGACAGTGCCACTGCACATAGAGCTCAAGTGGTGGAGAAATATATTGAAATTTAAAAATCCAACAACTTCCGTGTCCAGCCCGATCAACAAACTTAAATCGATCGAATATGCCTGAGACGCCGCTGGCGTCGCATTGCACGCTGACAGCTAATTCTTCAGTCAATTGGTGAACTAAGTTCTGCGCTGTTGGAAGAATGAGATTTGTTGCCACAAAATCTTATGTACACCCTTATATTGAGCATGGTTCACCGCTGTCAGGCCTGTTTAGCCGTTGGAGGTATCACACGCCGTACTGGCGTCATGTGCCCATATTTTGGAGCATCTTGTATCGACTTTTTGGTAATTCTTATACAACCCATATACCTGTCCTAAGTTTCTCGCTGTCTCCTCATTTAATCTTTATTCTATGGTACACCACCATACCAAATTTTGTCCCGCTTCATCTTAAGCTGCACGAGTTACACCACGTTTTCTACGTATTCCGTTAATTTTGTCGAGCAATGCATAATGCAATATGTATGTACTTATACTCCCTGGTCTATAGCCATAACCGGGTGTATCTTAGAATAAAATGATGATAATAATAACAATACCCAAAATGATTCCTCTAAAGGTCCAGGATGAAAGTTTACTTACCTGTTTGCGGGCTGAGAAAGATAATTCGGATGGCTGAAGACTTACGTCTGAAATGTGAAAATCCTGAAAATTCTACGAGTGTCGGGTGGCATAACCATAAATGACAAGGCCAAAACCTGATATTCCCTCTACTTTTCATACATGGGATGCCGACCACCGGAATGATACGTCTCACAGGCTGTAGTTGTCTGTATTGTTCGCGTAAGTAAAATATGTACCCTTAGAAACGGAGAGTGTAAAGAGGCTCGTGAAGATATCATTTCTCGTGAGTGCTCGTCTAACTCTTCTATCTGCAACCTTTGGAGCCACTACACGTATCTTTTCCCTCGTGATTTAGTGACATTACTGTCTTTAAGAAGAGTTAGATTTCTATTCATTGACAGCAGCCCAGAGTCGACTGTTGAATAGGCTACTTCTGTGATTTGAGAAACTTAACATCTCAGGTTATCTCTGATTTTATTACCGAAGTCATGGTATACGTATATTGAAAAATAAGCTTTTGGGGAAAGATAAGCTTTTGTGGAGGACTTCGCTTTCATTTCCTTCGCTTGAATATATAAGTTTGAAAGGATATTGAAAATTTTAAGAATTACATATCATAAGTAGGATGTTAGGTGTTGTTTTCGTAACTCAATGAGGAAGACCAGAAACAGCATTAAGGAGACGAATGAACATTAGCCCTCTTAAAAACGTAAACGTCCGTTCCTTTCAGTTTGCCCACATTCTATGTAAATACACCGGACTTTTATTTGCTGCTCGTGAAATTGAGGTGGTGGATGGCTTACGTTGACCATCAAGCCAGCGGTAGGCTGAATTAAGATAATTACCCAAAGCGGCCAAGGAACCAACTTATTTGTGCAGCAATATTCGCAACTAATATCAAGATGTAAATACTTCTTTCTGTCAAATCTGCGTTTCATTTCATAGCATTGCATTTTAAAAGGGAAAATTAGCATGCTTTGATTTTGAGGTAGATGGGAACCTTTTCATATACCGTAACGAATACAAAAACAAATAAGGTGTATTTTAATCAGATTCTAAACTCCATTTTGCTCTTGATAGTAAATTCTCACCAACTCTTAATCTCTGGTCTACATCGCAGTCTTTTAAGTTGGCTCTACGAATTATTCCTTATAGTCTCCTGCGAATATCAATAATAAACATTAATTTTAATATTTATCTATACAGTTAATTAAAATAATTGAGAAGGAATATCAATGCACTTTAAAGCAAACAAGGAAAGGGACTTTGAGGTGAAGCTTCATTTCTAGAGAGCCAATGTGTAATCGCATATATTCTATTCTTCGATTGCTCTGGTGTTTTCTGGACATAAAAAATCCTTGCGTCATTTGGACTCAAGAGATTCGGTCTCAAGCCTTTTCCATCCGGTGTAGAGGGCGGTGATTATATCCACTGTACTCTTGACAAGGGCCAACGATTAAATATCGTTGGTTTATTGTAATCGTTAATACTTATATCGTAACCCTATACCCTCGTGGACAGAAGAGCAGTTACAATCAGGGTCCTTCCACACCGCATGGAAAAGACCAAGGCTCGAATCCCAGCAAGATGCAGGAATTTTTTTCCACAGTGGCCAAATTAGCAGGCCAAGGGTTTGTGGCTTTTTCTCTCGAAACTTCGGTTTTTCATCGAGCAAAACAGAAAAAAATAAAATATTCAGAGTAATGCAGTGTAGTGTGGATTTCATTATGATTATTTCGCCCTGTTTTTTTTCTCAAATAGAGAAAATTATGATTCGTAACCTTAGAATAATGAATACCGGTTGCTAACAACACTGGGAATCGAGTAAGGGTTTGAATTTCGAATATTTTAAATATTAAGATAAAATATTTATTATATTAAAATACATCTTCCCTCCCAGGAGAACTAATCTGCATAAACAACAAACAAAATTACTCTACAGAAATCATGTTATATTAAATTATATATAGGAGTATAATCTTTAAGCATATAACGTCCCTTTGCGTATCAGCAGCGTTCATTATTTTTCTGAAATTTCATTTATATTCAAAATACGGATATACATATTTTATAGTTAAGTAAGATGAACTTGTCAGAGACATGTTATATGTAGGACATCGAGTATGCCTAATCTCAGGCTACAGGTCACTGCAGGGGCATTGGGGAAAATTTGTTTCAGCTTCTCTCAACGTAAATCTTCTATCCAAAAATGTTATATCAAAGTTTAATTAGCGCGAACCAACTCTGCTTTGAATTTCTTTCCCTTGGTGGGCTTATTTAAAGAATAAAGCCTGTAAGGAGACAACCATGATTAATGGTCACAGCATGACGTTAGGATCGCATACTTGTTGGAAACCGTACAAAGCATTTGTAACTCTAACACGTATTCATGGGGTTTAAGCAACAAGTCCTTTTGGATATGACGCTCGCGTGAGGATTTTCTAGCAAAACGTAACTGGGAAAATCAAATAATAATCATCGTATAATGCGTGAATGACTATCCTTTTTGAATTCCTCTCCTGGTAAACCTTTTTGGATCCCAATATTCCTTTCAGTGTGAGGTGACGTAATGTCAAAGGTCCTCTTTTGTAACGATTCTTTACTCTGTATTTAGAATTTATGATAATTAAAAAAATCATTGGTTGTATTTAGATCAAGTTCCCATCACAAAAAAGAAAAAAGATTCAAAAATCATGGTCCAGCCAGCATTTAAAAAGCACAGCCAGATAATTCAGAGAGACGTGAAAGTAGTCATCACTTTAAGTACCCTATTTCTCATCCCCCAGACGAACATAAAGCGACCCCTCAAATGGAAAACCATCTAATACGAGTAGATCGGCGTGATCATAACCGGTACTCGTAAATTCTAATATATCAGAGTAAAAGAAACCTTTAACAATTGTAATTTGTCAATACGTACACACTATTCAACGTTATGCCGAGGAGAAGTAGAAATAACTGTGATTACTTCAATTGAAAGCGATATATATTATTCTTCCTAAAAATTACATCAAAACTCAAACACACAACGCTACTGGCTAAACAGAACTCTTGAAAGAAACAGACGCAGATAAAATAAGTTTGTAAAGACCAACTTCAAGACAGTCTACAATAAATTACACTCCAAACTATCGGGAAAACACCAAGAAGTTTGTATTGATCCGATGTCCAGTAGTCCTGAATAAGTGCAGTGGATTACTACTTAATAATACGCTGTTCTACAAAAAATAATCATAAAATCCATACCATGAACGGAGCATAAGAATACGATAAGAGAGACATTCAGTTCAATACCCAGCATCTACAGAACTGAAGCAGTAAAAAAGTCTTGTTCATTTACGTTGGAAAAAGAACAGAAACGCACACGTGTCAATGTGTGTGTGTGTGTGTGCACGTAAGAAAGAGAGATTTAGATTAGGTTATGCAAAGTTTCCGCCAAAGCAACTAAGGCCACGAGGTGTATATTTATAGTATCTGTATATTGTGTGTGTGTATTCTTATGGTCGGTTTGCGACCATAGTTCTTCAGTTTTTCCTTAAATTTATGTAAGCTATCAACTCCCACAACAGATGATGGTTTGTTCCAGCAATCAACTAATCACTGGCTAAAGAGAAACCTCCACACATGTATTCTGCAACCATCCTTCCTCAATTTGAATTTATGCCCCATCATGTGCGTAGTCTGAGCAAGAGAAAGAATGCCATTTGCAATGAGCTTACTCAATGCTGATTGGCTTTCTTGAACAAGCCAGAATATCGTGCCTTCTAATTCATCTCACAGCTACTGTATTAGGTTTAGATCGGTGGCCCTGTAATGCCAATGGTATCATCCTAATGCAACTGAACTTGGGATCCTTTTTCGACATTGAACAACTGTTTTCAAAAACACTTTTGCGAAAATTTAGATCAGTTCATTGGATTAGAGATCATTTAAACTGAAATACGATTTATTAAACGTGAGTAAACATTTAATAAATTGTCCTCCACAATTTACTTGGATAGGTGAGTTAAAGCCAGTTTCCATTACCCCCCAACTGTTTGTCTCCTTCTCACTGGGACATGATTTAGACGATCAATGCTCTTCAAAAGAAGCCACCTTTTCCCTACTTTTATCCCCACTTTTTATCACTGAACACTCCACCTATATGTCAGGGGTGGTCATCTCGCCCATTCCTATCTCTAACATCCTATTCCTACCTTACAGCCTGTACTGTCCACCGTTTCCTTTCTTTATACGAGACTTTCATTCCTTCCATTCCAGTGGATTTTTAAAGAGAGTCCAGATAAAGGAAAGCTGCCTTCCAGACGATAGCATATTCCTGACTGCAAAGGAGGCAGACATACCAAAGAACAACAACACAAGATGACATCAAACACGGTATCAACTCAATACATGTCTGGCTAAGCACAGGTTGCTAACCATCATAGAGATACAACATCGGGGTAGGAGGAAATCCTTAGGAACCATCTAGATAAAGACACCTACATATAAACACATACACGCTACTGAGTGCCCTCAATGACGTGCCGTGAGCACAGTGGTAACAGTCACCATCGTCCCACACCTTGTGGAAAAGGTCCGAGTTCGTATTCAGTCAATGATCGAGGAACTTATCGGCTTTATTCCCACCATTGAGGTCGGTTTCAGTTGAGAGAAGAAGGGTTTTCCCTCCCGGAAATTCCTGTTATTTCAAAAACAAACTGAGCAGAGGACATACTTACGTGGATCTATACGGTACTGCCAGTAATCAGTTGTAAATTCTTTGTAAAAGTTCCAATACTGTATTTATTTGTTCTTGCCCAATCTCTTATCCCACTTTTACAAGAGGTCAGGTCCCAATACACGTATCCTAAAAGGCGTATTGGGATACTTTACGCGTATCCCGAAACTATACTGCTTACACTGAATCTCTGATCACAAAAAAAAGAGAGAAAATATTCTTAATAAATAAATCTAGGTTGACTAAGTTGCTCGCAGTAAAAAATCTGAAACCATCTTGAGAAGAAATAAATGTCTTCTGGCTGCTTTCCACATTATGCTAATTATAATTTCGACACCTTTCTGTTTTAATCAACTTCATTAAAGCTACCATTTTCTCCTCAAGAGACTGCTCGAGAGATTGCATGCTAATTAATTTTTTCTTGTCTTCCCGGCATTGTACATGTAGCAATAACCTCTCATTTTCTATTTAATCACGTGGTATTCTTATTTCTAATGTCTCGTTTTAAGCACGCTTGGAGGCCTTTGTAAACTTTGAAAACAATTGATGTGTGCTGAAGATGTCTGAATTACTACTTTTATTAAGATTATGTTTCGCTATCTGTGCCTTCCAGTGGTGCTGAGCATTGTGGAAATGCAACAGAGATTTTAAAATTAATCTTGAATTTATTAAAAAGAAAATTAATGCGTTGGATGATTAATTTTCGCTAATAATAAAAATGGGTGAGTTACTCTCTGACGCAATGCTTGTTTCCTTCAATTTTCTGGTTTGTCATAAACATAACTTAATGCAGCTGAAGTCTATAGCAGAAATTTTTTTTGAGGATGTTTGGTGCCTCGTTTACCAATTATAATGACATCTTTAATCTTCTCCAACAAAACAGTTTTGAAATGAGCTTCCAAATAGTAAAAAGAACGAAGGTTAAAACAAATAAATTCAGTAATGCTAGACGGCGAAATATGATTAATGGGTGTGGGTGCTCGGGGCCGATCCAAGCTACATTAGCGACTAAGGCCATATTGCTCCTTGTATATTGTCTGTATTTTGCCCGTGTTCTGTGGTCCATTCTGTTTTCTGGATGAAAAACACGAGTTTCTGGGAGAAAATCCCATGCTGCCCTCGCCGGAGACCGGCTAATTTAGCCACATTGTGATAAAGGCTCATAAAACTTCCTCACGTCATCAATGGGACTCGAACTCATGTCTTTTCCACCCGGCGGGTTGGAGAACGGTGATTCTACCAACTGTGCTAGCCACGAGGGCGCACACTTTCGTATCAAGTACCGAAATGCTTGTTCTGTTTAATTACACGTAATGGTATTATGCAGCTTCGGTGTTTGGGGCCCAATAATTTCCCATTTTTAACATTGAAAACCCTTTAAGTGTAACAAATTCCTTAACATACGGAAAAGCGATAAGGAAATCTAACCGGGATTATTATTAACGACTCTCAGAGAGCCAAGATTCGGAAAAGATTCGGAAAAGATTTATGATCCGTCTTGGCCA
This sequence comes from Mastigoproctus giganteus, assembly GCF_048544385.1. NCBI lineage: Eukaryota > Metazoa > Arthropoda > Arachnida > Uropygi > Thelyphonidae > Mastigoproctus > Mastigoproctus giganteus. The sequence goes on along the minus strand of NC_143586.1, from coordinate 146,297,411 downwards.
GAGAGCTAACAAATTACTTCTATCGGAAAGGTCATTTAAAAGGCAGCACCTGATTATCTTGTGTATTAATCATAAATATTTGAAAACGAGAGTGAAATGGCACTGCAGTAGAATACCAGTTATCCGAAAATGTTTTCCAAAGTTTCTTCGCTTTGATTTTTTTCTCCTAAATGCGCCAATTCCTTTTATTATCAAAGAAAATTGCGAGTTTAATATTTAATTGTAAGACATAAAACTATCGCAAAAATAATAAAATCATGATTACACTTATATAAAGCATTATGAGTGAAGCAAACAAGAATAAGATGATTTATCCCTCAGTCCTGTATGCTTCAGAGATCTGGGCTTCAGCATCCGCATCCATATTCCGCAGCATTCGACCCGACGAATAATGGGAGATCAGGTGGCTTGCACTCAAACATAACCTCACATATGATATCCACACTACCACCATTACAGCGGCCCTCAATTACGCAACTATGATATCAAAGGTTGAAGAAAGACTGACTACCACCATAAAACTGATTACAGACTACATCAACAATTTCTGAGTCATTTTCCATATGAGGATCCCACATCAAACTCTAAAGCCTTTCCCTTTCTCCTCGCAGCAACTGTAATAGGCTTCACCTAGCTGACTGCTTCGTTTCCAGCAGCATGCTTCAGACTGTCCAGAACCTGGATGCAGATCTCCATCAATTTATATGTAACAAAAAGGTACAGAGAAGATGTCATTGAAAGAGTAACATCGTAAGAACAGAAGGATTACGCCACTGTGATAAAACCGTAAGTCCAGTTAGAAAGTGTCATCGCGGTTACCTTTTTTCACACATTAAAAGTTCTCCTGCTTTCTTTTATATACAAATCATTTAAAGTTCATTTAGAAGCAATTATCTGAAAAATTCGATTATCCGAAATACCCTCAGACCCATTTTTTTTCGGATAACCGGGATTTTACTGCGCCTTCTATATTATGCCATTAAAATTGTTAACCGTGTGTATGCAGAAATAAAAAATAATATAATAATCTTTTGTATTAATGTAAAGTATGTTATATGTTATTACATCATAAGGCAATAGATGCTAATCACATGATCATATGAATATAGAATTAGTAAGTGCCTGGATAACACTATGATCCAAATTTTGCAGATACCGTGGAGCCTATCTTGAATTATTATACATTAGTGAACTTGGAGAGGATGCGCTCTCCTGACTTTCAACTTCTTCCATATCACCTGTGGAAAGCATTGATGCAATAGGATATTATGTACATTGTTTACCAACCATGCATACAAAGTCTACATTTGTTGTTGTATATTGCTTGTGTTCTGAAGATTATTTTCTGTTTTGGTGGATGAAAAACCTGAGTTTCCGGGAGGAAGCCATGCTAACCCCATCTGAGACCGAATAACTCAGCCACGTTGTGAGAAAGGCCCAAAAAATAATTCCCCCGTCGTCGACGGGGCTGGAACTCAGGTCTTTTCCACTAGGTATGGGAAGGTCAACGATCCTACCAACTGCTACCCACGAGGCAAGTCTGCATTTGTCGCATCAGCACACGTCTACGAATAGAAAAAAAAAACTTGCTGAGCGTTGGCTTTCCTTCCTTCAAAACTCACAAACGTATTGCAACATCTTCGTAACTCAGAGAATCTATCGTTGTCTCCTGGTCTCAGTCAAGGAAGAGGAAGAATTCCTCTAAATACACATCCATAGTATGTTGGACCAGATTGTTTAAAAAGGTGCCTTCACTACTCGCTATGTGCCAGAATGAAAACTGTACACTGCGAGTATATTCTCTGGTCGGTTTATCTGTTTTGAGGGATGAAAACCCAAATTGCACTTTCCTGAAACCAATTTAAACGGAAATAGAGCTTGGCAGCTGTTCTTCATACACAGTGGAAAACACCGGTCGTATGCAGCTGTGAGAGCGAACTAACATGCTAATCTGTCCAAGAAAACGCCGAAAAGGCGTTTCCTTGGACAAATTGGAGATCGTTCCCTTTCTATTAGCCACTAAATGCAGAGATTACTCCTCATTTGTTCGCTAATCCTCATTTGGAATATTGGATATTGTATTCTGTCAGGGTGCTGTCAAAGTCTTCCGAAACGATAGTTCTTTGTCCAAATGATTTAATTTCTGATTGTTAACAAAGAGGACTATATTGAGACCATGAAAGTACTTCGTCCGGATTGTCAGCATTTCAACTACGCACATTTTAACTTGAAAGGATAATCCAGTGGATAAATTTAAGTTGGACAGAGAACAAGGATGTTCATCCAATCAGAATCGTTTTTAAGAAAGACAAAGTGGGAAAAGTCAATGGCGCGCGCTGTGCGAGCCAAGTATTGCGTATCCAGAGATATTTATAGAACTATAGTCGGAGAGGCTTACGGTTCTCGCGTTATTATTAATAAATATCGCAAATAGCGACACCACTTACAGCCGTCTATTGTGCACCTCTGACACACGGCACTGCTGTCATCTAATATCGCGCGCAGAATTAAATTCCATCCACATCTCCAAGGTGAACTGTCATCCAAAAGGAGAGTTGGAGTTCAACGACTGACCGGAAACTGTATATGGCGGCTTCGCCTGATAAGATTGACTCTCTCTCCCTCTTTTACGGTGTTTAGTGCTCAGTCGGTTGTATAATGCGAAGTTTTATATTCGCAGTCCGAAAATCCCATGGGGTGAGCGAGGATTATTGACGACTGTCGGACTGCTATTACAGCGAAATAGATCGCAGCAGAGAGAACAGTAAATGCCTGTAGAGTCATGCGCAACTAAGGCACGTTGATAATAGGAGAGGACGATGATCCATAAGTCTTCTCTGGAACATGACACCTTGCATAACGCTGTCGCTTGAGAATCTCATTCGCTGCCAATGTTATTACTTCTGCACGAAAAGGCGCATCAACAAAATGAAACTTGTTGATATGAATTCAGTAATGAAATCTCTTATTTCGGAATTATTATTGCTAGTAATGGATTTTGCATTTTCAGTAGAAATAGGCAGTACCTTGTCAAAAGTATTTGGTTCAAACGTGATGTCATCCAAAAGTATTTGGAAAACATTGCGTTTGGACAAACACGGTTACAATGAGCAAATTGATGAGAAATAGGCCTACTTTGACCAAAAGAACGAGATTGATCAGTTCTGCGTGGCTGTCAATAGAAATTTGTGCCCATTCATCCTTCAATGCAGTCGCCAGTCAGTTCAACTGCAGAGGAGGAGGAGGAGTGTATGGTCGCGCCCTAATCTAGTATTCTAGTTGATTTTAAGGACGTTCAATTCGATTCAGTGGGTTCAAAGATTAAATTACATTCTGGTTTGCACTCTAAGTCGGCCAGGCGGATTGTTGAACATCATTTATTTTGTTCTGCTCGCCGTATGGCAGGGAGCATTGTCATTTATGGAGGTCCCATTTCCACAGAACTGCGCGTAGACCTCACGTAATTGTCCAAGATGTAAGTATACGACTCAATATTGATGATTTTGTTTTGGCAGCACTACAACCAATGATTTGAAACCGAACCATTTGAAGCATCCCCAGAGGGTTTCTTCCCGCCTAACAAAAATGTGCTAATTTATCACAGTGAGTAGGATTTATCTTACCACACACAACACATAGCGAAAATGCGTATGTGGGTGATATTAGAGAAATGTACCAAGACCAGATTGGGACACTTGTAAGTAGATAAGATAGTTCCAAGTGAATTACTCTATGACATACTGATCTCAAAAAATACTGGAGTTATTACATCCAAAGAGCCTATGGTAAAGTGAGAGCTTCCGAAGTGTTTTTGCAATTTGGATTCTCCAGAGATTTCAAATTAAAGATAATTTCTTGAGTTTCTTCAACCCAACAGTGTCCACATTCAGTTCGCGTCTATGCCTGCCCACCAAAAGTTCTTTTTTCGTCCTAATGTTTTCTTTTAATTAAGAAGGGTTACTTCTAAAGTAGTCGTACAGAGTGGCAATTTGTTGACAAAAAAAGCCGTTATCTCTTTGTTAATCCACCCTTTTTTCTTCATCTTCTTTGGCAGCTTAAAGAAAAGGTAACAATGCAGTTCCCACACCTAAATCTGTAATTCTGTTATCCATGCTTGTTAAAGAAAGAATTGGATAAAAATTACATCCTCAGACATCTGAGGTAATTTGGTCTCTACGGGTGTCTTTAAGGTAAAGCCTACGAAAAGAGTAGATTTGTTATCGAACAAATTGAATGAGTCTTTCCTGACAGCTGGATTCTTTTTAAATTGAACTCCACAGAGTTCCAAATAACATGATGGATAGAAGAGAACCTTCGTTTGCTGTATACCGCGTACTTTAAGTGGGGCGAAGAGGGAATTGTACTGCACGCCATGGGAGTTAAGGGCAGAAAGAGAATCAATAACAATGAGATTGTGGAGAGTTAGGAAAAAGGTACGCTTAAACCAAGCCATCAATAAATTTTGGAGGAGAAACAACCAAGATGGATAAGAAAATGGAGAACGCGAATTAAATGCACTTAAAGACAGAAATGAAGAGACATATCGCTATATAATGCAAAGAAGTTAAGCAAAAGAACGTGGCTCTCCACTTATAACGACCTCATTAAAAAGCAGAACAGGATTAAGAGTAATTTAAAGAGAAAATAACCCCGCAGTGGCATTTTTAAAGTGTTGCGCGAGCCAAATAGAAACACTAATGGTCTTGACATTAAGTTAATTGGAATCACTCGCTCGACATCCTGTTAGTTGCGCACTCATTCGTAACAAGTTCCACTAACGTGTCTTTGCACACTAAACGTAACCCTAATTGAAGCAGAACCGCCAAAGTATTTTGATTGGTCTTACAAGAACGCTGGTATAATTACTAAAAGAAAATGGGTGGATACTTTGATTTTATTGTGCACACAACGTTCATGGCATTTCAGTAAACTGTAGGTAGCAGTTTTAAAATTATTTTTAGTCAGACGTCTTTTGTTGTTTTAAAACAAATTTCAGGATTTATTTTTTATTTATTCCTGAGTTGTGACTATCTGAAATTTGGTTCTGAGGGCTTCTATGGAACTGCATGGATATGTCTTCCATGGAGCTCCGGAACTATTCTTCCATAAATGGAAAACAGTCAAGAATCACGAAGTTTATAGAAGTGGCATAGTGATGTCCCATGGCCCTATCCTAGAAGACACTAGGATCTTCAGCCAGGCTCAACCTTCAGCACTGAAGTCTACATTGGACAGGCTTTGAATTGAAAACGAGATTATCTGCATAACTGAGATGCTCCAAGAAATATACCAAGTTATCCAAGTAGTGACTTCCTATAAAATCACGAAAACTGTTGCTATAACTGCAACCTAATCTTCCTAAAAGGAATTTGTGTAAGAGATTTGCATTACACTTGAGCACCCACTCCTACTTTATATGCGCTCTCTTTCAAGAGAAGATTAACTCTCATTTGAACTTTAAATGTCAGTTGATCGCAAAATAAAGTTTGTTCTACCTTGGCATTTTGCCATAATGAATATTGCTAATGTCACGTATGTGTTGTAGGATTTGTAGGATAGTACAAAGCCTGGTAGGATTTGTTCTGGTTGTGTACCAAGTATTCTTTTTTGTTTTTTTGGAAAAAAAAATAAAAATATGTTAGATTAGCTAATCGAGAAACCACAGAAGCTAAAAGTATAAAGTTTTATTTTCTGAACTATTTAAGTGACCCTCGATCAATATAAGCGTTAATGCCAATTCTAAGGCAAATGAGGTAACAAAGCCACGAGGGGTCAATATATTTCGTCATTTGGAAAATAAAGAGTTGTCCATTTACTGCGCCTTCACTTGATTGGTAAAAATCGCCACAATTATAGTTTTGCGATTATGATTCCATCTATTCGCACATTTTTCGGTTGGCAACAAAAACTTGAAGATATCTTCTATCCTGGAAGTGGTCAGATTTGTATCATTTACTCTATTCACACAATATTTTAGTTTCAAAATTTCTAGATATCCTGTACAATTAAACGTTTATTTAACCGGCCACAATAACCGAGTGATCAAAGAGAGGGCACATGCGTTTGAGTTGACCATCGTTCTAGCTCTCTTCACTGCTAAACAAAGTGAGATTCTTGTATTCTTTCTATCTTGTAAATCGCTTGTATATATATCTTTCTGTCTCTAACCCGCTTTCCTGGATTATAAACAAACTTATTTTTAAAGATAACTTTATGTAAACTGACTGAGTCTATGACTTTCAGAATATTTTTGAATATGTTCTTTAATTAATCGTAGAATTAATGACAAAATTTGATTTTCTTTACCAGTGAGGCAACTTTCGTAATCAAGGAGATATGATTTTAATTTTCTCCTGCAGCGTTCGGTTATTTTGTCAGGATTGTAGTCCCCCAGTAGATCTGGCGAAATTCGAACTCAGCTCGTGCAGCAGACTACTGTTTTTGTCGGCCTTTCTCCAAACTAACCTAAAGCCAATACCCGTTCTAATTAAGTGTTAATTAGCGCAACTCGCTTTTGTACTCTTCACTACTCTGGCATGCTGACCTTCTGCTGAGCGACTGGGTGATGGTCGTCCACAAGGGAAACGCGGTCAGCGCAAGCTTCTCTTCTAATCACTGCTCGAAGCTCCTCCGAAGGCGTTACACTTCCTCTGAGACTGGCACAGAAACGTGATTAGCCCTTCTTCCCTTCATGGGATCTCAACAATTACTCTGTCTGGATTCGTCTAAGGAAATTTGTCAACACTACAGCTTACTTTGCAGGTAAATGCGCAGTAGTTCTGCGTGGTATTTCTCCAGCTACAGAGAGATCTCGCAGTTCTACACAGATGGCTTATCCTTGGGCGATACTGCATATATTGTAATCTTCGCGTCTATATGCCGAGGGTTCTGAGAGTCGCGATGGCAATTAGGATAAAAGAAAGTTGAATATCTCACCCATTACACATTCCGGGATCTCCAAAAAAAAAAAGATAAGGTTTTTATCTTAATGTCTCTGTCTATCCTCCTCGATTCCTTACCACCACCCAATGTCTCGTGAAATCCTGTTTCCTTTTCCTCTTGCTTAATGGAACAACAAAAATTTTCTTAATTTTCAAATTAATTAATAATAACTGATAAAATAAAAATACTTTTAAAAAAGTTTAGTACTGATATTACTAGGTGGTAGCACTGATTGAGTTTCAGTTGCCCGTGTGGAAACTGCTTGAAAATGGCGACAAACACCTTATTAAATATCAGCGAACACATCTACGTTCTCTAATAGAACATAGGTCTACTACGTGTTATTGAACATAAATAGATGCACCTTCCCTGAATACTGAACTATGTTACAGCCATCTTGTGTAAACAAGCACTCCTCCTCACGCCAGTGTAATTGCAATAGTAGTGTAGATAACAGCGGAGAGCAAGCAAGCTGAAACATGCAAGGCCCAAGTGAACTAATCTCCCAAAATGTGGATGACGTATTCCCAGAAGAAACATAGCTGGACCGAAACGAAAACACGCTCATACAGTGGCTGCTTGTTATAAAATGGTCTTTATCTCAAGAGAAAACCTTCGTGATATTGCAGTCCTTTTCAAAGATAAATTTCTCTTTGATCAATTCAGTATAAAACTGATCTTTGAGGCTGTGTGGTTCACAATTAAGAAAAAATACAATCTCTTTGATACGCTGTTGTGTATCTTCCACCAGTTTCAGACTCGCAAGCAACAGATGAAATCCTTAATTTGTTAGTGAAAAATCTCCATTCATTAGTGGAGATTTTAATCTTTCACCTCCACTTAAAGCAATGACTTAGCGCTCCATAATTACAATTGATTAACAATTGACCCACCAGAGGAAACAATATTCTTGACCTTGCATTTGCCTCGATGAGTGCGAAGTGGATGATTATCCTATGAGCGGTGTTCAGTCCGATCATGACCCCATCATACCCCATCTACGAATGGATGTGCCAGCTTCAACTGACAGGAAAAAAATTTCTAAGCCAATCGCAAAATCCAAATACCTAGATACTTGCGAGATGCCCCTATGCTGATAGTTCTATTCTCTGACAGGTTCTGCAAAACTGTGACCTTGACCTTGGAACAGACCTCCTCAAAATGGGTAATATCTGTTCTCAGTTTGCTGCAACAAAGAAGGTCCGGATCACGCAGCATTCCAGAGCTTGGTGGAACCCATCCTTATCTGAGAATATCAGGACAAAGTAGAAATTTCAGAGAAGATGGAAGAATTCAGGTTTAGCCTCAGACAGAATAACATTTTCCCACACCAGGCACTCTTCATCAGGAACAAGAGGTCAGCCATTAAACAGCGGTTGGAAACTACTCTCAATATAGGAAAACCTTTTCATAAGAACGAACCACAAATTGTTATCAACTGCCTTGACCTAAGAGACTGGTTCGATCACATAACAGGGTGCTGAACTCAACGAACCGCCTCTATACCAACGAAATTTGCTGATAACCGATATCAGTTGACTCCATTAGCTCCATCCAAATTTCGAGGGATCAACTGCTTATGAACAGTCTACCAGCCACTGCCACAGCTAGAGCAGATGGTATTCCTAAGTTTATGTTAAAATGTCTAGGAGTCTTTCTTATTGATTCGCTCCTGTCTCTGTTCGACAGAATACTCCTCGAATATATATTTTTTACCAATAAGGAACGTCTATATATTGAAACCACTGCCAAAGTGCCGGTTTATTTCAGTTAATGGAGAAGTCCTCATTTCAATTAAAGCATCAGTAACAAAGATGGGCGATTTACCTGAAATGAAAGAACAAAGGAGCACCATTTGTTTTATAATCTCAAGAGTATTTGATTTCCATTTTTGTTGCAAGTTTTTTTTTCTGACTTAAGCATTCTAATTTCGTTAAACAAGATTACTCAAAAAGGTACGAAAAATGCGTTTTGTATCATACAAAAACTGATTTTCGAAAAAAATCAGTTTTTTCAGGATTAAAAGGGTTTTCAGATGAAATATTAAAAAGCAAAAAAGAAACAAAAAAATCACCACATTAGGGTTTGGTGATTTAAGCTTTAATCTCTCTTGATATCGTATGTTTGGCATGGTGAAAAGCAAGAGATGATTCATCGAAATTAAGAATATAGCCGCTTTTCTTTTATAAACTTCTAATCCCATAAATTATTCTTCATCCTTTACGTGTTACTTCCTTTTGGCAAAGAAGTCCAGTCTCTTGTGCACTTCAACCATATTTTTTAGGCAGTAAACAACTTAATCCGATTACTACTTCATATAATCAGACTTAAATCCACGGGTTCAGTGCAATTTAATTTCAAATTCATCCAGTTATACAAAGAGTGGAGGAATTAATATTCACAGAAGTCTTGAGTTCTGTTAATTTTTATGGCATCAATGCAATTAATGTGCGATTCAGGCTAGAAAAATGAACGTAAATGCTTTTTGTATTTATTACTAATTTTTTGAGTCTACATTGAAAATAACGCGCATGAGCATAGAGACGCTTTGGAGCTCCTCTTTACTGGTTGAAGGACTGCTGAGTGGAGCCAGAGAAAAATTGTCTCTAGTGTTCAATTTCGAATGCTGCTGTTCTTGGTGTTTGTTCGCTATGAATAAGATAAATAATATATTTAAAAAAAATAACGCTACATCACTTTCAACCCTCATTCATTATTTCTACGATTTTCTCGTCAACAGCTATTATTAGCATTCATACACTACAGGAAACAGGGAGGATATGGTTCTCACACCTAACGGGAGCTCACTCGCGCAAATCATTACACGCTGGGGCAAGATAAAATAAGGCATTCGGTTTTAACAAATATTAATGCCCCATTTCTTCTCAAATGACTATTTTAAACTTTATACAAATAAGTTAAGAGCTTGGAGTTGAAATATAAACTCAATTTTCGATATTTCAAATACTACTACGTTGTGAGTTGCTGCTCCTGCATCAGAAAACTCTTGGTCAAAGAATGCGGTGGAAATACAGAGAACTGTTCAACAAAGTGGACTTCCCGGAAGTGCACTCTCTTTTAACCTTTCTGGAACCCATAAAGGTTAGCGTACGCGTGTGCCGAACCCTGTTCAGAGATTAAACTCCAATTTGTATTCCTCTCATAAATAAATATTTCCGTATGAGGAGAATTTTATAAGATATTTCTGTAGTTCCACCGTACCACACGATTCTATAAACATTGAATTGACCCAAAGTTCGGGTTAAATGACTGTAGGTTAGTAACGTGTCTTGTCAAGTTGGCTGACAGGCGAAATTCCTGGAATTTGTGACAAGTAAGAAAACTGGCAAAATGTCAATCACACTACGCCCGAAGACTAAATACACGCGTTCCTTTAATCTCGCTTGACATCGTCAGTTTGATGTGGTGAAAAATGTGCGGTGAATCACGGGGACTAAGAATATAAACTCCCTTTTTACACCAGAACTGTCACAGCTTTCTTTCAGCCACTTTATTTTCTTGTATGAATGGATTCCGCTGACAGACGGCTTTAACGCACACAGAGGAATTACGATGTTTATTGGGCAATCTTAAGACGATTACTTGAAGACTGTCACGTTTTAAGGGGTATTAAGTACGCTCTGGGTCGGCAGGCTGGTGTTTGAAAATAAATCGCCGATATGATTTAAAAACGTCTGGTTGCATCTGTTGCTACTAAAATTAGTCAATGATGGAGGTGCCGAGGACCATATCGTTGAGGCATACAATGGAATTGGGGTTATGCAACGGAGATAGTTAGTGATAAGATGTGGGTTATAGAAGTTGGAGATCTCCTGTTTCATTGTCCATATAGCTGCATATGTTTTTTTTCCGAGTGGCATTAAAATGAGACAAGAAAGTTGATGTCGAGAAACGCAATATCAAGTTGTTGCTTAATATATGTTCTACTCTGAAAAGTGTGTCCATGAAGTTGGCGATAGTGGATCGTCCAGGTAGAATATTATGGAGTTATGGAGGGTTGTGACCAAACATGTGATGGTTGAGAACAGGAAGGATGGCTTTTTCCATGATTTTGAAAAAGGTGCATCCTACAGCAATTGGTCTGTAATCGTTGGCGTTTTTGGATTAGACTTCTTTCTTTGGGATGAGAGAAACATAATGTGTTCCAGATGGAAGGGTAGGCTCCTGTTGGGAGGATGGAGTTGTATGCATCAAACAGAAGGTCGATGATATGTGCTGCATAATTTGATCATAAAAATAGGGAATCCATCAGAGCCAGTGGTGGACTTGTTGGCAAAACTGTTGATGACTTCAATCAGGCGTTCCTTGGAGATGGCTATTTTATCCAGTAGTGTTTGGTTTGATGGCGGATTAACCTGTATTTAGAGGATGGGGACAGCAGGGGTTTGGTTTCGAGTGACTTGATCCACTCGAAGAAGACGTCGGTCGTCTTGGGGAACCGTTGGTTCTTGTTGGTGTACACTCTGTTCCCTAGTTTCATTCTAAAGGAGATCCATTCATTCTGTGCTTTTCTCCTTATGCGTAGGAAATGTGCCAGGTGCTTTTTATAGAGCTGGTAGTGGGCCGGGTCTTGCGTCTTTTTTCATTTCCTGTATAGTTTCTGTTTCATGATGAATGCGCATTTCGCATCACTGGCGAACCAGTTCTTGGTCCTGGAGGGACAAGTGGACGGATTTGGAAGCCCCTTCACTGGCGATGTCTTTTAACAAGTCAGCTAAATTGGTGAGCTTTCGATTAGGATGGCTAGCGACGATTTGGTTCCAGTCTGTAGATCTTAATCTTTGTAGGATATGTGGTTTTATATTCTTTATTGATAAGATCCTTAGCTGAGTTTCTTTATGGTTATATTGTCCTAGTTGTTGGGCACAGCAAAAGTTTTCGCAATCGAAGGCAATTGGAAGATGGTCCGATGCGAACTTAAAAACCGACGTTGTGAGAGCGAGATTGTCCAGGTTATGGAATAGAAGGTTGAGGTTTTGATGTCGTCGTGTAGGTCGCGTATGGGTCAGTGAGAGGCCTAGAGATGAGGAGTGTACGAGGTCACTCATAGCCACATCATGCATTGGGGGAGGGTACGTTGAAGTCTCCTAAAACGAAGGTGTCCGTGTGAGGCTTGATGTGTGTTATAATCCAGGTAGTTAGCTCATCCCTTGTGTCGAGGTTATGATCTGGAGGAAATAAACAGCCACAAATGGAATCCTCACACCATGGACTACAAACATGGCAGAGATGGCTTCAACTACTGATGAGTCACTAAGTTGTGCACTCACAAGGTGGTGGATGTCTTTGAACACACAGACGCCAACTCCACGTCTGTGGTCCCTGCCATTGCAAATATTTCTGTAACGGTGGGTAGCGACCATGTGAGTAAGTTATCTTCCATAGCTAAGCCAAGTTTCCTGGATACAAATCATATCATATTCATCGAGAAGGAGGAGGAGGGACTGCAAAGGAGCTAATTTGTTGACAATACTGCGCACATTTTGCGAGAAAACCCTGAATGTGGGACATAAATGGTGTTTTTTTTTTTTTTTAACTCGGTGATTGCTATCGTAGAGGACGAGTAACTAGGGGCTGCCAACGGGATGGCATGGAATTTTTTCTCGGAGAAAGGTCTGATAAAAATGCCTGGGGACAGAATTCAAGATCAAGAACTTTTTGGTAGGCAGAGGGTGAACATATTACTATGAATGAGGGGTAGCCCGTGTGCCGAGTTTTAAGTTGTTTCACTTCTACTGGGATATTGTGTTCCACATGGAGCATTCTTTTAATGGATTCTGGACGTGTGGAAGGTCCAAACCGAGAGGCGAAAATCTTGGTCTAGTAAGAGCTACAGAGGTGCCATATTTCTCGGCGAGTGACTGCTTACTATGGTGATTAGTCTTTATTAGTTTCTGGTCAGTTAGAATTGTCGGAATTTCTCGGTTGCCTTCCAGAGACGGGGGAGAGAGAGAGAGATGGGATGGGGGTCCTTGCTTCCCGATGTGCTTCTCTGGTCGATGATCATCAGTTCCTTAGCTTGGTCATGCCTGTTGTAATAGAGTAGAACGTCTTCGTTTCTTTCGCGATAGTGTGGCAACATATTAGGGCTATTAACGGTGTGGTTGGCTCCGATGGCGTGCTGCAGCCGTTTGTCAATTCGTTTCATTTTCATCTTCTCATCTCGCTTCTCTAGAGATTTCAGAAACTAACAGTAGTCTGAATCTTTTAGGAGAGTTTCGAGAGCGCTTTCATTTTCCCTAGCCGTCGTATTGGAGTTCTCTTGTTTCTTTCCGCTATGAATAGGCAGCTGACCACACTTCTGGGGTGTTGTTTGAGTGGCTGCATCTCGTTTTGTGACTGTGCTGAGGTCATGAGGGCAGCCATATCGTTTGGTATGTTATTCTTGTAGGGTGCTCGAAATTGTCCTGAGAGCTTTACATAATTTCCTAGTTACTCGTTCGAGTGATATTGGTTTTCTCTTCGAATCAGCCTCGTGGACCTTGCGAAGCGAATCTGTTCCGCAAATTCCTTTTCTTTCTTTGCGACATGAGATTTCAGTGATGGTAGGTCTTTTTGTATTATGCAATCCACGGTAAATTCCAAGACATCGTTCTTGCGAGTTGATGTCATTGAAATAGTGTGGCTAGCAATAGATTTGTTCTCTTCAGTGGCATTACCCTTGCTTCCAGGTATGTTGGAATGGTTACAATCTGGGATCATTGCGCTGCTAATGCTTGGCTGGCGCTTCGCTGCTTTTTTCATTTTGACGGACAGGGCTGCTAATGACTGATCAATGCGTACAGGTTGTATATTCTAGAAAGTATTAAATTCTGCTAAGTCACGACTCTCAAGGTTTGTTTGTTTGGTTTTTTTTTTAAGGAGCATTAGCAACTAAGGCCATATTGCTCCGGGTCATGCGGTGGTCATTCCCTGACCTTTCCGCATCCTCCGTATTTGGTGGTGACGGGCTCGAACCCCGGTTTAATCGACTCTCAAGGACAAGTGTATAGGGTTCTTCAGCATTAGAACAATTGTCCCACGCAGTGAGGTGCATTTCGCACTCGCGACCTTGAGACGAGATTAAGATTAGGGAACACACGCACAAGGGCACTTTAAGCGTTGATTAGTTTTCGATATTGCTTAATAAAAATCATAACTATATCTCTACCTTATATCTCCTTTCTTGAATCGCTTAAAAATCTGGATAGATGACTTTAATCTGCGTCGGAAGGTATCAAACTAAAGCCATTGTACTGAAATATTACTGGAGGAGCTCTTTGATGGGCGTCCGCACTCGACAAGCACTAATAACAGATTCCCCATCTAAGTCTATGCATAAGAGTGAACAATTGAAGTAGATAAGTGATAAATATTGCACCAGATTGGTTTAACAGAAAGTCCATTATAATAGAAGAAGAACTCTTTATTGCATACAAACGCACATGCCGTACACAATACCCTTCACGGCTAAAAGCCAGGGGTTAATGTACTTATTGAAATGTAAGGTTAAAATAAAATTAACTCAATTGGAATTTACAAAATAAAAAGAAAATTGGCTTATGATGTAATGTTCGCTAACTAATTTCTAAAAAGGCTTTTTGTAACCTACTCTAACCTATTTAATCTTAAAATTAAGATAATAATTTGCTGTAGTAATATGTTTACACGTAGTGACCACTTTATTAGCTACACTTATAACGTTGATTCGATTTCTATCTGATCGGACCTGCCTAATAGTAAGATAGATAAGTACAAGATAGGACTGTAATTTTAGCCCCTTTATCCCTCTTTCGCCCTCAAAACAGCCTGGATCCCTAGTAACATGGACTGAACGAGATGTCGAAGGCTTTCCACAGGCATACTGATCCATCATGACACTCAACTGCTTCCCTCAGCTGTTGCAATTTGAACAGTTGCAAATCTCTCTACCTCCAAGAGCTCATTCCACCTCATATACCACAAGTACACAATTAGATTAAGATTTGATGACTGGGATAACCCCTCCAGCTGGTTAAATTTACTTATGTAGAAAATCTCCAGATGCTGATAGTATTTCTCTTCTTGTTCTCAGAACTTGTGTACCTGAGCTTACTCGAATTCCATGTCTCCTCTTTACACTTTCTGATTCCATTGGTGTTTCGGCTTGGAAATTTGCTCACATCCAGCCAGTTCCTAAAAAGGGTGACAATCCCTCCTAGCCAATATCATCCCATTGCACTTACTTTTACTTTTTCTAAAATAATGGAGAAATCTATTAACCGCCGACTCCTAAACTATCTAGAAATCTTCCATCTGCTCAACGATCGCCAGTATGGATTCCGTCAGTGTCGATCCATTGGACAAATTCAATGGAAAAGTTTGGTGAAACTCTTTGATCAAACAGTTGCTCCTTACATTTCAAAAGCTTTTGATCGTGTTTGGCATAAAAGGTCTTCTAAATGAGCTTCCATCTTACGCCTTACCAACTGTTTTTTTGTAATTGGATATCCGGTTTTCTCTCTGACCACTCACTGCAGCTGATGGCAGACGGCTCTCTGTCTTCTAACATCCCACTAATGCTGGTGTTCCCCAAGGTTCAGTTCTTTCTCCAATTCATTTCCCTCTTGTATATTAATTACCGTCTTCCATTGAAATTCTATCCATAGTTTTGCTGATAATAGCACATTGCATTCCACTTTGAGAAACCCTACCCTGCACAAACAGCTTTAACGTCTCGCATATCCACTACCAATTCTCTAAATGCTGATCTCCAGGTAATTCTCCAATGAGGCAAAGATAACGTAGTTAATTTCAATCCTTCTAAAACTCAGTCCTGTCTTATATCTCGCAAAGAGAAATCTTCTCTCCTGCTTAAATAAATTTTCTGTTTATACTCCGGCACGACAACCAAGTCAGTAGAGTTTCTTCGATGACACTCAGATTTCTAGGCAATATCACATATCTCTATTGTTGTTGTTATTTGTTATTTGGTTTTTAAGAGCATTAGTAACTAAGGCCATATTGCTCCGGGAATATGCAGTGGTCATTCCCTGACCTTTCCGCATCCTCCATATTTGGTGGTGACGGGCTCGAACCCCGGTCTAATCAAGAAGCGTGTGCTACGCACTGCTGCTCCTTCCCACCTGACTACGGAGGCGCCCATATCTCTATTAGCGATTACCCCTCACTTCTAATCTCTCTTACATAAGCACATCACAAATATTGTTATCTCTAAAAACTTGGTTTTCTCTTTCGCTCTTGGCGTTACTTTTCTTCTAAACAGCTACTTATACTGTACAAAACTCAAATCCCCCCCTACCATGGAATATTGTTCACTCATCTCGGGCAGTGCCCCATAACCTCTCTCAAGCTTCCAGACTTCATTCAAAACAGGGCAATTATGTTAATTAATGACTCATTCTTTACAAAGTCTCCCCGCTCTGTCTTGTAGGCCTTCTATTTCTGCTGCACGCCTTTTCTATAGATATTTCCATGGGCACTGTTCATCTGAACTGGTGTCTATATTCTTCCCCCCCCCCCCACCTCCTCCAAATTAGTCCGAACACCTTCCGCAGCTAGTCAGCATCCTTTTACTGTCCAACTTCAAACTCACAGAACAAACTTTATTCTTCATTTATTCCTTCAACTTCCGTTTTGTGGAACAACTTCCCTTCACAGTACTTCTTGTAATTTATGTCCTAGTGGGTAGCACATTTGGTAAAACCGCCGTCCTCCCCACACCGGGTGGAAAAGACACGAGTTTGAATTCCATCGATGATGGGAGGAATTTTTTGGGTCTTTTTCACAACGTGGCTGAGTTAGTAGGTCTCAGGCGAGGTAGCACGGTTTTTTCTCCCGGAAACTCGGATTTTTCGTCCAGCAAACAGAAAATCAACTTCAGAACACACGCAGTTTACAAAATATATAATCGGAGAAACATGTCCTTAGTTGCCTATAACACAACCTACAGAAATTCAAGTCTAATGTCACCAACTATCTTCTTTCACCTTCTCAACCTTCGACCCATACACGATACTAAATATTATAGGTTCTAACACCTTTTGTGTTTGGGTTTTCGTAAAAAAAACTTTCCTAGAACCAGTTCTATATAATTCTGTCCTTTTGACATGGTACTTGATCCTGTTGACGGAACCCTGTTTTGTAAATGAATATACTAGAGCCAGGAAAGAATGCGCCTCTTCTGAAACAATTTCCAAATAACCTGTGGCATCCAAATGTTTCTACATTGATATCAAGGGGGCCCAACGTGTGTCACAAAAAAACTCTGACACCACCACCATCAGACAGCATTATTGACACTAGATAAGGTGGGTCCATAGATCCATTATCTTCGCCATATTCTGGTCCTCCAATTAGCGTGAAACAGCAGGAACTAGGATTCAAAACATAAGGCAAAATTTTGCAATTCTCCACTGCCCAGTGTTGGTGTTTCTGACCACACTGTAACCGTCCCTTCTTACTTTTTGCTTGTGGGAGCGTAACCCGGTTCAGATGTCTAGCAATCTTTATTGCAATAATAATAATACAATGGATACATTGCAATAAGCCCTTCATGGCCACAAGGCCAGGGGTTAACAGTGATATTACAATATGTAAGAAAAAGAAATTAATAAATTAAATATAAAAATACATATGTGAACGAATAAAAGTAAATACAGCTCAACACTCAAAGTATAATACAATTAAAAACATCACAATGTACAAAGAATATATAGGTGGAAAACTGCAAGTTTGGTTGGTAAGCCATCTTCATGTCACATTGCTGGATTGCGGCGTTAAGGCGAGCTTCAAGGAGAAGAATCAGGGACGG
This sequence comes from Mastigoproctus giganteus, assembly GCF_048544385.1. NCBI lineage: Eukaryota > Metazoa > Arthropoda > Arachnida > Uropygi > Thelyphonidae > Mastigoproctus > Mastigoproctus giganteus. The sequence goes on along the minus strand of NC_143586.1, from coordinate 146,279,656 downwards.
GGAAGTACAATTTAAGGATGCGGCGTCTGTACTCCTTATCACTAGAAAACTTATTGAGGTCAGCATCCAAAGACTGGGCACATGAAAGTAGCTGATATGGCAGAAACCTATCGGATAGGTGGAGACGGCTGAGTCGGTTGCAGTATTCTATCTGTGACAAGGTACAATGAGTTGTATATTCTGAATTGCCTCGTTCGTTACCACTCTTGTAGTGGGTTGTTATTTGACTAACTGTAGCATTTCTGTTAATCTGTACAAGTCTTCTCAGCTCTCCTTGGGCTCTCACGTCAACGAACTGTGTTCGACCATTTATTGGATGTTGTTTGGTTATAGGACCAATCTCGATATACCCGACAAGCGTGCAAAGTCGCTTTCTCAACCTGGAGCTTAATTTGCACACATACAATAAGTCTACATATCTCTTATGCATTTCGTTACCTCTAGATGCTTCCCAGTGATCCCTCTATGTAGGGGATGAGAATATGAAGTTATCAGTCGTGGATCTTCTCGTTCTTCCAACGACAACTGCACCTTAAGTGCGTAGTTTGAGTATTTAGGGATGACTGAAGTGAAGTTAAATTCTTCCCTGCATCCATGGACGCTTATTATTCCGAAATGTCCTCTTGGATAAATATGGACGATTTCTTTTCAACCTCTCAGATCTTCTGCGTTATTAAGCAAGCTCTTTTGCATCTTCGTGATGTGATCGTGTTAAGAATGAACATCGGTCCCTTGGCTGGCTTTGCCCCGAAATAATGATTCACACTTACAATAGATATGGGGGTAATGCAACTTTTGCTTTTATATTGCCAGGTATGAAAGGAAGTGTAAAGAACGGCTGGTTATAACGGACTGCATATTTATTTTTGTGTCAGGATCTTGCGTCCAGTCCTATAAATCTGGATGGTGGGTGTCCTGAATGAATGGCATTCATTAGATGAACCACTGAAAGACTAAAACAACATATTTAACTCACTACATCAGAGGTGATACTAACGAGGAAGAGACCGCTTTTTTAGTCTTTCAGGGTAAGTAACTCAAAGCACGTGATTCAAGCCGCGTGACCACCAAATACGGTGCTGTCCCCTTGTGTTCTCTCAATGATCTCTTCTGGCCGTGTGGTCGTCCACTTTCCTCTGTATTTTCTGACTTAGAGAAAGCTCCCATAATGTAGGACTATTAAAGTTAAGTCTATTATTATTTGAATGATTCTGTGAATAAAGGTGAGGTCTTTACGATTCTGTTACGGTTGTCTTAAAGATTTATTTTTTTCACACCAACTCTTTTAAAGAAAGTTCGGTCTTTTCGCAATTTTATTCCTTTTGTGAAGTGAAGAATGGAAGAGGGAACTATGGAAACGGGATCTATGCATTCATCATTAATTACACGTGTGAAATTAAAAGCTGCAAAAAAACTTAGGTTGTCAAGTGAAGAAACGACAGAGAAAGCCGCTCTTTCATTAACGAAGTAATTAAAATGAATGCAAAAGAAATCAAGGATTTTTATGTGAGAATATTTAAATACGCTTTCCTTAATTATGCAATAGTTCTGCCATCTAGGGAAACAAACCCTGCCATTCTTTATAGTTTCGAAATTGCTTCCATTTTTTGATAGGATTCGAACTATATTAGTTTTTGAAAGGACTTGGTAGACGTCACTTTATGCGACTATTGCTTGTGTTCTTTTCGACCATAATTTTCCTAGATGTAAGGAATGTTGCAAATTAGGAAGTTACAAATCCTAGAGGAACCCTTAATAAAATCATAAGTGTATACTATATTGTCAAAAATAGCTGGAAGCCTGCTGTCTTTGAGACAATTTTTTTGATACAATCTTTAATAAAGTGGCGCCCACCTTAACTGTCTATTTTATCTTGTCTATTTTATCCAGGTCATTACGCTATGATCCATTTTTGACAACAGGAAGGTACATTTCGTGTTCATCTGACCCGAAACAAATATTCTACTTTACTCCTAAGATGTTCAGCGGGGTTAAGGTCTCAGCTTTGTGCTGGCCAGTGAAGCTTTTGCAAGCCAGTGTCTCCAAACGAAGTCAATACTCACTTCACAATATGACATGGCGCACTCTGCCCTCCTCACACTATTGCCACACAGCAGGAAGAGCGGAATTGTCCACCATGGCAATGTACCATGACATTCATTGCTGCGTGAATAACGTTTTATTGTTTGTATGTTTGATAGCTGAAACCTATTAGGCTCCGGCCTGTCCAGTGTATTTCGTGGTTTTGTTTAACTCTAGAGGGAACGTGGCTCCTTTTTCTATTCCTGATACGTGGATGGCAAGTATATTTGATTTTACCAAATCCCAGGGGCATCTGGGTACTTTTGGTAATGTGATTGATAAACAAGTCCCTTTAAATTAACAGAATATCTATTACCTGACAAAGTTCAGTAATTTAATCCCCTACTAGCAGATAATTACGCCTACCAATGCAGATGGTCAGAAATGCTAGACAGACTGTCAGCAGTCGCAGGAAATTTCATCACACATACATCCTCTGCAAATGCCTCTATTATATTGCAAAACAATTCATTCAAAGCAGTTCAAACACGCAGTCCAATGTAATCTATGTTCCACGCAATGCATGTACGCTGTCCTACGTTAATATCCAGACACCGTTCCACTGATAGCCGGTTCCGTCCTACTCAGCATCATGTGTCAGAAACAAATGAATGGGCTCGCAGGCCTTCGAAGAAACAATAGTACGATTATAAATACAAAATGCCGCGACCGATGGAGTTAACAGACATCCAGCGCGGAATGACAATAGGGTACTACATAAGCAATCGATCTGCACGTGACATTTAAACAGCATTGAAAATCACTAGTTCGACGACTGTTATTTGATCTGCAAATGGAAGCGGACTGGTGTTGAAACAGTCACGAAACGACCCGAAGAAATTCCGAAGCTGATGGAGCGTGACAAGAGAAGGTTACAAAGATTGTCGACTGGGATCACAAGTCGATGTCACACTGCACACACATTGGTTGATGGAACGTGGCAGGAGAAACGCGTAAAGAATTCAGCTGGGACGCAAGTCAATGTTGTCACAGCACACACTAGCTCTCAGTGAAATGATTGGGACACACATCGCACCAGTATGGCGCACAAGACGTTGCATGATATCAGTTACCATGGTCGTGCAGCGTCCACAAGCCACAAATGACCGCAAATAATAAGTCCTGTCTATTGTGAAACGTAGGCTGTGCTTTGGAGCGATGTGTAAAGCCGTGCTTTGGAGTGATGTATCACAGTACGTGGTCTACCAGTCTGATGGTTGCGTCTCTGCGGCAGATCCCAGGAGAAAGCTACCTGCTAGACTTTATCGTCCCGACAATGAAGTGTGGTGGAGGCAGACAGACTGTCAGCAGTCGGTGTGAGACTGTTTTTCTTTCATGGTTTAACCTGGGACCATTGGTTGTTTTGAACAAAATTATTAATTCTGAGGTCTAATTAGACATCCTACAAGTATGGAAGCCTCATTTTAAGAAGGACGTGGATCTGCTTGAACGGATGCTGAGAAAAACAACGAGATTGCTGATGGGAGCAAAAGGGTGCTCTTACCAGGAGTCTTAATGTTTTTCAAATTACAGCATCTAGGAACAAAGTACCTGCAATGACAGCTGATTGAGGTGTTTAAGACCTTGAATGGATTGAGTAAGCTCAGTGCTGATGCACTGAGCTTACTCAATCTTGACCTTCCTCTTGATCACACTACACACATGACGGGGCATAACATCAAATTGAGGAAGGATGGCTGCAAGTGGAATGTGCATAAGTTTTCTATCAGCTAGAGGGCGGTTGATTCTTGGAACAAACTCTAATCTGATGTTGTAGAGAGATAAGTAGTTTGAATAAATTCACGGAACAACTATATAAACTATTAGAGGGGATGGGTAGGAGAAATGGGGAGTGCTGGCTTTTTTTTCTGATGTTTGCTTTCGTCCATCATTTGCCACTACTAACAATAATAATGCTTTACCCACGTTGTGACAGCATATTCATGGAAGACAGGACAGAACTGTATGTCCTATTATTCGCGTTGTGTTGGACCGGTTTGAGGACACGAGCTTTAAAAAGTTGAACTTTTCAAAGAACTTTTTCAACCCAAGGAGTTCCGCTATAGAGAACCTCTTGGGTTGAACTGTATCATCGAGTGCGTGTGGGGGGAAAGACTGCCCTAAAAACAGTATCAAGTGGTCAACACTTTGAAGGTCGAATAGCAGAAAATTACCCTGCGGATAATTCTTTATATTTCATGGAGTAACAAAATTTGCTTTTTTGTGTTGTTTTCTTGAAAAATTCTAAGTAAGTCACCCTCTGCCACCGCTTAAGGTTAGTTATATTACTTCCAAAGCAGAACAGCTATGAAAGTATCAAAAGAGCACCACAGATTTCGGTATAGGGCGAAGTATATCAATGAGACCCTTAGAAAGTCGGTATTGAGCACAGTTCGGAACTTAGAATTCAAAAGGCCTTAATAGTGTAGTTCTTTTGAAACTCCACACATCAGCTGTAGCTCGAGGAGTGGTTGTACGAAGAAAGTAAAAAAACAGCCAAGTGAGCTTTCGTTTTATCCTGATATCTCTTCACAGTCCAATGCCAGTGCTCTTACAGACGACTTTCATCAGCGTCGAGAGGCATCATTAAGCACGCGGACATCTATCCCGATTTAAGTCTCCCGACGACGTTCATCGCTGTTTAAAATACCGCATCCATAATGCCCCATATGGTAATACCGCATCTTCCAATTCCACCAATTCGTTCTACTCTCTCTCTCTTGAGTCTCTCTTTCCACGCAATAACGTGCCTGTAATGTAGAAAGCCGTTGTAACCAATATTCTTCATCTCACCGCTAACTGACCATCCATCTATCGTTTCTTTCTTTATTTATTAACTTCAAGAAGTTGGAAGCGCGCGTTGAGCACTCTAAAACATATGGAGCATTTTTTTTTTTTTATGCATACAGTATTTCAAGAAAATATTAGATTTTTCTACATTATGGTATGAAGCTTTTGTGGTCAAAACTAAGCTGAGAACCTACTTCGAGATTTCAACAAAGTATTTCCTCGGAGTTCACAAGTCACATCCCAAAAAGCTTCGTCGTAAAATTTGATTTGTTGAATATTTTTGCCACCATTGTGTTGGATTCCAAATATTTTGGGTTGGAATCAAACTAGCAATCGATACAATAAAGGACAAAAACTTAGAGCCTTCCTAGAATACGTACTGACCTTGATAAGAATAAGGAGCTGTCCTTTAATTAGATCCTCCAACTTTGTAAAGTGCTTGTACAGATTTTTACTAAGTAAAATTTAAGCGGTCTGAAGATTTTTACTGCTCTGCGAAAGGATGTATTAAGATGTTATTTTCAGAGTAATTAAGAAAAGGCATTATTTACAAGTAAAAATTAGAGTGAGAGTATAAAATGGAAATACTCCAGTCCTCTGACTAATTACCGTTAACTAATTAACTATCTTGACGCTCTGGTTCGTGTAAACTTTTTTTTAAAAACTGATGATTCTGAGAAGGTTCGCCTCACTAGGCTCTTAGGAAAGACATTAATCAATGTCAGTTTCTTAATGCTATAGATAACAGAAACTCAAATAATTATCCCACCATCTCAAGGTCAAGAATTGATTGCTAAAGTTCATCCTCCGAGCGTTCTCTTATCTTTGACCTCTAAATATGCGAGCTGCATGCTTAAGTGAAATCAGGTAATGGTCTCTAAAGTCGTTACAGTGTTCTGCGACACTTAACGATATCTTCTGAGCAAAATGATGACAACCCGATTTTATCATTCCGATATCCATTTCTTCCTAAAGTTTTATATACAGTAACTAATTGGCAATATGAAAGTCATTCCTTCTCAACAGAATCATTGTACTGACCACTGATTCCGCCTCAATCATTCATCGAGGGAAAGTAAGTATGAAAATATACTGATATATTTTCCGGAAGTTAAGTTTACAACGACGTTTCTCTGGAATTGCATAAATATTTACAGAAAAATGTGGTGTACTTTGAATTCCCAAAAGTATAGCAATAGGACCCTTGAATCCTGAATTCATTTTTTTAGAAAATATCGAATAATTACAAAATATTCGTCCAAAGAATATTTTGTAAATATTCTTCCAAATTCCTTCCAAATGCTTTCTTCCAGATTTATTCGAAGTGGTACATTCTTCGGAAGGAGTGATCGCAACTGTTAGGATCTGCATCCGATCTAGCATCTAAGATGCATTTAAGACACGAATTGGGTGTATCAACTTCTTCCCAGAGTTAATTGCCTTGTCTTTGTAAGGAATCACGATTAAAGGAATTCACACTTTAAATTGCAAGTGTTAAGATCGGCTCTTGTAGAGGAATTACTACAAGGCGTTGTAATCAGCCTTCTAAACAGCTAGTTCTGAGAGCCCAATTAAACAGTTTAATTATGCATGACTGGCTCTTCAGCTATGGGTAGTCATGATTGTGGTTAATGAAAACTGAAGCATGTTTCTTTTCACACTCAGTAAAGCAAATTTTATAACACCTCTTCTACAAAAACTTTCACATAAATCATTCCAGTACATCGGTGTTTTTCTTGATCTCTCAAATTTTATAACTTATCTTTTCAGTCATCAGCTCCAGAGTTCTTATGGGTGACACAGTGGTTATGATCGCCGATCTTCTTTCTAGATGGTGTGTCCTCTCACAACGTCTGTGTCCAAAACTTGTCTTAATGAAAGAAATTTTTGGTCGACTCGGTCTGTGTCGTACGGAGTTTGCACAGATTTCCAACATACACCCGGAGGCTCGATTTTTCATCTAGAAAAGCTGGCAAATCAGACAAAGACACTGATACCTCAATCCTTAGTTCCTTTAGCGCGAAAACAAACGCCATTATATCCAGACACGCTTCTGTTGAGCCTTCGTGAGTAGCACAGTTGGTAGGATCGCTGTCCTCCCCACACCAGGTAGAAGAGACCTGAGTTCGAGTCCGGTCGATGATGGGAGGAAATTTTTATGGGCATTTTTCACAACGTGGCTCAGTTAGACTGTCTCAGGCGAGGGTAGCATGGTTTTCTCTCCCGGAAACTCGGATTTTTCGTCCATAAAATCGACCTCAGAACACACGCAATTTACAGACAATATCCTTGGAGCAATATAGGATTAGTCGCGGATTCTCCTAAAATTCTACTACCACAACAGCTTCCACTGAGTGTTGATCACATCCTACCCAAGCACCAGGTGTGAGACACAACTGTAAATATGCTCGTGCGAGGAAACGGCAGTATGATTGTGATGTAATATGCCGAGATCGACGGAGTTGACAGACGTCCAGCGTGGAATGATAATAGGGTGCCAAATACGCAGTCGGTCTCTACGTGACATCTCAACGGTGCGATCTGCAAAGTGAAGGTGAGTGGTGCTGAAACTGTCACGAAACAGAAAATATTCGAAGCTGGTGGAAAGTGACAGGAGAGCCCTGCAAAGAATTCAAGTAACGTTGTCGCATCAGAGAAAGTCCCTCAGTGAGAAGATTGGGGCAAACGTCTGCAACAGTACAGTGTTCAGGACGCTGCATGATATGGTTACCGCTATCGTGTAGCCGTCCACAAACTACTAATCACCCCGACTTTCCAGACTCCGTCCAACTTGGTGTAAAGCTTGCTATTCTTGGTCCATAGATCAATGGAAAGCTGTGCTATGGAGTAACGAGTCACGGCACATGGTCTACTAGTCTGATGGTCGTGCCTGGGCATTGTGGATGCCCGGAAAAAGCTACTTACAGTGGTGCATCACCCAGACATGAAGTTTGGCGGAGACAGCGTGATGGTCTAGCGCTCATTTTCACGGTTTTGCCTGGGACTGTTGGTTGTTTTGGACAAAACCATGAATGCTAGGTCTTTACAGACCCTGGACACTAGAACAACGCTTTGTATCAGCAGAATAAGGTTCTCCTTGTCATAATGATCATGTTGCGACGGACTGGTTTGAGGAAATGTTGAAAAGTTGGAATCTAGCTCACAGCCCTGACCTCTATATTACAGAAAACATCTGGGATAAATTGGATTGTCTAGTGGGTGTGAAGAGAGATTGCCCAAAATACAAAGTTAGTTCCAAGGAGAATTTTATTTATTTATTTAGAATAATGCATACGTTACAGTGCTTAAACATTAGAGGCTGTCATACTGGCTAAACTTTTCAGCGCACATTATTAGTTTTCTTGTAAATAAAGGTTATTTGTAGATATGCACGTTTCCGAATGGTATGACAGTGTATATTGCTGTCTGTTAAAGGACAGAATGTAAAAAAAAATTTCCGGTCAATTAATTCTCTGGTGTCATAAGATTTTTCGTCGCTAACGTTATGTCTGCACGTTTTTAAGATTTTATGAAATATGTTTTTATATGCATGAGACGTGTTCAACCTTTCTGAAGATTTCATTTTTCTCAGCATGTCATGATATATTGGTATTAACCGCGAAGTCAAGACATTTCGGTAGTCTGTGGTAATGGAATATATATATATATATCACTTCTTAAATGGCAGTAGACGTCCCAGATGAGCTCATCCATTGAATAAGACATACGAAAAAAAACACAAACTCGATAACCTGAATATGCATATAAATTGTCTCATTTCCGAGAAAATCGCATTTCGCTTTTAAGAGAGTTTTGAAAACATAATTCTGAGTAAAACGGAACCAACATAATCTTATTCAACTCTCCAAGGGCTGAGCTGTTCAGTGGCAAGCGATGGAACCTAAAGAGATCTTATCATCGTTAACGTTTCGGTTACGTATTTGACTAGTATAGCTGACTTTTTTTGCGAGTAGAGTAATATTGCTTTCCAATTACTTTACTGTATTTAAACTGACCCAGTACACATGAATACAATATAATGAAAGAATCGAAGTATACTGCAGATAAAAACAGAATGAAACCGCTTTTCAAGCTTAGATTTTTCATTTCAACAGTTTTAATCAAATTTCATTAATTTTCGTGATTTTTCAAACATCCTCTGTTAGTTATTTGGCAAGATCGATAGAGCAATAATAACGAAAAAGGGAGTATCACCAGAAAGATTTTCCTACATGTGGCAAAAGAAGGTAAGGGGATGCCGGGTTGGTTTAATACAACTTTGCTGACTACATTTTTCATAATAGGCCATGGGTCATTTTATGCTAAATTGCATGCCTTAGCAATCTGTGAACGTATGCACTGAATTTGCGAGAGTAGGAAAACTTGGAAACATGTACGCGTGTCAAGAATATGAGGACCTGAGGAAGGACTTTGTGCAGACAGTTTCAACTTTATCAGCCTTGGAACCTGGATGTGAAGAGCTTATAGCCATTAAGGGCTATAAGCACCTGAAAGGTCTTTCTAGACCTTTCAGGTGTTTTCTCTGTTTTTAAATAGATGGCGTGTGCTATTAGAGTAAGAGTAGTAGTTGTGAGGGTACTATGGCATATCCACATAACAACTGTACAACTACGGAAATGGTGATTAATGACTCTTGGCTGTTCAAGTTCATGTGGACTAAATATCTGACTTCATATCTTTTTCTCTTATATGCCCCTGTGGACATCGACTAATTGTGTGCCTTATATGTACTCTGCCTGACTGACGCAAGTTAAAGATACTGAAAGTAGAATAGCCATCATGGCTATACATCTCCTAGTGGTGTATATGATCTGAATTTTCCTATATGATCCACGGTCGCCGCCGCTGCGTCTCCTTGTGGTGCAATGTGATGTACATCCTACTGTTGTGTTACTTCCCTACTATTCAATGGTCATCCTTGTGGTGCATGGTCACTCTTATCCCTGTGTCTCCATGTGGTGCAACGTGATGTATATCCTACTGTTGCGTTACTTCCCTACTCCTCAATGGTCATTCTTGTGGTGCATGGTCACTTTTATCCATGTCTCCTTGTGGTGCATGGTCACTCTTATCCTTGTGTCTTCTTGTGGTGCATGGTCACTTTTATCCCTGTGTCTTCTTGTGGTCCAATTCTATCTTCTCAATCGTACTTGGACATTACATCTGTGTTTTTCCCATCATCAGAATACTCAAATGGGTGAATTAACCCAATCTCAGTGTTCCATGTTGCATTTTCTTGTGGTGCATTGGAATGCTTGACTTACATCTGGAGTGCAGCTGGATGGACAGATTCTGTGAGTATTCTACGATTCAGAATCGTATTCCACGGCTATGTGAATATAGAGTGCAGCTCATGTGCTTGGGCACGCAGTTATGTCCTAAAACTGTGCATAACTGTCCTAAAACATTATTGTAAAGAGATGGCGTGGATGCCGGAAAAGCTGGCTGGGACCGCCTGGTTTCATAAATAAAAACCATTTTTATACTCGGCAGTCATGCGCAATATTTCAGATTACTTAAATCCAGTAATATTCTATTATAGCGAAACATTTTAAATGCCACCAGTTTTAATTAACGCGTCATTCTATAACTGTTAGCGATCATCAAATGTGTTATTACCTGCAAACGCAAGTGTCGTTTCGAAATTCCGTTAAAATGAAACAAGAAATAGCCACGTACAAGAAGTGAGAATAGTAATCAGCTTTCCATGTCTGTTCTGACATTCTTTCATTTTTCACTGGCAGAAACTGCTGTTAAAAAAATATTCCTTTTACAATGGATGCAAAATCTCTTTAAAATCCTCTTCGACATTCGCACAGGTGTTCGCGTTTTACATTTAATTAAGGGCTGCATTAACCGGCACTCTTTTTAAAAGTCCTGTACTGCAACAGTCGATAGGTTTTCTTTTCTGTTTGTAAATCCTAATTATCCCTGTAAAGAACTATCATTAAAGGCTAGTAATTGTTTTCACTGCGAAACACTTTTTTTTTGTTTCGATTTTTTTTACCAAAAATTCTGACTTACCTGTTAAATTTAAATGACAGAAAAATTCTTTTAATTATATGTGCTATTCTCAGAACAGAAAATCAAATGCAATTGTCCAAGAAAGCTAGCTAATATTTGAGCACCAGTTTAGACAAATAATTATTTTATCTGCATAAAATTCATTATGATTGATTGAATTAATGGCTGTTCAATTGTTGAAAATTTTCTGTCATATACACTTCTCTGCCAACAGTATAAATCCATCACTTTGAAAAACCACGAGTCATCCACCTTCAGTGTAATCGGCAATTCAGTTGCAGTAGGGGCATACTGGCCACACTCTGATTCAACATACTGTTCGTCCCAAAGATGTTCGATGGGATTTGTAGACTCCAAACGGTCACGTGAATTGTCGGACTTCGTTAATTTCTAGTTTTCTCAACCTTTTTACATTTCTCGTTGTAAAGGATGGAGCACTATCGTGCTGGAACATGAAAAGACATCGTTCCATAGGACTACAACAGTATAGACAGCACAGAATTGTTCAAGATTCTAGATTACAATTCTGTATTGATGATTTTTAGCAATACAACTAACAGCCTGAGTCCGAGCCGACTTCATGACCTTCACTACTATGAACTTTATTGTGGGTACAATACGCTGCAATAGATGACATTCTCCACACCCGATCTGATCTTAAGATTGTTTAATGCAACTTATCACTCCACTGTACCATAATCGAAGAGCAATGGAGTAGCACTACTGAAAGCACCAGTGTGATGCGAGGTTTATGAGCAGCAACTAACTGTCTTGAAAACCCATGCCGTACTCCGTACACACCAGAGGGAGAACAGCATATAGGCATTACAGCTCTTTGAAACATGATGATAACCATTGTCCATATTTATTCTGCTTGTTATTAATAGCTGCTTTTGCCTGCTCACAATTAAACCTATTCCTGCTTTGCAAACTCGTTCGCACTGTTCACTATATTAGGGTGGAAATGTTTGAATGCTTTAGGCAGCGTTGTTGGTGGAGTTTGGAGTTTAATGGCACAAGGGCTTCCTGGGTCAAATTGTTTCTGCTTCTGGCAAGGCAGTATATAACTAATTGGGTTGGATTGTTTGGAATTTGTGCAGAGGAAATTAATAATATGTGGAATTAGCATATCGCGTTTTGAAATGGTTGGTTTGTCTCTTTTGAGGAATGAAAAACTGTGAAATCCTCGCTGAAGACCGACTAAATATTTCTCAACTTGGGCCCTTGCACAAACAGTGGGAAAATACTCTCTGTGATTCGAAACCATGTTTTCCTTTATATATATTTTAGATTTTGATTAGAAACCTCAGTTATTTGCCGTTAAAATAACCCATCTGACTGCAGAGAGAAATTTGTAAATTTATGCCTTTTAAATTTCCACTGTAATAGAAATCAAAAAATTACTATATTAGTCAAATTATTTAAATCATAAATTCAAATTTTAATTCTAATCTCCTTTAAGTAACTATATTCAGTTCAACACACGAATATAATTACTGGATTGCAATTCTTTTCAAAATTCTAAAATAGTGTGCTAATTTTGATGAGTACACATTAAAATTTCCAAAGCGAAATTACAGATAAATTTCATTTTCAATGCTAGTAAATATGTCGCATAATTAAAAAACCAAACTGTTTTAATAATTCATTTGAATTGTGCGAGAACGGATAGGTAACTGTTTGAAACAACGGAATTTCTTTTATTAGTGTCCTATGAGATGAGTTCTCTTAGGATATGATTATTACCGAACAAATAACAGCAAAAAATGCATTAAATTGCTAGCATTGCCATAAAAATGGCAGGCTAGCGAGCGAATAATATTATTCGCACGCAACTTTAAAATTGTTCTCAATGACTCAATGGAGAATTTAAGGTAATAAATAAAACAGAAATATATCCCCTATTTCTTCTTCTTGAACTGTTTAAATATTTTCACTAACTGTTCAAAAAACTCTTTGCATTAAAATATTGAAATAGAGTCATTTTTAATTCAATTCCAGAGTTTCACTGAATTAAAATACGAAATATAAAATATTTTATTAAATATAAATGTAATTATCAATATTTTATCACATTATGAGCACCATAAACATAGCCACCAACTTCTTCATCCTCGATTCGGATCACATCTTCTTATTTACTGAACAATGCACCTGACTCCCTTCATTTGCTTGGTGTATTCTTACAAGAACGTTGCTTCCACACTTGCCTCCAGCAACGCGAGTGCGCTTTACCGAAACAAATGGGTCATCGACTGTCTGCCGAAAAGGTCAAGCATTCTTGTTTTGCGTTTCGGGTTTAGCGTAAGGCACTCCAGTCCAATATTTTAGATCAGTCGTCTTATTACCACCTCTTCTTATTACAAAGCTCTTCCATTGCCAACCTCTTATCGGATATTATTAAATTACACTTGAAGAATGAATGTTTAGTCGATAATATTAACATTTGGAATTATTGCTCATTATAAATTAGTAATGTGGTCTTCTCTAGTTATATTTCTGTTTTATTATTATTAAAAGGTGTTATTAATAGTAATTAATTATATATTAGCGTTGAACAGGAATAATATTCTAATTGTTTATTAAAGTCCCAAATGTTTTTCAAACGTTCTCTGATCTGCACGCTTACAATGCGCTACTACTGCATCAGCCAATTAGACCATATTGTATATTGTCCATATAAGTGTGTTCGTTGTCGATTTGCATGTTTGTGAGGTATGAAAAACCCGAAATAACTCACAAGGAAAACTACTCCCTCGGCCTGAGATCGGCCTACAGCTTCGAGTGAAGAGGACTTTAGAAATCTCTCCAGTCATCGAGGAGAGTCGAACCCAGTCCCCCCCAAAAGATTAACAAGTGGTGAAACCATTATACTGTCACGGAGTACGACATATGAGGCATTCCATAAATTTCAGTTTATTTGCAAAATAAGGCAAGTTATAATCCCTCAGATTGGATCAGATGAATTATGAAGCAGTAAAGTGGTTGTAGCAATAAGGTTTTAGGAGCATCAGCTAAGGCGATGTTGTATTTTTTCTGTAAATTTCGTGTGTCTGTGGTCGATTTTCAATTTGCTGGACGAAAAACTCGAGTTTCCGGGTGAAAAACCCACGCCACCCTTCGCCTGAGACCGACTACCTCAGCCATGTTGTGAAAAAGCTTCATAAAATTTCCTCACGTCATCGATGGGACTCGAACTCAAATCATTTCCATCCGGTGTGAGGAGGACGGAAATCCTACGAACTGTGCTAGTGGAAAGTCATCATGAACTTTTACAAACAACAAAAAATAGTAATTAGATAGGTGATATTAAAATGAGTGTACATTTTCTTGAATAACGAATTTGAAATGCGCTTTTCAAAACTAAATTCAATCCACAAATCAAAGTGGTGGACCCAGAACCAAAAAAACATTCATTGTGTCCAATGAAAGTAAAACAAAAAAAAAAACGTCATTAAGTCATGGCAATGTCGCAGCAAGAGTCCAAAATAAAACTATCGGTCCAATTTCAGCGTCTTCATGAGTCTCACAAAAATCATCCCCCCCCCCCTTCCTTGCATGCACTACAGAAGCGACAGACTGTAATAGATGCACGATCCTTCATCAGGAATCTTTTCAAGTCTGTTAGATTAAACGATCTCATCTATTTGGATTTGAAGTTATTCAAATCCAAATAGATGAGATGGAATATTGATTTTTCCACAATATTTAAATAAACTAGAGGTCTGCTTAATCATTTAAGTTAATATGGATCATTTTAAAACGTGTATGAAAAGGCCAAAAAGGATTTAAAAATACATAAATACCATGTTAGAAATTAGAACCAAATTTTCTGTAGCACAATTAAGCTTATTAAAAACTCACTAAATGAAACTGAAGTTTCAGTTGCTAAGTTTTTAATAAGCTTGAGTTGAAAGTACTGTATAAAAATTATATATATAAACAGTTTAGAATAATAATATTATTCACATCACATTCTACATAAATGACCTGCAAAGCTAATACGCTTCCGTTTTTCCGGTGTAGATAATTTTTGTAAAAACAGGAAGGTTGCGTGAGTGTACACTTACCAATGGATAAGTTTCTGAGATGTGTGGGAGGAGTTCAGACAGAGAGAAAAATATCAGGCGCAAATTTTGTTTTTCCATCGATTTATTCTTTCAAGCCTTCTGTTATTTTTTAACAGAAGCTAAAATAAGTTCTCCTTCGCGGGATTTGACACACGCTCACCATTTTCGAAGATTTGTTTCTGCCTGAGCTTGTCTTCGATCCCTGCCCAAGAGGTAATGCATTGCAGTGGTCTACCACCGTTAAACGTTATGCATCTATATGGGAATGTCTGCGTATACATTGGCACAAAACAAACAAAAACATTTAAGGGGTGTGCTCGAGACACTAAATACGGAAGCAGAACGGAAAGGCAATTACAACTTCACGCTATTCGCGAGTGTTTTCACTTGGCCTGCTGAAGAAATAAGATTACAGCGTGGTGTATACTTTTCTGTGGGATCCACAACAGATGCTTTTCTAATAAAAGTCTCTTGTGTTTGTAAGTAAATGTTTACTCTTTCTTTTTTTTTCTGAAACAGCAAAGAACTTTCGAAAGAATTGCAGTTCTCACTCCCTTAATGTGCAAAGTCATCTTCAAAGGGGATTATATGAACTTAATGTCGTTGGCTGGAAACAAAAATCAAGAGTTTGCTGATTGCTACAATGTATACTCTTCCGTTATATCACTTACTACCACAAAAGCCAGAAATGCAGCAGATTGCTTGAGCCAAATTTTCAGAAGACCTCTCTTCGCGACCTACTAAATATGCATACTCCTGCATATTTTTTCAAATATCTACATGCTGTTTTTCTTTTGTTTAAAGAAAAAAAAAACCGCGCACTTAATATTACACTGAGATCGCATGGACGTTAAGTGCAACCCTTCCCCATCTCTTCCATCATGCAGTATGATTGATGACTTTTGAGTTATGATGAACATCGTGGCGAGATCCAATATTCCTTACATTTCGAGGGTACAGCTCTAAGACTGTGTTCGCAGGCTGGCCGCTAGTTAGTACACCGGACCGAACCTATTGGTTAGGTCCTAGTCACCGAAATCCCAGGAAAGTAAGTGACAGGACCTGCCAGAGTATAATTAGTCTCTTGGTACACCCGGCCGGCATCCCCGTCGCTAGGTATGGTAACGCCGGGTCCCACTGGGGGCCCGGCGGCCAACAGGCCGGATGAACAATGGGCACAACAAACTACATACCACAAGACCCATACATTATTTTTAAACCTCTGGCATCGACAGGGTACTGTCACTCGATACACAGAACATACGCGGAGATGGGAGAACTCCCCGGAGCCGTCAGACCCTCAATATACCTATACCTACCTATACCTATACTTATTGGTAACTCTCTAGGAGGCTTCCGGATCAGCTAGTGTATAATCTTGCTACCTCTACTCTGCCAGATAGTGACTGGAGGGAGTACGAGTAGTGTGAATGCGGGGGGCATTGTCGAGGCCACGTTATGTCAAGGATCTGGGCATATTCTTACCATGTATACGCCATATCCAAAATTTTCATTACTTCATACAGCATGTCCCACCCACTATTTCTTACTATTAAATACACCAGGAATTGTCAAACTCATAGAGCAAGATTATCTGCGAAAAGATATAAACCTCCCAAGCACTTTCTAATTAATTTCACAAATATACGTGGTCTCAATTCTAATCTCAACGATGTCCATTTCCACTTGCAGTCTGCCAAACCCCATGTACTTTTTCTGACAGAATCTCAGTTATCGGTTGATTCAACTACTGCTCATCTCAGATGCCCAAATTATTCGCTGTATGATTCCTTTCGCCTCAAAGGTGGTACTTGTGCATACGTCCCTTCCGATGTTCCCTGTTAGAGAATCGGTAATTTGGAATCTCCTCTTTCCGATCTTCTCTGGCTTAAAATCTCTCTACCTCATTGTGTCAAATCCATCTGTTGTCTCCACCGTTCTCCCAACTCCACTACCTCATTGTGGAGGTAGTGGAGTTGGGTAGTCAAAGAGCTCACTCGGAGCTCTTTGACTTCCTTTCTTTGCAACTTGACTTTCTCCAGTCCAACTTTCCTAACAGTGAGGCAAATTTCCTTGGTGATTTTAATGTTCACAACTCCAGCTGGCTTCCGTTTTCTAGTCACAACGACCCAGCTGGTCGATATGCTGAAACTTTTGCATTACTAATGACCTAGCACAGATTGTTAATTTACCTACAAGAATACCGGACAATCCTAACCATACAGCCAACACGCTTGATCGTTTTCTCACGAACAACCCTTCTAAGTACACGGTCGAAGTGAGAGGTCCTTTAGGTACCTCAGATCACAACTTAGTGATTGTCTCTTCTCCAATGGAGCCTATATCTCATGGCTATTCCCAACCTCGTATTGTTTGGCATTACAAGAATGCAAAATATCCCATTTTGGGATATTTTGCATTCTTGATGACCTGCGAGATTTCTTTTCTTCTTTTCCTTGGTCGGATTACTGTTTCAAAACTTCTGATGTCAACGTTTGCTCAGATCGTGTCAGAGAAATTATTCTTGCAGGAATGGAATCCTTAATCCCACACTCTACTTTAAAAATCTCGTCCTTTATCTAAACCTTGGTTTTCCAATAAATGTGCTAAGACTGTTCAAGTGAAGAACGTTGCATATCATAATTGGCTTGTTTCTAATTGTTCAGTTTCATTTTCTGCCTACACCAAAGCTCGCAACAATTGTAAAGCAGTTATTAATCAGTCCAAACTAGAGTTTGAACTGGCTAAGAGTAGAAAGCTTGCTTCTTGCCCTAATGGTAGCCGAGTATTCTGGTCTCTTGCCAAAGCTATTGGCCGCAACTTTTGCCCATCTCTGCTCCCACCTCTGTCCAAACCACATGGTTCTGTTGTCACTTCAGCCAAGGATAAAGCTGACCGTCTAGCATCCCATTTTTTTTCCAACTCATGTATTACTGATGTTGGTAAAACACCTCCCACCATTCCCAACACGCTCCATTCAATGCCTCCTGTGGTCTTCCGTCAAAAGGATGTCAGAAGGATTTTGACGAATCTTGATGCTAAGAAAGCTCCAGGACCTGTGGTATTTCTCCACTTGTTCTCAAAACCTGTGCTCCTGAACTTACTCCTGTTCTTTGATGCCTTTTTTCACTTTCTTATTCCAAAAGGTGTTTTTCCTTCTTCTTGTAAATTTGCTCATATCCAGCTAGTTCCTAAAAAGAGTGACAAATCCCTCCCATCCAATTATCGTCCCATTGCAATTAATTCTACTCTTTCTAAAGTAATCGAGAAATTAATTAACCGCCAACTCTTAAACTACCTAGAAACCTTCTGTCTGATTAACGATCGCCAGCATGGATTCCGTCAGTGTCAATCCACTGGTAATATTCAGGCGTATGTTACTCATTTATGGACTAATTCGATGGAAAAGTTCGGTGAAACACAAGTAGTTGTTCTCGACATCTCAAAGGCTTTCGATCGTGTTTGGCATAAAGGTCTTCTAAACAAGCTTCCATCTTATGGTTTGCCGACTGTTTTTTGTAATTGGTTATCCAGATTTCTCTCTGATCGCTCAATGAGGGTGATGGTAGATGGCTCTCTGTCTTCTAACTTCTCCACTAATGCCGGTGTCCCCCAAGGTTCAGTTCTTTCCCCCACTCTTTTCCTCTTGCATATTAATGACCTTCTTCCATTGACTGGAAATCCTATCCATAGTTTTGCCGATGATAGCACATTGCATTCAACTTTCCATTTTGAGAAACCTTGCCACGCTCAATCAGCTTCAACTTCTCGAAAATCTGCTACCAATTCCTTAAATGCCGATCGTCACGTAATTGTCTAGTGGGGCAAAGACAACTTAGTTGATTTCAATCCTTCTAAAACTCAGCCTTGTCTTATATCTCGCAAAAATGATTCTTCTGCTCCTATGCTTATCTTTGGTGATACTCCAATTTCTAGGCAAGATGATATATCTCTTTTGGGATTACCCTGACTTCTAATCTCTCTTGGCACAAGCATATTACAAATATTGCTTTCTCTGCATCTAAAAAACTTGGTTTTCTCTTTCGCTCTCGGCGTTACTTTTCTTCCAAACAGCTGCTCACTCTGTATAAATCGCAAATCCGCCCTGCCATGGAATATTGTTCCCACATTTGGGATGGTGCCCCCAAAACCTCTCTCAGGCTTCTTGATTCCATTCAGAAGAGGGCAGTTAGCTTAATTAATGATTCATCTCTAACAGAGACTCTCCACTCGCTTTCTCATAGACGTACTGTTTCTGCTGCATGCCTCTTCTACAGATACTTCCATGGGCACTGTTCCTCTGAATTGGCTTCTATAATTCCCGCTCTCTCTTTCAAAACTGTCCGAACACGTGCTGCCACAAGCCAACATCCATTTACTGTCCTACTTCAAACCCACAGAACCAACTTTTCACCTTCCCCGTTTATTCATTCAACTGCCGTTTTCTGGAACAACCTTCCTTCATACGTATTTCCTGAAAATTACAATCTACAGAAGTTCAAGTCCAATGTCAACAAATATCTTCTTTCGTCTTCCCAACCTCCAACCCAAGCACGGTACTAAGTACTATAGGTTCTAATACCTCTCGTGTTTTGGGTCTACATAAAAAAAGAAAGAAAAAAGTAACATGGACGTCCTCCCCACGCCGGGTGGAAAAGATCAGAGTTGAGTCCCGTCGATAACATGAGGAATTTTTATGGGCCTTTTCAGAACGTGGCTGAGTTAGTGGATCTCAGGCGAGGATAGCATGGTTTCTTCTCCCGGAAACCTGAGTTTTTCATCCGGCCAAACAGAAAATCCTCTAAAGAACACACGCAATTTGCAGACAATATACAGGGAGCAATATGTCCTCGGTTGCCAATGCTCCTAAAATTCCAACAACAAGTGAGGATTAACTTTGATATTACGCTTCTCTCAATGGATTTTGTATTCTAGTGTTGCTACAGTGATCGGCTTCCCTCCCTGCAAAAGTGACTTAAAGAGTTGCACCGTTTCATGTTTTACTTAAGAGATTTCCAGAAAGTAGCCGTTTGCTTTTGAGAATCCTGTTGACTCTTTTGGAATTAATTAGAAATCCGCAAATTCCTTTTAGTGTATGGAAAGCCATCTATTCTGGGTTTCATTATGGCTGTAACTTTTGCTATTACTAAAAATTCGGATTCGTCTCCCAGAATTTTTCTAAAACAGACCTTATTCGCAACCCAAAAGAAGAAATGGAGTATTCCTCTTATCTTTTTTAATTTATTTCAGTTCAGACCCCCTCCCCAACTAAAGAATTCCCCATGGTGATGCCAACTATCTGACACAAACGATAATGACTGTCAAAGAAAAAGGAGAAATTATTTGTTTTCATAAACAGAGAGAACAACTCTTAAACATCTTGAACATCTTAAACAAATCTTGAACATCTTAAACAACTTCTAAGATCTCTTCAGTAGGACAAAATGGCAATTTTAGTAATCCAAATAGGAAATATTCGAGGAAGTTATTCTGGAAGCCACTAAGCTCTTTATACTAAAAAAGGAATACTTCAAATTATAGACTGAAATAGATATCACAAGAACTGGTGATATTAGTGGCTTCATCTTCCAATACGACTTTGCGATTAAATTAAACATAACTATAATATCAGTAGAGCAAAGGAAATGACATAATTAGCACGTTTTTAAAATTGGGCGACTATAAATTATCAGGAGGCACTAAATCCTAGAATAAATGTAAGATGGTGGATGTAAGATTTTAGGTGTAGCAGTAACTTAGACCATATTGTGCCATCTATATTGTCTCTGAATTGCATGAGTTCTGTGGTCGATTTGCTGGACGAAACACGCAAGCTTCCCGGAGGAAAAAACCTCTACTGAGATCGACTAACTCAGCCACATTGTGAAAAACACCTATAAAAATTCCTCACGTCATTGATGGAATTCGAACTCGAGTCTTTTCCACCGGTGTGAGGAGGACGATGATCATACCAACTATGTTACCCACGATGGCTAAAAGGAAATGGATCATATTCGATCAAAGAGTATCAAAGATCGTGAAGTGTTGCTGATAAACTGGAGATCACTTGTGAATACCGCAGACCTAACTAATACTGGCTGGGAGTTGAATAATTATATGATAACTGAGAAGGGACTAGAAGCGATGTTTTGACAATTTTAAGCGAAAAATTTACCAGAAACTAACATACTCTATCCAGATCAAAATATGAATCAAAAGGTGGTAATTATCAACTAAATCGACAAAATTAAAATCAAAAACCATCAGACTTTTCTAGTTTGATTTTAATTTCTTGGGTGCAGGTAGCAACAGAATCCTTCCAAGTGTGACTTTTAGCAGTAAGCAGAAATTTTCAAACGAGAAGAAATGTGATTCGTTTCAAATCATTAAGTGTCTCCAATTATGTTGGTTGAAGGAAGCAGCAAAGAGGTCATCAGACCTCTAGCTATTATAATGAGGGTGTCCTTAGATTAAGGCGAAGTCTTTGCATATAGGAGATGCGCGAACGTCACTCCTATTAGCAAAGGTGGCTCAAAGTACGAAATGAGTAATTACAGAACTTTGACTTCTGTGCCAAGAAATGTTCTTAATTAAGGTGTAATACAGAATAATCTGAACAGGAATGTAATATAAGGAAACCACTTTTGTTAAAGGGCGATTAACACTTTTGTTAAGGGGCGATTATACCAAAATTAATTGTGGTATAATAATGTATTTAGATTTTAGTCAGCTTTTTATAGAACAGGCTACTAGCAAATTAAAGTTTACAAAAGGTAAAGAAAGAAATCAAAATGGTATCTATCTCTAATATGAGGCTATCCCAATGAGTGTTGATGTACACTTCTCTAAAAGGAGGTATATTCGTAATACTTCTCCATCTCGGACTGCCGTTTTCAAAAGATCTTCGGAATGCGAGGTGGAACTGAATTAAATGACTTTGACTGCGCGGAGTTTAATTTCTGGTAGAACGTGTCATTGACATCTGAATTAATTTCAAAAAATGAAACTTCTAAGTTTAAAAAAAAATAATATTTTTTATTATTTAATTTACCGTGACAACATTCGAATACTTATTATTCTATTAAATATTTGTTTGCAGGCTGATTTAGGTTGCTTTGATAACAGCCATGAGCACTAACACCACGTTAATGCTCTCTCTCTCTCTCTCTCTCTCTCTCTCTCTCTCTCTCTCTCTCTCTCTCTCTCTCTCTCTCTCTGTCTATGAATGATGTGTTCATAAATTGGACCTGACCTTTCATGAAAGCTGAGCGCTGAATTAGCATTCTGAGATTCTGTTGATGAGAAATAATTGGATTTCCTTGAGCCAGATATCTACACCATTCCATCTGGTCATTACCAACACTCCTTCCATCGCTATAATTTAACTACCTGAATAATCTCCCCCCAACTCATCAGCCATTAAAGAACCAATTACACATTGCTTCCATAATCTGTGATTACTATCATGTGATCATGGGTGAGAATGGCTTCTTCGCTTTTTGCTGCATAAACTTAAATGTTTCCATTGTGATGGATTACAGATTATGATACTTTAGAGTGCATTTCAGAAGTTCCTCTTTTATCCATCACATAAAATAAAACGCGCACCTTTATCATTAATCATAAGAAACGATGACCTTTCTGCAGGCATATACTGAGTGTGCTTCGCATTGTGTCAATTTTGCGTTGTGTGGCAGGTCTGCCTCTTGAAAACATATTCGTCTTACATCAAAGCATCTGAGAGATGACTTGATGTAAGGCGAATAATGCGGAACTGATGGATTAATCTATCCATAGCCCTAATTTCAGTGCCCTGTAGGACGAATTGGAAAAGAGTATGAGTGGTGGTAGTACACTGAGGCTGACATCGTTTTTCTCAATTAAATGCTGTTCTGCTGAAATAATCCTTAAATATTTCTTTCTGCATATGACTAAGTTACAAGGTATAGAGAAAAGCCGAGAGCAAAGTTCTCTTGTAATGTTATTATGATTAACAATAGCTATGGGAAATCGTGGATGCTATCTTGTACATACAATGAGTAGCCACTTTATTAGGTGCATCTTGAGCCCTCATAATAGCTTGGATTCGCAGTAGAATAAACTCACTGAGGTGTCGCAAGCGTGCCGCACGGATGTTGGTCCATGTTTACTCAATTACTTCCCATAGCCATCGCAAATTGAACGGTTTAGGATGTCTACTTAGAAGAGTTCGTTCCACTTCATGTCACAGGTGCTCAATTGATTGAGATCTCGTGGCTGAAGAGGCCACCGCAGTAACCTGAATTCACTTTAATATTCCTGAAACACCAGTTCTGTACAATTTTGGCCTTTTGTTATGACGCATTATCTTGTTGGAAGAATCCATTCGCAATGGTTACACAACAGCCATGAAGGGTCGGAAGCAATTTTGTTTCACTGTTATCAAGGACACACTCCCCATACCATTACACGGCTACCAACAGCCAGCCCTATTGAAACTTGGCAGGATTGGTCCTCGGACTAATGCTATTTCGCCACATTATAGGTAGGTATACCAAATAAACTGGCCACTCAGTACATAGAGAAGAATATTATTCTCTCGACAGAGCCCTTTGTTCGTTTTCGAATGTTATCAGTTATGTGATATACACTAGTGGACAAAAGTAAAAAAACATAGTGTAAATCGTGCAGCTTGCGATGAAGCGAGACAAAAAGAAATATATCAGTGTACCATATAATAACGATGAAATGAGGAGACAGCGAGAAACTTCAGACAGGTATAAGGGACATTTATAGGGGTTGCATAAGAATTACCAAAAAGGTCGCATTGCATAAGTCGATACAAGATGCCCAATATGGTCCCAATAAATCATTACGGCGTATGACCCCTTTAACGGCTAAACAGGCCTGAAAACGGTGAACCATGTTCGATATAAGGGTGTTATCAGATTCTGTGGCAATAAATTCCATTCTTCCACCAACCCAGACCTTAGCTCACCAAGTGACTGAGGAGTTGGCTGTCGGCCGCAATACAACGCCCAAGGTGTTGTCCCACACATGATCCATCAGATTTAAGTCTGCTTATCATGCTGGCCACGGTAGTCGTTGGATATCTTCAGTTTCAAGATATTCTTCTACCACTTGAGGTCTATGTGCAGGGGCGTTGTCGTGCATGGAAATAAAATCTGAGCCAACGGCACCCCTAAAAAGCGCACATGGGATTCGAGGATCTGTTTTCGGTACCTCTGCGCAGTTATGGTAAAAGGTAAAAAAGGTAACCTGCAACCATTATCAACCCATTGCAAGATGGAAGTCTTCTCGACAATTCACGTAGAGGGAAATGGACCATAATCTGCCCACTCTGGTCCAGTACGGAATGGCAGATCGACCGTATTTAGCAGTCAGGGAATTGAACCCCAGTCTAATCAAAGACTGTCCGGCTTCAAGTCGTCTAACGGCTCGCAATATCAAAGAATCATCTAAACGACGATGCCTTGCCATCCTGAGTACGAGATGTGGCTATCGCACTAAGCAAGCGAAAATCGGGAAAGAAGTGATGTGGTCGCAACCCGTGTTTTAAGAGGAATGAATAATTTCCATAATGTGCTGCTCTGTAAGGTGGTAGATCGATTTCTTTTGAATACTCGGAATTTGCGTGCCAGAATGCCTATTTTATCAAATATTCGCTTTCAGAGACACGGTTCATAACAAAATATTCATGAAAAACATTTTGTTCTTTTAATTTTGTCAAGCAATGTACTATATAATAAAAATATGATTCTTGATGAAATATAATCGATAATGTACATAATATATAAATTAAATACACGTTAACTTTTAAGCATTCGTTTAGTTCCCTTCTTACAACCCTTTAAAGTACCTAGGACTCTACCTTGTACTTAATATTTTATAAATAACGCTGATGTTCAGTACAAAAAACTTAACAAGTTTAAATACAAAAGGTCGAAGATTGATGAATGTGCCAGTTCTTGCGACAGGTGTTGTGAATAAGAGGACAAGTGTGACAAGTAAATTACTTTCACCTAAAGTCTGGTAACAATCATTTGGGACCTTCGCTCTCCTGAATTTGCATGCAGGAGAGCGAAGTTTTCATGAAAGATGCTGTTTGCGGCGACACACTTACTGATCTTGTAGGAAAAAACGTTGATTACTTTAGGTTACAATTTTGAGGGATAAAAAACGAAAATAAACTGAGATATAAAGCAAGATCCCAGATAAAGCACAACACCATTAGCAGTAATGACGTCAGCACGTTATCTGACATTACCACGAAGACGTTGCAATTTGAAGAAAGATTTAATTGGAAGTCGAGTACAGCTGACATCATCCGAAAAGACCAACGCAGCTTCATTCGAGTTTTCAATTATGCGGAAGGCGCGAAGAACTGGTGCACGAGAAAGCTAAAAAAAAAAGGATTAAAAGCAGTTGAAAAAAGGGTGTGCCCGATATTAAGACTTGCTTTAAAAGAGCATGAACCGTCTACATTAAGCTCTCTTTGTCGTGGTGACAAAGAAGACTTACAATGTAGACTTCAAGGTGGTCAAACGAAATTCTCTCAGAAAATTCCTTTACAATACAGATTAAAACTGGATTGTGGAAGAATTTTAAAACGAGATTCTACCATCATCCATTAATGATTTGGACAATGTCCAAAGACACTGAAAAGCAAATGTCCTGGTTTCCATTTCCATTAGAAAATTCTTGAATTTTCCATCCCTGTCTGGTCTGTTGAAGCCTGGCAGATGTAACGGTGGTTTTTCATCCAGAAAATAAGAGTCCCGTAAGTTATGTAGATCAGCACCAAGACAACTCAAGCCCATTATGCTTCCCATCTATCGCCTCCTGAAACTACTTGTGTTTCAAGGCCTGTTTGTCTCCTTATGAGACAAAAAAATTTGTAGGGAAACTCTTTACCCTGCTCAAATCAACAAACTCATTCCCACCTGAGAAGATTTCAATATCAGAAATCAAATTATTTCCCTTTTTTTAGAAATGCCTTGGAATGTTTGAAAAGGAAACATTGAATACTGAAAATGTCCTGCTGTTCCTGTATGAACTATTTAACAACAGGGTGGTTTGCAAAATGTTAAAAATCACGAGAATTAAATAAATATAATGTTCCCTTATGCTCTTTGAGTGGATCACAAAGATTCGAACACTAGGCATGTGTAACTTTTTTCTTGCAACTGATCCCTCGGCTACGGTCTTCTTCAATATTTTCTGTTCTCTTTACACCACAAAAAAAATCATTTATTATTCAGAAATAGGTTACAGCGCCTTTACTGGTGCCTTAATCACTTGTGTGTGTCATTACTGATTTTCGGGAAACACTTATTGGATACTCGTTAGCTGAAGAAGGCAATTTCCTTCAGTTCGTGTCCTAGTTAGAAACAGAAAGAACATCATGCGAACAGAAAGAAGTATGATGCGATTTACAAAAGAAGCAATTTTTTAGCACTGTAATTCGATCGTAGCACACCTTTATCGAGTGGACTGCGTTGTCAGTTGACTTAAAAGAGTGTGGGAGAAGAGTAATAAATATTATACAGTCAGAGCCGGCGCAAGAGTCTCATGCACCCTAGGCGAGACTTAAAATTTTGCGCCCCAGTTGTATTTTGCACCATCCCTCCACCTATCTGTCCATCACACTGCCTACCAACATCTGTCTATCCATTCATCTATAATATTTATCTGCTTGCTGTATATTATTATGATTCATTGTATGATGTGATAATAACAATACAGTTCTTTATTAGAAATAATTATTGCCTTATTTAATTTAAATAATTATTTTTTTTAACCACTAAAAAAAATTACATTTTGTTGGAATGCGCCCCTAAGACCTTTGCGCCCTAAGCGACCGCCTAGGTTCGCCTAATGGACTGGCCGGCTCTGTATATAGTTGTAATTAAAGCCAAAGGTAAACTATAAAGTTATAATCTTAGTAATTAATTGATAAGGGGTAATTATATTTACTTTTTTCTGTTGGAAACAAAATCGCTATAGAGATTTTGTTGGAAACATTGAATACTACAGATTTCCTGCTATTCCTGGATGAAATATTTAACAACAGGGTGGCTTCTAATTGCTACCCTGAGGCACTGAAGTACCCTCCAGTGTCACCTGATTTAACCCCAGGGATAAAAATCACTAGATTTATCTCAAATATGGGATGCTGCAGAAGAATCCCCAAATCTCTTCTGCGCTGAAGAAGAAGAGTTTTCTGTGCTTCGCGAAACGTTGGAGAATGTGCTTCGAAACTTCGCACTTCGACATCATCACATTACTGAAAAACGTGGAGGAAAATTTTCTAAACAATATTTAAATATTCTTCAGAACAGTTTTACAATCACGTTTTAAAAAAATAATAAAATCATTTCAAAGGAAAAATTAAAATCAAATAAAAATTAAAGCAATTTACAGGACATTTATTAAACTTAATATTTTCAATTTATTCTGAAAAAGAAATAACACGATTTGGGAAGGACTAGCTGCATCTGATTACATTAAAGTTATTTATTAACGTCCAGACATTAATTAAAGTTAAAAGCACATTATCCCTATTCTGTTTGGTTTGAACTCAAATGTGGAAGAACCTCAGTGCATGATGAAAAAATCCCAGGATGCCGAGCCACTCCTGCAACAGAAGAGTGTTGCAAAAATTGAGGCATTAATCTTGGAAGATCTATTGTCAAAGAACTAGCTGCAGAGCTCGAAATTAGTGTAAGGTCTGTGGAGAAAATCGTCGATCAACAGTTGCATATGAGTAAAGTGTCTGCTAGATGGGATCCCAGACCCTTACTAAAAGAAGAAAGGGCACAATTTGCACGTGATATGTTATTGATGTGCCCGAAAAGCAAGAGGAATTTTTTTTTTAATGGTTAGTCACCACGGACCTTACAGGAGTTAAATGATCTGCTGGTTACGTGTTGGTACCAGATACCACAAGACACTAAAAATCTTGTAGCGTCCAAGCCTCGCCGGGTACGAGCTGTTTTGGTTGCACGTGGAGGACCAACATCATATTAGGTAGGTGGTCATAATGCTTTGGCTCATCGGTGTATATGTTTTTTTAAATAAATTATTATATAAATTTATTTTTAAAATAAATAAAAGTTTTAATATATATAAACATTTTGTATATATATTAAAACATATTTTAGAAGCTTTAAATTTACGATCAAACCTCTTCTGATTCACTGCGCCATGTGATGAGCATTGTCTCCTAAAAACGTCCACTTTTCTGTTCGAATTTATGCCCATGATGAATACCATAAAATCAATGCTGTATTTAAAGTCCGAGGCCCTGGGGCATACATTTCAGAGGTCCTAAAAATATAATTTCGGGGTCCTACCCCAACAATAATTACGTCACGTTAGATAATAATAAGATAAAGTGCTGACATCTGCTTCATTATCTGTTAAATAATAAAATATTCTATGATTTATAGTACAAACACCATAACTTATAAAAGGGCAAAAGCTGGAATTATACGACACGAATGCTACTCCATCTACCGTAAAACCGATAAACTAAACAAGATTACAGACAGCTGCTACAGAATTTATTAGCAGAAATCAATAAAATTGGCCCGTTCGCCTTTGAGGCCGTTGTATTAGAAACCACATCACGCTGTAGCCTGCTTCTGCATGTATTAGGGTCGCCGTTAATATGGGTGTGGATATCTTTTTCAAGTTTATCGATTACTTGCAGCTGCCTTCATGGCATCCTCTTGAAAATATATGTAAATAATGAAAGTTAAACTACCCTCGACTTCATTTAATGCGCGCTCATATACTAGTCTCATCATAATATAATCGATATTTGCATATCGATCTAATGCCCTGTGAATAGGAGTCGACATTTTATACCAGATTGGAGTTGAACATTCTTCTCATAATCCCCAAACAAGAAAGGTTGTTGAACCAGCACCACTCGACTACAGAGAATGGATTGAGAGTAAGATGTAAGAAGAAAAAAACTTGTTAATCTTGAATTTTAATATTCGTAGTTAATTCATAAGACATGCGTTAGAGAAAATGCTGCTCAAAGAACAGAAGTACGGTGAAATTAATAAATAAGAAAACTTTATTCACATTTAAGTCAACCAGAAGAAAAAGATGAGAGGTGAATTAAAAAAAGAGTTTTAAAAGATTGTCATTAATACGATTCATTTACCCTTCTGATGTTGTTGGTTAAGAGCCAAGTCAATGAGCCGTCAGTTTAAGTAAATTATCTGTTTACAGCCAGGACCACACGGGATCAAAATAAGTCACAAGACAGAGAGAATACAAGAACAGCGCCATTTAACAGTCACATGCATTCAACCACAGTCAATTGAAATGCGTGTGCTACTTTGCCATCGCGTTTAATCAATGGGCTATGTTCTCTTTTTGAGCATACTCTTCGTCCGATTTTTCTGCTATCTGGACGAAAAACCATGCAGCTCTTGCCCAACACCAATTAACGGTGTGAAACAAAAAGAACCCACAAAATTCCTACAGCCTTGGACCGGATTCGAACTCAGACCTTTCCCACACAGTGTGGAAGAACGGTGACTAACTACTACGCTAGTGACTAGGGCCTGGCGTCTCCTACCAAAGTAAAGATCACGAAACCGAGAAAATGTGTTGTATATTCACTTCTTAACTTCGTCCATCGTTACAGGGTACACCTTTGAAAGATGAAAGCAGGCACAGTGAAGAGAGTTTCAATAGTTGCACGGGCTTTCCAATTAACGTCAAGCTCCGTGTGCTAACTTCCAATATTTACATCAAGGTCAGCAGGCAGGCGGTGTGTTAAGTGGGCGATGACATCGGCGCAGATATTCCGAATGAGCGTTGCCTTTATCCACCTGTGGAGTTCCAGACGTCTAGGATTAACTGATATGGAAATATTTAGCTCCAAACTACTTACAATCACTCTTTATGAGTATATTTTTGTTCTCCTACCTTCTATTTACTCTGAAAATATTTTAAAGCGAAAGACTTTCGAAACTTCGGTCGCTTGTCTACTGCTCCATTATTACCATGTACCGCATGACTCACCGTGTAGTAAGGAACACTAATAATCTGAAGCGTGGCCTGTAACAACCTCACTGCTCCAATAATCCGTAGATCAACAACGTCCAGCCAACATCTTATTGTTTCCTGTATACACAAACTAGCAAAGGATATAAATTACTCTTGTGTTTGGCTAAAGCAGCAGAAGCAGCAGCAATCCAAGTACCGCGAGCGTACCTTGCACAAATAATAAATCAAGAGAGAGTGAAGCCAGGAAATTAAACTTTCTACGTATCAGAACATTCCATTTAGGAACAGGGTGATCTGAAAAGAGCCAGTAAAACTATCACAAGGGCCATTGCCCTTTTTGGAGTACAGTATCCGTTAAAAGGAAAACAAACGAAGAGTATTTGGGGGCATATTAATCTCTCGAAATTTACAAAAATCTCTCTTTCAAGGTCCTCTTGGGTAGTAACAATTGGTAGAATCACCGTACTCCCCACACCGGGTGGAAAAGACCTGAGTTCGAATCCAGCCAATGACGCGAGGAATTTTTATGGGCCTTTTTCACAACGTGGCTGAATTAGTTGGCCTCAGGCCGAAGCTAACATGGTTTTTTCTCCCGGAACCTCTCGTTTTTCTCCAGAAAACAAGAATATCGACCATATTCAAAATCGAACAATCAAAAAAAAAAACCGTCTCTCTCAAAATACAGCATAAATTTAACATTTCATTGACCCCTCTTCTACATTCCCTAAGAATTTATGTCCACTTTCGTTTTTTTTTTTATTATCGTTTTCATGAATATCTTTAGCGATGTATAGTCGGAGATTTCTTCTTGCCTCTGACAGAAAGCAGTGATTTCTATGATGGATGCTGGACTTCGCAGCGGATGATATAAATCAGAAAATCAATCGCAAAGAAGATGAAAGCGATATCAGCGCAGAACAAACGCATTCCAGACATGTATTTGTTAGGCGCTCAGGTTGAATAAGATGAAAAACTGCGGATTTTTTCCCCATCTGTTTTATTATGTATTCTCCAGAATTAAACAGGGAAAAAAGTTCTTGAGAATTGATAGAGAGGAAATAAATTTTCTCTTACTTCCAACTGTTCACCGAATATGTCCAAAAAGGCTTTTTAAAAGTCTCTTTAAATAATTGCACATTTTTCTTAAACGTTTCTTTGAATAAAATCAGAATAATAGCAAACAGATAAGAAAAATTTATTGCCGTACTAATTAATCAAGATAAGGAAATTGGGATCAGCAAGTCTGGTGTGACTATTTAAAATTAAGGATTGATTCACAACACACGTTTCGAAATTTTTTCTTATGAATAATATTTAATTAGCAATTAAATAAGATATTTCAATAGAACTAAATAAGATGTTATTTTATTAAGTTATTTATATTTTAAGATTATAACGACAGAATAGAACTAACTTCTACCAATGGTTGTTTCTGGTTTCGAAGATATCAATTTGTTTTCTGATTGGACTCAACTTCAGGACCAGATATTATGATGGCAACTTGAATGACGTCGTGCAGCTATAGTGTGTTAAGTGCCAAAGCAATTAAGACTATGAGGCGTCAGTATAATGCTTCGTAATTACGTGTATAATTCGATCAGTTTTCAGGATGAAAAACCCAACTTTCCGGGAGAGAAACCATAAGACTTCGTGCAATACTGTCATCCTAATATTGATTCTGAAATTACAATTTACTGGATTAATTAAATACCCAAACTACATGTTTTACCTGGCAACGAACCAATGAAGTTTATTTAAATAACTTTCACAATAAAATTCTTCAAAAAACACAAAGTATATGGAGAATTTAATATGTCGATTATCTAGCACCTTAAACTCATTATTTGCCAATGAATTCAATAGCGCTAAAAAGGTGTCCAATTAGTAGCAAATTCGTTGGAAGACTAGTCGTTTTACAGGTTGGAGAAGTTAAGTTCAACACGACATGTGAATCGAATTAAAAGGTGTCCTTGCTATTCTGGGGGTGAAGGTAGTATTGGAACAGTTCAAAGAAGGATCTTAATGATATACAAACAGTATGAAGTATCATACTAAATATTGGTTAGACCTGAGCAATATCTTGATGCTTAGTTCATGTCAAGAAAGAAGGAAATTTAATGGCATACTTTCTCTACAAATTGATAAATGTCATGGCAGATTTTCGCATGCCGCTCGAATCTGTCAACTATAATGCGTCTCACTCTGACACCCGACATGACTCAACCTTCCGGCTGGGCATCCATCCTGAACCAATTACAGACGATGCAGACCGTTAACTCTTGTGAAGGCGAATTCTGCGGAGCATTACTTCTTCGACTCCTAGTTCAAGGGAACTCTCAGTTAGCATGCTTCATGTGCAGCTGATGGCCTTGATTCTACCAGTGTCGTGCATGGACTTGTTGCGTAGCATTATTTTCTTCTGATGTGGGCCGTATACATTCCTTTATACAGTGTTAATCTCAAATGAGGAATTTTTTTAAGGAAGTCAATAAAGTACTTTATTTTTGTATAATATACAAATATAAGTCTAATGAACCAAACCCACATCAGATTTTCCCATAATTGCAACGCAGTTTAAAAACTATATAGTTCTTGATAGGGGACTGCTAACTAGAAGGAAGATTGCCAGTCAGTACCCGCTGTCATATCGGCCATTTCCCTTCAGTTAAAATATTTTCGCAAAGAAGTAGAGTGCCAGGAAGCAAGGATTTTCCTCACCATCACTTTCCACCAGCCTGCCGAGTGGGATAGACATTAGTGGAAAGTCACTTGAACCTCAGGGAGGGAATTCGAGAGCTTTTTAGTCTCTGAATAAGTTTCCTTCAGGATTTTCACTCTCACTTATTCTGGATATCCTACTACACACAATATGAACATTAAATTAAACAGTACTAAAAAATGTAATATTCTTTATTTCAGCGCACGGGGTTTACCCACAGAATCCCAAAGTAGTTTCAGAAATGGAGTGTAAGTAAATAAGCAACAGTTTGGTATGCTGAATGCTCTGGACGTACAGTTTTTTAGCGTTATATACTAAATAAAAGAATTGTTGCTTTCAGTATGAAAAAAAATGAATTTTTTAAAATATACAACCATTGGTTAATATAAAAATTTCCTGACCAATGGTTGGGTGAAATTTGGCGTTATATTAACCAATAGCTGAAGTTGGCCACTCCGTATCAGTATAGTGGTTTCGTTGATTATCATTCGTTTGGAGGAATCTGGGTTCGAATCCTAGGAGGGACTGGTAGAATCATTAAAAGCCTCTTCAGTCAGCGTGAGGAAACTCTTCCACTCCACCTGAGATTGTCATATTATTTATCATCGAATATTATTATATCTCTCTTATAATGGGTTTTTTCAATCCCGCGACGGTACTGGTACCAAGTGCGTGTGGTGGTTATTATGTCGGGTTACTATTATTGGTTACTATGCTGCAATCCTTGAACATCTGTAGGACAGTAGCATTCTGGAGTTCCATGCAAGCGTTCTCTGGAAGACTTCCTGCTGCTAGGTTCTTATAGAGTGTTCTTCCAGAGAACACTTACTTGGAACTCCAGAATGCTGCAATTCTGACCGTCATTAAGACCAATGGTGATCAGGATGGTCATTACTTGTTCCATATTTCTTTGACTTCCTGTCTTAGGTCTGCGTACTTCCTGATCTTTTCCTTGTAAGTTTTCTATAGGCTTATGGCGTTGGGCACAATAATCAGGTAGGTAGTGATTTTCTACTTGTAGATGAGGGTTATGTGTAGTCTGCGGGAGGGACATTTTGGGAGTTATTATGGAGTGGTCCCAATATACGAATAGTTTATGAGTAGGGTCTTTAGTATAGATACTAAAGACCCTACTGTCTCTACTGAAAATACCTGTGGGTCAGCAAAAATACTGCAAAATACGTTGGAAAAGAAGGTACATAAAATTTTGACTTAAACTTAAAGACAGAACCAGACAAGTGGGAACGGAATTAAGCACGTAATCTAGCATTGGTGTTCTCCACAAAATAATATTTTCATGCATGCGATTGACCATTTATAGAACCCTATTTTTAAACTAAGGAACCACTGATAACATCCTGAACTGGAAATCAGAAATCTATATAAATAAATAGTTACTAATATGGTATA
Source organism: Mastigoproctus giganteus (assembly GCF_048544385.1). Classification (NCBI taxonomy): domain Eukaryota; kingdom Metazoa; phylum Arthropoda; class Arachnida; order Uropygi; family Thelyphonidae; genus Mastigoproctus; species Mastigoproctus giganteus. The sequence goes on along the minus strand of NC_143586.1, from coordinate 146,245,507 downwards.
ACTGTCCATATTGTGTGCGCGCGCGCACTCTAAGAAACATGTGACATGCGTATACTTAGAACTACGTAGTGAATGTACTCACTACTACTACTACATTCTTTTACAACGTAACTGTTGACTTGATCCGCCTACATCCCTTAGTGCTTTCCCAAATCTATTTTAAGCCCTATAATCCCTCATTGCCTTTTCTATTCATCCACTAATAACAACATTCCAAAGCTACTTGCATTGCGTTAGTCTGTGCTGTTACAAACTACACTAATTATTCTGTTTATTATTCTCCTTTCTGTTCATCAATATATTGTCTGAAACGCATTCGTGCAATTCTGTTTGATGGTAGAGTTCTTTTATTATAGCTCTGCGCGAAAAGCTTTCGTTTTAGCACATTATACGGTGAAATATAACAGCGATGTAATAAATTTTTAACCAAAATTCTCTTGGAATCTCTTTGCGTTTTTCCCGGGCATATATGGCGGTCATGGCTCAAAGATAAAGCAAATTGGGCGAGGATGTGTTTTATTACAGTCGTTAGCTGCTTTAATTTTCATACCGATGGCTTCTACGTCAAATATTTGGCCAAGGCGCCGGTTCCATTTCTCGTTCATTCTGGTTCGAAAGGGCAGAACAGAGATAACGCTGGGCACGAGGTAATTCGCACGACTGAGCTGTCTACCTTTCATAGAAAACAAAAAAGAGACTTTTTTTCTGCAAGTATCATAAAGAAAATTGCTTTTTGCCAATCTATCATTATGATAGGAGAGGGAAAAAAGTTAACTGTTTCAAAATGAGAAAGAATGTCGGCATACCTCACTTATATAAAACCTTACACTTACTAATGATGACCTTCGTTTCATGGTTTATGCGTCGTTGCCTGCTCGAAAGATTTCTAGTGCGCACTCTGATCTACTTCAGTGGCGTATCATCCTATGCACCTAAGACTTAAGCACCTAAGCTGCACCTAAGACTTAAGTCCACGGGTACCCAAAGAAGAGAGAAAAGATAAATTTGCACCGTCTAGTTCTACCAGAAAAGGGGCTTAAAGTTACTCTACCACTTAAAACAAATTATAATTATATTAATGCTACATTCACTGGCCAAAAAATTAGAAACATTTTGCAACTGGAGTCTCTTGAAGCCATGCATCCAGACTGACTCGTGTTTATCACTCAAGGTGATATCATGATACAGGTTATGTTCTGCTGTCACGGCCTGGGTCCGCTTATACCTTTAGAAGGCTGTGTTTTCTCGAATGAAAATCTGTCATATCGGATCAACTTCATCCTACAATGCTTCGTTTTTACCCGTATTGCGATGGATTCTTTCAAGACTACAACGCGACTAGCCACCGTGCAAAACTTTATCTGAATGATTCGAGGAACATTCCCAAGATTTTCAACATCTACCCTAGCCACCTAGTTTTCCGGATCTGAAATCAGTTGAGAACGTCTAGGATATGTTGCAAAGAGCAGTTCCATTTCGCAGTTACCAACCACAACACAGCCAGCAGCTGACAAATATGCTGATGGCAAAATGGTCAAATCTAGAGCTCGACTTCTTCCATCTTGGAATGGATTCTAGTGTAATACAGGTTACTATATATTGAATAAAGGTTTCTTGATTTTTAGATCAGCTGTATTTATTCAATTTATAATACATGCATATTTTTTTTAATTTGGACACCCTTTTTGTATAAATTCAATCATGGAAGTGAACTGTGTTTAATTTACTGTAAAAAAATTGCCTTATTAAATGTCTAAATTTAGAACACGCATTATACGCATAAATTAAAATAATAAAGGTGGCCAAAAAAAGCGTAAGGCAGTTAATGCACATCATTAATCATATTGCCCAATATTCCTAAATTCAGGAAAATTATTTACGACCAATAAAACTTTCCTGCGATATACTATGAGAAACTCTTCATTAACAGCAACCCTACGAGAGCAGCAGGGCACGAAATGAGGACAATACATTGCCTAATTATAGCTGATGGTCGTAACAAGTTAAGGTCGTTAACATAAACAGCTTCCCACGTCCATTATCTCGATGTCCACATTTCACATTAGACCTTCCAGGGCTTTTAATAGTTACTTTACCACCGATCTGTTTCCGTATACTGGACTTTTAATGGCTATCATTTCTTCAAAATAGCCTCACTTTTTACGGGCTTAGAGATTGTTGCTTTTTTTGTTTGTACCTTCCGAAAATACACGATACTGGGCCCCTTCTTCAGTTTCGCTAACAAAAAGTTTTGTATTGTATTACTAAAAAATTTTATTGATCTGTTCCGGTATTTTCAATTAATCCGGTGTTCGTCTCCATCATCACCTAAATAACTCAACCTGAGATTCGTCAGATACGAATTCCATTATTTCTGTTCTCAGTTGAACCTCATGTGGTGTTTAGTAAATGAGTTTACTAGATTTTCATCGAGTTAATAACAGTATTGCAATGGAAGCGTTAAAATCTCCAAAATTGAAATGAAAATGCTTAACTGTTTGCGAAGAAACCGGTAATGCCTACCACTATTTCTCCTGCGCTGTTAATTTATAGTTAATTATAATTCTCCAAGTGGAATTAGCTGCACAGCTTTATCTGCACAGGAAGTAGAAGTTAATTGAATCCCCAAACGTATTTTCCTTTGGCATGGTTCGTATACTTTCCACTTTAACAACTATTCTCGTGGGTTGCATCTTATAAGATGACCTTAATGATATTTTCTACCATTTATTTTCATTTCTAGGGATAGAGTTTCGTTGTAATTAAAATTCCTGTACGTCATTCGTTGTGAATCCGATGGTATTTAAAAAAAACTGAGAATTTGTGCTTCTGAAAAGATAACCCACCTTTAAAAATATAAGGGATTTTGATGTCGCATAATAGAATAGGGAAAATGTAATAAATTTGAAATTTAATACGTAAAGCTTTATGGATGCAACTTAGAACAGAAGAGAACGGAATTTGATTTTCCTTGAGAGAAAGGAGTTTGATTAATTATCAAACGGGAAGGTTGGGACAAACGAAAATGATAAACTATGCAATAGAGTGAGGCATAAGTGGAATCGTGATGGGAATGGTTTGAAATGTAAGATAATATTTGTTAGGACTTTCCATTGATATTTTGAGAATTATAAGTTCTAATGTCTTACGAAAAAATATGATTTAACAATAAATTAAAAACTGTATTAAAAATGAGATTCTGGAATTCAAGACTGAGAAATTAAGTAGTGATGGCGAACTTTTAAAAAAGTATTTTTTTTTTATTTATTTAATAAACTAGGCGGTTACAGCCAGCCTTTTGGCAACCCCGCCAGCTATTTACAGCATTGTACAGATACATAACCCCGGCACATTGAGCAGGACCAGGGATCTATTATCTAGCATACTGATCTAGCATTCCAAATGAACTTTTAAGTTCTTTTGCTGTGGTGGTAATAAATAAGTCTAATAAATAAGTCCAATAAAAATGTTATAGTCAAATCTTAACAGAGACACACACAAAGAATCGCAGAGGACACAAGGAACCAGCTACAAGCGTCTAGTAGGCAGTCCTGTGTGGTGGTCTACCCCTACACTGGAGTCTCCATAATTCTCCTAAACAGACCCACACCAGGTAGAAGCTCCTTGAAGCTGGAACCCGCAACTGATCACCCAACCACGAACTGAAATGAGAAGTGAAGTCTTGTGCCACATGAACCGCGCAGAAACCTGTGTCATTGACATGAAAAAACTACCTACTGTTATTTGAAACGGTATATCAGAATTTAGTTGATATGCTGTGAGTTAATCCATTCTGTTTCAATTGATTTAGCCACTAAGGGTAGAACAACGGTTATTATCGATATTTTTTCATTCCAGTTGGAAAAGACCTCCAATCGAAACCCGTTCAAAATGTCGAAAATTATTATGAGTTTTTAAAACACCTTGGTCGAGTTATCGGAGTTCAGAGAAGTTGCACTGTTTTCAGTTCGGGTTAAGTGTAAGTGTAAGTGTGTGTTGTTGTCTTACGGCACCAGGGGTTTCCCCCATCTCCGCGTTGCTTTCATTGTGGTGAACCAGTTCACTGGGAAATGCAAGAGATTTAAAAGTGTGTGGGAATTGTTCATGTGTAGTGTTCTGTACCGTTGTTCATCTGGTCATTTAGCCGTTGGACCCCTATTGAGGCCCAACGTTGTCCCACTTACGCCCCGTGGAGGCAGACCAGGAACACAGTAGCTGTAAATTCACTCTGGCAGGTCCTGCCGCTTAATTTCCTGGGATTTCGGCGGCTAGGACCTTAAAAAAAAAAAAAATTAAAAAAATTAAAAATAATGATAATAAATAAAATAAAAGAAAAAGAAAAAAATAAATAAATAAAAAATAAATAAATAAATAAATAAATAAAATAAAAAAAGTAAATAAATAAATAATATAATAAAAATAAAAATAATACTAAAAATAAAAATAAAATAAATAAATAAAGAAAAAATCTGCGCTGTTGTAGGGGTAATGTCGCTTTGGTTTGCTAGGCCGAGTTTTGGGCGTAAGGTAATTTTATCATATTAAGTTTTTAATGTGTGGGGCTTTCGCTATGATGAAGGTAGAGAGGGGAGGGAGACCGAAGATTGGGGGGGAAAAGACAGAAATATGGGGCCAATAGAATAGATAGCCCCAGTTTTCAGTGGGGCATGCCCCACCAGAGTAGAAGTTTGGGGGTGGAGGAGAAGTGGAGGAGAAGGGTGGAGGAGAAAAATGTCCCCTCCCCCCAAGGAAGTGGGAATAATAGGTGAAGAGGGCTAGGGTGTCCTCTTCAGATCGCCATCAACCTGTTTCCAACTGTGCTGCGGTTCAGTTCGGGTTTTTAACTTCCCAATTAGGGGAACTGATCACTGATGGTTGGTTGCAGTGGGGTTTTTGGTGCATCGTCAACTTGGACCATATTGCGCCGTATACGATAAGTCTGTAAATTGCGTATGTTATGAGGTCGTTTTGCTGTTTGCTGGAAGAAAAACCCGAGTTTCCGGGAAAAATAACCATGCTACCCTCGCCTGAGACAGACTAACTCAGCCATATGGTAAAATTCCTGGCTTCACTGACGGGATTCAAACTCAGGTCTTTTCCACCCGGTGTGCTACCTACGCGGCTATGCAGATGACTATGGCCTTTGGTGAAATCCCTATTAACCCAACTAATTTAATTAATAATTAAAGTAATTTACCAAATTAATTTATTCATATTATAATCACGATATTTCAGTTTAGGTGTTCATCTCCTAGTTAAAATACAATGGCTGCACTGTCCTTTGCAATTATTGAGGTATCTAAAACGCCAAGTGTACGTTTTCCAAGTCGGGAAAAATTTTGGGACACACCGACAACTTTATCAATGAGAGCGTCAAGTCAGCACTATACATGACAAATTCTAGTGCGTTGACTCTAATTGTTGTTTTCAATTGCTGTGCCATCCTCCTCCATATTCCGCTGAATTACTTGTACACGGGAAGTGCGATTTAGCAGTCCAGATTTCACCTACAATTCTGTAATCACAATGATAACCAGACAATACAATGACCACAGTTACGCAAAGCTCACTGGCAGTGGTGTATAAACAGCAATTCGTCGAACAAAAACCCTTTTCCAAAAAAGGACTTCGTTCGACAACTGGCTCTGCTATACACCTTAATTGGTTGATTGGAACGTTCTGGCCTCTGTCGGCTGCAGGATAAACAGAAATTTATTTCTTTATTCTTATGACTTTTTTTAACTCCTTCCTTGCGGATTATAGCAAGGAGGGAGTTAAAAAACATCCAGTCGGAGTTGTTCCCAACGCTGAGATTTTCCTCGAACCGTTGACGGTTTCTTTCCTGAAGAATAATGGAGAATAATGTGCCCACGAATAGGAATCCCTGACCACATTGAAGAACTCACTGTTCTGAAAACATTCCTTTCACCAACGTTTCTGGACTACTTCTTGAATTAAGTGAAGTCATACACACACTGGCCAAAAAAAATGTCTTTGTTTTAAAATAGTCACGTACAGAAGAAATGTAAATAAATGCAAACAGAATCAAAGAAAACTGTGACGTGTCGCCTCGATGGGTATAAAGACTGCACAAGCTGTTCAATTGCAGTAATCTGAAGACAGAATGGGGAAAACGAGTGATCTATCAGACTTTGGAAAAAGATGTTATCGTAGGTGCATATTCAGCAGCAGCCACAATTCAAGAAACGAAATACATAACTGGTTTCTCAACGACATTCATCTCATGTTTTTAATGATTGGAAAGAAAGCGGTTCTTCCACATCTGAAAGGCGTAAATGTGGCAGAAAACAATGCTTAAAGAGCAAAGCCGTTGTACTCTAAGGCGGACTTTATGGAAGAACAGGACATCCAGTATGCAGCAAATAACATCTGAATTGAACCCAGCCCATAACTGCCCTATTTAAACCCATATCATGCGCAGGAAATTGAAGAAATTGGGTACTGGCAGTCACTTGTTTGAAAAAAAAAAAACAAAACAGAAAAATCTGCTTGCAGTGATTGGACAATGGAAGAGTTCGATGTCCCTTTATGGATGACAATACAACAGTGCATCGTGCCAGAATGGTTCAGAGAACATGACACAGATTTCCACCATCTTCCTTGACCCCACTTTCATCTGCACTCAATCCTATTGAGAATATGTGGGAAATTTTGGAGAGAGCTATTCGGCAATGAAGACCTCTTCAACTTTGTCGCAGGTATATTTTGCTGGAAAAATGGTTTCAATCAGACCAATCCCATTAAAACACCTTATACAATGTTTGCCATGCCGCGCACTTGCTGTTATTCCAAAAACAAAAGCGGTCGGATTCAATACTGAATAAAGGTTCTTATTTTTTTAACCGGTGTGTGTGTACTTCGATATACATCAGTGAGCTTCATGAATGCTGAATGCAATGAGATACTTTGTCCAGGGGATGGGGAGAGAGTTATTGAATACATTATCTTCGGCCTTCACTGTATTGTAGAGTAGGCTTTCCATAAGCCGGTGAAGGTCATTCCTGCTACAATTCCACCCCTTTTTATATACGAGCTGTTGATCTAAAATATGCACTGCTTATACAAGCAGTCGATACCGCTATTTATATGGGTGGGAAGTATATGGAATGAGAAAGAGGGCAGCTAATAAATGATCTTCAACCGCCTATAAAATTTCTCTCTATTACAGTAATGTTTGTTTTTCTTTCCCATAAAATTCTGGTTCTTCTCACAAACAACTGAATTGATAGAATCACGTAATGTACAAACAAAAGTCACAGTGGATACAATTATATAGAATGACCTGGTTGCATTCTATGTGATTGGCAACGTTCTTCAATTCAGGAAAATTAATTATCTGAATATCTCCAAGTATACAAATGATAAATTTGGTGTTTAAGCTTTATTACACATTTATATATTTAAATACGGTGGCGGGACATGAAGAATTTGTTATTTCGATGATAAGATTGAAGGAAAATAACAAGAATGGGTAGAAAATATTACGACTTCCTGAATAAAATAAAATATTAAATTCGCCGCGCACTCCATGAAAATGTAATCACAAATATAATCAAAACTTAAACTACGGTTGATAGCATATTTTCGTAACTGAACAAGTAAATTTACTGGAGGAAGAGCAATAAAGAGAAGGTGTATAAAATAAGTTTTTGGAATGACGTTGTTATTAAACCAAAAAACCTATTTATGTTAACTGCGTAGTATAAAAGTAGTGTGAGTGGTAGTAGGAGGACACTCTACAAATCGTTACAGCAGAGAATAAAATTGCATTTCCTGCAGCGTAAACTATGACTGCATTAACAAATTATCATGTCAAGTAATACAAAAGCCAACCTATGCTACGTTACCTCCACTGAAACTGGAACAACAGCGGATAAACAAGTTTTTGGAAAGAGCAAGAGTACATCAGCAAGCACAAGTATTAGAGGATACTCAAGTGCAGATAGTTTTGAGGATTTTCTCGCACTTGTATAGTTGCTTTATGACCAAACTTCTCAGTAAGAGTCTTATCTTCCGGTTCGGTAATAAAGAAGGTTAGAGGAAGAGAGAGGAGTTCCACAAGGACCCCTAAAGTCATCCAAATCCAGAAATGTACTTTTGTAAGACTTCTATATTAGCTGGTCGTATTTCCACTTTTTGGATGAAAAATAAGTTTCTGATTAGGGAAAACAATGCAACCCTCCACGAGAAAAATCTCAGTCACTCTGTAAAAATATCAATAAACTCTCGCCACTCACAACAAGGGAACGTCGATGGGCTATTTTTAACTATGGGCTACTTGAACTTCAGCCAGAAATGGGAATTAAACCCAGGCTTTCTTTCCTTCACTAAAAAATCTCAACTGTCTTACGTCTATTTGTGACTAATGTTGTGTCCACAACGTTGTAACCGAAATTATTTGCAGTTTACAGAAAACTGTAGCTGTTTCCCAGAACTCACTTCGAAGGGCATGCTCACGAGCAATGGACATGATGAACTGATTTCAGCCATTTTAAAGCGGCTGAAATACAATGCACTGTCAGAAACATGCCTTCTACCTAGGTATTCTTGGCATCTTTTTTCCACAAACGAAAAACCCATTACTGTAATGCAACGTGTATGCCATGACAGATGGACAGATGAAATTCATGAGTTTGTGGGTAGTAAATGGATGGCCATTGCACAAAACAGAAGGAACTGGAAAGTTGCTGGGGAGGCCTTCATCCTGTAGTGGATTGATATGACTGATGATGATGCTATGACAAATTCAACAATGATCCCTAAATGGTGATTCCATTTACACGTGATATGAAAAACTAGCAGAGTGGGAAACATTGAACAGGTATGCGTAGTTTTAGTGACGAAACAGGGAAAACCTGGAGTTAGATGTGCAGTAAAATGTAATTACACAAGGAACAACAAATTTCAATTGCTTTTTCAAAGCGGCTGATAACGTTTCACCACCAATAGCAGATGTTCAGGTCCGCACGTGCCATGTATTGGCAACTGGTGGCAAAGATGGCGCAAGGTGCGCCAGAAATTGGAATTCTGTAGGAAGTGCAGCTCCATGGGGATTATTACGTAATGCTATACTGGGCAAGGTCTATCTCGTGAGCAATCAGAAGAATACTGGAAATAAATAACAAAACATTTATTATGCTAACGACTGTTTATACACATATATACTAAATTATAATCAAATTTTCAGTTTCTTTCCTCATTTAAATTTCCAATGATATCTTCCAATTCTTTCCTTCACTAAAAAATCTTAATGGACTACAACCACTCAATTATTAATGGCTACTACTACTACCTCAAGGCTACTACAATCAACTACCCATCTGAATTCCCTAATGGCACATTTATTATTAGAGGCAAATTATTATTTTTTTTTTTTTTTTTGCATATAGTTCAATTCCAATTTAACTTCCTGGACTAAACTCCTTATAAACTCTCTTTCTTACGTTCTATTCTTATTTTGTTATTTTTCATTCTTTTAGATTATAGTTCCAGCACAATATTGTTCTGAAAATTAATGAGGACTTAAATTTTCGGAATCTTACAACTATGGATCCTTTTTCCACGTCTAGTACAAGAAATCTTTATAACGCGACGTACCTGGCAGAATTTCTAATTACGGAACAGTTGTATGGAACAAAATTTTCAGACCTGCTCCAGAACTGACCTCAAAGCATGAAAGCGTCCGTAGATTTTTATTTTGAACTTTCTTTTGTTTCATTCATGATGGACTTTCCAACAGCATCGACGATTAAACAGGATTAAATGCCTTTCCAGGCATTGCCTTGATGTCAGATTAGACCTCAAGAAAGTATTTCAGTATTCATCAATACATTCCTTGACATCAGTGTTACTTTAATCTTCAATAATCTATCGTGCCTTACCCTAAAGAGCTTGTATCTCATTAAAAACTTTTATAAAGGTAACCAATCTTAGAGAAATGAACTGAGGTAAACTGTCCTAGCGATTTAATGTAGTCATTTAGGTCAGACGAACTAGTTCTTGGGACCTACTATCAGTAGCATTGAGAAAGCAAGGTGGACTTCCTGTTTATGGTAATATCCGCATAGCAGCAGCTACTGAGTTGATTTTGACGCAGAGGATTAAGGATAATCTGCGAGCGAGAAGGCATATGAAACTTATCGTGGCAGAGAAGAGAAGTTTAAATGATGTGGCAGAAAAGTTCAGCGCATATTCTCAATAACAGAACTTTCTGAAATCACGAAAATCCGCAGTGCGACGTGTGTGAAAAAGCATGTGGACAACAGCCGTGAGAGATAAAATGACAAAGGATATAGGCGCAACAGTATTGCTTGCTAGTAACCAAGAGTTAATCATTTTCCAGCTTCTATTTATTGGGATTATTTTATGTAAATATGAGGAAATTGCGTTGTGAATTGCTTTAGACTTCAGAAGCGTAACTAGCAATTTTGAGAGTTATCGCCAAATTTCAGAAACGCAACTTTGTTTTCATAAAAATAATTAAATTATAATTAACTTATAAAACTAATTATTAAATTATTATCATATTGATGGATAATAATTTTAAAAAAGGAGATATTAGGAAAAGAAAGGCTTTATTATAATTGATTCAGAAAATAGCAATTGTGATATTTTTAAAATAAACTATAAATTCCGTTATTCTAAGCCTTTAACCCTCCGATGTGAGTGCCGTTGGATCAGATGACATCCATTTTGAGATGATTAAACATATTTCAACAGAATTTCCGGACTCCTCGAGTAAGGCAATCGTGCTTGCCTTTCCAAAACTAAGAAAAGATTCAAATCCCAAATAATTCTCGTCCTTTGAACCAACTGTTTGTATAAAGTCCTGGGAAGGATAGTTAATGCCCGCCTTATGTTGTAACTGAAAGTAAATGATCTCCATTCCAGGACGTAGTGTGGCTTCCGAAGGAACACTTCATCTCGATCATTTAATTCGATTGGAAACTTTTGTCCAAGATGCATTACAAGCGCCTTGCGCATCTCATGTGAACGTGTGTGTACCACATAATTACACAGGATCTAGCTATTAAAAAGGTTTTAGTATGATGGGTCCCAAAGTTGTTGAGAGCAGATCAAAAACACACAAGTTTTGCCAAGTGAAGTGAATATTTGCATCGTTTTCAAGCTGATCCAGAAAATTTCCTTGCAAACTTTGCGACCCTGGATGAGGCGTGGGTCCATCATGTTTATCCAGCGACAAAGGATCCAAACAGTGGAAACACAACTCTTCTTCTCCTCCAAAGAAAACCAAGTCTATTCTTTCTGCGGGCTAGATGTTGCACCGGTTTTTCAGAATGCTGATGGAGTGTTGCCAGTGGATTACCTTCACAAAGGCCAGACGGTCACAGGAACATATCCGGCAGACTTTTCGAGGCGTTTGCGTGAAAACATTAGACAAAGCCGAAAAAAACTCAGCAAAAGGAGCCTTGTTCCACCAGGACAACGCGCCTGCTCGCTAGTCTGTCACTGCCATGAGCTGCATGAGTGCGACTTTGAATTCTTGTACTCCCCCCCCCCCATTCACCAGATCTAGCAACATCGAACTTTCAACTATTTCCAAATTTGAAAAAAATAAAATAAAATACTTACCCGGCATCCATTTCCCACCGACCCTGATGTCACTGCTGGAGTGGATACATTCCTGGAGGCCGAAGAGAAAACTTTCTTCGCATTTGGAATCAATGTATTGCAGCATCGGTGGCAAAAGTGTATTGACTCCAAAGGGGACTTTGTTAAAAGTCTCCTTTGGAGTCAATACACTTTTGCAATACACTTTTACTTGTTAAAATACAGTAATTAATAAATTTATATAAAGGATATGGATCCTTCTTATAACGTATTTTAAGGATGTGCTCTATTTCGGACCAGAAAGGATTTTATGTTACAAGCTACTTTACAAAAACAGGACTGTGTTCAGGATTCACTGTTCGTTGTGTGTACAGGATTCACCACGAGAATTAATATCATACAATTTAAGCTGTGATCAATCCTTTTATATCATTAAACATACTAACATTGCCTTTTCTCCCCCAGCATTAGTCGTAAGGTTCCTTACTCGAAAATACCTTCCTGAATATTCGCATGGTGGCACCACCTGCTACGAGCGCACTGTTTCTGTGGATGGAAAAGTTCTCCCACTTCGTGTCATTGACACATCAGGAAAGGTAAGACATTAACCGAAAGTACTTTTTTTATTTTATGTAATTTATTATCACTCAAATGTCCAGTTTGAAAAAAAAACAGTGCGTGCTCAAATGACACCTCTGTATTTAGACTACAGGTTGATCCTGAACGCCATTTTAATTATACAGTGCGCCACCAATAACTTTAATACATTATTACTTTTTTGTACTTTCATGTTTTTGAAACGCATAAAAATAATAAATAAATAAAATAGGGAATGCCAAAATGAAACATATCGTTAGTTACACAGGAGATTAATTTTCCTGTCCGTTTTTTTGTAAGAAGTATACGATACTCGCAATATACGAGAATTTCTAAATGCAGTGACGCAAGTTTGAAAAATAAACGATAGCATCAGATATTTTACAAAAAAATGGCAATTTAATGGAAATGAAGAAAAGAAAAATAAAAAATATACATAATTTTATATATTTCTAATTTAAAAAATAGAAATATATATAATTCTAATATTAATATAGAAATATATATATTTTAATATCAAAATTAGCCATTAGAAAACAGTATTAGAATAATATAGTTTGAATGAAAATTGTAACTTAAATTTTTTAATGTCGTCCATGTTTTTGGCCAACGGAAACACGAGTTAAGTTACTGTTTTTGCTGATGATATCCGGCTGGTGCTAGACTTCTTTGCATGGTGACTGCAACGGTCACTGTGTTTATTTTCACAGACTGATTTCCATCGCGAGCTTAAAAAAAAAAAAAGTATACTTAAGAGGGGAAGGAGATCCATACTCGTTCTGCCTGAGATAGGCTAATTATAACCTTTATTGAAGAAACCGTAAAAATTCGTTGTTTAGTCTCCAACAGCATTTGAGTTCCAACCTCTCAAAGAGTACAGAAGTTTCTAGAGTTGAATCCTGTAATTATATTGTTTTACATTTCTGACTGGTCATCGCGAGTAGCATAGTTATAACCGCCGTCCTCTTCACACCGGATGGAAAAGACCGGAGTTCAAATACCGTTAATGAAGCGAAGAATTTTCGTGGACCTTTTTCACAGTCGTTCTCCGGCGAGAGTTGATTGTTTTTAATCCCGGAAGGTTGGGTTTTTCATCCAGCAAACAGGCAAATCGGCCACAAAACACACCAAATTCACCTACAGAATATACATTCTCAAAAATACATGACATAACTCTTATGTAGACAATAAAAATATTTTATATCAACATAGTTCCGGAAATGCTTGGTTTCCGAGTTATTAAACCGGAATGTCTTATCTCCCGCAGGTGATTTCCTTCATCACAAGGTACTGACAGAATCTGGTGGTTTTGCATTCCGATCATGTACTCAAATCAGGAGCAAGCGGATATGCACTTTATGTACGGTTTGGCGGACGACAATGCTCTGAAGGCTCGTCGTTTGTACCACGAAAAGTTCCCAGAACGAAATTGTCCAGACAGGAAAACGTTTAAAGGAATCCATCGCCGCCTTTGTGAACATGGGACTTTTACACCTCGTGCTGCCGACAGAGGATGACCAAGATCTACGACTCCTGAAGTAGAGGGGTGGACCAACTGCCTGGCCCCGACGCTCACTGATTTAAACCCACTAGATTTCTTCTTGTGGGGCCATTTAAAGTCATTGGTGTATTCGACTCCGTTAACTGATGTGGAAACTCTCCGAAATCGAATTGTGGCAGGCTGTGAGACAATACGAAACATGCCAGGAATTTGGCATCGTCTTCGCGAGTCCATGAGATGTTGATGTGAGACCTGTATTCAGGCAGAACGTGGACATTTTGAACAATTACTATAAGGTGATGTGAACAGTTAAGTGTCATAGACAGACCTTCAAAACTCGGAAACAAAGCATTTCTGGAACTATGTTGATATAAAATATTTTTATTTTTTACATATGAGGAACTCATTCCTGGAGTTATGCCGTGTATTTTTGAGACACCCTGTATATAGTATAGTATGTATAGTATCTTATGTAGGACGGCACCTGAACGAAAGTTCATCTCCGTACCCTGTATATACCCTGTATATACAGGGTAATACAGGGAAAGTTCATACCCTGTATATAAGGCGCAATCTGTATGGAGCCGACCGGGCTAGCCGAGTGGGTAAAGTACCTGCTCGGCAACCCAAAGGTCGCGGGTTCGATTCTCGCCTCGGGCTTGGATCAAAGTACTACAAAAACCTTGGGAGGTGCAATATGGCCACAGAAGCCGATGCGCTAACAACTACCAAATCAAAAAAAAAAAATCTGTATGGTTTTAAAAAGTCGCTGATGTGCCTAAAACCGCACAAAAATCAATGAATTAACATTGTTGACTTGCAGTGAGATTGGTGTATTGTGGCTTGTACAATATTGTTGTCGAACTGGCTTATCAAGGTTAAAAAGTTTTCTAATACACTTTAATCCGATGGCTAAAATGTTGCTTGTTTTCCCAACTTACACAAACGTTATGACGGTTTCTGATTGCTCTTGATGCTTGGTTATAACTTTATAACACAAGTTGCAATTTTATAATGTTTTTAATGAATCATGCTTTTTCCAATATCATAATACACTGGTGTGCAAAATTAAGGACCAACACTACTTCTAAAGATTACAACCACAAAATCTTTACTGATGAGAGTAGATTCAGTCTCAACAGCGACTCTGGACGTCAGCTAATCTGGCGAGAGGTTGGCACACGGTATCACCCCGCAAACATCACTGAAAGGGATCGATATGGCGGTCGAAGTGTTCTCGTCTGGGGAGGCGTTATCTTCGAGGGACGTACACAACTCCAGATACTGGAAGGCGTTACTGTAACCGGTGCACACTACTGTACTGAGGTAATCCTTCCTCATGTGCGTCTGTTCCGAGGTGCTGTTGGCCCCGAGTTCGCGTTTATGAATGATAACGCCACACCCCATCGCACTGCAGCTGTTGATATGCTTTTGGAAAGTGAGGACATTGTTCGTATGGATTGGCCTGCCCGTTTCCCTCGATCTAAATCCCATCGAACACATATGGGACGCTCTGGAGAGACACCTAGTGGCACGTCCACACCCACCAGAAAATGTTCCCCAGCTGAAGATGGCGCTGACAGAGGAATGGACGATGTTACCGCAAGAACTTATCAAAAACATTGTTCTAAGTATGGACAGGCGGTGCAAAGCATGCACTGACATTAGGGGTGGCCATATCTCCTACTGAGGACCACCTCTTCCCTTTATTCCATCTTTGGCAGTGATGCATCTGTATCATGGCAGCCAGTGCTATGTTGCCATTTTTGAATAAGGCCCCTCTGTACCGTTTTGTTTCTGTTGTTGTGTCAGTGTTGTTTCCTTCATCATTTCTGAACCTCATGAGGTTCCTTTAGTATGCTTTTCCCATATCCAGGCCACTCCTATGAGAAGCTACACGTGAAAGCCTAACCGGTCCTTAAATTTTGCACACCAGTATACTAAGGTCTGACATTTTTAATTCTGCCGAATATTATTAACTCATCTATATTGTTAGATCCATTTGGTTACTAGGAAAATGTTGAAGATCTTAAAAATGTTTTTATGAAACTCCAAGCATGAAAGATATTTGAACCTACAGTACTGTGAGTGGATATAAGGTTGAGAAGCGAGAAGGCACTTTATACTGGACTTGAATTTCTGTAAATTATAAATTTCGGGAAATACACATGAAGGAAGGTTGTTCCAAGGAACTGAAATAGAAGGGATAAATGAAAAAAAAAAATTAAAAGTTCAGTCCGATAAGTTTGGAGTTGGAAGTGAATGGTTGAGACGTGTTCGGACTGGTTTAAAAGAGAGAGGTGGAATTAAAGATCCCATCCATTGAAGTCTCTACAGAAAAGAGATATAACAGAAATTTATACTCAGCACAGTGGAGAATGAAAAATTCCTGGGAATAATTTCACACTAAGAGATGAAGTTCTCTGAGCAGTCCAGACAGACTGACAGGGCAGTGAGACGGACAATGGAGAGACATCGTAACAGATGGGTCAAAAATAATGTAACTGCCCTTTTTTGAATAGAATCTGGTACTTGTGAAATTATGAAGGCATGAACCTCTCAAATGTGCTAACAGCATTCTATAGCAAGATTATGTGCTATTATGTGCTCTTTGGTCGGTTTCCTGGACGAAAAACTCGAGTTTCCGAGAGATAACATTATGCAACCCTAGTCTGGAAAACCTCCTGAGCTACATTAGGAAAAAAAGACTATAAAAATTCCTTGCATCATTGACGAGATTCGAACGCATGCCGTTTCCACTCCTTTGTAGAAGGCTGGTGATTGTAAACACTGTGCTTCTCGCAAGTGCTCCATATAAGATTGAATTCGAGATTTGTCGAGAGTCTCTAACAGCTGTTCAAAAGAAAAGTAACGCTGAAAGCTTTTTTCATTGCAGATGAAGCATTATTTGGATGATCCCTAATAAAAATATGTGATTTTGTCTTGAAATCCAAGTGTCACTGGGCATGACCATAGAAGTAGTAGCCTCGTTTTTTTTTTATAGAAAGAATACAATTAACTTCAATTCCTTTTAAAACTCAGTCCTACGTTTTCTTTGCCCCATTTGAGAAATATCGAAGATCGGTGATTAAGAACTGGTAGTAATGGATATAATTGGCAGTGATAGCTGTTTATACACGGAAACGTTTCTCAAACTGGAAGTGGAAATGTCGCGTGCTGTCATCAGCAAAACTATGGACAGGATTTCCAGTCAGTGGAAGAAGGTCATTAATATAAAAAAAAAGGTAGAGAGTGAGAGAAAAAACTAAACCCTGGGGAACACTAGCATTAGCGGATAAGTCAGAAGACAGAAAGCCACCATCACCCACAGGGAGAGTAACAGAGAGAGAGAGAGAGAGAGAGAGAGAGAGAGAGAGAGAGAGAGAGAGAGAGAGAGATTTCACAGGAGAAGAGACCGTTACCAAGCTGTGATCTAAGATGCTTAGAAGACCATTAACATTTACTGTGTACTTTGATATAATTCTTTTATAATCTCCCACCAAACGGAGAGGGGTGGAGGTTGTAAACGTGAAAAATTATAGCGAAATTAAGGAGATAAATAAATACTCTTATATAAAGGAAATGACATGATTGAAAAAAGAAGGAAAACTACAAAATGTCAGTAAAACGGTAAGTCTCACTTCAGACAAATTTTATTCTAAATAAATTATATAACGGACTAGAAGAGAAATAAGAAACTCCAACAAGATTATGGGTTATCAAAAGTGTTGTATGTGCGGAGGACTATCTGGTATTCTAGCAAAAAAAGTAAATAAGTCAAAACAGTAATCCAAACGAGAAAATGATGAATAGAAATTATACACATTATCCAATTTCCCATTCTTGAAAAACCAAACGACACAAGGATGATTAATTGGCCATGAGGCAGAAAGGATCCATTAAAGAAGATTCCATCTCAAAGTTATGATATTAGGTGCCTAGAGGCCCACTAACATGGACCGCGTACTTTGAAGAATTTTTGGCGAGGAAACCATCAAGATTGTTGGACGTGTGTACGTCTGGTTCTCTGGTAAATAAACAAGTTTTGAGATCATTAATATTCGCAAAAGGTCTAACATTTCGATCAGCTGGATCTATGTAACTTGGAAACTGAGACCAGTTGAAGATGAGAACATTAAAAACAACAAGAAAGTTCCCTCACTGTTAGGAATGTTAGATTGGTAAATCAAGTTTCAACAAAAGGAAGTGAAATAGTTCCAGGTGATTTATAGAGTTTTATCTTTAGGATAAACTTCGCTCTAAAAGAACAATAAAGTTATTGCTCATAATAATAAATTCCCTTTACTGGTCAAAAATGAAAGTCGCGTATAATTGGGGACCTACCCTGGACAGCAATATGTCAGAGAACTTCTGATTTACTAAATTTAAACTGCTCTGTGCTGAATGTCTTAATTTTCTAACATTTATTTGCAGTAGTAGCTAGAGGGGGGAGAGCGCAATGGGATACATTCACAGATCTTGGAAAACGTTAAGTTGTTAACAAGGTAAAAAGTAGGCACTGATGTGATTCAATTCTCTAAAATTTCTGCATACATTTTGTTACTAAATTGTAGGCAAAATCTAGTAACAAAATCGAGATACTGTATATCCTTATTTAAATGAATAATCTGGAAATATTCTGCATCATTTTATTAATAAATGTTAACAGCCCGTATCTTTCCATTAATGGATATTCTCTTATTATTCAAGGTGTCAATATTTTATTTAATTCTGGATTCATTAATAATTATATTAAAACAAATAAAAATGGGGAAAAAATGGCTTCAGCGCATCGAAGAAAAATGGCTCATTCCAGTACTTATCGCTACCTGCCAGCAGCGTTATTTCTCTTTTTTATTTCGTACATAATTCGATAAAAAAAAAACTTTGAAGCTTGATGATTTATTACTGCAGGTTGATATTTTGCAGCGATAATTTTTCCAGTAGAGGGAGTAATTTTTAATACTTGCCCACGCGTTTTATGAAAAACAGCCCGACTTGTTTGTTTTGATTTGCAGATAGGGCGAAGTCTATGATTAAATTAATACATTTTACACTTGATTGCTCTGCACAGAAGAAATTCATGGAAATCATAAATTAAAATCAAGAATACTGATACGAATTACCAGTTAATAAATGCTTCATCCGGTAGCCTCATATATTGAACATCCCCAGCAGAAAAAGTTACGTTGGAAAACAGGGAATCTAGAAAATTCTGTTTTTTCTAAACATAAATTTCCATTAAAATTACAGGAATGATTAAGAACATTCCGTTGATCGCTTAATGCATTTAGCGGCTATTGAAATATCGCCACCCCCTAATACAGCATTGGGACTTTCTCCACCACAGATAACGACATTAACATGCAGTTGCTTTGGGTGTCACTTGCTTAAGAAACATAGTCAGAGCTACACTGGTCTACCAAATGTCATGGGACACTTGTAGTTCTGAGCAAAACATGTACCTTATTCAGAGATTGTAAAACTGCTTCACTGCATCTTAGTAAATTTTCTAGCTTGACTTAAGTGAAAGCTTTCTATGCGGTTCCCCGTGAAAAGCTACTTTATTAAGTGAAGAAAATTGGGATTACCAGTAAAATCCTTCAATGGAACTGGAACAGAGAGCAGTCATAAACGGATATTTCTCAGGGTGAATGGGTGTATCAAGAGAAGCCCTTCATGAATCAGTGTTGGGATATCTTAAATAAATTAAAACTGCACTAGTCATTAGTGGTATTTGAATAGTATTTTACAGAAAAACTGCTAGATCAAATTCTGTATCTTCTATTTCAAAATTTTGCTGCTCTGCTTTGACAATTGACCAGGAGGGTAGCTGTTCGATTGACTAGTCATTCTTATAATGCGTGGGCTACGTATTTGTATGTTTAAAAAGCCAATGATATAAGAATTCACAGGTTAGTATGAACTCACGACAGGTTTGTCTTAAATGAAGCCTTAGCACTATATTAATAAGTTATTTGCTTATTCTATTATAAGAACATCCTTGTGATATATGAATTATTGTTCTAGGAATCCTTTACCAGCCTGAAAGAAAAACAGATCTTGGACAATGCCGATGGGTACATAGTAATTTATTCTATTACTGATAAAAGAAGCTTTCTGAAAGCCCGAGAATTGATGAGGTTATTGCATGAGGATTACGGATCCAGTGGTCACATGGCAATGGCACTAATAGGAAACAAGGAGGACCTTTTGCATTTAAGGTATAAACAAAATAGATCTGGTAACGGTGTTTATTTTTGCATGATTCTTTTTGTAGAGTATAATCAGCAAAAGCGTGTACTAATGCAATCCTATAAAAACAAAAACCAAGTTTTGCTGCATCCTTTTTCTGGAAGTCTAACAACTTTCAGGAATCTGACTTAATTTCACGAATGTTATGCTTATGTATTATTACCCAGATTACCTATATATTATTCCTTTGAGATTGTATCCGTGACAATTTGTCATATTACCTATGACGTCTTAATAATGACTCCAGCAAAAATGTTTGCTACAGTTACAGAAAATAACTGCACTCACAAGTGATGAGAACAATTATTTTTCTTCCATTTATTTATTAATTAACCGCGGGGCAGATTCAAGGCATGTACTGGAGTTCCAATGTACACAGGCATCACGTTGCAAACATAGGAGCGCCTGGACCAATAACAATAACTTTCGATATATATATATATATATATATATATATATACTCAATATTGAGTTCATATACTCAATATGAACATATTGAGCCTTATTTACCACTCACATAGCTATTCAGCCAACCTACGTGAATATAATTATTATTCATTATTATTGTTTGTACGTCATATTTAATTATTTATATACATCTCTATCCTTGTTATTTCATAATTTAATTATAAATTGTTTCATGTAAGATGCACTGGATTACTAAAACATTTCTCATCATTGCTCGAAAGTGTAAAAATCTTTCGCCCCAATAAATTCTGTTCTGTGTGTGCAATTTTTTTTTCTAACTAAATTACAAAGGCGTTCCCTCACGGATATTCGGAAAACTTACCAATTACACTTTGGCTGTCCTCTACGTAACAAGAATAGGGTAGACACCATATGTTATTTGTACCTCTCATTCCATTGGATTACGTGACTGGTTGAGCAAAAGGAAAAAGGTCTGTACTGTTTGCCATACCCATGATATAGAGGGGGCCGCCAAAAGAGCAGGATGGTGATTCACATAACGTTTTTAAATGTGAATGTAACTGAATTCCCAGCAAACAATAAGCAAAAGATTGTTCATCCGGACCTGAATTCAGCGATGAGACCAATCCATCACTTTCACAGTATACCAATTCCGGTACCTCTACAGCATGGACTAGATTCTTTAGAAGATTAAATGGAATGCGACGAGGGTGTGACTGGCGGAGACCTGAGAACTTCAGCCGATCCTGAGTACACATCCGACGAAGAGACATCAGAGTCGGAGCTGTTTACCTAAGTTAAGTCTAATGACCTCGTTAAAGATCTAGCCCTGTCCAACAATAAAGATCCTTTGACAGATCCAAGTCTTCTAGCCTCGAGACTAGAGCAGAAACACTTGGTTAAGAAAAACTCCAGAATGTGTCACTGTCAAAAAGCAATCCAAGTTTTGTTGACATTGTTTACGGTAAACGATAATTTCTACTATTGTCATTGCATGAATGGAATTTTTAGGGAAACTATTAGAAGTACACATCTGAATGAGGCCTCTTCGACTATCCACAGATGTTATCTTACATAACGACAACTTAAAGTCATCCATCCTCATTGCCCACGCTATTCATCTAAACGAGACATACTCTAACATGACGAAAATACAGCACTCATTAATGGAATATCTGTGATTACCTCAAAGTATGCTAATGGCACGCAACGATGGTTCACAAAATGATGTTTCCTATGTTTATGGGACAGCCAGTTGTACAGTGAACCATTACATCAGACGTGAGTGGCCTTGAAGCATATATGAGCCAGTAATGAAGATTTTCCTTACACCTCTGTACAAAAAATATCGCTTGAAAGGTTTTGTAAAAGTGATGAGCAAGATGAATTTGAGAGGATATCATTACTTAAATTAGAAATTTGTGAAGGTCAGTGCTGTGAAAGTGGGAGTCTTTGTAGGCCCTCAAATCAGTGAGCTGCTTCCACTACGTTCCGAACAGTATACCAAAAATAAAATCATCCGCACAACATTTTTTCATATCTGTTTCACACAATAGTGTTCTCTATTATTTTAATAAGTGTGATGGGTTTAAATTATAAAAGTGAAAAAATGTAATTGTAACCAGTGTCTTGTTTTTTTAATGAAGTAGAGTCATGTTAATGAACTTGTATACCAATATTATAATAGGGGTAATACGAAACTACGCGTGCTTGTAAAAAGCCGATTACATATTTGAAATTAGCGCATAAAAGTATGTTTACATCTTTGATGGGGAAAAAGTTGAACAGCATAATTAATACAGTTAATTAGATATTTTTTAATTTTATTTTACTAATATATTGAAATGCTCATTCCGCTTTTGAGCAGAAGAAAATGTACAAGAAATTAGTAATTTTGTAGCACGCTGCAAATCTGTACCATTCAAATGTCACAATCATTGACCATGGATACTTGCATAGCACGTTTATTTACACATTACAGGCTACTCAGCGCAATTACAATGTGTAACATTAATTACTGTGACACTGGAAAAAAAGGGTCTAATGAAAACAGCAAATTCAAGACCAGTTTGTTTCTTTATTTACAGTACTTTCTGTCATTTTACCACTTTTATAAGATGGTATTTCCATAATACGAAACTTAATTTTGAAAGTAGTACTCGATCTGAAGAATAAATCTGAAGAATAAATAAAAATTCATGTACACATTTGAGGCCTCGAAGGTTAACTTTTGTGTCTCTTAAGGTTACTAAGCGTGGTCACCCCTGCTAGTCTCACAATCTGCCGATTCAATTTTAAAGCGTGGTAATATAGTAATTGCGCTACTGTCTGCGTGTATCACAGGAAGAGAATTATGATAAAAGAGGAAACTCGAATTATTTAAATAACATTAATATGAGATGAAATGGCAGTCGCAACTCTTAAGAATAATTGTGTAAATAAATAAGAAATACATAATTCTGGATTGAGAAACGATGTGTTTATGTCTCAACTATTGCTTACTCGCAATCGAATAATCAACCACCCCCAAAGAATACATAGTGCTAAGAGAAAGTGATTCGAAATTTATGCACACGTGGATAGCAAACAGATTTTTTATAGTCTGTGGAATTGTAATGCATAGAGGATTCGCTATCTGCACGTATACATAAGCGATACCTTTTCTCAACAGCTGGACATAAAATGATGCATTTATACGCAATTCTTATTGTCTTCTTCCACAAACCGAGTAATGTTTTCCAGATTTATAACTGGGCACTTCAAGTTATCCCCACATGAAAAAGTACGAGGTGTAATGAGCTTTTTCGGCGTTCTTTACACCGTTCAAGATTTCAGTATTTAGATTAGCATGGGCATTCTTGTGAAAGTCCTACTCTGCTGAAAGTATATGCTTGCTGGATTAATGAAGTTTCTGTCTTAACGAAGATTCAAATTTGCACTTTTTGATGTACTATTCAAGCTGTCGTGAACCAACTCCCAACCATGCATTCGATTCACGCCAGTGATCTATCAAGGCCAATGACCACCACCAAATAGGTTTCCCTATACGTTATAGTTGATGCGCCAACCCAGAGATCGGATGGAAGGGGTGAATGTAAGAAATAACACAAGGACAACTAAATTACACATAAATATCTCCCGTTAAGTTTAAACTCAAAATGGTCAAGGTTGCATGGAAGTATGAATCAAGTGACACGTGATATGATTAATTCAGATACCCTGAAGATGCACCAGTGTCAGTAAAATAAAAACTACTTATTCCCCCTCCTTCCCAACGTGGGGGAAAACGTATACTGGGTCCGTGCAACTCGCAAGAATGATTAGTACTGCTAGACAAAACGCTTTACCTTTTTAGGGTAAAACAGCTTCGGGAATTCATGAAGTACACAAACTATAGCCAAGGTCACACAACCTTGGCTACAGCCAATATACAAAAATCCCCATGACCAACCGAATCGAAAATAATGGAAAACCCCTCCTCTTCTTTAAAAATCAACCTAATAAGATACAAACAACCGGTAATATCAATCATAAAATTAAAAAGTAACGTCAATGTTACCTGAACCTGATAGCAACACAAGTTAATTTCTTCTTCAGTGAAGCAGGAATTCGTAGCACACTTTCCAGGACACACGAAATCAGTAAATGTACAGATTTCACACGAACATTTTGGTAAGAATCACCAAATACAACTATAGATTAAACAGCAGAACCAGTTAAACTGAAAATGAATAATAAGATAACAATTCCACTTCTTAACAGATCTTGAAGACACGCACACTTTTAGTCGGACAACGGCTGTAGAACCTCAGCACGCCCACATTCGTACGTTGCAAAGAAGTTAGAAGAACAGGCGCAAAATTACAAAGTGATTCCAATCTTACGCCAGCCGATGGCTATGCGTACACAAATGAAAAATGCCTTTGCAGAAATCATGCTGAGCCACTACAGTACAATACTCTGCGAAAGCAGAAAAATAAACAGGAAATCTGCGTAACAGAAAACGCAAACACCGCTTAGCAGCACACGTTTAATATTTAGGATAATTAAGTATGTTTTCACAATATACTGTACACACGGTTCAAAAATCTTAAATGGAATCATGCATAACAGCCTAGCCCAAGAAGAAGCATTGAGAAATTTCTTAATATGACAAGAAAGAACATGCAGTTTAACAGCGGCAAGAAATTTCTTGAGAAGAAAGTATGGAAAATCTCATACACAAAATATGAGATTTTTATATACTTTAAATATTTGAAGTAGTTATTGTCGGTGACTTTATTCTCATGGGAAATATATTCTGCAGATTTGCTTAACAAGTACAGGTCAATGTTGAAAAAAAGTGTTGAGTTATGGTTAAATTTGAAAGTGTCTGCAATTCTGCTCAGACACGATAGGAGGGAGTATATGATGAGCGCCTTGTCAATAAATTCGGCCCTACAGGGATTGTGCAAAGCTCATGGGGTAGAATGGGATACACTTAAATAGAAAGGGTGCAAGAATATTTGCTGACACTATCGAGGCATTGCTAGGTGGGTCGGAAAACTGCTAGCTTGGGGGGGGATTCACAGACTAAAAGATTAACAGTAGCCGCAGGCAGAGGTTAAAGTGATTCTTGCACTGCTTCTATTGGAATGAGCAGCGGCCTGGAGGGTGCAGTGTTGGGGATTTCAGGGACTGATGGGAGTCATTATGGAACAAATAAATACATGGGCTCTGTTAGGGTAACTAAGAGTAAGAACACGTGCATGTATACTTGCATGTACACGTAGGAGTATAGTAAATAAATTTGTGTAACATTCGGGAGTACAATGTGTACAGAAAGAATAGACAAGATAGGAAGGGAGGAGGGGTTATGTTGTTAGTTAAGAAACACATAAAATCTAAGGCAGTGCATCCAGATGACATTGGTGGACAGTGCAATGTTGAGTCAGTTTGTTGAGTCCTCGTGAGTAGCACTGTTGGAAGGATCGCCATTCTCCCCACACCGGATGAAAAAGACCTGAGTTCGAATCCCGTCGATTACTGGAGAAAATTTTATGAGTCTTTTTCACAAGGTGGCTGAGTTAGTCCGTCTCAGGAAAGGGTAGCATGGTTTTCTTTTTCCCGGAAACTCGGGATTTTCGTCCAGAATACAGAAAATCGACCTCAGAACAATTTACAGAGAGCAATACACGGAGAAATATGGCCTTAGTCGCCGATGCCCTTAACACCCAATAACAACAACATAAGCACTGGAAAAGCACGATGTGTTGTAGGCCTAATGAGTCTGATGAGTACAACGAACAACTGTACAGAGAAATAGAGCGGACTAGTAAAGCAGAACGTTTTATAATGGAAGATTTTAACTTCCCAGATATTGACTGGAACTTGTGGGTTGGTCACTCGAACACTAGCAACACTTTTGTGGATTTATTGAATGATTCTTTTCTACAGCAGCATGTTTGAGAGGCAACCAGAGGGAGTAATACTCTTGATCTGATTACCAGCAGTGATTATTCATGCAGATAAAGGAACCACTAGGTAGCAGTGATCAAGTGTACTGAAGTGGGATTTACTTAAAAATGTAACTAACATCAGGGGTAAAGGGAATGGTATTTGTTTCGTAAAGGTAACTACAGTGGTCTCACACAGATTTTAAATTCTATACAGTAGAAACAACTGATGGTGTTACCAACAGGAGATTCTAAATGGAAAGCATTCAAGGAATTAATCTTGGAAGCTTCTATACTTTTCATACCAACTAAGCAATACTGTTCAATGTTTAGGCCTAAATAGATGTCAGAACTAATGAGACTTGTGGCAAGAAGAAAAATGCATTGGATGCATATCAATTATCAGGTGACACAGACGCCTATGGCAGATATAAGCTAGTCTCTAATCTAATCAAGTCACAAAGGAAATTAGGCAAGCGAAGGCAGATTACGAGAAAAACAGCAAAGACTTCTTTACTTATGTAAACAGTAGAAAGAAAGGGATGAATCAGATTGGTACACTTGATATCAATGGTTCGACTGCTGATGATCCTACTCAGGTAGCTAACAAAATGAATGCGATGTTTTGCATCTACATTCACACATGAGGAATTCTGCAGAAAAGTGGAGGCCAGAAATTAATCAAACTCTAACTGGGCATTAAATGATTTTGTAATAACTGAGAGCAAAGTGGAGGAAGAATTGTTGAAGTTAAACATAAGAAAAGCACCTAGGGTGGATGGGATTTATCCAATTATATTAAAGGAAGCAGCAAAGTTTGTGTTTTTTTTTTTTTTTTTTTGGTAGTTGTTGGCGCATAGGCTTCTGTGGCCATAATACACCTCCCAACATTATTGTAGTACTTTGATCCAAGCCCGAAGCGGGAATCGAACCCGCGACCTTTGGGTTGCCAAGCAGGCACTTTACTCACCCGGCTAGCCCGGTCAGCAGTTTGTGTTTGTTTACTTACAAACCCTAAGCCATAATTGAGAGCGTCCTTGGATTCAAGGAAGGTCCCCACGGACTGGAGATTTGCAAATGTATCCCCAATTCACAAAGGGGAACAAAGAGTGACATGAATAATTGCTGATCTGTTAGTTTAACTTCTGTTCGGGGAAAAATGACGAAGTCACTGGTTAAAGATGCATTGCAGAATCATCTAGACAAGACTGTAGTTATAGTTCACGTACAGGGGAAGTCTTGCCTGACCAATTTGATTGGATACTATGATGCAGTCACAAAGGAACTGGATGCAAAATATAATTTTGATATCATATACTTGGATTTCAGGAAAGCTTTTGATACTGTTGCACATGGAAGACTGCTGTAAAATTTGAGCAGTATGGCATTAAGGACATGTTGTTGCTATGGATAAGAGGATGGTCGAGTGGGAGAAGACAGATAATGATAATTAATGGCCACTGTTCTTCGCGAACTAATGTTATTAGTGGAGTCCCCCCCCAGGGTTGGGTGTTGCGCCCATCGTTGTTTCTATATTTATCAATGATATTGATGCAGTATATAAGGCTTAATATCCAAGTCCGCAGACGATACGAAGGTTGGCAGGGTTGTTAATGACAGTATGCTACTGCAGTAGGGTCTAGAAAAGTTGGTCAGATGGGCTGAGAGGTGGCAACTGAAGTTTAACATTGACAAATGCAAAGTACTGCATATGGGTAGCAGTAACTCCAGAATAATGTACCAAGTGTGCTTTACTAAATTCAGGGTAGTGGGATATGAAAAAGACAAGAAGTTTTCTGAGCAGTGTAGCCAGGTGGCAGAGCAGCTCATGGGTCTTGTCAATGATATACAGAAATTTTGCTAGCAGCTATTAGGAAGTGATCAACCCTTTGTATAAAGCAATGGTCAGACTACACCCTGAGTACTGCATACAAGTCTGGATGCCTCGTTTTAGGAAAGATGCAGAGCTGCTAGGATGAGTACATAGAAGGGAAACGAGATTTGCGAGGATAACAAAGGGTTGCTCTTATCAAGAAAGGCTTAAGTTATGCAAATTGCAGCGGCTGGAGATTAGGCACCTGCGAGATCTGACTGAAGTGTATAATGCCTTGAATGGTTTGAGCAAGCTCGATGCTGATGGGAGCTTGTGGTAGCAGCTTTGCACTTGCTGGTTATGTACATATGTATATAGATTAGATTACTTGTGCAGAGACATTTTCTCGGCATATTCATTAATTACTGTTTAATACTTAACTTATTATTTTGATTTGTTATACTTAGATTTAAATTTAGAATTGCTTTTGATTTGGTTAACTAATTTATTTGTACAGTATTTATTGGTTTTGCCTTGAGTGAGTTCTGTTTGTCTCTTTGTGTTTTGTATATTTGTTTCTGCATTTCTTCTGGTTGACTATTTCTGTTAATTTCTTGGTTGACTGGTTTTTCAGCTAAGATTTTAATTACTTATTTAGTAAATATTGTATAGTTTACTCTCTGCTTATGCAGTGTAATTTGTTAATGTTTACTGCTATGTTTCATATCGGTGACATAAGTATTTATTATTTATCTTAATTTATTCTTTTAAGTGGCTATCTAATAGCCACTTGTACATTACCTATATTCTTTCCTTGAGACTTTTCTTTTTCCCCTTGTCGGTGCAGGTTGGGCTTCCTTCCCGGCTAGGAGAATCTTTCTTTCAAAATTACAAGCCTTCGGGCTTCAAAATTTTACCTCCTCAAGTTCTCTCGCTTGTTAGATTTTCCAACTAATGTTTTCCTCTTTCCTATTTCTTCTTTTTCCTGAGAGAGTGTTTTGCTCTCTTTTCTTCTTCTACTTTCTCCTCCCTATTCCTTATTTATTATAACCGGGATTCCACTTGTTGGAATCCCACTTAGTGTAATTTAGATAGTTCCTGGAGCGCCTCCACGTGGCTAGGGACGAGAGTCGGGATGCAGGTAGCTTGCTCCCTGCCTCCCGGCTGCTAAGACTCCAGGGCCGGCAAACAACAACCATCACACACACACACACACACACACACACACACACACACACACACTTGCCGGCTATAAATAACCTACAGATGCTACAGCGGTATATAGGGGTAACCCTGGAGGCTGCAATCAATACAAGAATACCTCGTCCCTTGTTACTCCTCAGGGATCCGTTCTTGGCCCTGTTTGCTGGAACGTGGTCCTTGATGGATGGCTAAATGCCCCTCATGATGATATTGTCAACATTGCCTACGCCGACGATCTTGCCTTGCTTGTCCCTGGGAATTCTCGTCTTGAATTGGAAATTAAAGCAAACCGCATCTTGGATGATCTTCACATGTGGTGTTCCCTCCATAAACTCTCCATTTCAGTCCCTAAAACTAAACAGGTTCTTCTGAAAGGCCTACTGAATCGTAATCGCCCCCCCTGTGGTTAAAATTCTAGACCAGGCTGTTAAATTGGAAAGTGAATATAAATACCTTGGGGTGGTGATTGATGATTGTTTATCTTTCATTCCCCATTGTAAGTACCTTGGGCAGAAAATCCGTTCTGTTACCGGCTGGCTGTTGCGTCTTGCCCGTTCCCTCTGGAATCTTAAGTTATCTTCTCTTGGTCTTTACTACAAGTGTCTCTTCATCCCCATCGTCTGCTATGGTGCCGGTGCTTGGGCCTTCAGAATTCTTAATTCAGTGGTCTAAAAATACCTTCTGCAGGCGCAGCGGTCTTTCCTTCTGTATACTTGCAGGGCATGTAGAACTGTTTCTACTGATGCCCTGCTTGTTATTAATGGTCGCCTCCCTATCTACCTGGAAATTATATTGCATTTCTTGTCTTACCATAGGAAATCTCTCTCTCCTGCCTCGGTGAAAGATTTTGCAAATAATTATGAGAACTCTACAAATGTTGAGCTGGCCAGGCTTTCCAATCTTGCTTTGGAAGAGTGGCAACACTCTTGGGATGATTCCTCTCTCGGCAGAGTCCCACACTCTTTCTTTCCTCGTGTTGTCATTCAAGATAAAAATTTTAACTGGCTTCAACTTGGGCTATTTCCCACTTTCTTAATCACTGGACATAGAATTAATTCTCGTTCGTATAGTTTTGGACTTGTCCCCTCTCCTCTTTGCTCTTGTGGCTCTGAGGAGACGGTTGAACATATTGTCCTACATTGTAATTTATATGTGGATTTAAGACAGCAATTGTGTATCTGTACAAATTTATATAATTTAGATGATTTTTACGCCTTGTTGGGTCGGCGGACTCTCTTTCTGCCTTCTCTTCTTTTGCTAATAATGTCTTCCGGAGAAGATCGGCTTTATCAAGGAATAACCCTTGATTTTGTTACATGTTCTGTAAATTTTTGTTCTCAATATTTATATATATTACTGTATTCGTTTTTTTTTTTCCCTCTGAGAGGAGGTTCTTCCTTGCCTAAATTGCCTTGTGTTTTGGACGCAGAGTTTTTGCGTCTTTTCCTGGAGACTTGTTTCAAGTTTCGCCTGGCCGTGTGGGAGAGATGACCTCGCCACTCCCACTTCGAACTCTGTCCGGGCTGCCTGAAATGATTTTCTGTGTTAAATTGTATGTACTGTAATTATCTTGTTAATATCATGGTTCTTTTGTTTGATTTGCTGTTTGCTCTCAAAATTGAGAGTAACTGATTTTATAGGGTTTTTGAATCAGCAGTCGTTAATCTTAAGTGTTTATCTAATACATTACTTGTGTAGTTAGTTCATGATTATGTTGAAGAGAGTTTTTCTCTTCCTGTGTTGTCTGCTTGGCTCTGAGGAGTGGGATGGACCTCTCCCTGCTCCCTCAGATCCAACCTTCTGTTGGTTGTTCTGGTTGAGTGAGATGATTTTCCTCTCTAGACTGTTTTACTGCTGGAGTTGCTGGCTGCTTCTCTTTCTGCTTGTGTCTTGATTTAATTTTGTTTTCCTGCGAGGCTGATTATTTGTTGTATTTTTCTTTCCTGCCTGACTGCAGCTGCAATCAGTTGGGATTTTGCTAGTACCATATAGTTCTTGGTCTAGCATTTTTAGTTGTAAACGGGTTTTTGGTTCTGAGGAGTGGGATGGACCTCTCCCCGTCCTCTCAGATCCAATTGCTTTGTTGGCTGACTGGTTGGAGGCGTTGTTCTCCTCTTCCAGTCTTGCTATTATTTTTCTTTTCTACTGCCAGTTGCAGTGGAAATGTATAGTTTTAGCTTTTGTTCAGCCCTGCAGGTTGAGTTGTTTTTTAATGCTTATCTATGCATTATTGTTAATACTGCGTATCTTGTTATTTGAGACAGTTTTGCTTTTCGCAGCTTGTGTAGCAGCTTTGCACTTGCTGGTTATGTACATATGTATATAGATTAGATTACTTTGTGCAGAGACATTTTCTCTGCATATTCATTAATTATTGTTTAATACTTAACTTACTATTTTGATTTGTTATACTTAGATTTAAATTTAGAATTGCTTTTGATTCGGTTAACTAATTTATTTGTACAGTATTTATTGGTTTTGCCTTTGGCATACCTTTGCCTTGGGTGAGTTCTGTTTGTTGGATTATTGTTGCTTGTAATTAATTGTCTCTTTGTGTTGGAATCACACTAAGTGGGATTCCAGCAAGTGGGATTCCACTTGTTGGAATCCCACTTAGTGTAATGTAGATAGTTCCTGGAGTGCCTCCACGTGGCTAGGGCCGGGAGTTGGGGCGCAGGTAGCTTGCTCCCTGCCTCCCGGCTGCTAAGACTCCAGGGCCGGCAAATAACAACCATCACAACACACACATATACTTACACACACACTTGCCGGCTATAAATAACCTACAGATGCTACAGCGGTATATAGGGGTAACCCTGGAGGCCGCAATCAATACAAGAATACCTTGTCCCTTGTTACTCAGACTACATACATGAGCATAAATTCAAATTGAGGAAGGATGGTTGCAGGACAGATGTGTGTTAGTTTGCCTTCAGCCAGCAGGTGGTTGACTGTTGAAAAAATGACCATAAGGTATTATAGAAGTGGGTAGTTTGAATAAATTCAAAGAAGAACTAGACAAATTATTGGAGATGGACAGATGATATGGGAAGGTTTTTTTTTCCAGCTGATGCTTTATAAGCTTGCTATCTTGCGTCATTTGCCCCTATAAATAGTAAAATAAAAACTTAGATTCCTCTGATCCTAAGATGTCCATTAAAAATACAAATTAAAACTATCAGTTATTTAATCAAATCAATTAATATTTATTAAAAACATACTACTTAACATACCTCATTCTAATTTTGTACTTTCTAGAATTAGTCAATTTGTATGATTTCAGTTTCATGATTTTTATTGGTATGCACCAAGAAAATTCATCCTATATATATTAATATGTGTGACTTGTATTTTCTCTTCCTCAACACATCTCATATTCTTTCAACAGAAATGTAAATACTCTGGAAGCACAAAGGGTTGGCCTCATCTATCCTCGATGTACATTCCACGAATGTTCAGCAGCACGAGAAGCAGATAACGTTGAGCAAGCATTCCAGGAATTCTTCAGACAGGTTGGACTTGTTATTGATTTTGTTCTGTGAATGACCACGAAAGATGTATTTTTATACTTATTGTTTTCCCAAATGAATGGTCTGATATGTTTATCAAACAAATGTCATAGCATAATGTGTTTGATAAACATATCAGACCTATGCATTTAATTTGTCATAATAATATGAGCATGTTTCATGCAAATAAGTAGTAACTTATTAGCCTTGTAATAACACGTTACCTGCATTTTTCAAAAGAGGCTTAATAAAAGTTAACTACAAACAACTTAGGTTAACGATTGTTCCAACTTTCATCAGTGAAGTTTAGTTAAATACATTACATAAAACTAATTATATATAATTCAGGATTATTCTGGATTTAAAAAGGAACTGCTTCTTGAAGCAGCTGAACTGAAACAAAGAAGCTTTTATCCTGCAGAATCCTGCTGATTTGAGGACTCACAAAGATTCCCTTTTCATTTTCGTGGCACTGATCTTTGGAAATCTCTCATTAAGTAATGAAATTTTCTCAGAATCATCTTGCCCATCATTTTCACAGAACAATGTTTAATGTCAAGTTTAATGTGAAGGTGGAGGAAAATTTTCATTGGCTCCACTAATGGAACAAACTGCACACTCTTTATTACTGGCTCATATATTCTTCTTTGATGCCAGCCATGTCTGATGTAATGGTATGTAGTAGAACAGCTATCCCATAAACATAGGAAACAATGTTTTGTGAACACCCCCCCCCCCGCATGCACATTGGCATACCTATGACGCTGCTGAAGTCACTGCTGACATTCCATTAAGCGCTGTATTGAATTTCTTCAAGTAGTGCCTTTATATAATTTGTATATTCAGATGACCCAAGCGTGCAATGGGGATGGATGGCTTTAAGCTCTCGTTATGCAAAACAGCTTTGAAACTTTGCTGTAAGGAGTCGATAAAGAAGCAACATTCAGATGTAAAATGTATTTGTGACAATTCCCTAAAATCTCCATTGATATCGCAGCAGCAACAGAGAAGACAGTTTTTTGTAAAGAATATTGCCAAACTTAGTTTCTTTTTCAGCATTGAAACATTTGGATGTCCTTAACGAAATGTTTCTGCTTTAGTCTTGAGACACAAAGTTTGGCTTTAACTTTGGAGAGGGCTATATCCCTAATGTGGTCATTCAGTTCATCTTGGGTAAACATCTCCAGCTCTCATGTGTTCAACAATCGCACCTGTGTGATTGTTGAACACATGAACGAAACTGACATATTGTGAGGGATTGGTCTCATTACTGAATCCAAGTTCGGATAAACAATTGTTTACTTATTCTTTGCTGAGAATTCAGTTACATTCACATTACAAAAGTAACCGTCACCACTGTGGTCTTTTGGCTCCCTCCATATCATGGGTATAGTAAACATCATCGACTTTTTCCATTTGTTCAAATAGTCATGTAATCCATTCAAATCAAGTGATTGATGTGTATGATACGTGTTTCCCATTCTTTATTCACAACAAATCACAACAAAAGGTATTCAGAAAGAATGTACACATAACAGAATTTGCTGGGGTCTTTTACTTTTGAGGGATGATGACGAATCCGTTTCAGTAATTCATGGTATCTTACCTGAAACAATTCATAATCAAACATATTAAGTTATGAAATAACAGGGACATATAGATTCAAACAAATACATAAATATGAATATATGAATAATAAGTATTATATTCAATTCATGCAGGTTTGCTGAATAGGTATGTGAGTGATATAATCATTCTCGTCGTTCATATAACCGGTCTCATCACAAAGCTGTTCATGCTTGAGGAAGAGCGTAAACAAATTTAGAATCACTATTCAAAGATCTATCTGCTCACATATTTTGTCCAATGAAAAATACTTGTTGACCTGTTTTCTAGTAGTTTTTCAACAAAAGTCTCATTTTCATAAGTAATTTTAAGACTAAAGAATGCTAGGTACACAGTTGCCACACTTTGATTCTCGAATCTGATTTAGATCATAATTTGTTTGTATAGTTACAATCTAGATTTCGTTTTTCAAGAAAGAATAATAATTTAAGGCTTTTTAATACTTGCATTTTCACAGATATTAACATTCTATTCATTTTGTATAAAAAAATTGGTTAAAGTGCAAATTAAATGCAGGTTTAATTCTATATTTGATAAACTTCCACTAATAAGGAAATGACTGAAACGTGTTGGTAGAATGACAATTCTGTACCTAACCAGTTTTTGTTCTCACTGTATTCGTGACTGAATTACAGACTTTTTTTGATTTAATAAACATTAAAATATGAAAGTGCTTCTTACTGAGTGATTTTTATTATTTTTAGGTTATTCAATGTAAAGAAGCAAGGAGACACCTAATGGTGAACTGTACACTTAATGTAAATGCCCAAAATCCAAGAAGGAACAGTGCAGGAAATTCAACACTTTCAAACTGGTGGAAAAGACCAAGGTCAAGCTCTGCATGTGAAAACAATCGGCAAGATAGGACTTTTACCATGTGACAATTAACTCAAAAATAGTAAACAGAAGATAAAAAAAAATCAGTGCAGATAATGCAAATAAATGTTTTTTTTTTTTGCTTCTTTATAACTACATAAAAAATACCAAATACTTACCAGGTAGCAGATTCCACAAAAAATATACATATTATAAATAATCCTATTTTAAGGCAACAAAAAATAATAATAAAAATTGGCAAACTAAGGAGATGGATAGTAAGGTACGTCACGAATATTCCAGTTCTTTTAATCTAATAATCACAGTTACACAGTGATTATTAGCTGACAGAATTATAATCACTGTGTAATTTTCATTTAAATAATTTGATAATTAATGATAATTAATTACGCAGTGAAATTTATGTACTGTATTTGCAGTTTGATACACACTATATTGATCAAATTGGCATCAAGTTTTTATTAAAAAATGCCAAAATCTAAAGTTTTTATGAATGATATTAAAAATTGTGGTAACATGGGTCAATATTCACGTGGACTCAGCTCCTCTTCGAACGATATCAAATTACTTGGTACATCTGATGCTGGCATAATCTCTCAGACATTTAATTTTTTTTAGTTTAAACTAAAGCCAAAATTAGTTTCCCAGTGAAACAAACTTAATTTTTATGAGAACAGTTTTTATTCATTAAGCAGAGTGAACTGAAATATGGAAATATATTTTAAAATTAAAATCTTCATTAAACATTTTTTTATTGATAAGCATAAGGCAGTACTAATTAATCCAGCACTACTTATGCCAAAACTCCTTGTTCTATGGGAGCTATTTTGACCAATTTCAGCAGAATTCTGAAATCCAGGGATTCTCTGAATGCTGTATAAAAAAAAAGATCAAAATTACCCCATGTGTGTGTGTGTGTGTTAAAAAGAAACTATTTTGAGTGCTATATATTTTTTTCAAATATCACTGTCTCATGATGATAAATGCAAGATTTTAAATGGGCATATAATTATATAACTCGAAAAACAACCATTCACGAATAAAATCAGGACAGAGAATCAACTGGAGTTGAGGTTTCTTGTTATATTAACTTGCTAGTGTTGGAACAGAGTTAAAATTCGGACGACTAAATACACCACCATCTATAGGTATTCCGTTACGTGTAGTATTTATCAAAGGATCTGATGACATGTCCAAGTCGAAAAATGTTTTCATAAATATGCAGAACTCTTTTCCAGCCTCAGAGTTTAATTGTAAAGTAAAAAAAAAAAAACGCAGTTGAGTGGCGAAAAAAGGGCAAATCGAGAAAGTTTCTTTCACATGAGATGAACTAGAGTTTATTTTAAATTAGACGTGACGCGCAACATTTTGATGACGTCGAAAAGGATATATGACGTCGTTTAATATTTTTTGAGATTAGCTATTTTAGAGTGATACACTACAGTTCTTTCCCCCATAAACAATCTGCCTTTCTTTTAATGGCACGCTCCTAGCATCCCCCTTTCGTGACGGAACAGTTGCGTCAAGCAGGGGCTGTTTTCCATGGTTTCTCAAACAGTGACAGAAGGCTGCGAGAAGAATTCAAATCAGAAAACTACTGCAATTTGAAAGTTTTTGCTCTAGTATAGAGCTAAGATTAAACTGGAATAAACTTTTGTGATACTTTTCGCATGACGGTTTTTCATTACAAAATTTTTGGAATAACGCCAGTAACTTTTAACTTTTTAACGTTAAAAAGAAATTCTGATCCAGCTACACTTTTCAATACCTTTCAAATAAACTCTACAGGATGTGTCAACACCAATAAACTCCATTTATGTTTAGTAACTGTGGGAAAAGCTGTGGGAAAAAAAAAAAAAAAAAAAAAAAAACTCCCCTTAGAATGCTGTTTTCTATCATACAGCCATTCATGCAATATTTTTTCAAACAGATTTAACATATTCCTTGCAGAGCATAACTGTCCAAAACAGTTATGCAGTTTTGGACAGAGATCCACATCCTTTCTGAAATGAGGCTTCCAGAACTGCATGCGGTACTAACGGTCTAATATGAATTAGAGCAGGGATGTCTGCAACAACAGCCATGTCAGCATCATTCAAATGTTATTCATATTCTGAGTTTAAATTAGATTTTCACAAAGTTCTTTCACACTTATTTTTGAAAATATCCGTTCATAATAACATTCGATTTTTCTATATTGCCTTTTCATGTTTTATCTTTAACTGTACTCAGAATTTAGAAAATTATAATCATACGTTATTAGACCTATGCCTAATAGGTCTAATAACGTATGATTGGGGGATTTTTGTTATTTGATTAAATGTAAAAAATAAAATAAAATAAATAATAAAAAAAAGTGTAAATGCGAAGGTGAATAGAAAAATTAATTTCTATTTCGAAAATTGCATAATTAGTGGTAAGGAACTGGTCTTGCAGCGCAATCTTCGGTATTTTATGCGTTCGCCCCCAGCGAAAAAAAAGGATGGACGAACCTGAATTAGGGTAAGTTAGGAAGGTATTTGAGCTCCAACCCCAAAGCTGCAAGTACAAGTCATCGACAATAGTTTTGAACGTGTTGGAAATTCTCTATTATTCTCTCCTCCACGCAGAAACTCAAAATTAAATAAACAAACAAATTTTTTTTAGGACACAATAAAACATTTACAAATGCACGCACCATTCGATTTGTCTTCTACTCTCACAAATTCTGTTACAATTGGCTTCTCTACACCACAATGCTTTTGGTGACTATATTGACATACAAACTATAAATTAAGCTATACCCGTTATTAACTTCCATGAAATACTAGTTTTAATTATTATTTGTCATTTTTAAAGATATATTATAAAATTTTTAGGATCTTATAAATTTCACAATGGACACAACCCACGGCTTCTTTGAACAATTCTTTAGTTCGGTTGAACTTTACTAACAGACCCCGCGACAGCAAACGACACACAGATGCAGCACCACCTGACCAGCTGGTAATAAACTCGATTTTCATAGAGTGAATGCCCAAGCGAGCACAGTAGGCTGGAATACGATAGAAATATCGTAGAACAAGTAGAAATGTTCTTAACAGACTTTCAGTTCCACTAGTGAAAAAGGTCAGTTCAGATAACTCGTTCTACAATGAGTTTTATTAACCCAGTTTGAGTATGCTGTGGTTTACCGCCCTGTCTATTCTATATCTGTATTCTTCCCGGCCACACACATGCCTGAAGAACAACACTCCAACCGAAAATACTTAGCACGAAGCAGTCAGCGCTTACTAACAAATCAATGCTTAGCAGCCAATCAACGCTAAGAAGCCAATTAACGCGAAGTAGCCAATGCTTAGTAGACAACCAGGGAGAAGCATTCAGCGCTTAGTATCAATCAGCGCAAAGCATCCTAAGCCAATCAGCCCAAAACATTCAACGCTTAGCAGGCAATCAGAACTTAGCAGCCAATTAGCGCTAAGTAGCAAATCAGCACGATTTTCTGCTTAGCGTTGCAAAAGCAGCCAATCAAGACAAAGCATTCAGCGCTAAGCATTCAACGCTTAGCAGCAATCAGCGCTAAGCAGCAAATCAGCACGCATCATTGAGCGTTTAGCTGCTAAACAGCGCGGAGCAACGTATTCACGTGACCCCCTCGAAGGCAAGGGTCTCTTAGCAAAGTTTAACCAACAATTCATTACAATATCACAATGCTCTTCGGTTAGCACAAATTCTCAATTTTTAAACAACAGTTCGTATCCATAAAAATAATATAATTAAAATTTTTATTGCGCTATTGTAATTCGATTCGCTGTTCTATTCTATTTTTGGCTTCTACAAGGCAAATTTTGTTCCCAATATTTGCTCCTTTTACTTATCAAAAACTCTAACTAAACGCATTTTAGGGTTTATGCCTCATGCTGCGTGAAAGTTTAACTGACGTACAAGTTTGTGCATGCGCAGCAAACTCTAAAATAGCTGAAAAGGGCATCATTTTAAGTATATCTCATATTGTGAATACCTTCACAACGAGTTGCCATGATATTGCACTACCTAGAATAAGCAACGCTTCACCAATGTAGAAGACTATTGTTACTTATTCCAGCGGATATCACCACCCAAAAAGCTCCGTTTCAAGGTTATTTCGCCTTTCATCGGTGGCTGGATATCCTGGTGATGGAATGATGACAATTCAGTTATGAAATATAACTCCACAATATGAGAGATGACTGGTGGTGTATGAAATGAATCAGACTAAACGCATATTAGGGCTTATGCCTCAGGATGCGTGAAGTCATAAGTCATGTCGATGTGGACGATGTTGAGGAATTACTGCAATCTCATGGTAGGAGTCTTTCTAACGACGAACTCCATGAATTGGCAAAGCAGTGCACACAGAGTGAAACTAAATACCCCGACGATCCTAATGTAGAGGAGGAACCACTAGTGAGAAAACCTCACCACAGAATTCCTCAGTAGTATTACCACGATCTCCCAAATCATAGACCAGTTCACTACGTATATTTAGCTCACCGAGAATGGCTCTGACTGGGAGCGAAGCGGAAAGACAAAGAAAAGTGTTCTTGAAATAATTTCCTGCAATCAAGAACTACTTCGTGAGAGGAAACTTAAGAGAAGACAGTCAACTATTGATTTCTACTTCAAGAAAAATTAATCTTCAAATGACTTATACGTTACGATATTAGTCTATGCTTAACATTCCCATAAATTACTGTATGTTATATATCTCAGGTTGAAAAAAATATATAAGGAACGCATTTCCATTTAAAGAATGACCTCGTATAGCGCGGTTTCGTTTAGCGCCCTATTTTCTAGGAACTTATCCTGAGGGCTAATTGAGGTATGCCTATATCTGAGGTATGCCCTAAATACAGCCGATAGGCTGTATTTAGGGCACTCCATACAGTTAATAAACGGATTTAATAATAATAAAGGGACGCGATTAGCCCAGTGGTTACGACGCCGGACTGCCTATATCATGGAAACGGGTGCGAATAACATCGCAAAAAATGTGTGTGTATATATATATATATATATATATATATATATATATATATATATATATATATATATACACACTGGTGTTCAAATAAATTGCATCACCCCTTAAAATTGCAATTTTTGTCCGAATAACGTAAATATATAGCAATATTTCGACGCAATATTTCAATAATGTTCGACGGCCATATTTGATCTCCGATGCGTGGACCTTTACGCGCATGCGCGAAGACATATAATCACTATTTAAGTTGCAGGTTTAGCCTGATTCGGTAATTTTCATTCCTGTGATCACGACAGTCGGTCGAAAAGCATTGTCAGCTTCAGGAAGGAAAATCGTTTTGAATATTTTCGTTAGATTCTTTTAATTGCGTTAATTTGAATTTTAATTGTTTTAAATTGATTTTGAATTGTGTTAAATTGATTATTTAATTATTTATATTTTACTTTAATTATTTAATTATTTATATTTTACTTTAATGTACCGGTAAGTTGTCGATTTTTTCGTTTTTTCCGTTTTAATTTCTGGAGGGTATCATTCGGAAGTGTTCCACGTACTATATTGAGGTAAACTCCTCTTATTAATTTACTAATATTATCAACGTAGAACATATTGAGTATTACAGCTCTGTTTCATACTATAGCAATATTTCTTACAGATTGCATTAGATAAGATTGACACGCGTAGGCGATAACGTAATATTGCATCAGCTGTTACTTTCTGCTATAAAAGCACGCTCTGCAAGAGTTGCAGTCATTCCTTGCTTGTGTCAGGATGGCGAGTTACGTGCAGTTGACGCCACGAAGAAAGAGTGCTATTGTTCCTTTACGTGAGGAAGGATGTTCTTCCCGTCATATTGCTTATAGAGTGTCTTGTAATCAATCGACAGTGAGTAGACTTCTTTCCAAACTCAACAATGCTGGTTCTGCTGATATGAAAAAAGGAACCGGACGCAAACGAGTTTCTACGCCAAAATAAGACTGCGTTTATGCCTTAAAAACTATAAAGCTTCTTCGTCTGAGCTGAAAAGAGAATGGGAAGAACATACAGGAGTGGTAGCAAGTGTATTAACAGTCCTCTTCAAAAATGG
The DNA here is from genome assembly GCF_048544385.1 of Mastigoproctus giganteus. NCBI lineage: Eukaryota > Metazoa > Arthropoda > Arachnida > Uropygi > Thelyphonidae > Mastigoproctus > Mastigoproctus giganteus. Next base: position 146,204,618 of record NC_143586.1, on the reverse strand, counting down.
ACTTGCAACCCGTTCCTAAGAAGAAGCCCCTCCTCACACAAAAAATGAAAAAGGCCCGATTAATTTGGTGTAAGGAGCATGTCAAATGGACCTCCGAGCAGTGGAAGTCGGTTATTTTCTCAGATGAAAAAAAAAAAAAGTGAAGCATCGAAACGAATACGGACACAGCGGAACCAGAATTGGAGGGGGAGGAGGAACAGCAAGAACTACAACGCGGAGCAGCCGAAGTGGAAACACGCAAGATCGCGATATCCAGAATTTTATGGCCCTTGCCACTGAAATTTCGGAAACTAGGTAGCAGGGCCTGCCAGAGTATCAAAATAATCTATCTACTGGGTGTACCTGACCTGCTTCCTCGTGGCTAAGTGTGGGCAACAGTGGGTCCACGGGGTCAAATGGCTAAATGGTCAGAGAAACAACAGAACATAACCATATCCCACACACTTTTAAATCTGTGGCCTCCACAGAATACTGTGCTTCATGAACAGAGTACACAACGCGGAGATTGGGGGGGGGGGAACCCCTGGTGCCGTTAGACAGCTACCACACTTTACAGTTTACTTTATCTAGAATAAAAGAAGAGTGAAAGAAAACCTTAGCAGAATTCGAGGGAACAGACCCTACAAATACCCACACTATACCGAAGCAGATATCCAGCAAAATCGTGTGGCAAGTCACAGACCACCTCAGTAGACGAATAATATCAGATTAACTCAACAACCACGAAATAACAGTAGACACCATCCACACAACCATTTACTGTGCCACTATAGCAGCCACCAGAATGAACGGAAGGGAAAGCAGAGAATAAGATAACACAAAACGCAAGGAACCACCAGCCTGGAACTGAAAGCTAAATAAGATAGAAGGTTCAAGTAGTGATAATATTAATAACTAGAAAAAAACATTTCACATGACAGAATTATAAGGATTTTGACTAGTACATTAAAACTGGTATGCATAACTAACTGCTATGAAATTAAAAGAAATAAATATATTGAAACTCCCATGCTATTATCATTTTAATTTGATAAAATTTTCTATCCCATGATATAAAATTTTACACCAATGTCAGCAAGTATAGGAAGCAGCAAGACGTTGCCAAACGCTTAGTAATAATAATAATACTTTCATTATTATTGCTAAGCCACAACAGGCAAGCTTCCTATATACTGGAATGAATAAAATATCATAAATAAATTTTTACCTTTTGTTCCTATTATTCAAAATGCCTAAGTTCATTCAATTCATTATGAAATTATCAATTTAATTAATCAATCAGTTCAAATAATTTATTATAAAAACTGGATATAGAATGAGCTTCTTTAAAAAATAATACTTCTCACAAAGTATTAATGAGTAGGACATGGGCAGCTTCAGAATATTTTTCAATGGATTGCGGGGGGGGGGAGTATAACAATAGTGATATATGTGGTTAACTGAAAATTAGGCTTGAATTTTTAACCAGATAAACTGCTCAAAAATAAGTAAATCAACCAATCCATTTCAAAATCATGTAACTGATAACATGGACACTTTACTTGTATGACTGTAAGAAATTATGCTACTTTTAATTTTTGACACATCTTTCTGTTTCAGCCAGTATGCAGACAAAATAAATAGCCAATATGCAATATGTGCATACAACATAATACATATTATAATATTCAACGTACTTACTTAGCATAAAATATACAGTATTGCTCCAATTTACTTAGGTTCAAGGGAAATTATAATGGTAACCCCCACCCGCATACAATCTGCCACTAGAGTATGATTAGGCTAGTCAAATATATCTTGTAGGGCAGCATAAAAGGCCAAACTATGAGAATCAAACCTGAAGAATTTAAAAATACCTGGACTGTTAAAAAAAAAAAAAAAAAAAAAGATTATGCTGTATTTTTTGAAATTATATCTCTCGATGTGCTCTTTGAAATAATGGATGCCTCTTTTAACACTGCTTCTGAAGAGTTGAAATTACGCATCTACCCCCCTCTTTTTTTAACACAGGGAAAGGTAAAAGTCACAGAGTGCCACATCTTGACAAAATATAAGACCCAAAGCAGAGTTTAGTATTAGAAGTGGCAAATCACGCAAGGAAGCAAACTAATACAGCATCAGCAAAAAAAAAAAAAAAAAAAAAATCCTCACATCACATGTTCATCCCTTGCAGTATTTTATACAATTCTTCCTTAAATTTATAAATTGCTTCTATAACACACCAGATGGAAGTTTGTCCCAACAATCAATTGCTCTATGGTTGAAAGAAATGTTTGCACTATCCTGCAACTGGCTGAATTTAAATTTTGAGTTGGTGAAATTTGAGCAATTCATGACATCTAGCGCAAAATGAAGGTGAATGTTGTTATGACAGAACATCCAACCAGTATAGTTATTACGCATGTCCATGAAACAGAAACATAATAGTGGCCAGTAAATACACTACAGAATGGCACATGCTGGCACACCATTCCAGTAATATCACAAAAAGTTATTACCATAATTTTATCAATGGTATCATTTTTTGCTTTCTTTGGTATTAAGAAGTTGAACAAAGAACTGTCCTTGCTCTCTAAATTGTAAGAATAGAGGGGTTTCATCTACTATCATAATCTTTGGCAAGAAACCATCACCACCTTGTGACCGTTTTCTTTATTTCCAAATCTCAACCAACCATGAATATTTTTTTGGTTCTGCATCAGCAATCTTGGAACCCGACACACACAGACACGACTCATGTGCAGGTTTAGTTTGTACAGGGGTGTGAATAAACCTAAGCAATAAAAATAAATAAATATTCATTTATTACATATAGAGCAAGCCTTTTACAGCACATAGCTAATAGCAGATAATTTAGTACAGAGAAAATAAAATAGGGATACAAGGGTGACTCCAAAAGTTTTTGCAATCATATGATTTTATTAAAGTTACATACTTCATATTTTTAGATTTCTCAAAGTATTCATCCTTAGCATCTGTACAAGTTTTCATCCTTCTAAGCCAGCGTTACCCAATCTTTTTCCACCCTCAAATTAAGTATATACCATGCTTCCTATTCTTCCCTTAAAATATGAGCAGTGCATAAAAGGTGTTTTCAATGATTATTACTGGTTGTTTTTATCATGCCCTTTTATTGCACTTAGATTACACACTGAATTCTTAGTATGATTTATTAATATACATACATAGTTATAGAAAAGTAAATAAAATAAAAAAAAAAGGTAAATTGCAGCCATTATCAACCCACTGCAGGATGGAAGCCTCCTCAACAATTCATGCTGAGGGAAATGGACCATAATCTGCCACACTGGTCTAGTGCGGGTTGGCAGATCGACCGTATTTAGCAGTCAGGGGCTTGAACCCCTCTCTACTCAAAGAGCGTATGCTACTAGCACTCCCGCTCCTGACCACTCGACCATAAGCTGAGCTTCCTTCCACATCTACAATACCTAGGGGTCAAAACGACAAGATTTTCAGCTGCAATCATGAGGATCTCTAAGAGCAACTGGGGACTCTCCAACAAAACACTATCTCTGTATTATAATGCCGTTTTCATCCCCATTGTGATCTATGCAGCAGGAGCGTGGTTTCACCGGATTCAACGAGTACACATGAAAATCAAGGTCAACTCCATCCAACGTGCTGTCCTCACAGATTATGCCGAACAGTGTCTACAGCTGCCATCCAGGTGATAGCTGGAACTCTGCCGCTTGATCTATTTGTAATCTTCAGAGGGCTTAACTTTAGAATTAAAAAGAAAATACCAACGAAGATACAGGGCCTAGAACTAAATCTCAATGCTGACCCCAAAGCAGAAAGAGCTCGCTGTTATAACGAACTCGTCAACATTTGGCAGTCTAGATGGAATACCTCACACACAGGCTCCGTTACCAGAAAATTCCTCCCTGATGTCACTTTCGCAACCTTGAAAACGGTAAAGACCTGGCTTTCCCTCACCTTGGAATCCTCCTACTTGGTTACCGGACACGGGTCCCTCAACGAAAAGTTACATCTACTGGGTTTGCTACCAACAGATCACTGTTTCTGCGGCAGGTCAGAGAATTGGAGACATCTTCTTTTCGAATGCAGGTTGTACGATGACTTAAGAACGACCCTGCTACAGGCTGTGCCAGGTATCTCAGAACAGCAACCAGAGCTTCTACTACAGACACCTGACAATCTAAAGGCATTCCAATCCTATGCATCCCAAGTCTTTGAGCGCAGGAAACAGAGCTACATAGTTGCAACTGCACCTAACAATACCTCTTCAGTGACTTAAGGGTTCTATATTCGCATGTCACCATCTTCTTCTCCTTTTTTTTTTTCCACATACTGTCTGGAGTTCCCACTCTAGTGCAGACAGTTTATTTATTCATTTATTTTCATTTCGTTCATTTATTTATTTTATTTTATATTTTTTTTCTTTTCTTTTCTTTATCTTTATTAAATTATTTTTCTTATTTATTTAATATGTTCTTCACGCGCTCTGCCCTGAGTTCCCACTCTAGCACAGCCAATTTATTTACTTATTTAAACCTATTTTTTTCCCCACGCTCTCTGCCTTGAGTTCCCCCTCCTAGTGCAACCAATTTATTTATTTATTTTATTATTTTCATGTTTATTTCTATTTTATTTATTATTATTTTTTTTTCTCACGCGCTCTGCCTTGAGTTTCCACTCCTAGTGCAGCCAATTTATTTATTTAATTCATTATTTTTATGTTTATGTCTATTTTTTTTTTCCACGCGCTCTGCCTTGAGTTCCCACTTTAGTGCAGCCAATTTATTTCATTGTTTTTTCTTATTATTTCTTTTTTTTATTATTATTATTTTTTTATCATTATTATTTAATATATTTTTTGATTATTATTTAATATATTTTTGATTATTATTTAATATATATATATATATATTTTTTTTTTTATTAATTAATTATTTTTTTATTTATTTTATTTTTATTATTATTTTTAATTTTTTTCTTCCCCCTAACTACACCACGGGTGGTTTATTTTTATTTTTTTTTATTTTTATATTTTTTTGGCTCTTCTTTCTTTATCTCCTCCCTCTGGAATGGGCCCCCAGAGGAATCTGTCCCACCTTCTGGCAACACTAGGTGGGTCAGAGTCTCTCTTGAGACAGTACGTGTTTTGCTGGGACTGGCCCACCTTCCCGTGGTGTGGACGAGTACCCAGAATCATCTGTCCAGGTGACTGATGCTTCTGGGTAGCCAAGCGGCCAGAACATAACAACAGAACACACACAGAATACACACAAACGTACGTCACACACATATCTGGCCCATTTGTAGTGATACTGTTCTTCACAGAGACACAAGGAGGAGTTGAATAAACGTTCTAGGTGCCGCGCTTACCTATACACATGTCCTTGACCACTCGGCTACGTTAGAAAAGTAAATAAAATGAGATTTATTGTAAAATACTACTGGTGTGATCCTTGAGCTTGATGAATTTTGGCTAACTTCACAATGTCTGGAGTATACTTGGATAGTAATAGTCTTAAGTCACTACGACTAACAATATCCAAACGGTTTCGATTCTTCACTAGTACGCGATTCACTACACTAAATTCTCATTCTGCAAGATAAGAAGATGGAAAGGTAATATAAAGAAGTTTTGCTTTTCTCCATAGAGCAGGAAAGTTCACATGATGTTTTAGCCACATGACTTGATATCCTCTGCTGTTGAAGATTTGCTTCGATTCTTCATCATTTTGACGTTCAACAATTTCTTCTTGAGAACTAAGTTCTTGGTCTTCTGCTTTGCAAATGAATGGATTTGTTAACCAGACAGGTACATCCAAATAAATGAAATCTTTAAAGCGATTCTCAAAGTCACTTTTCAGTGACTGCAGATGTAAAAAATATTCTTCCTACTCACAGTCTAAATAGGAAGAATGCACCCTCCACCAATACACCCAGATTATCAAACACCCTCTCGTGATTGGTTCCAACTTCTCTCAAGACAGAATCCAAACATTACCTAGTACCGAGGCGTGACTAATATCCCCATTCCTTGATATGACACTGGCTGCTATCAGAATCTCTTTACTAAAGAGCACACACTATTTATAGTGTTATTTCCATGAATTGAGACTATTGAAAACATTCTGAGAACAAAACAATTTAAAAATTAATGATTCGTGTATTAAATAAAATTAAACTTAAATGTTTCAACTGTCGCATCAGATCACCAAATGTCAACACCCCCCTAAAGTTTGTAGTCGTGCCAATCCACCCATGAAAGGCTGTAACGTCCCCCAGGAGAGCGCTACCGCCCATGTTGGGAATCGCTGTTCTACACCAATTATCAAAGCAGTTTGACCTGTCTTCTTTGGAGATCATATCTTTTCGATCGATGTAGGCCTGAAAAGCTTGTTCACACCTCTCATTTTTTTTTTCTTTTAGAATTTTGACTTTTGGGAATAAAAACAAATTACAAGGCATTATGTCTGGAGAATAAGGTGGATGGGTGACTAATTGAACACCAGAAATGGCTAAAAAGTCTAATGCAGGAACTGAAATGTGAGCCCCCTCGTTGTCATGGTGAAACAAGATCCCTTTGCTTTTTTGGGTCTGTTTTGAATGAGTTTTTCAAACACTGTAGCAAATATTCATGGGTGAGACATTTAGTAGTATACCAGTCATTATTGACAGGCTTCCGATCTAGCTTTACAATTTGTAGAAACTGTAAAGCTAGGTCTGAATGAAATGGCTAAAATGATCGAAATGAAGTGATCACAGATGGTGACATTGACAAGTCAATATCATCATCTCTGCCCTGCAAGTTTTTTTCCAGCAGCTGGGCTAACTTTTCCTTTTCAATGTTCCTCCACGCATTGGCTCAGTTGAAAATAGTATACCTGATATTATAAGACCTAATATTTTCCAGCATTATTTGTCCTCATCCATTTAACCTAACACTACTATTATCCCATCAAGAAACGTGTGCTTGTTGAGCTTCTTGCAGGCCAAAATGATGCCTTGGTCCATTTGACTGCATTGTGTTGGGTGACAAAGCCAAATTTTATTTTACCATCCTTGATGGACATATTTACAAATATATGATTGTGCTGTTGTTGTTGTTGTAGCGTTTTAGGAACATTAACAACTAAGGCCATATTGCTGCGTGTATAGTGTCTGTAAATTGCGTGTTCTGCAATCGATTTTCTGTTTGCTGGAGGAAAAACCAGAGTTTCCGGGAGAAAAAACCATGCTACCTTCGCTTGAGACCAACTCAGTCACGTTGTGAAAAATGCCCATAAAAATTCCTCACGTCATCGACAGGACTCGAACTCAGCTCTTTTCCACCCGGTGTGGGGACGACGGCACACGAGGGCATATGGTTGTGGAGGGACATTGTCAAGAATCAGAAATACCTTAATGTGAGCACCTGAAAATTTTATCACTTCCTTCTGATACCTCCTGACTGAGAATAAAGTGATTGTGGAACCAGTCCTTCCTTTATAATCGCTTGCATGAACCAGGCATTTTTCGAGTTGTAGTAGACACCAAGAAATATGTGCATGAAGTCTTTTAATACCCTTCGTTTCTTAGCATTTGCCAACCAAAACGGAATTCAGTTGATAGGTCCCATTTGTAAGTGTATACTTACAGCATAAATATAAAAATGACACAACCCAACTCACAGAGAAGCCTTAAAAACTCAGAGTACTAGGTTAAAGTGAACCAAGTCATCTAGCCAAATGATGTACACTAATATTACCAAAATAAATGAGTAAACCAGAGTTCAAATAAAATGAAAGTAGTTCTAACTGTAAAAAAATCTGCACAATCCTGATTTAGTTTACAGCATAAAACCCACTTAGCAGAGTTGAATACTATGACACAGTAACAGAGGAACTGAATACAAAAAAATCATATACTTAGATTTCATAAAAGCATTTGATACTATTCCAGAAAAAAGACTGCTATACAAATTGGAGCAGCGTGGTATTAAGGGAAGTTACTACTATGGATAAAGAATTGGTTGGGTGGAAGAAGAACAAAATGGCTATGAATGGGAGCTGCTCTTCCTGTACTGTTATTAGTGGAGTCCACACATTTCAGTGCTGGACCCAATGTTCCTTTCGGTATTTATTGACGTTGATGAAAGCATATCATACTTAACGCCTAAGTTTGTGGATCATACAAAGGTTGGCAAGATTATTAATGACAGTAATAAGATTATGCTACTGCAAAAGGAGCCAGAAAAATGGGCTGAGGTTTTTTGAATTTTAACATTAACAAATGTAAGGTACTGCACGTAGATAGCAGTAATTCAAGATTAACGATCAACTGTATGATACCACACTTAAAAAATCTAGGGTTAATTGTGTTGCTCAGAGACGAACGTTCTGAGCAGTGCAAATGGCTGGTTGGACAGCTAATGGAGTTTTGTAAATGATACACAGGAAGTTTGACAGTAGGGATACGATGATTGTTCCATTGATATGCATCGGGTAAGCTAAATGCTAATGGCATCCTTACCTTGCTCTGACAGTACACAAGGGAGCATAATTTTAAATGGAGCGAGGATAGATGTGCTGTGCAGAAATTTTCTTTGTCTGCAGGTAGTTCACTCATGGAAGAAACTTCCAGCTGGTGTAGAAGTGAGCAGTTTGAATAAATTTACGGAACTAGCTAAACTATTAGAATGGATGGTCGTGAGGTGGAAAGTATTTTTCTGTATTTAGCTATACAGTATAAGTTTACTTCCTTGTATCATTTGTCTATACTAATCTCTCACATTGACATTCTCCAAATGACAAGTGCTAAATCAGGATACTATCATAGAGGTCTTAATGTCATACAGTGCAGAGAAGCAACAGGTTTTTACTGCATCTGACAAAAAATAAATAAATAAATAAAACAATAAACACGGAAATAAGAAAATTAAAAATAACGATAAAAAGAAAGACAATGGCAGGTAGGAACCTAGCCAACGGTAGGTTCAAAACTGTGCCATGCGGAGGATGGTACTCAACTGAAAATAGTAACAGGATACTTCTCAAAATGGGAAGTGTTACTTATTTGAAGTATACGAGGAATGCAACTTGTGGATTTCACGGTGTTATAATGACGACGAATCCCTTTATTTTTTTTTTATTGGCTATGGTACATTTAATAGATTTCTTGCATCTTATTATGCAAGTTGCCCATCTTTGGACCCAAAGCCTTCTTTTAGGTGGTCTCCATATTTGGGCAGAGTATTCCAAGTGTAGTCTTACAATTGCCTTACGCAATGGGATCATGACTTCTCTACAGGCTATGGTTCAATTAACTGTTGACAGGACACATCACTTTCCTGGTGAACAGTCCACAAAATTCAGGAAACTTATCTGCCTGTAACATAACTCCCAGATTCCTTTCTCCATCTGTTTTTAATTCACCCCACTAGATACACAAACTATTTTAGTTTCCCTAAGCATAAAAAGTTGTTTATTTTGCATCAAAACATAGCTGCCATTTTTCTGACCATTCTTGAAACCTGTCCAACTATGCTGAAATGCTGCTTGGCACTCATTATTAAGCACTCTTCCAAACTTCACACCATCAGCAAATTTTGGCACATCCTCAAAACCATGTCAGTCATTTATGAAAATCAGAAACGATGGTACAAAAACCAATCCTTGGAGACCCCACCTGTAACACAAAAAAGCATGTCCATTAATCACCTTATGCTGTCTGTTCCATACTCTGCAATCCATAAGAATCTTGCCTGTGATCCCATGTTCCAGCTTACAAAATAACTATGCACACGAGACTCAGTTAAATACCGTCCTAAAATTAAAATGCTGAAATTGAGGTTGCACTTATATTGTTCTTTCTCATATTACAAGTCGCCAGAGTGCCCACTGTGCTACACTACAATGGAACAGTGCCTCCCAAAAAACGTGTACTGCAGTTCCTTCTTAATATATACTCCTACCCACATGATTCAAGTGCTAATTTTTATTACTCATATCATGAACATAATCATCAGTGTTTTCAAATGTTTAATTAGTACATTGACATTCACCGGACAGAAATAAAAAGAAGTCCATATTCTGCACTTTTGGCAAGTTATTAGGAATTGCCTAAATGTAAAGGCTGCCTTTCCAGTGCAAGCTGTTATCTTGGATTTGTACACTTCCACCTAAAAGTTTGGAATCACAGCAGTTTTTATTTTTGTAAAATTATCTATGATTAAGAGGTAAACTGCAGCCGTTATCAATTCACTGCAGGTGAAAGCCTCAACAATTCACATTGAAAGAAATGGGCAATGTTCTGCCATGCTGGTCCAGTGCAGGTTGGCAGATCGACCTTATTTAGCAGTTAGGAGCTTAAACCCCGATCTGCTCAGAGCGTCTGCTACTGCACTCCTGCTCTTGACCACTTGGCTATGGAGGCCATATATAGCTGACTTTATATATATATATATATATATAAAAACAAACACATTACAATATACAGTGGCAGACAAAAGAAACTGCATCATGTGAATTTTGCAAATAAATGTTTTGCTGTTGTTATTTGGTTTTTAGGAAAGGAACATTAGCAACTAAGGCCATATTGCTCCAGGAATATGCGATGGTCATTCCCTGAACTTTCTGCATCCTCCGTATTTGGTGGTGACTGGCTCGAACCCGGGTCTAATCAAGAAGCATGTGCTACGCACTGCTGCTCCTTCCCACCTGGCTACGGAGGAACCCCAAAAATAAATATTTTGCACTGAATTGTAGGTTGCACAAATGTTCAAAATGCATTTGTTAGATGGGATATATCTGTGAATGAAATCCAATAGACTCCACCTGATATACCTAATTGCCATATCTTCCCAAAAATGCTTCCATTACGCAAAAGTGTAAAATGAATAATGGAAATCATGCAAATGGCAATCATGACAACCAAACATACATTACATTTCATTGCATTTACATGTATTTTGTTTATTTATGTACCATAAATAAACAAAATAAGTCAATATTTTGTTGTTCTTCCTCAAGCTTCAATTACAGCATTGCAACCATCTGGCATAGAGTTAACCAACTTTTAGATATGCCCAATTTCATGGTACCACACCCTTACAATGCTCTCCTGCAGTTGAATCTTACTTGTTGGCTTCTTGTGAGCAATAGGGCTCAAATCTATACTTGATGGGCCAGTCCAACACTGTAATGCCAGCATTTCTGAGATATGGCTGCACCTTAAGGGAGAAAAACGAGGGAAAACATTGGCGTATTTACCAATTTTGCTGTGTTGAAGGTGCAGTCCTGTTTAAAAATGCAGTTTTGGACATTCGTGTGGTGATTCCTAATAACGGCTTTCAGGCACTCCTCCAAGACAGCAGTGTAGGTTTCTGCATTCACCATTCCATTAATAAACTTAATTTGCCCCACCCCTTTGCTTATGCATCCCCAGACCAGCATGGAACTTTACAGTCAGTGTTATGCACTCAGGATGGTATGTTTGTGCACTTGTTTCACCAGAGGCCATCTCAAGCCATTTTAGATCAGTAGCACTAGCATGATTATGAAGGTATAGCTGTTTCAAATATCGATCTTGAGAAGGCGTAGTCACTCTATGGCCTGATCCAGGTCTTCTCTTCACATCACCAGTTTCACGCTTTAATTTCAGCACCCGGGATATTGTTACTATTAACTGGTGGCAACCTATTTTATCAGCAATAGCATGCATAGAAAGATCTTCATGTAACAGCAACAGCTACTTTTTTCTTGGTTCAACTGAACATATGGAGCCATGCTTATATCTCCGCAAAACAGGATACTAATGTGCATATCCTTCCAACTCTATTTATAGAAATGGCTGAAGCAATACCTTGAAATTACTGCCTGATGCAATAGAAGCATTATCTGACGCAATTTGTTTGCCTTGTGACAAGCAAAATTACAAATCAAACAATATCTTATGTTTCACTACAATGATGCAGTTTTTTGTCAACCACTGTACTTGATTTTTTTTTCATTAAGCATTCAAAATTTGTTCAAAAATGTTCTTATAGCCTTTTCATAAAATTCCTTCAATTCTGATGGTCACTCACTCCAGAAAAACTGAAATAACCCCAGATCATGATGGAATCACCATGCTTGACTGTAGGCACTAAATAATGTGGCATCATATTGAATATAGTTGTCTCACAAACTTTTATGCTTGGATCCAAAATCTTCAAATTTGGATTCAACCACCCATAGTACGTTTTTCCACTCTTCAACTGTCCAGTGTTGATGGCTCTTAGCCCAAGCCAACCATTTCTTTCAATTTGAGTTTAATAAGGATTTTCAGACTGTTACACTATGATTGTTTAAGACTGTTCCTATTCCTTATATGACTGTATTACTGTTCCTATTGAACTCAGCTTGGATTTCAGGTACAATAAGTTGTCCACTGCATTTAGAAATCAGTGTCATGGTCTTATAAATTTTCTGTTTAAACTCTGGGATGACCAAACGGTCAGAGTTCACAAGATAGCCAGAATACAAGAAACAGCACCGTATTCAGCAGTCACGGGCTTGAACCCTGGTTACTCAAGACACGTGTACTTATACACCCATGCACCTGACCACTAGGCTACAGCGGCCTTATCCTGTGCTTCCACTGTTAGACAATCATCCTGATCACAGTTTTTCCTTTAAACTGCCAGTTTCCTTGAATCATAAAGGAGTTTTTTGCCAATACTTATGGAATAATTGTCCTTATAGTTATACTAGCAATTCTTTTTTAAACACTCAGTTCCTTATTTCTTGCTATGTTTATCACGAAACATGCAAAACCTACACCAAACACTCTTTTCTCTGAATTATGGGTGTTCGATTTTGAGTTGCCATTCTTACTCAATTTATATTATTGCAAAAGACTCTAGAATCATCAGAAATCTCCTATAACACTAGCCATAATTTTTACCTCCAAGAACATAACTGTTTTTAACCAATTTTTATGCATATATTTTGAAAATCACCATGGTAGTTTCACATCATGTCAGTTATTAAATATAGAGGGAGTTACATTTTACCAAAATATGCCAATTTCACATAACCTAGCCAGTAAATGTATGACATACTGATTTGTTTTAACAGATATAAGCTAATTCCCTTGAATTTAGCAATTGATTCTGGCCTCAGTTTTCTTGTGTTGTGATAAACCTATATAAACTTCTAATTCCAATGCAACAATTTGAAGAGGGCACACAGAATTTTTGGTGAGCATTTTTGTAAGCTGTGCCCAGGTTTTCCAAGTACAGTGAAACTTCTAACGGACATCTCTCTACAACGGACATTTTCAAATTCCCCAACTCACCTCCATTGGTTTTAACGTGTTTTCAGCTTCTGTCTAGCGGACATTCTCTGTAACGGACGCGGACAGGCAATGTGCACTGTTTCATTTAGATTAGCACTTAATTTGATCTCCCCACAACGGACAGCGGGCGAGCTCACGGCCCTTTTTCTAGGAATGTTTCTTCCACATATTGCCTCAATCGTGTTTATTTTCTATTTCCGATTCTCTGAATTTTATCAAGGTTTACGTCGTGGTTCTAAACCCTTTTTCAAGAATTTTAAGGCACGTGTAAAACTTCTGATGAATTCGGTGTGTGCGGGGAATATGGTCGGCCTTTCGTCTTTTCAGTTTTGTTCAGTGTCGTGTGAAGTGCACAATGTCTTCTCATAAACATTTAACTTTAAAAATGAGTCGAACTCATTAATGCGTATGATCGGCAAAAAAATAGTGTTCGCAATCTCGCTGCAAAATTCAAAATCGGGAAGACGCAGCTAAGCGACATCCAAAAGGGAAAAAAAAAAAAAAACTGTTCAAACAATTTTGGCAACACGGAAATGATCAGGTTCAAAAATCATTCCTGAAAACTGTTGGACTTCAAATTGACAATGTTACGTATGAGTGGTTTTGTCGCGAACGTGCTAAAAAAAATTCCCATTAATGGGCCTATTATTAGGGAAAAGGGGAGTAAATGAGTTCAAAGCTTCTGTGGGATGGCTAGACAAGTTCAAAACTCGGCATAAAATTTATTGGAAAACCGTAAGTGGTGAAGGTGGATCTGTTGATACTGGGGTTCTAACAGAGTGGACCGTCAAATTGGAAGATTTGTCGTGATTTTGAAGCTAAGGATATTTACAACTGTGACGAAACAGGGTTGTTTTTTAAAGCTCTTCCCGAAAAAACAATGAGTCTAAAAAACGAAAAGTGCCAGGGCAGAAAAATTTCTAAGGAAAGATTGACTGTACTATTGTGTACAAATATGCTGGGAGACTTTGAACAACCTCTTGTTATAGGAAAACCACAAAATCCTCGTTGATTCAAGGGCATAAAGTTGAATCTTTTGAATGTTGACTGGAAGTCTAATAAAAATGCTTGGATGACACGAGATATCATGAGCAAATGGATGTCACTTTAACCAAAACATGATTCGTCAAAACAGAAAAATTATTTTCATGGATAATGCTGCATCTCACCCGCACATTGAATTGTCCAACGTTCAAATCGTTTTTCTGCCACCAAACACATCTGCAGAGTGTCAGCCCTTGGATCAAGGGATAATAAAAAAATTTAAACTTCACTACAGAAAACGTGTTTTAAGACATCTCATTGCAAACATGAACGATGTAACATGTGCGAGTGACCTTGCAAAGAAAATCAGCATCCTAGATGCGATTCAATGGATTTCCTCTTCAGTAAACGCAATTAGAAAACAAACTGTCGTGAACTGTTTTGTAAAGTCTGGCTTCTCAAATGCAAAAATTGAAGTTGTGAACAGCAATGTGGAGCACCAAGAAGAACAAGAACTTCAACATCTATTGATAATGTACGATATTTCAGCTACAAGTGACCCTGGCTACAAAGATATAGACTCGAACCTCACTACAGAAGATGGTGCTATAGATATCAACGACATTATCATCGATATTTTTTAAGAAGTTCCTCATGAGGATGAAGAAATGGAAGGAGGTCATTCTGTCGAAGAGCATATTAACGACGAACCACCGATGAAAATAGAAGAAGCGCTCATACAAATCAATCGTTTAAAAATGTTTTTCGCCACTGAAGAAGATACTGAAAGACTTTCGATGGTTTCTTCACTCCAAACAAATGTTGAAAACAAAATTATCACCTGGAAGAAGGTGCAGAAGAAAATAAGTGATTACTGTATGTATTTTTCTTAAGATAAAGTTATAATATGCATAGCACAATTGTATGTATATTATTTACAAAAATATTGTGCAAAATCTGTATATAATTTAATTTAATTTTACATTAAACATTTAACGATTTTTCTTTATCTCTTGTGTATGTAATTGTATATTATTTACAAAAATATTGTTCAAAATCTGTATATATTTTAATTTAATTTTACATTAAACGTTTAACGATTTTTCTTTCTTTCTTTTTTTTTTTCCCTCAGACTTCTTGTTAGCGGACACCTCTCTAACGGACACATTTTCGTTCCCCATGGCTGTCCGTTAAAGGGAAGTTTCACTGTATTAACTGATTGTGACATATTCTCAGGGTTGTAAATCTATCCTCCAAACATATATTTTTTTACATTTGTATTACAAACTTGAATTATATGTATATATCCCTTTAGTTTAACATTAAATGTTGATACATCTTTAGATGGCGTGATACTTTTATGGTGATTTTTGGAATCAGCACATTTATTTCCTCCAGAATCACATATTTTCATTGCAGAGATATGAAAATAAAAATATTTTTTGTTTGCTAATGTAAAGAAACAATACTCCCACTTTCTAGAATCAACAACATTTAGGAATCTTATACAATATTTTACTAGTAAAATAATAAGAGGAGTTTACCTCAATATAGTGCGTAGAACACTTCCGTATGATACCCTCCAGAAATTAAAACGGAAAAAACGAAAAAATCGACAACTTACCGGTACATTAGAGTAAAATATAAATAATTAAATAATCAATTTAACACAATTCAAATCAAATTAAAAACCAAATTAACGGAATTAAAAGAATCTAACGAAATTTAATTGCGTTAATTTGGTTTTTAATTGTTTTAATTTTATTTGAATTGTGTTAAATTGATTATTTAATTATTTATATTTTACTCTAATGTACCGGTAAGTTGTCGATTTTTTCGTTTTAATTTCTGGAGGGTATCATACGGAAGTGTTCTACGCACTATATTGAGGTAAACTCCTCTTATTATTTTACTAATATTATTATCAATGTAGAATATATTGAGTAGTACAGCTCTGATTCATACTAACAATATTTTACTACATCCAGGAGTCTTCTACACCATTCTGGAATATTCTTAAAATATCTTAAATATTAAGTTTTTTGATTTTTATACATACCAGAAAATATTTTAATAAAAAGGTTGGTCCTATTTCAATAAAAACTCTAAAAATTAAGAAAAATGAAATGCAATTCCAAACTTATTTAGGCATAAGTGCACATAAAAAAAGGATATCAGTTTTTATGGTCTTTGTTGTTCAATTATATTGTTTGGGCTAACCGAGACTGAAGTAATCATGTAAAAATGCTATGAAAAGCTATGTAACTGATAATATAATAAGGCGTAAAAAGAAAACAGTAGACAGCTAAAAAAAAAAAAAAAAAAAAAATTAAACAGAAGTCAACCCTTCGTACTGTAGTAAACACTTAAGCGAACTTCATTCAAAATAAATTAAAATTGGTAATAATTCTTTGCATATATCAGGATTTTTCTAATGGTAGTTATACACTCCAGGGAGAGCACATCTAAGTACACAATCATGCATCACCTGCACATTTACACACAATAATTAACTATTGCTGAAAGTAACTGTCTGTTAACAATTTTGTGAACATTTTTAGGCATATACAATTAAATCTATCTAAAGGACATGTATATCCACTACATGCTTAACCACTGTTATTTTTTGGCGGGGGGAAGGGGAAGAAATCTACATTCCTGTATTGTTTTTAACCAAAATAGTAGTAAAAGGAGGTTATGACGAGTCAGCCTGGTAGGTTATCGGGCAAATCTGCTCAAAAAACATTGGAGTGCAGTAAAGTTCACCAGCACATCTGAACTGTTGTGCTGTAGCCTATCACTCAGGTATTTCAAAATTTCTCAAAGAATAAATTCCAAACCATTAGTTAAAGTATGCACATTACTTTCTCTGATGAGAAATGACTTCAAGTGGTAACATCTGTAGCCAGACATGTGGTAACAAGAAAAAGATTAAATAGCATTATCTTAGACAGTCCAATTTAATAGTTACTGTAAAAAAAAAAAAAAAAAATTCATCAGCGTGTACAAGCAAATTGTGAAATAGTTAAACAAAACTTTACAAAGAACCTTATGAATAATGACTTTCTCATTTACATAAATTTAAACTTAATCATGGCAAATAGAATATCCATTACACAGTTCTTTACATCCCAAAAACAGTTTCTTCCTGTTAAGTTAAAATATAACTGTCAATAACAACTAACTGGAAGCAAAGTTCAAAGTAGAAAGTAAAGCAATTCAGAAATTGTATTTTCCAAAAACTCACTTTCCTTAATTTAAGATAAACAGTACTGTAGCATTGCATCTATTAAGAAAAAGAAAAATTGTGGTGTACAATTCTATTTTAAAAATATTTGATGTACAAAACACAGCACTCTGTATACTAATTTGCTGTCGAGTCAGTTCATTATTATGTGGCAAAAATTAAAAATATAAAAGGCATAAATGGCAAAAAAAAAAATATACAAAAATATACATAAAATGCAAATGAAAGGAAGATTTATTCTTCACTAGATATGTTGACTTGCTGGAACGAAAGTAAATAAAGTATACACTTTTAATCGAGGTAAGAATACTTTACCCAGGACACCAACTGCAGGCAAGTTATCCAACTTAATATCACAATGAATTAAAATAAAACAATATAAATATATGCATATCTTGAAATTAGAAAATAAACTGGACAAATGAGAGAAGGAGAAAAAAAGCTGTTCTCTATGGCAAATCAGTATTTTTGCTATTACTCTCTCCTAAATCAATTTAAGGATTTTCCCTTTAACTTCTCACTTTCAAAATTTCTTTTCCAGTTCTTTTAATCTCAGTTGCTCCACTTCATATATTTATTTCAATACTAATCAATTTTTGGAGGATACCACAATGTACAATTTGATACTAATTTTCAAAAGAAGGTACTTCTACATTTACTATTTGTTTCAATATGAAAACTGTAACACAGAAGATGTTATATCTTCCAACAGTTAAAAAAACTAATGAAACTATTTTTTAATTAATTTGTTAATTTAATTAAAAAGGTTTGAAAGAATGATTTCTTTCACAATTTACACACTCAAAGCATCAACAATTATAACCATTTGTCTGATTACTAAAGGAATTCTACTTTACAGAAAGCTGCCATTAAAACTAATATTTCTAAGATAGATGAAAAAACTGTCATTAAAATTTATAGACATTACTTCATTCTTACTTCCTTCTCTCAATGATTATTCTCAAATTTTTCTTGGTAGCAAAAAGAAAATAAAATAAAATAAAATAAATAAACTTAACTGAACAATGCAGATAATCTTTAGTGTTCCAGTTATTATTACTTTGTATATTTAGAAAATTGTTTGTATATAGCTACTTTTTTTAATGCAAGTGTTTATTTATTAAACCTTTTGGAACACATAAAACTAAGATATATATCCTAAGCTCAGTGCCTCTTGTTTCACTTTGTGTTCAATTGATTATGTTATAAAAAATAGAATTCATGTTTACAGTTTCTTTAATGCTGTATAATACTAAACAGGTCAGATATGACTGGAAAAAATTAAGAATTTAGATACGATTGTCACTAGTGCTGCTGCTACTGCTGTTGACAAGAGGACAAAAATGGTTTGGGTGGATACATACAAAGACTGTACAGTATCATTTATTAAAATAATACGCTTCTTGGTATCTGCTTGAAAAGGCTGATACATTACAATCAAGAATTTTGACTAGTCAAACTAGGAGATGCAAAGTGCGGAACATTTATCTCTTAAAGCTTACATATTGGCATAAAACATTTAGACTAGCAAGGCAGAAAAAAAAATGATAAAAAAATAAAACAGGAACCATTTTGTAAATATGATGAAATAATAAACACATAATAAACAAAACTGACAAACAAACAGTGACATACAAATTCAAAGACCCTTAAATATCAATGTACTACTAAAGAAGCATTCCTACTATATAAAATAAATTTACACTCTTTAATGCTAGGACATGAACACAAATCTGTTATTTTATATTTTGCTTTATACTGTCTCACTTTCATCAGTTTTGAATAACATACACATAACCCACACACACATACATACACATACACTTGATGAAAAAATGCAGACAATTGTTACACTAACACCAAACAGCATATATATTAAAAAAGTTAAAAATAAATTTTTGCAAGAGCAAAACAAAATTAACTTTTCTCCTGTGCTGAATAGCTCACAGTTTCACTGAAACTTCATCCATATCCATTCATAGAGAAATTATTCATCACAGACTGACAATGACACAGTCATGATCTATAAATATAACAAACATATTCAAAAACTATTCTGCAGAGTACTTAGAACCCAATATTTTGAAATTCAATTTTTTATAAGAAATTATATATATATATAATATATACACATGCATCTTATCTTCCTGCTATATATTCCAAGCAGGAATGCCATGTTTACATGAGCATCTAATTTAATAAGTATATATACAAAATATTTACTAATCCTACATAATCTTATAACAAACTATAGCTTTTGAGAAATATTAAATTTAGTTACACTTTCAAATTTCAGTGCAGATTATAAAATCTATACTTTAAATCATGATTAAGTGTAAAATATTGCAAAATGCCTTTGCTATTTATAATGTGGAAAATATAATGCATCTTTAAAAAAATCTACAAAACAGAGCCATATATGTATATATATATATTTACATTACCAAAGACATCACACTGTCATTAATTCCACTTTACAACCTAAAAAATTAAAAATCTTCGTATAATAAACTTAAAAAAAAAAAAAAAAAAATTTGGCTCTGCATAACTTATACACACGCATATACACACAAAAAGTGGAATGATGTAAAGTAATATGAAAGACAGTAAGCGTCAAAACAAGCATGGAAAAAAAAGGGAAAAAAAAGCTTATAAATATTTAGTTTAAAAATAAACGAAAAAATTTGTTCACTTTTTTGTATTTAAGTTTCATCACCATCACACATTTCTATCATTGCAGTGTGTTACTTTTTTCAACTACATGTCAATATCTGTATTAACATGTTGATCCAGAGGGGGGAAAAATCTGAGTTGTATAAAAACAATCTACTTTACAATCGGCGATAGGTGCCTATATGCTGCTTGCAGTTTGGGCACTTGTGTTCAATATTTTGGCATTCTGGAATGCAGCATGGAATAAGACAACAACCTACCCAGCAGCTGTAGAGAAAAAAAAAATTACATTTATAAGAACAGTTATGACAATAATACATAAAACAAATTATAGTACCTAATTTATTTAGAGCGATTATTTAATTTAATTTTACAAATTCCTTATTTGAATCAGGAGGTGGATTTGCTTTCAGTTAGGGATATGAAGTCACCTTACTATAATATATGCAATTAACAATGATATTTATTAAACAGTGGGACCAACTGATGATGTTATCAACAGCAAATTCAAAATGGGAAGCATTCAAAGAATTTATCTTGGAAGCTACTAGGCTTTACATACCAACTAAAAAATATTGTTCAAGGTTTAGGCCTAAATGGATGTCAGATGAACTAATGAGACATATGGCAGAAAAGAAAAATGCATAGGATACATATAAATTAATGGGTGACATGGAAGCCTATGATAGATATAAGCTGGTCTGTAACCAAGTCACAAAGGAGGTTAGGCAGGCAAAGGCAGATTATGAGAAAACCTTAGCAAAGGATGCAAAGAAAAACAGAAAAGAGTTCTTTACCTGTGTAAGAAAAGAAAGGAAAAGGATGAATCAGATTGGTCCACTGGGTATTGATGGTTAAACTGTTGATGATCCTGCTCAGGTGGCAAACAAACTAAATGAGTACAGGTAACCCTCGCTATTCGCGGGGGTTACGTTCCTGAGAAATGCCGCGAATACCGAAAACGCGAATACTGAGTTATGGCTCCCATAGTAATAAAGGGGTTCCGTTCCAAAGTATGAAATATATAAGAAAAACTAGTCTAAAATTTTGTCTATGTATGTATTATATGTACCTTCATAATATGACTGTACATAGACAGTACGTAGTGAAATGCAAGCATATGGCATCGAAATGAAAATAAGAAACAATTTAATATTAAATGTAATATTTATTAGAAATTTCAAACAAATCTTTCAAACCAGCGTCTTTGCTAGCTAAAAAACTTATCAAGCCAGTGCTATCACCAGTTTTGCTAAAGTGTTGATAAAGGAGTTTTGCGTTTTCACGAATGATGAGTGAATTTAACGGAATTTTATTTTGAGTTCTGTCTTCTTTCCACAGATTTAAAGCCTTTTCCATTTTTTCTAATTTAACATCACGAGTTACAGAGCAAATTTTTGAAGCAATTAGCGCGTTTTCACGGACACTACGGCGGATTTTTTCTTCAGATTTCTTGATTGATCGTACCGTTGACTCATTGATTTTATAATGTTTTGCCACTGAGGAATTAGAAATTTTATCTAATAACTCAATTTTATTCGCTAATGTCATCACCTTCTTTGATATTTTCACATTATTCGTAGCGATATTTTTGTAGGGGTTAGAAAGAACTTGTCCACAACAAAGTCACTTTCTTCCGTTAACACACTCGAAAAAGTCTGTTTTTCACCACAAAACGGTAGATTTATCACTTTTGTAAGAATATCAATTTATAAATTGATAAATTTATTCAATTTAAAAGCAAACGACGAAACCTTCCATAACAAGCGCATAACACATATTGAACAAGGATTAGCGAGAAACATTCACGCTCGCGATTTTGTCACCCCTCTCCCCCCACCCACTGAGCGCTGTTTTGACCGGGAAAGATAATTTTAGCCACTCCCATGTTTTTTTATGGCGGAAAATATTCACGGCGCTTTAAAATTCACATTTTTTAGGTTTCATTTTATATTAAATCGGCGATCGCGAATACGCGAAACCGCGAATAGCGGGGGTTTACTGTATTTCGCATCTACATTCACACATAAAGAGTTATTCAGGGAGGGGGAATGCCAGAGGTGAAGTAAACTCTGGCAGTGAGCTAGATGGTTTTGTAATAACTGAGAGGAAAGTGAAGGAGAAATTGTTGAAGATAAACATAAAAAAGGCACCCGGTGTGGATGGGATCTATCCAGTTATATTAAAGGAGGCAGCAAAGGAAGTAAGCAAACCTTAGCCATAATTATGAGAGCTTCTTTGGATTCAGGGGAGGTACCCATGGACTGGAGATGTGCAAATGTGACCCCAATTCACAAAGGAAGATCAAAGGGCAACACAAGTAATTATAGACCTTTGAGTTTAACTTCTATTCCAAGAAAATGAATGGAGGCACTGGTTAAAGAAGCACTGCAGGATCATCTAGACAAGACTTCAGTTATAGCTCAGACACAGCATGGTTTTGTTAAAGGAAAGTCTTGCCTGACCAATTTGATTGGATACTATGATGCAGTCACAAAGGAACTGGATGCAAGGAATAACTTTGATATATATTTGGATCTTAGAAAGACTTTTGATACTGTTGCACATGGAAGACTGCTGCACAAATTGGAGCAGTGTGGCACTGGAGGCAAATTGCTGCTATGGATAAAGGGGTGGTTGAGGGGGAGAAGACAGAGAGTGGTAATCAATGGACACTGCTCATCGTGGACTATTGTTATTAGTGGAGCCCCTCAGGGTTCAGTGTTGGGTCCATTGTTGTTTTCTGTATTTATAAATGATATTGATGATGGTATATCAAGCTTACTGTCCAAGTTTGCAGATGATACAAAGGTTGGCAGGGTTGTTAAGGACACTACTGACAGTAGGCTGCTGCAACAGGATCTGGAAAGGTTGAGCAGATGGGCTGAGAACTGGCAAATGAAGTTTAACATTGACAAATGTAAAGTACTACATATGGGAAACAGTAACCCTGACAGTGGTAGAGAACGAAAAGGACCTGGGGGTAATTGGGCAGGCAGATTTGATGTTTTCTGAGCAGTGTAGATGGGCTGCGAGAGTAGCTCATGGTGTCTTGTCAATGATATATACAGGAATTTTTCTAGCAGGGATAAGGAGGTGATTATCTCCTTGTATAAGGCAATGGTCAGGCCACACCTTGAATACTGTATACAGGTCTGGAGGCCTCATTTCAAGAAGGATGTAGAGCTGCTGGAACGAGTACAGAGAAGGGCAACAAGATTAGTGAATGGAACAAAGGGTTGCTCTTATGAAGAAAGGCTTAAGTTTTGCAAATTACAGTGTCTGTAGACTAGGCACCAGTGAGGTGATCTGATTGAGGTGTATAAAGCCTTGAATGGTTTGAGCATGCTCAATGCCGATGGGATTCTTCCTCTTGCTCAGAATAATCACCTGAGACGGCATAAATTCAAATTGAGGAAAGACAGATGTAGGATAGATGTGCGGAAATTTGCCTTTAGCCAGCGGGTAGTTGGTTGGTGGAACAGACTTCCATCCCTTGTTGTAGAAGTTGATAGCCTAAATAAATTTAAGGCTGAGCTGGATAGGTATTTGGAATGAATGGAGGGGTGAAATGGGAGTGGGGTTTTTTTTTTTTTTTTTTTGGCTGATGCTGCATAACCTTGCCTTCTTGCATCATATGCCTGTACTAATGCTAATACTATAATATATGCAATTAACAACGATATTCATTAAATAGCATGCCATTTAATTAAGCAATTTAAGCTAAGCTATATCCATGATCTAGTCATTACATCACAGCACGTAAGGACACCTTAAAAATATCATAAGTCAACAGCATGCCATTTTAAAACAACATGCACAGAGTGTTATACTCTCAACAGTTACAAGTTCAAAATATTAAAAAATATACTATATTAATTCATTATGATGGCATTTAAGATTTTTCATGCACTCATTTTGAACATTATCTGGCATTTATGGTTGAAAAATTTTACCCAACAATTACATTATCGTCGATATTTTTATAGAATTCTCCTATAAGTACCATAACTGTCAAACCGGGAATTTATAATATGGAAATAAAATAAAAAAAAGACTGTTAGAAAAAAAACACCCTTCCCATTTCACCCATCCAATTTACTCTAAATGCTTGTCTAGTTCTGCCTTGAATTTATCTAATTTGTAGACCTCCACTACGACAGTTGGACGTTTGTTCCAACTATCAACCACCCACTGGCTACAGCAAATTTCTGCACATCTATTCTACAATAGTCTTTCCTCAATTTGAATTTGTCCCCTCAGATTAGTAAATTAAGCAAGAGGAAGAATCCCTTAACATTCAACTTGCTCAAACCATTCATGACCTTATACATCTCAATTAGATCACCTCGCAGGTACTTAGTCTCCAGAGCCTGCAATTTGAAGAACTTAAGTCTTTCTTGGTAACAGCAACTCTTTGTTCCATTCACCAATCTCGTTGCCATTCTTTGTATTCGTAGCTAATAACATTGGACCTTGTGCACTGGGCGTGGGAAAGTCTTAAATAAGCCAGCTGATGTTGCAGATGAATTGAACAGGTACTCTGTATTGGTCTTTATTGAAGAAAGACCATTCATGCAGAGAAGACACTGTGCGAGTCAGGCTGAGCCATATAAAATTGGTGATGCTGTAATCACAGATGACTGTTTATAAGAAAAACTTTTGAGCATACAGGCAAGGCTCCCGGATTTGATGGCATATACCCTGCAGTTTTGAGAGAGAGCATGAGGGAGTGTACTGAACCATAAGTCTTAGAGGCAATGATTAATAGTGCAATCCAAGGACGTTTAGATAGATATGGCATTCTGGACACACAACATGGCTTGTTAATGGTAAATCATGTTTAACTAACTTTTTTTGACATAGTTACTCAGAGCTAGATGTTGAGAACAATTTTGAAATAGTTTATTTGGATTTTAGCAATGCATTTGACTCAGTCTCGCATGAGAGGTTACTGTATAAGCTTTAACAAGTTGGGATTACTGGTAAGGTTCTAAGATGGATTGCTAGGTGGCTGCAGGGCAGAAGGCAGAGGGTTGTGATTAATGGGTATTCTTCAGATTGATGTAATGTCAGGAGTAGGGTCCCTCAAGGATCGGTTCTTGGGCCACTGTTGTTTCTCATTTTCATAAATGTCATTGACAAAGGGATAGAAGGCATGATATCAAAATTTGAAGATGACATTAAGGTGGGCAGAGTCGTTAATGATCAGTGCCAAGCAGCACTCCTTCAGATGACTTGAACAGACTTCAAAGGTGGTCAGAGAAGCGCAGCTATGTTTTAATGCTGCTAAATACAAGGTCTTACACTTAGGGAATAGCAACCCACAAATAAATTATACCCTTGGTGGGGTTGAATTAAAAACAGTGAAGGAGGAAAGGAATTTTGGACTTAACAGCCAGGAAAGATTATTGATGACTTATTGAATGTTAAATCATCGATATCCTGTAGAGATAAGGCGGTCATAATCGCACTGTATAAGGCAATTGTAGGACCATATTTGTAATACTGTGTTCAAGTATGGAAACATCTGAAAAAAGACAGCTTCTTGAAAGGGTTCAAAGACAGGCAACTTGAATGGTGAGATTGGCAGAAGGACAACTATATGAGGAAAGACCGATTATGTGTGCTACAGAGCTTAGCAACCAGACACTTCAGAGGTGACCTGATTGAGGTTTACAAGGCTCTTAGAGGGATTAGTAAAATGATTTGAAGGTGGAATAATGTCAAAAATTGTTCCCAACTAGCTCATGAGTAACTGTGTCAAAATAGCTTACCAGGTTAGTAAAACATGATTTTCCTTTAACAAAACCATGTTGTGTGCCCTTCAGAATGCCATTTCTATCTAAATGTTCTTGGATTGCACTCTTCATCTTACTATATATCTTCTAACAGTTTTTATTTCTTTTATACTATTTCACTGGAATACATATTCTTTAACTATATATTCCAGCATAACTAGTGTCTGCAACTTATGCATGCTATTTTGTTGTGTTTTGCACATACACTTTTTCACTCAGTACTCATACATCTCGTATGATACTCTTTCATTCATACATTTTTCACAGAATATATAAGCTTTATTCATAGCTCTATCCACTAGTGTTAAAATAAAGGATATCAAAGAGTTAATCCTGAATTATTTCCTGCCTTTTTTAAAATGGTATAATTTATAAGGCAAGCTCATTCACAAAGGCATGCATTTAGTGCATCTGTCTATAGGCTAATAGAAACTGTCACTACTTTCAGGAATGAAATGTTTCTTCAGTGGATTTAAACATTCAACTGCACAATAAGTCACTTAAATCCTGCAAAATGGATGGCCTAAAAGCAGTTCCTTACAATACACAATTTTCAGGAGGAAAAACTTAGGACTTCACAAGAATAATTCTTATTATTCTTGGCTCTCTTCATGGCAAGAACTTACTGTTTATATTCATAGCACCATTAATGCACATACCTGCTAATGTTTCAAAACTAAAAAGGTGAAGACAACATAGTTCAGCTTTAGCTGGAACACTCCAGAACTATTTTCTAATGGTTTGGAAATGTTTTTGGGAACTGCCTAACCAGCATTTCCAAGCTTTTTTCCAAATTAATGAAAAGTAATCAATGCATACCATCACAAAATGCAATAAACTACTTTACAGTTCTTTTTCATATATTTTTTTACAATTGCAGCAAAACCTAGGACTTTCTTATTAGTAGGATTATTTTTTTCATAATTTCTTGTTTATTCACAGATTAGTATTTAACATGCAATATTACTAGAAAAATGACTCTGACATATCTTAGTGGGGACTATCATATTTGATTAAACAAGTGCAATTTGCTTTATGTTTCCTTGGAAATAAAGATCAAAACTATAACATGTAGAAGATATGTAATTTTAACTTTTATTATTATGGCAATTCTATGCAGATTCCACCCTCACCCTGTGTGATATCATGCAAGCTTTTAACTGAAAAAATGATGGCATTGAGCTTCTTACAAGGGTCCAAAGGTGGATGAAGTGTCTAGTGAAATTGGCTAAAGGGCAAAGAAAGATGCCATCCTCTCTAGAAACTTCTACCTAATTAGTGAGCTGCTAATCTTTGTAATGATATGCCAATAAAGTGGCACAGCCTAAATAATATGAGAGTCAATCATATACAGTAAACCCCCCACTATTCGCGGGGGTTACATTCCTGAGAAATGTTGCGAATACCAAAAACGCGAATACTGAGTTATGGCTCCCATAGTAATAAAGGGGTTCCATTCCAAAGTATGAAATATATAAGAAAAACTAGTCTAAAATTTTGTCTATGTATGTATTATATGTACCTTCATAATATGATTTTGTACATAGACAGTACATAGTGAAATGCAAGCATATGGCATCGAAATGAAAATAAGAAACAATTTAATATTAAATGTAATATTTATTAGAAATTTCAAACAAATCTTTCAAACCAGCGCCTTTGCTAGCAAAAAAAACTTATCCCGCCAGTGCTATCACCAGTTTCGCTGAAGTGTTGATAAAGGAGTTGTGCCCTTTCACGAATGATGAGTGAACTTAACGGAATTTTATTTTGAGTTCGGTCTTCTATCCACAGATTTAAAGCCTTTTCCATTTTTTCTAATTTAACATCACGAGTTACAGAGCAAATTTTTGAAGCAATTAGCGCATTTTCACGGACACTACGGTGGATTTTTTCTTCCGATTTTTTGATTGATCGTACCGTTGGCTCATTGATTTTATAATGTTTTGCCACTGAGGAGACACTTTCACCATTAGAAATTTTATCTAATAACTCAATTTTATTCGCTAATGTCATCACCTTCTTTGATATTTTCACATTTCTCTTGTTATTTGTAGCCATATTTTTGTAGGGGTTAGAAAGAACTTGTCCACAATAAAGTCACTTTCTTCCGTTAACACACTCGAAAAAGTCTGTTTTACACTGCAAAATGGTAGATTTATCATTTTTGTAAGCATATCAATATATAAATTGATAAATTTATTCAATTTATAAGCATATAAATTAAAAGCGAACGACGAAACCTTCCATGACAAGTGCATAACACATACTGAACAAGGATTAGCGAGAAACATCCATGCTCGCATTTTGTCACTCCTCTCCCCCCCCACCCACTGAGCGCTGTTTTGACCGGGCAAGATAATTTTAGCCACGTCCATGTTTTTTTTTTTTTAGAAGGAAAATATTCACGGCGCTTTAAAATTCACATTTTTTTAGGTTTCATTTTATATTAAATCAGTGATCGCGAATACAGATACCGCGAATAGTGGGGGTTTACTGTATTTCTCCTTTTGTTTCATTAAAATACAAAATTTTACTTTAGATAGTAATTTATTTTAGATGGAAGATTCTTTTGTGCAGCTGATTTCCAACATTTTCTATTAAGCTTCAAATGCTTTTGCTTTATAACAATTAAAAAATTAAAATCTGAAATTAGACACTAGGCAAGCTAACTTTAAAATGAGGAGAGAATTCAGTGCTTTATCTTCATATTTGCAATACACTATACCATTAACATTCAAAAATTTTGAAACCATAAAATACAGAAAATATCTTTTGGAATTTTTTTTATTTTTTTTAGGTCATTAATATTTTTAGAGAAACTCACCCCAAAAGTAGCAATCCCCCTGACAAAAGCCAAGTGAGCATTCCTGGGACAGCAGTAGTTTCTGTCATAACTTGAGCACCACAATGAGGGCAGGATATTTGCATTGGATATGGACCACATTCTGCTACATTCACAACTGTTACTGATGTCACTGATAAAAAAAAAAAAATTACGTTGATAATTGCAATAGCCACAAAGTCAAAGGAGTTTACAAGAAAAACTACTAAAAATAATAACAATATTTTTGATATCATGTGGATTTCGGCATGCAACTCCATGCTGAAATCCACAATCACACACTGATCACTCTGTTGCAATCATCAATTGAAGATATTAAGACAAACAATTACACCTGCCATTTAAATTCTACTATTCTGAAAAACCCGATAATCTTAAGAGTCTTATGACATCTTCATTTATCAACTGTGTTAGAAAAATTAACCTGTCCAAAATATACTATGAAAAAGTATATTTTGGACAGGTTAAAATGCATAATTTAATGCAAGATAATGATAACTTTCAAGAGAAACACCATATTGGTTATAAACAGTTTATCAAAAATGTTAACATTAAGTTTAAGGATACAACACACTTTGATTCCTCTTTGGAGATTAAGAATTAAGGAAACTTATTTACATACCAAACTAGCATAAGCCTTAGGCTTCCTTGCACCATATGGGCATTACTAATACTAATATTAAAAACAATTAACTCTTAATGTTGGTTTACAGATTATAAAGGCTATTTACTACATAGAATTTGCAAATCCAATGTTACAACAAAGAATGAAGTGGACCAAGGAATGGAGTTTATAGGATGTGTACATTTAAGTCCTATTCAGTGACTGCAAATCTTGCAATGTGTTCCATTCATCTGAAATGCTTAACATCATTGTTGGTCATCCATATGGGTGGGCAGACTGCACATACCTTAGCTTCTAATGTGTTGGTATGCAAACTTATGTAGCCCTGAGGAGTGTTTGTCTGTCTATTCCTGCAGAAGTGTGGTTAGTTGTCATTATTACTGAATTCAGTTTGTGTAGCACAGATGCTACATCTTCTGGATGGAAGTGGAGTAGGTGTAGGGATACCACAATGAAGGGTATCCCTATCCCCACTCCAACTTTTTGATCTGTGAAGAGGGATCAGATGCTCTGTTTCTACCAAACCCATTAACAACTTTAGTGGTTCCCACCCTCCAAGATGTGAGGACAATATTCCATGACAAGGCAGATTTGTGATTAGTACAATCAACAGTTGTTTAGAAGTAATGCTGAGATTAAAAAAGAAAAACCGGTTTTCTTGAGATGCAGAGGATGAAATATTTCTGATATGCTTATGACAAGAAAGTTTAGAAGACAGCTATCTCCAGTAAATTTGTGTGTCTAGAAAACTGAGTGTTGCCGAAGTTGAGTATGGGAGCAGAAACTTTTTTTTTTTTTTTTTTTTTTTTTTTTTTTGTGAGAAATAAGATAGGACAAGGTTTCAAAAGGATTGAAGTTAATCAAGTTTGCTTTCTCTCAATGGAGAATTACCTGAAGATCAGTATTTCAGAAACTAGGAATGGACAGGAGAAAAAAAAATGGGTAAAAAACAAGTTATTTTTGCATAAATTAATGCATAATTTTAAATACATAAATTAATGTTATTAGTGGAATCCACCAGAGTTCAATGTTGGGCCCACTGTTGTTTTCTATATTTATTAGTGATAATGATGAAGGTACAGTGGTACCTTGGTATAACATGGGTTATAAAGTTATCAGGCGATAACTTTAATACACATGTTATAAGCAAAGTGCATCATAGCCAAAAAAAAAAATTTTCCCAATTTTTCCCAGTTTTTTTTAAAAATAAATACATATTTTATTTACTAATGTTTTATAAGTATACAGACTAAAAGACAAAGTATTAGAGGTTATATCATTCCCTTTACATTATACTAACACAATGCTGTTAAGGACATATTTTACGCATCCATTCTGAAATAGTCGTGTAATTCAGTTTACTAGAACTAATTAACAGCATTTTTTCCGTACATAATTCTCAACAGTGGTCATATACAATAAATGAAGATGTTCAGTATCACCTTGATGTTTTAACCTTTATTAATGTTTTCAAGCACTTTGTTAATTTCTGGTGCTTTTTCCTTAGAAGGGTCATTCACATTATCTTCTGAGTCACTCTATATGTCACTGGCCTTTGTTTTTCAATTGTCTTCCCACTGTTCACAGAAGCTGAGATTCTTCCTTGTTCAGGCAGTGTGCAACTGGAGCTTCCACATCCACCTCAATCCAAGCAGTCAGGTCATTTGCTCCAAGACTGCCACACAAAGTACATTACAAGCAGAATTTGCTTCTTGTTCTGAAATTGCTGCTAATTCAAGGTCATTAATAGTGATCTTGTCTTTTCCAATACATTTTTTCCAGCAGTTTTCAATTGCTGTTGGGCTTACTTTCTACAACACTAATCCAATATTGTATGCAACATCTTTCACTGTTAAAGTTTTTAGAAATTCTCGAACATGAATTTCTTAGTTCACAACTCCAGCAAGTAGATGACCATGACAGCAGGTTTTGAAGGCTCGAATAATGCCCTGATCCATGGGCTGAATTAACACGGTTTTGTTCCTTGGCAGAAACTGCCATTCTGACCTTGCCATCATTTGATTTCAGAACATCAGCCAAAGGATGACTGGGCAGTGATCCAACAGTAACAGAGCCTTTTCTTCAAGTTTTTTGGAAAGGAAGTAGCATCTCACTGATGGTACAAACTCACTTTCAAACCATGACGCAAAAATATCACTCATCATCCAACTGTTGGAGCCATTTTTATAAATTACAGGTAGAGATTTCATGTTGATGTGCTTAAAACACCAGGGACTTCGACTTTTACCGACGTTCAGTGGCTTTATCTTGTAATGCTCTCTTTGTCAGTTTTTATGCCCTCTTTGTTGGGTGCCTTTTTAATATCCAGTGGCTAGTTCGGGAGAAGTTCATAGTACAGCACTGTTTCCCCACAGTTGTACAACTGTTCATCAGCGAATTCACCATCTTGAATCACATTAAGCAGAAATTCAGGAAATGCTTCTGCTACTGTAATGTCACCAAATGCAGATTCGCCTACAAGACTAACCTGGGATATCCCATGACATGACTTCCATCTCTAAAGAAGCTTTAAATGTGTCATCTCTACCAAGTAGCTTATGAAATTTAAGTACCTGTGCTTATGTATATCTTAGTGCACTTGCATCATTTATACACAGCCAATTATAGATTAGCAAATTTGCAATAGCGGCAAGTTACATCTCAAATTGTGAATACCTTCACGACGAGTTGCCATGACATTGCACTACTTCGAATAAGTAACACTTCACCCGAAGGAGAAGACTTGTTACTTATTCTCAGTGGATACCACCACCCAGACGGCACCATTTCAAGGCTATTTAGCCCTTCTTCGGTGAGATGTAACTTAAACGATGCCACTATTGCAAATTTGCCAATCTATAATTGGCTGTGTATAAATGATGCAAGTGCACTAAGATATACATACTCTAACTCTTTTGCAGCTTGAGGCATAAGCCCTTGATGCATTAGAGTCTTAACTTATATCATACACCATCAGGCATCTCTCATATTGTGGAGATATACTTCACAACTGTTTTTGTCATCATTACATCACTTGGGTACCTACCCACCCACCGAAGAAGGGCCAAATAGCCTTGAAACGGTGCCGTCTGGATGGTTGTATCACTGAGAATAAGTAACAACAGTCTTCTCCTTTGGGTGAAGCATTACTTATTCGAAGTAGTGCAATGTCATGGCAACTCATCGTGAAGGCATTCACAATATGAGATGTAACTTAAACGATGCCGCTATTGCAAATTTGCTAATCTATAATTGACTGTGTATAAATGATGCAAGTGCACTAAGATATACATAGTATAACTCTTTTGCAGCTTGAGGCATAAGCCCTTAATGCATTAGAGTACCTGTGCTTTCAAAATTACTCCATTTATTGGTACTCCTTCACTACGCTTCTGTAGAAACCACTTATATAAGCATTGGTCCACATTCCTGTTTTCACAAAGTCTAGTTTTCTTTTTTGAAGCCTACTTCATCTTCTATGGAGCCTACGAGTGAACACAGTTTTTCTTCCTCTTTCATCCAACCACGAGTTGTTCCTTCTGGAATTCCACACTTGCGAAATATACTGCAATTTTTTTCACCACTCTTAACTCTTTCTATAATCTTTAACTTTTCTTCAACTGTAAAATATTTTAGTCTGCTGGCCATTAACTTCAATCCTACTGATTTACTAATTCTGCTGAGTATTTATTTCTGATTCTCAAGAATTTACCATGTATTGAGAAAACTACATCAAACCAAAGTGTCCAGACCATCAAGTGCTGAAGTGAAGTCACATAATTTCTCCATAACTCACTCATCAGTTCGAACATATTTTGTCTAGTTTAGCCCTTAGCAGTTTTTGCTATCCCAGGTGTAGCTTCTAGTCAAAGAAAGGATGTCATGTGTTCACAAAAATTTACTTTGTAACTAATGTAACACACTTGATTAACAGTAGCTGTATTTGCCTCCAGAGGTAGCTGTTTATAATCAGCATTCCACTGATAGATATACAGTAAACCCCCGCTATTCGCGGGGGTTACGTTCCTGAGAAATGTCGCGAATACCGAAAACGCGAATACTGAGTTATTGCTCCCATAGTAATAAAGGGGTTCCGTTCCAAAGTATGAGATATATAAGAAAAACTAGTCTAAAATTTTGTCTATATGTATTATATGTACCTTCATAACATGACTATGTACATAATAGACAGTACATAGTGAAATGCAAGCAAATGGCATCGAAATGAAAATAAGAAACAATTTAATATTAAATGTAATATTTATTAGAAATTTCAAACCAGCGCCTTTGCTAGCAAAAAAACTTATCCCCCCAGTGCTATCACCAGTTTCGCTAAAGTGTTGATAAAGGAGTTTTGCCTTTTCACGAATGATGAGTGAACTTAACAGAATTTTATTTTGAGTTCGGTCTTCTATCCACAGATTTAAAGCTTTTTCCATTTTTTTTTTTTCTAATTTAACATCACGAGTTACAGAGCAAATTTTCGAAGCAATTAGCGCTTTTTCACGGACACTACGGCGGATTTTTTCTTCCGATTTTTGGATTGATCGTGCCGTTGACTCATTGATTTTATAATGTTTTGCCACTGAAGAGAGACACTTTCACCATTAGAAATTTTATCTAATAACTCAATTTTATTCGCTAATGTCATCACCTTCTTTGCTATTTTCACATTTCTCTTGTTATTCGTAGCCATATTTTTGTAGGGGTTAGAAAGAACTTGTCCACAATAAAGTCACTTTCCTTCCGTTAAAAAACTCGAAAAGGTCGTTTTACACTGCAAAACGGTAGATTTGTCATTTTTGTAAGCATATCAATTTATAAATTGATAATGGCTGCAGTTTACCTTTTACTGAAAAAATATTGCGCATCAAGGGAAAAAATTAAACGCAAAGGTAAAAAAAAATGATAATAAGATCAATTTATAAGCATATAAATTAAAAGCAAACGACGAAACCTTGCATGGCAAGCGCATAACACATACCGAACAAGGATTAGCGAGAAACATCCACGCTCGCGATTTTGTCAACAATCTCCCCCCACCCACTGAGCGCTGTTTTGACCGGCAAAGATAATTTTAGCCACGCTCATGTTTTTTTATGGCGGAAAATATTCATGGCGCTTTAAAATTCACATTTTTTTTAGGTTTCATTTTATATTAAATCGGCGATCGCGAATACGCGAAACCGCAAATACAGATACCGCGAATAGCGGGGGTTTACTGTACTCTTTTATTGCATCTCTAACTGAGGGGAGAAACTGGGTGTCTATTAAGGTTATTATAATAATAACAACCTTAATATAAATATCACTATTATTATAATGTTGGAGTGACATGCTGCATAGTTTATCTTTATCTAAATACTTGAAATGAAAGCACTTCACCTATGTGAAGTTTACAATCTGTCAGTTTGGTCTTTGATGTTTTTTGATTATGCAAAAGCAGGCCTATGATCACTGAATAAATGGAGGAGAAAATTTCCATGAATTATAAGTTTAGACTATTAGTAATAAAAAAATTCTAAAATGTAGAATCTGATTATTACTAACACCATCAGCACTTCACCGGTGATAATAATTATTATTAATTACTATCACAAGTGAAGTAGTTTAATTTCAAGTACTTAGATAATTAACATTAACTGCAAACTTGAAGGGCTATTAATGAGCATTCCCACCATCATGATGCAAGATGTTGTTGTTTGGTTTTTAGGAGCATTAGCAACTAAGGCCATATTGCTCTGGGAATATGCAGTGGTCATTCCTTGACCTTTCCGCATCCTCCGTATTTGGTGGTGACGGGCTCGAACCCCGGTCTAATCAAGAAGCGTGTGCTACGCACTGTTGCCCCTTCCCACCTGGCTACATGATGCAAGAAGAGATATGGCTGGCACAGAATGTCTGGACTTCTCTAAAATTTCACACTTCACTGAAGATAATTACATCTTAAATGATAATTCAGTAAAAATAAACACAACAAACATCTGGTTACCCAGTTTGAACAGATAAATGTTGGTATATAAATTAAAATCAAATAATATACTTTATTTCACTTTAAAAGGTTTTTTTTTTTTTTTTGGCTGATATTTTTTTGCACATGTGATGTCTGCAGTTTTTAATTAACAGTTTTTATAACTGGATGGTACATTTTACTAACTTTGAAACTTAGAACAAGCCCTACAAAGAATATAAAATCAGGTGAAATAAAATACCTTAAACTTGAATTGCTAAACCATATCTCCATGTCCCCATATAATATTTGGTATAATAAAGCATAAAATAATTATACTGGTTTCAGAAATTAATCACATATTCTGATTGTCAAAGTAACTCACATCAATTGTCACTCTTAGTTTAGAATATATGATTATTCCTAAAACTGTTGAAGGTAATATATTATTGCTTAACACACTCACTGCATCAATGCATATAAGCATTCAATAGTAATCCAAGTGCTGTGCTGTTATAACACATGTTACAGCACAGTACCCAATGTTATTATGCATAAAGGCACATGAAATGGACTGCTTAATTGTGCCAGCACAATGATTGAACTCTGGGATATTAGCATCAACATTCATTTTTTTATTTCTTGGTATAGGAATTTTTTTCCCCTTGTGTTGATGTTAATTTATGTACACAGAATAAGCTTCCAATAAAATTTGAGTTTTGTTCTGATTTAGCGCTCAGTCCAAAAGTAACCGTTCACTCTTAGCTATGAATTCTAAACCTACTTTTCAAGCATTATTTTCAATTTTTCATAATGTTGACTATTTCAGAATGCTGTTATTTCTTAACATTCCAAAAATTACTTCCCATTGAAAGGAGTTCAAACATAGGGGCCAGCGAACACGATAATAAAAACAGGCTGTGCGTAAATTTTAAAATTGCACCCTTTTATTGCTGCAAGTTTATTATTATGAAAGTAAATTTTTTTCACCCTTGCGATTCTATGTCTTGACTGTGCAATCCTGCTGCGCTGAATAAAAACCTAATATGTTGCTTCCTGTTCATGCTCAACTCTCTTTCCAGTAAAGCAACCCATATTGTTACTTCAGATAAGAAAAAATTAGGGAATAACATTTTCTAAAATTGTTTCTGAGAATTTCTATATTTGATTCTGTTTTGCACAGGTATTTTTTAAGAAAGAAACCAAAGCAAATGTAAATAACACAACTGTCATTTACACTTGCTTTGGTTTCTTTTTTAATGACTACTTAAGCCATATAATTTAAGACACAGGAATTAATTAAATAAATAGAGTAACCCATTTGGTTACTACCATATTTGATGGCATATCAGATGCACTTTTTTATTCAAAAAAAAAAAAAAAAAAAATGCCTTGAAAAATCGCCCTGCATCCTATATGAGGACATGAGCCCTCGGAGCAAGCAGGCAGTTTGTATTTTGCACATTCTGTCAGAATATATTCATTTCTGAAGGATAACGGGACACCCTAGAGTACTTTGGGATGCAGAGGTGTTTGGAATCAGTTCCAAAAAGTTTCGAAAGCCAGGGAACACAGCAAAAGCCTTAGAAGGTGATGGAAGCTTCAAGATTCTTCTCCAGGTTTCTCAATAGTTTGCCAATCCTTTAAAAGGTGGCACGACCAGTGGGCCACTTAATTCTGTGCGGGCTTTCGTGACGTTGAGTGTGTCTCCATGTACGGTAATCACAACAATGAATTGTAATCATTGTGGTGACTGAAATAAAATAATAAAGAACAGTGTTAATTATATACTAGTTGTTTTTAATCAGAACCCCGTTTCATAACAATATTGTTTAATCTTGGCGTTTGACATTATTTTAAAGTATTTTACCCTCAGAAAATGGCTGCAGGAGAAAAGAGGTTGAGTTACACTATCGGATATAAACTTAACGTAATAGATCACACTAAAAAACATGGTAACATAGCTGCGGAAAGGTTTTTTTTGGCCATCACCTATGGAAAAAATGATACACGTCTGGCAGAAACAAGAAAAAGAACTTCAAGCTGCTAAAAGTAAACGTAACTTTCATCGCCCCATCCACACTGGCCAGAACTTGAAGATGTAAAAAAGTGGGTAATAGGTGAAAGGAATTTAGGAAGAAGTGTTTCTACCAAAATGATTATGCATAAGGCCAGGATTTTAGCAGAAGGGCAGGAAATTCAAAAATTTTCTGGAACAGAAAGTTGGTGTTACCAACTCGTGCAAAAGCATGGTTTATCAATGCATACAAAAACATCAATTGCATAAAAATTACCAGCAGATTATGAAGAAAAAAATACTGGAATTCCATAAATTTGTAATAAAGGCACAAAAACAAACTTCTTTTGAAATTGACTAAATAGGAAATATGGACACGGTCCCACTAACTTTTGATGCACCATCCAACAAAACTGTGAATATCAGTCTAAAATGGTGTCAATAAAAACCACTGGGCATGAGAAAACACATTACACAGTACTTTTGGCCTGCTGTGCTGATGGCACAAAACTACCACCATTTTTAATATTTAAAAGAAAAACTCCACCTAAGGAAAAAATTCCAGAAGGTGTATTTGTTCATGTTCATCTAAAAGTGTGGATAGATGAATATATTAGTAAAAATAATAAGAGGAGTTTACCTCAATATAGTGCGTAGAACACTTCCGTATGATACCCTCCAGAAATTAAAACGAAAAAATCGACAACTTACCGGTACATTAGAGTAAAATATAAATAATTAAATAATCAATTTAACACAATTAAAAATCAAATTAACGCAATTAAAATAATCTAACGAAAATATTCAAAACGATTTTCCTTCCTGGAATTTTCATTCCTGTGATCACGACATACGGTCGAAAAGCATTGTCAGCTTCAGGAAGAAAAATCGTTTTGAATATTTTCGTTAGATTCTTTTAATTGCGTTAATTTGATTTTTAATTGTTTTAAATTGATTTCAATTGTGTTAAATTGATTATTTAATTATTTATATTTTACTCTAATGTACCGGTAAGTTGTCGATTTTTTCGTTTTAATTTCTGGAGGGTATCATACGGAAGTGTTCGACGCACTATATTGAGGTAAACTCCTCTTATTATTTTTACTAATATTATTATCAACGTAGAACATATTGAGTAGTACAGCTCTGATTCATACTATCTAATAGATGAATATAGTATGAATTTATGGCTTCAAAAATTATGGGTAAAGCATCCTGGTGGCCTCTTAATGAAACCATCTCTTCTCATTTGGGACCAGTTCAGAGCCCATACAACTGAAGTTATTAAAATGAGGGTGAGGGAATTGAATACACAAGTAGTTGTCATTCCTGGTGGACTGACAAGCCAATTGTATCCTTTGTATGTGTCCATAAACAAGCCATTTATGGCTTGTTTATGGACACATCCAAAAACAGTGGAACAAATGGACAGGAGAACACGATCACGACCTCACACCCACAGGAAGAACAAAGAGGCCCACCACTGCACGAGTGTGTGAAAGGGTTAAGGAATCTCGGAGAAATATAAGTGGTAAAATAATTATAAAGTCTTTCAAGAAGACTGGAATTAGTAATGCCCATGATGGCACTGAAGACGTTGCGTTATTTGAAGACAGTGATAACATTAGTGAGGAAGAGTTTTTAGGATTTGAAGGCGATGAATTTTGTGGTTTTCAAAATGACTCTTATTTCTCTTTTAAATTGCTGTATTAGTAAATTAATAATAATAATTAAATAATGTATTATTATATAGTATTAGTATTTTTCTCCTAAACATGTGATCAGATAGGATCACATTTCTTTTAAATTGCTGTATTAGTAAATTAATAAAAATAATAAAATAATGTATTATTATACAGTATTAGTATTTTTCTTGCTGTTCTGATCACGTTTAGGATGAGCTTTTTTCTACTATACACATTACAATAAATATTAAATGCCTAAATACACTAAAACTTTTTTTCCTTAATTTTCCTTTCTAAAATGGGAGTGTGTCATAGATGCCCATTCATCTTATATGCTATCAAATACGGTATATGTAATTTAGTAATATAAACTAATTATATTCATAAAGTAAAAGAAGGGACAAAGATTCAGTTGTCCTTTCATTGAATTACACACCCGAGTCTTTATGTGTTGCTTAATGATCTTTCCTACTGATTTCATAATTTGACTGCAGGAGAGAAGAAAAGAAGTTCAGTGCTACACTGAATTTAAAAAACCCTGAGCAATGATAAAATAAAGCTTTTCTGTGTAATAGTAGTAATACTAACCTGGAGCACCAGAAGGAGATCCAACAACTACAGTCTGAGCAGCAGTAGGAGGTGGAGGTGCTGGGTACCCCGAACCTATAAAATAAGTGAGAATACACTAAGAAGTTAAGTCAACTCAACGTTATTTTATTAAAAATAAAAAAATATAAAATAAAAAAACATGGTAATTGAGCCAAAGCCTCTTGCTAAATTCCATACAGGAATTTTGAAGTAATAATATCAACTGCATTTTATACCAAAATTTTTTTGCATATGAAGTACATAGACATCTCCATATAAGCCAAAGACAGTGTTATAAAATTTATCTTTTGTCCCTCGAAGAAGAATGCTCCACACTTACATTATGCACTTCATGGTTAAGCAAAGGTAAAATAAAAAAAAAATTGCAAAATTAAATTTTTCAAAAAAATGCCACCACATTATGGCAGTCTCCAGGGTCATGGAATGAAGTGGCTATATCAGATCTGTCTTTATTTGCACACATATTACGACTAGCTTTGGTTACTCATTTTTCAATTTCTATAGAAATATCAATTAGTCTCTACAGCCAAAGCTAGAGGGAAAGCATAATAATAATAAAAAAAAGTCATCTGGAACAGCCATTACAGCAAACTCAAGTTACATGAAGTGTAAAAATCCCTTGATTGTTTAGCTTAATTCTTAATAACGACTTCCCAAAGCAGTCCAATATCATATTAACATTATGATATTGGACTGTCTGTTGAAACCCAGGAAAATTAAAGGCTTTAAGTTATCTGTGAGATAAACTTTTATCTATATATTAAATAATTAATTATATATGTGTTAACAGTGACTGGAAGTGAAAGCAAAAGATCTAATCTTCTATTGCATCAACTTAATTACTTCATTATTCTGGTTTAACTCCTGCACACTTGGTGCTTTCCCTTCAAGAATTTCTTGCAAAACACTTCATCACTAGTCTTCCAGCTCCATGTGATTTTTTTTTTTCTTTTGTTTCCTAAAGTTTTAAGTTACCCTTGAAAGGTCACAGATTTGCAATGACTGAAGATTATTCAAAATGCTTCAGGAAATTCCTAAAGAAGTTTATCAGGAATGTTCCCAGAAGTTGAAGAAGTATTGTAATCGGTGCACACTCAAATGCAAAAAAAAAAAAAAAAAAAAACACAGTCGATCAGATGTGTGCTTGTTTAGAAGACTTTGCCAAACATGTCAAAAACTTTAAAAATATTAATGCCAACTGTTTGGGTTTCACCACACTCCTCTAGTGAATGTCTCCAAAGACGAGTAATATATGCCAATATATTATCAGTACATCAATGCTGATAGATCTACATTGGCAGTCATTGATCAGATGGAAGGTTGAGATAGCTTATGAGTTGGCAAGTTGAATAAGACACCAGAAATCTACAAAATACATGCATGAAGCCCCATTATCAGAGTGAAGCAAGATTTGAATCTATTATGAACCATGCTGCTATAGAAATATAAGTTTATCACCATTAAATAAAATATTCATCAATGCAGCAATAATTTAAACAGAAAAAGGAACAATTTCATAGGAGAATAACATACATTCAAATTTTTATTAATTGTTGTTGTTGTTAATTGTTGATATTTTATTCTTAAAAAATATCAAAATCAAAACTGTTGTTTTTATGTTTTGAATGTAAGAAGAATGCAGGTAAGGATTCATTCATGTAAATCACTGACAAAGAAATGTAAAATTAATAGAGGTTTAACAACATGCTGATTTCTTGGCCTATTATTAAATTTCAAACATTCATTCCAATACTAAAACTGCATTCATTCAATTTAGCCAAAGGCTGCTGTAGATGGCCGGTAAAGTGCATAGGTGGAGAAGTACATGTTCTTTGAGTGACCATGGTACAAGCTTACATGACTACTAAACACAGTAATTTTTTGTATCTTCTCTATCTTTTGAACTCCTCTGATTTTATGTGGCTATGATGGAGTATAAACAAAAAATTTATTTCATTCCATTTCAGCACTGCTGTTCAGACTTGGCTTACACCTTGGAAATACATATCTGAAAAGGGAAGAACTCATCTTTTTTTGTTTTCACCTGGTTAAAATCAATATTTTCTGCCAATTAACATTGCTATGAAGAATTATCAAAATGGCAAGAATGGCTTAGGATATTTTGTTATTTCATACTTCGTTCTGCACTTGTTAGTTCACAAAGGTCCAGTGGACGTCTACTATTTCATAACGGTAGGTTCTCACACTGGAATTATCATTCCAGTTTGTGAGATCTGATCTGTAAAATATCTATTTCTTTACCTTCAATGACATTGAGAACTACTGGAAACTTTGTGGGGTTTTTTTTTGTGAAACTGATTTGTTTCACTTTAGTTCAAAAAACTTCTCCAAGTATGGTTATATGTAAGTTAAATAATATGGAATAATATATAATTTGGAAATATTATTTGTTAAATATTTATCTTAACTTATTATTTGTTAAATATTTATCTTAACACTTTCAAAAACCCAGCGGGCTGACTAGCTATCTATGAAATTCTGTTAGGAGTGAGTAGGCTTTCGACTGCCATAAGGAAACATGCTTTGGTCTTACAAATCATGACAAAAAAAATCTGCAGGCTGCCAAACTATGCCTGCAATTTACCAAATTTACACATAATCATGGCTGATGAATTTGAAGTACTGATTAAGTCTTTGATTGCAGCCATTGTAAAATTATCAGAGACACGTGTCACTCAGACATAAGGGATGCAGAATTTGAATATGGGGAGTACAATTTGTAGGGAAAGGATGGATAGGACAGGAGGAGACAGTTATGCTCTTAGTTAAGAACCATATTAAATCTAAGGCAGTGTATCCAGTGGACACAGGTGGCTAGTGCAATGCTGAGTCAGTCTGGTGTGACATAAGCACTGGGGAAATAAAAATGAGGGTAAGAGTGTGTTATAGGCCTAATAACACACTAAATAGGACTGTGATGAGTATAAAAAACAAGTGTATAGACAGAGCAAGACACTAAATAGGAATGTTTTAAAAATGGAGGATTTTCTAGATGACTGGACCGTGAGAGTTGGTCACTTACAGAGTAGCAAGACTTTTGTGGATTTATTGGATGGTTGTTTCCTACACCAGCATGTTGGATAGGCAACAAGAGAAAGCAATACTCTATCTGATTATTGGCAGTGACCTTCGTGTATTAAGACTGCAGATAAGACCCACTGGGTGGCAGTGATCACAATGTATTGATATGGAATTTACTTAAAAATGTAACTGCCAAAGGCAAGCAAACAGCATTTGCTTCCGCAAAGGTGACTATACCAGTCTCAGACAGTTTTAAAATTCTATGCAGCAGGACCAACTAATGAAGTCACATACAGCAATTTCTAAATGGAAAGCATTCAGGGATGCAATCGTAAAAGCTACCAGGCTTTTATACT
Source organism: Mastigoproctus giganteus (assembly GCF_048544385.1). Taxonomy (NCBI): domain Eukaryota; kingdom Metazoa; phylum Arthropoda; class Arachnida; order Uropygi; family Thelyphonidae; genus Mastigoproctus; species Mastigoproctus giganteus. Next base: position 146,161,473 of record NC_143586.1, on the reverse strand, counting down.
GACTAAGATATACTGTTTAACGCTTAGACCTAAATGGATATCAGATGAACTGAGTGTGACTATCAACAAGAACTGGTTCTCTTGGACTAATGTTATTAGCTGAATTCTCCAAGGTTCAGTGCTGGGCCCACTGTTTTTTTTTTTTTTTTTCTTTCTATATTATTAATGATACTGATGAAAACAGCTTAATGTTTAAGTTTGCAGAAGATACAAAGGTTGGAATGGTTGTTAATGACAGTAATCAAAGCTACTGAAACAAAATTGAGACCAATTAGGCAGATAGGATGAGAAATGGCAGTTGAAGTTTAACATTGAAAATACATACGGTAGAAGAAATCCTAATCCCAGATTAATGTACCCAACTATGTGGCAACTACACTCAGTATATTTATATTTTACTCAAATGTACCGGTAAGTTGTCGATTTTTTCGTTTTTTCCGTTTTAATTTCTGGAGGGTATCATACGGAAGTGTTCTACGCACTATATTGAGGTAAACTCCTCTTATTATTTTACTAATATTATTATCAACGTAGAACATATTGAGTAGTACAGCTCTGATTCATACTATCTACTCAGCATAGCAGAAAATAAAAGAGAGCTGGGGGTAATTGTGCAATCAGATATGAAGTTCTCTGAGTAGTACAGACAATCTGCCAGGGCAGCCCATAGGGTTTTTGTCAATGATATACAAGAATTTTTCTAGCAGGGATAATGAGGTGATTATTCCACTGTATAAGCAGTGGCAGTGACCTTCGTGTGGGGAAATAAAAATGAGGCACCCTTTGCCACTACTACTTCTACTACTATTTTTTGGGAGGGTAAAACTACACCTTTAAGAGATTAATTTAACTAAAAAGTGTTACAGATGTCTTCACTATGGCCATACTACAAGGCACTGTAATCTAAAAGAAAGTATTTATTGTCAATGTGCTGTTGTTGTTGTTGTTATTTGGTTTTTAGGAGCATTAGCAACTAAGGCCATATTGCTCCGGTGCGGTGGTCATTCCCTGACCTTTCCGCATCTTCCGTATTTGGTGGTGACGGGCTCGAACCCCGGTCTAATCAAGAAGCGTGTGCTACGCACTGCTGCTCCTTCCCACCTGGCTACGGAGGCGCCTATTGTTGTCAATGTGCAAGAGGCAGACAGTCTTACCAGGAATGCTCAGAGGATGTAAAGCCAACTTGTACTAACTGCTTAGTTAAGAATTGTTCTTAACTTTGTATCTTTTAATACAGAGTATACAGTGCCCTTTAAGCCGGAACAGTCCAGACATAATTAGGAAAAGAACTGAAGGCTACTGCGTTTTTTTTTTTAATCCCTCACTTTCTACATAGAGTGAAAGTCAGTGCAATTTATGACCGGCCTAGTTCCACGTGCCAGGGATAGCAAAAAGTTGGTGGCTCACTCAACACAAACAACAAAACCTAACATTACACTATGATATATCTACAACACTTCACTAATCATCCTTTATCAGTACAGTATAAACATAATAGACTGCAGAGTTGCCATACTGTTGGCTGGGGCCACGTAACACAGTATGTAAAAATAAAATGTCCTTTCTGTACACACTGAATTCACCATATACAAATATAATTGCAGCAGACAAAAAATGTGAAAATTGCAATATACTTATGAAGCTTGATCTTGACTCTTCAACAATCTACCATACATTTTCAAAGCCATTCTCAAATATATCTATTCATGATACAGGCCTCAAGTTTTGCATCCACATGGATTAAAGAAAGTCTTAACCAAAGTTCAGAAAGTCTTAATCAGGAATCATGCTTACAATATTAACCAGATTTTTGAGAGTAAATTTTTAAATACAAAATTAAGTAACTGATGCATAAATGACTATAAGAAATTGTAAACCTGTATATTATAAGCAAAAAAAAAATAACACTTGAACAAGCTGTGTAATGGATAAAAGAGTTTCACGTGTGTTTTAATTATTTTGAATATATAAGTATTCAAATAAAGACAGAGATGATACCACTCCACCTTCCTTGATTCATCATTATCATCTGTCATCGTTCCGCTATTCCAAATGTCGACATAAAAGGCATGTCACATGAAAGAGAATTAAGTGATCAAATAAATTAACCACTGAGCATTAAATTGGAACCTTATTTTTGACACCTTTATAACTAGTCTTCACAGAATTATGCAATCCATTAAGATCACAAATATCACAAACAAATCAATCACAGAATTCAGGATAAAGTAAAATGATTAGCCTGAATATGTATTAAAGAAATACATCAGATGTGTAATCATTTTACCAACTTTTAACATTTATAACATGCATCTTTAAATATCTTTGAATACAGCCAACTTTTCAAAAACGTTTATTACTAACCTTGCTTCATGTTATGTCGACTGTGTGTTAGACTATTATGGAAAAGGAAACACTAACAAGAAACAACTGCTTGAAATAAGATCATTTGTTTTCATGTCACGTACACAAAAGACTTATGGCTAAAGTTTTCTCAAATAAAACATTTCTTGTACCAGCATTTTCGGCAGTGGTAGATTCTGCATATGGTCAAAAACAATCACCCCCACTTCATCCTTTTCCTTACACAAAGTCAATAGTTCCTGTCATTTCTTGTAAAATGTGCTTGTGTATAATTTTTTTTATGACATTGCCACAAGTTTAGTGTTGTTTAAAGAAGGCAATTTGATTTAGGTTTCAAGTTCCTTGCAACTTCAGCAAACATCCACCTGAGGCCTTCCAAACCTATACTCATGATTTCCACTATCGTATTTACTGTAGAAACTGTACTTGATGGTAGTGGCAAGAACAGGGTATTTAGTGCAGCAGAGCACCATGTTTTCACTCACATCAAGGTTGGCACTAAAATATTTTACCACTTTACTTATGAAGCATGATCTTAATTCAACAATCTATCATACATTATCAAAACCATTCTCTTTTGCACAGTTCTCATGCTTATTTTTTAATAAGCATGAGAACTTATTATTTTCAATAAGCATAAAAGAGCCTTATCTTTTACTGCACAGAAAACTGACAATGCCTCCTCTCTCTCTCTCTCTGTGTGCGCGTGTGTCCTTCAGTACAAAGTAAGTGAAAATACTGTCCCACCATTTTTGGGTTTCTTTCTTAGAACATGTGAGCTATATTTCTGTACTTATTTAAGTTTTGTATCAATCCCATAAGAAATGGGTCTTGCTCATTTTTGGCCATCCACTGTATAAAGTTTGTCAGAAAGACATTTTCTTCAAAGGTAACATTCTGTGTGCACTTCCATTTACAGAAACCCTCCACCTCTGTATCTGATTTAGCCACCACAGTGAATCCTGTCTCACATGCACTTCTCTGTGAAGACTTTTTTGAAACTCATATCTCTACATGTGGAGGTTTCAAACTCCACTTTTCCTCTTGAGTGGCATTTCACTTTGGTTTTCACTTTCATCACTTCTACTGCTAGATATGTCTCAGAGAATGGAAAACTTATTAATATATAAACAATACTGCCGTTGTGACAACTCAGCAGAAACTGGTTCTCGCTTGACAACAAAATGCAGAAGTACACAATCTAGTGGTAAACAAAAATGTCCGAAGAAGGGAATAAGCAGTGGTATGCTGGTATTTAACAACTTAACCCCAGGGCCTCACATCTGGTGAGTATGGCCTTGTCAAACCCAGGGTCCTGAGCTGGGTATCATCATTCTTCTCTTTCTTGGTGATTCCTTCCTACTTCTCTCTCCCTCTCTCAGGGTAACTTGGGAATATTTTTTTTTGACTGGTGTAGCATAAGCCTCAGGCTTCCTTGCACTATACGGCTAATAATAATAATAAAAACTAGCTCACACTTTTTTTTTAGCAACCCTTGCCCTCTTTGGAAACTACGTAGCAGTTTCAACCTTTTTGAGAATTACAACCTCCCAAAAGTATAAATAAATTCCATTATCAGCAAACATCCACTTAATGGGGCAAAGGTCGATGACGTTGTAGGGCAGTTATCATCCTTTAAGGGCAGAAAGGGTGATATTGTTGTACACGTTAGCACTAATGATATTAAGGGTAGGAGACCAGCAGAATTATTAACAAGTACAAGACGATGCTGAAAAAAAGCTGTGAGTTAGGGTTGAATTTGAAAGTGTCTGCAATTCTGCCCAGACACGATAGGAGGGAGTATATGATGAGAGCCTTGTCGATCAATTCGGCCCTGGAGAGATTGCACAAGGCTCAAGGGGTAGAATTTTTCTCAGCCTGGTCTGTGCTTGTTAACAGGAGAGACTGCTTCTACAGGGATGGGATACAATAAATAGAAAGGGTGCAAGAATATTTGCTGATGCTATCGAGGCAGAGTTAGGCGGGTCAAAAAACTGCTAGCTTGGGGGAATACACAGACTAATAGATTAACAGTAGCTGCTGGAAGAGGTAAAAGTGATTCTTACACTAATTCTATTGAAATGCAATTGAGCAGCAGCCTGGAAAGCAAGGCAATGGGAATTTCCAGGACTCCAGGGAGTCATAGTGGAACAAGTAAATACATGATCTGTGTTAGGGTGCATGTGTACTTGCATGTACACCAATTCTAGGAGTATAGTTAATAAATTCGATGAGCTTGAAGTGCTAGTCAAGACATCAAAGGCAGATATTGTTGGGATATCAGACATGGTGTCACACAGACATAAGCAGTGCAGAACTGGAATTTGGGGGGTACAATGTGTACAGAAAGGATAGACAGGACAGGAACGGAGGGGGGGTTATGCTGTTAGTTAAGAAACACACAAAATCAAAGAAAGTGCATCCAATTGTTGTGGGTGGACAATGCAACGTTGAGTCTGTTTTGTGTGACATAAGCACTGGGAAAGGAAAAATTGAGAGTAGATGTGTGTTATAGGCCTAATGAATCTGATGAGCATAATGAGCAATTGTGCAGAGAAATAGAGTGGGCCAGTAAATTAGAGTGTCTTATAATGGGGAATTTTAATTTCCCGGATATTGACTGGAATTTGTGGGTTGGTCACTCACACACTAGCAAGGCTTTAGCGGATTTATTGGATGATTGTTTTCTACAGTAGCATGTTCGGGAGGCAACTAGAGGGGGTAATACTCTTGATCTGATTATCAGTAGTGATTCTTCATGCATCAAGAATCTGCAGATAAAGGAACCACTAGGTGGCAGTGATCAGAGTGTGCTGAAGTGTAATTTACTGAAAGAGGTAACTACCATCAAGGGTAAAGGGAAAGGTTTTGCTTTCGTAAAGGTGACTACTGTGGTATGAGACAGTATTTAAATTCTATACAGTGGAACCAACTGATGATGTTACCAACAGCAAATTCAAAATGTGAAGCATTCAAAGAATTAATCTTGGAAGCTACTAGGCTTTTCATACCAACAAAGAAATATTTTTCAAGAATTAGGCCTAAATGGATGGCAGATGAACTAATTAGACATGTGACAGAGAAGAAAAATGCATGGGATACATTTAAATTAACACGTGACACAGAAGTCTATGATAGATATAAGCTGGTCTATAATCAAGTTACAAAGGAGGTTAGGCAGGGGAAGGCAGATTACGAGAAATCTTTCGCAAAGGATGCAATGAAAAACAGCAAAGAGTTCTCTTTTACTTATGTAAACTCTAGAAGGAAGGGGATGAATCAGATTGGTCCATTTGATATCGATGGTTCAACCGTTGGTGATCCTGCTCAGGCAGTTAAACTAAATGAATATTTTGCATCTACATTCACACATGAGGAGTTATTCAGCGAGGGGAATGCCAGAGGTGTATTCAACTCTGGCAGTAAGCTAGATAATCTTGTAATAAGAGTAAAGTGGAGGAGAAATTGTTGAAGATAAACACAAGAAAGGGACCTGGGGTGGATGAACTCTATCCAGTTATATTAAAGGAGGCGGCAAAGGAAGTAACCAAACCCTTAGCCATAATTATGAGAGCTTCCCTGGACTCGGGAGGTACCCATGGACTGGAGATGTGCAAATGTGACCCCAATCCACAAAGGAGGATCAAAGGGAGAGACAGGTAATTACAGATCTCTTAGTTTAACTTCTGCTCCAGGGAAATTAATGGAGGCACTGGTTAAAGAAGCATTGCAGGATCATCTAGACAAAACTCCAGTTACAGCTCGGACATAGCAGGTTTGTTAAGGGGAAGTCTTGTCTGACTAATTTGATTGGATACTATGATGTAGTCACAAAGGAATTGGATGCAAAGAATAACTTTGATATTATATATTTGGATCTTAGAAAAGCCTTTGATACTGTTGCACAGGGAAGACTGCTGCACAAATTGGGAGCAGTGTGGCATTGGAGGCAAATTGCTGCTATGGATAAAGGGATAGTTGAGTGGGAGAAAACAGAAAGTAGTAACCAATGGACACTGCTCTTCATGGACTAATGTTATTAGTGGAGTCCCTCAGGGTTCAGTGTTGGGTCCATTGTTGTTTTCTGTATTTATAAATGATATTGATGAGGGTACATCAGGCTTAATATCCAAGTTTGCAGATGATACGAAGGTTGGGAGGGTTTTTAATGACAGTAATAACAGTACACTGCTGCAACAGGATCTAGAAAGTTGAGCAGATGGGCTGAGAGGTAGCAAATGAAGTTAAACATTGACAAATGTAAAGTACTACATATGGGAAGCAGTAATCCCAGAGTAACATATCAATTCTGTGGTTCCACACTGACAGTGGAAGAGAATGAAAAGGACCTGGGGGTAATTGTGCAGGCAGATATGAAGTTTTCTGATTAGTGCAGACAGTCTGCAAGAATAGCTCATGTCTTGTCAATGATATACAGGAATTTTTCTAGCAGGGATAAGGAGGTGATTATCCCCTTGTATAAGGCAATGGTCAGGTCCACACCTTGAGTACTGTATACAGGTCTGGAGGCCTTATTTTAAGAAGGATGTAGAGCTGTTGGAACGAGAACAAAAAGGGCAACAAGATTAGTGAATGGAACAAAGGGTTGCTCTTACAAAGAAAGGCTTAAGTTTTGCAAATTACAGTGTCTGGAGACTAGGCACCTGTGAGGTGATCCGATTGAGGTGTATAAGGCCTTGAATGGTTTGAGCATGCTCAATGCAGATGGGATTCTTCCTCTTGCTCAGAATAATTGCTTGAGAGGGCATAAATTCAAATTGAGGAAAGATGGTTGTACGATAGATGTGCGAAAGTTTACCTCTAGCCAGCAGGTGGTTGATTGCTGGAACAAACTTCCATCTGTCGTAGAAGTTGATAGCTTAAATAGATTCAAGGCAGAACTTGACAAACATTTGGAGCCAGTGGATGGGTAAAATAAGGTTTTTTTTTTTTTTGGTTTTTTTTGGCTGATGCTATATAAGCTTGCTTTCTTGCATCATGTGCCTTTGCTAATGCTAATTTTTCCTGGGCCACTTCTTCTTAGGGTAATGACCTTATCAGATTCATGCAAAATCTTTGACAAATGTCGAGCATGGTAATGTTATTACCTTAAGAAGAAGCAGCCCAGGCAAAATTAAGCGGATGTTAGTTAGCATTAGCTTTAGTTGAGGCATATGATGCAAGAAAGCAAGCTTATACAGCATTAGCCAAAAAAAAAAAAAAAAACCCTTCCCATTTCACCCATCTGGTCACTCCAAATGTTTGTCTAGTTCAGCCTTAAATTTATCTAAGCTATCAACTTCCACAACAGATTGAAGTCTGTTCCAGCAATCAACTACCCATTTGCTAAAGGCAAACTTCTGCACATCTATTCTACAACTGTCTTTCCTCAATTTGAATCAATGCCCCTTCAGGTTCTTAGTCTGAGCAAGTGGAAGAATCTCATCAGCATTGAGCCTACTCAAGCCATTCAAGGCACCTGCAAATTGATCCTTAATCAGATCACTTTGCAGGTGCCTAGTCTCCAGATGCTACAACTTGCAGAACTTGAAGTCTTTTTTCATAAGCACACATCTCTTTGTTCCTATCACCAATCTTGTTGCCCTTCTCTGTACTCGTTCTAGCAACTCCACATCCTTCCTAAAATGAGGGAGCCAGACCTGTATACAGTACTCAAGGTGTAGCCTGACCATTGCTTTATACAAAGGGATAATCACCTCCTTGCCTCTGCTAGCAAAAGTCCTATATATTATTGACAAAATTCCATGACCTGTGACCTGCTCTGGCAGCCCGTCTGCACTGCTCAGAGAATTGTGCAGTCTGCTTCATAGCTTGACTGCACAAATACCCCCAGGTCTCTTTCAGTCTCCACCTCCCTGAGTGCAGTACCACAGAGTAGGTACTTTTCACTTGGGTTACTGCTACCCATATGCAGTACTTTGCACTTGTCAATGTTAAACTTTAGTTGCCACTTCTCAGCCCATCTGCCTAACTTTTCTAGATCATGTTGCAGTAACATACTGTCTTTAGTGTCATTACCTTTGTATCATCTGCAAACTTGGACATTAAGCCTGATATACCTTCATCGATAAATACACAAAACAACAATGGGCCCAGCACTGAACCCTGGGGGAAACCCCCACTAATAATATTAGTCCACGTAGAGCAGTGTCCATTTATTACCATTCTCTGCCATCTCCCACTCAACCATCCCTTTTTTCATTGCAGCAAATTACCCTTAATGCCATACCTCTCCAATTTGTATAATAGTATCAGCTTTTCTGAAATCCAAGTATACGATATCAAAATTATTTTTAGCATCCAGTTCCTTTGTGACCACATGAAATTGAACCATCTATGTTAAGTGGTCTAATCTGATTCATCCCCTTTCTTCTAGAGTTTACATAGTATCCAATCAAATTGATCAGACTAGACTTGCCCTTAACAAACCCATGCTGTGTCTGAACTATTGCTGTTGCCTTGTCCAGGTGATCCTGTTTTTAATAAATGGAGTCATTGGCTAAAAAGGATTGCCTTGTCTAGATGATCCTCTTTAACCAGCGATTCATTTATTTTCCCCGGAACATAAGTTAAACTAACGAGGTCTATAATTATTTGTGTCATCCTTTGAACCCTCTTTGTGTATTGGGGATACATTTGCACATCTCCAGTCCATGGGGACCTCCCCTGACTAAGGATGCCCTCATAATTATGGCTAAGGGTTTGCTTACTTCACTTGCTGCCTCCTTCATTAAAACTGGATAGATTCCATCTGCCCAGGTCCCTTTTTTATGTTTAACTTCAACAATTTCCCCCACTTAGCTCTCAGTTATCACAAAATCACTTAGCTCCCTGTTAGAGTTTGATAAACTTCTGGCATTCCTCTCTTTGAATAACCCCTCATATGTGTGAATGTAGATGCAAATTACTCATTCAGTTTATCAGCTACTTGAGCAGAATCATCAATAGTTGAACCATCTATGTTAAGTGGTCTAAGTTCTCTGAGCAGTGCAGACGGGCTGCAAGAGTAGCTCATGGAGTATTGTCAATGATATACAGGAATTTTTCCAGCAGGGATAAGGAGGTGATTATTCCATTGTATAAGGCAATGGTCAGGCCACACCTAGAGTACTGTATACAGGTCTGGAGGCCTCATTTCAAGAAGGATGTAGAGCTGCTGGAACGAGTACAGAGAAGGGCAACAAGATTAGTGAATGGAACAAAGGGGTGCTCTTACGAGGAAAGGCTTAAGTTTTGCAAATTACAGTGTCTGGAGACTAGGCACCAGCGAGGTGATCTGATAGAGGTGTATAAAGCCTTGAATGGTTTAAGCATGCTCAATGCTGATGGGATTCTTCCTCTAGCTCAGAAAAATCACCTGAGAGGGCATAAATTCAAATTGAGGAAAGACAGATGTAGGATAGACGTGCGGAAATTTGCCTTTAGCCAGCGGGTGGTCGGTTGGTGGAACAGACTGCCATCCCTTGTGGTGGAGGTTGATAGCCTAAATAAGTTTAAGGCTCAGCTGGACAGGTATTTTGAACGAACAGAGGGGTGAAGTGGAAGTGGTTTTTTTTTTTTTTTTTTTTTGGCTGATGCTGCATAAGCTTGCTTTCTTGCATCAAATGCCTCTACTAATGCTAATGCTAATCTGATTCATCTCCTTTCTTCTAGAGTTTACATAAGTAAAGAACTCTTTGCTGTTTTTCTTTGCATCCTTTGCCAAAGATTTCTCGTAATCTGCCTTTGCCTGACTAACCTCCTTCGTGACTTGATTACAGATTAGTTTATATCTATCATAGGCTTCTGTGTCCCCTGATAATTTATATGCATCCCATTCACTTTTCTTCTCTGCCACAAGTCTCATTAAATCATCCGACATACATTTAGGCAGAACCTTGAACAGTATTTCTTAGTTGGTATGAAAAGCCTAGTAGCCTCCAAGATTAAGTCCCTGAAGGCTTTCCATTTAGAAATCACTGTTGGTAACATCATCCATTGATCCTGCTCTATAGAATTTAAATTGTCTGAGACCTCTGCAGTCACCTTTACGAAAACAAAAACCTTCCCTTTACCCTTGACCGTCGTTACAACTTTAAGTAAATTCCATATCAGTGCACTGTGATCACTGTCACCTAGTAGTTCCTTTATCTGCAAATTCCTAATGCATGCATCATCACTGCTCATAATCAGATCAAGGATATTACTCCCTCTGGTTGCCCCTTGAACATGTTGCTCTAGAAAGCAATCCTCCAATAAATCCACAAAAGTCTTGCTAGTGTGCAAGTGACCAACTCACAAGTTCCAGTCAACATCTGGAAAGTTAAAATCCCCCATTACAAAACATTCTGACTTACTGGCCCATTCAATTTCTCTGCACAACTGTTCACTGTACTCATCAGAGTCATTAGGCCTATAACATACTCCTATTCTCATTTTCTCTTTCCCAGTGTTTATGTCACACCAAATAGACTCAACATTGCACTGCCCACCCATGTCAACTGGATGCACTTCCTTAGATTTTGTTTTTTAACTAACAGCATAACTCCTCCTCCCTTCCTAACCTGTCTGTCCTTTCTGTTCACATTGTACTCCCCAAATTCCAATTCTGCACTGCTTATATCTGTGTGACACCATGTCCCTGCTATCCTAACAATATCTGCCTTTGATGACTTGATCAGCACTTCAAATTCATCAATTTTATTTACTATACTTCTAGAATTAGTGTACATTTAAGTATACATGCACTTGTTCTTACTCTTGTTACCCTAACACAGCCCATGTATTTACTTGTTCCATGATGACTCCCAGCAACTTGCTCTCTAGACTGCTGCTCATTACAATAGAAGCAGTGCATGAATCACTACTTTCGCTTCTGCCTGCAGTTAACATTAATCTTTTAGTCTGTGAATCCCCCCCCCCAAAAAAAGTTAGTTGGAAATAATATCACGTAAAATTGCTAGCAGAGATAATTCCTACACAGGTTACCATGTGAGGAAGGGGGCAGAGGAAAGGAAGCACAAAATGTGCTGAAATTAGCATGCCCTGGCTGAATATTCAGTGTAATCATCTACAAGCTTATTGCCCAAATGCTGCTAACCACTGTGGATTGAAGTGCATGCCACTCTACAGTTCATAGCCATTGTCGGTTTAACAACCAGCTCGCAAAATTCTTGAAAATTTAACAATCGGCTCACGCAAGCCAGCTCCAGCACACCACTGAGAATAAGTCCGGGATTCTTTCCCTTCTTGAAACTGATGAGTTCTACTCAAGCGAGTAACTTCATAAGAAATCAATTGATTGAGTCATTCATTTCTGGAAAAAAAACCCTCAATTTTCGAAATTTTGTCACTTATTCCCTTCTTCAAACTAATGGTCCATTGTAGTGTTAGATTATAGGGAATTGCAGTTTTGGATTGTGTAGGGACATCCACTACCCTTTGGCTGTATAGTGGTCAAGGATATCCTTTCTGCTGTTCACAAGTGCTGTGTCCCCTTGAAGAGGTGGTGCTTCCAAGTTCCTTGTCTTTATTTTAATTATATTTCTCTATTTATTATAAAGTGTCTATGATGCATTGGTAGGTGTGAGGGTGCATCTCCTTGGGTGTGGAGTTCTGCATTGTGCATATGCACCGTTCAGGTGAGCTTTGCTTTTTTTTCCCCTCTTATTTCTATGATTTTAATTTGAATATTGAGGTACCTTGGTATTTGGGTAGCAGAATCACACCTTGTTAAGTATAACTAATTATAGTATTAAATTTGCTGCAGTTATTTCATTAATGAAATAACTGCAGCAAAATAACTATAGAATCAACCGATAACTACTACCAAAAAAAAAAGATTTTTGGTAACAAAGCTCACATTGGAAGATGTACTTGATTTCAAAAACTGGTGGATCAGATTCCAGTCTTCAAAAAAACCACAAAATCAATGGATAAAACTGCAAATTTTCTCATTTCAAAGAATAGACATCGACTCCTAAAGGGTATCTTACAGTCTCAGACTACATCGATCAATTGGTAAAGCATAGTTTCCTGCTTGAAACCTGGGATGAATTTTGAGTTACCTAAAACAAAATCCTACAACCAAATAATATCTATTAATGTGAAGAAAATGCAAGCAAAATCGCTGCATATATTCCACATTACAGGAAAGCATTTTATGAAAATATTCTTACTTGGCCAACTACAGCAACTGAAAGAGAAGGTGAATAGGACTGAAAAGGTCTTCATGATTTTTTTTTTTTTTTTTCCATTTGATTGTTTTCCCTTTTTTGCAAACATTTTCTCTTCATTTGTAATGTTTTTGCTCATTAGTGTATTAAAATAAAATTTTAACTCCTCTATTATGATTTTATATGGTTTGTCACTATGGAAGTTTGAAGAAGGGAACAAATCCGTAAACTTGTAACCATGGTAACTGATTAAATAATGTATCAAAAAATTTCTAATAGTTGTCTGTTATTGAAAATAAAGGGTTGTAAATTTTATATCTGAGGCAAAAATCAATAAAACTGAAAATATAAAAGTTGCAGTTTTATTTTATTTTACAAAATCAACTTACTGGAATTCTTCAAATGGCTGTTCAATCAGGGTTATACTCAGCAAAGTTTAACCCTAATTCTAGTATTAATTTGTTGTGTTTATAGGTGTTTGCTGTGTTTATTGTGATAGGTGTCATTTTCCATAATTTATTATCAAATTAAATTACCACACAGCAGCACTTTTAACCTTACCTGACAGTATGCCAGGTTACTTCAACTTGTTTAAGATATAAAAGCACAATCAGTAAAAAGTTTTCAATGGTAAGTGTAAAAACAGGTACTTGAATATTTAAAATGAAGTATGGTATGTGCTTGAATATTGGTATATCCAACAAATTTAACTACTTCACATTACAATTCACTGCATAGCATAGGCACCTACTATGCTAATAATAATACTCACCTAAACAGCAAATTCATACAACTGTCAAGTCAAGGGTAAAGGGAAAGGATTTTGTTTTTAAATTCTCTGCAGTGGGACCACTTATGATGCTTCCAACAGCAAATTCTAAATGGGAAATAACCAAAGAAGCTAATAGGCTTTACATACTGACAAAGAAATACCGTTCAAAGCTTAGACCTAAATGGATATCAGATTAACTATTAAGACAAGAGGCAAAGAAGAAAAGTGCATGGGATGCATATAAATTATCAGGTAATACAGAAGCCTATGGTAGATATAAATTAGTCTGCAATCAAGTCACAAAGGAGGTTAGGCCAGTTAAGGCAGATTACAAGAAGTCTCTAGCAAAGAATGCAAAGCAAGAGAAGAAAGGGGTGTTGAATCACATTGGGCCACTTGATATCTATAGGTTTACTATTGATGACCCTGCTCAGGGTGCAGACAAACTAAATAGGTATTTTGCATTATATTCACACTTGATGAATTCTTTAGGGAAGGAGATGCTAGAAGTTTATTAACTCTAAATAGGAGCTAAATGACTTTGTGATAACTGAAAGGAAAGTGGAGAAGAAATTGTTGAAGATGGACATAAAAAAGGCACCTGGGGTGGATGGGATCTATCCAGTCATTAATATATTAAGGGAGGGAGCAAATGGGAGATCAGGGAAGATCCCCGTGGAATGAAGAATATTATGAATTGGGGATATATTTGCACATAAAATGTGCAAATATATCCCCAATTCATAAAGGAGGATCAAATGGCAACATAAGTAATTACAGACCTGTCAACTTATCTGTTCCAGGAAAAATAATGGAGTCATTGGTTAAAGAAGTAATGCAGAACATCTGGACAGTTATGCAATATCCTGCACTCACAGCATGGATTTGTTAAGGAGAGGTCCTGCGTAACCATTGAAATAACTGCAGGGATCAAGGAACTATAATGCAGGGACCAAGAAACTGGATGAAAAAATTAATTTTGACATCATATACTTGGATTTCAGGAAAGCTTTTGATACTGTTACACATAAAAGACTGATGTACAAACTGGAGCAATGTGGCATTAAGGGCAAGCTACTGCTATGGAGAAAGGGATAGTTAAGTGGAAGAAGACAGACAGTGGTTATCAATGGACACTGCTCTTCGTGAACTAATGTTATTAGTGGAGTTCTCCATGGTTCAGTGCTAGGCCCATCATTGTTTTCAATATTTAACAATGACATTGATATAGGTAGATCAGGTTTAAAGTCTAAGTTTGCAGATGTCATTAACCACCCTGCCAAAGGTTGGCAGGGTGGTTAACAACAGTTATTGGGGTGAGTTACTACAACAAGATCTAGGAAAATTAAGTCGATGGGCTGAGAAATGGCAGTTGACATATGCAAGGTACTGCATATATGGGCAGCAGTAACCTCTGAGTTATTTATCTTATCAACTGTGTGGTACTTATCAACTTGTCAACTGTGTGGTACTACACTCAAGGTAGAAGAGAATGAAAAGAGACCTGGGGGTAATTGTACTGTCAGACATGAAATTCTCTGAGCAGTGCAGGCATGTTGCCAGAACAGCTCATGGGATTTTGTCAGTGACATATAAAAACTTTGCTAGAAGGGATTAGGAAGTGATTGTCCTTTTATATAAGGGATAAGGACTCCAGACCTATACAGTATATAGATCTGGAGCCCTCACTTTAGGAAGGATGTAGATATGCTGGAATAGGTGTAGAGAAGGACAACCCGACTGGTGAAAGGAACAAAAGGGTGCCCTTACCTAGAAAGGCTGCGGTTCTGCAAATTTCAGCATTTTGAGACTAGGCACCTGCTGGGAGATCTGATTGAGGTGTTTAAAGCCTTCAATGGATTGAGTAAGTTGAATGTTAATTGCATTCTTCCACTTGCTAAGACCACACACAAGAAGTGGGCACAAATTCAATTTGATGAAGGATGGGTGCAGAATAGATGTGCGGAAGTTTACATTCAGCCAGCACGTTAATTGTTGGAACAGGCCTCCAACTGTCATTGTGGAAGTAGTAGTGGCATGTGATGAAGAAAGCAATTGTATGAGCTTATGCAGCATCATCCACAAAAAAAAAAAAAAATAAATAAAAAAATTACAAAACAATTCCCTCTAAATGTTTGTCCAGTTCCTCCTTAAATTTATTTAACCTATCAACTTCCACGATAGATGGAAGTTTGTTCCAGCAATTAACAACCCGCTGGCTAAAGGCAAATTTCCGCACATCTATTCTACATAAGTCTTTCCTCAATTTTAATTCATGCTCCCTTAGGTTCACATAATTGATGAATTTGAGGTATTGCTCTGCAATGAATGCAATGAATTTGAGGTATTCATCATTGATGAATTTGAGGTATTGCTCAAAACATCGAAGGCAGATATTGTTGGGATATCAGAGACGTGGTGTCACACAGATATAAGGGATGCGGAACTGCAATTTGGGGAGTACAACGTCTACAGAAAGGATAGACAGGATAGGAAGGGGGGAGGTGTTATGCTATTAGTTAAGAAACACATAAAAACCAAGGAAGTGAAGCCAGTCGACATCGCTGGACAGTGCAGTGTGGAGTCAGTTTGGTGTGACATAAACATTGGGAGATCAAAATTGAGAGTAGGAGTGTGCTATAGGCCTAATGACTCTGATGATTATAATAAGGAACTGTACAGGGAAATAGAGTGGGCCAGTAAATCAGAGTGTCTTATAATGGGAGATTTTAATTTCCCAGATATTGACTGGAATTTGGGGGCTGGATACTCACACACTAGCAGGGCTTTTGTGGATTTATTGGATGATTGTTTTCTACATCAGCATGTTCGGGAGGCAACTAGAGGGAGTAATACTCTTGATTTGATTATCAGCAGTGATTCTTCATGCATTAAGAATCTGCAGATAAATGAACCACTAGGTGGCAGTGATCACAGTGTGCTGAAGTGGGATTTACTCAAAGAGGTAACTACCATTAGGGGTAAAGGGAAGGGTTATTGCTTCCGTAAAGGCGACTACGATGGACTGAGACAGTATTTAAATTCTATACAGTGGGACCAACTGATGATGTTACCAACAGCAAATGCAAAATGGGAAGCATTCAAAGAACTTATCTTGGAAGCTACTAGGCTTTACATACCAACTAAGAAATATTGTTCAAGGTTTAGGCCAAAATGGATGTCAGATGAACTAATGAGGCATATGGCAGAGAAGAAAAATGCATGGGATACTTACAAATTAACACATGACACAGAAGCCTATGATAGATACAAGTTGATATGCAACCAAGTTACAAAGGAGGTTAGGCAGGCGAAGGCAGATTACGAGAAATCCTTGGCAAGGGATGCAAAGAAAAACAGCAAAGAGTTCTTTACTTATGTAAACTCTAGAAGGAAAGGGATGAATCAGATTGGTCCACTTGATATTGATGGGTCAACTGTTGATGATCCTGCTCAGGTAGCTAACAAACTAAATGAATATTTTGCATCGACATTCACACATGAGGAGTTATTCAGCGAGGGGAATGCCAGAGGTGTATTCAACTCTAGCAGTAAGTTACAGAATCTTGAAATAACTGGGAGTAAAGTGGAGGAGAAACTGTTGAAGATAAACACAAGAAAGGCACCCGGGGTGGATGGGATCTATCCAGTTATATTAAAGGAGGCAGCAAAGGAAGTAAGCAAACCCTTAGCCATAATTATGAGAGCTTCCTTGGACTCAGGGGAGGTACCCATAGACTGGAAATGTGCAAATGTGACCCCAATTCACAAAGGAGGATCAAAGGCTGACACAAGTAATTATAGACCTGTGAGCTTAACTTCTGTTCCAGGAAAATTAATGGAGGCACTGGTTAAAGACGCACTGCAGGATCATTTAGACAAGACTTCAGTTATAGCTCAGACACAGCATGGTTTTGTTAAGGGGAAGTCTTGCCTGACCAACTTGATTGGATACTATGATGCAGTCACAAAAGAACTGGATGCAGGGAATAACTTTGATATTATATACTTGGATCTTAGAAAGGCTTTTGATACTGTTGCACATGGAAGACTGCTACACAAATTGGAGCAGTGTGACATTGGAGGCAAATTGCTGCTATGGATAAAGGGGTGGTTGAGGGGGAGAAGACAGAGAGTGGTAATCAATGGACACTGCTCATCGTGGACTGATGTTATTAGTGGAGTCCCTCAGGGCTCAGTGTTGGGTCCATTATTGTTTTCTGTATTTATAAATGATATTGATGATGGTATATCGGGATTAATGTCCAAGTTTGCAGACGATACAAAGGTTGGCAGGGTTGTCAAGGACACTACTGACACTATGCTGCTGCAACAGGATCTGGAAAGGTTGAGCAGATGGGCTGAGAGGTGGCAAATGAAGTTTAACATTGACAAATGTAAAGTACTACACATGGGAAACAGCAACCCCAGAGCAACGTATCAACTCTGTGGTACAACACTGACAGTGGTAGAGAATGAAAGGGACTTGGGGGTGGTTGTGCAGGCAGATATGAAGTTCTCTGAGCAGTGCAGATGGGCTGCAAGAGTAGCTCAAGGAGTATTGTCAATGATATACAGGAATTTTTCCAGCAGGGATAAGGAGGTGATTATTCCATTGTATAAGGCGATGGTCAGGCCACACCTAGAGTACTGTATACAGGTCTGGAGGCCTCATTTCAAGAAGGATGTAGAGCTGCTGGAACGAGTACAGAGAAGGGCAACAAGATTAGTGAATGGAACAAAGGGGTGCTCTTACGAAGAAAGGCTTAAGTTTTGCAAATTACAGTGTCTGGAGACTAGGCACCAGCGAGGTGATCTGATAGAGGTGTATAAAGCCTTGAATGGTTTAAGCATGCTCAATGCTGATGGGATTCTTCCTCTAGCTCAGAATAATCACCTGAGAGGGCATAAATTCAAATTGAGGAAAGACAGATGTAGGATAGACGTGCGGAAATTTGTCTTTAGCCAGCGGGTGGTTGGTTGGTGGAACGGACTTCCATCCCTTGTGGTGGAGGTTGATAGCCTAAATAAGTTTAAGGCTCAGCTGGACAGGTATTTTGAACGAACAGAGGGGTGAAGTGGAAGTGGTTTTTTTTTTTTTTTTTTGGCTGATGCTGCATAAGCTTGCTTTCTTGCATCAAATGCCTCTACTAATGCTAATGCTAATAATCTGAACAAATGGAAGAAACACATCAGAATTCAGTGTGCTCAACCCATTCAAGGCCTTATACACCTCAATAAGATCACCTTGCAAGTGCCTAGTCTCGAGCCGCTGCAATTTGCAGAACTTAAGCCTCTCTCTTGGTAAGAGGATCCCTTCATTCCCCTCACCAATCTTGTTGCCCTTCTCTATACACACTCAAGCAAATCTACATTCTTCCTAATAAGGCCTACAGACCTGTACGCAGTACTCAAGGCGGGGCCTGACCATTGCCTTATACAGAGGGACAATCACCTCCTTTTCCCTGCCCTGGCAGCCTGTCTGCATTGCTCAGAAAACTTCATATCTGACTGCACAATTACTTCCAGGTCTTTTTCATTTTCTACCACCTTAAGTGTAATACCATACAGTTGGTACGTTTCTCTGGGGTTACTTCTATCCATATGCAGTACTTTGCATTTGTCAATGTTAAACTTCAGTTGCCACTTCTCAGCCCATCTGCCCAAATTTTCTAGATCCTGTTGCAGTAACACACTGCCATTACTGTCATTAACAACCCTGCCAACTTTTGTATCATCTGCAAACTTCAACACTAAGCTTGATATACCTTCATCAATATCACTGATAAATATATAAAACAACAGGCGCCTCCATAGTCAGGTGGGCAGGAGGCATCAGTGCATAGCACACGCCTCTTGATTAGACAGAGGTTCGAGTTCGTGACCACAAAATACGAAGGATGCGGAAAGGTCAGGAAATGACCACCGCATATCCCCAGAGCAATATGGCCTTTGTTGCTAATGCTCCTAAAAACCAAATAATAACAACAACAAAATAACAGTGTACCCAACACCGAACCCTGTGGGATTCCACTAATAACATTAGTACACGAAGAGCAGCTCCCACTGATTACCGCCCTCTCTTCTCCCACTCAATCATCCTTTTATCCATTGTAGCAACTTACCCTTAATACCATTCTTCCCCAACTTGTACAGTAGTCTTCTATGCGCAACAGTGTCAAAAGCTTTCCTGAAATCCAAGTATATGATATCAAAATTATTTTGTGCATCCAGTTCCTTTGTAACCACATCATAATATCCAATCAAATTTGTCAGACAAGACTTTCCCTTAACAAGCCCATGCTGTGTCTGAATTATTGCTGCAGTCTTGTCTAGATGATCCTGCAATGCATCTTTAACCAGTGGCTCCATTATTTTACCCGGAACAGAAGTTAAACTAACTGGTCTGTAATTACACGTGTCACCCTTCAACCCACCTTTGTGAATTGTTGATGCATTTGCACATCTCCAGTCCGTGAGGACCTTCCCTGAGTCCAAGGATGCTCTCATAATTATTGTTAAGGGTTTGCTTATTTCCTTTGCCGCCAACTTTATAATATAACTGGATAGATCCCATCCACCCCAGGTGCCTTTCTTATGTTTAACTTGAACAATTTCTCCTACACTTTGCTCTCAGTTATTACAAAATCATTAAGCGCCCTACTACAATTTGATGATCTTCTGGCATTTTCAAATCTTAATAACTCCTTGTGTGAATGTAGATGCAAAATACTCATTCAGTTTGTTTGCTATCTGAGCAGGATCATCAACAGGTTGAACCATCAATATCAAGTGGACCAATCAGATTTATTCCCTTCCTTTTAGAGTTTATATAAGTAAAGAAATCCTTGCTGATATTGTTAGCATCCTTTGCCAAAGATTTCTTGTAATCTGCCTTCACCTGCATAACCTTTTGCATCTACATTCACACGTGAGGAATTATTACAATTTGAAAATGGAAGAAGGTTATCAAATTGTAGCAGTGTGCTTAATGATTTTGTAATAACTGAGAGCGAAGTGGAGGAGAAATTGTTGAAGTTAAACATAAGAAAGGCACCTGGGGTGGATGGGATCTATCCAGTTATTTTAAAGGAGGCGGCAAAGCAACTAAGCAAACCCTTAGCCATAATTATGAGAGCATCCTTGGACTCAGGGGAGGTTCCCACAGACTGGAGATGTGCAAATGTGTCCCCAATTCACAAAGGTGGATCGAAGTGTGACACGAGTAATTACAGACCAGTTAGTTTAACTTCTGTTCCTGGTAAAATAATGGAGTCGCTGGTTAAAGATGCATTGCAGGATCATCTAGACAAGACTGCAGCAATAATTCAAACACAGCATGGGTTTGTTAAGGGAAAGTCTTGTCTGACAAATTTGATTGGTTATTATGATGTGGTCACAAAGGAACTGGATGCAAAAAATAATTTTGATATCATATACAGTCGGTCCTCGTATAACACGTGTTTACATTACACGAATTCGATCATACACGATTTATAAATAGGGGAACGTTATCTTATATAACACGAACCAAATTCGCTTATACACGATTCGCCTTTGTGTTTACAAGAAATGGCAGTCGAACGCAACACTTTAGGAATGAAGAAGATTCTGAAAATGTATTTATGTGTTTTATATCAGTGAAGGGGAAACACATTTCACCATAATAACGTAAAAACCAACACAATTCCAGTTATCGATATAATAGCAAATGCAATTAGATGGAGTTTACTACCAGTTTATAACAGATTTCACTAGCAGAAACGCAACTGTAAATTGTTTTTATTGTTTTATGGTAGTAACCCCCAGAAATGTGCTTTAGTAAAATGTGAGGTGTTAATAGTGTATCTCGGCCTTTACGGTGTTGTTTATTCAGTTGCCACACACGCGCGCAGCTTTGCTTATGTGTATCAAGCGTGCCTCCTCGTTTTGTAATTGTGCTTTATTCCCTAAAAATGAGTAAAATACTTAAAAGGTGTGAAAAGGAAGCGTTCTGGCTAAGACACTGCAGATTCAGAGAAAAAAAAAAAAAAGCAATATCGATAAACAGAGGCGGACTGGATCAAAAATTCTTAACCGGGAAAATTTATAGTGGCCTCATACTACGATTTATGGCCAAACTCACACTGGCCTCTGGCACACCGTGGTTTCCCCCGTAAGGCTTCTGTCCGCCTCTGTCGATAGAGAAAAAATATGAAATTGTGAAACGCTTTGAGCGAAATGAAAGGCCATGTGATATTGCACGTGCTATAGACCTAAATCAGGCACCGCCGAGAATTACAAAGAATGCAGAGAAAATAAAAACAACTTTCATAGCAGGAACAACTCAGTGTAATTAAAATCCATTAGATTAAGACACAAGAATTGGAAGAGATGGAACGGCTGTCATCTGTTTGGATAGAAAATCAAACAAAAAGCAAGTTTGCTTACGATAGAAGCAAAAGCATTAGCAATATTTTATTACGACTTACGTATTATAATTTATACTTACGTATTATAAAATACGTAAGTATTTTATTACGACTATTTTATTTAATATAATATAAATTTTTTACGGATAAAATACGTATTTTATTTGTAAAAAATACTTTTTTAGTATTAAAAAAATACTAAAAATACTTTATTATAATTTTATTACGTATTTTAATCGTTATAAAATACGTTAAGTATTTTATAATGATTAAAATTACCCGATTATTTATTGTTTGGTAATGTTTTGGTTCCAAATGTGTGTTCAATCTTGGGTGGTCGGCACCTAACCCTACTTTTCCCATAGGGCCTGTTGTTTATATTGCACGATTTCGCATTGCACGAGGGTTTCTAGGAACGCAACTATCGTGCTATACGAGGACAGACTGTACTTGGATTTCAGGAAAGCTTTTGACACTGTTGCGCATGGAAGACTACTGTACAAATTGGAGCAGAGTGGTATTAAGGGTAAGTTGCTACAATGGATAAAAGGATGGTTAAGTGGGAGAAGACAGAGGGTGGTAATCAATGGGTGCTGCTCTTCGTGGACTAATGTTATTAGTGGAGTCCCACAGGGTTCGGTGTTGGGTCCACTGTTGTTTTGTGTATTTATCAATGATATTGATGAAGGTATATCAGGCTTAATGTCGAAGTTTGCAGATGACACAAAGGTTGGCAGGGTTGTTAATGACAGTAATGGCAGTGTGCTACTGCAACAGGATCTAGATAATTTGGGCAGATGGGCTAAGAAGTGGCAACTGAAGTTCAACCTTGACAAATGCAAAGTACTGCATATGGGTAGAAGTAACCCCAGAGAAACGTACCAACTGTGTGGTACTACACTTAAGGTGGTAGAAAATGAAAAAGACCTGGGAGTAATTGTGCAGTCAGATATGAAGTGTTCTGAGCAGTGCAGACAGGCTGCTAGGGCGGGTCATGGGGTTTTGTCAATGATATATAGGAATTTTGCTAGCAGGGAAAAGGAGGTGATTGTCCCTCTGTATAAGGCAATGGTCAGGCCACGCCTTGAGTACTGCGTACAGGTCTGGAGGCCTCATTTTAGGAAGGATGTAGATTTGCTTGAGCGTGTACAGAGAAGAGCAACACGATTGGTGAGGGGAATGAAGGGATTCTCTTACCAAGAGAGGCTTAAGTTCTGCAAATTGCAGTGGCTGGAGACTAGACACCTGCGCGGTGATCTGATTGAGGTCTATAAGGCCTTGAATGGGTTGAGCACGCTGAATTCTGATGGGATCCTTCCACTTGTTCAGATTACCAACCTACGGGGACATAAGTTCAAATTAAGAAAGGACAGATGTAGAATAGATGTGCGGAAATTTGCCTTTAGCCAGCGGGTGGTTAATTGCTGGAACAAACTTCCATCTGTCGTTGTGGAAGTTGATAGGTTAAATAAATTTAAGGAGGAACTGGACAGGCATTTGGAGGGAATGGTGTGATTTTTTTTTTTTTTTTTTGGCTGATGCTGCATAAGCTCCTACACTTGCTTTCTTGCATCATGTGCCACTACTACTACTACTACTTCCTCCTTTGTGACTTGATTACAGACTAGCTTATATCTGCCATAGGCTTCTGTGTCACCTGATAATTTATATGCATCCCATGCATTTTTCTTCTCTGGCCACGAGTCTCATTAGTTCATTTGACAACCATTTAGGCCTAAACCTTGAACAATATTTCTTAATAGGTATGAAACTTTTAGTAGCTTCCACGATTAATTCCTCGAATGCTTCCCACTTAGAATTTGCTGTTGGTAACATCATCATCAGTTGATCCCACTGTACAGAATTTAAGAACTGGTTGAGAGTTTGAATAAGAAATTCGAGAGTTTGAGAAAGTGGGTTTGAATAAATTCAAGGAAGAATTAGACAAATTCTTGGAGGATACAAATGGGTGAACTGCATAGGTTTCTTTTTTTTGGCTGATTCTATATAAGCTTGCTTTCTTGCACCTTGCCATTACTACTACTAACTGGCATGCCAAATCCCCAGAGGATAAAACACTAGACTTAAACCATATTTTCATTATTTTATTACATAAAATAATAACAAGATTAAATATAAAATAAATAGCATACAGCAAAGTACAAACCAAAAATTATGGGTACCTTGAAAACTTAAATATTTTTATATATACATCCAATAATCTGGAATCTGATAATATACGATAATATACTACTGCCATGATCCTGTGGATGCTAGAATATCATATTTCTACTGTACTTACTGATCATATGGAAAGGTCTGTGGCCAACTGTATCCCCTTTGAGAAAATGCGTGAACTGCTACTTAGGTTTGTTAGGTTGTGTTGGTCAAATAGTTTATCAATAATTTGTTTTACATTGTTTTGATTTCACTACAGTGGATAGTTAATTTAAGTTCCACAGGATGCAATAAGGTCAAGAAAATTGCATTACTAGCTCATACGTCAGTATAGTTTATATACTGATTAGGGGCCATCGCAAAACTACAGTCAAAACAAAATTTATGCTGACACGAGCAGCAAGTGTCTGAAGATGTGCCTTTACTCTGATCAGTTTCGAAGGCAACTAAGAGCTGATTATCAACACTATTCTATTCCTTGAGATTCTGGATTATCCAATTATGTGTAACACAGTCTCACCGATGTATTACACCATTCCAGAATGAGAGTTACCCTGGAGGTAAGTGGGTTTCTTGCCAAGCAAAAAAAAGAAAGGGAGCAAGGCCATACTTTCAAGGATATCTCTGATATTAATTACATTACTGCAATAGCTCTCGAGTTCCACTGCAAAAATATACACATTATTTGGATTTTGTGAGATCCTTTTGTTTTGAAGAGCTAAGGTTTGTGTTGCTCAGCTTTAGTTCCCCTATGCAGAAAGTATTGTTTTCTTTTTATTTGTTTTAATTTAATATTTTGATTTAATTTTTATTTGTTTTGCACCAGGAATGGTGGGTGTACTGATATTCTACTAGAGACAGCAGACAGTTTGCTTTACAGTTCTAGGTGTGTTTGGTTTAGTTATACAGTGACCAATACTGACTACCCACAGAGCTAGCATTTGCTGGGTGGGATAGCTACTGATACTCACCTGTTTAGCTAAGCATAAGTCAGCAGTTTGGGTCAGTAGGGATTTTTTTTTTTTTTTTTTGCCACTTTCCAGGTTACATTATGTTCAGTTGTGTACTGCTGTATCTCTTTTTCTCATTTTCAAAGGTAGCACCCCCACGGAATAAGCATGATGTTCTTATCTGCAGTTCAGATGCTTGGATGTCGTGGCTATGTAGTCAGTATGAGTCAGCATGGGATCCCCATAGGGTGCAGATAGCTGCTCCTCTGCAGATTGAGAATGTCCAAACTTCTAGCACTGGTGGCAACATAAGGTGGTTTGGAATGTAAGCTTTAACATAGCAATTAAGATAACCTGCCTTAATCAGTGTTGGTAGTCTGCAATTGTTGAAGTTATGTTCTAAAGGGAACAAATTCTTAACTTCGATAATTTAATATACCTTTCTGCTTTGTCATGATTTGTCTGAGTTTGATGACTCCTTTATCTTGCAGTTCTAGTTTCAGTTCCTCATCTGATGGACTGATGAAGTCCTATTTAGTGATGTTACTTCTTCACTTGTTTAGTGAGATGTAGGAGGAGAAAACAGTAACCGAGGTAACACCAAAAGTGAGTTTTTGTAGTTCAGAGTGCCAAGCATTAATAACTTCAACTAACAAGTGGCCCAATCTTAAACAACACACTGTCTTGGATGCCTTATTGTACTTTGTAGGATTTTTCCTTCTCATTCACTCTTGGGTTGAGTGAATAAGAAGGAACATTAGAATGAAGATGCTGTGTATATCAATCTTTTGACGTGTCACTGTGACAGAACAAGGTTCATCATATTTAGGACCTGCTATAATTTGGCATGTGAACCCCAATGGAATTCTGGACCCTCTTTGCTCCATTTGTCAGTCATTGTAGCAACTTTTAGCCCTGGGAGAGTGACTGCTTTTCCTACCAGGTTTTCAGCCCTACTATTTGGAGACAGGAGGAATATCACCTAGTAACCAAGTGGCTAAGATCAACACACTGGTGAGATTAGAGTTAAAAAAAATAAAGGTGGTTTTCCTTTCTGAGCTGTAATTACTTTTCCTGCAGGCCCTATAAGGGTTTGTATCATGAACTAAAATGAAATAACCTGTATAAAAATAATAACACTGTGAATTCACTTGTTCACTAAAATAGTGCCAAACTCAGGGCCACTTTTTTGGCATATAGAGTATAACCCCACACTTTGTCAGCAAAATATTTATATTTTCAATCTTTTTGTTAGAAAAATATATTTCAGAATGTGATACCTTTTTTTTTTTTTTTTTTTTTGAACGATTAGTTAATCCTAGCTAGAATATGCAAAATATGCTACATAGTAGCAGGAAAGTGAAATAGCTTTATATGACGATTCTACAGACTATAGAGTAATAAACATGTCATTCATCTAATGTTAATACATAAAGTAAAAAGAAAGTCTGAAACAAGTATTAAGTATATTTATTTGTTTATTTATTTTTTGCCAAGATATAAAATATAAACATAAAATGAGTCTCACGCCAGGTATACATATCCCATACATCCAACAATTTAACTAACAAACAAATGCACACTTTAAAAATATTCAGCAACAAGTTGCTACCATGCAAATTACCAATTTAAGGGTTCAATTTCAAATGAAACATATAAAAAATATTTTTACTAAATGGATTACATGGATATATGCAATCCATAGTGAATTCAAATGTGTGCAATATTATGAATAAACTGCATTTATCATGCAATCATCATGCATATCTAACCATTTCTTCATGAAAAGTTAAAAAGCATCCTCGTGCTATAAAAAGTATCTGACCTGCCATAGGGAAGACTGGAACCCCACCCGGGGGTGGTGGATGTGTGGGTCCTGGAAAAATGGTCATGCTTGGAGCTGACCATTGGAAATCCATGTAAATGCATGGAGAAAAGGAAAGAAAATTTATGGTTTTAGTATTACTTCCTACATGCATAAAACCAAACACGGAAAAAAAATACAATTAAGGATGCTCAAAATAAATTTTTATAGATAACCTGTAATTTGTAGAAATGAAATATTATCATTTCAAGGTGATTAAACTAGCATCATAAAATAAATCTTTTGGTAATAAATAAATCATTACAGCTGATAACTATTCTAACATAGAAAAAAAAAAAATCATAATATACAAGCACAGTCATCCAACATTTAAGAATATGAGATATGGGAAGAATCAAATTATAAATTAACAATGCACTTAGAGAAAATGTGAAATATAAAATATCTGTCATATAATCATGGCATCATTATTTGTGACATATTGTGAAATTCTTCAAAACAAGTTGCCCTCCATATACTTCAAGTAAGTAATATTTTTCCATTAGAGAAGGCTAATGTTACTTATTTTCAGTTGAGCCAACCACTCATACAGCACTGTTTCAAAAGCTATTTGGCTTCTCATCAGTGGGTAGGTAGGTATACCCAGAGGAATAAGGGTTGACAACCCAGTTGTGACTTATATACACTACATGAGAGATGGCAAAGGGTGTGCTCTTTAAACTAATAATATTTTAGGCAGAAAGCCTCAAACTACACAAAATTCAATCTATAGCATTAAGTTATTGCATTTGCATCATTAGTAGTAGCAGCAGCAAATGATGCAAGAAAGGAACCTTACATAGCATCAGCCAAACAAGAAAAAAAAAAAAAAAAAATACACACACTTCACCCATCCTTACCCTCCAAAAATTTGTCTAGTTCTTCCTTGAATTTATTCAAACCATCCACTTCCACAGCAACAGATAGAAGCCTATTCCTGACCATCCTCGACTTAAATTTATGCTCCCGCATGTGTGTAGTCCCGGCAAGAGGAAGAATGATTAACATTCAGCTTATTCTATCAATTCACAAGGCCTTAAACACCTCAATCAAATCACCATGCAGGCACCTAGTCTCCAGACACTGAAATTTGTAAAACTGAAGCCTTTCTAGGAAAGAGCACCCTTTTGTTCCCTTTGCTAATCTGGTTGCTGTTCTCTGCACTGGTTCCAGCAGACTGACATCCTTCCTAAAGTGAGGCCTACAGACCTCTATACAACACTCTAGATGCAGCCTAACCATGGCCTTGTACAAAGGGATAATCACCTCCTTATTCCTACTAGCAACGTTTCTGTATATCATTGACAAAACCCAATGAACTATCCTGGCAGCACATCTGAACTGCTAAGAGAATTTCATATTTGATTGCACAATTACCCAGAGGTCTTTTTCATTTTCTACTAGCCTGACTGTAGTTTCACATAGCTGATAAGTTACTCTGAGGTTACTGCTACTCACAAGCAGTATCTTGCATTAAACTTACACTGCCATTTTTCAGCCCATTGACCCAATTTTTCTATATCTTCTTGCAGTAGCTGACTCTGCTGACTGTTCTAACCAACTGCCAACCTTTGTATCATTTGCAAACTTAGACATTAAACCTGATATACCTATATCAATATCATTGATAAATACTGAAAACAACAATGGACCCAGTACTAAACCCTGGGGAACTCCACTAATAACATTAATCCATAAAGAGCAGTGCCCACTGATAATCACTGTTTGTCTTCTTCTACTTTAACCATCCCTTCCTCCAAAGCAGTAACTTGCCCTTAATGCCACATTGCACCAGTTTGTATATGTGCAACAGTATCAAAAGATTTACTGAAATCCAAGTATATGATGTCAAAATTATTTTTTGCATCCAGTTCCTTAGTCCCTGCATCACAGTAACATACTAGATTGGTTAAACAAGACCAACCCCTTATCAAATCCATGCTGTGATTGCAGTATAATTGCATGCCTGTCCAAATTGTCCTACATTATTTCTTTTAACCAGTGATTTCATTATTTTCCCTGGAACAGATATTAAGCTGACAGGTCTGTAATTACTTATATCACCTTTTGATCCCCCTTTATTAAATGTGGATACATTTGCACATCACCAGTCCACAGGGATCTCCCCTGAATCCAAGGATGTAATTCAACCACTTCCTTTACTGTTAATATAAACATAGAAGTCTTTGCTGTCTTTCTTTGCATTCTTTGCCAGAAACTTCTCATAACATGCCTTAACTTGCATAACCTCCTTTGTGATTTGATTACAGACTAATTTATATATACCACAGGCTTCTGTATCAACTGATAATTTATAGGGATCCCACACACGTTTCTTCTCTGCTTCTTTTCTCATTAGTTCATCTGACATCCATTTAAGCCTAAACCTTGAACAGTATTTCTTAGTAGGTATGAAAAGCTTAGTAGCTTCCAAGATTAATTCCTTCATTGCTTCCCATTTAGAATTTTCTGTTGGTAACATCATCAGTTGGTCCCACTGCATAGAATTAAAAAACTGTCTGAGACCACTGTAGTCACTCCTACGAAAGAAAAAGCTTTTCCCTTTACCATTAAGAATTTGCAGGTAAAAGACTGATTGAGGTGTATAAGGCCTTGAATGGGTTGAGCACGCTGAATTCTGATGGAATCCTTCCACTTGTTCAGATTACGAACCTAAGGGGGCATAAATTCAAATTAAGAAAGGACAGAAGTAGAATAGATGTGTGGAAATTTGCCTTTAGCCAGCGGGTGGTTAATTGCTGGAACAAACTTCCATCTGTCGTTGTGGAAGTTGATAGGTTGAATAAATTTAAGGAGGAACTGGACAGGCATTTGGAGGGAATAATGTGATTTTTTTTTTTTTTTTTTTTGGCTGATGCTGCATAAGCTCATACACTTGCTTTCTTGCATCACATGCCACTACTACTACTACTACTACAGCTTGCCTTACAGACTTTTGTGGTAAATGTACAAATTTACAAATTACTGCAACACCATATCACAATTTTCCTCACCCAATGAGCAGGACCTCCCACATCTTTGCTTGCACAAATCTCTCACAGTACTGTAAGCTTCAAATTTGTCATGAATTCTTGAAACTGTTCATGTGAATTTGCAAATTCACATCTGCAGTCTCCAAACTGTACACTCATTCTCAGATTTCCATTACCACTTTAAATTTGCTTTGCATTTTTTGAACATTAAACATCCAATGCCATGTTGTTTATTATCCTTTACATTATTTTGTTTTAACAATTGATAAACGTCTTTTATCAGCAAAACCTACTAATCAAAGGCAAATTTAAGTTCAACTATAAATACATGATTAAATATTTATGTTGAAAATGTATATACATCTTTCTGGTATACTCTACATATCTTTTGGTATTTAAATATTTACAGGTGGTCCATCTAAATTAGTTGTGCTCACATGCTGCAAAATGACTAACGGTATTAAAATGTTTTAAAATAACTGATGTTCCATGCCCAAGGATAGATGCCTTAAAAAAACAGTTGTCCATTCTCATCATACTTTAATTCTAGATTCATATATGCACATCCAGGTGTTATCTACATAAAATGTCACTCAGTTCATGTTCTGTCATCGTTTGGTTTCTGTGTGGTTTCTTTGTGAAAGTGATGGCCTAGATCAGGGGTCCTCGAAATTGAGTCCATCGACCGACCCCCCCCTTTTGGAACTTACTGTGCTGTCATCGATCACCAATCAAGTAGTCAGTAATTAAGAATCACATTATATATACTTACTTTCTCTATGACGGCCTCCATAGCCGAGTGAGCAGGAGCGGGAGTGCAGTAGCACACGCTCTTGGAGTAGACCGGGGTTCAAGCCCCGACTGCTGAATACGGTCAATCTGCCAACCCGCACTGGACCAGCGTGGCAGATTATGGTCCATTTCCCTCAGCATGAATTGTTGAGGAGGCTTCCATCCTGCAGTGGGTTGATAATGGCTGCACTTTACTTTTACTTTCTCTATTATATTAATGTAAACATTATATGTATTCCAACAGAATGCAGAAAACGTCTGAAATTTTAAATCAAGAAAATAAGTAAAACTAAAGTAATGGAAACTGTTATTGAAGAATTTCATCAATATTTCATCCTCAATGCGTAAGATGGGCCTGATGAGCATTAACAAGCACATGGCAATACTCTTGAAAAGAGCACTGACATGCCCTTCTTAATCTGAAAAGTGTTTACTTAAAATTTTGGCACAGAATACTTACTAAAAACATATTGCCTCGGTATACACTTGAATTAATGTGATAACAAAAATCTAGTTTTGATTTTTATCATGCTCTCCTGGAATGTATTCTCAATGTAAATCAAAGCAATATCAGGAGGTAAATTAATTAAATCAATAAAAAATATATATACGTACTTACTTTCTGACTAAAACAGACTTAGAAACTCTCAGGCTGAAGAATGTCCTCTGGTCACATATTGTGAAATTCTTAAAAAATAGTTTGGGAAAATATTTATAATATTGATACTACTTCTTGAGTTATCACGGGTATCAATTACGCACAAAAGCCGATTTGTGATAACACTTTCTTTTTTTCCGCTGATGCTGTACAAGCTTGCTTTCTTGCATCATTTTCCACTATTAATACTAATACTAAGAGTTCTTCAAGAAATGAAAGACAGAGGTCACTGATCTGATGTTTTCACTATGGTGGAAGTATTAAAACTAATGTGGACAGCCTCCACTTGTTCTCTCATAGATGCAAAATAAGAGGGATAGAGGGAGCTGAAAACGGTTATGCCCAAATCCTCAAGGTGATCTACAGCTTGTCAATTGCTAAGCTAAAATAAGCTTACCAACTGACCATCGCAACCATAAGTCACCTTAAGTTGCAAATCATTGTCAGTCAATGCCCTTTCAATCACTAGACTCCCTGCAAATGTGATCGACTTCTGGGGGGCCATATAGAGCATTTGAGAACACCTGGCCTAGACAATAAGACATTTTAGTTTCACGGAGTTTCATTTGACAAGCAAATTTACTATCTGGAAACATACTCTCAAACTACTTCAACAGTGTCACATGATGAGAAAGAGTAACCCCATTCTTTCATACAAGTTATGCTTCACTCTACATTCACTTGATATCACCAAATGATTGTTGATATCAAGTGAATGTACAGTGAACATTGAACATAAATGTACAGTGAATAATGCACATTTATGTCCATTATTAGCCTATTTATCAAGTCAACTGCCATCAAATTTAGAAGCTACTGTTTCACTAAATTTAAGCCAACCTGCAAAGCCAGACACAAGACCATAAATTCCAGTGAGTTTTATAGATGTTATTCTACCATTCTTAATATTTTCCTGACTAAAAGAAATTTTAACAGGTCTTTGCTCTAAAATAACTATTAATTTTTAAAACACACTTTTACAACAATCCTTTCTGTAGAAAGGCCTCCAGTGGATAGAAGCTGAACTATAATAGGGAATGGTGGAAAATACTACAGTTACCTTATAAATGTCAAACTATAGAAAATCTGTAACCATGAAGCTTTAAGGAATCTGCAATATCCCTTCTTCAGAAGGATCTGGGCCCTTTTACCAACATCTTTATACAACCAGCCCATCCAAAATCCAGCTGTCCAAAACATAAAATAACCTGGAATCTGGACATTAAGATTTGTGTCCCCCCCCGCAACACATGAAAATGGACTTATTATTGTTATTTGCAACATTAGCAACTAAGGCCATATTGCTCCGGGGATATGCGGGGGTCATTCCCTTGACCTTTCTGCATCCTCCATATTTGGGGATCATGGGCTTGAACCTGGGTCTAATCAAGAAGTGTGTGCTATGCACTGCTACTCCTGCCTACCTGGCTACAGAGGCGCCCACAAAAATGGAGTCATTTCAATTTGATGCAAAACTCATTTTCTGAATAACACTAATGAACTAGCTCTCCAAACTCAGTTATATTAAAGTAAAATTAAACAATATTTAACCTAACACTTTCAAAAACTACATTAGCGGGCTTTGTGCCTATACATTTATTTATGGCAATTCAGCATTTTCAACTGCTATAAGTAGAGATCTCACATGCAGAGATCTCACTCTCAACAAAACATGTGGATTTTGTTTGGCAACAAAACAAAATTCAAAATTTACAAGATTTATTTATTTAATTATTATTTATTATATTTTTTTTTCTTCAAAAATTGCATTTGAATATAAACATGGCCATACCTTCACTGTACATAAAAACACTTAAGGTGATATGCAGTACAGTAAACCCCCGCGAATAGCGGGGGTTACGTTCCTGAGAATTGCCGCGAATACCGAAAACGTGAATACTGAGTTATGGCTCCCATAGTAATAAAGGGGTTCCTTTCCAAAGTATGAAATATATAAGAAAAACTAGTCTAAAATTTTGTCTATGTATGTATTATATGTTTTGTTATTTTGGAGCATTAGCAACTAAGGCCATACTGCTCCGGGAATATGCGGCGGTCATTGCCTTGACCTTTCCGTATCCTCCGTATTTGGTGGTGACGGGGCTCGAACCCCGGTCTAATCAAGAAGTGTGTGCTCCTTCCCACCTGGCTACGGAGGCGCCATGTATTATATGTACCTTCATAATATGACTATGTACATAGTGAAATGCAACAATATAGCATCGAAATGAAAATAAGAAACAATTTAATATTAAATATAATATTTATTAGAAATTTCAAACAAATCTTTCAAACCAGCGCCTTTGCTAACTAAAAAACTTATCCCGCTGGTGCTATCACCCGTTTCGCTAAAGTGTTGATAAAGGGGTTTTGCCTTTTCACGAATGATGAGTGAACTTAACGGAATTTTATTTTGAGTTCGGCTTCTATCCACAGGTTTAAAACCTTTTCCATTTTTTCTAATTTAACATCACGAGTTACAGAGCAAATTTTTGAAGCAATTAGCGCATTTTCACAGACACTACAGCGGATTTTTTCTTCCGATTACGATTGATCGGAAGAAATCTATTGACTAATGATTGATCATTAATCAACGGTACGATTAATCATACCGCTGACTAATTGATTTTATAATATTTTGCCACTGAGGAGACACTTTCACCATTAGAAATTTTATCTAATAACTCAATTTTATTCGCTAA
Source organism: Mastigoproctus giganteus (assembly GCF_048544385.1). NCBI lineage: Eukaryota > Metazoa > Arthropoda > Arachnida > Uropygi > Thelyphonidae > Mastigoproctus > Mastigoproctus giganteus. The sequence continues at coordinate 146,127,614 of NC_143586.1, read as the reverse complement.
TATCATCACCTTCTTTGATCTTTTCACATTTCCCTTGTTATTCGTAGCCATATTTTTGTAGGGGTTAGAAAGAACTTGTCCACAATAAAGTCACTTTCTTCCGTTAACACACTCGAAAAAGTCTGTTTTACACTGCAAAACGGTAGATTTATCACTTTTGTAAGCATATCAATTTATAAATTGATAAATTTATTCAATTTATAAGCATATAAATTAAAAGCAAACGACGAAATCTTCCATGGCAAGCGCATAACACATACTGAACAAGGATTAGCGAGAAACATCCACGCTCGCGATTTTGACACCCCTCTCCCCCCTGAGCGCTGTTTTGACAGGGGAAGATAATTTTAGCCACGCCCATGTTTTTTTATGGCTGAAAATGTTCACGGCGCTTTAAAATTCTTTTTTTTTTGGTTTCATTTTATATTAAATCAGCGACCGCGAATACAGATACCGCGAATAGCGGGGGTTTACTGTACTATAATTGGTTCATCACCTATCAGCCTAAGTAACATTCAAGGCATTTCTCTGTACTCCTCTCTCTCACTGGGCTATAATAAATGTTGACAGAAAATGCGGATTTCACTGAATTGCTAACAAAGGAGGGTGGTATTTTGGTTCATATTTCTGAACTCTGATTTTATCAAGAATGCAGTGTTGTCATTCTGAACATTTATTTGCTTTGAAAATTAAGATGTATTAATATTAATTCTTATTAATAGAGGTATTAGTTAAATCTACTAATTTCTAAATTGTGGGAGAGTACCAACCGCGGGTCATGTCATTTGCATTGCATGGAAATAAAAAACCCACACAACAAAGTTTGCTTGATAGCTCAGCATAACAAATATGGTGGTTATTACAACTATATTCGTTACTCTTGAAATTCTAATTAAGTTCCACATATATTATTAAGTAAAAACAAGCATGCATGTATTGTATTACAGGTATATTCAAGCACAGCTACAGAGAATTTCATTCTCAACGAGACCACACAAGTATGTGTATAATTCAGTAAAACAAAAAACCCTGTTAGCAATTGAGGGTGTTTCTATAGTCATGGAAAACTTTTGGTTGGCCACCAAAACAGTGAGAAAGTGGTGTCAATCACTGAAGTGATTGACACCTCTTTCTCAAGGCCATATTGCCATTTAACTTGCATGAATATTAATGCCAGTACACACTACAGGTGTACACGCAAGTATACATATTAATATATACTTGCGTGTACACCAATGCTAGGAGTTTAGTAAATAAATTTGATGAATTTGAAGTATTGCTCAAAACATCAAAGGCAGATATTGTTGGGATATCAGAGACTTGGTGTCACACAGATATAAGGAATGCAGAACTGGAATTTGGGGAGTACAACGTCTACAGAAAGGATAGACTGGATAAGAAGGGAGGAGGGGTTATGCTATTAGTTAAGAAATACATAAAATCCAAGGAAGTGAAGCCAGTGGACATCGCTGGACAGTGCAGTGTCGAGTCAGTTTAGTGTGACATAAGCATTGGGAGATCAAAATTGAGAGTAGGAGTGTGCTATAGGCCTAATGACTCTGATGAGTATAATAAAAAACTGAACAGGGAAATAGAGTGGGCCAGTAAATCAGAGAGTCTTATAATGGGAGATTTTAATTTCCCAGATATTGATTGGAATTTGGGGGCTGGTCACTCACACACTAGCAAGGCTTTTGTGGATTTATTGGATGATTGTTTTCTACATCAGCATGTTCGGGAGGCAACTAGAGGGAGGAATACTCTTGATTTGATTATCAGCAGTGATTCTTCATGCATTAAGAATCTGCAGATAAATGAACCACTAGGTGGCAGTGATCACAGTGTGCTGAAGTGGGATTTACTCAAAGAGGTAACTACCATTAGGGGTAAAGGGAAGGGTTATTGCTTTCGTAAAGGCGACTACGATGGACTGAGACAGTATTTAAATTCTATACAGTGGGACCAACTGATGATGTTACCAACAGCAAATGCAAAATGGGAAGCATTCAAAGAACTTATCTTGGAAGCTACTAGGCTTTACATACCAACTAAGAAATATTGTTCAAGGTTTAGGCCTAAATGGATGTCAGATGAACTGATGAGGCATATGGCAGAGAAGAAACATGCATGGGATACATACAAATTAACACATGACACAGAAGCCTATGAGAGATACAAGTTGATCTGTAACCAAGTTACAAAGGAGGTTAGGCAGGCAAATGCAGATTACGAGAAATCTTTGGCAAGGGATGCAAAGAAAAACAGCAAAGAGTTCTTTACTTATGTAAACTCTAGAAGGAAGGGGATGAATCAGATTGGTCCACTTGATATCGATGGGTCAACTGTTGATGATCCTGCTCAGGTAGCTAACAAACTAAATGAATATTTTGCATCGACATTCACACAGGAGGAGTTATTTAGCGAGGAGAAAGCCAGAGGTGTATTCAACTCTAGCAGTAAGCTAGAGAATCTTGTAATAACTGAGAGTAAAGTGGAGGAGAAATTGTTGAAGATAAACACAAGAAAGGCACCCAGAGTGGATGGGATCTATCCAGTTATATTAAAGGAGGCAGCAGAGGAAGTAAGCAAACCCTTAGCCATAATTATGAGAGCTTCCTTGGACTCAGGGGAGGTACCCACAGACTGGAGATGTGCAAATGTGACCCCAATTCACAAAGGAGGATCAAAGGCTGACACAAGTAATTATAGACCTGTGAGTTTAACTTCTGTTCCAGGAAAATTAATGGAGGCACTAGTTAAAGAAGCACTGCAGGATCATTTAGACAAGACTTCAGTTATAGCTCGGACACAGCATGGTTTTGTTAAGGGGAAGTCTTGCCTGACCAATTTGATTGGATACTATGATGCAGTCACAAAGGAACTGGATGCAGGGAATAACTTTGATATTATATACTTGGATCTTAGAAAGGCTTTTGATACTGCTGCACATGGAAGACTGCTGCACAAATTGGAGCAGTGTGACATTAGAGGAAAATTGCTGCTGTGGATAAAGGGGTGGCTGAGGGGGAGAAGACAGAGAGTGGTAATCAATGGACACTGCTCATCGTGGACTAATGTTATTAGTGGAGTCCCTCAGGGCTCAGTGTTGGGTCCTTTATTGTTTTCTGTATTCATAAATGATATTGATGATGGTATATCAAGCTTAATGTCGAAGTTTGCAGACGATACAAAGGTAGGCAGGGTTGTTAAGGACACTACTGACGCTATGCTGCTGCTGCAACAGGATCTGGAAAGGTTGAGCAGATGGGCTGAGAGGTGGCAAATGAAGTTTAACATTGACAAATGTAAAGTACTACACATGGGAAACAGCAACCCCAGAGCAATGCATCAACTCTGTGGTACTACACTGACAGTGGTAGAGAATGAAAGGGACCTGGGGGTGGTTGTGCAGGCAGATATGAAGTTCTCTGAGCAGTGCAGACGGGCTGCAAGAGTAGCTCATGGTGTATTGTCAATGATATATAGGAATTTTTCTAGCAGGGATAAGAAGGTGATTATTCCCTTGTATAAGGCAATGGTCAGGCCACACCTAGAGTACTGTATACAGGTCTGGAGGCCTCATTTCAAGAAGGATGTAGAGCTGCTGGAACGAGTACAGAGAAGGGCAACAAGATTAGTGAATGGAACAAAGGGGTGCTCTTACGAAGAAAGGCTTAAGTTTTGCAAATTACAGTGTCTGGAGACTAGTCACCAGCGAGGTGATCTGATAGAGGTGTATAAAGCATTGAATGGTTTGAGCATGCTCAATGCTGATGGGATTCTTCCTCTCGCTCAGAATAATCACCTGAGAGGGCATAAATTCAAATTGAGGAAAGACAGATGTAGGATAGATGTGCGGAAATTTGCCTTTAGCCAGCGAGTGGTTGGTTGGTGGAACAGACTTCCATCCCTTGTCGTGGAAGTTGATAGCCTAAATAAGTTTAAGGCTCAGCTGGACAGGTATTTTGAACGAACAGAGGGGTGAAGTGGAAGTGGTTTTTTTTTTTTTTTTTTTTTTTGGCTGATGCTGCATAAGCTTGCTTTCTTGCATCAAATGCCTCTACTAATGCTAATGCCAGAAACATTGTAAATAAATTTGATGAATTTGAAGTACTGATTAAGCAGTCAAATGAGTCACTGTACGAACAGCGGAAACATGGTGCCACTTAGACATTAAGTGATGCTAAATTTGAATATGGGGAGTACAATGTATACAGGAAGGACAGGAGAGGTGGAGGGTTTATGTTTTTAGTTAAGAAGCATATTAAATCTAAGGCAGTGAGCACATCCAACTGATGAGTAACAAGTGCAATGTTGAGTCAATTTATAATTATTATTATTAGCCATATGGTGCAAAGAAGCCTGAGGCTTATGGTACACCAGCCAAAAAAATTTTCTGGGTCACCCTGATAGAGAGAGAGAGAGAAGTAGAAGGGAATCACCAAGAAAGAGAAGAATGATGATATCCAGCTCAGGACCCTGGGTGTGCCACACCCATACTTACCAGACGTGAGCCCCTGGGAGGAATTTGGTGTGATATAAGCACTGGGAAAACAAAATTGAGAGTAGGAGCATGTTACAGGCCTAATGATTGTAATGATAATTGTAATGAGTATACCAAACAGTTATACAGAGAAATAAAGTAGGCCAGCAAATCAGAATGTCTCATAATGGGAGATTTTAACTTTCCAGATGCTGACTAGAATTTATGGGTTGGTCACTCACACACTAGCAAGGCTTTTGTGGATTTATTGGATGATTGTTTTCTAAAGCAGCATGTTCGGGAGGCAACTAGAGGGAGTAATACTCTTGATCTGATTATCAGTAGTTATTCTTCATGCATTAATACTCTGCAGGTAAAAGACTAACTGAGTGGTGGTGATCACAGTTTACTAATATGAATTTTAATAAAAGCATAACTACTGTCAAAGGTAAAGGCTTTTGCTTTCATAAGGGTGACTACAGGGGTCTCAGACAGTTTTTAATTCTTTGCAGTGATGATGTTACCAACAGCAAATCAAATTCTAAATGGGAAGTATTCAGGGAAGTAATCAAAGAAGCTACTAGGCTTTTCATATCAACAAAAAAAAAAAACTGTTTGAAGCTTAGACTTAAATGGATGTCAGATGAACTACTGATATACATGGCAGAGAAAAAAGTGCATGGGATGCATATAAATTATCAGGTGATACAGAAGCCTATGGTAGATATAAATTAGTCTATAATCAAGTCACAAAGGAGGTTAGGCAAGCTAAGGCCAGATTATGAGAAGACTCTAGCAAAGAATGCAAAGAAAAATAGCAGAGACTTGTATGGTTATACAACCAACAGAATGAATGGGTTAAATCACATCAGGTCACTTGATGTCTATGGGTTAACTGCTGATGACCCTGACTGGGTTACAGACAAATTGAATAGGTATTTTGCAACTACATTCACATATTAGGAAGGGGATACAAGACGTTTATCAAACTTTAACATGAAGATAATGACTTTATGATAACTGAAAGTCGAGGGGAAATTGTTGAAGGTGGACATAAAAAGGCACCTGGGATGGAAAGAATCTATCCAATTATATTAAGGTAGGCAGCAAAAGTGTTAAGTAAACCCTTAGCTCTAATTATGAGAGAATCCTAGAATTCAGGGCTGGTCCCTATGGACTAGAGATCTGCAAATGTATCCCCAATTCATAAAGGGGAAATCGAAAGGCGACATGAGTAATTACAGACCTGCTAGGTTAACATCTGTTCCAGGTAAAATAATGGAATCACTGGTTAAAGACATAATGCAAGACCATCAGGACAGGTATGCAATTATACTGCAATCACAGCATGGATTTGTTAAGGGGGCAATCTTGCCTAACCAATCTGATAGGTTAATATGATACAATGAATAAGGAACTGGAAAAAGTAATTTTGACATCATATACTTGGATTTCGGGAAGACTTCTGATACTGTTGCACATAAAAGACAGCTGTACAAACTGAAGCAATGTGGCATTAACGGCAAGTTACTGCTATGGATAAAGGGATGGTCAAGTGGAAGAAAAAAGAGAGTGGTTATAATGGGCACTGCTCTTCATGAACTAATGTTATTAGTGGAGTACCCCACAGTACAGTGCTGGGCCCATTGTTATTTTCAATATTTATCAATGATATTGATGAAGGTATATCAGCCTTAATGCCCAAGTTTGCAGATAATACGAAGAATGGCATGCTGGTTAACAACAGCCATCAAGATGAGCTACTGCAACAAAATCTAAGAAAATTGGGTTGACCAACTGAGAAATGGCAGTTGAAATTTTAACATCAACAAATGCAAGGTACTGCGCATATGGGTAGCAGTAACCCTAGAGTAACTTATCAACTGTGTAGTGCTATGCTCAGGATAGTGGAAAATGAAAGGCCTGGGGTTAATTGTGCAGTCAAATATGAAATTCTCTGAGCAGTGCTGACATGCTGCCAGAACAGCTCACAGGGTTTGTCAGTGATATACAGAAACTTTGTTAGAAGGGATAAGGAAGTAATTATCCCTTTGGCTAGGCTGCATCTTGACTACTGTATACAGGTCTGGAGGCCTCACTTTAAGAAGGATACAGATCTGCTGGAACATGTGCAGAGAAGTGCAACCAGACTGGTGAAGGGAACAAAAGGGTGTCCTTACCTAGAAAAACTTCAGTTCTGCAAACTGCAGTTTCTCAAGACTAAGCACCTGTGGGGAGATCTGACTGAGGTGTTTAAAGCCTTGAATGAATTGGGTAAGCTGAACATTAATAACATTATTCCACTTGATGAGACTACACACGACGGGGGATAAATTCAAGCTGAGGAAGGATGGTTGCAAGATAGATGTGTGGAAGTTTGCCTTCAACCAGAGAGTGGCTGATTGTTGGAACAGGCTTTCATCTGTTGTTGTGGAAGTGGATGGGTTGAATAAATTCAAAGGAGAACTAGACAAATTCTTGGAGGGTACAGATGGATGAACTGTGTAGGTTTTTTTTTTGCTGACGCTTGCTTTCTTGTATTATTTGCCATTACTACTACTATTGGGGGTAGGGGGAAAATCTAAAAGCATCGACTTTTATTCTTAAAAGAAAAATGCAAAAATCTTCTTGTCCATTTAAGTGAAAAATTCCTATGTGATAATCTGTTTCTGTTTATTCTTGTCTTTGTTATTTTATTTTTTTAATGGACCAGAAAAAATTTTATAGGTAATCCCTTCAGCAACTTCACAGTGCAAAGTTTCTCATTTTCAAATATTGATCAACAGTCTGAAGAATAAATAAGAAAAAAAATAATATAATGTAATTAATAAAAATAAATTAATAATATTAAATTTTTTTTTTTAAAATGTAAATGGTTGTACTGCCGATGCATTCCCCCTTTATCAGTCTGAATTTTGACATTTCATGTTCGGTTAAATTTATTATCCAAAAACCAACAGTCTCTAGGCTGCCAAATTTCAGACATTACATTTGTATATGCTCATGTTATATTGTGATTAGATATGCTAAAGAAGGGATAGCGACAATCCCTGAAAGGTTCCCGATTACGTTTTTCTATAGTTATGGAATGCTGCTACCATATCCTGTTTGTCAACCATACTTTCTATGATTCCTAACCACAGAGAACGTTTTCTACTGAATAAATTTATCTGTTTTGTTATATAAGTACAGTCAGTCCTCGTATAGCACGATAGTTGTGTTCCTAGAAACCCTCGTACAATGCAAAATCGTGCAATATAAACAACAGGCCCTATGGGAAAAATAGGGTTAGGTGCTGACCACCCAAGATTGAACACACATTTTTAACCAAAACATTACCAAACACAATAAATAATGGTAATAAAATACTTACATATTTTATTACGACTATTACGTAATAAAATATTGCTAATGCTTTTGCTTCTATCGTAAGCAAACTTGTTTTTTGTTTGATTTTCTATCCAAAGAGATGACAGCCGTTCCATCTCTTCCAATTCCTTGTGTCTTAATCTAATGGCTTTTAATTACACTTTGCTATGTTCCTGCTATGAAAGTTTTTTTTTTTTATTTTCTCTGCATTCTTTGTAATTCTCGGCGTTGCCTCATTTAGGCCTGTAGCACATGCAATATCACATGGTCTTTCATTTCGCTCAAAGCGTTTCACAATTTCATATTTTTTCTCTATCGACAGAGGCGGACTGGCCATAAGCCTTACCGGGGAAACCCCGGTGGGCCAGAGGCTGGTGTGATTTTGGCCATAAACCATAGTATGAGGCCACTATAAATTTTCCTGGGTAAGAATTTTTGACCCAATCCGCCTCTGTTTATCAATATTGCTTTTCTTTTTCTCTCTGAATCTGCAGTGTCTTCACCAGGACGCTTCCTTTTCACACCTTTTAAGTATTTTACTCATTTTTAGGGAATAAATCACAATTACAAAACGGGGAGGCACGCTTGATACACATAAACAAAGCTGCGTGTGTGTGTAGTAACTGAATAAACAACACCGTAAAGGCAGAGATACACTATTAACACCTCACATTTTACTAAAGCACATTTCTAAGGGTTACTACCATAAAACAATAAAAACAATTTCCAGTTGCATTGCTGCTATTGGAATCTGTTATAAACTGGTAGTAAACTCGATCTAATTGCATTTGCAATTATACCGATAGCTGGAATTGTGTTGGTTTTTACGTTATTATGGTGAAATGTGTTTCCCCTTCACTGATATAAAAAACATAAATACATTTTCAGGATCTTTTCTTCATTCCTATCGTGTTGCGTTCAGTTGGGGTGATTCCGGTCTGACTGCCATTTCTTGTAAACACAAAAGCGAATCGTGCATAAGCGAATTTGGTTCGTGTTATATAAGATATCATTCCCCTATTTAGAAATCGTGTATGATCGAATTCGTGTAGTGTAAACACGTGTTATATGAGGACTGACTGTACCAATAAACATGTTCCATTTTTTTTTTAAATCATGTAGTGTTTAATGAAGTTATAATTTATGGGAGTATCCCTTTTTAAATGAATGATTTTGTGGGAGAAGTTTCCACAATCCAGAAATGTAGTGGGTAATTTCACAATCATCACTTAAGAAACCAAATACATCTTTTTTTTCTTTTTCTTTTTTTTTTGTTAGTTGTTGGCACATTGGGAGGTGCATTATGGCTTCTGTGGCCATAATGCACCTCCCTCCCAAAGTTTTTGCATTTTACTCTGATCCAAGCCAGAGGCAGGATTCGAACCCGCGACCTTTGGGTTGCCAGGCAGGCACTACCAAATACACCAACCACACAATAAACATCACTTAATATAATTATTTTATTACAATTTTCTATTTTATGAGTTAAACATTAAAACAAACTCACTATGGTATTTTAATAACTACAAAAAAAGAAAACAATCACAGACATTTAATTTTTTTTCCCTTCAAAAGATCAGAAGGAAATGCAATAATCAAACATTAAAAACAATAAATCATAAAATACTGAACCATAATTATTTCAACCTAATTATTATATAAAATTATATATCTAAAATATATAAATTCACCTGCAGCTTGTCCATATGGAGCATGAACAGGATTATTGTAAGGTGGAGGTGGTTCTGCATATGGAACACCAGGCTTTTCAGCTGACATAATATACTAACTGAAATTATATAAAATTTTTATTATAAGGTAGAAATAAGTTTAGATACTGAAATATACTACTTTTAATAAGCATCCTGAATACTAACTAAAAAAAAAAAAAAAAAAAAATCAGAAGTAAAAAAAGAACTGATATACACATAAAAGGACATGGTTAAATGCACGTATAGATTAATGTAAGGATAACATTTCATGTTGGATGTAACAGTGAAAATCTGTCTTTCTCAAGCCACCTACAAGGGCAAACTCAAATAGTGTACCAACAAGTGTTAAACTAGTGTAATTTTCTTCATTACAATGCATGCTGTGACATTATGCTTACATAAAAAGAAGAGCGATGTAATCCCTCCTTTCTGCATGAAGTTTATACAAACTGGCTTTTGGCTTTAATTCTAATTTTATTTAAAAATTTCTTGAAATTAAAAAAGTACTTCAGTAAATTCTTGCTATGATGAACTACCAGGGGGAAGGTGCATCCACTTATGCTGAATGTATTTTAAATCAAATGCTATTTTTTTTAACCATTAAACCTATATATGATAAAAATTCAAATGGTTACTCTGGAGATGTATTAGAAACAACTGAAATAAAGTTAAACAACCAAAAACAAGCATAGTACACATTTAGCAGAAGATAATTTACCATGACTGTATAGTGGTATTACGTACCAGAGATTACAGGGGAAAGAGCATCCACATTTGCTGAATGTTCTTTAAACCAACCTTTTTTTTTTTAAAACAACTTTTAAAACTTTTTTTTTTTAACCTAAGCTTTCATCTTATGGTTTGCCAGCTGTTTTTTGTAATTGAGTATCCAGTTTCTCTCAGGCTGCTCACTGTGGGTGATGGTAGATGGCTCTCTGCCTTCTAACTTCTCCACTAATGCTGTTGTTCCCCAAAGGTTCAGTTTTCTCCCACACTTTTTCTTCTTGGATATTAATGACTTTACTTCCACTGACTAGAAACCCTATCCATATTTTTGCTGATGATAGCACATTGCATTCCACCTTCCAGTTAGAGAAACCTCGCCCTGCACAAACAGCTTCAAATTCTTGAATATCCACTACCAATTCCTTAAATGCTGATCTCCAGTGGGGCAAAGATAACTTCTTCATCATCAGCCATTATCAATCCACTACAGGATGAAGGCCTCTCCAGCAACTTTCTAGTTCCTTCTGTTTTGCACAATGGCCATCCATTTACTACCCACAAACTCATGAATTTCATCTGTCCATCTCCATCGTTGTCTTCTAGGTTTTCTTCTAGCTCCTCTTTGGTACCATTCTGTTATTCTCTTAGTCCATCTGTCATCATGTCTTCAAGCTGTGTGTCCTGCCCAAGACCATTTTAGTTCTTTAGTTTTGATAAGAATGTCCTTTACTTGAGTTTGCTGCCTAATCCATGTGTTTCTCTTCTTATCTAATGGTCTTATTCCCAATATAATTCGTTCCATTCTTCGCTGTGTCGTTCTCAGCTTCTCTTCCATTCTTTTGGTGAGTGCCCAAGTTTCACTTTCATAAGTCATGGTGGGTAGTATACATTGGTTCATTATTTTACGTTTCAGACAATTTGGGATATTGCTCCTCAGTATGCGACTATATTTCCTGAATGCTATCCATCCAAAATTTATTCTTCTCTTGACTTCCAGCCATTTATCATTATTACAGCTAATGACTTGTCTCAGATAAGTATATTACTCCACCTTTTCAATTACTGCTACTTCAATCATTATATCCCTTTCTATGGCATACTTGTTCATCATTACTTTTGTTTTAGCCATATTCATCTTTAGTCCAAAATCCTTACAAACTCCGTATAACTGATTAAGATTTTACCCTAATTCTTTGGGATCATGGCTTATGACTACAATGTCATCTGCAAATCGTAAATAGTTTAGGTACTCTCCATTCACATTGACTCCTTTCTGCAACCAGTCTAATCTTATGAAAGCTTCCTCAAGGGCAGCAGTAAACAACTTTGGAGATATTGTGTCTCCTTGCCGAACTCCTTTCTCAATTTTAAATTTGCTACTGTCTTTGTCTAGTCTAATAAAGGATAACTTAGTTGATTTTAATCCTTCTAAAACTCAGTCCTGCCTCAAATACATGTATGGAGGCCTCATTTTAGGAAGGATGTAGATTGCTGGAATGGGTGCAGGGAAGGGAACAAAAGGGTGCTCTTACCTAGAAAGCCTTCAGTTCTGCAAATTGCAGTATCTTGAGACTAGGCACCTGTAGGGAGATTTGATTTAGGTGTTTAAAGCCTTGAATGGATTGAGTAAGCTGAATGTTAATGGCATTCTTCTGCTTGTTCACTACAGACATGAGAGGGGTATAAATTCAAGTTGGGGAAGCGTGGTTGCAGGATAGACATGTGGAAGTTTTCCTTCAGCCAGCAGGTGGTTGATTGTTGGAACAGGCTTCTATCTGTTGTTGTGGAAGTGGATGGGCTGAATGAATTCAAGGAAGAACTACACAAATTCTTCAAGGGTATGGTTGGGTAAACTGTGTAGGTTTTTTTTTTTTTTTTTTGACTAATGCTATATAAGCTTGCTTTCTTTATGTCATCTGCCATTTCTACTACCACGTCACAAAAAGGATTCTTCTGCTCCTATGATTATCTTTAATGGCATTCGATTCTCTAGGGAAGATTATATATCTCAATTGGTGACTACCCTGATTCTAATCTCTTTCGGCATAAGCACATTACAAATACAGCAATACTTCGCTTAGCACAGCTTCAAACAGTACAGGTTTCACTATAACACGGTTTTCAATTAAGTTTAAGTCAAAAATTTACTGTACATATTAAAAATAATTCAATAGCCTAGATGCATATTCTACATATATACTGTGTTGTCGTAGCCTAGGTACATGCACATATATACTGTGTTGTCGTAGCCTAGGTACATGCACATATATGCTGCAGTGCCAATTCTATTGTGTTGCATGCACATGCACCAATAGCTCCCTCAGGCAGTCAGCAGAAACGTGCAACAGTGTTTAGTATTCTTAATTTCATCCTGACGAGATGTGATAGCTTTTCATTTTTTTTTCATTTCACAATTTATTTTTTACCCCTTTAAACACAATCGAAAATATATCTACATCTTGGTTAGAAATCACTGCCAACAACATGAGTTCTGTTTGGCAAATGATTTCACTGGTTTTGAATCACAAGCTAAGACAATTGCGGAAGACATTTTGAAGATCGAAAAAGACTTGCAATTCGAAACTTTGGACACTACCAATGTACGTGACTGCATTGACTCACATGCAAATGACCTAGATGATACAACTCTCCATGAAAATGACGAGCACACTGCATATGAAGAAGAGAAAAACAATTCTGAAGTGGCACCAAAAGAATTTTCAACAGAAGAATTGGAGAAAGTTTTTCGGGGAGTTGACATGGCCTGCGAGGCAATTATGAATGGAGATCCAAATGTTCAATTGAGCATCAAGATACACAAATTTTATAAGATGGGATTCAATGCTACAAAGACTTGTACACCAATAAAAAGAAGAGCCGAGTTCAGACTTTATTATTGAAATACCTAAATAAACAAATCTTTTTTTATTCATCTCTCATTATGTTACCTTTTCATTAATAAAACTTTTGGATTATTTTTTATTTCAAATCTTTTTAATTGGCTATCAAGTGCAAATTGTTTATAGACTGTTTCTCTGGTACGCATTCAATTAAAACCCATTATAATTATACCTCAATCAGCACGGTTTCACATAACATGGAACAGTTTCAGTACCAATTATCATTGCTATGCGGAGTATTGTTATATTGTTTCCTCTGCACCTAAAAAAACTGGGTTTTTTCTTTTGTTCTCAGCATTACTTTTCTTCTTAACAGCTGTTCACTCTGTACAAATCACAAATTTGCCCCACCATGGAATATTGTCCCATCTGGGGCAGTGCTCCCAAAATCTCTCTCTCAGGCTTCTACATTCCATTCAAAAGAGGGCAGTTAGGTTAATTGGAGCAGTGTGGCATTGGAGGCAAATTGCTGCTATGGATAAGGGGATGGTTGAGTGGCAGAAGACAGAGAGTGGTAATCAATGGACACTGCTCAACGTGGACTAATGTTATTAGTGGAGTTCCTCAAGGTTCAGTGTTGGGTCCGTTGTTGTTTTCGGTGTTTATGAATGATATTGATGATGGGATATCAAGTTTAATGTCCAAGTTTGCAGATGATACAAAGGTTGGCAGGGTCGTCAAGGACACTACTGACGCTATGCTGCTGCAACAGGATCTGGAAAGGTTGAACAGATGGGCTGAGAGGTGGCAAATGAAGTTTAACATTGACAAATGTAAAGTACTGCATATGGGAAACAGTAACCCCAGAGCAACGTATCAACTCTGCGGTACCACACTGACAGTGGTGGAGAATGAAAAGGACCTGGGGGTAATTGTGCAGGCAGATATGAAGTTCTCTGAGCAGTGCAGACGAGCTGCAAGAGTAGCTCATGGTGTCTTGTCAATGATATACAGGAATTTTTCTAGCAGGGATAAGGAGGTGATTATTCCCTTGTATAAGGCAATGGTTAGGCCACATCTTGAGTACTGTATACAGGTCTGGAGGCCTCATTTCAAGAAGGATGTAGAGCTGCTGGAACGGGTACAGAGAAGGGCAACAAGATTAGTAAATGGAACAAAGGGTTGCTCTTACGAAGAAAGGCTTAAGTTTTGCAAATTACAGAGTCTGGAGACTATGCACCGGCGAGGTGATCTGATAGAGGTGTATAAGGCCTTGAATGGTTTGAGCATGCTCAATGCCAATGGGATTCTTCATCTTTCTCAGAATAATCACCTCAGAGGGCATAAATTCAAATTGAGGAAGGACGGATGTCGGATAGATGTGCGGAAATTTGCCTTTGGCCAGCGGGTGGTTGGTTGGTGGAACCGACTTCCATCACTTGTTGTTGAAGTTGATAGCCTAAACAAATTTAAAGCTCAACTGGACAGGTATTTCGAACGAACGGAGAGGTGAAATGGGAGAGGGTTTTTTTTTTTTTTTTTTTTTTTGGGCTGATGCTGAATAAGCTTGCTTTCTTGCATCGTATGCCTCTACTAATGCTAATGCTAATTAATGACTAATCTCTAACAGAGTCTCTCCCACTCTGTCTCATAGACATTCTGTTTCTGCTGCAGGCCTTTTCTATAGATATGGGCATGGGTACTGTTCTTCTGAATTGGCTTCTATGAATCCCACTCTCTCTCTTCCAAAGCATCTGAACAAGTGCTGCAACCAGTCAACATCCATTTACTGTCCAACGTCAAACTCACAGAACCACATTTTCTTCATGTATTCATTCAAATTCCGTTTTCTGGAACAACCTTCCTTCATACATATTTCCTGAAAATTATTCTCTACAGAAATTCAAGTCCAATGTCAACAAGTAGCTTCTCAACCTTCAGCATATGCACCATATTAATAGGAGACCATGCAAGAGTCCAATCACAACACAGCAGCAGATTTTTCAGGAAAAAAAAAAAAAAAACACGAGGTTTTTATAAAGGCCACACAGCAACAGAAATTAAATTTCACTAAAGAAATACAGTTTACATAAAATACAGATAGGCTAGTTTACAAGTACAGGACAGTAAGCTTTCAAACGTTAGGTTACCTAGGATTTTTCTGTCCGCAGATTTATTTAGGTTGTCTATTAGATGTAAGCTGATTATGACTACTTCGAGTATGATCCTATTGCAGACTCTGCACTTCAGAAATGTTGGGTCAAAATTTTGTTTATAGCAATGGCACTGATTCAGACTAGGCTATAAAGAGCAGTTCCAAAGCTTCAGCAGAAAGAAAGATCTGAATTCAGAAATTTTTCAATTGATTAAATATTCTCTGATACTTGGCACTACTATGAGGAATTATTAAAATGCCAAGAATGTCTTGGGTTAATTTTTTATATTTAATGTTTCCTTGTGCACTTGTCAGTTCCCCAACCAAGGAACACTGTACATTAATTCTTCCTTCTTTCCCAATAGCATCTGGTAGATTCTCATATTAAAACTGACAGTACTAATACTCCAAAACATCTTTTGTTTATCTTTAACATGCAAGAAATACTGAAAACCTGGGCACAAAAAAAATTTCAAATCTGAAAACAATGCACTGCCAACTGAAATTTCTGCTACTTCAATATTTATGAGGCCATTACTTTTCAGTTGTAAATTACTGGAATAAATTTCCTCCATGGATTGTTGAGGCTGACGGCTTGGGGAAATTCAGAGATCAGTTGACAGATACCTATGTGAGAAACGAGCTGAATAGACAGTTAATTTTTGTGAAATTTCTGCTTTCTAGGCACATGAATTATTGAAATAAATCGGCTCCATGGGTGATTGAGGCTGTCAGCTTGGGGAAATTCGAAGGTCAGATGGAAAGATACCAGTGTAAGGAAGAAGACAAATGGTAGTTTATTTTATTATTTTTGTTAATTATTTCAGGCTGGTGCAGCAAAATACTAGAGTTTCCTTGCACCACATGGCTAACAGTTTCCACTGTATAACTAATAGTCATAATAATGGAAACTTGTGCACCATGCAGTCACATTCCACAATAAAGTATTTCCTCACCAAACAAAATTTCTTGTTTTAGACTGCTATGGTTAATTATCATATAGACTCACTCTTTTTGTTTGGTCTGTTATGATAAATCAACTTCTAAAATGTAAATGAAACATTTAGAAAACTGTTGACAAAACTTATACATAACATTCTTCAAGATATATAGGAGTAATGTCAAGACATGGAAGTGAGGTACACTTGATTGAAGGGCTACAAGGTGCAGGCCAAAAGTTTCTAGAGCAGCCATGTGGAGTGCTAACCATATATAGTAGAGCAGTGAGCCATTAGGTATCACTGAACTAATTACCAGAGTTAGTGTGGCAAGTTTTCCACCAACAGGATACTGTGCTTTCGTGCAATTGGTGTATTTCTCTTGAGTGTGTCTCACAATTTTTGTAGAGAAGTAAGATGGTGGACATCAGAACAGCAAAATTTCATCAAATTTTGACATAAACTTGGGAAAACAGCTTGGAGAATTATGAAATGCTTAGACACAAACACTGCTGATGATGCTATGGGTAAAACAAACTTTTCATTTGTTTCTAAGGCAGACAACCTTCAGTTAGGGATTTTGAGTGCTCAGGTTGTCCATCATCAAGTTGGACAGATGAAAATGTTCAAAAAGTACATCAAGCCATCCAAGAGGTCAAATGGCATATAATTAATGATAATTGTAACATTCATATGGTACATTTAACAACTTAGAAATTAACTTAAAAATTTAAATATGAATTGAAGCAAAATATGTATCCTGCTTGCTGGGTGATGAACAGAAAAATAACCAGCTTTGCATGCAGGGTGGTAGATCATCAACCGGTGAAATACCACCAGTTTGCTTATTGGAGGCTTGAAGTGGTGAAAACCATGTTTAGTCTCTAGAGCAAAGTTTCCGGCATCCCCCTCCCCACATACTTCTCCTTCAACCCATGCAAGGTACTAAGTACTATAGGTTTTGATACCTTTCGTGTTTGGGGTTTTCATAAAAAAAAAAGAAAAAAAAAAGGGACATGCAGGCACAGACTAGAAAATGCAGAAACTTGCTTTCCAAGTCATAACACAGATGAAAGCTAGGTTTATAGTTATGACTCAAAAACAAAGCAGCAGTCTTCCCACTAGGAAAATTCATCTCCACATCCAAAAGAGGCAAAGCAGGTCAGAACAAACTTTAAGAGCATTCTGATTGTTTTATTCAACAATGAAGAACTGTTGATCAGAAGTTCCTTCTACCAGGACAAACTGCAAATCACTAGTTCTATGTTGGGGAACCTAAAGCATTTCATGAGGATGTCAGAAGAAAATGCCAGACAAATTGTGCATTTAGGATTGGCTTTTGCTTCTTGGCAATGTGCCAATCCACATGGCTTTATCAATTCAGCAGTTCTTAGCCAAGATGGTCTCACATCCCCCAATATTCTAGTGACCTGACCCACTGTGACTTCTTCCCGATCCCCAAAATGAAAATCCAATTAAAAGGATAAAGATTTGAAAGCATCATGGAAATTCAAGATTTTTATGGAGGATCTTTGGCCATGTCACCTGATCACCATGTCAACTACCACCAGGGTGGTAGTTGACATGATCAGGATGGTCATTACTTTTTCCATATTCCACATTTCTTCGATTGCCTGTCTTAGGTCTGCATACTTCCTGATCTTTTTCTTGTAGGTTTTTTGGAGGCTGCTGGTGTTGGGCGTAATGTCGATCAGGTAGGTAGTGATTTCCTACTTGTCAATGGGGGTTATGCCTAATCTGTGGAAGGGATCATTTTGTGCATTATTATGGTGTGGTCTCAGTTTGTGATTAGGGTCTTTAGAAAGCCCAGGCATTCATATTATAATATATAGTACACTTTGGAAGTACACAAGATGATACATTGGAAGCTAGCCTGCCACTAGCTTCCAATGCATCATCTTAGCAATCTGGTCGTGTCTATGAGTGTACACCAACTGGGTGATCATCCTGAATCCCACAGGGATGTGCTGAATCTGGGGTGCTTTGCAATGTATTTCATGCAGTTCCTGGTGTTGATTATCTGATCTGTGTTATCTATGTAGTCTTGATGGTGACTGTAGTGTCTGCCATGGCGTGCTTTCTTCTATCTTTCTGTTAAGGTTGAGCAGTGTGCGCCATTTGTCTACCTTCCTGATGGCTTGGTAGATTGGCATGATTTTCTTGGAAGTAATCCCTCAGGTCCTTACTTGCCTTGCATTATTCAACGAGATCTGTCAACCCCCACTCCCTTCCCTATTCCTTTCCGGGCTATGGTCAGTCTCTCAACAGCTGATCTTGAGTGGTGTTGGTGGCTTTTAGTCACCATTATCCACATTGATCTCATAGCCTCCTCCAGCTTGATTCTGGCCCAATCTATAATTCTGCATAGATGTTTATGGCTGTGACCATGCTCCCAACATTCAGCTTTGATTTTAGCAGATTTCTGTCTCTGATGGCATTTCTCAGTAGGCCTTGATCTTTTTGTGTTCTAGCTGTTGAGTCTACATCATCCCCAGATATTTATAAGTCTCTCCCTCTATCTAGACCAAACTGCATCCTGACTGGGGCTTACAATACCAGCCAAAATCTTAATACCGGTATTTCGGTATTTTTAATTTATGAAACCGGGATACCGGTATTCCAAAAACAAATGTTTTTCTCAATAAATTTTGATGACAATTAGGTGCAATAAACGGCCTCCGTAGCCGAGTGGGCAGGAGCGGGAGTGCAGTAGCACACGCTCTTTGAGTAGACCGGGGTTCAAGCCCCTGACTGCTGAATACGGTCGATCTGCCAACCCGCACTGGACCAGCGTGGCAGATTATGGTCCATTTCCCTCAGCATGAATTGTTGAGGAGGCTTCCATCCTGCAGTGGGTTGATAATGGCTGCACTTTACTTTTTTTTTAGGTGCAATAAAGTAAGAAAAAAAAACAAGTACTGTAATTACTTGAATTCATGTTTTAAATAAACTTTTATTGCAATAATAAATATTCTGAAAAAAATCATTAAAATACAGTTATTCTAAAAACAAAAAAAATATTGTTACTGCAAAGTTTAGTCACGTTTAAGAAACCACTACCTGTCCGAATAAAGTTGTTGTTGTTATTTCATTTTTAGGAGCATTAGCAACTAAGGCCATATTGCTGCAGGGATATGCGGTGGTCATTCCCTGACCTTTCCACATCCTCCGTATTTGGTGGTCACGGGCTCGAACCCAGGTCTAATCAAGAAGCATGTGCTACGCACTGCTGCTCCTGCCCACCTGGCTATGGAGGTGCCTCCGAATAAAGTGAGCTCTTAAGAAACATAAGCAATCAATAGTATGATCGTTTAAAATGGATCTAATTTTGGTACATACAGTATCTAATTAGCGCCAGAAAACGAACTTCTGATTCTATTCTGGTACTATTGTACTGAGATAATCGTAGACTCATTTTCTAGGCTTTGAACTTTTTTAGCAAAAATAGTTAAAAGTATTTCATTAATTTCTGACTCAAGTTCATCTTTTAAAATCTCATTGGAGTCAGGCAATTTCTTATTTTGGAAAGAATTTGTGGAACACTGATGTTCTGTTCCATGTTGGTCTTCCATGGTTGAATTATGTTCATCATTTTCTGAAGGAGAAAGACGTTTATTAAGCGACGTACAATTTTCACCATAGTATCTTTTTTATTATTATTATTATCAGCTATATGGTGCAAGGAAGCCTGAGGCTTATGCTGCAATGGCAAAAAAAAAAATCTCTAGTAACCCTGAGAGAGAGAGAAGTAGAAGGGAATCACAAAGGAAGAGAAGAATGATGATATTTTGATATTTTTACGGAGAGAGCAAAGAGTGAGGATAAGGAATAAAGAAGATAGCAAAGGGTGCAGTTAAAGAATTCTTCACATACATAAATGCAAAGAACAGAAGGACAAATCAGATTAGACCCTTATGTAATGGACGTGGGACAGTATTAGATACCACAGCTGAAGTTGCAGATAAACTCAACAGTTACTTTGCATCGATATTTATATAAAAAAACCTTTGTGTCAATGAGATATTATGGAAGTGAAGTTGAAAAAAATGTAATTAATGATGTTGAAATTTCACATAGTGATTTAATGAGAAAACTTTTGCGCCCACAGACAAGTAAGGCTCCTGTGGTTGATGACATATACCCTATAAAGGAGGCGGCAAGTGAGTGCATTGAACCATTAAGGCTAGTTATGAGAGCATCACTGGACTCAGGAGAGATTCCGTTGGATTGGTGTAAATTGGAACATAAAGGCAGTTCTAGGAGTATAACAGGAAGTTACCGACCGACCAGTCTAACTTCAGTAGTAGGGAAAATCATGGAGGCAATGATCAAGGGTGGAATTCAGGATCATTTAGATGGAAATGGAATTCTGTAGGATACACAGCATGGTTTTGTAAAGGGAAAATCATGTTTAATTAATCTGGTTAGCCATTTTGACAGGGTCACTCAAGAGCTGAATTTTGGGAACAATTTCGATATTGTTTATTTGGATTTCAGCAAAGCATTTGACTCAGTCCCACATGAGTGGTTTATAAGTTACAGTAGGCTGGAATCATAGGGAAAATCCTTAGATGGATAGCACGATGGCTTGAGGGCACCAGGCAGTGGGTTGTGATAAATGGTTATTCCTCAGATTGGGTTAATGTAAGAAATGGGGTTCCCCAAGGATCAGTATTGGGACCACTGTTGTTTTTGATTATCTTAAATGACATTTAAGAAGGGACGGAGGATGTGAAGTCTTGCGACTTGCAGATGATGTAAAGATCAGTAGAGTAGTTAATGATCGCCGCCAAGCAGAGCTTCTTCAGAGTGACCTAGATAGTCTTCCAGGATGGTCAGAAAACTGGCAGCTATGCAAGGTCTTACACCTCGGGAACAGCAACTCCAAAATAACTTATACACTTGGTAGAGTTGAACTAAAGTCATTAGTGGAGGAACAGGACTTGGGAGTTACGATACGGTCAGACATGAAGTTGTCCGAGAATTGTGGACAGGTTGCAATGTTGCATGGTGTCCTATCGATGATTTATCGAACATTTGCTAGTAGAGATAAGGACATCATAATCACATAAAGGTGATTTTATAACCTTTATGTGATTAAATTATAAACAATTATTTGTTTTAAATTAGTACCAAAAAACTGGTATTTTTTGTGTCAATACTGGAAAAAAATGACCGGGATCCCGGTATTGTAAGCCCTAATGCTGACTACAGTGCGGAACTCTTCAGTGATCCAAAGTAGCTGTTGGAGTTAATTCTCTGTTGCCACATACATCAGGTGAGAGAGGATGAGCAGAATCTACCACCCCTCTTTTAGGGTATATCTGTACTTGGTGTTATTGAGCATGGTGGACAGTGGATTGAGTGCTAGACAGACTGCAGTGGGGGTCAGGGCATTTCCCCAGAAGATTCCTCTTCTAATGGAGATTAGTCTGGTCGTGATGTTCTTGACCTAGATGGCAGTCCTCTACTTTGCCATGGTTGTTCCTAGAAACTGCATCAGCGTCGGGGCGACTTTGCAGATCTTCAATGTCTCTATCAACCGGCTATGGAGTAAAAAGTCGAAGGATTGTGGTAGTCGATGTAGGCTGTGTACAGGCTCTGGTGGTTCTTGTAGGCTTGCATTATAACTACTGCATCGATGGTCAAATGCTCCTTGCATCCTTTGCTCATCTGCTTACATCCTTTCTGCTGCTTGCCCATGGTGTTTTGGCTCTCTAAGTGGAGGACAGGTAATCAGTCTGTAGTTAGCTGAGTTTCTGGTATCTCTGTCAGCCTTCAGATAGGTGTTTACTCAAGTGAGACTCTAGGATTGTGTCATGGTGCCTTATCACCTTGGTGAACTGCTCTGCTATGTGCCTGTGCACATAGCTGAACTTGAATTAGTAGTTGTGGATGTTATCCATCCCTGGGGTTCACCAGTTGTGGGACTCCCCAACTGCTTGTTGTACTTCCTCCTGAATCCTCTATTCTGTCATCTCTTATATATGCTTAGTTTTCTTCCATTTTAGGTCTATCCAGACATGGCCATTATGGCAAACTTCGTTGCTCCACAAGTTGCCCCAGAATTCCTTAAGTGCCTCTTGGGAAGTCTGTTGCCATCCTTTTCATACTTTTTTTTTTTTTTTATGAAAACCCCAAACATGAAGGTATCAAAACCTATAGTACTATGTACCGTGCATGGGTTGAAGGAGAAGTATGGGGGGGGGGAGGCCGGAAACTTTGCTCTAGAGACTAAACATGGGTTTCACCACTTCAAGCCTCCAATAAGCAAAGATAGTGTCTGATGTTCCTGTAAAAGGTTTTCTGGTTTTCATCAAATGAGGTTGTCTGTTTTCCTCTGTTCACTCTCACTGTATCATTGAAATCTCTTGCTGAGTGCAAGGAGGTTCAGCTTGGGGGTGCCCAGATATTCTATCCTCTTTATACATCTTGCGTTTGATATGGGTTGTCATTCTTGAGGATGGGCTTTGCTTTTCTGATCACAAAAGGTCAAGATGATTGCATTTAGTTAGTAATCACTTTGATTACTGCCATTTGCAACTGAAAATGACATTATTTGGGGCCTTCATTACCTCTTCTTTCCCCTTGTTTCTGTTATCAGCACAGCTCAGAAGAAGATTAAGTCTAAGACAAATAAACATCCAGCATGTATGACACTTACTACACAGTGTAGCAACTGGAAAACGAGACTAATGCCATGTAAAAATAATGATCCATGTACGAGTAAACTAACCTTGGTTTATCCAAAGTAACTTCCTCCGGTGTCCAAATGCACACAGCATGCAATGATCATGAAGTGATTGGAATGATTGGCAGGAGGCTGTAACTGGTATAACTTTCGATGTTCTTGTTGCAGCTCTTTGAATGGTGTCAATATCATCAAAATAAGCCTTTCAGTGGTGCCCTGAGTTTCAGGAAACAAGTCACAAGGGGGATAAGTCTGGTGAATACAGTGGGTGCTACAGTATGCAGACTTTTTTGCTGACTAAAAACTCCCAAACAAAACTCCCAAAGAGAGCCTTGTGGCTTGATGCATTATCGTGCAAGAGGAACCAACTGCCATCTTCATACTGAGGCTACACACAACAAATTCTCTGCAACAAATGTTTCAAAACATCCAGATAGTAGGCAGCAATAACCTTTGCAGCAATAAATATTAGGCAAAAATATCCTTCGCCTCATATTTTTCAAGGACGACCATACAGAACACAACCAGTCTGTAGCCTTTCCTTTGTCGACTAATTCAGACTCGCCACAAACATTCACGAAACCAAATCATTCCAGTTTTTAAATCTTTGGAGGCAGCCACTGCTGTATTTGAATTTGCTAATTCCATGTTGCTGAGCTAGATAATTTACCTTATCTTGCAAAATCGGACCTGATATTGGCAAATTATATGTACACAGTTGTTGGTATGCCTCAGAGTTTTGTTTCAAGCTCTGTGTTTAGAACCAGGAATTCATTTACTGTTTTTTTTTTTTAATCGCTGCTCCAGTATCGCACACTTAAAGTAGGTAAAGGGATGTTGTATTCCACTGCAATGTCCGTTTTGCTTCATTCCATCCTATTACTCTCTCGTTTAATTTTCAGTTTAATTTTGAGGCTTAATTACATCAGTTTACATTTTGTAGCCATAACATTACTAGATGAGATTTTATATTAAACTTTAAAGTAATTTAAAGACAAGTTCCAAAAAACACATTAGCTCAGATAAAATGGCAAAAAAAAAAATAGATTATACTGTAGCAAAAGACTCTAAAGCAGCATAACAATTGCAACTGACCATTTCCCATGGAGAGTGAGGGAGTGTATGTAAACAACTTAGAAAAACTGGCTTTATTCTTTTGTTAATTTAACATCTCATCTCCCACAATGATGTTTCTCAGAGCACACTTAAGTTGTAGCTACCATAAACACAGTGGCATTAGTAAAAGTACATGATGCAAAAAAGCAGGCTTATATAGCATCAGCCAAAAAAAAAAAAAAAAAACCTTCTCATTTCACCCATCCACTCACCTCAAATGTTTGTCTTGTTCTGCCTTGAATCTATTTAAGCTATCAATTTCTACGACAGATGGAAGTTTGTTCCAGCAATCAACCACCCACTGGCTAAAGGCAAACTTCCACACATCTATCTAACAACTGTCTTTCCTCAATTTGAATTTATGCTCTCTCAGGTGATTATTCTGAGCAAGAGGCAGAATCCCATCAGCATTGAGCATGCTCAAACCATTCAAGGCTTTATACACCTCTATCAGATCACCTCACTGGTCACTGTAATTTGCAAACTTAAGCCTTTCTTCGTAAGAGCAACCCTTTGTTCTGTTCACTAATCTTGTTGCCCTTCTCTGTACTCATTCCAGCAGCTCTACATCCTTCTTAAAATGAGGCCTCCAGACCTGTATACAGTACTCAATGTGTGGCCTGACCATTGCCTTATACAAGGGGATAATCACCTCCTTATCCCTGCTAGAAAAATTCCTGTATATCATTGACAAGACACCATGAGCTATTCTTGAAAACTTCGTATCTGCCTGCACAACTTCCTCCCTTTTCATTCTCTACCACTATCAGTGTAGTCCCACAGAGTTAATACATTACTCTGGGGTTACTGCTTCCCATATGTAGTACTTTACATTTGTCAATGTTTAACTTCATTTGCTACCTCTCAGCCCATCTGCTCAAGTTTTCTAGATCCCGTTGCAGCAGCGTACTGTCATTAGTTTCATTAACAACCCTGCCGACCTTTGTATCATCTAAAAACTTGGACATTAAGACTGATATACCACCATCAATATCATTAATAAATACAGAAAACAACAATGGATCCAACACTGAACCCTGGGGGACTCCACTGAAAACATTAGTCCCCAAAGAGCAGTGTCCATTCATTACCACTCTGTCTTCTCCCACTCAACCATCCCTTTTTATCCACAGCAGCAATTTGCCTCAAATGCCACACTGCTCCAAATTGTGCAGCAGTCTTCCATGTGCAACAATATCAAAAGCCTTTCTAAGATCCAAATATATGATATCAAATTTATTCTTTGCATCCAGTTCCTTAGTGACCACATCATAGTAACCAATCAAATTTGTGAGACAAGACTTCCCCTTAACAAACCCATGCAGTGTCCGAGCTATAACTGAAGTCTTGTCTAGACGATCCTGCAGTGCTTCTTTCATTAATTTCCCTGGAACTGAAGTTAAACTAACAGGTCTGTAATTACTTGTGTCGCCCTTTGATCCTCCTTTGTGAATTGGGGTCACATTTGCACATGTCCAGTCCTTTGGGAAGCAGGGAACTGGGTGGCCAGAAGCAATAATTGGACAACTGTACCAAGGTTTGTACTAAACGTACAAAATAACAATACAGTAGAACGTCAGTTATCCAGAATAATTTGAAAGGCTGATATTTCTTTTTTTTTTTATAATTAACGGTAGTACAATAAGTGCCGGTTATAGTGATCACGTTTACAAATGAATTTGGATAATAATGAGCGAAAGATTGAGTTTACTGAAAGTTTATAACAAATTGACAAACAAAAAGCCCAATAAACCGAAAATTGCTAATTGTTTTATGGTTGTGACCTCTAGAATTCTAAGTGATCTTGAGAATTTACAGAAATTACTAGGTTTTCTCAGAAACTATGAGTGAATTTCAAATTAGTTTAGCTCCATATTCAGTAAGAATAATAACAACCCTGCCCTATCAGCCCAAAACTGTGCAATTTATTATGTTTTTCAATTTTTTACGGTAAAATGTGAATGAAAATAAAACGCGTAGTTTTAACATTGCAACAAAAAACAAATTATTACCAGAATTAGAATAGGTGAATATTTAGCAAATCTCTCCAAAGAGTTTAATGTGGGGACTTTTAACAATTTACATCAAGAAAAATTCCAATGTTACAACAGAATTTGTGTTGGTTATGAATAGTGAAGGAGGATCTACAAGGAAAAAGACTATATTGAAACCTGAAAATGTCACTTTAGAGAGTGCACTCATTTTATTTTTTTTTTGTTTCCTTCAGAAGCGAAGTTTAGGTGAACCAATGTCTGGCCCAATGTTGTGTGAAAAAGCATTGAAAATTAAGAAGTAATGAAGATTTTAAAGCAAGCACAGCTTGGCTGAAAAACTTTAAACTGAGACACAGTATATGTGAACTAGACATTCAAGGCGAGAAACTTTCTGCAGACAAATCAGCAGTGGTATCCTTGTTGTTTGGTTTTTAGGAACATTAGCAACTAAGGCCATATTGCTCTGGGGATATGCGGTGATCATTCCCTGACCTTTCCGCATCCTCCGTATTTGGTTGTCATGGGCTCGAACCTCGGTCTAATCAAGAAGCATGTGCTACACACTGCTGCTCCTGCCCACCTGGCTACTGAGGCACAGTGTTATCCTTAAGTAAGTGTGCTTCAGTAAATTTGCTATCTTAAAGTAAGTTTGCTTCAGCTATAGCAAATTATGAGAAAGAAAACTTTTATAATGTTGATGAGACGGGCTTATTATGGAAAGCATTAATGAGAAAAACCCTAGCCACTAAAAGAGAAATGCCTGCACCAAGTTTTAAGACGAGAAAAGAGTGAATTGTTACGTGTGCAAATGCCACTGGGATGCACAGATTGTCTGTGCTCGTTATCGGTCAAAAAAACCGAGAGCATTTAAAAATCTTTCTAATTTTCCTGTTTTGCATAAAAATGGCTGGATGGGTGTTTCTATTTTCCGAGATTGGTTTATAATATTTTTTTATTTAATTTAAGAATAAGGTAAGATTATATTTATTTAATCTTACCTTATTCTTAAATTAAATAAAGGTAAATTCTGGTAAGATTAAATAAATTTAATCTTACCAGATCTGACTTCATATCTGACTGCACAATTACATTTTTCATCTTCCTCTATCCTGAGCAGGCACCTCCGTAGCCAGGTGGGCAAGAGCAGCAGCGCATAGCACCATGCTTCTTGATTAGACCGGGGTTCAAGCCGTGACTACCAAATACAAAGGATGCGGAAAGGTCAGTGAATGACCACTGCATATCCCCGGAGCAATATGGCCTTAGTTGCTAATGCTCCAAAAAACAAACAGGGTTACTACCCTGAGCACAGTGCCACACAGCTGCTACCCGTATGTAGTACCTTCCATTTGTCAATATAGTAATACCCCGCAGTTACGCGATAGGTGGGTCCGACGAAAATATATAAATATATATAAATTTTGTTTAATTGGGACCAAGGACTAGCAAAAACACTAGTTTAAAAGAAAAATACAGTGGATTCCGGTTATTTGGGCCACCGGTTAATCGGGGCAGCCGTTTATTTGGGGCAAATCTTAAAAAACAAAAACCAATTGAGAAAATAGCCAGGGTTTACTTCGCTTAATTGGGACAAAATGCCGTTTAATCAGGGCAGGAGACCTCAGCACTGGAGATTACACTACGATTGTCTCCGACCGTACCACGTAGTTCGGTCAGATTTCTGGAGGTCACAACCATAAAACAATAAAAACAATTAGCAGTCACCTGTTTATTGGGCTTTTCTGTTAGTGCAATCTATCATAAACGGACAGTAAACTCGATCTTATTGAATTTGCGGTAATACCGACAGCTGGAATTCTGTGTGTTATTATGGTAAAATGTGTTTACACTTCCATGGAATCTTCAATCATATAAAAAAAATAATTTTCAGAATCTTCTCTTCATTCCTATTTTTAAAGCTTCGTAATTTGTTACTCCATTCTCACTTGCGCTTGTTGTGTTACTTGTAATTTGTGTGTGCCGTGTCCTTGTTATTGATTGCTTATCTTTTTACTGTTTTAAATTTTAACCCCCACCCACAAATGTCAGTGAATAGAAATGTCAACTAGTTAGTATGTACATATTACAGTACGTATTAATTATTCCAATTATCACGTATATTCTTCCGATTTTCACGTATCATTAATTTTTTAATTGGTAAGGTAATAAAGGGTAAATCTGTGCTTAATATATCTTTACTTTTATAGCCTGTGGATAATATTCCTCCTATTTTCGCTAATTAGAATCGCTGTTTAATAGAATTAAAATTCAATTCACAAACGTGATCACAATGACCGGCGCTTACAACACATCGTATAATGAACGGTACTTTACTGTGGTGAGTTCGTCGTAATGTGATTTGATTGTACAGTGAAGTAATTGTAAAGGGGGGGGGTAAATTGTATTTTTAACTATTTACGTGAAACTTCGGATAATTGGGGCAGCCGCTTAATCGGGCCAAAATGCACTAGTCCCGATGTGTCCCAAATAACCGGAATCGACTGTATTTAATAAAATTGCAGTTATTTATACATATTAATACAAATTATGTATTAAAAAAATAAATGAGTTACGTAAAAAAAATATTTCGATGGCGTCATAAAATATAACAAATTCGTCTGATGACACAGTGCCTTTTTTTCACGCAGAATTTCTTTGTAGCAAGCTAATGATTTTTTATTCCTTGCTTTGTAGCTATAATGCGTTCTTCGTTGGATTCTATGTTTTCTAAAATTTTTAAGCCCTTTTCAATTGAGCTGAGACCTTATGTCAAGCTTGCAATTGTCATGTGCTTTTCTGGTGGAACTGGGTCTGAAGTGTCGGATAATTCAGTGACGTTTTGCTCACACATCTCTATGAGCTCATTCATTGTCAGCTCCTCACTATGTGAATCCAACAGTTCTTTGACATCATCACCATTGACTTCCAAATCTAATTGCCTGGCAAAATTAACAACTTCTTCTATCATATGAGCGACATGATCAGTTTCTGGTGTTGTTTTTGTCTCGTTTTTGAAAAAAAATGGACAAAGTTTCTTCCAGACACCATTCAACGTTTTTTTGTGAATTTCATTCCAAGATTCTTCAATGATTCTTACGGCATCTAAAACATTGAATTATTTCCAAAAGTCTTTAACAGATATCTCACTATTTTGTCTCATAGCTTCATTCAGACATGCAAACGAACGCCTCGTGTAGTAGGCCTTGAATGTTTTGATGACTCCCTGGTCCATCGGTTGCAGCAAGCTGGTTGTGTTTGGAGGCAAAAACACAACTGTCACACGTCGGTTGAAATTAATTAGGGTGGCAGGAGGGTGACCCGGTGCATTGTTAATAAGAAGGATCAAATTAAATGGAATCTGTTTAGACTTGCAATAACGTTCGACTTCGGGTATGAAGTGGTGACCAAACCAGTCCTCAAAAACGGAAGCTGTCACCCAAGCTTTATGATTTGACTTCCAAATCACTTTTGGTAAGCTAATTTTAGATATATTTTTTAAAACTCTTGGGTTTTAGGAGCAATAAATTAAGAGAGGTTTTAACTTGCAGTCACCAGCTGCATTCCCACCAACCATCATTGTCAATCGGCCTTTGGAAACCTTAAAGCCTGGAAAGTTTTTTTATTCGTGAAAACGATGTAATTTCCAACAAAAGTTGAGCACGAATTCGAACGCACACATATAAATATGACAGTTGGAATGCAAATTCTTGTATATGCGTGCAGCTCATGCGGCAGCAAAGTTGAATTTTGTTCATCTTTCGCTCCCACTCTCCGCCGTCACACTGTATATCGATAGCATATGAAAAACGACCTTGTAGATAGTGGGCGGCAATGTTGCCAAACGAAAAAATCAAGAACCGCGTAACTCCGAGTTAGCGTAAGTCGGGGTATTACTGTATTACACTTGAACTGTCTAATTTCTTTTAGATCTTGTTGCAGCAGCTTATCTGGATAACTGTCATTAACCACCCCGATAGCCTTTATATCTTCTGAAAACTTAAGCATTAATCCTGATATACCTTCATCAACATCATTAATAAATATATAAAAAATGCATCCAGCACAGAACCCTAGGGAAATCTACTAATAACATTAGTCCATAGCATCAGTGTCCATTAATAACCACTCCCTATCTTCTCCCACTCAACCATCCCATTATCCACAGCGTGAACCTGCCCTTAATGCCATACTGCTTCAATTTGGATAGCAGTCTTAAGTGCAACAATATCAAAAGCTGTCCTAAACTCCAAGTATATGTTATCAAAATTATTTTTTTGCATCTAGTTCCTTTCTTACTGTATCATACTATCCAATCAGAATGGTCAAACAAGATCGACCCTTAACAAATCCATGATGAACTGCAATAAAGTGCATTCTTATCCATGATATGAACTGCAATATAAGTGCATTCCTATCCATGATGTGAACTGCAATATAGGTGCATTCCTATCCAGATGATCCTGCATTATTTCTTTAACCAGAGACTCCATTATTTTCTCTGGAACAGAAGTTAAGCTAACAAGTCGGATAGATCTGCGGAAGTTTGCCTTTAGCCAGCGAGTAGTTGATTGGTGGAACAGCTTCCATCTTTTGTTGTGGAA
This sequence comes from Mastigoproctus giganteus, assembly GCF_048544385.1. Classification (NCBI taxonomy): domain Eukaryota; kingdom Metazoa; phylum Arthropoda; class Arachnida; order Uropygi; family Thelyphonidae; genus Mastigoproctus; species Mastigoproctus giganteus. The sequence continues at coordinate 146,096,968 of NC_143586.1, read as the reverse complement.
GTTGATAGCCTAAATAAATTTAAGGCTGAGATGGACAGGAATTTGGAACGAACAGAGGGGTGAAATGGGAGCGAGGTTTTTTTGGGCTGATGTTGCACAAGCTTGCTTTCTTGCATCGTATGCCTCTACTAATGCTAAAAGTCAATAATTACTCATGTTCCCATTTGATCCCCCTTTGTAAACTGGGGATACAGCTGCACATCTCCAGTACTAGTTCATTTCACAATTATTGTGAAATGAACACTTCCTAGTTCATTTCACAAATATACATGGTCTCAGTTCTAATCTCAGTGATTTTCATTTCCACTTACAGTCTGCCAAATCAAATGTACTTTTTCTGACAGAATCTCAGTTATCGGTTGAGTCAAGCACTACTCATCTCAGTTGCCCAAATTATTCGCTATATGATTCCTTTCGTCTCAAAGGTGGTATTTGTGCATATGTCCATTCCAATATTCCCTGTCAGAGACCTGGTAACTTGGGATTTCCTCTTTTCGATCTTCTCTGGCTTAAAATCTCTCTACCTCATTCTGTCAAATTCATCTGTTGTCTCTACCATTCTCCCAACTCTACTAATCACTTAGAACTCTGACTTCCTCTCTTTGCAACTTGACTTTCTCCAGTCCAACTTTCCTAACAGTGAGGTAATTTTCCTTGGTAATTTTAATGTTCACAACTCCAGCTGGCTTCTATTTTCTAGTCACACAGACCCAGCTGGTTGAGATGCTGAGGCATCTCGACCAGCTGGGTCTGTGTGACTAGAAAACAAAAACGAGAACAATCTGAGCAAGGTCATTAGCAATTGCTAATGACCTTGCTCAGATTGTTCATTTACCTACCAAAATAACAGACAATCCTAAGGTTGTTTGTGATCTTTTTCTCACAAACAACCCTTCTAAGTACACGGTCGAAGTGAGTGGCCATTTAGGCACCTCAGATCACAACTTGTTGATTGTCTCTTCTCCAATGGAGCCTTTATCTCATAGCTATTTCCAACCTTGTGTTGTTTGGCATTACAAGAAAGCAAAATGGGATGACCTGCAAGATTTCTTTTCTTCTTTTCCTTGGTTGAATTACTGTTTCAAAACTTCTGATGTGAATGTTTGCTCAGATCGTGTCAGTGAAATTATTCTTGTAGGAATGGAATCCTTTATTCCGCACTCCAATTTAAAATCTCGTCCTTTATCTAAACCTTGGTTTTCCAATAAATGTGCTAAGGCTGTTCAACATTCTTCAAGAGAAGAATGTTGCATATAGTAATTGGCTTGTTTCCAATTCTTCAGTTTCAGTTTTCTAATCTTCTACACCAAAGCTCGCAACAATTGTAAAACAGTTATTAATCAGTCCAAACTAGATTTTGAACAAGCTAAGAATAGAAAACTTGCTTCTTGCCCTAATCGTAGCAGAAGATTCTGGTCTCTTGCCAAAGCTATTGGTCGCAACTTTTGCCGATCTCTGCTCCCACCTCTGTCAAAACCAGATGGTTCTATTGTCACTTTAGCCAAGGATAAAGCTGACCTGCTAGCATCCCATTTTTCTTCCAAATCTTGTATAACTAATGATCTTGGTAAAACACTTCCCACCAATTCCAATCATGCTTCATTCAATGCCTCCTGTGGTCTTCCATCAAAAGGATTTTGACGAATCTTGATGCTAAAAAAACTCCAGGTCCTGATGGTATTTCTCAAAACCTTTGCTCCTGAAATTACTCTTGTTCTTTGCTGCCTTTTTCACTTTCTTATTCCAAAGGAATTTTTCCTTCTGCTTGGAAATTTGCTCATATCCAACCCATTCGTAAAAAGGGTAACAAATCCTGCCCATCCAATTATCATCCCATTGCAATTACTTCTACTCTTTCTAAAGTAATGGAGAAATCAATTAACTGCCAACTCTTAAACTACCTAGAAACATTCCGTCTGATCAACAATCGGCAGTATGGATTCCATCAGTGTTGATCCACTGGTGATATTCTGGCTTACGTTACCCATTTATGGCCAAATTCAATGGAAAAGTTTGGTGAAACACAAGCAGTTGCTCTTGACATCTCAAAGGCTTTCGATCGTTTTTGGCATAAAGGTCTTCTAAACAAGCTTCCATCTTATGGTTTACCAACTGTTTTTTGTAATTGGTTATCCAGTTTTCTCTCTGATCGCTCACTGAGGGTGATAGTAGATGGCTCACTGTCTTCTAACTTCTCCACTAATGCTGGTGTTCCTCAAGGTTCAGTTCTTTCCCCCACTTTTTTCCTCTTGTATATTAATGACCTTCCATTGACTGGAAATCCTATCCATAGTTTTGCAGATGATAGCTCATTGCATCCCGCTTTCCATTTTGGGAAACCTTGTTCTGCTCAATGAGCTTCAACTTCTCGAATATCCGCTACCAATTCCTTAAATGCTAATCTCCAGGTAATTCTCCAGTGGGACAAAGACAACTTAGTTGATTTCTGTCCTTCTAAAACTCAGTCTTGTCTTATATCTAGCAAAAAGGATTCTTCTGCTCCTATGCTTATCTTTGGTGACACTCCGATTTCTAGGCAAAATTATATATCTCTTTTGGGGATTACCCTGACTTCTAATCTCTCTTGGCACAAGCACATTACAAATATTGCTTCCTCTGCATCTAAAAAACTTGGTTTTCTCTTTCGCTCTCAGCGTTACTTTTCTTCCAAACAGCTGTTCACTCTGTACAAATCTTAAATCTGCCCTACCACCAAAACCTCTCTCAGGCTTTCGTGTTTGGCATAAAGGTCTTTTAAACAAGTTTCCATCTTATGGTTTACCAACTGTTTTTTGTAATTGGTTATCCAGTTTTCTCTCTGACCACTCACTGAGGGTGATGGTAGATGGTTCTGTCTTTTAACTTCTCCACTAATGCTGGTGTCCCCCATGGTTCAGTTCTTTCCCCCTCTCTCTATTTCTCTTGTATATTAATTACCTTCTTCCGTTTACCAGAAATCCTACCCATAGTTTTGCTGATGATAGCACATTGCATTCCACTTTCCAGTTTGAGAAACCTTGCCCTGCTCAAATATCTGCTACTGATTCCTTAAATGCTGGTCTCCAGGTAATTCTCCAGTGGGGCAAAGAAAACTTAGTTGATTTCAATCTTTTTTTTTTTTTTTTTTTTTTTTAGTTGTTGGCGCATCAGCTTCTATGGCCATAATGCACCTCCCAAAGTTTTGCATTTTACTGTGATCCAAGCCCGAGGCGGAATTCGAACCCACGACCTTTGGGTTGCCAGGCAGACACTTTACCCACCTGGCTAGCCCGGTCGACTTGATTTCAATCTTTCTAAAACTCAGTCCTGTCTTATATCTCACAAAAAGGATTCTTCTGCTCCAATGCTTATCTTTGGTGACACTCCGATTTCTAGGCAAGATGATATATCTTTTTTGGGAATTACCCTGACTTCTAATCTCTCTTGGCACAAGCACATCACAAATATTGCTTCCTCTGCATATAAAAAACTTCGTTTTCTCTTTCGCTCTCAGCGTTACCTTTCTTCCAAACAGCTGTTCACTCTGTACAAATCTTAAATCTGCCCTACAATGGAATAATGTTCCTAGATCTGGGGCGGTGCCCCCAAAACCTCTCTCAGGCTTTCTAGATTCCATTCAGAAGAGGGCAGTTAGATTAATTAATGACTCATCTAACAGAATCTCCCCACTATGTTTCATAGACGAACCATTTCTTCTGCATGTCTTTTCTACACATACTTCCATGGGCACTGTTCTGAATTGGCTTCTATAATTCCCCCTCTCTCTTTCTGACGAGGCTAGTGGGAGCCAGATGTGTTCAAAAGCCGCTAAGTGGATTTTCTTATTTATTGATTTGAAATTATTGTTTTTCTAAAACTTTTGATTTAAATTTAGTAGTATAGCATTATTGTGTTTTTCCGATTAATCTGGTTTATTTATTCTTTACTCGGCCATGTAATTGCATAAAAGCATCGGTAAGGGTATCATATCCACGTGTTACGAGTTGCACTCCGCTGAACGAGAAGTTTTATAACCATATTTAGCCACTTTATTGACCAATTGATACATCAAATTATTTTCTATAAGTAGCTTATAGACCTAGTCAGACCTAGTTGCTGATTAAATTGTCCTTTTAACTAAACACATATAATGACTTAGATTACAAACGAAACATAATTAATACATAACTTGATACGGAAGTTATATAAACAGAACTCGTAGATAATATTTATTACTGAAAAATATATATAGCGTTATAACTGTGTTGGGATACAAGTTTACGGTTATAATTTTGTACTGAAATTTAAATTTTATTGAAATTAAATCGAAATCATGACTCAAACCAGAGCAGCAAAGCAAAAGGCTCAAGCTAATGGGAGTGCTGTGGCTCAGAGGAGAACTGAGGGGGGCAGTTGCCCTCTGAATCACAGCCTTTTAAAATGCACTGCTTGCATGATGTTTGTGGAGCAATCGGGTACGGGACATGATATTGCCATAGGGGATGTCTTTGTGTGTGCGTGATGCAAGGAGTGTAAAGAAATCAGGTGACAACTCAGCATTATTATGGGCCTATATGAGAGCTTAAAGGACAGGGTGGATACCCTTGAAGGATTTAAAGTGAGGGCCCATCAAGCTCTCAGCTGCCCACATCAATGCCAGAGCTTGCACTTTGTTATCACGCAACACAGCGGCAACCCCTAATCAGAATGCGCTGGTCCCACAGGAACTAGTAGTTGTTGGTGACTATTGTCAGGGAAACGGGGAACATGCTTTGTAAAAAGGATAGGTGGAACAGGACCGGGGTATATCTGCCAGGGGCAAAGGTTGATGACGTTGTAGAGCAGATATCATCTTTTAAGGGCACGAAAGGTGATATAGTTGTATACGTTGGCACTAATGATATTAAGAGTAGGAGACCGGCAGAATTACTTAACAAGTACAGGTCACTGTTGAAAAAAAAAAGGTGTGAATTAGGGTTGAATTTGAAAGTGTCTGCAATTCTGCCCAGACACGATAGGAGGGAGTATATGATGAGAGCCTTGTCGATCAATTAGGTCCTGGAAAGATTGTGCAAGGCTCAAGGGGTAGAATTTTTTTCAGCCTGGTCTGTACTTGTTAACAGAAGGGACCGCTTCTACAGGGATGGGATACACTTAAATAGAAAGGGTGCAAGAATATTTGCTGATGCTATCGAGGCAGTGTTAGGTGGGTCGGAAAACTGCTAGCTTGAGGGGGGGATACAAGGACTAATAGATTAACAGTAGCCACTGGCAGAGGTGAAAGTGATTCATGCATTGCTTCTATTGGAATGAACAGAAGCCTAGAAAACAAGATGCAGGATATTTCAGAGACTGCTGGGAGTCGTTGCGATACAAGTAAACACATGGGTTGTGTTAGGGTAGCTAAGAAAAAGAACAGGTGCACGTATACTTGCGTGTACACCAATGCTAGGAGTTTGGTAAATAAATTGATTGAATTTGAGGTATTGCTCAAAGCATCAAAGGCGGATATTGTTGGGATATCAGAGACGTGGTGTCACACAGATATAAGGAATGCAGAAATGGAATTTGGGGAGTACAACGTCTACAGAAAAGAAGGGAGGAGGGGTTATGCTATTAGTTAAGAAACACAAAATCCAAGGAAGTGAAGCCATTCAACATCGCTGGACAGTGCAGTGTCGAGTCAGTTTGGTGTGACATAAGCACCGGGAGATCAAAATTGAGAGTAGGAGTGTGCTATAGGCCTAATGACTCTGATGAGTGTAATAAGAAACTGTACAGATAAAATAGAATGGGCCAGTAAATCAGAGAGTCTTATAATGAGGGATTTTAATTTCCCAGATATTGACTGGAATTTGTGGGTTGGTCACTCACACACTAACAAGGCTTTTGTGGATTTATTGGATGATTGTTTTCTACATCAGCATGTTCGGGAAGCAACTAGAAGGAGTAATACTCCTGATTTGATTATCAGTAGTGATTCTTCATGCATTAAGAATCTGCAGATAGAGGAACCACTAGGTGGCAGTGAACACAGTGTGCTGAAGTGAGATTTACTCAAAGAGGTAACTACCATCAGGGGTAAAGGGAAGGGTTATTGCTTTCGTAAAGGTGACTACGATGGTCTGAGACAGTATTTAAATTCTATACAGTGGGACCAACTGATGATGTTACCAACAGCAAATTCAAAATGGGAAGCATTCAAAGAACTTATCTTGGAAGCTACTAGGCTTTACATACCAACTAAGAAATATTGTTCAAGGTCTAGGCCTAAATGGATGTCAGATGAACTAATGAGACATATGACAGAGAAGAAAAATGCTTGGGATACATATAAATTAATACGTGACACAGAAGCCTATGATAGATATAAGTTGATCTGTAACCAAGTTACAAAGGAGGTTAGGCAGACGAAGGCAGATTACGAGAAATCTTTGGCAAAAGATGCAAAGAAAAACAGTAAAGAGTTCTTTTCTTATGTAAACTCTAGAAGGAAGGGGATGAATCAGATTGGTCCACTTGATATCAATGGTTCAACTGTTGATGATCCTGCTCATATAGCTAACAAACTAAATGAATATTTTGCATCAACATTCACACATGAGGAGTTATTCAGCAAGGGGAATGCCAGAGGTGTATTCAACTCTGGCAGTAAGCTAGATAATCTTGTAATAACTGAGAGTAAAGTGGAAGAGAAATTTTTGAAGTGAAAGGCACCTGGGGTGGATGAGATCTATCCAGTTATATTAAAGGAGGCGGCAAAGGAAGTAACCAAACCCTTAGCCATAATTATGAGAGCTTCCCTGGACTCGGGAGGTACCCATGGACTGGAGATGTGCAAATGTGACCCCAATCCACAAAGGAGGATCAAAGGGAGAGACAGGTAATTACAGATTTCTTAGTTTAACTTCTGCTCCAGGAAAATTAATGGAGGCACTGGTTAAAGAAGCATTGCAGGATCATCTAGACAAAACTCCAGTTACAGCTCGGACATAGCAGGTTTGTTAAGGGGAAGTCTTGTCTGACTAATTTGATTGGATACTATGATGTAGTCACAAAGGAATTGGATGCAAAGAATAACTTTGATATTATATATTTGGATCTTAGAAAAGCCTTTGATACTGTTGCACAGGGAAGACTGCTGCACAAATTGAAGCTATGGATAAAGGGGTGGTTGAGGGAGAGAAGACAGAGTGGTAATCAATGGACACTGCTCATCGTGGACTAATGTTATTAGTGGAGTCCGTCGGGGTTCAGGGAAGAGTCCATTATTGTTTTCTGTATTTATAAATAATATTGATGATGGTATATCAAGCTTGATGTCCAAGTTTGCAGACGATACAAAAGTTGGCAGGGTTGTTAAGGACACTACTGACGCTATGCTGCTGCTGCAACAGGATCTGGAAAGGTTTAGCAGATGGGCTGAGAGGTGGTAAATGAAGTTTAACATTGACAAATATAAAGTACTACATAAGGGAAACAGCAACCCCAGAGCAACGTATAAACTCTGTGGTACTACATTGACAGTGGTAGAGAATGAAAAGGACCTGGAGGTAATTGTGCAGGCAGATATGAAGTTCTCTGAGCAGTACAGCGGGCTGCAAGAGTAGCTCATGGCGTCTTATCAATGATATATAGGAATTTTTCTAGCAGGGATTGTTATTTGTTTTTTAGGAGCATTAGCAACTAAGGGCATATTGCTCTGGGGATATGCGGTGGTCATTCCCTGACCTTTCCGCATCCTCTGTATTTGGTGGGCACGGGCTCGAACCCCAGTCTAATCAAGAAGCGTGTGTTACGCACTGCTGCTCCTGCCCACCTGGCTACGGAGGCGCCTTTTTCTGGCAGGGATAAGGAGGTGATTATTCCCTTGTATAAGGCAATGGTGAGGCCACACCTTGAGTACTGTATACAGGTCTGGAGGCCTCATTTCAAGAAGGATGTAGAGCTGCTGGAACGAGTACAGAGAAGGGCAACAAGGTCAGTGAATGGAACACAGGCTTGCTCTTACGAAGAAAGGCTTAAGTTTTGCAAATTACAGTGTCTGGAGACTAGGCACCGGCGAGGTTATCTGACAGAGGTGTATAAAGTCTTGAATGGTTTGAGCATGCTCAATGCTGATGGGATTCTTCCACTTGCTCAGAATAATCACCTGAGAGGGCATAAATTCAAATTGAGGAAAGACATGTAGAATAGATGTCTGGAAATTTGTCTTTAGCCAACGGGCAGTTGCTTGGTGGAACAGACTTCCATCCAAGTTGATAGTTTAAATAAATTTAAGGCTCAGCTGGACAGGTATTTCGAACGAACGGAGGGGTGAAGTGGAAGTTTTTTTTTTTTTTTTTTCTGGCTGATGCTGCATAAGCTTGCTTTCTTGCATCATATGCCTCTACTAATGCTAATTCTTTCAAAACAGTCCAAACTCGTGCCATCATCCACTTACTGCCCAACTTCAAACTCACAGAATTAATTTTTCATATTCCTCGTTTATTCATTCAACTGCCGTTGTTAAGAACAACCTTTCTTCACGAGTATTTCCTGAAAATTACAGTCTACAGAAGTTCAAGTCTAATGTCAACAAATACCTTCTTTTGTGTCTTTCAATCTGCAATCCATGCACGGTACTAAGTACTATAGGTTCTAATACCTCATGTGTTTGGGGATTTCATAAAAAAAAAAAAGTTCCTATGAATCTCACCTAATCCAGAGATATTCTTGTAATTATGACTAAGGGTTTGTTTACCCCCTTTGCTGCCTCCCTTAATTTTATGCTAAGCTTCAACAATTTCCCTCCCACTTTCCTCTCAGCTACCACAAAATCATTTAGCTCCCTGTTAGATTTCAATTAAATTCTGGAATTCTCCTCCTTAAAGGCCTCTTAATGTGTGAATGTAGATGCAAAATACCTATTCAGTTGGTCAGCAACCTGAGCATGTTCATCAATAATTAAACCATCGACATTAAGTGGACCAATGTGATTCAACCCTTTCCTTCTATTTTTAATATAAGTAATGAAATCTTTGCTGCTTTTCTTGGCATTCTTTGCCTGAGACCTCTTGTAATCTGTCTTAGCTTGCCTAATCTCCTTTGTAACTTGATTACAGACTAGTTTATATCTACAACAGGCTTCTGTATCACCTAATAATTCATATGCATCCCACACATTTTTCTTCCCTTCCACAAGTCTCATCAGTTCATCTCACATCCATTTAGATGAAAGCCTGTAACAGTATTTCTTAGTTGGAATGAAAAGCCTAGAAGTTTGTATGATTACTTCCGTGAATGCTTCGCACTTAGAATTTGCTGTTGGTAACATCAGATGATCGCACTGTATAAAATTTAAAAACTGTCTGAGACCACTGTAGTCACTGCTAATGATATCACAGCGGTGATAGCATTAGCAGTGACTACAGTGGTCTCAGATAGTTTTTCAACCTATTATTACATGGGTTGAAAAGCTATTCCCTTGGAGGGAAGGTTGATACACCATGCAGCTTAACAACAGATGCAGAAAGAGATGTAATTGATTCTTGCACTGCTTCTATTAAAACATGCAGCTGCCTAGGAAAGCAAGGCATTAGGGATTTCAATACCTGGTGGGAGTCCTCATGGAACAAGCAAATACATGGAATAAGCAAATAAATTGAGAAAGGAATGGTTGCAGAAAGATATGCTGAAATTTGCCTTCTGCCAGCGAGTAGTTGACTAAATTCAAGGAAGAACTAAACAACTCCAGGTGCTCACATCTGGTGAGTATGAGCTTGGCACACCCAGGGTCCTGAGCTGGATATCATCATTCTTCTCTTTCTTGGTGATTCCCTTTTGACTCTCTCTCTCTCTCTCTCTCTCTCTCAGGGTAACTGGGGATTTTTTTTTTTTTTTTTTGGCCGGTGCAGCATAAGCCTCAGGCTTCCTTGCACTATATAGCTAATAATAACAACAACCTAAGCAGGGTCATCAACAGTTAACCCACAGACATCAAGTGCCCAATGTGATTCAATCCATTCCTTCTACTGTTAATGTAAGCATAGAATTCTTTGCCGTTTTTCCTTGCATTCTTTACCAGAAACGTCTCGTAATCTGCCTTAGCTTGCATAACCTCCTTTGTGACTTGATTACAGACTAATTTATATCTACCATAGGATTCTGTATAACCTGATAATTTATATGCATTCCATGCATTTCTCTTACACATGCCTCAGTTCATCTGACATCCATTTAGGTCTAAGGCTCAAATAGTATTTCTTCACTGGTATGAAAAGCCTAGTAGCTTCTTTGATTACTTCCCTGAATACTTCCCATTTAGAATTTGCTGTTGGTAACATCATCAGTTAGTCCTACTGCACAGAATTTAAAAACTGTCTGAGACCACTGTAGTTACCATTATAAAAGGAAAAGCCTTTCCTTTTACCCTTGACAGTAGTTGTATTTAATTAAATTCCACATTAGCACACTGTGATTGCTGCCACCCAGTTAGTCTTTTACCTGCAGATTCTTAAAGAATGAAAAATCACTGCTGATAACCAGATCAAGGGTATTGCTTCCTCTATTGTTGCCTCTCTAACGTGCTACTGTAGAAAACAGTCATCAGAAATCCACAAAAGTCTTGTTAGTGTGTGAGTGACCAACCCACAACTTCCATTCGTTTGTTTTGTTTGTTTGGTTGGTTGGTTTTTTAGGAGCATTAGCAACTAAGGCCATATTGCTCCGGGGTATGCGGTGGTCATTCCTTGACCTTTCCACATCCTCCGTATTTGGTGGTTACGGGCTCGAACCCTGGTCTAATCAAGAAGCGTGTGCTGCTCACTGCTGCTCCTTCCCACCTGGCTACGGAGGCGCCACAACTTCCATTCAACATCTGAAAGTTAAAATCCCCCATTGAGACATTCTGAATTGCTAACCCATTATTTCTCTGTACAGCTGTTTGGTAAACTCATCACGGGCATTAGGACTAAAACACACTCCTATAGTAGTTATAATGGGAATTTACAGTAGTTGCTAATTTTAATAACTTATTGAACTGACAGTGCCAAAATGATAAAATGTGAATTTCAGAAAATTATAATGGATTTTCTTTCATGTATTTTATTTCTTTAACACTTTTCATTTCAACTTAATGGTGGCCTCTCACAAGTTAAAAGTAAAATTACTGTATTTGTATTTTTTTGCTCTAATTCTCTGCACTGCCCAAAGAAGAACCTGGATTAATTCACTCACATGGCTTGCAAATTGTATTTATTGACTCCAATACACATTTACCTGTTTTGTTTTATGGGATAATTTAACACCTTTACTGAACAAATTATTTCATTGCCATTTTGAAGTGAACCTCCATTCACTCTAGTTAACATAGTCTATACACCCAAATACTAATTACACATCCAAACGGATCAAATAGTTTTATTAACATTAACTGATTGAGGTGTATAAAACCTTGAATGGTTTGAGCATGCTCAATGCTGATGGGATTCTTCCTCTTGCTCAGAATAATCATCTGAGGGCATAAATTCAAATTGAGGAAAGACAGTTGTAGGATAGATGTGCGGAAGTTTGCCTTTAGCCAGTGGGTGGTTGATGGTTGGAACAAGCTTCCATCTGTCTTTGTAGAAGTTGATAGCTTAAATAGATTCAAGGCAGAACTTGACAAACATTTGGAGCAAGGGGATGGGTGAAATAAGGGTGTTTTTTTTTTTTTTTTTTTTGGCTGATGCTATATAAGCTTGCTTTCTTGCATCATGTACCTTTGCTAATGCAAAACTTTCAATATTCTTTTCTTCATATCATCTCATAAAGATATTAACTAAACTGCTATTTCTTTTATACTCCGGCACGACCACGAGGTCAGTGGAGTTTAAAGTAAATCATCAATACAAACAATCATATTTAGCAGTCCATGGGCTTGAACCCCGGGCCACTCAAACAGCGCATGGTACTACAATCACGCTCATGACCACTCAGCTACGTCAGGCCTATCTAATCCATCTTAGTGGATGTAAAACTTTTCTGTACTGTATTACCTAGCATAGTAACAATCTCATTTCATCACTCCCACAGATTGTAATAGTGCCTTTAAATGACATTGTGAAGTAAAGTTAAAGATTTTGTATAGTTAAAAGCAATTCATCATTTGCAGTTGGAATATTGTTAAAATTTATTCAGTTCACAAGAAAACAGGATGCTGCAAGCCACAGGCATCAAAAACTTTTAAAATAACTCCATGGATTTTTCACACATGGCAAGATTGTGCCTATGCACTGCTACAAAATGTGCACAGCCCATTTATGACAGCCATTCATCCAGCATATAAATGGATATTTTTTTTTTATGGAATATTAATAATGCCATCAAGTGTTCACGAAGTTATATGGATGTCCTCCTTATAGTATCTTCTTTTGTTATATTAAAGTTGATAGCTTAAATAAATTCACGGAGGAACTGGACAAACGTTAAGAGGGAATCAACATGTGAAATGGTTATTTATTTTTCGGCTGATGTTACTTAAACTTGCTTTCTTGCATAATATGCCTCTACTAATGCTAAACACAAAAATAATTTTTCAAATAGATATTTACAGTATACCCAGTATAAAATAAAAATATAAGTACAAATTCAGTAGCTTTCGGAACTCGTGTCCCTTTATCAACTGACAAATTTGAATACATTACAAGCAAAGTGTGGCACGTTACTCAATCGTCATTGTTGTAGCACGGACGTGTGCTGCCTTGCGCCAGTGATCATCCATCAATAAAATGGTTGTCTCCATGATGGGATGTATACGCATGCCTTTCTGGCGATTTAATGCCTTAGGGTTGTTTATTATGTTTAGTGACTCTAGCCATAGGCGGTGGCGAAAGTGTCGCGCGTGGTCCACTATCTCAAAGTTGCGCTTGGGGTCAAGATCGTGGTTGGTAGCCCAAAAATGTTCTGCAAGCGCGGACTGGTCAGTTTCGGCAAGCCGGATTGCTCTGTCGTGTTCCGTGAGGCGATCCTGGAGACGTCTCGATGTCTCACCTACGTAGCAACTGTTACAGGCCCTACAGGTGATACGGTACACTACATTGCTGCGTAAGACAGGTGTGACAGGGGTCTTCACACTGGAGACAAGTGAACGTAGGTTCCTACCTGGTAATTGCACACATTTGATGTTGTAACTTCTCAGGATCTTCGAGATACATCCTGACACTCCTGGATAGTACGGAATGTAGGCGGATGATATGCCGACTTGCTTCGGAGGTCTTGGGTTGGAAGTAAGTTCTTGTGCCTGTAACAAGCATCTGTTTAGTACATGGGATGGATAACCGCATCTGGTTAGGTCCGCCTTCACACGGGAGACCTCGTTACGTCTAATTGTGTCGGTGCTGGAATGGCTCCAGGCCCTGGAGAACAGGGTGCGGGCAGTGCTATTGAGATGGCTTGGAGCGTGGCCGGACCCGTAGTTGGTGAATTGACCGCACCACATGGGTTTGCGGTATACTGAGGTCTCTAGATGTGGGCCTACGCGATGCACTAGTACGTCCAGAAACGGGAGCGAACCGTCCACCTCTGATTCTACGGTAAACTTGATGAAATTGGATAGAGAGTTGAGGTATTCTAGTAGTACCGTTTCAGAACCACGTGGTATTATGGTAAAAATATCGTCGACGTATCTACACCACGTTGTAATAGGTGTAGGTGGGTTCTGGTGTATCTGCTTCTCCAGATCTTCCATGGCGATGTTAGCTACTACGGAACTGACAGGGGCACCCATAGCAGTGCCATGTACTTGTTTGTAGAGTGAGTCTTCAAAGGTGAAGATGCTGCTAGAGAGGCATAGGTTGAGGGCGGTACAGATGTCATCAGTGGATAGTGACGTCCTGGATTGGAGGCTTAAGTCGCTCTCAAGGAGCCTTCTGGCGCAGTGCACGGCCTGTTGGACGGGAATCGAGGTGAATAAAGAAACCACGTCAAATGATGTCATGACAGTTATCAGGGATTGAAATGTCCTTAATGATGTTAATGAATTCAAGGCATGCGTATACATCCCATCATGGAGACAACCATTTTATTGATGGATGATCACTGGCGCAAGGCAGCACACGTCCGTGCTACAACAATGACGATTGAGTAACGTGCCACACTTTGCTTGTAATGTATTCAAATTTGTCAGTTGATAAAGGGACACGTGTTCCGAAAGCTACTGAATTTGTACTTATATTTTTATTTTATACTGGGTATACTGTAAATATCTATTTGAAAAATTATTAAACAATGGACCCCAGTACTCCAGGCCCATTTGTCACTAAACACAAAAATGGTAACAATAGTAACATATAACTTTCTTCATCCAACCACTCAAAACTGTGCCAGTCCAGTTTGTTCCTTCCCATTTTAACTCCTGCAATAAATTTATGTGAGAAATGGGGTTCCTTTTTGGACCACTCCCTGCTCTATTTTGATCTTCTTTTCATTAATAATAACACAGAGATAAACCAAAATGTTAAATTCAACAAGCATTTTACAGACATCCAAAGGAATGAATGAATGAATGGCAAAGAGGGAGAAAGAGGTCACAAACCTAAATACGCAAGAATCCCTTCAGCACTGAGCTTGTTTTTTTTTCTTAGTTGTTGGCGTATCGGCTTCTGTAGCCATAATGCACCTCCCAAAGTTTTTGCACTACTCTGATCCAAGCCCGAGAAGGAATTCAAACTCGTGACCTTTAGGTTGCCAGGCAAGTACTTTACCCACCCAGCTAGCCAGGTCGGCGTGAGCTTGTTCAAACCATTCAAGGCCTTATACACCTGAATCATATCACCTCGTGGGTGCCTAGTCTCCAGACACTGTAATTTGCAAAACTTAAGCCTTTCTTTGTAAGAGCAGCCCTTTATTCCATTCACTAATCTTGTTGCCCTTCTCTGTACTCGTTCCAGCAGCTCTACATCCTTCCTAAAATTAGGCCTGACCTATATACAGTACCCAAGGTGTGGCCTCGCAATTGCCTTATACAAGGGAATAATCACTTTCTTATCCCTGCTAGATACCACTCTCATTCCCAACACTGATTACCACTCTGTCTTCTCCCACTCAACCATTCCTTAATCCATAGCAGCAATTTGCCTCCAATGCCACACTGCTCCCATTTGTACAGTAGTCTTCCATGTGCAACAGTATCAACAGCTTTCCTGAAATCCAAGCATATGATATCAAAATTATTTTTTGCATCCAGTTCCTTTGTGACCACATCATAGTATCCGATCAAATTGGTCAGGCAAGACTTCCCCTTAATAAAACCATTCTGTATCCGAACTATAACTGAAGTCTTGTCTAGATGATCCTGCAGTTCTTCTTTAACCAGTACTTCAATTAATTTCCCCGAAACAGAAGTTAAACTAACAGGTCTGTAATTACTTGTGTCAACCTTTGATCCTCCTTTGTGAATTGGAGCCACAATTGCACATCCCCAGTCCATAGGAACCTCCTGAGTCCAAGGAAGCTCTCATAATTATGGCTAAGGGTTTGCTTACTTTCTTTGCTGCCTCCTTTAATATAACTGGATAGATCCCATCCACCCCAAGTGCCTTTCTTATATTTATCTTCAACAATTTCTGTTATTACAAAATCATCTAATGATACAATAGTGTGAATTTATGCACATTTTAATTAAAAAATTACATACATATAACTTACGTACATTAACTTCTTTACTGAAATATTATGTTTCGAAACTACGACCAAATTAGACCAATACAAGAGAATGGTTACAAGTTGAAGGGAGAGTAAAAAATTAAGTTTGGCCTGAAAACCTAAATGAAATAACTACAAATTAAGCAACGTACTAAATGGGAGGTACAAACAATTACACACAAAATGTAAATTACTAGTGACAAAATAATTTAATAAAGTACAACTACAAGAGGTAAACTGCCAACTAGAATACGGTAACATACAAACGCTTCCCCTTGTGTCAACGAGACAGTTTGACAAAAAGGAGGCGCTACCAGACTTCGCTACACCACACACATATTTTGTATATACATGTATGTAGTTCAGCAGTCTGGGTGCGCTTTGCATGTGTGCATGTATACAGTGGAGGACAAAAAACTGCATCACCTTAAAAAAAGTAGCATTTGTAGTGAAACATATGCAAAATACTCATTCAAAATGTCCCATAAAATTGAAAGGATAATTCAATTTATAGATGACATGCTATTTCATTAGTCAGAAATGTCTTCAATAAATTTAAAACAAAAATTATACAAAAGAAATTAAAAAATCATGCATGGATAATGCAAAAACCAAATAATCAGCATACAGACAATTAATATTTCACATTATTCTTGCACAGATAAAATTATCTTCACAGAAATATTTTTCAAAATCTGATATTAGATCATTTTTTACTAGAGCAAGCCCACTGGCTCTTACATCATTTGCCAAAAAAATCTATATCTGACTGCAATGGTTATTCACATTGACACATAATTGAAAATTGATGTTGGTCACAGAATGCTCCTAGACTATCACCCACTCTCATCATATCCAGATACCAGGGCAGCATGTTTAAGAGCATCTGTAAACAATCAACCATTGAATGTCAAGATGTCATAAAAAAACTGTTCTGACTCTGACACATAAGTTTATCAAAACACCCATTAGCTGGCTTCCATGTATTAAACACATCACCTCAAACCACTTTATATAGTGATACTTATCGACATGAAAAATAGAAAGTTGTTTTTCGGCAAGCTTCCTCACTTCAGGCGACTTTCTGTGCCTGCTCTATGATCACTTGCCTTTATTACTTTTCATGTATACAAGTGCCCATTTCACCTTTGCCACATGATTCTGTCCATTTCAAATGTCAACCTGCATAATTAGCCATTTCATCTATGTTCATAACAAACATATGCTGTTTGACAATGAACTAATAATCTTATAATTCCTTAAATTAAAGATTTTTCTTTTTATGGCAACGAAAATGTTTTCTGAAATATGAATAAATAAATTAAGGGGAAAAACGATTTAAAAACTAAATAAGTTGATATTTTACTGTTGGTGTTATGCAAACGTAGTTTCTCAAATGTCACACATACCCAATCTCTCAATTCATTTTATAACTGGATTCTTTTCCTTTTCTTTTTTTTTTTTTTTTTTTGTCCCTCCTAAATTCCCTGAAATCTCAAATTAAAGATGGCACCGACAAGCTGCTTTCAGCTTCACTATCAATTAATTTTAAACTACTCATTTTAAGGTAGGGGTACGCCTCATATCAAACACATCTGATATATCACTTGATGTTACTTGTACACATCACTGCTTAATGATACAATAGTGCGAATTTATGCACATTTTAATTAAAAAATTACATACATATACATATAACTTACGTACATTAACTTCTTTACTGAAATATTATATTTCGAAACTACGACCAAATTAGACCAATACAAGAGAATGGTTACAAGTTGAAGGGAGAGTAAAAAATTAAGTTTAGCCTGAAAACCTAAATGAAATAACTACAAATTAAGCAACCTACTAAATGGGAGGTACAAACAATTACACACAAAATGTAAATTACTAGTGACAAAATAATTTAATAAAGTACAACTACAAGAGGTAAACTGCCAACTAGAATACGGTAACATACAAACGCTTCCCCTTGTGTCAACGAGACAGTTTGACAAAAAGGAGGCGCTACCAGACTTCGCTACACCACACACATATTTTGTATATACATGTATGTAGTTCAGCAGTCTGGGTGCGCTTTGCATGTGTGCATGTATACAGTGGAGGACAAAAAACTGAATCACCTTTAAAAAAAGTAGCATTTGTAGTGAAACATATAAGCAGGGCCGGATTTACACATAAGCTAAACAAGCTACAGCTTAGGGCCTCCCTCCATCTTAAAAAATCCTTTTTTTAATATTGTCACAGGTGAACTGTAATAAAGAGAAGGGCCTCATACATCTTATAGCTTAACGTCACAACAAGTTTAAATCCGGCCCTGCATATAAGTTGTTGTTTGATTACAGTCATTTTGTTTGTCGCAAAGCAAAGGTATTGGCATCAGATAACGCTTCTATTGTATCAGACAGTATTTGCAAGGTATTGAATCAGCCGTTTCTATAAATACAGCGTTGGAAGGGTATACACACTCATTAGTATCCAGTTTTCCGGATGTATAAGCATGGCTCCATATGTTCAGTTGACACCAAGAAAATAAAGTGTAGCTGTTGCTCTGTCCTAGGAAGGGCTTTCTACGAGTGCTATCGCTCATAAAATAGGCTGCCAACAGTCAACAGTATCAGTATCCCGGCGTGAAACCGCCGATGAGAAAAGAAGACCTGGATCAGCCAGTAAAGCATGAAACCGGTGATGTGAAGACAAGACCTGGATCAGGCTGTAAGAGATTGACTACGCCTTCCCAAAATCGATATTTGAAACGGCTATGCCTTCGTAATCGCTAGTTAGTGCTAGTGCTACTGATTTAAAACTGGACTTTGAAATGGCCACTGTTGTTGAAACAAGTGCACGAACTATCCAAAGACGACTTTCGGAATGTGCTCTGCATGTCTATCGGCCCAAGAAGAAGCCTTTGTTGACCCAACAAATGAGGAAGAAGCGGCTTGCTTGGGCTAAAACGCATGTTTCATTCACAAAAGAGCAATGGGGCACAGTCATCTTTTCTGACGAATCGAAATTCAATATGCATGGCTCGGATGAGAAGCGATATGTCAGAAGACGAAAATCGGAGCCATACCATCCTTACTGCATAACGTCGACTACAAAGTTCCCCGCCGGTCAAATGGTCTGGGGATGCATAACAAGCAAAGGGTTGGGGCAAATTAAGTTTATTAACGGAACTGTGAATGCAGAAACCTACACTGCTATCTTGGAAGAGTGCCTGAAACCCGTTATTAGGAATCACTACACAAACATCCAAAACTGCATTTTTAAACAGGACTCAGCACCTTGCCACAAAGCAAAATTGGTAAGTTTCATGCTATTTAGATTTAATGATGAATTTGTCTTCTTGTCTCCAAAGGTTTAAAACATACTTACACCAATGTTTACACTCGTTTTTCTCCCTTAAGGTGCAGTCATATCTCAAAAATGCTGGCATTAAAGCGTTTGACTGACCCAGCAACAGTCTTGATTTGAACGCTATTGAAAATTGCCAACAAAATTCAGCTGCAGGAGAGCATTGTAACGGTGTGGTATCACGAAATTGGGCAACCGTATATCCAGAAGTTGACTAACTCTATGCCAGATCGTTTCAAGGCTGTAATTGGAGTTCGAGGAGAAATAACAAAATATTGAGGATTTCAGAATGATGATATCCAGCTCAAGACCCTGGGTGTGCCAGGCTCATACTCACCACATGTGACTCCCTTTAAATTAACAAGAACGAAAGAATATTTCAGAATTTTTTTTTCAGCCCGGTCTGTGCTTGTTGACAGGAGGAACTGCTTCTACAGGAATGGGGTACACCTAAATAGAAAGGGCGCAAGAATAGTTGCTGATGCTATCAAGGCAGTGTTAGGTGGGTCGGAAAACTTCTAGCTTGGGGGGGGCAACAGAATACACAGACTAAAAGGTTACCAATAGCCATAGGAAGAGTCAAAAGTAATTCGTGCACAGCTTTTATTAGAATGAGCAGCAGACTGGAAAGCAAGGTAATGGAGATTTCCAGGACTGCTGGGAGTCATAGTGGAACAAGTAAATACATGGGCTGTGTTAGGGTAACTAAGAGTAGGAACAGGTGCGTGTATACTTGCATGTACACCAATGCTAGGAATACAGTTAATAAATTTGATGAGCTTGAAGTACTAGTTGAGACATCAAATGCATATATTGTTGGGACATCAGAGACGTGGTGTCACACAGATATAAGCAGTGCAGAATTGCAATTTGTGGAGTACAATATGTACGGGAAGGGTCAATAGAACAGGAAAGGAGGGGGTCTTATGTTGTTAGTTAAGAAACACATAAAATCTTAGGAAGTGCATCCAATTGATGTTGGTGGACAATGCAGTGTTGAGCCTGTTTGGTGTAAAATAAACACTGGGAAAGGATAAATGAGAGTAGGTGAGTCTTATAGGCCTAATGAATCCGATGAGCATAATGAGTAATTGTTCAGAGCAATAGAGGGGGCCAGTAAATCAGAATGTCTTATAATGGGGGATTTTAACTTGCGAGATATTGACTGAAACTTGTGGATTGGTCACTCGCACACTGTCAAGATTTTTCTGGATTTATTGGATTATTGTTTTCTACAGCAATATGTTCGAGAGGCAACAAGAGGGAGTAATACTCTTGATCTGATTATAAGCAGTGATTATTCATGCATTAAGAATTTGCAGATAAAGGAACCACTGGGTAACAGTGATCACAATGTACTGATGTGGGAATTACTTAAGGACGGAACTACCATCAAGGCTAAAGGGAAGGGCTTTTGCTTTCATAAAGGTGACTACAGATTTCTCAGACAGTTTTTAAATTCTCTGCAGTGGAATCTACTGATGACGTTACCAAAGTTGAATTCTAAATGGGTAGCCTTCAGGGACTTCATTTTGGAGGTTACTAGGCTTTTCATTCCAACTAAGAAATATTGTTCAAGGTTTAGGCCTAAATGGCTGTCAGATGAATTAATGAGGCTCATGGCACAGAAGAAAAAGAATGTATGGGATGCATATAAAGTATCAGTTGACACAGAAGCTATGGCAGGTATAAATTAGTCTGCTATAAAGTCAAAAAGGAGGTGAGGCAGGCGAAGGCAGATTACGAGAAATCTTTGGCAAAGGATGCAAAGAAAAACAGCAAAGAGGTCTTTACTTATGTAAATTCTAGAAGGAAAGGGATGAATCAGATTGGAACCACTTAATATAGATGGGTTGACTATTGATGATCATGCTCAGGTAGCTGATAAACTGAATGAGTATTTTGCATTTATATTCACACATGAGGAGTTATTCAGTAAGGGCAGTGGCAGATATTTATCAAACGCTAACAGGGAACTAAGTGATTTTGAAATAACTGAGAACAAAGTGGAGGAGAAATTGTTGAAGTTAAACACAAGGACGGCATCTGGGGTTGACGGGATCTATCCAGTTATATTAAAGGAGGCAGCAAAGGAAGTAAGCAAACCCTTAGCCATAATTATATAGAGCTTCCTTGGACTCAGGAGAAGTCCCCATGGACAAGAGGTGTGCAACTGTATCACCAATTCAAGAAGGAGGTTCAAAAGGTGACACAAGTAACTACAGACCTGTTAGTTTAACTTGTGTTCCGGGGAAAATAATGGAATCCCTGGTTAAAGAAGCATTGCAGGATCATCAAGACAAGACTGCAGTAATAGTTAAGACACAGCATGGGTTTGTTAAAGGGAGGTCTTGTCTGACCAATTTCATTGGATACTATGATGTGGTTACAAAGGAACTGAATGCCAAAAATAATTTTGATATCATATACTTGAATTTCAGGAAAGCTTTTAATACTGATCACATGGAAGAGTGCTGTACAAGTTGGAGAGATATGGCATTAAGAGTAAATTGCTACAATGGATAAAGGGATGGTTGAGTGGGACACAACAGAGAGTGGTAATCAATGGACACTGCTCTTCGTGGATAAATGTTATTAATGGAGTTCCCCAGGGTTCCGTGTTGGGCTCGTTGTTGTTCTTAATATTTATCAATGATATTGATGAATGTATATCAGGTTTAATGTCCAAGTTTGTAGATGATACAAAGGTTGGCATGGTTGTAAACGATAGTAAAGACAGTATACTACTCCAACTGGATCTAGATAAGTTAGGAAAATGGACTGTGAATGGCAACTGAAGTTTAACATTGACAAATGCAAAGTACTGCATATGGATAACAGTAACCGAAGGGAAACGTACCAAATGTGTGGTAATACACTCTGGGAAGTGAAAAAGACCTGGGGGTAATTGTGCAGTCAAATATGTACTTCGCTGAGCAGTGCAGACGGGCGGCCAGGACAGTTCATGGAGTCTTGTCAATGATATATAAGAATTTTGCTAGCAGGGAAAGGGAAGTGATTATCCCATTATACAAGTCAATGGTCAGGTCACACCTAGAGTACTGTGTACAGGTCGGGAAGCCTCATTTTAGGAAGGGTGTAGAGTTGCTAGAACGAGTAGAAAGAAGAACAACAAGATTAGTGAGGGAAACAAAGGGTTGCTCTTACCAAGAAAGGATTAAGTTCTGCAAATTGCAGTGCCTGGAGAGTAGGCACCTGCGAGGTGATCTGATTGAGGTGTATAAGGCCTTGAATGGATTGAGCAAGCTGAATGCTGATGGGATTCTTTCTCTAGCTCAGACTAAGAACCTGAGAGAGCACAGTTTCATATTGAGGAGAGACAGTTGTTGAATAGATGTGCGAAAATTTGGCTTTAGCCAACGAGTAGTTGATTGCTGGAACAAACTTTCACCTGTCGTTTCGGAAGTTGATAGCTTAAATAAATTCAAGGAAGAACTGGACAAACGTTTAGAGCAAATGGATGCGTGAAATTGGATTTTTTTTTGCTGATGCTGTGTAAGCTTGCTTTCCTGCATCATATGTCTCTATTAATGCTAATGCTAATTCTAAAACGATTGATATCACTGGCCCCAACTTACTCAATGTAGACAAATGCATCAGAGCCGCCTCTCTCTCTTTTCCTGGAAGGCCTTACAGAGTTGTTACCCAGAACTAGCCGTGAACATTCTCACAAACTGGATCAATACGGTTGCCAAATATGCGGTCTCTTAAAGAATCACAATTAGCCCACATACACGACTTTTTGGAATTCAGAATTCAAAATGAGTTTCCAGCATCATCGAACATGGAAAGAGTTAAAAAAATGTCAATGACTGCATAATCTATTCAAGGGCACAGGCCCAGTTCAACAGCCTGAAATCTCAAGCAATAAAAATGTATGTTACCAGGAATCTGGCTAAAGGTAAAATTTCATATAAGAAATTTTCCTCAGCAACTTGATCCAGAATTGTGGCTCGATTTCGTACAAGACTTAACCATAATTCAGCGTCAAAGTCAGATCTGGCTTTACTAACGGAGCCTAAAAAAATTTATTTTATTGCAGCCACCCGCATAATTTTTTTAATTTTTATTATTAGCTATATGGTGCAAGGAAGCCTGAGGCTTATGCTGCACCGACCAAAAAAAAAATTGCCGATTTACCCTGAGAGAGAGTGAGGGAGAGAGAGAGAGAGAGTGAGGGAGAGAGAGAGAGAGAGAGAGAGAGAGAGAGAGAGAGAGAGAGAGTCAAAAAAATTAAATTCATATGCCGTGTTGTGTCTGTTAATTGCGTGTGTTCTGTGGGCGATTTTTCTGTTTGCTGGACGAAAAACCCCAGTTTCTGGGGTAAAAACCTTGCTTTTTACGCCTGAGACCGACTAACTCAGCCACGGAGTGAAAAAAGCCCATTAAAGTTCCTCGCGTCATCGACGGGATTCGAACCCGGGTCTTTTCCACTTTTGTGGGGAGGACGGTGACGATACCACTGTGCTACACGCTCAGTCCAACCAACGGAACCTACCCAGCAAGAAGTGCTGAATACCATTCAGATCCCAAAACAAAAGCTGATCATAGTCATCACATCTATACCATCCTCGTCAACCGCCGGTGATGATGGAGTTTCTCAATCCATGCTTAAATGCCTAAGTCCATTCATTTTTCAGTCACTTTTATCATCAACCAGTTACTCTTGAACCAGATTTTCCCACAGCAGTAGAAAAACTCTTATCAGACCATTAGCTGAAGTGTAGTCGCCATCGCAACCTAAACACTACCGACCCATCTCCAACTACTCCAGCCTGCAGAATCTTCTAGAGGTCTTACTCCTCATCCTCACTAAGCATATCTTGTCCAGCAATCCACCGAAAATTTACTACTCCTTGCAAACAGATCAACGATCACCAACCTGCTAGTAACCACTAGTATAATCTTGTTGGGATTTTAGCAAAGAAAAGAACTAGCTATTACTTATTTAGACAATGAGGCCGCATTTGATTCTCTACAAGTAAACCAACTTCACTCTCTTGGAATGCACTTGTAGATCAGAGGGAACGTACTATGCTTCCTCTCCTCTCTGTTGTTCGACAAGGTAGTAAAACTTCATTCAGGTGATCACACCCTTTCAAGTTCCATCACTGCAGGAGTCCCACAATGAGGATTCCTCTTTGCTCCCCACTGGCTGCACAAACCTAGGGGCTACTGAGCTATGCAGATGATATAAAAATACTCACTCCAATCATCCCCAGTCAAGACTTAGATCTGGTAATAGTGGAAATTAACAACACACTTACCGCAGTCGTAGCTTACCTCTGCCAGTTTCGGCTCAATATGAATCCTGCCAAGTTCGAATTCATGGTGCTTTCACTGAAGCAAAACCATCATCATCACTCCAGCCTCAGTTGGCAGCATCATCTTCTCATCACGATCTATGGAGGGAGGGGGGGGGGGTTGTGTTCGACTCCAAACTTCGATTTAATACCCACTTAGACATGCTCCTCACACTTCCTTTGACTCCAATTGATAGTAAAGCAACGTCTCCTACATATCACTGATAAAAAAACAACCACGAGGTACATTAGAACAATTATCTTTCCAACTTTACTCTACAATGCTGAAATTTGAGGCATTATCAATAAAGGAACAGTTCTTTGCAGCACATTTCTGACTCCTAAAGTGGACCAAAAGGTAACACAACCTTCCAGCTCTGATTCACACCATACAGCTTGCTAACTCTCTGGGGATTCCACAGCTTCCCACCTTAATCAACAACTAACGCCGCCTAGGAATAGTCAAGATGATAACAGGCATAATAATAACACCCTCATTCTGGGATACCTGTGGCCTGAGGATTCCCCTGCTGCCCTAAGGTCTAATTCCTAGCTCTACCCTCATTCAACACGTCTCCATCTCTTGGACAGGTTCCTTCCCAAGCAGATGCTCAAGCAGACTCAGAATCTTGATGTTCACCTGAACATATTCGCCATTTATCGGATATAGGAAAAAAATTCTCGATAGCAGGACTAATCAGCCATAACTCAACTTTTCCTTTACATCTGCTTTTGTCTGATTGAACTTGTGCTCCTATCAGGGGCAGGTCGTCCCAAGGGTGCAAGGGGTGCATTGCACTCCTTGCACCCTCGGGACCACCCGGGCATCAACATTCAAGGGGCGCCTGAAAACCTGAAACTTATATACTAGTATGAAGAAAATTTTAAAGGGGTGCCAAATTGCGATTGGCACCTGGGCGCAACGTATCGTAGGAACGCCCCTGGTACCTATCTCGATGTTAACCTGGTACCTAACTCGATGTTAATCCGACCTAAAAGAGTTCTCTCTTTTCTGTAGTCACTTTTCTGTTTTAATTTCTAAATATTTGTATCGTTACTTTTGTATAGCGAACCTTTCTGTTTTCATTTTGTAAACAATTGTTTCAGAATCCTGGAAGTATCAGAAGGCTGTGAATCCCAGGCCTGATGGCCCTGAAGGGCATCCCGTCTGCAAGGGAAGCACAGTGGTACAGTCACCGTCCTTCCCACACCAGGTGGAAAAGGCCCGGGTTCGAATCCCGTCGATGACGCGAGGAACTTTAATGGGCTTTTTTCACTCCGTGGCTGAGTTAGTCGGTCTCAGGCGTAGATAGCAAGGTTTTTCTCGTCCAGCAAAACAGGCAAATCGACCATAGAATACACGCAATTTACAGACACAAATATGGGCAACCCTAAAATAACAATTTGATTTGAAGGGCATCCTGCAATGTTTTTTCAATAAAGATTCTCTCTCTCTCTCTCTCTTTCATCCAATCACCGCGAAACAGCAGGAGGATCTAAGTTTATTCACTGCTGTGCGTAGATCCATGGGTAAGAGTTTCTCAAGTTTAACGGAACTTTTTTAATAATCAAGTATGCATAAGATATTAGTGACGTGTGTTTGTGTGTGACGAATCGGAATGGCGTACCAGTGAGCTCCAATCTATTCGGAGCCGGGCTGTAAATTCCTCTCTTGTTTGGCCATCTTAGAGTACAAACAGAATGTTCATTGTTATTCGGAAGATTTGATTTCACATATCAAGAGCATTTATATAAAGACCATTATAAGATAGATGGAGAGGAGCTGTTCTAAAACGAATCCTAATGTAATTTGTAACATTGTAATAAGTACTGTAGTTTGTGTATGTTTTAACTGCATATTATTTGAGACATTTATTCATTCTATAACAGTATGTTTTTAAATAAGTATTGATGGATATCATCATTCTTCTCTTTCTTGGTGATTCCTTTCTACTTCTCTCTCTCTCTCTCAGGGTAACTCGGGAATTTTTTATTATTTTTTTATTTTTTGGCTGGCGCAGCATATGCCTCAGGCTTTCTTGCACCATATAGCTAATAATAATAATAATAACAGCAACGTCTGTCATTATTATTATTAATGACTGTCAGCTGCAATGATGGTAATTGCACTTGCCTCGGGCGGTAATAATTAATGATAATAAAAAAAGCCCTGAGGTGATAATTACAGTTTTACTTTTTATGTAAATTTTGAACCATATATTTTTAATTTGAGAATAACAAATCTAAAGTAGAAATGATTTGTAATTCTCTAAGGGCTGGTCCCAAAATCATTACAGTTTTACTTTTTATGTAAATTTCGAACCGTATATATTTAATTTGAGAATAACAAATCTAAAGTAGAAATGACTCCTAATTCTCTTAGGGCTGGCGCCTCCGTAGCCATGTGGGAAGGAGCAGCAGTGCGTAGCACACGCTTCTTGATTAGACCGGGGTTCAAGCCCGTCACCACCAAATACGGAGGATGCGGAAAGGTCAGGGAATGACCACCGCATATTCCGGAGCAATATGGCCTTAGGTGCTAATGCTCCTAAAAAAAAAAAAAAAACACACACACACACACACAACTCTTAGGGCTGATCCCAAAATTTGTGGAGCCCTGTTCAAGAATTACTTGTAGCAGTAGGCTCGCTGATAGAAATGCGGTAAAGATGTGTATATTATTTAGACCATTTGAGTGGGGGGGGGGCATGTGACAGAACCAGTGAACATGCTTATGGCCACTCCTGAATTCTCTCAGCAAAACGATTGATATATCGAACCGGTTTTATCAATGTTATTATTATTATTAGCCATATTGTGCAAGGAAGTCTGAGGCTTATGCTGCACCAGCCAAAAAAAAAAAACTCCCAAGTTATCCTGAGAGAGAGAGAAAAGCAGAAAGGAATCACCAAGAAAGAGAAGAATGATGATATCCAGCTGAGGACCATGGGTTTGCCAAGCCCATACTCACCAGATGTGAGCCCCTGGGATTATTTAAATAAATAGTTCATTTTATTCATTTAGGAATCATAAGCCGTTGCTTCCTCTCAATTGACTTTAAGACCATTACTGTCATTAGAAAGAAAAGCGAAAGTGGTAAAGAGCGGATGCAAATAAAATTAGACTTTTCACGTTTTTGCAAAATTTTCCCAGCCTATTAAAAACATGGTACAGCCGTGGGGCATTATAGCAGCGGTAGTCGATTGAAGTCACTTGAGAATGGGAGATGTAAACACATACATAGCTACCCTACAAGCAACATACAGTCTGATCATAATCCCACCATTCTCTTTGTGCAAATAGAAATGCCCATCACTTCTGGCAGGAGGAAAGTCGCAGCCAAAACAATTACAGTGCCAAAATACTTCAATCCTGAAAGGTGTTTATGCGGCCCAATCAATCCCATGGAATGTCCTTGAGGAAAGCGACCCTGAACTCAGGATTGACCTAATGACCACCCATATTTATTTTGTCTCTAAATTGTGCGTGTTCTCTGGTCGATTTGCCTGTTTGCTGGATGAAAAAACCGTGTTTCTGTGGGAAAAATCTTGTTTTCTACACCTGAGACCGACTAACTCAGCCACGGAGCGAAAAAAGCCAACTAAAGTTCCTCGTGTCATCAACGGGATTCGAACCCAGCCTTTTCTACCCTGTATGGGTAGGAAGGTGACGATACCACTATGCTACCCATGCAGTCTCTCTATTCTGCAATGAAGAAGCTAACCATTACAGAGCATTCAAGGGTCTGGTGGAGTCCAAAAGTCTCTGAAAGCTTCCACATCAAACAGAACATGCACAAGAGGCGGAAAAACTCTGGCTCACCCTCGGACAGAACTACCTTCTTCCGAGCTAGGGCATTTTATATTAGGAACAAGGAGGCAATAAAACTTCACCTAAAGGCTACCATAAATAAGGGGAGGCCCTTCCATAGAAGCAGATCAGAGGATGTCATTGACTCACTCAATCTGAGCAGTTGGCTCGACCATATAACTAGGTTCACGGCTTAGCCGGAATACACTACACCAATAGAATTCCCAATCAATCTGATTTCAATAGACACCTTAAATTCAGTTCAACTCACCAAATATCAGTTGATTGAAGCAATAAATAGCTTAGCGCCTATGGCTGCATCCGGCACTGATGGGATCCCTCAGTTTATGCTGAAATGGCTGAGTATTTATTGTCGATCCAATTTTATTGTTGTAGTTGAATTGGACCAACATTTATTGCTGATCCAATTCTGTCGTTATTTAACAAAATCCTTCATCAAAAATTCTTCCCTCCTATATGGCATGTCTATCTAGTAAGACCGCTGCTAAAACTATGCTCTGCTTCTT
Source organism: Mastigoproctus giganteus (assembly GCF_048544385.1). NCBI lineage: Eukaryota > Metazoa > Arthropoda > Arachnida > Uropygi > Thelyphonidae > Mastigoproctus > Mastigoproctus giganteus. The sequence continues at coordinate 146,068,308 of NC_143586.1, read as the reverse complement.
GGCCCTGTCACTTCCGTCCAGTTTCTTCTGCATCAAGCCTATCAAAGCTCTTTGAGAAATCTCTTCTAAAAACATTAACTACCCAAATAATGCCACATCAGCCACCACAGATCCGCAATTCCACCCAGTCAAGATCCACCGCTACAAATCTAGTCACCACCACTACCAAGATCCTTGAAGCATTTGAGCACGGTTTGGAAATCACCATTACTTATATCAACATCCAGGCGGCATTTGATTCGGTATTTGTTTATGCGTTGGCAAGGCTACTACACGAGCAGTAGCCTTGTCAATGTCTTAATGGATACGGGAACAGATACCTCATTGGCTTACTCGTGCTCTGGTTTATTCAGACAATGCTTGAGAATAGGACTATTATTACTATGATATTTTTTTTTTTAGTGTTTCTCACCAACCATTGAAGTAAAAACGAAAGACGGAAAACCAAATTCTTAAAATTTTTAATATTTACAATAAATTTATTTACAAACAAAACAAAATACCATATTACTGATGATAGTAATTTTAAAATAAGACAACTGTAATTTTAAAATAAGACCACTTCCGGTTCCGACGGGAACAGTATACGTTTACGTGAGACGCACCGTGAACCTGCTGGTATTTAATCATGCACCGCAGAATAGAAGTACACTGTTGAGAAAGAAGGCAGAAGCCTTTGAAAGCTTCAGTTAGTATTTTAGCGCTTTTAACCTAGCATATTTTATTGTATTTTAAATTCGGTATTTGTATATTTACTGTATATCACAGTTGTCTTATTTTAAAATTACTATCATCAGTAATATGGTATTTTGTTTTGTTTGTAAATAAATTTATTGTAAATATTAAAAATTTTAAGAATTTGGTTTTCCGTCTTTCGTTTTTACTTCAATGGTTGGTGAGAAACACTAAAAAATCATAGTATGAATATACCCAACCCCAGAGGCCTATTTGAAGGACTATTATTGTTCGCAATGCCAATCGGCGCTACACCTGAACTATTACAGTTGGAGTCCCACAAGGTGGGGTGCTCTCTGGTATCTTGTTCTCAGCTGTTCTTCTGCCTTTCTTGACAGGCCAAACTGATAACATCACCTTCGCTGATGATATAAAGCTGTTCACTGCTATCAACCCTGGAGACACTACTGACTACACAATTGCCTTAATCCTACAGAAAATCCAGAACCTTGAGGCCTTTCTCTCTGGTTTCAGCCTTCACATCAATCCTGAGAAGTCGAAACAGTTGACTTTCTCGCTCAAACGGAACCCAACCATGGTGCAACCCAATCTAAGAGGATCCCCAATTTCTGCTGTTCAGCACACACCGATATGGTCGTTATATTTGACCAGAAGCTCTCCTTTCTACCACACATAGACCACCTGCAAATAACGTTCTGTTGACTCCGGTGGATGCTGAAGCAACAACTTATGCATGTCCATGACCAGGCTGTTGGGTGCAGATATATTAGCCGGTCATACTTTATGGCACAGAAGTCTGGACCTCAACTGCCACAACGCATCTGAGATGGATTTTCGCGGGCAAATTTTGGCTGCGTGGCCAAAATACTGAAGTGGGTCGTGTGGAAATTTCGGCTTCCCCATGCACCAAGGACCACCCAGATGGCGGCAGCTCTAAACATCAGACGTCTTCCTGCCATTATCCATGAGAGAAGACATCTCTGCTGTAAAAATGATGGTTGGCATCATTTCGGAACCAGACTTCTGGGCTAACTGCGGATGGAGAATTCCAGTACCAAGCCTTTGGGCCATTCCAGTCCTTCAGGTCACCCCAAACCGGTTAAAGTTATCCGATCGATTCTTAACTGTGCAAATTCTGCAATTCATACACTTCTTAGATGGCAACCTTTAAAAGTTTGCAGTCGATAAAAAATATAGGCAGAACTTACTTCAACTTCCTTCTCATGACCACGTCACAGGACATTAAAACCTGCTCCTGAGGACCTGTCCATCACTACATTGTTCCAACTTTCTGCACCTGCTCAGATGACTCCAGCACTGTAAGAGGACTGCTCCTTGGAGAATAATTTAACTTGATAACATGCTGTTGTATACATATTTTCGTATGCAAATTTGTCATTTTTTTCTCCAACGTTTAATCCTACACTTGCATAATTAGTGATATATATATAATTTTTCTCCTATCTCATCCTTTTTTATTACATTGTATTAGCCTTTACTGTAAACCCCTGGCTTGTAGCCGTGAAGGGTATTGTGTATGTGCCTTTTGTGTGCAATAAAGAGTTTTTCTACATAGCATTGTACTTCCTGTATTGCAGAGTTATGACAAGGCGTCGTACAAAATAATGTAACAGTTGTAGAGTTTTTAATTTTATTAGTTAATGCCATAAATGAATCTGCTTTTATTTCGAATGTCTGAAATGGCCGTTTTACGTAAATGAAATTGCCACGTGCTGTTGCACTGCCAGTCACTAGACATTATAAGGCCAACTGTTGTTCAGTTTCACTTTTGCATATTTATTTGTGTAAATTCGCAGTGTGTGCATGAGTTAATTACATCAAAGTAGACAATAATGGCTTGAGTTTCTGGTAAGAAAAGAAAAGTTTATGAAGAATGGAGAGTATTTTAGTAGAAATGGCCTGATCAGTACTTTTTCATTGCAATCAAAAACAGGCTTATTTGTCAGTTGTTTCTGTATGAAAGAGTTTAATTTTAAAAGACATTATGATGCTAACCACGAATCCAAATTGACAGTTAAGCTTTTGGATCAACAGTCATTCTTAAAAATTATGAACTCTCAAGCAGAATCCTCTGTCAACGCCAATTATGCAATAGCAGAAATCTCTAAAAAATCAAAATCCTTTCAGGGAAAATTTATCAGAAAAAAAGTGCTAAATTTTCCAAAATCAGTTTATCTCAGCAAACTATGGTTAGACATATCAATGAGTTGATGTGTGTGATGCACACCCTAAAATTGAAAGCCTAATTTTAAATTTTGGTTAAACTTTAGAACAGGGTGTGGCACTCCAGACTATCTGCGAGAAGAAAAGAAAGAAGGCATTAATTGACCGGTGGAGACTTCTCTCACTCGCTGCTTTCTCCTCTTGTCCTTGCTGTGTGTTACAGGGGTTTTCTGGTAGACCGAATGCCATTTTTTTTATGACTACAACTGGCAGAAATACGAACTACAGGTCAGTGAACTATAGTTTTTTAATAGACCAATATTTGGCTAGATTAGTTTGTGCAATTAATTCGAAAAGTATTCAAGTGTAAAATGGTGCCATTAATCTTTAGTGTGCAGTATCATACACAGCCACAGTTTTTCGATTGAATCTGTCCCGAATTAGTGGTGTGACTAATCTAACCTTTTTTCACTAGCCAAATATTAGTCTATTTAAAAAAAAAAAACACAGTGCACCAGCCTGTAGATCATATTTCTGTTGGCTGTCAGGCCAGTAAACTGTGGTTTTTTTTAACAGACTAATATTCAGCTAATGAATAAAGGTTAGGTTAGTAAATTAGTAGTAAGGAACTTTTTTAATTATTATTTTATTTTATTTTTTTGCTCATGCAGCACCTTAATCATTTTATCTGTTTTGGCCCTCAGCCAAAAAAAGGCTGGATGCTCCTGATCATTGATTTTTTTTAATGAATACCCCAAACACGAAAGGTATTAGAACCTATAGTACTTAGTATGCATGGCTGAAGGTTAAGAAGATGAAAGAAGATTCCTGTAGATTGTAATTTTCAGGAAATGTACATGAAGGGAGACTGTTCCAGAAAATGGAACTTGAAGGAACAAATGAGGAAGAAGTAAAGTTGGGTCAGTGAATTTGGCCATTATAAGGGTTCCAACTGGTTGCAACACATGTTCGAACTGGTTTGGAAGAGAGAGGGAGAAAATAGAGAAGCCAATCTGGAAGAACGGTGCCCATGGAAGGATCTATACAGAATGCATAGAGCAGAAACAGAATATCTATGAGACTGGAGAGATTTTGTAAAAATAGTTCATTAATCAGCCCAAATGCCCTCTTTTGCATGAAGTCTAGAAGGTTAAGAGATGTTAAGGGGGCACTGCCCCAGATGTGGGAATAATATTCTAAGGTAGACTGGATTTGAGATTTTGTACAGATCATTGATTTTTTTTAATGAATACCCCAAACACGAAAGGTATAAGAACCTATAGTACTTAGTATGCATGGTTTGTTTGGAAGAAAACCTAGTTTTACGGATGTAGAGGAAGGAGTATTTGTAATGTGCTTATGCCAAGAGAGATTAGAAGTTAAAGTAATCCCTAATAGAGATATAAGATCTTGTGTAGAAATCTGAGTGTCATTGGAGATAAGCATAGTAGCAGAAGAATCCTTTTTGTGAGGTATAACAGGAATCAGGTTTAGAAGGATTGAAATTATTTTACCCATTGGAGAATTACCCAGAAATCAGCATTTAAGGAATTGGAAGTGGATATTTGAGAAGTGTTGAAGCTGTTTGTGCAAGTTTCTCAAACTGAAAGGTGGAATACAATCTGCTATCATCAGCAAAACTATGGATGGAATTTACACTCAATAGAAGGTCATCAACAACCCCAGGGGCTCACATCTGGTGAGTATGGGCTTGGCATACCCAGGGTGGTCCTGAGCTGGATATCATCATTCTTCTCTTTCTTGGTGATTCCCTTCTACTTCTCTCTCTCAGAGTAATTCAGAAATTTTTTTTTTGGCTGGTGCAGAATAAGCCTCAGGCTTCCTTGCCCCATATATCTAATAATAATAATATACAAGAGGAAAAAAGTGGGAAAAGAACTCATGTTGTTTGTTATTTGGTTTTAGGAGCATTAGCAACCAAGGCCATTTTGCTTCGGGATATGCGGTGGTCGTTCCCTGACCTTTCCGCATCCTCCGTATTTGGTGGTGATGGCAAAAGAACTGAACCTAACTTCACCAGCATTAGTGGGATAGTTAGAAGACAGAGCCATCACCTGCCATGAGCAGTTAGATAGAAAACTGAATACCCAATTACAGAAAACAGTCGGCAATCCATAAGATGGAAGCTTATTTAGAAGACCTTTATACCAAACACAATCAAAAGGTTGGTGGAACAGACTTCCGTCTTTTGTTGTGGAAGTTGATAGCCTAAATAAATTTAAGGCTGAACTAGACAGGCATTTGGAACGAATGGTGGGATGAAATGGGAAGGTTTTTTTTTTGGCTGATGCTGCATAAGCTTGCTTTCTTGCATCGGTATGCCTCTGCTAAAGCTAATGCTAAAAGCCTTTGAAATATCAAAAGCAATTGCTTGAGTTTCACCAAACATTTCCCATTTAATTTGTCCATAGATGGTAACATAAGCTAGTATATCACCATTGGATCGACACTGATGGAATTCATATTGGCAATCATTGATCAGATGGAATGTTTATAGAAAGTGTAGGAGTTGTAAATGGATTCCTTCATTACTTCAGAAAGAGTAGAAGTGCAATGGGACAATAATTCAATTGGGGAAATTTGTCACCCTTTTTCGGAACTAGTTGGATATGAGCAAATTTCCAAGCAGACAGACAAACACAAGTGGAATAAGAAAGTGAAAAAAAGGCAACACAGAACAAGTGAAAGCTTAGGAGCACACATTTTGAGAACAATTGGAGAAAGACCATTAGGACCTGGAGCTTTTTTTAGCATCAAGATTGTTAAAAAATTTTTTATATCCTTTTGACAGAAGACCACAGCGGACATTGAGTGACATCTACTGGGAATGTTAGGAGGTGGTTTACAAAGATTGATTATCGATACAAGGGTTAGAAGAAAAGTAGGATGCTAGTAAGTTGGCTTTATCTTTAGCTGAAAATGCAACAGAACCATCATTTTAATAAGGATGTAGATCCTTCTTAAAATGATTTTGTCTTTTTTTTATTCTTTTTTTGGGGGGGGGCCATATGAGCTTGTTTTCTTGCATCATCTGCCAATACTAATACTAACTTGCAACATTTTTTCAGCACAGTTCTATATTTTTATTTTTCTTTGGAAAAAGGTAAAAGCTGCGGAATTAAATTTAAATTAGAAGTTGTAGATTATTATTTTGAATAAATTATCAGTTTAGTACTACTATATTTAAATTAATATTTCTTATTATAATTGCCATCCCAAACTTTATGTATCTTCATGGAAACAGTAAAAATTCTGTCAGGCCTATTGAAAATAGTCTTTGAAAGGTTGCCGACCCTTGCTCTAGAGCTGTGGTTTTCGACCAGGGTGCTGCAGCACCCTAAGGTGCAGCAACAACATTCCAGGGGTGCCGCGTAATTTGGGTTTAAGATACTTAAACTTATTTTTTATAAAGTTATATATTTATTTCATTACAAAAAGGTGTACGGTATCTTTTTAATTTTGTGGTGATCTATAATTGATGTTTATTTAGTGCCTCTATATAAAGAATAAAATATATATTCTATATATATATATATATATATATATACATATATATATATATATATATATACATATATATATATAGAATATATATAATTTGTATTATTAATTGTAATTTTATTTATAGTTATATTATTGTAATAACTATCATATAACATATTATTTTAATACTATGTAACTTTGTAATACTATGTAATATTATTTTAATACTAACAGGCCATTAAGTAGGGGTGCCAAAAAAATAAAATAAATTACTTAGGGGTGCTGTTATTAAAAAAAAGGGCCGCAAACCACTGCTCTAGAGCAATAATTTGCAAAATGGCCTTTTCTAGCTTTGCAATCCTGCAATCTAATTTTGGGAACAACAAAAAATATATTCTATAAAATTTGCTGATGACTAAGTCATCAATAAAACTTTAGATGTTATGGATTCTGTCATTAGCATTAGCATTAGCAAAGGCACATGATCCAAGAAAGCAAGCTTATATAGCATCAGCCAAAAAAAAAAAAAAAACCCCTTATTTCATCCACCCACTCGCTCCAAATGTTTGTCAAGTTCTGCCTTGAATCCATTTAAGCCATCAAGTTGTACAACAACAGATTTTTTTTTTTTTTTTTATGTGAACCCCAAACATGAGAGGTATTAGAACCTATAGTACTTAGTACCATGCATGGGTTGGAGGTTGAGAAGACTAAAGAAGATATTTGTTGACATTGCACTTGAACTTCTGTAGACTGTAATTTTCAGGAAATACGTATGAAGGAAGGTTGTTCCAGAAAACGGCAGTTGAATGAATAAATGAGGAAGATGAAAAGTTGGTTCTGTGGGTTTGAAGTTGGACAGTAAATGGATGTTGGCTGGTCGCGGCACGTGTTCGGACTGTTTTGAAAGAGAGAGTGGGAATTATAGAAGCCAATTCAGAAGAACAGTGCCCATGGAAGTATCTGTAGAAGAGGCATGCGGCAGAAACAGTATGTCTATGAGAAAACGAGTGGAGACTCTGTTAGAGATGAATCATTAATTAACCTAACTGCCCTCTTCTGAATGGAATCAAGAAGCCTGAGAGAGGTTTTGGGGGCACCACCCCAGATGTAGGAACAATATTCCATGGCAGGGCGGATTTGCGATTTATACAGAGTGAGCAGCTGTTTGGAAGAAAAGTAGCGCCAAGAGCGAAAGAGAAAACCAAGTTTTTTAGATGCAGAGGAAGCAATATTTGTAATGTGCTTGTGCCAAGAGAGATTAGAAGTCAGGGTAATCCCCAAAAGAGATATATCATTTTGCCTAGAAATCGGAGTGTCACTAAAGATAAGCATAGGAGCAGAAGAATCCTTTTTGCGAGATATAAGACAAGACTGAGTTTTAGAAGGACAGAAATCAACTAAGTTGTCTTTGCCCCACTGGAGAATTACGTGAAGATCGGCATTTAAGGAATTGGTAGCAGATTTTCGAGAAGTTGAAGCTGATTGAGCAGGACAAGGTTTCTCAAAATGCAAAGTGGAATGCAATGTGCTATCATCAGCAAAACTATGGATAGGATTTCCAGTCAATGGAAGAAGGTCATTAATATACAAGAGGAAAAGAGTGGGAGAAAGAACTGAACCTTGGGGGACACCGGCATTAGTGGATAAGTTAGAAGACAGAGAGCCATCTACCATCACCCTCAGTGAGCGATCAGAGAGAAAACTGGATAACCAACTACTAAAAACAGTTGGCAAACCATAAGATGGAAGCTTGATTAGAAGACCTTTATGCCAAACACGATCAAAAGCCTTTGAGATGTGAAGAGCAACTACTTGTGTTTCGCCGAACCTTTCCATTGAATTAGTCCATAAATGGGTAACATAAGCCAGAATATCACCAGTGGATCTACACTGACGGAATCCATACTGGCGATTGTTGATTAGACAGAATGTTTCTAGGTAGTTTAAAAGTTGGCAGTTAATTGATTTCTCCATTACTTTAGAAAGAGTAGAAGTAATTGCAATGGGACAATAATTGGATGGGAGGGATTTGTCATCCTTTTTAGGAACTGGCTGGATATGCGCAAATTTCCAAGCAGAAGAAAAAACACTTTTGGAATAAGAAAGTGAAAAAAGGCAGCAAAGAATAGGAGTAAGTTCAGGAGCACAGGTTTTGAGAACAAGTGGAGAAATACCATCAGGACCTAGAGCTTTCTTAGCATCAAGATTCATCAAAATCCTTCTGATATCCTTTTGATGGAAGACCACAGGAGGCATTGAATGGAGCATGTTGGGAATGGTGGAAGGTGTTTTAACAAGATCATTAATACATGAGCTGGAAGAAAAATGGGATGCTAGCAGGTCAGCTTTATCCTTGGCTGAAGTGACAACAGAACCATCTGGTTTGGACAGAGGTGGGTGCAGAGATGGGCAAAAGTTGCGGCCAATAGCTTTGGCAAGAGACCAGAATGCTCGGCTACCATTAGGGCAAGAAGCAAGTTTTCTACTCTTAGCCTGTTCATGGAAGTTTGTTCCATCAATCGAAAACCCACTGGTTAAAGGCAAACTTCCGCACATCTATCCTACAACCGTCTTTCCTCAATTTGAATTTATGCCCTCTCAGGCGATTATTCTGAGAAAGAGGAAGAATCCCATCCGCATTGAGCATGCTCAAACCATTCAAGGCTTTATATACCTCAATCAGATTACCTCGCAGGTGCCTAGTCTCCAGACTCTATAATTTGCAAAACTTAAGCCTTTCCTCGTGAGAGCAACCCTTTGTTCCATTCACTAATCTTGTTGCCCTTCTCTGTATTCATTCCAACAGCTATACATTCTTCTTAAAATGAGGGCTCCAGACCTGTATACAGTACTCAAGGTGTGGTCTGACCATTGCCTTATACAAGGGGATAATCACCTCCTTATCCCTTCTAGAAAAATTCCTGTATATCATTGAAAAGACACCATGAACTACTCTTGCAGACCATCTGCACTTCTCAGAAAACTTCATATCTGCCTTCACAATTACCCCAGGTCCTTTTCATTCTCTACCACTGTCCATGTGGTACCATAGAGTTGATACGTTAATCTGTGATTACTGTTTCCCATATGCAGTACTTTACATTTGTCAATGTTAAACTTCATTTGCCACCCCTCAGCCCATCTGCTCAACTTTTCTAGATCCTGTTGCAGCAGTGTACTGTCATTAGTGTCATTAACAACCCTGCCAACCTACATATCATCTGAAAACTTGGACATTAAGCCTGATATACCATAATCAATACCATTTATAAATACAGAAAACAACAAAGGAACCTGAGGCTCTCCACTAATAATATTAGTCCACGAAGAGCAGTGTCCATTGATTATCACTCTCTGTCTTCTCCCACTCAACCATCCCATTATTCACTGTAGCAATTTGCCTCCAATGCCACACTGCTCCAATTTGTGCAGCAGTCTTCCATGTGCAACAGTATCAAAGGCTTTTCTAAGATCCAAATATACGATATCAAAGTTATTCTTTGCATCCGGTTCCTTTGTGACTACATCATAGTATTCAATTAAATTAGTCAGACAAGAGTTCCCCTTAACAAACCCATGCTGTGTCCGAGCTATAACTGAAGTCTTGTCTAGATGATCCTGCAAAGCTTCTTTAACCAGTGCCTCCATTAATTTCCCTGGAACAGAAGCTAAACTAACAGGTCTGTAATTACCTGGCTCCCTTTGATCCTCCTTTGTGGATTGGGGTCACATTTGCACATCCCCAGTGCATGGGTACCTCCCCTGAGTCCAGGGAAGCTCTCATAATTATGGCTAAGGGTTTGCTTACTTACCTTGCTACCTCATTTAATATAACTGGATAGATTCCATCCACCCCAGGTGCCTTTCTTGTGTTTATCTTCAACAATTTCTCCTCCACTTTACTCTCAGTTATTACAAGATTATCTAGCTTACTGCCAGAGTTGAATACACCTCTGGCATTCCCCTCCCTGAATAACTCTTCATGTGTGAATGTCGATGCAAAATATTAATTTAGTTTGTTAACTACCTGAGCAGGATCATCAACAGTTGACCCATCGATATCAAGTGAACCAATCTGGTTCATCCTCTTCCTTCTAGAGTTTACATAAGTAAACAACTCTTTGCTGTTTTTCTTTGCATCCTTTGCCAAAGATTTTTCATAATCTGCCTTTGTCTGCCTAACCTCCTTTGTAACTTGGTTACAGACCAGCTTATATCTATCATAGGCTTCTGTGTCACATGTTAATTTATATGTATCGCATGCATTTTTCTTCTCTGTCACATGTCAACCCCAGCGGCTCACATCTGGTGAGTATGGGCTTGGCACACCCAGAGTCCTTAGCTGGACATCATCATTCTTGTCTTTCTTGGTGATTCCCTTCTACTTCTCTCTCTCGGGGTAATTCAGAAATTTTTTTTTTTTTTTTTTATATAAGCCTCAGGCTTCCTTGCACCATATGGTTAATAATAATAATAATAATGTCTAATTAGTTAACTGACATCCATTTAGGTCGAAATCTTGAACAATATTTCTTTGTTGGTATGAAAAGCCTAGTAGCTTCCAAGATTAATTCCTTGAATGCTTCACATTTTGAATTTGCTGTTGGTAACATCATCAGTTGGTTCCACCGTATAGAATTTAAATACTGTCTCAGACCACCGCAATCACCTTTACAAAAGCAAAAACCCTTCTCTTTACCCCTGATGGTAGTTACCTCTGAGTAAATCCCACTTCAACACACTGTGATCACTGCCACATAGTGGTTCCTTTATCTGCAGATTCTTGATGCATGAAGCATCACTACTAATAATCAGATCAATAGTATCACTCCCTCTAGTTGCCTCCTGAAAATGCTACTGTAGAAAAAAATCATCCAATAAATCCACAAAAGCCTTACTAGTGTGTGAGTGACCAACCCACAAATTCCAGTCAATATCCGGGAAATTAAAATTCCCCATTATAAGACACTCTAATTTACTGGCCCACTCTATTTCTCTGCACAATTGCTCATTATGCTCATCAGATTCATTAGGCCTATAACACACATCTACTCTCATTTTTTCCTTTCCCAGTGCTTATGTCACACCAGACAGACTCAACATTACATTGTCCACCCACATCAATTGGATGCACTTTCTTAGATTTTATGTGTTTCTTAACTAACAGCAGAACCCCTCCTCCCTTCCGGTCCTGTCTATCCTTTCTGTACACATTGTACTCCCCAAATTCCAGTTCTGCACTGCTTATGTCTGTGTGACACCATGTCTCTGATATCCCAACAATATCTGCCTTTGATGTCTTGACTAGCACTTCAAGCTCATCGAATTTATTAACTATACTCCTAGCTCATTGGTGTACATGCAAGTATACATGCACCTGTTTCTACCCTTAGTTACCCTAACACAGCCCATGTATTTACTTGTTCCACCGTGACTCCCAGGACTGCTGGGAGTCATTATCCACTATGACTCCCAGCAGTCCTGGAAATTCCCATTGCCTTGCTTTCCAGGCTGCTGCTCAATTGCATTTCAACAGAAGTAGTGCAAGAATCACTTTTACCTCTGCCAGCGGCTGCTGTTAATCTATTAATCCGTGTATCCCCCCCCCCCAAGCTAACAGTTTTCTAACTCACCTAACTCTGCCTCGATAGCATCAGCAAATATTCTTGTAGCCTTTCTATTTAAGTGTATCCCATCCCTGTAGAAGCAGTCTCTCCTGTTAACAAACACAGTCCAGGCTGAAAAAATTCTACCCCTTGAGCCTTGCACAATCTCTCCAGGGCAGAATCTATCGAAAAGGCTGTCATCACATACTCCCTCCTATCGTGTCTGGGTAGAATTGCAGGCACTTTCAAATTCAACCCTAATTCACGGCTTTTTTTCAACAGTGACCCGTACTTGTTAAGTAATTCTGCTGGTTTCCTACTCTTAATATCATTAGTGCCAACGTGTACAACAATATAACCCTTTGTGCCCTTAAAGGATGATATCTGCCCTACAACGTCATCAACCTTTGCCCCTGGCAGACATACCCTGGTCCTGTTCCATCTATCCTTTTTGCACAATATGTTCCCCGTTTCCCTGACAATAGAGTCAGGGAAAGGGGAACAACAACTAATTCCTTTGGGACCAGTGCATTCTGCCTTGGGGCTGCTGCTGTGTTGCATGATGTTCAAGTGCAAGCTCTGGAATTGATGTGGATAGCTGAGAGCTTGATGGTCCCCTCAATTTAAATCCTTCAAGGCATCCTCCCTGTCCTTCATTGTCACTCTATTAAGCACACCTACCCTTTTCATGAAATGGAGAAATCTTTCAGTAGCAACATGAAATGCTCATACCATGTGATATAATCAGGTGGGCAGATATGGAGGTATGCTATATGTGTGTGTAATTCAGTGCAAGAATTGGCAACACGAAAGATTTTTTAGTGATAAGCAAAATATAATGCTCATAATTAAAAAATCTTTTTATTTTATATATAATAATAGGTTATTAGATAACATCTCATTATATTCCCCTACAAACAAAATTAATTAAAAATTTGCATTATTCCACAGTTAATGTTTTAAGTTTGACATTTGCATTGCTTGTTTATATATATAAAAAAGCAGATCCTATTATAACAATAAAACAAACACTTTTTTGTATGTGCATTATCTTTATAGACAGAAAGTTCACTGTAACATCAATATAAGAAAAGGTAACAACACAACTGAGAAAATTATAAATTAAGACAATTATTTAACTATTGTTAAAAGCAGCACTTCCAAAAATACATTTTGCCACAAGAACAGCAAATGGAGAACTCTATAAAAATAAAGTGTTCAAGACTCAACCTTAAATATGTACATTGAATTGGCTTAATTCCATCTGATCTATATCTTACAAGTAAATGGATAAATACAGTGACAGTGTGATAAAGTATTTATTCTATTTTTGGTCACATATTTTTCTAATACATACACCTAAAAGTGACACACAAAATCACTTATGACACAGAATTTAAATATTTATCAGCAGTTCCTAGGCATGCAGAACTTCTCAGATTTATTTAAGACAAATTACAGTATATCACAAAGAGTGGCAGTGTTCCAGTATTTAAAATCACAACTTGATGACTTACTTACAATGTTACACCAACAAATGAGAAAAAATATATATAAAATATATATATAAAGCTTCTAAAATTTTTAAAATAATACATTATAATAGGCATATCCTTCTATATCTATGCAGAGATCCCAAATAACAAGAAATTTCTTCTCAGATGTATTACTCTATATGACAGTGTTGCTAATTAGTGAGGACTTAATACAAATACTGAGCTAATGAATATAATGGCCATGAAAGACTGTTAAGTAGATTTAACAGATAGTTAAATATAGTTAACAGATATTCATTAATGCAGCCAAAACTGATGTTTTGGTTTACTAGTCTTAAGTCTTTTTTTTTTTTTTTTAAATCTAATAATAAACCATATCTAATATGGTATAAGTATGAGAAGTCATTTTCTTTATAAAGTAATCAGAAGAATACAATAATTTCTGTTATTGATAAAGAAGGTAATATAGTGCAAGTTATACCAAAAGAGTGATATTTATCATAATGAAATTTATATACATGTTTGTATGTGTCAAAGTTGGTGAAACTTGTATTAATTTAAAGGATAAATTTGATTTGTTCCTTGAGTTAATATTATCTGAGGGAATATCTCTGTAGGCTTTCAATTGACATAAAAATTCACACAATAATCCATGTATAAGGAAAGGAAGAAGTAACTTTGCCCAAGTTTAGTTAGAAATAAATTTTGGCAAGGTTTGTTCTAGATGTTAAATTATTTTTCCATGATACAGATCATTTTTGATAACTAAAGTTTAGTAAAATATGTTCTTTAATAATATTTCAATCAGTATTCATTCTGCCATTGTTTTTTACCATTACAAAATTCCAACAAAAATCTGGAAAACAAAGAACAAAAACTGTAAGATCATACAGTAAAACAGAGAAGTGAGGATAACAAAAAAAAAAAAAAAAAATATTAATAAACAAATGGTGCAATGAACCACTGAGTATCACATTAAAATCCGAAAATATTTTTTCTCATAGGAAATTTCTTCCCCTGTACACCAGCACTGGCAAACTACAAAATTATTGCATGCACACACACACATAAGAAAAAAAATGACAGTTTTGGTGTAACAAGCTGTTTGAAATGTAATTGACACTAAATAAAAATATTAAATTATTTTAACAAGGTATCTGTGCTTCACAGAAACTTAACTATAGTTTAATTACCCATGATATTTCAAGGAGCCGGACTCCTTAAAATATCATCAGTTACCCATGTAATTGCATTCCAAATAAAAATATTTTTAAATACCACGTTTAGTTAGAAGAGGAAATAAAGAAATCCCCCACTCTAGTTAAGGGAGAGAGAAACTGTAATGCTGCAATTTATGGATGCTGGTAATCCAGAAAACTAAATTTTATTGGACTAGAAGGCAGCAAAGGCAGAAGAAAATGGCCTTCAGCCAAAATAAAAAAATATGATTAAAATTTAAAAAAGGTGAATTATTTTGCTGCAAGTAACTAATTACTAAAATATTAATAGTTAGTAATTAATAAAATAGATTAATTACATAACAATAGAAAAAAAACACCTTGAGTATACTACCCAAATTTAGAGTCGGTTCTCCATTATGGAGCTTGCGAATGTAGCCTAATGGAGGTTAATTAAACACAAGCATTTCTGTAATGGAGTTCATGCAGTTTACCTCTATGCTTTCACAAGGACTTGATCTATACATGTCTATGACGGTGGGCCTTCCATAATCCAAGTGTTTTCAAACTACACCATGAGATAATTGACCACTTAACACCAATGCAAACCCAACTCCATTCCCTTCCACTATCTCTGCAAATTCTTCACACTCATTTTTTCACTGTACAAGAACCAATATAGTTAAATATACCACCACTATATGGATGATCTGTTACAGAGGCATAACTAAGATTTTTCACACCTGTGGCCAAATATCAAGATATGCACCTCTGATTTCCATTACTTTGTAAGTACATTAATTATAA
Source organism: Mastigoproctus giganteus (assembly GCF_048544385.1). Classification (NCBI taxonomy): domain Eukaryota; kingdom Metazoa; phylum Arthropoda; class Arachnida; order Uropygi; family Thelyphonidae; genus Mastigoproctus; species Mastigoproctus giganteus. The sequence goes on along the minus strand of NC_143586.1, from coordinate 146,052,834 downwards.
TCTTAATTAAAATTGAAAAAACAAAACAAAACAATCCTTGTGTTTTCTTCATCCCATAGGTACTGGATCCAAGCTAGCCTATGAATTTCCCAAATCTTCAGTTTCAAGTACCCATGGAAGTAATGTATTCTAATAATGAAATACATGCTGGCTAAAGCAAAACTTCCTACAATTTGTTTATACTGCTTCCTTCTTAGTTTGAATTTATGCCTTCGGATTTATTATCTTAGATAATTTATTATCTTATGGTGTAGTTTGAAAGGATTCAAGTCATAAATATTTTCACATTCACTCATTTTGCAGTTCCTGTCCAGAGCCTCACAAACTTCAATCAGATCCCTATAACATATCTGGTTACCAAGTTCTGCAGGCCATATATTTGAAGTTCACATCTTCACTTAGAATGTAACCTTTTTTGCCAGTCTCATCAGACATATTCTCATATATTTTAACATTTCTTCTACATATCTGGATGTAATGTTTCAAGTGTCATTTCATGATTGTCTCATAGGTGAAATTATAATCTGTCACTCTCTATTCTACAAGGAGTTCCATAAATCATCAGTAGGTCACTATGGACCCTCATAGCCACTTGCCTGCACTGCACAGAGACCTTCATATCTACCAGTATCATAATCTTCAAATACCTTTCTTCCTCTACCACTTTTAATTCAATCGCACCAAGAGCATAAATTATTTTGGGATATTTTTATTTCTCATGTATTAAAGGAACAAATTTTGAACTTTTCTAAGTATAATTTTGTAGTTCCTAAAAATTATTGGTTTTGTTAATCAGTTTAAAATTTGTACTCCAATTATTATTGTGTTTATCTGATACAGTAGGTGTAATTTTGAGAGGACTACTAAGTATGAGAGGACTACTGTCATTGTTCAGTGAAAAAAACAATCGAAATAAAAATTATATAAATGCTATTTCGTTCTATTCTATATAATTCTGTAGGACTGTAAATAATATTAGAATTTCTGTTAGAAGTTTTTAAGTCTATAAAGTATATATTTATAGTAATACAAATGTGATTAGTGAATGAAACAAAGGGTTGCTCTTAAGAAGAAAGGCTTAAGTTTTGCAAATTACAGTGTCTGGAGACTAGGCACCGGAGAGATGATCTGATAGAGGTGTATAAAGCCTTGAATGGTTTGAGCATGCACAATGCCGATGGGATTCTTCCTCTTGCTCAGAATAATCACCTAAGAGGGCATAAATTCAGATTGAGGAAAGACAGATGTAGGATAGATGTGCAGAAATTTGCCTTTAGCCAGCGGGTAGTTGGTTGGTGGAACAGACTTCCATCCCTTGTTGTGGAAGTTGACAGCCTAAATAAATTTAAGGCTCAGCTGTGGACAGGTATTTTGAATGAACGAAGGGGTGAAATGGAAGTGTTTTTTTTTTTTTTTTTGGCTGATGCTGCTAAGCTTGCTTTCTTGCATCATATACCTCTACTAATGCTAATGCTAATATAACATGCACATAATTCTGTAACCATTTTTCTGAGTGGATATAAATGCCATTTAGTATTCTTCTGTGTAATTCCATAGGAATAATTAATATTAGAACTGTTTTTATTAAGTCTATAAACTATAAATTTATAATAATGCAAATGTGATTTTATAATTTAACTGTATCAGTTAAAACAGCATAACAATAATACCATTGCATAGTCTGGAAATTGTGGCATTATTATACCAACTCATCTCTCTTAGTTTTGTGTATTATTTTTAAATTAGACTAAAATCAAAGCAAAAGTTTGAAAGTAGCAGGAATGTTTTGGCTCGGGAGTAAACTGCTGTTGGCTCCCAAATCAAGATTCGGTAGCCAACAGCAGTTTACTCTTACAGAATCAAGATTTTATAATGTGCTCTCCTTGTTGACTGCTTGCAGAGTGTGAGGAGATTAAGCATGAACTCATGGGCTTATATGTGGCTTGAAGAACAGGGCTGAGGCCCTCAAAGGAACTGAAATGTGGAACCTATCAAGCACCCAACTGCCAAGCTAACACCAGAATCCATGGTCAAGTATCAGACAACACACATCCTCAATGGTAGAGATCTCTAGTCCAACAGGAAGTAGCTACTCTTGATGACTCTCTTATAAGGCAAACAGGAAATATATTGTGTAAAAGGGATAGGACCAGGGTACGTTAACCAGGGGCAAAAGTTAGCCTTCTGCTGCCAGTATTGCATCTGAGAGATGACACTTTTTAAAATTTTTCTGTTATTTAAAAAAAAAAAAAAAACAGAAAAATTTGTAAATGAAAACTGAAATCTGTAAATGAAATCAAATCCTCCTATGTACCTATATGCCCACCAATATTCTCTAAATGGATATACAGTATTTTCTGTTTTCATTTTGATATTCTATGAATTATGAGACAATAATTTTGTTTGACATTTAACAGATGCTAGGCAAGCATATATCTTTCTACAAAACAATTAGCATGCAGCATCTGTGAGATGCCAGATATAGGTGTTTAATCTTGCTGTAGGACTGGTTTCATTGGCTAAATGCAAACTGCTGACAAAAATACAGGCATTCACATTGTCTCTGCAAGACATCATGTGAGCATTTTCAATTTGGGGGATGAATGACCTTGAAAATTCTAAAAGATATGATAAAAACTTTTTTTTATTATTATCACTATTATTATTGTTCTCTTCTTTTCTTCATTTTTGTTTGTTATATTTTAACTGAGTTTAGTAAATCATAATCAGTTGATCATTTCCAATTCAGTAAAAAAAGCTAAAAATTAATTGTTTATAATTAAAACAAAAAGGGGTACCTTAGAGGTGTCACACTAGCATCTTTGTTAAATTGACACTGATGGATGGTTAATTAAGTTATAGAGCAGTTACCTTCTTTTAAGCACACAAAAGGTGAAGTACATGTTGGTACTGATGACATTAAGAATAGGAGATCTGAGGATTTCCTTAGCAGGTACAAGGCAATGTTGAGCAAAATTTGTGAGTTAGGATTAAATTTAAAGTTTCTGCAATTGGGTTGAGACAAGATAAGGAAGGTAATATTGAGAGCCTTGTCAAACGATTCAAACCTGGATGGGCTGTTTTTACAGGGATGGGATACACTTGAATAGAAGGAGTGCAAGAACATTTGCTGTTTCTAACGATGTAGTGTTAGGTGGATTGGAAAACTGCTAGCTTCAGGGATACACAGATCAACAATAACCACAAGCAAATGTGCAAGAGATACTTGTATTGTTTCTATTGTAACATGCAGCAGCCCGAAACGCCTATGTTAGTAACCCTAACACCTTCTATGTTAGGATTACTAACACAGCCTATGTATAAAACAAGAAAAAAAAATAAGTGCATGTATACTTGCATTGTATGCCAGTTCTAGGAGTACAGTAAACAAATGTGATGAATTTGAAGTATTGGTGAAGTTATCAAATGCAGCCATTATAAGGATAATGGAAATATGGTGCTACTCAGACATAAGAGATGCAGAATTTGAATATGGTGAGTACAGAAAGGGCAGGAGGTGGGGAGGGGGTTAACTCCTGGGTAAAAGGCACATAGAATCTAACACAGTACAGCGAGTATACAGGCAGCCAGTGCAATGCTGAGTTACTTTCGTGTAATATCAGCACTGGGAAAACAAATGAGAATAGGAGTATGTTATAGGCCAAATCACTGTGATGAACATAACTTATAGACAAATAGAGGGGGTCTGCATATAAGAATGTCTTATAAGCAGAGATTTTAATTTTCAGTATACTGAATGGAACTTGTGTGTAGGTGACACATAAAGTAGCAGAGATTTTCTGGATGTATTGGATGACTGCTTTCTACAATGCAAAGATGAGAAATATACATGTTCTGAATTATCAGCAGTGACCCTTCATGCATTAAGAATCTCCAGATAAAGGAACTACTACATGGCAGTGATGATAATATATTTATGCAGCATTTAATTAGAGATATAACTACTGCTAAGGGTAAACTGAAGGGATATTGCTTTCGTAATGATGACTACAAGGCTTATGACAGTTTTTAAATTATTTTCAGTGGGACTTACTGATGATGTTACCAACTGCAAAATACTAAATGGGAAGGATTCAGGGAAGTAATCATAAAAGTTACTAAGCTATTCATACCAAGAAATATTGTTCAAGGTTTAGACCTAAACAGATTTCAGATTAACTGATGAGACTAGTGGCAGGGAATAAAAATTCATGGGATGATTTTAAATTATCAGGTGATAAAGACACCTATAGTATGTATAAACCAATCTGCAAGCAAGCCACTTAGGGAGATTAGGGAAGCTAAGGCATATTATGACAAGTCCTTCACTAAGAATGCAAAGAAAAGCAGTAAAGAATTCTTTGTTCATATTAAGACTAAAAGAAGATGTATGAACACATTGGCCTACAACATATGAATGGCATAACTATTGATGATACTGTTCAGATTGCTGACAAACTGAATAAGTAGTCTGCATCTATATTAATGTGTGAAAAAGTTTTTTGGGATGTAAATATAGGAAGTATAACAAGTTATAACTGGAAGCTAAAAGATTTTATGAGACCAGAAAAGAAACTGTTGAAGCTAAAAATAAATAAAAGTTCCTAGGGCTGATGGAATATATCAAATTATATTACAAAAGTACCAAGAGAAGTAAGAAAACCTTTGGTCATAATTATGAGAGCATCCCTGGATTCAAGGGATGCTCTCATAATTATATTTCTGATCTGTAGATCCCTACAGATTGGAAATATGCAAATGTCTTGCCTGGTCACGACAGGGGGGGGGGGTTGAGTAGTTACAGACCTGTAAGTTAGATTTCTGTTCTTGGGAAAATATTGAAGTCAGTGGCTAAAGAAATATGGGAGGATCATGACAGGAATGTAACTACACATAAACCACAGCATGGATCTGTTAAGGAGAGATCTTGTTTGATCGATCTGATCACCTATTAGCATTAGTAGTGGCATACGATACAAGAAATCAGGCTTATACAGCATCAGCCAAAAAAAAAAATCCCTTTTCGCCTATCCATTCCCTCCAGTAGTTTGTTAGCTTTTCCTTTAATTTATTTAAGCTATCAACTTCTGCAACAAGAGATGAAAGTTTGTTTGAGCAATTAGCTACCTGCTGGCTAAAGGCAAACTTACACATATCTATTCTACAATCGTCCTTCCTCAATTTGAATTTGTGTCTTACCTCATGTGCATATTCTGAGCGAGTTGAAGAGTCCCATCAGCACTGAGCTTGTTCAATTCATTCAAAGCCTTAAACACCTCAATCAGATTACCTTCCAGGTGCCTAGTCTCCAGATGTAATTTGCAGAACTGAAGCCTTCCTTGGTAAAAGCACTCCTTCAGTCCCCTCACCAATCTTGTTGCCTTCTCTGTACTTATTCTAGCAGCTCTACATCCTCCTCATCCTAAAATGAGGCCTCTAGACCTGTATGTAGTACTCAGGATGTGGCTTGACCCTTGCCTTATACAATGGGATAATCACCTCCTTATCCCTGCTAGCAAAATCATTATTATTATCATCAGCCATATGGTGCAAGGAAGCCTGAGGCATATGCTGCACCAACAAAAAAAAAAATTCCCAAGTTACCCTGAGAGAGAGAGTCAGAAGTAGAAGGGGAATCACCAAGAAAGAGAAGAATGATGATATCCAGCTCAGAACCTTGGGTGTGCCAAGCCCATACTCACCAGATATGAGCTGCCCTGACAGCCTGTACACACTGCTCAGAGAACTTCATATTTGACTTCATATCTTTCATTATCCACTAACCTGAATGTAGTACCACACAGTTGGTATGTTACCCTGGGGTGAGTGCTACCCATATGCAGTACTTTGCATTCATCAATGTTAACTTCTTTTGCCATTTCTCAGCTGATCTGCCTAACTTTTCTAGATTGTGTTGCAGTAACATATCATCATTACTGTAATTAACCACCCTGCCAACCATTGTATCATCTGCAAACTTGGACATTAAGCCTGATATTCCGTCATCAATATCACTGATAAATATATAAAACAACAATGGGCCCAGCACCAAACCCTGGAGGGACACCACATTAGTGCATACCAGCCCCTTATCCATAGCAGCAACTTGCCCTTAATGCCACACTGCTTCAATCTGTACAGCAGTCTTTTATGTGTAACAGTATCAAAAGCTTTCCTGAAATCCAAGTATATGATATCAAAATTATTTTTTTGCACCTAGTTCCTTTGTACCAAATTGTAGTATCCATTCAAATGACAAGATTTCCTCTTAACTGGAGTCTTATCCGGATTGCGTGCATTGCTTCTTTAACCAGTAACACAATTATTTTCCCTGGAACAGAAATTAAACTAACATGTCTGTAATTACTTGTGTCATCCTTTGATTTTTCCTTTGTGAATTGGGGATACATTTACACATCTCCAGTCCATGGGGACCTCCTCTAAATCCAAGGATGCTCTTATAATTATGGCTAAAGGTTTGCTTACTTCCTTTGCTGCCTCTCTTAATATAATTGGATAGAGCCATCCACCCCAGGTGCCTTTCTTATGTTTAACTTCAACAATTTCTCTTCCACTTTCCTCTCAGTTATTACAAAATCGTATACCTCCCTGTTAGAATTGATAAACTTCTGACCTCCACTTCCCTAAAGAATTCCTCATGTGTGAATGCAGATGCAAAATACTTATTCAGTTTGTCAGCAACCTAAGTAGGATCATCAACAGTCGAACTATCGATATCAAATACTGTGGTGCTGTAACAAGGGAAATATGCAAAAAAAACGATTTTGACATTATATACTGTACTTAAATTTCAGTAAAGCTTTTGATACTATTCTGTATGAAAGACTACTGTACAAATTGGAGCAGTGTGGCATTGTGAGCAAGTTACTGCTATGGATAAAGGGATGGTTGAGTAGCAGAAGGTGGTTATAAATGGGCATTGCTCTTCTTATGCTAATATTATTAGTAGAGTTCCTTAGGGTTTAGTACCAACCTCCTGACTGTTTTCATACTTTATTAGTAATACTGATAAAAACATCACGCTTATTGTCTAAGTTTGCAGATGATATAAAGGCCAGTTGGTTGGTTAATAACAAGAATCAAGGCAGACTATTACACAAGAACCAGAAAAATTGGAGAGATGGGCTGAAAAGTGGGTAGCATTAATCCTAGAATAACATACCAGTTGCCACTTCTGAGCCCGGGAACAGTATCATGCTCAAGTGCTGGAAACAAAAAGAGACCTAAGGTAATTGTATGGCTCATGTGAAGTTCTCTTAATTAGTCTAGACAGATTGCTAGAGCAGCTCATGGGTTTCTCTCAATGATACATAGGAATACTGCCAGCATAGACAAGGAGGCAATTATTTCATTGTTTAAGGAAATGGCTACATCTTGAGAACTGCATGTAGTTCTGAAAACTGCATTTTAAAAACAATGTGAATCTGTTAGAACAGGTGCAGTGAAGAGCAATGGGATTTCTCAAGGATAGAAAATGATTCTTACCATAAAAGAAAAGTACTGCATATTGCAGTGATTAAAAACTAGGCAATTGCATGGAGTGTTTAAGGCTTTAAATGGATTGAGTAAACTAAGTGGGGAAAGCATCCTTACTCTTTCTCAGACAAGATATATAAAGGGGACATAAATTAAATTGGAAAAGGAGGGTCATAGGACATGTGAAAAAATATGCTTTCAAGTGAAAGGAAGTTTGTGTCTAGAGGGTGACTGATCTTTAGAACAAACTTCCATCTGCTGTTGTGAAAGTGGATAGTTTGAAAAAATTTAACGAAGAATTAGATTACTAAAGAGGATGGAAAGATGAACTGGGGTAGGTCTTTTTTTTTTTTTTTTTTTTTTTAGAATGATGATGTTCTATAAGCTCTCTTCCTTCTATTGTTTGCCACTAGTAATAATAACCAAGTTGTCACGAAGGAGCACTGATTGACAATTGTTATTATTATCTACTCTCCCAATCTTCACTTTAAGTGAATATTTGACTTTCTTAAATTATGTCATTTAAGAAAATCAGAAACAAAGTAGATGCACTGGTCTGTGAAAATGTAGATAAAATTTATAAAGATTTGGCATTTTGTCAATACAGAATGCCATCTATTTTGTTCTACCCATTTCTTGCTCATTCTGCTGCCTTCATGGAAAGCACAGTTTGTAGAATCACTGTCCTCCCCACACTGGGTGGAAAAGAACTGAATTTGTTTGGCTCCTGTTGATGACATGAGGAATTATTATGGGCCTTTTTCACATGACTGATTTAGTCAGTCTGAAGTAAGAGTAGCATGGCTTTTCTCCTGGAAACTCAGATAGCGGTTTTTAGTATAACAGCAGGTTCATCCTTGTTCATCCAGCAAACAGAAAATCGACCACAGAACACAAGCAATTTACACTCAATACGTATGGCACAATATGGCCTTAGTCACAGATGTGCCTACAACAAGCCCATTCCATTACTCGTGGGATGGGGGGAGAACTAATTATAGTTAGTTCCAGTTATTTGAACCAATCAAAGAACTGGAAAAGGGCATATGACACATTCAGTGTCATGTATCACTTAATTTTACATCAGTTAAAATATTCTAACAGTAAAGTGTAATTAATCTGGTGCACTGGGTCTCTGAGATTCTATATGATTTCAGCAATGTCATGCTCTTTGTCTGCTCAGTTCAAATAGCCAAAATTCCTGAACCTTTCAATGATAGTGTTTTCTTTATTTTATTATTATTATCTCTTTCTTCTCCTTATACATTTTTTTCAATCCTGCAATGGATATTGGTGCAGAAGAATCATAGATGGTTGTTATGTCTGGATACTATTAATGGTTGTGGAAATCTCTGACTATCCCATAGGTGTTCAGGATTGCAACTTTCTGGAATTCCTTGATAACACTGAAAATGCACTGCCAATTGTGGGGAACAAGGCTGCCAGAAAATCCGTGAGACACCTGGAACTTTTGAGTGGGCAAGGAGGTCTATGATGAGGCATTTGCAGGCTTATATTCAGGCGCATGGTGGTCATTTTGAGCATTTCCTGTAAATCAGATAGTCACTGGAACACAAAAATGGTTGTAAGATGGAAAACAAGGAGAAATCAGACCTATGTTTAGATGAACTTTTTTATTGTTTTTAGGTCCTAAATCCATCCCTAAAGTGGGTCCATATGTTATGATACACCCTGTATATGTAGAACAAATGCTCAAAGAGGCATTTGATAAAGAATTGTATGTGATAAATATGTGGGAGAGAAGGTTGTTGAGAGTGTTAGATTTACAGATGATATGCCACTGGTGGCAGATTCTAGGATTGCAGAAATCGGTTAAAAGGCTAAAGAAAAGTTGTGATAGACTGCAATGACAATAAATATTGAGAAGACAAAAAGTTATTATGAGAACAGGAAGAGAAAGGTGAGAGTTAAATATTGAAATAACAGGAGAGAGAGCAGAACAGGTGTGTGAGTATAGGTATACGAGAAGCCTAATGGTGAAAAAAGCGAAGAACAATAGGGAAATAAGAATAGCAATATGAAAATAAAAAAAAAAATTCTGAGAAGCAAAGAAGCATATTAAGTGGGAGATTAGGAATTAAGAAAAGCATTGGCGCAATGTCTGGTATGGAATTTGGTACATTATGGGGCAGAGACATGGACATTGAGAATGGAAGGTATTGGAACATTGGGAAGTTTTGAAATAGTATAACAGCAGGATGATGGAAAAGATAGGATGGTTGGTAAAGTGAGAAATGGGGAGGCTTCAAGAAGGGTGGGTGAGAAGGAATGCTTGACTGAAATAATCAGAAGGCAGAAGTGAAAATGGATTGGTTATGTGTTGCAAAGTGAGGGATTGATGAAGGATGTAATGGAGAGAAAAGTTGGGGGGGGGAAAGACATCCAGAGGGAGACCAAGGAAAGTATGAACAGATGAACTGAGAGGATATGGGGAGATAAAGAGAAGGGCTGAGGATAGGGATATATGGAGAAGTAGTTCAGTGTATGCATGGATCTGTTCTTGGCAAAGCACCAATAATGAATAATAACAATAAATTATACATTACTGTAAACAAGAACAGCTATATTTATATTCTCATCCAGTTATGTTTTTAATCTACATTTTTTTTTTAAATAGGGTCACTTCAAGCCAGGCATTCCTATATTGTAGTCTGCTTTCATACTTGTGGTTAGGGCACTCTTACCACACTGTGTCATTCACTGCATCACATTCAAATATCCACAAAATTTAAATGTGTTATGCCATCGTTTGATGACAGAACTGACACATTAACAAAGATGTTAAGAGTACCAGTTTTATCTGAACAAGGTAATTATCTGAAATGGTCAATCTCCAATTAGATGCTGATGATATAAAGGTGGACAGGGTGAACAAGGATGGTAATCAGGGTATGCTACTTTAACAAGACATACATAATATGTCTTGTATGGCTATGTCAGGCCAATACGTGGCCTGATGTAGCCGAGTGGTCAGGAGCAAGAGTGCATAGCATGCATTCCTTGAGTGGAACGGGGTTCAAGCAAGTGACTACTAAATACGATAAATATTTGTATTGACGATTTATTGTAAACTCTACTGACTTGGTTGTCATGCTGGAGTATAAACAGAAAATTTATTTATTTTATTTATAAACTATTTGGATGAGCTGAGAAATAGCAGCCAAAGTGTGTAACATGAGTATGTAAGGCCTTGCATCTGGGTAATAGTAATCATGGTGTAAGATGGTGAAAGCTGGGTAAAAGAAATTATTTTCAAAGAGAGCTAGGAATGGGGCCAAGGAGTTTTACTCATACATGAATACAAAAAAGAAGAGACTGAATCAGATGGATCTCTAACTTGATCAAAGCAGAAGAACCTTAGAAAGCACACAAAAGTAGCACAAAAGTTGAATGGGTACTTAGCAAAGATATATACAAAAAGACCATTTGAATCAAAGGAGTGACAAGAAGTCATGAAGGACATACTTAGGGTATACAAGGACCTGAAAAGGATTGGTAAAATGAAGGAGAAAGGTGCAAATCTCATTGGTGGGAGAAAGATAAAGAACCAGGAGCCACAAACATAAAATTTCAGGTAGTATCAGAAGGCTGGATCTCATGAAGTTTATTTGACAGCATGTTGCAGATAATTAGAATATATTCCCTGCCAAGGTGACCAAGATGGAAACTTTAGTAAAGTTTCAAAGCAGAATTGGATAGTCATCTTTTGATGACAGAGAAAGTATAAATGATGGGGATTTAATCCCCTTCTATTTGGAATATGCAGAAAAAGTCCACTTCCTTTCATCATTAGACATTCTAATACTAATTCTAGAGTACCACCCAGGAAGCACAAATTCAAGATAGTTGATAATAAAAAGGATTTGGGAGCAACTATACAATCTAATATGAAGTTCGCTGAATAGTGCAGACAGGCTCCCATGATAACTCATAAGGATCCTATCTGTGATGTTTAGTAACTCTGCCAGTAGAGACATAGAAGTTACTATTCCATTATATAAAGTAATGATTGGGCTGAATCTTGAATAATGCAAGCAGCTCCAGAGGTCACATTTTAGGAAAGATGTATACCTGCTTGAAAGGGCACAGAGAAGAGCAACAAGACTGGTTAACAGCATAAAGGGGTATTTTTACTAAAGGAAACTTAAATTTGTAAGTTACAGGCTTGGGAACCAAGCACCTGTAGAGTGACCTGATCAAGGTGTTTAAGGCTTTAAAAGGGTTCAGTAAACTAAATGCTGAGGACATCATCACACATACTTATGTGACATATACAAGGGAGTATAAATTGAAATTGTGGGAGAATAATTGTAGAATAAATGCCAAACATTTAATAGGTTTTTACAGTTTTTTTTTTTTTTTAGCTGATGATAGATAAACTTGTTTCCTTGCACAATTTTGCCAATACTAATACTAGTCGAGGTAACTGACATCAAATTATGTTAATATGATCTGACATAATTTAATTGTTCGGTAAAAAAAACGTTGCAAGGAAACAAGTAAAAATTCATTGCCAAGCTTGATTCATGAACCTTGAGAAATATCAGTAATTACGGTGATTTGCAAAGCAACCCCATTCCCCTTTCTCAAGGTTCAGGAACAAAGCTTGGCAATGAATTTTTTTAAAATTAAATTATGATTATTCATCCACTGAAAGTCTTATACAGGGTGATTCACTACCAGTGTGACAAACTTGCAGAAGGTGTAGGGGTAACAAAGACGAATTGGAATCACATAGCATTGCAGGGTCCGAAATGCCTTTGTCATGTGGTAGAGGACGTTGAACGGGAGGTTGCATGAACAGCGATCCCACTGGAAATCAGCATTTGCGAACTGTTTCTGTTGAAGAAACCAAGTAGCAAAAGTCCTCAGGAGTGGATAATCTGCAGGCTCCAATGATTGGACGCGTTGCAGATGGTATGAACTCATTTGGTTCGTTGACAGTATCCTCCATACAGTGGATTGGGAAATACCCAATCATTGGCCTATCGCTCGAGTACTCGTACTCGGATTGCCTTCTGCAAGATGTAGGACATTCTCCTCATTGTCTGGGGTCCTCGTCGTTCGCTCTCGATTCATGGTACCTCTCGTGAAACAACCAGTCTCACGTAACCTTCTGTGCACACGTGCAATGAGGAGCACGCCTGTGCGAGAAACATTCCTGGTACAAGCGCAGAGCGGCACGCCCGTTACAGTCCACAGCTCCATACTCGAGGTGCATGTCGGCCAGTTCAATGTTTGAATACTCGTCCATCCTACTGCCTCGGGGAACCGGTTCGCAAATGCTGACTTCCAGTGGGATCGCTGTTCACGCGACCTCCTGTTCAACGTCCTCTACTGCATGACGAAGGCATTTCGGACCCTGCAATGCTATGTGATTTCGATTCGTCTTTGTGCCCCCTATACCTCCTGCAAGTTTGTCGCACTGTCAACACATGATTACAGCTTAAAAGAGAATATACGCTAGTAATAAAATATTATTTATTACTAGTGTACAGCTACCCCTCTATTAACACAGTACTTGAGTAATATGGTTTTGTTTTTATATGATCAAAAATGCAACCATTTTTGATTAACATGGTCAAAAGACTTGGTTTTACACAGTTAATGGAGTGTTGCTTAGTTGGTTGAAGCTACCAACACAAAGTACAAGCATGTTTTTACTGTTAGATACTATGTAGCAATTATGACACATACCAAAGGCATGGATGAATAATACAAATACCTTCCAAGACAATATATCCAAACATTCGCCACTACCGTCAAAATCAAGTCGTTAGGCTTTAGTTATACTATGCAATAATCAACTTTTGCATGTGCAATTTTTTATTGGTGGTGGAAATCGTTACTGTTATTTTAAAATGCATAAATTAATTAAGTAAGCACATCTTTTACTTTTCAAATGAAATTTAATTTAATTATAAATTTTTGTGGTAATCAAATAATTTTTTCTTAATTTCATTTAAAAATACCATGTCAAACGAGAAGAGGGTATTGAAAAGAAAAGCCATTTCTCTTGAGGAAAAGACATATTTTAGATTTTCTAAAAGGTGAGGAATTGGCAGCTGATGCCAAGCCTCTAAGTTTAAATGAAGCAACAGTTCAGACAAACAAAAATGAGGAAAAAATAAGAACCAGTGTTGTAGTAGGATCTTCCATAAATGCAAAAAGGCATGTCATGTGTGAGATTCAATTAGGAACATAATGGAAAAATCCCTTATGATTTGGATAGAGGACGACACCAAGAAGCAGGTGCCTTTGGATGCTAATGTAATCAAAGAAAAGCCTATGAAGATTTATAAACTTCTTTGGGAAACAAGCCAATCCTCTTTTAAACAACAGTTGCTCTTTCCATAGCTTAATGGGCTATGCCCATTAAGCTATGGAAAGGGCAACTGTTGAAATAGAAATATACTTACATAAAAGAAATAGAAATCTACTTACATAACACTGTGCTGCATTAAAATAGAAAAAATTATTTTTGGAATCACTTATGACAGTACATATTGCTTGCAGAGACAACCTCCTTTACAGCATGTACCTTTGAGTTGTTGGATTTGTGAACTAAAATACCAAAAGATAAATTTTTCATTAAATGGTATGGGGGTGATTATTGAAGAATTCTGTGCACACTTTCTTCTTCTTCTCTTCAGCTATCTCTGGGTAAGTATTTTGTTAGTGGTTTGCACAGCATAGGACCACATACTTTAAGTTCAGCCTCTTGTAGTTTTAGAAATTATTGAAATTATATCCCTTGGTTATTTTGGATGCTGGTGCCTTGGGGTTCCTGAAGAGGAGAGGAGAGGAGAGGCAGATGAAATCCTTGATTCCATCATATATATTTTAATAGCATTCAATCATTTATCTTTTGGTAACTTATTTCACAAATCCAGCACTTCACATACTCTGAAATAAATAAAAATGAATGTGCAGTAAGCAATGATGAAACTGCAGGATGATATGAATATGTATTTAAAATACCTAAATAAAATCCTTTGGCCACATCTCATAGAAAATTAAATAATGATAATAAATTTACGTGATGTTACTGAAAAGTACGTGATTATTATTTCATACTTAGAAATAATAACCTCTTGGCTATATATTATTAGTATTGATAGTATTGGCATTGATAAAACAAGGAAATGGCTTATATGGTATCAGCCAAAAAAAAAACCTTTTATCCACTTCATTTGTTTGTCCCTTCTAATAATTTAAAATTTATTCAAACTACCTCCTTCCACAACATTGAAACAACCAATGTGCATCGAAACAATCAATCACTTTGGCTGTAAGCAATTTCTGAATACTTATTCTTCAGCCATCCTTTTTTAATATATGTTCCCTTTGAATGTGCCATTTGAGAAACAGTAAAGATGTCATCAGCATTTGGTTTACTTAACCATTTTAAAGCCTTAAACTGAATTCTTAACTTTTTTTGTACAATCACCTCCCTTCCAATCTTGCCTTACCACTTCACCTCTCTTATTTAGTTTTGAAATTTGTAAATGAAATACAGGGTCATAAAAACAGAAATACAGGACTCCTGTTTTACTTAATAAGAATACTTTTTTGGATCCAAACTAGTCGTGCTATTCTTCTCTACACCCTTTCCCAACATAACTATGTTCTTCCTAATGAGATTACCAAACCTGTATGCAATATTCAGTGTGGTCTAACCATTGCATTATGCAGTGGATAATCAGCTGTTTGTTCTGCTGGCAAAGTTCCTGTATATCGCTGACAGAACCTCATGGGTTATTCTAGCTGCCTGGTTGTACTGATCAAAGAACTTCACATCTTAAGTTTACTGCTATCCAGACAGTATGTTTATAATATACAGTTACTAAAGATAATGTTTTATAATTGTGTTAATAATATTCTTTCTTTTTTTTTCTGAAAAAAATAAAATGAAGTAATTTGGAAAAAAAAACAGCTGTCATAAAATATCTGCATATCAGACTTGGATACTAAAAAAAAAAAAAAAAAAAAATTAATAATGTGAAGACAAAATGGATAAAATCAGTGAGGATGCTGTTTCTTATTCTAAGGTAAGGAACTGGGATTCAAAAATTTAAGCATGGAAGGGGCAATAAACACCAAAGAACTGAAGATGCAGGATAACAGGAATAGCTCAAAGTGCAATTTATCGAAGTATACGTTGTTAATCAGATCATAAGGTTGTTTGCTATAATAATTATTTTCTTAGTTTGTACATTTTTTATGTATAAAATATTTTCTAATTTGTTAGAAATACTGCAATTTGTGTTTATATATTCCATATTATATCTATATAAAAATCATACTGTGTAATTTTTATCTTCTTTTAGCTATAAAACACAAATGTTTTTACACTGTACAGTGAAACCTTCCCAAACAGACATTTCTCAAAAATGGATACCACTTGTTATGGACACTCAAGCTTTGGTCGTGGCCAGAAGTATTAGGAATTACATGTCAAATGACCTCTCCAAAATGGACACCCTAATACAGATGTGGACATCTGTATTAGAAGAGTGTCATCATGCGAATTCTTCTCTAGACAGTCATAATTTCCTTGATTGTATTGTCACTGGAGATGAGTGTTGGGTGTTTCGGTATAGCCCAAAGACGATGCTTCAGATGTAGTGGACTTCAAAATCATCACCAAGGCCCAAAACGTTTTGTTTACCAAAGTCCAGGATCAAGATGATGCTGTCATGTTTTTCAATGAACAGGGTGTGATTCACAAGGAATCTGTACCTGAAGGGATATATATAGAGAGGTTGTGTTCAATGTACAGGTGTTTCAAAGATGAATGAAGTACACTTCCTGGGTCAGGCTACAATTTCAGGAGAAAGGCAACTGGTTCTTGTTGCATGACAATGCCCCCACCCATTCCACACATGTTGTGAAGATATTTCTGACAAAACAAAGCATTGTACAGATCAACCATCCACCTTACTCCCCTGATTTAGCACCAGTGGAAATTTTTTTTTTCTTTCCCAAGGCCAAAATTGCTCTCAAAGGAAAGAAATAAAGAAAAACGTTGAGGGTACAGAAAAATGAAAGGAAAAACATTAAAGAAAACACAGCAAAAAACGTTTTTTGGATGATATTTGACTCTTTTCAGAAACTTTTAGAATGGCGTAAGAAGTGCATTCAATCAAACAGTGATTACTTTGAATAAAAATAATACCATTTTTGAGCTCCTTCACTTTGTGTTCTTTTTATTGCACCAGTCTGGAAAACTTAATTGCCACACCTCATATGAAGGTTTTATGGATGCGTATGCAGGTTCTCTGTCTGGAACATCAGGCAAAATTTTCCTATGCATTACACTCATTGCACGTTCATTTTTAAGAAACAAAATTTCTTGCTGTTTGCAGGAGGGCTGTATGCAGATATTTAAAAAGGTACGAATTTTTACCAATTAAAGGGAGTGGGGGGATGATTTATCCTGTTACATTAAAAGAATTCTAGGTGAGCAAAGATGAAGAATATGAAAATATGGACTAAAACTAGTAAGTGATCTAATTATCCACAATGAAAATGAGATTGCCGAAATGAAGTACTGCAATTTATATTCATTTTTACATGAAGAGTTAATTATGTGTTTACTAAAAGTTATGTTATTTACTAAAAGTTAATTAATTGAAACAAAAATTATGTATAATGATAATCAATAAAAATCTCTGGGTAAGAAACTGATTATAGTGCATATCAGTTTTCAGAATTTTGAAATTGTCTACATGGATACCTCTGTATAGTGGATACTTTCTTTTGGCCCAGTGGTGCCCACTACATAGAGGTTTCATTGAATTTTAGAAGTCAAGATATTTTAAATAGATTCAAAGAATACTTCACTCTTTAAACATATGCATATATTTAAACTCTTTAAATGTGTGTATATGTTTCAGTGCAACCCAACTACAAATACCTAAATAACACACACACACACACACACACACACACACACACACACACACACACACACACACACACACACACACACACATTAGTACTGTTTAGATTTACTCACCATTAGGACTGTAATTCCTGCTGGGTAAGATAAACATTTGTAGGGATGCATGTGTTCTGAAAAATCTTCTCTGGCTGCTGCGGGGCACTGAAGCTTTACACTGAGGGCATATAATGTGAAAATTTTGTCCTGCTTAACCTAACAATATCTGCCAAAAAGTATTTTAAAGAGAACATTTCTATTTCCAGTGATGTACACTGGAAAATTACATTTTCACAACAAGGTAACTTTCTAGAAATAGTACATCATTATCTGTAAATTAATAGATGATATTAAAAATTTATATTGATTTTTTGTATACAATCTGTACTAGAAAAATGGGGCAGGATTTGACACTGAGCAACCTGAATGTTACGCAATGAATGTTTTAGAGAATCACTTCACCTGGTACTAAGAATACAACACTGCAGCCTCTTAACCAACTTTCCGGATTAACTGATGCTCTCCCCTTACTGCTTTAAAACATGTTGGTAAAACATGCTGGCTAATGTCTGTAGCATGCTGCAGCTTTCATGGGCATAGGTCCAATACACTTGCAGCTAATAAGCTAGTGTAGTATAGGCTAGTATATGTTATTGCCTGCCTACTGAAGTTGTATGCTTCCCAAGAGGAAGCATATAACTTCAGATGACACTTAAATGAGCCCATAAATGGTCATTCAAAAGATGACTGCAAGCATGCAGGGTCTAAGTGGACCAACATTCTTGAAATTTTAAAAATTCAGTAGCGGTTTCTTTTTTTCTGATAGTAATACTGTCTATTTTGCAAAGCTAAAATTTCTTAATAACTCTGAGGGAGACCCCCAGGTTCAGACCCCAAACATTATTTCAACAATTTGCACTCTTCATCTGTGCCATCCACACAGCTTAAACTCCTAACAGCTGTTTTTGAAAATGTCTTCTTTGATTTCTCTACTGATAACTCCAGAAATTATCGTGCAAATGGAAAAAATGCAGGGATCAGGTTATGTCTAATTATATATGCATGTGTTGAGTGGCGTCTGTAACTTATAATTATTGACAGTGAGCTATCTTTATTGATTTGTACTTACTTCAATCAGTAATGTTCTCTGGCTTCACAACATTGAAACATCTGCAGTCCAAATGTTGATGTGCCTGCATTTTTCCTGTTTGTACGATAACTGACAGAAGTTACTGGAATTTTCAATGGAAAAATCAAAGAAAAACTTTTGTTGACGGTGCTACTGGGAATTTTAGCTTGCAGGCAAAGTAGTTAAAGAGCACAAAATCACTGAAAATTTGCACATGATCTTAAATACCCCATGCACATTTCCTTGAGCTAATCAAAAATATGAGAGAGAGAGAGAGAGAGAGAGAGAGAGAGAGAGAGAGAGAGAGAGAGAGAGAGAGAGAGAGAGAGAGAGAGAGAGAGATGTTTCTATTAAAACTAAGTCAGATTCTCTGGAAAGTCATGATAAAGGTGAGTCACTAAAAAAAAATTGCTCTTGAATTAGGTGTGGGCAAGACAACTGTAAAGATTGAGAAAAATATCATAAAATATATCTAGTAGTATTTTGTACTTAGTTTACTTCACAAGAGGCATTATGATCTTGCTCCATTTCAAATAAGCCAAAATTAAAGATTGCAGTTGATACATTAAGGTTATGGTTTACTCAAGGAAGATGATGCAGAACTCTAATTAGTAGACCCATAATCACAGAAGAGGCCTTGGTCCTACATCAAAAGATTGATGGCACAGAAATATTTGCAGAAAATGCAGATGGCTTGGAGTTTGGAAAAAACATCATGGATACTATGATGTTTTTGCCAATCTCCAATCTCAAAAGACTGTTAACGGGAAGAAATTATCCACTAATCAGTCTGCTGCTGAAAAATTTACTGAAGATTAAAGGTCATTTATTGACAGAACAAAAGACTGGAAGATTACCCTCAGATATGGATGAAACAGGTCTAAATTTTAAGGTGTTACCCATAAAAATGATGACAAAAAAGCAACATCAGGATACAAAAAATTCAGAGTGAGAGAACCATGGTAGCTGCCTACAGCAATGCAATTGGAACTCAGAAATTACCACTTTCTGCTCTTGGTAAATAAACTAATCCTAGAGCTTTTAAAAACATAAATCATTCATATTTCCTAGTTTACTACTGCTCACAAAAATCAGCATGGATGGGCTCTGCATTATTCAAAGAATTTCTTTTTTTTTTTTTTTTTTAATGAATTTATACCTTCTATAAAGATACTTGAAGAAAATCAACTTACCTGAAAAAGACTATTCTCTTTCTGGATAGAGGAGAAAATTTTTGAGTTAAATTTTTGGATAATCATTAAAAGATATTTACAATACAGCACTAGAGTGGAACTAAATCTTTTACTAAATCTTGGAGAAAACTTTGACCCATGGTTCACAATACTAATGAAAGTACTCAACTGTAAGAAGAAAATGAAGGGCACAGTTTATTAACTGACTTTAGGAAAGCTGAAGTTTTTGAAGATTTACAACAGGAGGGAGGAAGGAAAATCGTTTTGAATATTTTCGTTAGATTCTTTTTAATTTTTAATTGTGTTAAATTGATTTGAATTGTGTTAAATTGGTTTTCAATTATTTATTTTTTACTCTAATGTAAGTTTTTGATTTTTTCGTTTTAATTTCTGGAGAGTATCATACGGAAGTGTGCTACGTACTATATTGAGTATTACAGCTCTGATTCATACTATCTACAACAAGAAGACATATAATTCAAGACAAGAAGACATAGGATTCATGGCGATGATTTGTTGGAAAATGAAATTATGAACAATCCAGAAATCATATAGATTGTGACAAAAAGAGAACAATTTAAATATGAAGAAGAGACTGAATCAAATTCAGAGGCAAAAATTTCTCATGCAGCAGCCTAAAATGTTCTTGATGCAACTTTGTGTTATACTGAATAACAGCTTGATTCAAGAGTCAGATATGTGATGTTTATAAAAAAAAAATGGATGGAGGGGCTATGCTGCAAAATATTGTATTTCATCATATAAACAGATGGAAATTGCTAATTTTATATAAATGAAAGTAAAAGTACACATTTTTAGTGAAAATAAAATTCTAATGCAGCAGCATTAGAATTTTATTTTAACTAATTATGGTTCTCCGCTTTAACCAACTTTTTTGATCTACCAATCAACTATTGGTCTTGATCACATCAGACAAGGTGCCTCCATAGCCAGGTGGGAAGGAGCAGCAGTGCGCAGCACACGCTTCTTGATTAGACTGGGGTTCGAGCCCATCACCACCAAATAGAGGATGTGGAAAGGTCAGGGAATGACCACCGCATATCCCGGAGCAATATGGCCTTAGTTGCTAATGCTCCTAAAAACCAAATAACAAACAAACATCAGACAAGAGACTGCTACTGAATTTAATTCATGAAAGAATGTCTAAATATTTTTGGTATACTATTAAGTATTTACAATGCTAAATTAAGTCATAAAAATTAATAATAAATAGCAGGAATATTTTTAAGGACCCACAAATTATTTTCTCCCAGGGCTTGGAAAAACATTCATCAAGACTTGTGATTAACAGTAAACCATGGTTTACTGTTAATCTTAATCCATGTTTTTTTCATTTAATCTGTGTTTTATAGAGAACCAGCAAAATGTGAAATCCAATCAAGATTAAAATTTTATTTAGATTATTTAAAAACATCGCCATTGTTGTAATTAAAAAAAAAAAAATCTGCAAGTTAATAAAAATTTTTTTAAAAGTTTTGCAAAGAATGATATAGTGGAAACTAAAATAACCAATTCAAGGCTAGTTCACTGGCAGATAAAAAAAAGTATGATTCAATGTACGAATTTAAATTCCTTATTCTTTACCAGTTTTATGCATATTTAGTATCTGTACCTTTCTATCTATGTCACTATATCCTTTTAGTAATCTTTATAAGTGGATCAGAGAATTAAAGTATACAGATAGGGTTTTATTTATCCTATATGTGATAAAAATCTAAAGTTTACACTGTTGAAATGTGAACATCCTAGCAATAAATTTGCTTTTAACATTCTCTATTTATAAAGGCTGTCAGATTACAATATTTCTGAATAACCATTTAACTTTTAAGTATAGGAAATTTTTAAAAATAGATAATGACTAATGGTGTGGGGGGGGAGTCAATACTATCACTTCACTGTTACACATAGCAAGAGATCTAATGGTTAATTTACTTATTCTGCAAACCAGAACCAAAGTCATACTGTTTGTGGCCTATACCAGTCCTCTCCTTGATGGTGACTGGTAAAGCCACATGCCTCACCAAATGGACTCACATACATAATGTTGCTTACAAGAGATAAAGACATCAAACAAATCCCTACATATATAATTTGAACCAGAGTGAATGTCATTTGGGTGGAAAGTAACGTCATCATTTTTCTGTATTGACTACGCTATACTACACCAAAAAGGTTACTGTTATTTTTTGTTAACATTTATTAGTAATCTTCCTTTTCATTGTTATTGCTGTTGGCCAAGCATCAGTAAGATATGTGATCAAGGATCATAATAACAAAATCAGGTTTCAGACTACTTAATAAAGCAGAAAAAAAAATTCAAGTTGAAAAACACAGTGAAAAGTATTTATCATCTGAATGCACTGTTGTAAATTTTATGTTGGACAAAAGGGAAAATCCAGAGGGCTGGGAAGCATCACAGGGATATTAGTATTCAGAATTAGTAGTGGAAAATGATGAAGAAAGCAAATTCATAGAGCATCAGACATAAAAAAAAAAAAATCTGTCCATTCCCCTTCAAATTTGTCTAACCCTTCCTTAAACTTATATGGTGCCTCCGTAGCCTAGTGGGCAGGAGCAGCAGTGCGTAGCACACGCTTCTTGATTAGACTGGGGTTCAAGCCCGTGACCACCAAATATGGAGGATGCGGAAAGGTCAGGGAATGACCACCGCATATCCCCGGAGCAATATGGCCTTAGTTGCTAATGCTCCTAAAAACCAAACAACAACCTTAAACTTATTCAAACTACTCACTATCAAAACACCAGAGAGAAGCTTGTTCTAAATGGGAAGCATTTAAGGAAATAACCATGAAGCTAATAGGCTTTGCATACCAACTAAAAAATACTGTTCAAAGCTTAGACCTAAATTTATGTCAGGTGATAGAGAAGCCTATGATAGATATAAACTAGTCTGTAATGAAGTCCCCAAGGAGGTTAGGCAAGCTAAGGCAGATTATGAGAAATATTTGGCAAAGGATACAAAGAAATCTTTATTTATGTAAACACTAGAAGGAATGGGATTAATCACATTAGTTCACTTGATATCGATGGTTCAACTGTTAATGATCCAGCTCAGTTAATGATCCAACTGCTGACAAACTAAATAAGTTTCTCAGAAGTTGGATCTATATTGCATCTATATTCATAAATGTGGAATTCTTTAGGGAAGGGGATGCCAGAAATTCATCAGACTCTTAACAGGCAGATAAATAATTTAGTAATAACTGAGAGGAAAGTGGAAAAGAAATTGTTAAAGTTAAACATAATAAAGGCACCTGGGGTGGATGGGATCTATCCAATTGTATTAAGGGAGGCAGCAAGGGAGGTGAGCAAATGATTGACATAATTATGAGAGAATCCTTTGATTCAGGGGAAGTTCCTGTGGACTGGAGATATGCGAATCTATCCCCAATTCACAAAGGGGAGGAGGATCAAAGGGTGACACAAGTGATTACAGACCTGTTAGCTTAACGTCTGTTTCCCGAAAAATAATGGAGTTGCTGATTAAAGAAGTAAGAGTGCAGTTATACTTCAGTCACAGCATGGGTTTGCTAAGGGGAAATCTTGTCTGAACAATATGATTAGATACTATGAAGCAAAAAGTAATTTTGATATCATATACTTGGATTTCAGAAGAGCTTTTGCTACTGTTGCACATAAAATTCTGCTGTATAAGTTAAACTCAATGCAACAAGGCATCATAGGTTTAAGAGTATAAATAATATACTATAATAACAATATATTATTTTATATAATATACAATTTTATATAAAATTCTGCTGTACAAATTATATCAGTGTGGCATTAAGGGCAAGTTGCTGCTATGGTTAAAGGGACAGTTGGGTTGGAGAAGACAGAGAGTGGTTACCAATGAACAATGACCTTCATGGACTAATGTTATTAGTGGTGTCCCTCAGGATTCGGTGCAGGGCCCATCGTTGTTTTTGTATTTATTAATGTCTTGCAGGCTTAATGTCTTAAGTTTGCAGGGTGGTTAATGACAGTATGCTACTTCAACAAGATCTAGTAAAATTAGGCAGACAGGTGAGAAATGTCAACTGAAGTTTAATACTGACAAATACAAAGTATTGCATATCGGTTGCTTTAATCCCAGTGTTATGTATCAACCATGTGGTACTACACTCAGGGTAGTGATAAATGAAAAAGACCTGGGGTAATTTTGCAGTTAGATATGAAGCTCTCTGAGCAGTGCAGACAGGCTGCCAGGACTGCACATGGGGTTTTGTTAATGATATACAGGAATTTTGCTAGCAGGGATAAGGTAGTGATTATTCCACTGTATAAGGCAATGGTCAGGCCACATCTTGAGTACTGCATACAGGTCTGGAGGCTTCATTTTAGGAAGGAAGTAGAGCTTGGGGAAAGTGGAAGAGAAAGAAGCCTTTCTCTGTACCTCCTGGAGCAGGTACAGAGAAAGGCAACATGATTGGGTATATAAAGGAAACAAATGGGTTCTTTTACCATGAAAGGTTTCAGTTCTGAAAATTGCAGCACTATTAAGACTTTGAATGAATTGAGCAAGCTCAATACTGATGGGATTCTTCCTCTTGTTCAGACTACCCACTCACATCAGGTGGCATAAATTCCAATTGAAAATGGATGGTTGCAGAATAGATGTGCAGAAGTGCCTTTATCCAGCAGGTCGTTGATCGCTGTAAAAAACTTCCATCCACTGTTTTGGAAGTGGATAGCTTGAATAAATTCAAAGAAGAATTAGACAAACTATTGGATGGGATGGATGGGTGAAACTATAAGTTATTTCTGGCTGATGCATAAGTTGCTTTCTTGCATCATTTGCCTCTACTAATAGTAATACTAATTTTTCTAGGTCTTTTTGCAGTAACATGTCCTAATTATTTAATCACTCTTCCAATCTGTGTCATCTGAAAACTTAGACATAAAGCCTGATATGCCTTCATCAATATCATTAATAAATGTTGAAAACAACAATGGGCCTAGTACTGAACATTGGGGAGCTCCAATAATAACTGTAGTACAAGAACAGCAGTGCCCTTTGATAACCACTCTTTGTCTTCTAACACTCAACCACTCTTTTATTCATGGCAGTAGCTTGTCCCCAATGATTCACCCCCCTGTGAATAGGAGAGACAGTTTCACCTTTTCAACCTATAGGGATCTCCCCTGAATCCAAGGATACTTTTATAAAAATGGTTAAAGGTTTGCTTACCTTTTTTTTTCTTGCTGCTTATTTTAATATTGGATTGAGTCTAATTTTAGATTTGAATTTGGTAAATACCCAATACACTTCACTCAGTTTCTTTCATTGTCTTCTGAGAGAAGGAACTGAAAACAATTCTGAACAATCTTGATGCCAAGAAAGCTTGTGGTCCAGCTCTAGGTCCTGATGGCTCTCCACTTGTTCTCGAAACCATTGCCTTTTGACCTTGCTCCTGTTTGGTGTCACTTATTTTTACACTTTCTTATTCCACTGGTGTTTTGTCTTCTGCTTAGGTGGGGGCGAAGGAAATTTATTTAGCTCCAATCCTAAAGCTCAGTCCTGTTTTATTTCTCACCAAAGAAAATCTGCTATTCTCCAGCCAATTTCTAAGAAGATGACAAACCCTTCCCATCCAATTATTGCCATATCATATTTACTTCCTTCCAAAGTAATGGAGAAAGCTATCATATGTCAAATCATATACTATCCTGAAACCTTCCACATGAACAATGATTGCCAATATGGATTCTGTCAGTGTTGATCTAGTGGTGATATTATTATCCATAGTAGTAGTAGTAGTGGAAAATGATGCAGATGCAACAAAGCAAGCTTATACAGCATCAGAAAAAAAAAAAAAAAACCCCAACACCTTCCATTTCACCTGTCCATTCTCTCTAACAGTTTGGCTAGTTCTTCACTGAAATTATTCCAACTATCCACCTCTACAATACCATATGAGAACTTGTTCCAGCAATGAACAGCAATCCAGCTGAAAGAAAATTTCTGCACATTTGACCTGCAACCATCCTTCAATTTGAATTTATGCCTCCCATATGTGTAGTCTGGGAAAGAGGAAGGATTCCATCAGCACTGAGCTCACTCAATCCATTCAAGGCCTTAAACACCC
This sequence comes from Mastigoproctus giganteus, assembly GCF_048544385.1. NCBI lineage: Eukaryota > Metazoa > Arthropoda > Arachnida > Uropygi > Thelyphonidae > Mastigoproctus > Mastigoproctus giganteus. The sequence continues at coordinate 146,026,923 of NC_143586.1, read as the reverse complement.
CAATCAGATCTGCTCGAAGGTGCCTAGTCTCTAGATGCTGCAATTTGCAAAACTGAAGTCTTTCCTGGTGAGAGCACCTTTTTTCTCCCCTCACTAATCTTGTTGCTCCAACAGATCCACATTCTTACTAAAATTAGGCTTCCAGACCTGTGTATAATACAGAACTGGAAGCCTCATTTTAGGAAGGAAGTACTTACACAAGAAGCTTCATTTTAGGTCTAGAAGTACTCAGATGTGGACTAACCATTGCCTTATACATTGGGATAATCACCTCCTTATTTCTGTTGGCAAAATTCCTGTATATCATTAACAAAACCCCATGAGCTGTCTTGGCAGCCGGTCAGCACTGCTGAGAGAACTTTATATCTTAATGCACAATTATTGGCTTGTGTTAATCATCTTTGGAAAAATTCAATGGAAAAGTTTGGCAAAATGCAAGTAGTTGCTCATGAAATTTCTAAGGTTTCTGATAATTTTTCCCAGAAGTCTTCTAAACAAGTTCTTGTCTTATGGATTGTCAGCTATTTTTTGCAATTAGGTGTCCAAGGATATCATCATTCCTTTCTTCCTTGGAGATTCCCCCCCCCCTCTGCTCTAATTTCTCTACTAATGCTCATGTTCCCAAAGGTTGGTTTTTTTGTCCTTTTGTATATTATTGACCTTCCAGTATGGAAGAAGGTCAATAATATACAAAACTGTAAGGTGTAATGTAGCATACTACATTACACACAAACAGCCTCAACTTCTGGAATGTCCACCACTAATTCCTTAAATGCTGTTCTTGAGGTAGTTCTCCATTGGGGTGAAGAAATATATTCAACTTCAATCCTAAAACTCAGTCCTGTTTTATTTGTCACTAAAGAAAATCTACTACCCTTCTCACCTTTAACAGCACTCAAATTTCTAGACAAGATAATATATCACTATTAGAGGTTATTTTGACTTCTAACCTGTCTCTTAGCAAAAGCACTAAAAAACTGGGGCTAATTCTAATAAATCCCAAATACACCCTCCTATGGAATACTGTTCCCACATCTGAGGTGCTGTCCCCAAAATCTCTCTCAACCCTTTAAACTCTATTCAAAAGAAGGCAGTAGGTTTAATTAGTGCTACATCTTTTAAAAAGCCTCTCCACAGTCTCATTGATGTTCAGTTTGTTCTGCATGTCTTTTTTATAGATTCTTCCATAGGCACTGTTCTTTTGAAGTATCTGTAATTCACTCTCTTCCAAATCAATCCAGATACATGGAAGTTACTGCACCTCAACTAGTCAACATTCATTCACTGTCCAACCCCAAATCCACAGAACCAGCTTTTTCTCATTTATCCCTTCTACTTCTGTTTTCTAATACAACCTTCCTTCACATATATTTCCTGAAAATTATAAGCTACAGAAATTCAAGTCTAATGTCAACAGGTATCTTCTGTCTTCTTTGCCTTCAAAGAAGACAGGTATCTTCTGTCTTCTTTGCCTTCAACCCCTGCAAAGTACAAAGTCCTATAGATTCTAATACTGTTCTTGTTTTGGGTTTTCATAAAAAAATATTCTCTCGATCCAAAGGTGCCCTATTTACTTTCAGTTTCAATAACTTTTCTTCCACTTTCTTCTTCGCTATCACAAAATCGTTTAGCTCCCAGTGATAGCTTAGTACATTGGTTTGCTATACAACTCAGGACATACAATTCAGAGACAGTAAGGCTGTGAATTATATATCTCTGTAGTGTTGAACTTCATTTTTGTGAGAGTGGGAATAATTCAGATACAAATAAAATAAAAATATTTTGGTATGAATTCAGCAAAATCAATAGGAAACTAAAAAGAGGTACATTATATTAATAAAATTTTAGAATAGCAATATTCTAAAATTATATTATGATATATAACATTTTACATTTATTAATATAATATTTTTTATATCAAAATTATAATATATAAAATATTATAAAATTTAATATTTGGCAATAAAATGAATGAGTCCTAACAATGAAATGAAAGGACCCATTGATTCTATTGAAAAATAATTTTAAAATTTGAATTAAACTTCTGTTCCCTATATTTATTCAAACTACTCACTTCCACAACACCAGATGGAAGTTTTTTTCCAACAGTCAGCTATATCCTCTCGCTGAAAGAAATATGCACATTCATTCTGCAGCCATCCTTCTTCACTTTAAATTTGTGGCCCCTTATATATATTGTCTGAACTAGAGTAGGGATGGCATCAACATTTTGCTTACTCAATCCATCGAGAGCCTTAAACGCCTCAATTGTTTCAACAACCACTCTCTGGATGAAAGCAAATTGTATCTATCCTACAACCATCCTTAAATTTATGTCCCCTTATTTGTGTGCCAATTGAGAAAGAATAAGGATACTGTCAGCATTTAGTTTACTTAATTCAAAGCTTTAGACACCTCAATTAGGTCTCCATGCATGTGTCTACTTTCCAAATGCTGCAGTTTACAGAACTAAACTCTTCTTGGTAAGAATACCACTCACTAATCTCATTAGTCTTCTGTGCACCCATTCCAACAGATTCTCATCCTTCCTAAAATGAAGCTTCATAAACGAAGCTTCCTAAAATGATGCTAATACTCAAGGCGTATCCTTACCATTGCCTTATACATCGGGATAATCACCTCCTAGTTTCACCAAGCAAAATTCCTGTATATCTCTGACCAAACATCATGGGCTGCCCAAACAACCTGTCTGCACAATTATCCCCAGGTCGTTTTGGCAGCCCTGATGTTTGGTCAGAGATATACAGGAATTTAGTTGTAGTTGATACATTAGTATCAACTACAACTAAATGTAGTTAATACATTAGTCTGGGATTACTGCTATCCATATGAAGTGCCTTGCATTTGTCAATGTTAAACTTCTAATTGCTACTTCTCAGCCATCTGCCTAATTTTTCCATATCTTGTTGTAGTAGCATACTCTGACTGTTGTTATTAATTACTCTGCCAGCCTTTGTATCATATGCAATCTTGGACATTAAACATAGCCGAGTGGTCAGGAGTGTGAGTACAGCAGCACATGCTCTTTGAGTGGACCAAGGTTTAAGCCCGTGACTGCCAAATATTATTAACATTTGTATTGATTGATTTATTGTAAACTCCACTGACCTGGTAGTCAAGCCAGAGTATAAACAAGAACATTAAGCCTAATATACCTTGATCCGTATCTTCAGTAGATCCTGAAAAAAATGGGCCAAGTACTAAACCCCAGGGGATTCCACTGATAACATTAGTCTCCAAGAAGAGCAATATCTATCGATAATCAATCTTAATGGCACACTACTCCAGTCTGTAAAGCAGTCTTTCATGTGGAACATTATCAAAAGCTGTTCTAAAATCTAAGTATGTGATGTCAAAATTACATTTTTTGCATTGTTTCTTGTTCCTGCATCAGAGCATCCAATTAGACTTGTCAGACAAAACTGTCCTGTAACAAATCTATGGTGTTACTGCTGTATAACTAAATTCCTGTCTAGGTGGTCCTACATTACTTCTTTAACCAACAGGTCTGTAATTATTCAGTTTACCTTTTGTTCCTCCCCTTTATAAATTGGGGTAGACATCTGCACATCTCCAGCCCATAGGGACTTCTACTGAATTCAAAAATACTCTCAATTCTTCTTCAACTTTAATCTCAGTTATCACAATTTTTGAATTCAGCAGAAGTCCCTTGCTTCCTTGCATCATTTGTCAATGCTAATACTAATACTACTGATCATCCCATTGTATAAGGTGATAGTTAGGCCACATCTTGAATACTGCACAGGTTTGGAACCCTCATTTCAGGAAGGACATAGTTCTGTTGGAAAGGGTACAAAGAAAAGTGACACGGTTAGTTGGGGGAACAAAAGGTTATTCTTATCTAGAATTCTGTAAACTGCAGTCTCTGAAAACTAGGCACTCTGCACGGTGGCCTTAGTGTTTAAAGCTTTAAAATGGTGAAATAAATTAATGCTAATGGCATCTTTACCATTTCTCGGTTAAAACATATAAGGGAGCATAAATTTAAAAAGAATGGTTACAGATTAGATTTGCAGAAATTTTTCAGCTAAGGGTAGTTTAATTGTTGGAATAATCCTTCCACCTAATGTTGTGGTGGGGGGGATAATTTTAGTAATTTAAAGAAGGTTTGAACAAATTATTGGAAGGCATCAGAAAATGAATTTCTTTCTTTTTTTTTTCTGGTGCTGTAAAAGCTTTGCTTTTTTGAATCATACTGCCAATCATAATGCTAATACTACAATTACAGTTTAATTATTATCATCCAAGCAACATGATGTCATTCTCTTGAAGTGATATAAACAAAGATTTGTATGTAAGATTTTTGTTTCCTATAAGATATGGACACATATGTGATTAAGTGACTGCTGTAGGTCCAGACATACTGTATCGTAATGCTATATATATTTTTGCTTACTCTGACTGCTGATAAGTGCCAAGAGAAACATAGCAAAATACTTGTTCAACATAACTAAAATTACTGTATATATAAAATCACCATACAAAATATACATCATATACATTTTTACAAAAAAATGTTATAAAATATAAAAATAAATTTTAATATGGAATAGTTAAAAATTATTCCACCTTGAATAGTTAAAATATAAGAATAAAAGTGATAAAAAAAAAACAACCTTAAGCTTTGACAGCATGTTTATGATTTATAAAATCAAACCAGAATCTGCAAGATCATTGGTTACAGAATAAGTAGCTCAACTTTTACATGAAGGTAAACAGTGTTTTATCAACAGAAAAGTAAAATTGCTAGCTTATAAAATAATTTCTCTTCATCTTATGAAGAAATCACTCCAACCTGAATACTGTTAGTGGAAAATTGCTCACATTGTACATTAAATTGCTTGAAACCAATTGCTTATTTTTCTCTGTGCAAAACTGTTTCTATGTAATGTATTAAGCAACTGATACATATTCAACTTAATTGCTTTTACGAAAGTAGATAGCTTTGTATATGAGATTGACAGTATCTACAGAATCTTTATGAAACAGCAGAAATGTAGATATTAATGCCTGAGTTCAAAATTAAGCATGAATATTACTTGAAGAAATGAAGTGCAGAGAGTTTAAATATAATATTGGGAAAAATGGTTATAGTAATTGACACAGTCTTTTCTTCTACTGAATATTTTCCCTTCCTGGTTGTATCAGTATAGAAATACCCCATATAATACAAGGATGATGAGACTCTTTGCATTTATGAAAATCTGGCACGTTTAGATGGTGGAATGTCAATATCTATTGAGTCATTTCCAAGAATTAGCCGTAGTCTTTTAGTTCCTGGTTTCATTGGAGAATTGTTTATATTAAGATTATGATCTTTTGCTTCTTGGGAATGAGAAACACAGGGACTTGAAATACTTATATTAAGAGAATGATCAGAGTGATTCATGCAATCAAAATGTTTGCTGTTATTCAGCTCTTTGTAAGATCGCTTCTTCTTTTTAACAGTGCTAATATTACTATGTTTCCCATCACATTCAACAGGAATAATTTCATAAACCATGCCTTTAGCCTGCAGAGATGAAGCGCAATGCTTTTCTTTTGAAGACAGTCGCTGCAGAGGGGAATTTCTTCTTACACGAATAGTCAACTTTAAACATCCTTGTGAGCATGACCGGGAATCAGCTTTCACCTCTAAACTTGCTACTGTTATGTCATTATGTGTTGATTTAACTTCTGTTCTTACCTCTGGAGTGAGAACAGGGGGCTCAGATGCATATACAGAGTTTCTTCTAGATTTACTCTTATAACTGGTTTCTGACTGTATTTTGGGTGGTTTTGAGCACAAATCACTGCCCTCCTCTTCAGTGTCATCGTCATATACATTTTTAAGTTTTGGTAAAGATTCATTTAAATGTATTTTGGTTCTACATGAATTTTTTTCCTTATGTTTATGATCTAAAAACATATTTTTCTTCTGATTTCTTGTAATGCAAGTATTAGGTTTAGAATATAGAGTATGAGGATGAATATTTTTTCTCTTCGAACACATCATCATTCCATTGCCTTTCCTTGTAGGAATAATTTTTAACTGAGAGTCTGTAGCCAATGGCATATTAGCTTTGCAGTTATTTTGTGTATTCTGTGTATGTCTTCTAGTTATCCAACTATGATAATTTGAACGATCAAAAATAAGTTTGTGAGGCTCATTTAACACTTCTTGTTTAACTTCTTTTAATGCAGGAGGTGATGTGTATGTATTTTGAATTTTTTGTGCATCTGGTGAAAGAATTTTCTCCCTTGGAGGTTTCTTGACATATCTATTACGCAACATCATAAAATCACCTGCGGGCATATTTCTTTTCAGATTTGTAATGGCCTTTAATGTGTGCTTAGCATTAAGATAGAACATCTTCCTACCAGATTTTGACTTTGCAACACTTCTGATCCTATTTGCCCTTATACTGAAACCTTTAGACTCAAAATATTTAGTTTTTCTACATAATTTGGAGCTTACAGAATGATTTGAACATTGTGACAAAGCTTTCTTCCATCTTATAGGAGTAATCTTTTTTGCAGACTGCTTTTTATCAACGAATGCTATATTACATGCATTATTACTTTGTACTGAACAATGGATAGTTTTTAAATGCTTTGGTTCATTTAATCTGTATTTTGGAGAACCTTTTTCTAAACTGCATTCTTCTCTTTTCTGATCATCTTGCTCTTTATGCTGTTTCTTACTGTTAAGGTCACTACCTGTTAATAAGAAAAATCTGAATTAGGCAATATATTTTGTAATTAAAACTTTTAAATTCTCACACACAAAAACATACACAGCCAGGGGAACTAGGGAGTGTTTCCAATCATAGGAGATATGATGTGCACGGTACAGAAATTTCTACCAAAATATATTAATAAAAACTATCAGAAAATTATGAACTAATGAATAATCAAATGAAGAATATCAAAAAATGTCAGAAATTCCATTATTTCTCATAAAAAATACAGTGAACTCTTTCAGCTATGTATATTGAAGCTTATTTATAAGTTGCAATAACCCAATCAAATGGTTTTTTTCACATTGTCAATTTCTGAGCAAGCAGAAAACAATGTTACAAATGTAAAAATTCAAAAAAATTTATCCACTTTTTTTCCCCATTTATTTCAAAATAAATAAATAATTAATTAAATAAAATACATAAATAAAATATAAAAGAAAAATAAATAATTTTCTCCCCAAAAAAACTGCACTCTTTTTTTTCTTAAAAAAAAAAAAAAAAAGAATAAACTTTATTCCCCTATCCAAGTCACTCACATGTATATTAGACTAAATTCTTAGACCACAGTAATACTGAAGAAAATGCATTTTTCAAAGAAAATTAATAATATGTGCCCCACCTTTTGTTTGAATAACAGAACACTTTTGACCTGAACACAAAACATTAATAAACTGGAATTTAGTGCCATTCCTACCTTCATCGTATTCACCATCACATCAATCAAAGCAGTCTGTACTGTTTTCTCCCTAATCTGGTTCTTAATCTCATTAGTTTTTAATGGGATTCAGATCAGCATCTAGGACAGTAATGCATACTTATAAAACCATATTTTACTCAAATAATGCATGTAAACCTAATTTTATGATAGAGGCCCGTTTTGATTTCCCACTGAACTGGTCATCAAAATGGTCAAACGACCCAATGGCAAAACTGCAAAGGTCAGTGAAACGTTGAAGTTAAAGGTAAGCGTTGGGTCCGACAACTTGCACAGGCACAGCACTGTTCAAGAGTTGACTACCCAATACAACATGGGCCAACCTGGAACAATATCTGGCATGACCATGCATCACACAGTTGCACGTATGGGCTATACCAGCAGACGACCCCTATGGCATCCTCTCCTAACCAAGGTTCATCGGTGTAAAAGACTCGCCTGGTGCAAAGAGCATGCAAGTTGGACATTAGAAGAAGGTGTGCTGGTCAGATGAGTCACGTTATTTATTCCGCACCGTGGATGGTCATGTACGGATTTGGCAACAACAACATGAGGCTCTTGATCCATCATGCATGGTATCAAAAGTGCAGGCCAGTGGAGGCAGTTGTACAGTGTGGGGCATGTTTCACTGGCAGGAAATTGAACCCCTGGTGCATGTGGAATAACGTATCACTAGTCTCAGCTATCGTCAACTGCTTGCTGACTGTGTACACCTCGTTATGTTACACTTTTTCCCAAATGGCAATGGTGTCTTCTAAGATGACAGTGTGGCGAGCCATCGGGCACTTGTTGTGCAGGAATGGTTTCAGGAATCTGGTTTTGACTTCCAGCATATCAATTAGCCTCCAAACTCCCCCGATATCAATCCCATAGAGCACTTGTGGGACATTATGGAAAGGAATATCAGGCATATCAGGATACATCAATCACCTCCATACCTGCACTGCTGGCTGCATTACACACAGCTTGGTTGGCCATACCTCCTGAATGTCTCCGACATCTTGTTGAATCAATGCCACGTTGGATAGCTGCTGTACTGAGGGCAAAAGGAGGACTTACGAAGTATTATGTAGGTGGTCATAATTCAGTGATCACTCAGTGTATATAGTAATATTGAGAGTTTTAGTAATATGGCCAACAGTCAAGTTCCGATCTATGAAAACCAGCTTCATACTGTAATATAAAGCTGGAACTTCATATTGCAGTATGAAGTTCCAGTTCCATATTTGGGATAATCTTTATGAACTTCATTGTTGGGATGATTCACTGAGCACTGAAGTAAGTGATGCTCTTGGATCACTAAATAAATATCTGACTATTATACCAGAATACTTATGGACAGTTGGCCACTCTGTAAGAGCACTTCCCACTATTCCAGAGTCCACAACTGGCAAACAATGAATCACACTGTTTCTGGTTCATTTCTTTGGTGAGTTGCAGTTAGTGTTATGTTGGGTTTATAAACTATAGTTCTCCAATGAAAAACAGGTGTTTGCATTCTGTTGATATCTATGTATGGTTCTCTTGACATCTGAAGCTCCAGTTGCTACTGCTGACATCAGAAAGTTCAAACAATCTACCAAAGTATGCAATGTTCAATTATTAACAAGGAAACTGGTGATCTCTTTGAAATGCTATAAATGTTTTACTGCAACTCCTATACTGCTCATATTTGCTTGAGTGTGTACAGAGAAGGGCAACAAGATTGGTGAGGGGAAAAAAGAGGTACCCTTACCTAGAAAGGCTTAAGTTCTACAGATTGCAGCAGCTGGAGAACGGGCACCTGCGAGGTGATCTGATTGAGATGTATAAGGCCTTGAATGGGTTGAGCATGCTGAATTCCAATGAGATTCTTCTGCATGCTCAGATTACAAACCTGAGGGGGCTTAAATTCAAATTGAGGAAAGACAGTTTTAGAATAGATGTGCGGAAATTTGCTTTTAGCCAGAGGGTGGTTAATTGCTGGAACAAACTTCCATCTGTTGTTGTGGAAGTTAACAGCTTAAATAAATTCAAAGAGGAACTGGACAAACTTTTAGAGGGAATGGATGTGTGAAATTGTTTTTTTTTTTTTTTTGGCCAATGCTACATAAGCTCATACGCTTGCTTTCTTGCATCACATGCCTCTATTAATGCTAATTCCTTATTTGTATATGCCTGATATACATAGTTCATTATCTCCTGATGAATGCTGAAATATGTCCAAGTTTGCAGATGATACAAAGGTCGGCAGGGTTGTTAATGACACTAATGACAGTACCCTGCTGCAACAGGATCTAGAAAGGTTGAGCAGATGGCTGAGAGGTGGCAACTGAAGTTTAATATTGACAAATGTAAGGTAATGCATATGGAAAGCAGTAACCCCAGAGTAACATATCAACTGTATGGTACTACACTGACAGTGGTAGAGAATGAAAAGGATCTGGGGGTAATGGTGCAGGCAGATATGAAGTTTTCTGAGCAGTGCAGACGGGCTGCAAGAGTAGTTCATGGTGTCTTGTCAATGACATACAGGGATTTTTCTAGCAGGGATAAGGAGGTGATTATCCCCTTGTATAAGGCAATGGTCAGGCCACATCTTGAGTACTGTATACAGGTCTGGAGACCTCATTTTAAGAAGGATGTACAGCTGTTGGAACGAGTACAGAGAAGGGCAACAAGATTAGTGAATGGAACAAAGGGTTGCTCTTACGAAGAAAGGCTTAAGTTTTTCAAATTACAGTGTCTGGAGATTAGGCACCTGCGAGGTGATCTGATTGAGATGTATAAAGCCTTGAATGGTTCGAGCATTCTCAGTGCTGATGGGATTCTTCCTCTTGTTCAGAATAATCGCCCGAAAGGGCATAAATTCAAATTGAGGAAAGACAGTTGTAGGATAGATAAGCGAAAGTTTGCCTTTAGCCAACAGGTGGTTGATTGCTGGAACAAACTTCCATCTGTCATTATAGAAATTGATAGCTTAAGCAGATTCAAGGCAGAACTAGACAAACACTTTTAGCGAGTGAATGGGTTAAATGAGAAAGGTTTTTTTTTTTTTTTTTTGGCTGATGCTATATAAGCTGGCTTTCTTGCATCATGTGCTCATGGTAATGCTAAATTCAAACTGAGGAAGGTTGGTTACAGAGTAGATGTGAGGAAATCTGTTGTTGGAACAAACTTCCATCAGGTGTTGCAGAGGTGAGCAGTTCAAATAAATTCAAGAATGCCTCATATTAACAACCTGGATCTGTTGGAATGGGTGCAGAAAAGAGCAACAAGACTGGTTAGGATAGAAAAAGGGTGCTCTTACCAGGAAAGGCTTTAAGTTTTGCAAATTTCTGCATCTGTAGACCTAGGTACCTGTGAGATCCAATTGAGGCATTTAAGGCTCTGAATGGATTGGGTAAGCTCAATGCTGATGGATCCTTCTTGCTCAGACTACACACATAAAGGGATATAAATTTAAATTGAAGGGTGGTTGTAGGTTGGAATAAAAAAAAAAAAAGAAAATAACAAAATGGTATTCAAGAGGCACTAGAAGAAAACCTGGAAGACAAAGGCGGAGATGGATAGATGAAATTCATGAGTTTGTGGGTAGTAAATGGATGGCCAGTGCTCAAAACAGAAGGAACTGGAAAGTTGCTGGAGAGACCTTCATCCTGCGGTGGATTGAAAATGGCTGATGATGATGATGTAGGTTGGAATAAACTCCCTTCTGGTGTAGAAGTGGGTTGTTTGAATAAATTCAAGGAAGAACTAGATAAATTGCTAGAGGAGATGGACAGGTGATATGGGAAATGTTGGGATTTGATTTTTTTGGCTGATGCTGTATAAGCTAGCTTTCTTGCTTCATTTGCCATTACTACTACTACTTTTAAGTTAAAGAAAAATAAAGTTTTCGAAATGAACCCTCTGATGGCATGTACTCTAAAATTTAAAAGAGGATTGGAAGCGCTTATAGCCCTTACGAGGAAACCAAAAGGGATTTTCAATGAAAGAATGCAACTTCTTAACAAATTGCATTTGCACCTTCTTTCTCTGCAGACTTACAACTCATTTTCCTGGAAAGCCCTTCAAGAGGACTAACCCATTCGCCAGAGTCACAATCCACCCTCCTTATTATCTTTTCATTATCAGCATTGTAGTTGAGTTAGTTGGCTTTTTTTTTTTTTTTTTTTGCATTCCAAATTTTATTTGGTCTTGTTGTTGTTTGTAGTTTTGTGGTGCAAAAGCAGCTTTGGCTATATTGCGCCTATTTGGTCTTCATGCAAAACATAGTCATTACATATTTATTATAAAAACTAGTTATTACATATGCTACACATTAATTCTTATCAATCATGTCTGCTCACCTTGATTTCTGCAAGAGAGGTTCACTCAACCCTCCCTCCCTTTTTATCCAAAAGGCTTCTTAATATTTGCATTGTTGACATCCATGATGACTTCCAGGAACATATCCCTCATGATGATTTTCAGGAACATATCCCTCATGAAGATTTACTGCATATCAAGTATACGTGTTTACATTTACGGATGATTTTCAACCCAATCAATGAATTGGGAGAAGGAGAATAAACTCACACAAAATGGAAAATGCACAACAAATTAAAATAACGTGTTTGTTTGAATACTATTGGATCATTCTTTGCTGAAAGTTCTTCAATGATTTTCCATTATACACCAAACAGAGCAGTAAAAAATTCAGAACCGAGGTGACAATTTCAAATTTCCCTTCATCACTGCAAAGTCATAGATACCAATAAAATTTAACTGTATGGTTATGCCCAGTATGATATGCATTTTATATATCTTTGATTTATTACATAAATGCAGCCCAAAAGTACTTCATATGGGTAGCAGTAATTTCAGATTAACATACCATTTCTGTGGCATCACAGTTTAGGTAGCAGAGAATGAAAAAGACCTGGAGGTAATTGTGCAGTTAGATATGAAGTTTCAGAGCAGTGCGGCCAGGCTGCCAGAACAGTTCATGGGGCTTGGCCAATGATATTGGTCAATGTTAAGTAATTCCGGCAGAATTACTTAACAAGTACGGGTCACTGTTGAAAAAAAGCCGTGAATTAGAGTTAAATTTTAAAGTGTCTGCAATTCTGCCCAGACACGATAGGAGGGAGTATATGTTGAGAGCCTTGTTGATCAATTCGGCCCTGGAAAGATTGTGCAAGACTCAAGGGGTAGAATTTTTTTCAGCCTGGTCTGTACTTGTTACAGGAGAGACTGCTTCTACAGGGATAGGATACACTTAAATAGAAAGGGTGCAAGAATATTTGCTGATGCTATCGAGGCAGTGTTAGGTGGGTCAGAAAACTGCTACAAGGACTAATAGATTAACAGTAGCCACTGGCAGAGGTTAAAGTGATTCTTGTACTGCTTCTATTGGAATGAGCAACAGCCTGGAAAACAAGATGCAGGGTATTTCAGAGATTTCTGGGAGTCATTGCGGTACACATATGTACCACAATGACATGCGTTGCAGTTATGTTAGGGTAGCTAAGAATAGGAACAGGTGCATGTATACTTGCGTGTACACCAATGCTAGGAGTTTAGTAAATAATTTTGATGCATTTGAGGTATTGCTCAAAACATCAAAGGCAAATATTGTTGGGATATCAGAGATATGGTGTCACACAGATATAAGGAATGCAGAACTGGAATTTGGGGAGTACAATGTGTACAGAAAGGGAGGAGGGATTATGTTATTAGTTAAGAAACACAAAATCCAAGGAAGTGAAGCCAGTCGAGATCGCTGGAAAGTGCAGTGTCAAGTCAGTTTGGTGTGACATAAGCATTGGGAGATCAAAATTGAGAGTAGGAGTGTGCTATAGGCCTAATGACTCTGATGAGTATAATAAGAAACTGTACAGGGAAACAGAGTGGGCCAGTAAATCAGAGAGTCTTATAATGGGGGATTTTAATTTCCCAGATATTGAATGGAATTTGTGGGTTGGTCACTCACAACACTAGCAAGGCTTTTGTGGATTTATTGGATGATTATTTTATACATCAGCATGTTTGAGAGGCAACTAGAGGGAGTAATACTCTTGATCTGATTATCAGTATTGATTCTTCATGCATTAAGAATCTGCAGATAAAGGAACCACTAGGTGGCAGTGATCACAGTGTGCTGAAGTGGGATTTACTCAGAGAGGTAACTACCATAAGGGGTAAAGGGAAGGGTTTTTGCTTTCGTAAAGGCGACTACGATGGTCTGAGACAGTATTTAAATTCTATACAGTGGGACCAACTGATGATGTTACCAACAGCAAATTCAAAATGGGAAGCATTCAAAGAACTTATCTTGGACCAGGAGCGGATTAAGGTCGGTTGAGGCCCCGGGCGCCGAAGAAAATATTGGGCCCCTTAAAAAAAAGAGAGAGATAGGAAAAATAAAAATACATGTTAACCATTTTTTTAAATAAATAAAAAATATTATGTACTATTAATGTTTTATTTCCAATAAAATTTGAATATAATATATGTATAATATAATTAATAATAGCATAATAATAATCATAAAGTTTTGAACTAATAGTTGAACATATTAGTTTAACTATTAGTTGAACTAATATGTTAACTAATTTGTTGGGGTTTTGCGTGGGCCCTTCAGAAGTCGGGGCCCAGGGCGCGCGCCCGGTGCGCCCGCCGTTAAATCCGCCTCTGTCTTGGACGCTACTAGACTTAACATACCAACTAAGAAATATTGTTCAAGGTTTAGGCCTAAATGGATGTCAGATGAACTGAAGAGACATATGGCAGAGAAGAAAAATGCATGGGATACATATAAATTAATGGGTGACATAGAAGCCTATGATACATATAAGCTGGTCTGTAACCAAGTGACAAAGGAGATTAGGCAGGCAAAGGCAGATTACGAGAAATCCTTGGCAAAGGATGCAAAGAAAAACAGAAAAGAGTTCTTTACCTATGTAAACTCTAGAAGGAAAGGGATGAATCAGATTGTTCCACTGGATATTGATGGTTCAACAGTTGAGGATCCTGCTCAGGTGGCTAACAAACTAAACGAGTATTTTGCATCTACATTCACACATGAGGAGTTATTCAGGAAGGCGAATGCCAGAGATGAAGTAAACTCTGGCAGTGAGCTAGATGATTTTGTAATAATTGAGAGGAAAGTGGAGGGGAAATTGTTGAGGATAAACATAAAAAAGGCACCTGGGGTGGATGGGATCTATCCAGTTATATTAAAGGAGGCAGCAAAGGAAGTAAGCAAACACTTAGCCATAATTATGAGAGCTTCTTTAGACTCAGGGTAGGTACCCATAGACTGGAGATGTGCAAATGTGACCCCAATTCACAAAGGAAGATCAAAGGCTGACACAAGTAATTATAGACCTGTGAGTTTAACTTCTGTTCCAGGAAAATTGTTGTTGTTTGGTTTTTAGGAGCATTAGCAACTAAGGCCATATTGCTCCGGGAATATGCGGTGGTCATTCCCTGACCTTTCCGCATCGTCCGTATTTGGTGGTGACGGGCTCGAACCCCGATCTAATCAAGAAGCGTGTGCTATGCACTGCTGCTCCTTCCCACCTGGCTACGGAGGCGCCTTACAGGGAAATTAATGGAGGCACTGGTTAAAGAAGCATTGCAGGATCATCTAGACAAGACTTAGTTATAGCATTAGCATTAGTAGAAGCATTTGATGCAAGAAAGCAAGCTTATGCAGCATCAGCCAAAAAAAATATATAAAATAAATAAATAAATAAATAAAAAATAACCACTTCCACTTCACCCCTCTGTTCGTTCGAAATACCTGTCCAGCTGAGCCTTAAACTTATTTAGGCTATCAATTTCCACGACAAGGGATGGAAGTTTATTCCACCAACCACCCTCTGGCTAAAGGAAAATTTCCTCACATCTATCCTACATCTGTCTTTTCTCAATTTGAATTTATGCCCTCTTATGTGATTATTCTGAGCAAGAGGAAGAATCCCATCAGCATTGAGCATGCTTAAACCATTCAAGGCTTTATACACCTCTATCATATCACCACGCTGGTGCCTAGTCTCCAGACATGTAATTTGCAAAACTTAAGCCTTTCTTCGTAAGAGCACCCCTTTGTTTCATTCACTAATCTTGTTGCCCTTCTCTGTACTCGTTCCAGCATCTCTACATCCTTCTTGAAATGAGGCCTCCAGACCTGTATACAGTAATCTAGGTGTGGTCTGACCATTGCCTTATACAATGGAATAATCACCTCCTTATCCCTGCTAGAAAAATTCCTATATATTATCGACAATACACCATGTGCTACTCTTGCAGCCCGTCTACACTACTCAGAAAACTTCATATCTGCCTGCACAATCACCCCCAGGTCAATTTCATTCTCTACCACTGTCAGTGTAGTACCACAGAGTTGATACGTTGCTCTGGGGTTGCTGTTTCCCATATGTAGTACTTTACATTTGTCAATGTTAAACTTCATTTGCCACCTCGAAGCCCATCTGCTCAACCTTTCCAGATCCTGTTGCAGTAGCATAGTGTCAGTAGTGTCCTTGACAACGCTGCCAACCTTCGTGTCGTCGGCAAACTTGGACATTAAGCTTGATATACCATCATCAATATCATTTATAAATACAGAAAACAATAATGGACCCAATACTGAACCCTGAGGGACTCCACTAATAACATTAGTCCATGATGAGCAGTGTCCATTGATTACCACTCTCTGTCTTCTCCCCCTCAACCACCCCTTTATCCACAGCAGCAATTTGCCTCCAATGCCACACTGTTCCAATTTGTGCAGCAGTCTTCCATGTGCAACAGTATCAAAAGCCTTTCTAAGATCCAAGTATATAATATCAAAGTTATTCCCTGCATCCAGTTCTTTTGTGACTGCATCATAGTATGCAATCAAACTGGTCAGGCAAGACTTCCCCTTAACAAAACGATGCTGTGTCTGAGCTATGACTGAAGTCTTGTCTAGATGATCCTTCAGTGCTTTTTTAACCAGTGCCTCCATTAATTTTCCAGGAACAGAAGTTAAACTAACAGGTCTATAATTATTTGTGTCGCCCTTTGATCCTCCTTTGTGAATTAGGGTAGGGTTACATTTGCACATCTCCAGTCCATGGGTACTTCCTCTGAGTGAAAGGAAGCTCTCATAATTATGGCTAAGGTTTGCTTACTTCCTTTGCTGCTTCCTTTAATATAACTGGATAGATCCCATCCACCCCAGGTGCCTTTCTTGTATTTATCTTCAACAATTTCTCCTCCACTTTACTCTCAGTTATTACAAGATTATCTAGCTTACTACCAGAGTTGAATACACCTCTGGCATTCCCCTCGCTGAATAACTCCTCATGTGTGAATGTCGATGCAAAATATTCATTCAGTTTGTTAGCTACCTGAGCAGGATCATCAACAGTTGACCCATCGATATCAAGTGGACCAATCTGATTCATCCCCTTCCTTCTAGAGTTTACATAAGTAAAGAACTCTTTGCTGTTTTTCTTTGCATCCCTTGCCAAAGATTTCTCGTAATCTGCCTTCGCCTGCCTAACCTCCTTTGTACCTTGGTTACAGATCAACTTGCATCTATCATAGGCTTCTGTGTCACGTGTTAATTTGTATGTATCCCATGCATTTTTCTTCTCTGCCATATGTCTCTTCAGTTCATGTGACATCCATTTAGGCCTAAACCTTGAACAATATTTCTTAGTTGGTATGTAAAGCCTAGTAGCTTCCAAGATAAGTTCTTTGAATGCTTCCCATTTTGAATTTGCTGTTGGGAACATCATCAGTTGGTCCCACTGTATAGAATTTAAATACTGTCTCAGTCCATCGTAGTCGCCTTTACGAAAGCAATAACCCTTCTCTTTACCCCTAATGGTAGTTACCTCTTTGAGTAAATCCCACTTCAGCACACTGTGATCACTGCCACCTAGTGGTTCATTTACCTGCAGATTCTTATTGCATGAAGAATCACTACTGATAATCAAATTAAGAGTATTACTCTCTCTAGTTGCCTCCCGAACATGCTGATGTAGAAAACAATCATCCAATAAATCCACAAAAGCCTTGATAGTGTGTGAGTGACCAGCCCCCAAATTCCAGTCAATATCTGGGAAATTAAAATCCCCCATTATAAGACTCTCTGATTTATTGGCCCACTCTATTTCCCCGTACAGTTTCTTATTATACTCATCAGAGTCATTAGGCCTATAGCACACTCCCACTCTCAATTTTGATCTCCCAATGCTTATGTCAGACCAAACTGACTCGACACTGCACTGTCCAGCAATGTCGACTGGCTTCACTTCCTTGGATTTTATGCATTTCTTAACTAATAGCATAACCACTCCTCCCTTCCTACCCTGTCTATCCTTTCTGTAGACATTGTACTCCACAAATTCCAGTTCTGCATTCCTTATATCTGTGTGACACCACATCTCTGAAATCCCCACAATATCTGCCTTTGATGTTTTGAACAATATCTCAAATTCATAAAATTTATTTACTAAACTCCTAGCATTGGTGTACACGCAAGTATACATGCACCTGTTCTTTTTCTTAGCTACCCTAACACAACCTATGTGTTTATTTGTACCCCAATGATTCCCAGCAGTCTCTGAACTATCCTGTATCTTATTATCCAGGCTGTGGCTCATTCCAATAGAAGCAGTGCAAGAATCACTTTCACTTCTGCCAGTGGCTACTGTTAATCTATTAGTCCTTGTATCCCCCCAATCTAGTTCGGACATAGCATGGTTTTGTTAAGGGAAAGTCTTGCCTGACCAATTTGATTGGATACTATGATGTAGTCACAAAAGAACTGGATGGCGGGAATAACTTTGATATTATATATTTGGATCTTAGAAAGGCTTTTGATGCTGTTGCACTTGGAGGACTGCTGCACAAATTGGAGCAGTGGGGCATTGGAGGCAAATTGTTGCTATGGATAAAGGGATGGTTGAGGGGGAGAAGACAGAGAGTGGTAATCAATAGACACTGCTCATCGTGGACCAATGTTATTCGTGGAGTCCCTCAGAGTTCAGTGTTGGATCCATTGTTGTTTTCTGTATTTATAAATGATATTGATGATGGTATATCAAGCTTAATGTCCAAGTTTGTAGATGATACAAAAGTTGGCACTGTTGTGAAGGACACTACTGACACTATGCTGCTGCAACAGGATCTGGAAAGGTTGAGCAGATGGGCTGAGAAGTGGCAAATGATGTTTAACATTGATAAATGTTGTTGTTGTTTGGTTTTTAGGAGCATTAGCAACTAAGGCCATATTGCTCCGGTGCGGTGGTCATTCCCTGACCTTTCCGCATTCGGTGGTGACGGGCTCGAACCCCGGTCTAATCAAGAAGCGTGTGATACGCACTGCTGCTGCTCCTTCCCACCTGGCTACGGAGGCGCCTTGATAAATGTAAAGTACTACTTATGGGAAAGAGTAACACCAGAGCAACGTATCAACTCTGTGTTACTACACTGACAGTGGTAGAGAATTAAAAGGACCTGGGGGTAATTGTTCAGGCAGATATGAAGTTTTCTGAGCAGTGCAGACGGGCGGCAAAAGTATCTCATGGTGTCTTGTCAATGATATACAGGAATTTTTCTAGCAGGGATAAGGAGATGATTATTCCCTTGTATAAGGCAATGGTCAGGCCACACCTTGAGTACTGTATACAGATCTGGAGGCCTCATTTCAAGAAGGATGTAGAGCTGCTTGAACGAGTACAGAGAAGGGCAACAAGATTAGTGAATGGAACAAGGGGTTGCTCTTATGAAGAAAGGCTTAAGTTTTTCAAATTACAGTGTCTGGAGACTAGGCACCGGCGAAGTGATCTGATAGATGTGTATAAAGCATTGAATGGTTTGAGCATGCTCAATGCTGATGGGATTCATCCTCTTGCTCAGAATAATCACCTGAGAGGGCATAAATTCAAATTGAGGAAAGACAGATGTAGGATACATGTGCAGAAATTTGCCTTTGCCAGCAGGTAGTTGGTTGGTGGAACAGATTTCCATCCCTTGTTGTGGAAGTTGATAGCCTAAATAAATTTTAGGCTCAGCTGGACAGGTATTTCAAAAGAATGGAGGGGTGAAATGGGAGTGGGTTTTTTTTTTTGGCTTATGCTGCATAAGCTTGCTTTCTTGCATCATATGCCTCTACTAATGCTAATGCTAATATACAAAACGTTTGCTAGCAGGGATAAGGAGGTGATTAACTCATTGTATAAAGCAATGGTTAGGCCACATCTTGATTCCTGCATACAGGTTTGGAAGTCTCATTTTAGGAAAGAAATCGATCTGTTGGAATGGATACACAGAGGAGTAATGGAATTAGTCAGGGGGAACAAAAGGGTGCTCTTACCAGGATAGCTTCAGTTCTGCAAACTGTGAGGAAATCTGACTGAAGTATTTAAGCTTGGATTGAGTAAGCTTGATGCCAACGGAATTGTTTCTTTTGCTCGAACTACATGTGAGGGCCATAAATTGAAATCGAGGAAGAATGGGTGCAGGAGAGATATGTGAAAATTTGCCTTCAGCCAGTGAGTAATTGTTGGAACAAACTCCCATCTGGTTTTATAGAGGCATATATGAGGGGTTTCTGAAAAGTAAAGTAACACTTTTTTTTTCTTAATAATGGTGAAAGGGAATGAGATGACCGCGGTGGACAGATAGACCCGTTAATAACGTTCAAAAAGATCAGTGCAGTGTTGCAGTACTGTTGCCTCACAGCAGATTCCAGTTGCAAAATGGAGGCTACCATGCGAATGTGGTCCAAAACAGGTGTTTGTGAAGTTATTCACTTTTTGAAAGCAAAAGGATCTTCACTAAGTGACAGTCACCGTGAACTGGTTGCTGTGTATGGAGAAAAGGTGATGACAAAGAAGCAGGTGTGTTTTTGGTGCAATGAATTTAAAGCAGGCTGTGTTGACATTGAAGATCGACATCGGACAGGCAGGCCTTCATCGAGCAAGGTAGAAAACAACATTTCACGCATTAAGGGCATCTTAATGGCGTGAAATGTTGGTGAGCGAAACTGCTTGAAATTGCACAAATAGTGAACTTGAGTAAGTCGACTGTTCACGATGTCCTTGGCTTTCGAAAAGTGTGCTGCCGCTGGGTGCCCTGACAATTGTCAGAGGAGGAAAAAGCAAAATGCAAAATGTCTGGAGAATCTGTTGCGATACAGCAATGAAAGAGAGGATTTTCTCACTTGCATAGTCACACCAGACGAAACGTGGGTTCATCACTTTACTCCGGAGAGCTGTTGTTGTTGTTATTTGGTTTTTAGGAGCATTACCAACTAAGGCCATATTGCTCCGGGGATATGCGGTGGTCATTCCCCTGGAGAGCAAACAAGACTCAATGACCTGGAAACATCCACAATCTCCTGTGTGCAAAAAAATTCCAAACTGTTCCCAGTGTCTGAAAAGTCATGGCCACAGTATTCTGGGATCGCCAAGGCGTTCTATCGGTACATTTCTTGCCGAAGGGAGGAACAATCAATGCACAGCTTTACTGCAATGTTGGAAAAACTGAAAGCCAACATTCGATGCAAATGATCAGGACTCCTGACAAGCAGTGTGATTTTGTTGCACAGCAACGCAACTCCACACACCACTTGTGAGTGGTTGTGCTGTAATCGTTGAGAAACTCTGTCATATCTCCCTACAGCCCAAACTTGCACCTTCAGACTTCAAATTTGTTCGGCTCTCTGAAAAAACACCTTTCAGGAAAGCATTTCACCATGGATGAGGAAGTTCATCAGGCGATGCGATGTTGGTTAATGCATGTGGGCACGAACTTCTTCAGTACTGGTATTGATAAACTGATCCATTGTTGGGACAAGTGCGTCAATAAAACTGGAGACTTTGTGGAGAAGTATGCATGTTCAATTATTTCTTGGTGTATAATTTCAATTTTGTATTATTAAACATCATCGAGAGAAAAAATGTGTTGCCTTACTTTTCGGAAACCCCTCATAGTTTGAATAAATTCAAAGAACTACACAAACTAATAGAGGGAATGGACATGTGATATGGGAAGGTTTTTTTTTTTTTTTGCTGATACTGTATAAGCTTGCTTTCTTACATTACCTGCCACTATTAATATGGATACTACTGGCAAAATGAGGCAACAAGCTTGCAAGCTTATGTAGCATCAGCCAAAAAAAAAAAAAAAAGTAATAACAACAACAGTAAAAATAGGGAAAAAAAAGAATAATAAATTTTACCATCACTCACTCTTTTATTCACGTATCCATCCAATCCCTCCTTAAATTTAGATAACCATCCAACCTTCAGGAGGTAGGAGTTAATTATTCCAACAAGCAATCACAAATTACTCTTTGACTAAAGCAAAATATTCAGTCATCTGTTTTATAGTTAATCCCCTCTGAATTTAAATTTATATTCCCTTGTGTATGTTATGTAACTTATTGTAAAGATGTGCTTGGCATTTAGATTACTCAACTCCTTTTAAGACCCTAAATAGTTCAATCAGATAACCCTGTAGATCTGTGGTTTTCAAACACTAACACACAGAACTGAAGTCACTCTTGATAAGAATACCCCTTTGTGTCCTCATCTAATCTTATTCTTCTTTATACCCTTCCTTCACTCCTGTGGATAATAGTCAAGATGTAGCCTAACCAAGGCTTTAAATTTGGATGATGCTGTATAAGCTTGCTTCCTTGCATCATTTGCCACCACTACTACTATTAAAAATAATAATCTCTTTTTCTCTGCTGCCAGCCAGCCATATATCATTAACAAGAATGTCATGCGCTTCCCTAGAAGCCAGTCTATACTCTTTCGAGAATAGTACAGTTCTTCCAAGTCCTTTTTCTTATGAACTATCCTGAGTTTATGCTATCCAAGTGGTATATTATACTAGAACTGTTGCTATACAGATGCAATACAATGAATTTTCTGGAATAAAATCTCGCTGCCATTTCTTGCAGGTCCAAATAATTTATCTAGGTCTTATTAAAATAGCATACCATGATTGCTGTTATCAAGTATATTGTATCAACTCCATTAATAAATATCAATGGAATCCCCATTCATAACACACTCTCTCTCTCTCTCTCTCTCTCTCTCTCTTGAAAAGTAATCTGCCATAAAGCTGTATTGCTTCATTTTGTACAAAAATTGTTCATGTGCAACTGTATTAAAATGTTGCTGAAATCTAAATAAATGTATATAAGTTCATGCATCCTAAGCCATTTGTGATGTGAAACAAGGATCGAGTAATGATAACAGTTACCATAATCAAAAATATCCTCAACCAAGGCTACTTAAACCTGTCAACCCACAAAGCTTTTGGAACTGAAGTAATCAGCCAGTCCTAGAATAGCCACTAATAGAAACGTTAATTTCAATGAAAAAGAAAGGTGTCATCTTCTCAAAATATCTACATCTCAAAACATCAACCAACAGCAAATTCTAAATGAGAAGAATACATGCAAACAGATGTAGAAGTTACTATGCTTATTATACAACTAATTGATACTGTTTGAGGCTTAAAACTAAATGGATGTCAGATGAAGTGATGAGGCTCTCATGACAGAGAAGAAAAATACATGGGTATACATATAAATTATACCATAATTTAGGTAATATAGAAGCCTACAGTAGATATAAATTGATTTGCAAGCAAGTCACAGAGGTGGTTAGGCAAGATAAGGCAGATTAGAGAAGGTTATGGCAAAGAATGCAAACAAAAGAAGCAAAGACTTCTTTAATTATGTAAACACAGGAAGGAAGGGGATGAATCACATTGGTCAACTAGATATGAATGGTATAACTGCTGATGATCCTGCTCGGGTTGCTGGCAAACTGAATAGATATTTTGCATCTATGTTCAGACACAAGGAATTCTTTAGAGATGGGGATGCCAGAAGTGCATAAAATTTTAATATGAAACTAAATGATTGTGATGAGTGAGATGAAAGTGGAAGAAAAATTGAAGCTAAACATAAGAAAGGCACCAGGAGGGCACAGGATCTATCCAATTATATTAAGGTGGTAAGCAAAGACAGCCATAATTATGGGAGCATCTTGTGATCCCTGTGGACTAGAGAACTGTAAATGTATCCCCAATTCACAAAGGGGGATCAAATTATGAAGTGAGTAGTTAAAAAAATTTGACTGCTGTTCCAGGGAATTCACTGGGAGTCGAGTAATGACTCGACTCCCAGTGGATGAATTTTCATGAAATTTTACATTTGACCTTTTAGAAAGGAATGTCAGGCCATCCCAAATTTCATTAAAATTTGGAACTAAATCTGACAATTATTATTTCTTTTTTTCATACATATCACATAGGCTATCCATATATCCTATATTGAAGCTGAAGCACTTAAGGATATTATGTTTGTTGCATGCACTGGTTAGAGGAATGAATAGGCAATGTGGTGGATGCGTGAACAAATATTTTCTGTTTGCGCATAAATCATTGTTTTTTTGTTACAAATCACAAATTATTATTATTTCCTAATGTACTTGAAATGTAACATACATTAACTGATTTTTTTTTTTTTTTTAATTCACTTGTAAGCTTGCTTTCTTGCCGCTACTAATACTAGTAATGAAAAGTTCTGTTCACCATTCACTGGTTAAAGAAGTAATACGGGACCATTTAGACAGGGATGCAGTTATGCTGCAGTCACAGCATGGATTTGTTAAGGAGCGACCTTATTTGACCAATCTGATTGGATGCTATAATGAAAAACACATTCGGATGCAACAGACAAAAGCTCTTTCAGAAAAGCACATGATGCTGTTGAACATAGCAGCCTGCTGTACAAACTGGAGTAGCATGATATTAAAGGCAAGTTACTACTATGGATAAAGGGATTGTTGAGTGGGGAAGACAGATAGTGGTTATCAGTGGATACTGCTCTATATGGAATAATATTATTAGTGGAGTCCCCCATTGTTCAGTGCTGGGCCCATTGTTGTTTCTATAGTTATTAATTATATCAGTGTATATCAATGCTTAATGTCAAAGTGTTTAGATGACACAAGGTTGGCAGGGTGATTAATAACAGTAATCAGGGTATGCTACTGCACTGCAACAAGATCTATAAAAATTAGGCTGGTGGGCTGAGAAATGGCAATTACAGTTCAACACTGACAAATGTACGTGGGTAGCAGTAATCTCTAACTACCATACCAACTTGTAGTACCACACAGAGGGTTGTGGAGAATGGAAAAGACCTGGAGTAATTGTACAGTCAGTCATGAAGTTCTCTGAGCAGTGCAGAGGGCTACTAGGGCAGCTTATGAGGTTTTGTCAGGAATTTTGCCATCAGGGATAAAATGGTGATTATCCAGTTGTGTAAAATAACACTGATGGTGAGTATGGGCTTAGCATACCCAGGGTCCTGAGCAGAATATCATCATTCTTCTCTTTCTTGGTGATTCCCTTCTATTTCTGACTCTTGTTCTCTCTCTCTCACTCTCTCTCAGTGTAATTCAGAAATTTTTTTTGAATTACCAGCATAACTTGCACCAGCATAACCTGAGGCTTCCTTGCACCTTATGGCTAATAATAATAACAAAAAATGATTCTGGCTTGAAAATAGTCAATTCTTCTTAATTTCAGCATGAGAAAAACGAATATAACATTTAAAACCCTTAGTTAACTCTCGTTATTTGTTAGTTATTTTGGTTTTTAGGAGCATTAGCAACTAAGGACATATTGCTCTGGGATATGCGGTGGTCATTCCCTGACTTTTCCGCATCCTCCGTATTTGGTGGTGATGGGCTCGAACCCTGGTCTAATCAAGAAGCATGTGCTATGCACTGCTACTCCTTCCCACCTGGCTATGGAGGCGCAGTTAGCTCTCGGTTCCACAATATAGCCCCTCTTATGATTTAGGGGAATACTGGTGAATACTAGGGAATTTTGGAGTTTAGAGAATAGATAGGTTGGTAACACTAAAACAGGACTCATAACAAGTGATGTTATGAGTGATGTTCATTTCTTTTTTTTTTTTTTTTTTTTTTAGGTTTATGGACAAAAATTATGTAAAAAGCCAGGATGCCACGTAAATGTGTTAAGAGTGTTGACAATTTTCGTTATGTGTCTGGTGATGTGACATTTTCCACCCAGAAACACCAACTGACTCCACTTATGAAGACAGCCTACTACCATTATTTTGGCTGTAAGGTAGGGGATAAAGACAAACCCTGGGCACCTCATATTTGCTGCAACACGTGCTGTAAATCTCCATGGATGGTTGAATAACAGAGGACATTCAATGCCTTTTGCCATCCCAATGATTTGGAGGGAACCTTCAAATCATGTAAATGACTGCTATTTCTGCATGGTGCCTCCTCTTCAGCATGGCATGTTAAAAAAAAGGAATTGGACTGTGGAATACTCCAATATCCCATCAGCTATCCAACCAGTGGCACACGGGGATGGTCTGCCTATACCTCACCCTCCAGAAGAGTACACTTTTGAGTCTGATGAAGATGGGGACAGTGTGAGGAATGATGGTCAACCTGGGCCTTCAACATCACAGGATCCTAATTTTGTGCCAGAACCTGAGTCGCTGTGTGAGTCACACAGAATCACTCAAATCATTCGTTTTTCTCAACCCAAAATTAGTAAAGTTTGCCTATTTTAAGAAAGGAAACAAATTCAAAGAATTTTTTTGTTGAACAGTGTAATGGTCAGGTCACATTTTGAGTTCTGTATACAGGTCTTCTGGAAGCCTCACTTTGGGAAGGTGACTGAATGGACCTAACAAGCTGGACAATAATGAATCTGGTGAGTATGGGCTTGGCACACCCAGGGTCCTGAGCTGGATATCATCATTCTTCCCTTTCTTGGTGATTCCTTTCTACTTCTCTCTCTCTCAGGGTAATAGGGAATTTTTTTTTGGCCGGTGCTTCCTTGCACCATATGGCTAATAATAATAATAATAAGCTGGACAATAATGAATCTAATAAGCTGGACAATAATGGACCTAATGACGATGGCATCCTTCCTCTTGCTCAGAAAACACACATATTGAGGCATAAAATTTAAATTGAGAAAGGAATGGTTGCAGAAAGATATGCTGAAATTTGCCTTCTGCCAGCGAGTAGTTGACTAAATTCAAGGAAGAACTATACAACCCCAGGGGCTCACATCTGGTGAGTATGGGCTTAGCATACCCAGGATTCTGAGCAGGATATCATCATTCTTCTCTTTCTTGGTGATTCCCTTCTATTTCTGACTCTTGTTCTCTCTCTCTCTCTCAGAGTAATTCAGAAATTTTTTTTGAATTACCAGCATAACCTGAGGCTTCCTTGCACCGTATGGCTAATAATAATAATAATAATTATTATTATTATTATTATTAATTATTATTATTATTATTATTATTATTATTAGAGGCAATGGGCAGGTTATGTGGGAAATTATTTTAGGTGTGTTAGCATATGTGCATAATGAATTTTTATCTTTACCATGTCCACCCATAATAACTCTATTTCAATTGGATGGATTTTCATGAAATTTTATATTTGGCCCTTTTAAAAAATTTTCAAGTCAATCCAAATTTCATCAAAATTGAACCAAAAGAAGTCTGGAAATTGTTATTATTATTTTTTTTATATCCTCATGTAATAACCTGAATCCTAGTAGATAGATTTTCAGGAATTTTATATTTGGGCCTTTTAGAAAGATTTGTAGAGTATTCCAAGCTTCATTAAAATGCCACCAACAGATATCCAACAACTATTATTTCTTTGTTTATCTGTGCACACGTAATAACTCAACTCCCAAATATAAAATTTTCATGAAATTTTATATTTGGGTCTTTTAGAAAGACATAGAGATCAATCCCAAATGTCATTAAAACTGGACCATAATAAATCTGGAAATTATTATACAGGGTGTCTCAAAAATATTGGTACAAACATTTAGGGGAGGTAGGTAACACCTAAAGGAATGTGAATCGCATAGGAACCCATAACCGGAAACGTCACGGGAAAGTAGTAGCAGAGGCACAAGACAGTAATTAGTGGCAAACATTTATTTGACATAATATTAACAATGGAGTATGAGATGGATGCATTTCATGATGTTACAACAGATGCTCGAAGATTCCACCATGAGACGCGATGCATGCGTGACACCGATGCAGCACGGATTGGCAGACACGGTCAAACACACCTGGAGTTTCTTTGACAGTAGCAGCAGCGCAGATGAGTTTCGCCACGAGATCCATTTCCGTCTACACAGGCGATTCATACATGATAGATTTGAGGGCCCCCCACAGAAAGAAATCAAGGCTCGATAAATCAGGTGAGCATGGGGGGCCAGGCAACGGGTCCACCACGACCAATCCATCGATGCACAAAACGCCTGTTCAAATGGTCACAAACACACCTTCCATAATGGGCAGGCACCCTGTCATGTTGAAACCAAATGTTGCGTCTCACATTTGCTGGAACATCATCAAGTAACCCTGGTAGAACTTGTCAAGAAAGATCCGATATTTAGTGGGATGGCAACAGGTATGGGCCGACTAAGCAGACACTGACCATACCTGCCCACACATTTATTGCGAAGCGATGTCGTGCCACATGGGGGCGCACACCATGTGGGCCCTCTGCTAATCTATACACTAGGTGCATGTCTGCCAGCTCACAGTTTGTATATCGATGGATGCTCTTCGTGTGGTGACTACTGCTTGAATGAGTAAACCAGAAATTTTCCCTCTCACGAACTGATGAACAGCGCCGTGTACCGACTTACGGTGACGTTTCCAGTTATGGGTTCCTATGCGATTCACATTCCTTTAGATGTTAGCTACCCCCCTTAACGTTTGTACCAATATTTTTGAGACACCCTGTATACATACCACATAGGCTATCCATATACCTTATTTTGTGGCTGAAGCACTGAATATTGTTTTTTGCCATGCATTGGTTTAGAGGAATAATCATCAATACATAAGTTTGAAGAAAAATAGGATGCCAGCAGGCCAGCTTTATCTTTGGTTGAAGTGGCAATAGAACTATCTGGTTTTGATAGAGATGGAAACAGAGATGGGCAAAAGTGCGGCTAATAGCTATGGCAAGAGACCAGAATGCTCGGCTGCCATTTGGACAAGAAGCAAGTTTTCTAAGCCTGTTCAAAAACTAGTTTGGACCAATTAATAACTGCTTTAAAATTGTTGCAAGCTTTGGTGTAGGCAGAAAATGAACCTGGAGATATGGAAACAAGCCAATTATGATATGCAACATTTTTGTCTTGAACGGCCTTAGAACATTTATTGGAAACCCAAAGTTTAGATAAAGGGAGAGAATTTAAAGTGGAGTGTGGAATAAAGGATTACATCCCTACAAGTATAATTTCACTGATACGATCTGAGCAAACATTGACATCAGAAGATACGAAACAGTAATCCAACCAAGGAAAAAAAGAAGAGAAATATCGAAGATCATCACATTTTGCATTCTTGTAATGCCAAATACCATGAGATTGAGAATGGCCATGAGAGAAAGGCTCAACTAAAGAATAGACCATCACTAAGTCATAGTCTGAGTTGCCTAGAGGACCACTCAACTTGACCGTGTACTTAGAAGGGTTGTTTGTGAGAAAAAGAGCAAGCATGCTGGCTACATGGTTAGAATGTCTGGTATTCTGGTAGGTAAATTTACAATCTGTGCGAGATCATTGGTAATTTCAAAAGCCTCAGCAGCTTGACCAGCTGGGTCTATGTGACTAGAAAATGGAGGCCAGCTGGAGCTGTGAACATTAAAATCATCAAGGGAAATTACCTCACTGTTAGGAAAGTTGGACTGGAGAACGTAAAGTTTCACAGTTTCGGAAGTGAAAGAGTTCCGAGTGATTAGTGGAGTTGGGAGAACAATATAGGCAACAGATGAATTTGACAGAATGTAGAAGGGAGATTTTCAGGCAAGCCAAAGAAGATTCCAATTTATTGTCTCTGACATGGAATATCACAACGGACATATGCATGAGTACCACCTTTGAAACAAAAGGAATCATACAGTGAATAACTCAGACTGAGATGAGCAGTAGTTGAATCAACCAATAACTAGGATTCTCTCATAAAAAGTACATGGAGTTTGGCAGACTGTAAGTGGAAATGGACGTCATTGAGATTAGAACTGAGACCATGCATATATGTGTGAAATGAAAGAGGAAGTGTTTGGGAGGTTTAGATCTTTTCACAGATGTTTGTTTTATTAGTTTGACAATTCATGGTATATACAGAAGTAAGAAAAGGTGGCAAGGATATACTGTATGAAGTAATGAAATTTATGGATATGGTGT
This sequence comes from Mastigoproctus giganteus, assembly GCF_048544385.1. NCBI lineage: Eukaryota > Metazoa > Arthropoda > Arachnida > Uropygi > Thelyphonidae > Mastigoproctus > Mastigoproctus giganteus. The sequence continues at coordinate 145,997,157 of NC_143586.1, read as the reverse complement.
ACACATGGTAAGAATATACCCAGCTCCGTGGCATGATGTGGGCTCGACAATACTCCCAGCATTCACACTACTCAGACTCCCTCTAGTCACTATCTGGCAGAGTAGAGGTAGCAATATTATACACTAGCTGATCTGGAAGCCTCCTAGAGAGTTACCCAATAGGTTCGGTCCGGTGTACTAACTAGCGGCCGGCCTGCGAACACTGTTTTAGAGCTGCACCCTTGAAATGTAAGGAATATTGGATCTCGGCATGATGTCCATCATAACCTCAAAAGATATCAATCATACTGCATGATGGGGGAGGTCGGCTGGAGCTTCGTTCTGGAGACTAAATGCGGGTTCCACCACTTCAAGCCTCCAATAAAGTGGTGGCAATACCATATTGCTCTGGATGATGAATCATGTACCACCTAGTATTGCCTGGTAACACAGAGGGGTGTCATTCCTCCCTGTGGTGTAGGTATTACATCTCAACCCCTGCTTACATTGATTCATACTTGGGTGGTCACTTCCAGTGTGCTAAGTACCATATATCAGTGCCTCCGTAGCCAGATGGGCAGGAGCAGCGGTGCGTAGCACACGCTTCTTGATCAGACCGGGGTTCGAGCCCATGACCACCAAATACGGAGGATGCGGAAAGGTCAGGAAATGACCACTGCATATCCCCGGAGCAATATGGCCTTAGTTGCTAATGCTCCTAAAAACCAAATAACAACAGGTGCCATATTTCAGGACTTGCGCTTGCAGGTTATACCCAGGGTTACCAACAGTCCCACCATTGCGAAGGTGCAAGCAGAGAATTTGGCTGTCGCAGACCAAACAGACTTTGCCAAAATGTGGTCCACTTGATTTGAGTGTCACCCAAATATCAGTCTCATCAGCATTTTTGACTCCCAGGTAGCAAGCTTGGCATACCTGAGAGAATATCTGTAACAGCCTCAAGGGCTAACCAAGAACTTCAAAGGATCTTGCTGAAAGAGTTACAACCTGCTACACAGGTAGCAGGTTGGGTTTCCTAGTAGTAACAGAAAAAACTACTTGTTCCACAACCTGTTAATTTGTAAATTGTAAATGAATTCAGAAAATTCCCTTACCTTGCCCTAAAACTGACAAAACAGGTAATACTTGGATAGATTCAGAAGCTAGAACACAAATAAGAACTACTGTTTCAGCAATTAATAAAATAAATGAAATGCATTAGTTTTTCCTGTTATGATTGGTGTAGACTAAACAATATCTATGCTTTACCACTCATACTTAAATATCAACAATTGGCAACAACTTCGGATGGCATCAATGTTTTATTTTCCAGTTATACAGACAAAGGAGGAAGATATGTCAAGGGTTTTTTTTAAATTACTAACAACTTCATACAACTTGTTCATTTATCTTTTACAATACTGAACAATTCCAACCACAAACCTAATCCCTTGATAATTTCTATGAAACATTCCCCTCCCACCTCAACTTTAAAGGATATAACATCGGTTGTCCTCTAGATAACTCAGGTCACAACATCATGTTGGTTTCTTCTCTAATGGAGCCTCTGTCCCATGGCTTTCTCAGGCTCATGTAGTTTAGCATTACAAGAATGCAAAAGGAGAAAATCTGTACAGTTTCTTTTCTTCAGATGGACTACTGTTTTAAATCTTCTGATTTTAATATTCTCACAGACTGTGTCAGTTAAATTATTCATGTAGGGATGAAATTCAATACTGTAAGACATGATTTTCCAATAAATGAATTAAGGTTAGGTTATGTAATAGTGGCAATACCATTATTTCCTAAATAAATCTGAGAACAAAATACCTTCAACATTGAGAGAATATGGAAAATAAACATATATCGTTCTGCTTTTCTGGGGACAAAATTAAAAAATAATTATCATTAAACAAATATTTTTAATTAATTCTTTAATTAAAAAAGAAGTCATTTGCTACCATGCTTATCTAACCTTAAGTTAAGATAACCATGGTAGCACAAATACCACAAAACTATTTCCCTCTGAACTAAAAACATTATTAGGTTTCTCCTTTGTTCTTACTTTTACTTTTCTTCTAAACAGCTGACTCTACACAAATTACAAATCCATCCTATCACAATATTGTACTATCACATTATACAAAAGAAGGAAGGCAGTCATGCTAATTAATAATTCCTCACTTAAAAACTCATTTCACCCTAGGTTTACCAGTTGACCCTGTCAAAAAACTGGACTGCACATATCCATAGCTTCCAGTTTCACACATTTGTGTCAATTTAGAGTAGTTACAGCAGGACTGAGGGATGGTTCCCCTAAAAATAACAGACACCCACAAGATTTTCATTATGAGGAGGTGAAACTTTATTCAAAATAATAACCTAAAATTTATAAATTAAATTTGATCGCACAGCTTTTTTTTAAAAGTAAAACACCATTCATATGCAAAAAAAATGAGGTATATTAAAAAAAAACCAAAAAAAACCTAAACTTCTTACAGAAACGGTTGTGTTCACCTGTCCATAAAAATTCAAATTTAATTGAAACAGTTGAAACTATTATTCTGGCTATACAAAAATAATAAAGGTTGCAAAATATATTTCTACTTAAGCAACAACAATGGTTGCAAAGTTTAAGGTTACAAAATTTACACAAGTTTTATACAAATTGGTTTCTGCTGCATGCCTTTTCTACTACAGTATTTCCTTGTTCGCTGTTCTTTTGAAATAGTATCTGTAACTTCACCTATTTTCCAAATCAGTTAGAACGCACCTCATCAATTAATAGTTGAACTTCAAACTAACCAGAATTCACCTATTCCTCATTCATCCCTTCTTTTTCTGTTATTTGAAATTACTCTTCAAATGCATTTCCTGAAAATTAAAATCTACAAAAATTCAGTCCCAAAATCGGTTAGTATCTTGGATCACCATAAAATTGTTATTAATTGCATTATGCAAAAATGTACCTGTTATAAAAATAAACACGATAATAAAAAAGTGGTATTGTGCTTAATTATTGTCACAATGAATATGCATCTGAGTTTTCCATTTGAAATAAGTCATATCTTTAAAGTGCTTAGTCACTGTTCTCATCAAGAATCCTGCTTTAACTTTTCAATCTGATTATTTTAATCCCCTTCTTAAGTACCTTACAAAGTTATTAACATATAGCAACTTATTAAATTTTATATTTATTTCAGAGTATCTGTTCTTATAAACAAAGTACAATTATGATGATTATCAGCATTAGCATTAGTTCATGTATAAAATGCAAGAAAGCAAGCTTATGCAGCATCAGCCAAAAAAAAATCCTCCCATTTCACCCCCACCATTCACTCTAAATGCCTGTCTCGATAAGCCTTAAATTTATTTAAGCTATCAACTTCCACAACAAGAGATGGAAGTCTGTTTCAGCAATCAACTACCCACTGGCTACAGGTCAAATTTCCACACATCTATTCTACAACTGTCTTTCCTCAATGCCCACTCAGGTTCGTAATCTGAGCAAGAGGAAGAATCCCATTAGCATAGAGCTTGCTCAAATTGTTCAAGGTCTTATACACCTCAATCAGATCACCTCGCAGGTGCCTAGTCTCCAGGCACTGCAATTTTCTTCGTAAAAACCCCTTTATTCCCTTCACCAATCTCTGTACATGCTCAAGCAACTCTACATCCTTCAAATAAGGCCTCCAGACCTGTACACAGTACTCAAGGTTTGGCCTGACCATTGCCTTTTTCAATGGGATAATCACCTCCTTGTCCCTGTTAGCAAAATTTCTATATACCATTGACAAGACTGGAGATGTGCAAATGTGACCCCAATTCACAAAGGAGGATCAAAAGGCGACACAAGTAATTATAGACCTGTTAGTTTAACTTCTGTTCCTGGAAAATTAATGGAGGCACTTGTTAAAGAAGCACTGCAGGATCATCTAGACAAGACTTCAGTTATAGCTCAGACACAGCATGGTTTTGTTAAGGGGAAGTTTTGCCTGACCAATTTGATTGGATACTATGATGCAGTCACAAAAGAACTGGATGCAGGGAATAACTTTGATATTATATACTTGGATCTTAGAAAGGCTTTTGATACTGTTGCACATGGAAGACTGCTGCACAAATTGGAGCAGTGTGGCATTGGAGGCAAATTGCTGCTATGGATAAAGGGATGGTTGAGGGGGAGAAGACAGAGAGTGGTAATCAATGGACACTGCTCATCGTGGACTAATGTTATTAGTGGAGTCCCTCAGGGTTCAGTATTGGATCCATTATTGTTTTCTGAATTTATAAATGATATTGATGATGGTATATCATGCTTAATGTCCAAGTTTGCAAACGATACGAAGGTTGGCAGGGTTGTCAAGGACACTACTGACACTATGCTACTGCAACAGGATCTGGAAAGGTTGAGCAGATGGGCTGAGAGGTGGCAAATGAAGTTTAACATTGATAAATGTAAAATACTACATATGGGAAACAGCAACCTCAGAGCAACGTATCAACTCTGTGGTACTACACTGACAGTGGTAGAGAATGAAAGGGACCTGGGGGTAGTTGTGCAGGCAGATATGAAGTTTTCTGAGCAGTGCAGACAGGCTGCAAGAGTAGCTCATGGTGTATTGTCAATGATATATAGGAATTTTTCTAGCAGGGATAAGGAGGTGATTATTCCCTTGTATAAGGCAATGGTCAGGCCACACCTAGAGTACTGTATACAGGTCTGGAGGCCTCATTTCAAGAAGGATGTAGGGATGCTGGAACGAGTACAGAGAAGGGCAACAAGATTGGTGAATAGAAAAAAGGGGTGCTCTTACGAAGAAAGGCTTAAGTTTTGCAAATTACAGTGTCTGGAGACTAGGCACCAGCGTGGTGATCTGATTGAGGTGTATAAAGTCTTGAATGGTTTGAGCATGCTCAATGCTGATGGGATTCTTTCTCTTGCTCAGAGTAATCACCTGAGAGGGCATAAATTCAAGTTGAGGAAAGACAGATGTAGGATAGACGTGAGGAAATTTGCCTTTAGCCAGAGGGTGGTTGGTTGGTGGAACAGACTTCCATCCCTTGTCGTGGAAGTTGATAGCCTAAATAAGTTTAAGGCTCAGCTGGACAGGTATTTCGAACGAACAGAGGGGTGAAGTGGAAGTGGTTATTTTTTTTTTTATTAATTTTAATTTTATTTTATTTATTTTATTTTTTTTTTGGCTGATGCTGCATAAGCTTGCTTTCTTGCATCAAATGCCTCTACTAATGCCAATGTTAAAGACTCCATGACCTGCTCTGGCAGCCTGTCTGCACTGCTCAGGGAAATTCATATCTGACTGCACAATTACCCCCAGGTCTTTTTCATTCTCCATTTCCCTGAGTGTAGTACCACACAGTCAGTACGTTTCTCTTGGGTTACTGGTACCCATATGCAGTACTTTGTCAATGTTAAATTTCAGTTACCACTTCTCAGCCCATTTGTCCAACTTATCTAGATCCTGTTGCAGTAGCATACTGTTGTTAACAACCCTACCAAACTTTGTATCATCTGCAAAACTTGGACATTAAGCCTGATATACTTTCATCAATATCACTGATGAATACACAAAACAACACCGAACCCTGAGGAACTCCGCTAATTATGATTGATATGAATGGCTCTTGAGTTCTGTAAGAAAGGTGTGCCTAAATTCCTTTTCCCACAGATGTTTAATCTTAAAATTCATAGCAATTTCTAAAAATGTATTATAGCATGGATGATGAGGGCCTACTATTATTTGGACACCAGCAAAATGCCCATTCAAGAAAATATGCTGTATCATAAGATTGAAAAACTAGCATAACTGACAGATTAAACATTTTTTCTTGCAAGCAATCAACTGTACCTCTATTATTACATAAAAAAAAATAATAGAAATAACTTCTGTACACACATTTTTATTTATTTTACCTATATTTTCACATGTTTACATTTTTTCTTAATTTTGTCTTACTTTTTTTTAAATTCTGTTTTGTGGGGCATATTGAATGCAACATGGATCTTCAAAACACATTTTGCAAAACTATGCTCTAAACATAAAAGGCATTTGATTGTGCCTGACTCAAAGACATTGAATTCAGACTTCGATCTTACAACCTATCCTATCTGCTTGCAACTGGTTGGCTAGTTTACTTTGTAATCACCCATCCCGTGTGATGGTAAATGACTTCTCAACAAATGGAGTACCTTGAGGCAGGTACTCAGCAATGACCTAACACTACTGCAACCCACCTGGCGTGTGCTAGGGCAGTGCAGTGGTAGGGGACAGTTCCAAATAACAGACTTGTTACTTTTTTGATCTGTACCAACATAGAGTAACTATATCAAAGAGGCCATGGGTACTGCCAAATGATGAAACAAAGAAAAGTTTATAAAGCACAGCAAAAAAAAAAAAAATTACCCACTTCATTTGCCAATATCCTTCTTATTATTTGTCCAAATCTCTTAAATTTAGGCAAACTACCCACTTCCACAATTCTAAGTGGAAGTTTATTCCAACAATCAATTATTCTCTAGCTAGACTGATCACATTTTCAGGCATAGAAACTGGATCAAAATAAATTCTAAGGATGAAAAAAAATCAAAATAATATGCATCCTGAAGGAGAAAAATCAGGGCATTGGGTTGAAGCTATAAAAAGCCAACTAACTAATGTGATTCTATATCCCTGGCTTTTCTAGGATACCCTAATACTAGAAATGCTAATATTATTTCATAATACAGTGCACAAAATACATATTTTGTGCACTGTATTATGATATTTCCTGTTTGCATGTCTTTAAAGTAAAGACATGCAAACAGGAAACTGACCTGAACATAACACTTATTTTTTGACATAACTCCCAAAAACACTAGTCCCATCACTTTCATCAAATTTTTGAAACCTACTGCTTAAAAGACATTAGCTACTTCCAGAGCTAGTAATGTACATAATTTTTTTTTCAACTTCTGCATCATCAAAAAAATGTTTGCTACTATTTAAGTAGGCCAAACAAATGGAAATCACTTGGTGCAAGGTCAAGGCTGTAGAATGATGGCTGACAAGTTCCCAGCAGAAATATTTTATGCTCTCTTGCAATAAGGGACTGGAACAAAAAATTGGCCCTGCTTTTTAAAGTAAACTGACTTAGCTATTTACTTTAAATAATTTAAAAAAAAATTAAATTTAATTTTAATTCTGTGTAATAATAACTGAAAATAAATAAACAAGTAAATGAGAAATCGTGTACTGTTAATCCATAACCCAAAATTACTTGAAAGGAATCATAAAACCTAAAAACAGACTGCTGGAAGCATAGCTGGAGGAGTATCACAGAAAAATGAAAGCACAGTTAAGTTTATAGAAAATGTACTGTTTCATAAGTCTTCAATAACTTCATCAGTAATGAAAATTAAAAGTTAGCCAAACCAAAAAGTTACATATGAATATCTACAAACTAAATAATCCACACACAACTAATTAATAGGCCTGGAGTCAGTTTTTTTGCAAATAGCACTGTGACCTTTCACAAAGTGTGCAACATGATGAGCATTCATGTTATTGTCAGGCTTTTGCAAATGCAGAACACCTTTACTACCCTAGAAAGCACCCAGTTCCCTTTCCTGCTTACAGCACAGCCTTAAAAATCGTTGTCAGGGTGAACCCAGGATGCTTGCATTGCCCTGATACATGTCGAACATGATAAACTCATGGCACAACACTACAGGATTCCATTTTTGAGGATGCATATTCAGTTGTATTTTTCACTAGATCATGTTTTGTCTATAACATTTTTTATTTTATAATAAAGTTAAAAAAAACATCAGAAGTAAATTTGAAATTAGTTGCTACTTTCAGAATTGCTTCTAGAATAGAGATTCCCATTTAGTTTCACAATTCAGCCTCATTTATGTTAAAAAAAAATATCATTAATATGGTGTGAAGAAAAGAAGAAAAAAAAAAAAAAAAAAGGCGGCATAGTGGCATGTTTTGAAACTTTTGGTATTTCTCTACTTGAACACCATTTGTAAAGAATAGTCCATTTTTCTACTAAGAAAAATAAGTATGAAAAATATAAGAAAAAGTGGCACGGCTTCATTTTAATTCGTCATTAGATGGTTGTTCAGTGAAAAATGAAATGAATGATTGTAAAGAATCAAAATCAATCAGAATTTAATAACAAATAATTACTATTAGATGAAACATATTTTACATGAGCATTGTATGACACAATTGCTATGTCACTGTTTGTACAAGAACAAACAGCAGTTTGTATTGACACTTTATCATGGTTCTTCCAATTTGAAAATGCCAGATGAAAAACAACATATGTTGTTATTTATTATGATAATCTCGATTGTCGTTGTAATTTGATGAATTTCAGGTATTGCTCAAAACATCAAAGGCAGATGTTGTTGGGATATATCAGAGACATGGTGTCACACAGATATAAGGAATGCAGAACTGGAATTTGGGGAATACAATGCGTACAGGAAGGGAGGAGGGGTTATGCTATTAGTTAAGAAACGCATAAAATCCAAGGAAGTGAAGCCAGTCGACATTTCTGGACAGTGCAGTGTCGAGTCAGTTTGGTGTGACATAAGCACTGGGAGATCAAAATTGGGAGTACGAGTGTGTTATAGACCTAATGACTCTGATGAGTATAATGATAAGAAACTGAACAGGGAAATAGAGTGGGCCAGTAAATCAGAGAGTCTTATAACGGGTGATTTTAATTTCCCAGATATTGACTGGAATTTGTGGGTTGGTCACTCACACACTAGCAAGGCTTTTGTGGATTTATTAGATGATTGTTTTCTACAGCAGCATGTTCGGGAGGCAACTAGAGGGAGTAATACTCTTGATCTGATTATCAGTAGTGATTCTTCATGCATTAAGAATCTGCAGATAAAGAAACCTCTAGGTGGCAGTGATTACAGCATGCTGAAGTGAGATTTACTCAAAGAGGTAACTGCCATCAGGGGGTAACAGGAAGGGTTTTTGCTTTCGTAAAGGTGACTACAGTGGTCTAAGACAGTATTTAAATTCTATACGGTGGGACCAACTGATGATGTTAACAACAGCAAATTCAAAATGGGAAGCATTCAAAGAATTTATCTTGGAAGCTACTAGGGTTTACATACCAATTAAGAAATATTGTTCAAGGTTTAGGCCTAATTGGATGTCAGATGAACTAATGAGACATATGGCAGAGAAGAAAAATGCATGGGATACATATAAATTAATTGGTGACATGGAAGCCTATGATAGATATAAGCTTGTCTGTAACCAACTCACAAAGGCAATTAGGCAGGCAAAGGCAGATTATGAGAAATCTTTGGCAAAGGATGCAAAGAAAAACAACAAAGAGTTCTTTACCTATGTAAACTCTAGAAGGAAAGGGATGAATCCGATTGGTCCACTGGATATTGATGGTTCAACTGTTGATGACCTTGCTCAGGTGGCTAACAAACTAAATGAGTATTTTGCATCTACATTCACACATAAGGAGTTATTTTTTGGGGGGGGGGGAAATGCCAGAGGTGAGTTAAACTCTTGCAGTGAGCTAGATGATTTTGTAATAACTGAGAGTAAAGTGGAGGAGAAATTGTTGAAGATAAACATAAAAAGGGCACCCGGGGTGGATGGGATCTATCTAGTTATATTAAAGGAGGCAGCAAAAGAAGTAAGCAAACCCTTAGCCATAATTATGAGAGCTTTTTTGGACTCAGGGAAGGTATGCATGGACTGGAGATGTGCAAATGTGACCCCAATTCACAAAGGAGGATCAAAGGGCGACACAAGTAATTACAGACCTGTTAGTTTAACTTCTGTTCCAGGAAAAGTAATGGAGGCACTGGTTAAAGAAACACTGCAGGATCATCATCTAGACAAGATTTGTTATAGCTCGGGCACAGCATGGTTTTGTTAAGGGAAAGTCTTGACTGACCAATTTGATTGGATACCATGATGTGGTCACAAAGGAACTGGATGCAGGGAATAACTCTGATATCATATATTTGGATCAAAAGGCTTTTGATACTGTTGCACATGGAAGACTGCTGCACAAATTGGAACAGTGTTGTGGCACTGGAGGCAAATTGCTGCTATGGATAAAGGGATGGTTGAGTGGGAGAAGACAGAGTAGTAATCAATGGACACTACTCATCATGGACCATTGTTATTAGTGGAGTCCCTCAGGGTTCTGTGTTGGGTCCATTATTGTTTTCTGTATTATTAATGATATTGATAATGGTATATCAGGCTTAATGATCAAGTTTGCAGATGGTACGGAGGTCAGCAGGGTTGTTAATGACACTAATGACAGTATGCTGCTACAACAGGATCTAGAAAAGTTGAGCAGATGGGCCGAGAGGTGGTAACTGAAGTTGAACATTGACAAATGTAAAGTACTGCATATGCTAAGCAGTAACCCCAGAGTAATGTATCAACTCTATGGTACTACCCTGACAGTGTTAGAGAATGAAAAGGACCTGGTGGTAATTGTGCAGAAGTACAGATTTGTGTAAAAGTACAGAGAAGGGCAACAAGATTCGTGAATGGAACAATGGGTTGCTCTTATAAAGAAAGGCTTAAGTTTTACAAATTACAGTGTCTGGAGACTAGGCACTTGCGAGGTGATCTGACTGAGGTGTATAAAGCCTTGAGCATGCTCAATGCTAATTGGATTCTTCCTCTTGCTCAGAATAATCACCTGAGAGGGCATAAACTCAAATTGAGAAAAGACAGTTGTAGGATAGATGTGCAGAAGTTTGCCTTTAGCCAGCGGGCGGTTGATTGCTGGAACAAACTTCCATCTGTCGTTGTAGAAGTTGATAGCTTAAACAGATTCAAGGCAGAACTAGACAAACATTTGAAGTGAGTGGATGGTGAAATGAGGAGGTTTTTTTTTTGGCTGATGATAAGCTTGCTTTCTTGCTAATATGATATGCTAAAATGAGATGATAACCTTGCTTTCTTGATAAGATGATGATTGATAAGCTTGCTTTATTGCATCGTGTGCCTTCAATAATGCTAATGCTAAAATCAGGACAAGCTCAGAAAAACAGTTCACCATAGTTCCCCACTAATTTTTTTCCCAGTGCCTGCAATGAGATTAGCTAACATTTTTGCAAGACTTTGCTTTAATGACAGACATGCTTGAAGAATTTTGATTACTTCCAACTGCACTTCAGTCAAGATCAACTAACATTCAGAAAGTGAAAAAAATTAATGAAACACAATAAGAGCTTTTAAAAATGTAAAGGTTGATACTGGAAAATATGAATCTCAGTTGAAGATTTGATTAAATCAGATATGTTTAAAGATATTCCATTTAATAAAAATAATAAATTCAATGCTCTTCCTAGGAATACGTTACAAAAAAATATAATTCAACACATGAATTTACATATTTTATGAGACAGAAATAATGATGAAAACATTTAAAATTATTTTGATTTATAGAACCATATAACTGGCCTTATGAAGAACCAACTTTACCATGGATAGTGAAAAAAAATTGTAAAATTTAAATGAAATTTTAAGGTATGAAATGGATTTGAATGATTTTTGGGATTTTGTAGATAATAATGTAGAATCAAAAAATGTTTCAATCCCTGCAAGTATTCAAAAAACTAAAAAGTTAGCACTATTGATTAGTAGTGCTGAAGCTGAAAGAGGTTTCAGTTTGTACGAAGGTGAGAAATAGTTTAACAATATATCACATATCGGATTTACTGATGATAAATTTATTGGGAAAAGAGTTAGTAACCACAAATTGGCTATGGATACAAGAACTCAGCAAAAGTCAATAAAAACATTCTGTGAGAATCAATTGGCTATATGGAAAGCACTATAAAAAAAATGAATATTTTATTATTGCTTAAAATTTTTACATTCCTAATCATTGTAAATCAGTAAAACTTATGATAAATACATACACACAAATTCTTTGTCTTTTTTTTTTTTTTAGCAAGCCGGTTGTTAAAATTTACCAACACACCACTGATTAGCAGTATATTTTCCCCAAAATATAACTTAATTGAATTGTTTGTGCTGTGGTTCTTCCATGTTTTTCTGCCCATATAAAAATATAAAGCATCATCTGGATTCCAGTAATAGAAATATACAAATGCTACATGTGAAGAACCTGGCAGGCTGAGATCTAGGTGTGGCCAGGTTTAGCTAAATTCCACAATGGAGTGTATTTCCAAAACCACTGCGTGGACACAGGCATGCTGCTCAGAGTGAACCTGTTTTCTACCTTATGCCTGACTGAATGCAAATTTCCACACATCTATTCCACAACCATTCTTTTTTTATTTAAATTTATATCCCCTTGTTTATGTTTTCCAAGAAAGAGTAAGGATGCCATCAGCATTTAGTTTACTCAATCCACTTAAAGCCTTAAACACTTCAGTTGTCTCCTCACAGATGCGTATTTTACCGGTACTGCAATTTACAGAAGTCAAGTCTTTCTTGATAAGAGTACCTTCTTGTGTCCTCAACTAATCAACTGATCTTTCTGCACCCATCCTAACAGATCAACATACTAAAATAAGGCTTCCAAATCTGTATGCAGTATGAAAGTTGTGACTTAATCATTACCTTACATAACAGGCAACTCAACCTGTCCTTGAGGGCAAAATTTATGTATATCAGTGATAGAACCCAATAAACTGCCATACCAGCCTATTTGTACTGCTTAGAGAACTTCATAATAGACTTTACAATTACCCTTAGGTTTTTTTTTTTTTTTTTTCATTCTCCACTACCCGAATGGTCTATTATTCTGTGATTAATAATAATATTCTGTGAATATTATTCTACCCAAACATAGTATCTTGCTTTATTAATGTTAAAACTTCAATTGTCATATTTTGGCTATGCTGCCTAGTTTTATCCAGACCTTGGTGAAGTAGCATTACTCTGATTAATGTCATTAACTACTCTGCTTATATCCCAAGCACGGTACTAAGTACTATAGGTTATAAAAACTCTCGTGTTTGGGGTTCTCATAAAAAAAAAAAAAAATATCACCAGCATACTTTGATATCAAACTTAAAAAAAATTCTTGCATAAATATTATTAATAAATATTAAAAACAGTAAGGTGCTCACCATCTAATCCTGTGGTAACCCACTTAACATTTGTCATGAAGCAAAGTGGCCATTTATAACTACTCTCTGTCTCTTGCCACTTAACCTCCTTAATTCTGCACTGCAACAACTTATACAATCATTCATGTGGAACAGTATCAAAAGCTTTACTGGAAACTAAGTATACAATATGTCAAATTACTCTTTGTATCCAGTTCCTTCATGATGATCTCACAATAACTAATCAGATTTGTCAAAAGGAATCCCCCTTTAACAAATCCCTGCTGTAATTGGCTTATAACTACACTGTTATCAAAATGATCTTGAATTACTTCTTTAACTAGTAACTTCATTATTTTTCCTAGCATGAATGACAAAATTACAGGTCTCTAGTTATCAACTACAAATCTCTGAATAGGAAATACACACTTGTGATTAAGAAATATATTTGTACATCTCTATTCTAGTGATTTCCCTGAACCAAAGGATACTCTCAGTATTATAACTAAAGGTTTAACTATTTCTTTTGCTACTCCTTTTAATATAACTAGACAAAGTCCATTAGTCCCAGGTGCTTTGTTCACTTTTAGCTGCAATAATTTCTCTTGCAGCTTGCTTTCAGTTATAAATTCATTTAACTCCTATTCATTATTAGATAAGAAGTCTGTTTATCCTATTTCTAAAAACAGCTTCATGCATGAATGTAGAAACAATAAAATTGAAAATATTACTTTACAGTAAAAAATAAATTGAAAACAATTAAAAAATCGAAAATATTACATTACAGTAAAAAATAAATTGAAAACAATTAAAAAATCAATTGAACACAATTTTAAAAAATTGAATGCAATTAAAAATTAAAATAATTTATGTTAAATTCTTTTAATTTTTAATTGCATTCAGTTTTTTTAAATTGTGTTCAATTGAGTTTTGTGTTAAATTGATTTTTTAATTGTTTTCAATTTATTTTTTACTGTAATGTTATATTCGTTTTAATTTCTGAAGAGTATCATATGGAAGTGTTCTACATATCATAATCAGTTAAACTTCTCTTATTCTTTGACAAATATTGAAATCAGCATAGAACGTATTGAGCATCAACAGCTCTGGTTTATACTATCAAATTATATTACAGTAAAAAATAAATTGAAAACAATACACCCTTGCATCATACGCCTCAACCAATGCTAAATTTGTTCAGTTTGTAGCAATGTGTTCAGAATCATTGTAGTTATTCCTTAAATCACATGATTCATTCTCTTTTTTTGGTTTAAGCAGGCTCAATGCTGACAGGATACTTCCACTTGCTCAGATTAAGAACCTGAGGGGACATAGATTCAAATTGAGGAAAGACAGTTGTAGAATAGATGTGCAGAAGTTTGCCTTTAGCCAGCAGGTAGTTGATTGCTGGAACAGACTTCCATCTGTTGTTGTTGTGGAAGTTGATAGCTTAAATAAATTTAAGACTGAACTACACAAACATTTGGAGTGACCGGATGGGTGAAATGGAAAGGTGTTTTTTTTTTTTTTTTTTTGCTGATGCTGTATAAGCTTGTTTTCTTGCATCATATGCCTCAACTAAAGCTAAATTTGTTCAGTTTGTAACAGTGTGTTCAGAATCATTGTAGTTATTCCTTAAATCACATGATTCATTCTCTTTCTTTGTAGTGTTGATATAAGCAAATGATTCCATTACTTTTCTTTGTACTCATACACAAAGACTTTTCATAATATGCCTTAACATGGCTACCCCTCCCCAAGCAACTCAATTATAGACTAATTTATACTTTCTGTCTCCCCTGGCAATTCATAATCATCCCATGCATTTTACTTCTATGTCACTAAACTCATCACCTCTGACATCGCTTTTGGTCTAAACACTGAGTATCTCTTAGTTGATATAAAAAAGACATAGCAACCTGCATGATTACTTCCCTGAATACTTCTCATGTGTTATTTATAAACTCTTTACAGTGGGTCCAACTGATGATGGTCCTGCTGTAAAGTTTAAAAATGCTTGAGCCCATTATAATAAGTTCTTTCTTTGAATGAATCTGTCAATACAATATGATTGCTGCTTCCATTCTTAACCCTGCAGAGGTGGCACTCATAATTGCTAATTGTTTACAAAATTTGTAAAAATACAAATTTTATTTTCAGAAAAACAAAAAAAAAAAAATTAGTAACTATGTTGAAAATTAAGAAAAAAAAAAATCATGGACATAAAATATAAAGATAAATCTATTGGCCTTCTAGCTTAAAAGGTCATTGAACAGACGAAATTTAAAACATGTGCATGTATTTCTGCTTATTATATATATTAATAGTTTTAAAAATAAAAAAAAATGCAGGTGCTATTATTCACTTTCATTTTCAAAATTTTACTTCAAATTTGGTAGGTTGTGAAGTATGCAAAATCTGAATGTTATATGTATGTTGATAAATCTCTATTCTGAGTGATTATTGCTTTCTGTTTATTATTTAAAAATAATAACAAATCATTAAAATAAATCTTTCAAAAATACATAATTTACAATGACTAGAATCATTAATATTCATTGGATCATATGGGAGAGTTTATAAATAACTTGAAATAATTCATATAATTCTCAACTACAAACTGACTGCTACTGGCTACAAAGAATCAGTTTCCTATGTAGAGTTATAAGTGGAAAGTAGATTAATGTGGTGAGATTGTGCCTACTGGGTGCACTCACACTAATTCTGGGAAAACTAAATAAAAATTCAAAAATGATACCAAATAAAAATTTGTCTATATTTAGGAAGGTACAGAAAATCAAAGATTTTTATATTTAGACATAACAGGTTTGTTATTTTCAAGTTACCTCACAGGTATAGCAACAACACCACAGGGTTAATATAAGATTCTTAATACATGATGACTCACTGGCTGATCAAAAATATTGCTTTCCCTTGTTGCCTCTGCAGCATTTGCTGGTTTAGAAAATAGTCATCCAATAAATTCAGAAATGTTCTGCTAATGAGTGAGTGACCAACCTGAAAGTACCAATCAATATCTGGAAAGTTCATATCCCCCATGATAAGACATTGATTTCTGGTCCATTCTACTTGTGTGTAGCTGTTCTTCATACTCATTGCAGCTATTTCACTTGTAATATTTCCTACTCTCGTTTTTGTTCTCTCAGGAGTTATTTCACACCAGACAGACTTAATAATGACACTGATCACATGATGCCAATCTATGTGATTCGTAACGAAAAGCATAACTCCTTCACCCCCAACCCCTTCTGTCTTGCCAGCATTGAGTTATAAGTTAGTGTTTTTCAATCTATGAATGTATGATGAGAAAGCATTTATGATTTTTAAGAATAATTAGGGGGTTCTTTTCTTGATAAAAGGGGTTAAGTTTCAGCTATATTTTACATTGGTTATCATGAAATGACTCACTATTGCCTACTATATAGAATGATCACTTTGTCTCTTATATGTTATTTGAATGCTACAAGTGATAAGCTGATCTATGAAGGAGCTTAGAATTCGGTATCTTTAGCTAGTTTTAGAAGCAAATGTGTGAATGTGAAAAGTTCAGTAATTAACGAGGGATTTATTTATTTAACAAATTTAAGGTTATTCAGTGTTAGGATTAAGATGTAAGTAAGAAGGAGGACATAAAACCACCATTATGTCCCCCTTCTTCCTTGGTTATAGGTCAACTGCAGTACTACCTACATATGTTGTCCAATAGTGGAAACTATAAAAAAAAAATAGGCAATAAAATTATTGTAATAAATACAGACCATAATTATCCATATCTACTCATCTCCTCATATTTAAGGTTGAAGGCAAGTCAAAATCTAAATCCAAAGAGGTGTTACCTCTCTTTAAGAGGTAACATCTCTTAAGAAATAATCTTTCAAGAATATGCAGGTCTTATGTACAGGGTGTCTCAAAAATATTGGTACAAAACGCCTGTTCAAATGGTCACGAACACACCTTCCATAATGGGCAGGCGTCCCGTCATGTTGAAACCAAATGTTGCGTCTCACATTTGATGGAACATCGTCAAGTAACCCTGGTAGACCTTGTTCAAGAAAGATCCGAATTCACATTCCTTTAGGTAACATCTAAAGGAATGTGAATCGCATAGGAACCCATAACCGGAAACATCATGGGAAAGTAGTAGCAGAGGCACAAGAAGCAGAAATGACACAAGACAGTAATTAGTGGCAAACATTTATTTGACATAACATTAACAATGGAGTACGAGATGGATGCATTTCATGATGTTGCAACAGATGCTCGAAGGTTCCACCATGAGACGCGATGCATGCGTGACACCAATGCAGCATGGATTGGCGGACATGGTCGAACACACCTGGAGTTTCTTTGACAGAAGCAGCAGCACAGACGAGTCTCGCCATGAGATCCATTTCTGTCTCCACAGGCGATTCATACATGATAGATTTGAGGGCCCCCCACAGAAAGAAATCAAGGCTCGATAAATCAGGTGAGCGTGGGGGCCAGGCAACGGGTTTACCACGGCCAATCCATCGATGCACAAAACGCCTGTTCAAATGGTCACGAACACACCTTCCATAATGGGCAGGCGTCCCGTCATGTTGAAACCAAATGTTGCGTCTCACATTTGATGGAACATCGTCAAGTAACCCTGGTAGACCTTGTTCAAGAAAGATCCGATATTTAGCGGAGTTCATGCTGGATGGTAACAGGTATGGGCCGACTAAGCAATCACCGACCATACCTGCCCACACATTTATTGCAAAGCGATGTTGTGCTGCATGGGGACACACACCGTGTGGATTGTTGTGAGCCCACACATGAGCATTGCGCTGATTGAATAAGCCTTCCCGAGTGAAATAAGCTTCATCCATGAACAAAACATAGGCTGGAAAATTCAAGTCTTGAACAATTTCTTGGAGAAACCACTGCGCAAAAGCCACACGTGCAGGATGATCTTGGGGGAGCAGTAATTGAACCCTTTGGAGATGAAAGGGGTGTAAGGAATCGTCATGCCAGACATGCTGTACACTGCAACGAGACACTCCTAAGGCAGAGACAACAGCACAGGTGCTGGTAGTAGGATTATTCTGGATGGCATTCAACACAATTTCTTCTATGGCGGGAGTTTGCGTCGAACTTGGTCTGCCCGCACTACTACTGTTACCTCTAAATGATCCATAATTGCACAAATTTTGATGCACACTGCAAACAAACAGTGGTCCAGTTCATGTCTGTCTGGGAAGCGTTCTCCATAAATTCGTTGGGTGACTCGTCCATTGCCCTCTGCTAATCCATACGCTAGATGCATGTCTGCCAGCTCACAGTTCGTATATCGATGCATGCTCTTCGTGCGGCAACTACTGCTTGAATTAGTAAACCAGAAATTTTCCCTCTCGTGAACTGATGAACAGTGCTGTCTACCGACTTACGGTGACGTTTCCGGTTATGGGTTCCTATGCAATTCACATTTCTTTAGATGTTACCTACCTCCCCTTTGTACCAATATTTTTGAGACACCCTGTAGATACCTTAGGGGTTTTTATAAACTCTATTTGAGTTACAACAGAAGAGGTGCTAAATGCAACAACTGAAAATCACCACAGTGTAGCACTTGGAGAGCCATTTTAGTTTCTCCACATATATTAGTATTGTAGAAAATAGCAGAGCTGTCAAATTAGTTTGTTTAATTTTTGTTAACAAGGAAAAGTTACAGATATTTATACAGTTTACAGTTGTGTGGTTATTGTTTCATTCCTTATTACAACACAAGCCTTGCACATTGCACTAAACACCCAACTTTGAATATGATTACACAAATAGATGATAATAGAGAGCTGTTGTAAAATGGAATTCCAAGAATGGACTTCATGGTGATCTTAACCTATCTCCTAGGATGAACACAGCATGTTAATGAATAGTTAGTTAACATTCTGAAGGCATGCTTCAGCCTCTGAGGGGAAATTGAACAGGCTGTGGAAAGTTCTGTAAATTGGCCTTGAGGCTAATAAGAAGCATTTGGAAGGTTGCACACATATGAGCTGGAACAGAGGCCGGTTGTATTGTGTTTTCTGCAGAATGAGTAAAACAAATGGACACAGTTTCTATACAGATTTCTGGTTGTCTGCACAGTGATGCAGAGCAAATCAATCTAATCAACCCCTATGCAAATTTGTTGAAATAATGTTGATATTACATGAGAAAAGTATTGGAAATTAGGAAATTCTGTTTCTTTAATTGATTGTTTACAGCATGGTATGGGTGATTTGGATCAATGGTTAGCCTCTCAACTTTTCTGGGCTTCTCTAGAGAGTTTGGTGGTATTCATGTGGTGTTAATTCTAAATCTGGGGATGGGATAAGTCACACTATTGAGAATCAATGCAATTTCAGTTCATCCGTTGAGGAAGAAATGTAGTTATTTTAAAGGCAGTCGGTGACAGCCTCTAAAATAAAGTGCAGAAGTTAAAGTGAAGAAGCCACTCAAAATGGTTATGTTTAGCCTATCAAGGAAAGAGGGGCTATTATTGAAATGAATGGATCTAGTGATGCATTCATTTGTTTTCCTTGTAATAATTTTACTTGTCTTGGTCTTGCTGTTGCAAAATATTGTTGATTTCGGCCCAAGCTGATTATTTATGATGTTGAAGATAACGTAGCAACTGGAGATTAATTGCTTCTGCTTTATTTTTTACAAAATTTGATGATCTGGATCAATGGTTGTGATGCTGATACCCTGGGATGGAGTGTATGTGTGTGTGTGCAGTTTTCAACTTCAAGTAAGCACTGATCTGGAAAGAATTGGCTAGTTCTAGTTTCTCCTCAGGAGAAATAGTTATAGTTTTTGCAAGACAGGATTCATACTGGTTGGAGAGGCTATCAGTTCAAAGGATAATGGAATAACCTTAATATCTTATCACGGTTTGTTATAAATGCTTGTCTTATGCAAAGAATTGTTAGAGATAGTTAAATTTGTAGTCACTGCACTTGTCTTGGCAAACAAAGCTGCTATAAAGAGCAATATCTGTCTTTTCAGCTGTCAGATTAATGGTTTTAATTGTCTTTACTCAATTAAAAAAAATCACCAATAGTACATAAAAGTGATTAAATGTGTTAACCAATGTAAAATGGTACAATTATGATGGTTTATTATCACAACTAAGTATATCTTCACTGTAAGCCACACCATCACAGTGTATTAAACTTTTCCACATCTGTCATTTTGTTAGATTTAAATTATAGTTAGGAGCTAGTTGAGTTGAGTTTGGTTTGGTTTTTAATGGCGCATTGGCAGCTAAGGCCATAATGCGCCAAGTCAGAGCTAGTTGAGTAATGCAGGTATTAAATATTTTGCTGAAGATTTTCCAGTGACTTGATTTACTTTGACTTGGTGGCATGATTTTGTGGTTTTGGTAGTGACTTTTCAGGACGTGTACCAAAGACTACTGGACATTGTGGTCTTTAACTTTGCATTAGGAGGCAGTTTAATAGTTCACTAAACTTTCCATCCCATCACAGCAGTCAGGAATGACTCTGGTTTCTGGGAATTATACATTTTAATAGATTAGCTTTCTCAAACAGCATCTTGGATTTCAGAAGGCACTTAACAGAATGGTTGCTGTTAGCTATTTGCTGAAGTGATTGTGAATTCTTTACCAGTATTGACTTCTTTTATAACCGTTTGTTTGAGTGAACTATCCCTTACACTGATGTGATCTTGTGCTTAAATACTTTCAGCTGCTTCAAGTATTATTAGGATTAGTGGTACAATGAAGGTATAATACAGATTCCCCACGAATTACACTACTCAGTGATTGTTTACATCTTATACTACATATTGACTTTGGGAGTTACAGTTAATATAGATTGTTATTAATTATTATTATTAGTCATATGGTGCAAGGAAGCCCGAGGCATATGCTTCATCAGCCAAAAAAAAAAAAATTCCCGAGTTACCCTGAGAGAGAGAGAGAGAGTCAAAAGTAGAAGAGAATCACCAAGAACAGAAGAATGATGCTATCTATCTCAGGACCCTGGGTGTGCCAAGCCCATACTCACCAGATGTGCTGAAGGTATCGCTAATGATTAAAGGTGGTCCTGCCTCAAGGTTACATATTTTTACCTAATTCCTCCAATGATTGGAAATTCTCCCCCTCTTCAGTTTTGTATATGGCGACATTAGTAGTGGTGAGACAATGCAGGGGAGGGCAGCAACCTTCTAAAGAATTAGCACATCACATGTATAATTTATCACAATCTTCCTTACACTCATTTCTACTAATTGATTATTAAAAATTTTTGAACATCTATCCTGCAACCATCCTGTTTCAATTTAAGCTTATGTCATCCTGTGTGTTCTCTAAAAAGGAGAAAGGATGCCATCTGCATTTAGTGTATTCAATCCATTTAAAGCCTTACACACTTCTCACTGGCCTGGTTTGCAAGTGACACAATTTCCAGAATTGAAGGCTCTCTCAGTATGAGTGCCCTTTTGTGTACTTGACTAATTTTGTTGCTCTTCTCTGCACTTGTTCAAACCAATCCACATCATTCTTAAAATGAGGCATCTAGACCTATATGCAGTGCTGAAGATGTAGCCTAACCATATACAAAAATGGGATATCATGTCCTTGATCCTGGTGACAAATTTTTTGCATATCATTAACAAACCCCATGTAAAATCATCCGTAGATGTCTTGTTTTCCACAACCGGTACCGCCTAACTGGTATGTTATTCTGGGATTATTATCAATGTTAAACCTCAATTGCCACTTCTCAGCCCCCTCACCTTCAGACAGACAAATAAGCTTGATATTATCGTATTAATATCATTAATAAATAGTGAAAACAGTAAGCAGCCCAGCACCAAACCATGAGGGACACCTCTAATAACACTGACACCCATTTATAACTACCTGCTGCCTTTTGCTACTCAACTCCTTTATCCATAGCAGTAATGCCACACTGCTCCAGTTTGTATAATAGTCCTCCATGTGAAAGTGTCAAAAGCTTATGGAAATCTAAGTATAAGATATCAAAATTATTCTGCATCTTAGATAATCATATTGCTCAGACAAGTTGTTCCCTTAAGAAATCCATGCTGCAATTTCTTAATAACTGCATTCCCACAATACTTCTTTAACCACTAAGTCCATTATAATTGCTCACTTCACCCTTTGATCCCATCCACTTTTGTGAATAAGAAAGACTTCTGCAAATCTCAAACGTATAGGTACTCTCGTGAATCCAAGGAATTATGGTCAAAGGTTTTCTTACCTTTGACCCCCCCCCCTCTCACTGCTTCTTTTAATATAATTGCATAGATTTCATTAGGGCCAAGAAGCTTATTTAAACTTCAACAATCTTTCTTCCTAGTTATCACAAAATAACTTAGCACCCATTTATGATATGGTATATTTCTGGTATTCCCATTCCTAAAGACTTCTTCACAAGTGAATGTAGATTAGATGCAAAATATTTATAATTTTGTCATCAATCTGAAAATGATCATCAATAGTGATGACATTCATCACCAGTGGGCTAATGTGGTTTATCCCATTTCTTCTAGAGTAACCATAAACAAATAATTCCTTGCTATGTTCCAAAAACTTCTCAATCTACCTTAGCTTGCTTAAGCCCCTTTGTGACTTGACAGCAGATTAGTTTGTACATACTGTAGGTTTCTTGTGTTTCCTAATAATTTATAATCATTCCATTTGTTCTTCTTTTTCTTCTCTGCTACTAGTCTCATCTGTTCACTTGACATCTATTTAGTTCTAAGTCTAAATCAGATTAATAAGGAGAAAATGATTCTTGCACTGCTTCTATTGGAATGAGCAGCAACCTGGAAAGCAGGATGCTGAGGATTTCAAGGACTGCTGGGATTCATCATGGAACAAGAAAATACATGGGCTGTGTTAGAAGTAACTAAGAGTAAGAACAGGTGCATGTATACTTGCATGTACACCAATGCTAGGGGTACAGTAAATAAAGTTGATGAATTTGAAGTGCTAGTCAAGACATCAAAGGCAGATATTGTTAGGTTTTATCAGATATGTGGTGTCACACAAATATAAGGAATGTCTTGGAATTTGGGGAGTACAATGTGTGCAGAAAGCATACACAGGATAGGAAGGAGTGGAGAGTGCAATGTTGAGCCAGTGTGGTGTGACATAAGCACTGGGAAAGCAAAATTGAGAGTAGGAGTGTGTTATAGTCCTAATGACTCTGATGAGTAAAACAAACTGTAGTGAGAAATAGAGTGGGCCATTAAATCATATTTTCTTATAATGGAGGATTTTAACTTCCCAGATATCGACTGGAACTTGAGGATTGGTCACTCGCACATTAGCAAGACTTTTGTAGATTTATTGGATGATTGTCTTCTACAGCAGCATGTTTAAGAGGCAACCAGAGAGAGTAATAATCTTGATCTGATTATCAGCAGTGATTATTCATGCATTACGAATCTGCAGATAAAGGAACCATTAGATGGCTCCACAACAGTATACCGATGTGGGATTTACTCAAAGATGTAACTACCATCAGTTTTAAAGGGAAAGGTTTTTGCTTTCGTAAAGGTAACTAACAGTGGTCTCAGACAATTTTTTAACCCTGTGGGACTCCACTAATAACATTAGTCCCCGAAGAGCAGCACCCATTGATTACCACACTCTGTCTTCTCCCACCTAACCATCCTTTTATCCATTGTAGCAACTTACCCTTAATACCATTCTGCTCCAATTTGTACAAGTCTTCCATGCGCAACAGTGTCAAAAGCTTTCCTGAAATCCAAATATATGATATCAAAATTATTTTTTGCATCCAGTTCCTTTGTAACCACATCATAATATCCTATCAAATTTGTCAGACAAGACTTTCCCTTAACAAACCCATGCTGTGTCTGAATTATTGCTGCAGTCTTGTCTATATGATCCTGCAATGCATCTTTAACCAGTGACTCCATTATTTTAACCGGAACAGAAGTTAATCTAACTGGTCTGTAATTACTCGTGTCACCCTTCGATCCCCCCTTTGTGAATTGGGGATACATTTGCACATCTCCAGTCCGTGGAAACCTCCTCTGAGTCCAAGGTTGCTCTCATAATTATGGCTAAGGGTTTGCTTAGTTGCTTTGGGTTGGTGGAACAAGTTTGATTGATGGAACAAGTTCCAATCAATCATTGTGGAAGTTGACAGCTTAAATAAATTCAGGGCAGAACTATACAAAGTTTTGGAGTGAATATGGGTGGGTGAAATGGGGTTTTTGGGGTGGGGCCAATGCTGTATAAGCTTGCTTTCTTGTATCATATGCCTACACTAATATCTTTTTGTATAAAAAGGTTAGTAGCTACTATGATTAATTCCATGAATGCTTCCCATTTACAATTTGCAGTTGGTAACATTATCGGTTAGTGTACTGAGAAGAATTTATAGTGTTTAAGGCCTTTAGGAAAGCAAAATCACTTCCCTTTTCTGTAATTTTATCCTTGACAGTAGTTATATATTTAAGTATATCCCACATCAATAAATTACGACCAATGTCACCTAGCTGTAGTTCCTTTACTTTGAGATTCTTAACACACAAAGGGTCACCCGCTTATATTCACAATAAGAGTATTATTTTCTCTGTGTCTCTAACATGCTGGGTCAGAAGGTAATCATCCAATATATCCAGATTGGTTGGATTTCGATTTTACTGTCGCAAAAGCAACTAAGGCTATGGTGCACCAAAACATATCCAGAAAAACTATACTACTGTGTGAGCCACCAACCCATAAGTTCCTGTTCTGCTGACACACTACTTATTTGTAGAGATATTTGTTGTCCTATATCACATTCTTAATCTCATTTTTGTTTTCTTAGTGCTTATCCCACACTAAACTGACTCAACATTGCACTGTCCACCCACATCAACTAGGTACACTACCTTAAATTCTAAGTGCTTCTTAACCCTCTCCCCTTTAGTGACCACTGTTTCCGTTTGGGATCTAGTGACAGACATATGCAAATCTGGAGATATATGCCAAGGACAGAAGTAATCTAACTTGCCCAGTCAACACCCAGAATCATACTATGGGAAAAACCATCAATGGCCATTCACCTAGACTCATTACTGATGGCATGTTGACAGAAAAACATTGTAGAAACCATTCTAAGGCCGATGCTTCTACCCATTCTACATTCCTTGTCAAATGCTATTTTACAACAGGACAGTACCTACACAAGCATGGGTTTCATATCATGTATCTATTTGATATGGACATACTCCCTTGACCTACACATTAATTGGATCTGGTGATTATCAAATGTTGAGATATGATGGGACATTCACTAATCATTGCCTCTCAGCACCCCCCCCCCCACTACTGTTGCTCATCTCACAGCACAAGTGCAACACATATGGCTCAGTGTTCACCTGGATAACATTAGCTACCATCTTTGCCTCCCCACAATGACATTTTGCAGTTTCTATCACTCTGTATGGATTCTACATATAGAATGACAGAACTATAGTGATTTGCACTGCATTTTTGTATGTAAATACTGAATTGATACACAGATTTAACCATTCCTTGTTTCTCCACTTATTCTGAGCTCAGATAATGCATTCCTTTTATGTGGAACAAATTCAATGAGGAGATGTGTATTGTATCACTTAAATAGTTTTTTTTCTAATGCACTGACTGCTAGATAAGTCTAAGGGAGAACCTAATTTCTGTAATTAAATTTGTACTTTGAGATTAGAGTGAAAGCTGCCAGTAATATGACAATACCTTTTTTATTAATCTAATGTGCATGCACACACACACACACACCTGAATTTTCCTTAAAGAAATACATGTGGTCCCCTATTTATGATGCTTCCATTTTACATCATTTTGCTACTATACCAATATTTTATAACATAGTATTGATATCATTAAAAATTATTACTAGCATTATGAAAACTAAAAGATATGTGAGAATTATTTATCTAGGGGTACAGTGAGATAGAGAGCATCACTTGTGTTGCTATGTGCCATATGTGGAGTAATTGTCCTTGCTAATTCTGTCAGTTTGTTGTATTGACTAACATGTACTTGGTTAATTGACTATAAATTATTGATGGACTTTCAATTAACTTCATTTATGGACTGACTGTCAATACTTGGTGTACTGACTGACAATACACCAAACTATAAACAGATAGTGAAGGAAGAGATTCTTTTTTTACTACAATTATTTAAATTGAAAATTTTTGTTCAATTTAACCAGTGCTTCTAAGAACATATCCCTGTCATAAATAGAAGATTAAATAAAACATTTCTTAAAATTAAGTGCTAGTGGGGTTTTTGTTTTTATATGAAAAAAAGTAGTCCAAATTAACAGATTAAAATCTATAGGCAGTAAAATATAATTTTGTACACTGCTTTTGTTGTATTAAAAGAATATACTTAGCATATATTATATTCTTACTTAATATTTTTACATATATATTATTCCTTTTGCATATGAATCTACATGGGATTCTTTCTCTTGCTCAGAATAATCACCTGAGAGGGCATAAATACAAATTGAGGAAAGACAGTTGCAGGATAGATGTGCAGAAGTTTGCCTATAGCCAGCGGGTAGTTGATTGGTGGAACAGACTTCCATCTTTTGTTGTGGAAGTTGATAGCCTAAATACATTTAAGGCTGGGCTGGACAGGTATCTGGAACGAACGGAGGGGTGAAATGGGAGCGGTTTTTTTGGCCAATGCTGCATAAGCGTGCTTTCTTGCATCATATGCCTCTACTAATGCTAATGTACCAAAATACTAGGAAAACTATTTTTGTTATTATTATTATTATTTTTTTTTTTTAAACAGAACTGTCAATTTGGCATTCTGGTGTAATTCAACATAATAATCTGAATGATCAAAATAAAACTTTTAATGAATGGAACATGCAAATCAGGACAGCTATAAAATTGCACACCACAACAGTAATACTCTGATCAGATCTCTTCTCATTAGGTTTTCTCTTTCTGCAGAATGTCACATAGATATCTGGCAGATTCTAAGTTGTGAATGACCTTTCAAATAATGATAGGGAAGTTGAAAGCTAAGATGGCTTTAAACATATCAAGAATGGTAATTTCATCGTTATGGCAATGTCAGGAGAGGTGTCTTGAAGACAAGGTCAAAGTCAGCCACGAGTTATATCCCAGGTTAACCACTATCCATTCCTAATGGTGAGATGACAGCCAAACAACTCAGCATCACCATAAACTAAGTTCAAGACAAACTATATACAAAGGCTTCAGAAAATAAGACTCCATGCAAGGCAATATATGCTTTGTCTTCCCTCTTAGCCTCCTCCAAAATGAGATTACATCTGACTTGGTGGACAACAATATCTTTAAAGTCAAGTTCAATGGGCCGATGCTCTTTTCAAAATTGGTTTAGGATTCAGCCCCAACTGATTCTTGGTATTTTCTCGTGTCGCAAGAACATGCTCCCATCCTTTTAATATTAGGGAAAAGGATTTCAGACAATTATTGCATCAGTGATCTAAAGGAATGATGATGAATGGCCACACCAATCTCCACAAGAGGGAAGCATCTTGACTGTTCAAAGGTACAAGGTCAAGATGTATTTGTTTAATTGCGTTTCCAGGGTTTCCCTTATATACCGCTGTAACTTCTGAAATTGCAAAAGGCCAAGGCCGGCAAGTGTATGTATATAGGTGTGTTGTTATGTTGAGTGCCGGCACCTGTTCAAAGGTACAGGAATGAGATCCCTGCATCTCTAGATGAGACTTTTTTTTTTTTTTTAAAGGTGCTATACACACCTTGAATTCATTTTGATGAAGCTTGGCATCAGTCAATCTGCTGATCAAAATTGAGAGATCACCTGGTAAACAAATTCCTTAAAACTGATGATATTCTTCAGCTGGATTAAATAGCAGAATTCTTGACTTATTTTATTTAAACGAGCATGCCAGGATGCTTTAAGGAGATAAACTAGGCAAACTGAATCCCTCCTAGAACCCTCTGTGTTAAGATCTGCTCTTGTGAGGAATGAGATTCAGTGCCAGAAGACCACATCAATAACCCTGTAAACTGCATGAAAGCTCAGTATGAGAGTATTTGGCTATTAGGATTGATCATATTCTTTATTTAAACACTAAACTTATGCAAAACTGTCTCCTGTTTTGCAAAGTCGTGACTTCATGATTACAATTCATAAAAATATAAACCTTTCTTTTCAAATGCATCTCATAATAATACTCTTCCATAAGAGTATTAACAGATATTCATTGTGTACAATGACCAGCCAAATCTCTATGTCTGAACCAGTTGAGCATATCTGGGATGCTTTAGGGAAACTAACTGGGCCATACTGACCTCCTCCTGGAACCCAACATGTACAAAATCTGCTCGTGTAAAGGAGCAAGATTTATTATCACATGGTAATATCATCAGCCTTGCAAACAGCATGAATCTCATTGTCAGTGAGCTTGATTGCCAGAAGCATATTTCTTTTCAAACAAGTATTATAATAAAATAACTTTTGGATACTGGTGTGATAGTGGAATCTAATTCAATTACGGTAGGTGTAGGATTTCAGTTATGCAACTGAAATCCTACACCTACCGTAGGATTTCAGTTATGCGACTGAAATCCTACTCTTCTATGGGAAATGTATACGTTATATGGAAGAACTAGACAAATTCATTGGAGAGTATCATGGGTGAAGTGGGCAATATTTTTGCTAATAAAATGTTCTTGTTTATACTCTGGCATGACCACCAGGTCAGAGGAGTTTACAGTAAATCATCAACACAAACATTAATCATATTTAGCCAAGCAGGCTTGGACCCCGGTCCACTCGGCTACGACAGGCCTACACTATATAAGTTTGCTTTCTTGCATCATTTGCCACTACTATATGCTTGTATCACCACAATTGCCATGCCATGTTAAGGGGCATTGGCCAGTGGCATCTTTAGTACTCCACAACACCAGATGGAATAAACTTCCATTTGGTGTTGGTGGAAGTGGATAGCTGAATAAATTTAAAGAAGGTTTGGCCAACTCATTAGAAGGGATGGACAAATAAGTGGTATAAAACTTGACAACCCAGTTGTGAACTTCTGTACCATCAGGTATCATGTACCTACCCACTCACCAATGAGGGGCTCATCTAGCTCTGAAATGGCTGTCTGGGTGGCAGTACTGAGAATATGTAACAACAGCCTTCTGGGGAAGCATTACTTATTCAAAGTATATGAGACAGGCAACTTGTTGTGAAGAATTTCATAATATGGGATATGTAATGTCACCTGTAAAACTTCAGTTGGTTCAACTGTGTATAGACATCATGCAAATGCACTAACTTATATGCAAATAAAATTTGTGTAATAGTCAATGTGTATTTTTTTCAGCAGAAATTTCATGTACAACATTAGTGTGGCTGGTGTTACAGAGGTAGCACTGATAATTAACCCAGCCTATTTTTTTATTTATTTTTTTTAAACAGAAAGACTTTTTTTGCACACCTTGTTCTTTAATCTGTAAGCTCTTTGATTTAACTTCTTCCTATTATAAACAGGAGTTTTCTTTCTTCAGTTCAATGAACTCTCTAATAAACACTGGATATACAAAGAATAATACATAAAACTAGAGACAAGGCACTATTGCATTAGCTAGAAGTCATTTTCATAACAATTCAAACAAACAACCAATTTTTTTGCCAAATGAGTTAAGTTTCATCATTAACTCTTTTGCACATGGGTTTTCCAAATGTGGGTGGGTTATAGAGTGAGTTTCCAATCGTAGTAGACTCTATGGAGCAGAAATTTCGAAATTATATAAATCAAATATTTTGTAGATAAATGCTTTTAAATATTAATTTTTTTTCTTATTCTAACTTGACTGCCCAACTTTGGAGTGAAATTATTTTCAAAATCATATCAGAATTAAAAAAAAAAAAAAAAAAAAAAAAAGAGGCGAAAGTAAAAAAAAAAAAAGTTAAGTGCAGCCATTATCAACCCACTGCAGGATGGAAGCCTCCTCAATAATTCATGTTGAGGGAAATGGACCATAATCTACCACGCTGGTCCAGTGCGGGTTGGCAGATCAACCGTATTCAGGGGCTTGAACCCCGGTCTACTGAAAGAGCGTGTGGTACTGCACGCCCGCTCCTGACCACTCGGCTACGGAGGCCAAAAATAAAAAAAAAATTATAATAGGTTATTATTACTTTTATGGATACAATAAAATCTTCTACCACTATATATGTATTGTTTTAATTAATTTAATCAATCAAAAATCCAGAGATTTTATTCAATTTCAACACGTTAAATTGCCCAAATCAGACAACTGAAGCTAATAGGTGCAAGTTTCTCTGCTGATTTAAACCTATTTCGCAACCATCATCTGTCCCTTACTACCTACAATTATTTTTAAACTCAGATAAGATCAGAGAGCAAACTACTTGAATATTTTTAGACAATTCATACATACATTATTTAATAAAATGGACATTATTTCAAATGACTTTCAAAATGTACACATGCATGCATACTCTAGAGCCCACTCATGACAAATGAGTATATATGCACATGCACAAAGGGGTTAAATACTAATCCAAATCACACAAATTCAAAATGAAGAGGAGACATCATGATGAAAGTTTAAAGCTGTTAAGTATGTACAGTACATTAAAAATAATAAATACAAATTACTATAATTTTCTCTCAATTTTTGTTATCTCTCTTTTATACTGTATACAAAGCGAATTTAAAATTGCTCATTTGAAAAAAAAAAAAAAAAAAAAAACAACTATCCAAAATACTTTAAAAACCAATTGCTTCAGATAACCAGGATTCTACTTAAGTTAGTTTTGGAAACTGGGTTTTACCATGCTTCTTAAATTCATTCAAAATGAAAGTCACTTAAAAGAACATAAGAAGTAATGCAAATAAAATAGAACTGAAACAGTAATATAGATTTTTTAAATCTTTATTGTTTTAGCATCATGCTTGAAAAAATACACAAAATAAGGTAAAAAACAATTTAAGATCACCCTGAATTAATGAAAATACCTAACTAAACAAATACTTTCATGCTTTACACTAACATGACAAAAATAAAGAAAACTGGGAAAGAAAGCTGGAACTATAGCAGTTAGGATACCTGAAATGCCAAGCAAATAACTAGCGAATTACACTTACACTTGTGAAAGAACAAGTAATGGGAAAAATAAAAATTACATTTATGCATACATGCACCAAATGAATGACATGTTTCAAAAAGTTCAATGCATCAAAGTTATTTAAACAATTAATGCTATATAAAAAACTCAATTTTCTAAGCAATAAAAATTAAACAGTAAGATCCCAGTTACAAATACAATTTACACTTGAAAGTTGTGATCTTAATACATGAAGATGATTTCTTTCTTTTAATGCTTAATTACATAAATTGCTGCAGTTTTCTCTCTGCATTCAATTTTATTCATTCTCCAACAAATATTTCATGTCAGAACTCATAAACTAGAACAAAAATTTCATGGTTTCAAATGATAGAGTAGTATTTATAACTTGATTTGCAACATTTAGCTAAAATGAAAACTATATATCAAAACATCATCAGGAAACTTAGGTCCCATTTTATACAGTATTTACATTAGATAACAATCTTAATATTGGTAAAGTAGAGCATCACATAAAATAAAATCTTACAAAGGCAAGCAACAAACTGCCACCAGCACTAGGCATATTACTGTGCTTACCATGCCAAACAATAACATGACAAAACTGTTTAACAATATGTATAGAAAATATCATAATCACAGGAAAGTACACTTAGAGATATAATCCTTTAATTGGTAAGATCAGAGTGCTGCCTGCTACTACTGTTTGTCAGTTACAAAGTATACTCGTGCTACTTTTTACCCAACAAACTGAAAAAATATTACACCCTCTACCCAGCATATTGTAGTATCCTAACAAAAAAAAAAAAAAACCTCAGAAAGGAAAATATCTCTTAAAATTTCATGAGTATCAATTTTAGTATTCTCCCAGAATGTCTTCAATTTCAACAAGCATCATTGTTTTTTTTTTTTTTTTTTTAACTGGAAAAAATACAGTAAAAAAAAAATAATAAATAAATAAAAAATCCTTACAGCTCTATGTCCATTAATATAATGCACTACATGCCTATATTTTTCCATTGGGTTTTGATTCCAGCTCCTCTATTTGGCCATAAAGGTAGATAGCAAATATTTAATTTTGGATAACAAAAAAACATAGTAATAAAAATATTATTTGTATTATTTGTGCTGTTATAGTACCAGAATTAAGAATAAAATAGCACTGAACTTGCTACTGTCACATAACCTGGGAATAGTGTAGTATTTTTAATTTATATTTAAACTAGAATAATGCCTGAGACCAGAGCAGTGGGAATGCATTGGTATGAGTAGAACAGCTGAAAGAAGTTCTCTTAGAAATCAGTTTGCTATATATATATGGCCTTTCCATCCCCTCTATTAGTTTGTGTAGTTCTTTCCCAAATTTATTCGAAATAAAACTACCCAATTCTACAACGCTAGATGAAGTTTGTTCCAACAATCCACTACCCCCAGCAGGCTGAAGGCAAATTTTTTACACATCTGCCTTGCAGCTATCCTTCCTTAATTTTAATTTATGCCTCTTGAGTATGTAGTCTGAGCAAGAGGAAGGATGTATCAAGGTTGAGCTTAATCTATTCAAAGCCTCAATCAGATCTCCTCAATGGTGCCTAGTCTCCAGATCCTTTCAGAACAGAAACCTTTCTTGGAAAGAGCACTCACCAAGAAATTTTGTTCCCACTCAGTAATCCTGTTGCTCTTCTCTGCACTGGTTCCAATGGATATTTTTCCACATTCTTCCTAAAATGAGACTTCCAGACCTGTATACAGTACTCAACATGTAGCCTAACCATTGCCTTACACCAGTGGTGTTCAACCTACAGCCTGGGGACCGGATCCGGCCCGCGAATAACATCAAATATGGAGTGGCTGTTTGAATATGGCCCACCCGGAAAGTGAACTAAAACAGCATTTTAGAGCTTCACGCCACTGCGTGTACAGGCATGCAAGCGTCGAGCTCGACTGTATCAAATGTGTACGTGTCGTCTATTGCAGTCATATGTACGCTGAATACAGTTATGTATACATCAATCTTTTCATATTGTGAAATTCTATTATTTTGATATAACTCGTTTATTTTATTGAATTATTATTCATTTGTATTGAATTTGTTCCGAAAGAGGAACATCGATTTCGATTGTCGTGTTTTTAATCAAAGGTGGAGTGAAGACTATTTCTTCATTGATTACAACAAAAAAACAGTATGTTTGTTGTGTAAGGTACTGTATCACTTTTTAAAGAACAAACCGTAGTTTGTCTCGAAAAACAATTATGCGAAGAGTAGAAGATATTGGAATTAAGAAAACAACAAAACACACTGAAAACGTATCGGTCAAGAAATTTATCTGCTGTAAGTGCCCATTATCAAGTTGTACATTTGATCGCTTTTGAAAGTAAACCGTTCAGTGATGGTAAATTTGTTAAACATTTTTAAAAGCTATGGAAGAAATTTCTCCGGCGAAACCAGCAATGATACAAGACATTAGTTTGTCTCGACAAATAATTATGCGAAGAGTAGAAGATATTGGAAAGCATAAAACAAATGAAATATTTTAGTGTATCACTGGGTAACAATACTGATGTAAAGGACACAGCCCAACTCCTTATCTTCATACGTGGAATTAATGATAATTTTGTACCAGTTGAAGATTTAGCTAATCTACAGAGTATGCTTGGAACAACCACAGGTAAAAATCTTTTTGAACATTTTTGCCAGTCTATTGAAAAGCTAGGATTAAATATTAAAAACCTGGTAGGAGTCATGACTGATGGTAAAAAAAAAATATGATTGGTAAAAATATTGGGCTTATGGGTAGAACCAAGAAAATGATATATATCGGAGCTGAACCTCAGATTGGAATTCACTTCACTGTGCATCAAGAAGTTCTGTGTGGGAATGTATTGGATCTCCAACACATTATGAATGTGGTTATTTCAACTGTAAATTTTATAAGATCACATGGCCTTAATCACCGAATGTTTCAGCAGTTAGAAATTGAAGCCAAATACGAAGATGTAATTTTATACAGTTCAGTGAGATGGCTTAGTTGTGGCAAAGTGTTATATTGTTTCTTTAAAGAAACAATATAAAATTTATATTTTATATTGTTTCTTTTATATTGTCATGAAATTGATATTATTATAAAGGGAAACCGGCAAAAAAACAACATCAAATATGGAGTGGCTGTTTGACCTTGCAATTCTTACTGACATTTCTAGTCCTTTAAATGCTCTTAATTTAAACTACAAGGGAAAGGAAATTGGTCTCTGATTTGTATGGTGATATCAAATTGTTTCAGAATATGTTGTTATTATTTAAATCCCAAATTGAGCAAAGCAATTTAGTTCACTTTGAATGTTGTACCGAGCTAACAGAAAAACACATTTCCAAAGAATCATTGCCTCTTGTTATTACAATTAGTTTTTGACGAGTTTGAAAGTCGATTTGCTGATATGAGATCCCATGACATAAGCTTGTTTGAGAATCCATTTACTTCTATGGCTGAAAACTACAATCCAAGCATGCAATTTGAACTTATTGATCTTCAAACCAAAACATGGTTCAAAAATAAGTAGATGGACTGAGAAAATAAACTACTTTAATTCTACAAGGCTCTCCCATCTGAAGATTTTCCACTAATAAAAGAAAATGCCATTAAAATGGCTACTTTGTTTGGATCAACGTATGTTTGTGAGCAAATTGTTTCACACATGAAATCAAATAAATATGTAGGTTAGTGCAAATGCATCATTTTAACATAGCTATCAACCAAGGTAGTTAAATTAATTAATTAAATTGGCATTGTTTTGGTTATATCTCATATTGCGACTGCCTTCACAATGAGTTGCCATGGTATTGTACTACCTCGAATAAATAACACTTCACCAGTGGAGAAGACGATTGTTATTTGGGTGGTGGTATCCGCTGAGAATAAATAACAATAGTCTTCTCCACTGGTGAAGTGTTATTTATTCGAGGTAGTACAATACCATGGCAACTCGTCGTGAAGGCAGTCACAATATAACCAAAACGATGTCAATTTAATTAATTAATTTAACTACTCTGGTTGATAGCTATGTTAAAATGATGCATTTGCACTAACCTACATATTAGTCATTCTACCTCGTAGCATGAGGCCTTTCCCCTTAAATACTTTATAGTCTATATCAAATAAATATAAAATAAAAAAAAAAAAAGAAAGAGAATAGCAGATGAGCATCTTCATTCCGTATTGAGAATTGGCATCAAATTTTGAACAATTATCTAAAAACATTTAGCCTCAATCATCTCATTAAATGTTAAGTTTTGTTCAGTAAATGTTGCGTATTCTATGTAATAAAATTTTTGAATATTTTCCATTTAGGGGTATCATTATATTTATTTATTCACCTTAATATTGAAAAGCAGTGATCCTTTTCAGGCTGTAAATTTTCTCAAGTGAACATTTAAAAGCAAAAGTAAGGTATTACAAAAAAAAAAAGAAAAAAAAAAGTAAAGTATTTTTTAAAAAGAGGCAAAAGTAAAGTATTTAAAAAACAAAAGTAAGTCATTTTTTAATTTTAATAAAATCTAAAAAACAAATCGCTGACAGATTGTTGCACATAAGTGTTGGGAATTTCCATTTTTTATATATAGCCAATATAAAAATAAAACACAGTAACATGAAAACAGAAACTTCTTTTTACATGTAACAGGATAGGGAAAATGTAACACACTAATTTTTCTTGAATCACTGAGTACAGCCCGCAAAACAAATCTATCTTTCAATACGGCCCTTGTACTGGAAAAGGTTGGACACCATTGCCTTACACAATGGGATAATCACAACCTTATTCCTGCTAGCCACCATTATTAGAGCATCCCTGAGGTCAGAGGAGTTCCAGCACCTCTGTAGCCAGGTGGGCAGGAGCGGCAGTGCATAGCACACGCTTCTTGATTAGACCGGGGTTCGAGCCCGTGACCACCAAATACGGAGGATGCAGAAAGGTCAGGGAATGACCACCGCATATCCCCGGAGCAATATGGCCTTAGTTGCTGATGCTCCTAAAAACCAAATAAACAAACAAACAACAACAAACAGAGGAGTTCGCTACAGATTACAGATGTGCAAACAAGAGGGAGTAACACTCTTGATCTGATTATCAGCAGTGATCACAGTGTACTGATATGGGATTTACTTAAAGATGTAACTACCATCAGGGGTAAAGAGAAGGATTTTTGCTTTCATAAAGGTGACTACAGAGGTCTCAGAGATTTTTTTTAAGTTCTATACAGTGGGACCAACTGATGATGTTACCAACTGCAAATTCTAAATGGGAAGCATTCAAGGAAGTAATTTTGGAAGCTACTAGGCTTTTTGTTCCAACTAAGAAATACTGCTCTAGGTTTAGGCCAAAATGGATGTCAGATGAACTAATGAAACTTGTGGCAGAGAAGAAAAATACATGGGATGCACATAAATTGTCAGGCAACACAGACGCCCATGGTAGTCTGTAATCCAGTCACAAAGGAGGTTAGTCAAGCAAAGGCAAGATGAGAAATCTTTGGCAAAGGATGCAAAGAAAAACAGCAAAGACTTCTTTACTTATAAAAACTCTAAAAGGAAGGGGATGAATCAGATTGGTCCACTTGATATCAATGGTATGATTGTAGATTATTATTATTATTATTATAAGCCATATGGTGCAAGGAAGCCTGAGGCATATGCTGCACCAGCCAAAAAAAAAAAAAAAAAAAAATTCCCGCATTACCCTGAGAGAGAGAGAGAAGTAGAAGAGAATCACCAAAAAAGCAAAAAAAGAAGAATGATGATATCCAGCTCAGGACAATCATTCTCAGATAGCTGCCAAACTAAATGAGTATTTTGCATCTATATTCACACATGAGTAATTCAAGTAGAAGAGGGCCAGATGTTTATCAAACTCTAACAGGGAGTTAAATGACTTTGTAATAACTGACAGCAAAGTGGAGGAGAAACTGTTGATCAACGTTGATTAATATAATCAACATTATATAAATATAAGAAAGGCACCTGGGGTTGATGGGATCTATCCACTTATATTAAAGAAGGCAGCAAAGGAAGTAAGAAAATCCTTAGCCATAATTATAAGAGCATCCTTGGACTCAGGGGAAGTCCCCATGGACTGGATATGTGCAAATGTATCTCGAATTCACAAAAGGGCATCAAAGGGTGGCACAAGTAATTACAGACCTGTTAGTTTGACTTCTGTTCTAGGTAAAATAATGGAGTCACTGGTTAAAGATGCATTGCAGAATCATCTAGACAAGACTGCAGTAATAATTCATACACAGCATGGGTTTGTTAAGGGAAGGTCTTCCCTGACCAATACAATTGGATATTATGATGTGGTCAGAAAGGAACTGGATGCAAAAAATAATCTTGATATTATATACTTGGATTTCAGGAAAGGTTCTGATACTGTTGCACATGGAAGACTGCTGTACCCACTGGAGCAGCATGGCATTAAGGGCAAATTGCTACAATGGTTAAAAGGATGGTTCAGTGGGAGAAGACAGAGAGTGGTAATCAATGGATACTGCTCTACATGGTCTAATGTTATTAGTGGTGTCCCTCTGAGTTCTGTGTTGGGCTTATTGTTGTTTTGTATATTAATCAATGATATTGATGAAGGTATATCAAGCTTAATGTCAGAGTTTGCAGATGATACAAAGGTTGGCAGGGTTGTTAAATAACAGTAACGACAGTATTCTCCTGCAACAGGATTTGGAAAAGTTAGGCAGATGGGCTGAGAAGCGGCAACTGAAGTTTAACATTGACAAATGCAAAGTACTGCATATGGGTAGCAGTAACCCCAGAGAAATGTACCAACTGGGTGGTGTCACACTTGGGTAGTGGAGAATGAAAAAGACCTAGGGGTAATTGTGCAGTCAGATATGAAGTTTTCTGAGCAGTGCAGACAGGCAGCCAGAGTAGGTGATGGAGTCTTGTCAATGACATACAGGAATTTTCATGCAGGGATAAGGAGGTGATTATCCCCTTGTACAAAGCAATGGTCAGGCCACACCTTGAGTACTGTGTACCAGTCTGGAAGCCTCAATTTAGGAAGGATGTGGAGTTGCTAGAATGAGTACAGAGAAGGGCAATAAGACTGGCGAGGGGAGCAAAGGGGTGCTCTAACAAAGAAAGGCTTAAGTTCCATAAATTGCAGCTTCTGGAGACCAGGCACCTGCAAGGCAATCTGACTGAGGTGTATAAGAAGGCCTTGAATGGATTGAGCAGGCTCAATGCTGATGGGATTCTTCCTCTTGCTCAGATTACAAACCCGAGGGGCTTAGATTCAAACTGAGGAAAGACAGTTGTAAAATAGATGTGTGGAAATTTGCCTTTAGCCAGTGGGTAGTTGATTGCTGGAATAAACTTCCATCTGTTGTTGTGGAAGTTGATAGCTTAAATAAATTCAAGGCAGAACTAGAGAAACATATGGAACGAATGGATGGGCGAAAATGGGAAGTTTTTTTTTTTTTTTTGGCTGATGCTGTATAAGCTTGCTTTTTTGCATCACATGTCTCTCCTATTCACGAAGGGTGATCGAAGTGTAAAGTGAATAATTAGACCTGTAGGCCTAATCACAAGAATGCTGTTATACAGCAATCATATCATGAATTGTTAAGTGGGAGATCTCTGATCGATTTGACCAACTACTGTGGCACAATCAAAAAGAAACTCAATGCAAAAAATAATTTTGACATTATATACCGTAAAGCTTTTGATGTTTCACATAAAATCAGTCTTTCATGTGGAATAGTATCCATAGCAGTAACCTGCTCTGAGGCAGAAGATGAAGTGGTTATTAACGGCCACTACTCTTCAAGGAGTATTGTTATTAGTGGAGTCCATTAGGGTTTACTGCTGGCCCCCTTCCTGTTTTCAATATTTATTAATGATATTGATGAAGGCATATCAAGTTTAATGTTGAAGTTTGTTGATGATACGGATGTTGGCAGAATGATTAAGATAGGAGTCCGAGAATGCTACTACAACAAGATTAAGGATGGAAAAATTAGACAGATGGGCTGAGAATTAGCAACTTAAGTTTATAACAGTGACAAATGGAAGGTACTGCAAATGGGTAGCAGTAATACCAATTAGGTGCTGCCGCACTCAAGAAAGGAAAAAACACAGGGATAATTGTGCAGTCCAACAAAGTTCTTCTCTAAGTAGCACAGACAGGCAGTTCATGGGGTTCTGTCAATTATATACAAGAATTTTGGCAGCAGAGACAAGGAGATAATTATCTTATCCCATAAGGCAATGGTTAGGCTGCACCTTCAGTACTGCATACTCAAGGTTCGGAAGCCTTATTTTATGAAGGATAAGGACCTGTTGGAATGAGTGTAAAAAAGAACAATAAGATTAATCAGGGGCACAGAATGGTTTCTCTTACCAAAAAGACTCGAGTACTTTAAACTCAGTGTCTAAAAACTAGGCACCTACAAGGAGCCAACTGAAATGTGTAAGGTTTTCAGTGGATTAAGTACATTAAATGCTGATGTGATTCTTAGTCTTTCTCAAACAAGCACATACAGGGAACATAAACTTTAAATTGAAAAATGATGGTTGCAGGACAGATGTGCAAAAATTTTCTTTCAACCAGAAAGAAATTGATTGTTGGAAAAAACTTCCATCTGGTGTTGTGGAAGTGGGTAGTTTAAATAAATTTAAGGAATGACTACACAAATTGTTAGAGAGGATGCAGAAAAAAGGTGGGTACTTTTTTTTTTTAAATCTCATTTTCCTTCTTTTTAAATCATTCCTAATTTTTAAATCCTAATTTTTATTCCTAATTTTTAAATCATTCCTAAAGTAAGAAAAATAAATAGTATTGAAAAATAAATCATAAAAAATAGCAATGTATCCTATTCTGATACTTCACTGTTTGGCAGCTAGTACCAAACTAGCTACATTTAAGTTCAGCCATTTTTATCTGAGAAATGAATGCAATGCAAATTTGGTTTTGATAAAAAGTTTTAAAGTAAACTGTGAATATTTAAACGTTCTTGATATTTTATTTTGACAGGTCGAACTCATCGTAAAAATTAAATTAATTTGCAGTTTCAATAAATTACATAACATAAAGCCACCGTGGCATGGACATGTATGCATGGGGTGTAGTCATCTTTCATTTGTTCTACCTGCTTTTCCTTAATTTTTCAGAGATTTTGGCATCTTTTATATCAACTATTTGTCCCTGAAATAAGTTAAAGTTTCAGCAAGATTATTTTTTTATATAATTTACATACTATGATACTTTGGTAACAGACAGTCACCTCATTTTGGCAGCTAATTACCTCAGAAAAACACCATAACATCATCCCTGGCAGTGTATATTGTGAAGGGCACTTTCTGCCTGTTTACAGGTTTTGTGGTATAACTTAAAGGTTATTTTAAAGTACAGTGGATTCCGGTTATTTGAGCCACCGGTTAATCGGGGCAGCCGTTTATTTGGGGCAAATCTTAAAAAACAGAAATCAATCGAGAAAATAGCCAGGGTTTACTTCGCTTAATTGTGACAGCATGCTGTTTAATTGGGGCAGGAGACTGCAGCACTGGAGATTACCCTACAATTGTCTCCGACAGTACCATGTGGTTCGGTCAAAATTCTGGAGGTCACAACCATAAAACAATTAGCAGTCACCTGTTCATTGGGCTTTTTTGTTAGTAAAATCTATCATAAACGGACAGTAAACTCGATCTTACTGAATTTGCGATAATACCGACAGCTGGAATTCTGTGGGTTATTATGGTGAAATGTGTTTATACTTCCGTGGAATTTCCAATCATATAAAAAAATTAATTTTCAGATCTTCTCTTCATTCCTATTTTTAAAGCTTTGTAATTCGTTACTCCGTTCTCACTTGCACACATCGTGTTACTTGCAATTTGTGTGTGCCGTATTCTTTGTTATTGATTGCTTATCTTTTTACTGTTTTAAATTTTAAGTTCCCCCCCACCCCGCCCACAAATGTCAGTGAACAGTAATGTGAACTAGTTCGTATGTACATATTACAGTAAGTATTAATTATTCTGATTATCACGTATATTCTTCCGATTTTCACGTATCATTTCATTTTTTAATTATTAAGGTAATAAAGGGTAAATTTGTGCTTAATATATCTTTACTTTTATAGCCTGTGGATAATATTCCTCCTATTTTCTCTAATTAGAATCGCTGTTTAATAGAATTAAAATTCAATTCACCAACGTGATCACAATGACCGGCGCTTACTACACATCGTATAGTGAACGGTACTTTACTATGTTACCTATCAAATCACGTTACGATGGTGACTCCATCGCAATGTGATTTGATTGTACAGTGAAACTTCGGATAATTGGGGCAGCCGCTTAATCGGGCCAAAATGCACTAGTCCACATTGTATAGTTTGTTGTTTGTTTGTTGGTTATTTGGTTTTTAGGAGCATTAGCAACTAAGGCCATATTGCTCCGGGATATGCGGTGGTCATTCCTTGACCTTTCCGCATACTCCGTATTTGGTGGTGACGGGCTCGAACCCCGGTCTAATCAAGAAGCATGTGCTACGCACTGCTGCTCCTTCCCACCTGGCTACGGAGGCGCCCCCACATTGTATAGTGAACGGTACTTTACTATGGCGACTCCATCGTAACGTGATTTGATTGTACAGTGAACCAATTGTAAAGCGGGGGTCATTGTATTTTTACCTTCTTTTACGTGAAACTTCGGATAATTTGGGCAGCTGCTTCATCGGGCCGAAATGCACTAGTCCTGATGTGTCCCAAATAACTGGAATGAACTGTATAACTAATGGCAGTAATGTGCTAACATGAATCCCCGGAAATAAGCCTCAACTGATGGGAAACTGCTTCTATTTGTAGATGGCCTCAAATTTTTCAAAATATCTCACCTTATTCTGATTGCTTATTTCTGCAACAAGAATTAGATATGATTCAAGACCAGCTTAAAAACAGCAATTTGACAATTAATTAAGAAATTTGTAAAATTTTAGTTTTATTTCAACTACCAAATCTGTAAATGAATCTTAAAATTTAAAACATTGAGAAACTTCAGTTTTATGGGAATGAACTAAAATAAGCAACACTAATCTACCATATGCAAGCTGTTTCATTGAAAATATTTCAATGAAATTATATACATATCAATAGAAAAACAAACAGTTTGGCTAGGAAAATATACACCAACCTGTTAAGGATTGGATTCACTGCAGTGTATTCAACTGCAACATTTTAAATAAAATGACACAATATTTTACATAATAGATTAGTGTTACCCATTTTAGTTCATTCCCATAAGATGAATAATGCTCTATTCCAATGCACCTCTTTCAAATGATTATTCTTCCATTTTTCAACACAAGAATTAGAAGTTTCTCAAAATAATATTACTATTGACAACATGCAGCATTGTCAATCTACTTTTTTTTAAAAATCCTAATATGAAATTTAATGAATTTCTCCACTAGCTTGGGAAAAAGTAGCTGATGAATTTATCAGCTAGCTTGGTGGATTGGATATTTCACCAAGGCTATTCTTACACAGTCATTCACATGTCTATCACCACTGATCTGAAATTCGGTGCAGTAATTTTCATACTGGAAAGCCAGATTTACTTTACAACTGAAATACAAATTCAGTCTGGAAGAGAAAGAGAGAGTTTACTTATAAATGGGTATTTATCAATGTGTGTATGTGTGCTAGAGTAGTAGTAGTGGCATGTGATGCAAGAAAGCAAGTGTATGAGCTTATGCAGCATCAGCCAAAAAAAAAAAAAAAAAATCACACCGTTCCCTCCAAATGCCTGTCCAGTTCCTCCTTAAATTTATTCAACCTATCAACTTCCACAACGACAAATGGAAGTTTGTTCCAGCAATTAACCACCCGCTGGCTAAAGGCAAATTTCAGCACATCTATTCTACATCTGTCCTTTCTTAATTTGAATTTATGCCCCCTTATGTTCGTAATCTGAACAAGTGGAAGGATCCCATCAGAATTCAGTGTGCTCAACCCATTCAAGGCCTCAATCAGATCATCGCGCAGGTGCCTAGTCTCCAGCCACTGCAATTTGCAGAACTCAAGCCTCTCTTGGTAAGAGGATCCCTTCATTCCCCTCACCAATCTTGTTGCCCTTCTCTGTACACGCTCAAGTAAATCTACATCCTTCCTAAAATGAGGCCTCCAGACCTGTAAGCAGTACTCAAGGCGTGGCCTGACCATTGCCTTATAC
This sequence comes from Mastigoproctus giganteus, assembly GCF_048544385.1. Taxonomy (NCBI): domain Eukaryota; kingdom Metazoa; phylum Arthropoda; class Arachnida; order Uropygi; family Thelyphonidae; genus Mastigoproctus; species Mastigoproctus giganteus. The sequence goes on along the minus strand of NC_143586.1, from coordinate 145,953,650 downwards.
AGAGGGACAATCACCTCCTTTTCCCTGCTAGCAAAATTCCTATATATCATTGACAAAACCCCATGACCTGCCCTGGCAGCCTGTCTGCATTGCTCAGAAAACTTCATATCTGACTGCACCATTACTCCCAGGTCTTTTTCATTTTCTACCACCTTAAGTGTAGTACTACACAGTTGGTACGTTTCTCTGGGGTTACTTCTACCCATACGCAGTACTTTGCATTTGTCAAGGTTAAACTTCGGAGGAATAAAAGATTAGAGGTATGGCTATGGTGGCCTTGATTTTCATGGAATGTCCATTCTTACAGTGATTTCTAATGAAATAGTCTAATGACTTCTATTTCTAATGAAAACTGCAGGGTTAAAGCATTTGTTTATAAATACTTTAACCTTGTAGTAGTGGCATCACTAATTGTTAAAAAAATGATGGAACTACACCAACAGATGTAAATTTACTTTTCAATTTCTGGAAAATACTTACTGGATGCTTTTTTTTTTAGTTTTTAATAAAAAAAATTAAATATTTTAAAAAACGCTGTTTTTTTACACCTTTTATTAAAATTAATTCTGTTCATTAACTAAAAAAGTGTCACAGGCATAAAACAAAGATGAAGGTATTTGCTTCTTCCATATTCTAGCTTAAAAAATTCTTAAATATGCAAAATTTAAAACACTGTTTCTGCTTATTATGTGTATAAATAGTTTTAAAAAAAGCTTAAAAAATATGAATATATTAGATGCAATTATCCACTTCCATTTTCAAATATTTTTCAAAATTTATTTCAAAATGAGCACACCATGAAGCATGCAAAATTTGGATATTACATGTGTTGCTAACTCTCTATCCCAAGCGATTACTGATTTCCATGTTTATTACTCAAAAATAATGAACCTTTCAAAAATATATAGTTTATAACCATGAGAAACTGTTAATAATCATTAGATCATGTGGGACAGTTTTATAAATAACACAGAAACTAAAAATAAGCATACAATTCTAACCTTTGTAACGTCTAGCAGTAAGTGTCCCATGGTAGCATTACAAGTTAAAAGTAGAACAAATGGTGGAGCTGTACCTGCTGGCATACTCATATTATAACTCAGGAAAAATGACAAATAAAAATTCAAACACCTTACCAAGTAAAAATTTGCCTGTATTTGGTAAGGTACAGAAAACCATAGATTTTTATGTTCAGCAACAATTAACTTAGGCTTATTTTAAAGTTACACAGCACAGGGGTGGCCAACACTGCAGGGTTAAAAAAAAAAATGCCACTAAACATATATGATAAGAGTCAAAAGTGTTTTTTTTTTTTCTCCCTTAGTTATGTAATTTAGTCTTTCAACATACAAAACTGGGGGTGGCAGGGTGTTCAAGTAATGCAGTTTCCATCCTCTTGAAGAGAAGTGGAAAAATATACCTCTATAAAGCTGACTCATCCAAAGACATTTCTCAACAAAAACATTAAATAATCCCAAAATTTTAATGTTACATTTGTTTTTTCCTTTTAAGTGCAATCTTAATCAGTTAGTAAGGATTTTGTAATCAGTTAATCAGTTAGTAAGGATTTTGGACTGAAGATAAATATGGCTAAAACAAAAGTAATGATGAACAAGTATGCCACAGAAAGGGATATAAGGAACAGTAATTGAAAAGGTGGAGTCATATACTTATCTGGAACAAGTCATTAGCTAATAATGATAAATGGCTGGAAGTCAAGAGAAGAATAAATTTTGGATGGATAGCATTCAGGAAATATAGTCACATACTGAGGAGCAATATCCCAATTTGTCTGAAACGTAAAATAATGAACCAATGTATCTCCCCCCCATGGCTTATGGAAGTGAAACTTGGGCACTCGTCAAAAGAATGGAAGAGAAGCTGAGAATTATACAGCGAAGAATGGAACGAATAATATTGGGAATCAGACTGTTAGATAAGAAGAGAAACACATGGATTAGGCAGCAAACTCAAGTAAAGGAAATTCTTATCAAAAGTAAAGAACTAAAATGGTCTTGGGCAGGACACATAGCTTGAAGGCATGATGACAGATGGACTAAGAAAATAACAGAATGGTACCCAAGAGGAGCTAGAAGAAAACTTGTAAGACAATGATGGATAGGGACAAACGAAATTTATGAGTTTGTGGGTAGTAAATGGATGGCCATTGCGCAAAACAGAAGGAACTGGAAAGTTGCTGGAGAGGCCTTCATCCTGCAGTGGATTGAAAATGGCTGATGATGATGATGAAGCCAGCTGATAAATAAATGAATCTTCACAGGCATTTTCATTATAAATATTCATCACTGAAAATGATACTTATTCATTATGCCCTTGATTTAATTTACAGTAAAATCTGATGTGTTATGTTTGTTTGTTTATGGGCTTTATGGTGCAAGGGCAGCAAGGCCATAATGTGTTATACGATTAATGAATATGAAATGTTTTAGTAACATTTTCTAAAATGATTTTGGAATAAAAAACAAAAAACCTTTTCTTCCTGTTCTGTGTCTGCCTCAGCAGATGTGTAGAGGGCGAAATAAATGCATTGTGGCCAGTTTTGAGTATATTATCCATGTGCTATGGATTTGCCAAGCCTCATCTAGCCAATAGAATCGCAAAAATAACTTTTGGTTGTACAAGAGTTTAAGTTTAAGCCTCTATTTCGATTCCCCCCCCCCCCAACTTTCTGAATTTTGTTTTTGAGCTTTGATTTCATGAAAATTAAGTATTAAATAGATACACAATATCAATTTAAAAAAATCTCATGATTTTTAAATATCACTGTGAAATTAACAGTTACTTTTATATATTTAAGATTCAGTTTTATTTGTAACAATCTTATAAATTTTCTTTTTAATACTGTTAATGATTATGTACAACTCTTCCAAACTGCCAACCTCGATATTGCAAATAATGAAGACTAACTTCTATATAATTTGAAAAAATAAGTCACAACCTCCCCACCCCTCCACAACTTTCTCTCACACACACACACAGGAGTGTGAAAGTTCATTTAAAAAAATGAGCAAAGTAGTGTCTTGTCTTTCAAATAAACAGTCCTCACGTGAAATGAAATCCATAAATTATAGAAGGTTTACTTAAACTAAGCAATAACTTGAGGAACAGAAATTTTACTGAAAGAAAAATTAATGTTTTAAAAAATGACCCAAGCTGATTTAACAAAAACTATACAAAATATTCCACTAGTTTCCAATCAGGAAAAATTTGAGATAAAAATGTCTCGTCTTCTTCACTTTACATATTTACACCAAATATACAATTTACTTATCATTAATATTATTCAGAAATGTCACGTACTGATAGAAGATATTTTTCCAGAATCTTGTTTAACTTCAGACTGCTCTGAATTATCTGATTTCACTTGTCTCCGAAGTCTAAGAAGTCTGTTGTCTGTTTCTCTCAAACTATATGAAAAATCATCTTTAGGCTGGAGTGATTTTGTTTTCTTTATACTAAAAGCACCCATACCTCTCCTGAAATTAAAATGAAAATTAACTTTTAAATAAAAATGTTACACAGCATAAAAGCAAGGAAAAAACCCTTGCATTTTAAATACACATATACATCTAATAACAGTTATAATTAAATCACATCACTTGGAGATCTGCAAATGAAAAACAATTTAATTGTAAAGAGCTAAAATTATGTAGCATCTTCTTGAACAGTATAAAGTATTCCCTCATTAGGTGTAACACCAAAACAAATGTATATGTTATTTTACATTTTTCTATATATTACATTAGTGGAAACAAGATCTAGGAAATGAACAAAATAAGATCTCACTTGTATTTACAATACTTGTAAATAAATTATGTAAAGATTTATTTCTCAACAAAAATTCCAAGTGATGAGTACTAGTGGAGCACTAGACCATGTATACACGGCAAGTCAAAATTAGTATGCACACTTTAACAATCAACAATCTGATAATAAATTTAAACAATTTTTTCTTTTAACAGCTGAATTATGCATTTTGCTTGTATTTAAAAGGAAACAACTCCTTTAAGATATTCAAAATGTCCTCCTCCAGCATGATGCATAAACAACATATTTTTTCAACAGCCTACACATAACAGTGCACAAGTTATTTGAAATTATGAGTGTTTCCTGCTGTATCATCATCCACAGATTTTTCTGAGCAAAAAAATCTATGGGACTGAGTTCCAAAGATTCTGAAGGATATTCAAAAGCATTCCCACTATGAAAATGTGGAGGTGCATCATCCTGTTGAAAAAAACAACATATCTGAAAATATGCTTCTGATACTGGGTACTGCATAATTCTTTAATATTTCAAGAAAACTCAGAAGTGTTTATATAACGATTTTGTATTACTCTCCCCAGTAACAGCACCACTAAATTTTTAATCTCTGATAATCCTGTAAGAGGAGATTCCAATTTATCTCTGACAGCTTAACACCTTTCCACAAGATGGTGAGGATTTTCACTAGCCCAGTAAACACAATTGATGATTCAAATATTCAGTTTAGTTTGAAAGTGGCTTTGCTTTTGCCTGAATGTACAATTGCATCCTCAAATGCACCGATTCCACAATTTTTATTACAATGCATATTGTCATATAAATACCACTCAGAAAAGTGTTTGTCAATCTGGATGGTCTCCTGCACTGCATGCTGTAATTGAGTTCTAAAAGGCTTCAAATTTATGTCCTAGGATACTTATAATACTTGACTGACTCATTTGCAGCTCTTGTAAAATTACATTTCATAATACAAATTATATATATACAGTATATAATAATTTTATTCTTTATATAGAGGTATTAAGTAAACATCAATTATAGATCACCACAAAATTAAAAAGATATTGTACACCTTTTTATAATGAAATAAACATATAAATTAAAAAAAAAATAATGAGTTTAAGTAACTTAAATCCAAATTACATGGTAGCCCTGGAATGTTGTTGCGGTACCCCGGTTGAAAACCACTGGTATAATATATTTTTGGGTTGCTATTCCCAAAGTGTAAGACCTTGCATTTTGCTGCATTAAAACATAGCTTTCTTATAATTTCTGAAGTCTGTTCAAATCATCCTAAAGGAGTGCTGCTTGGCAATGGTCATTAACAACTCTACCAATCTTTATGTTGTCTGCAAATTTTAACATTATGCCTTCTATCCATTCATCGATGTTGTTTATACGAAAATCCGAAACAACAGCGGTCCAAGAACTGATCCTTGTGGGGACCCCACTCCGGAAATTACACCAATCTGAAGAAAATCCATTAATCACGCCCCTCTGCTTTCTGCCCTGTAACCAGCCAAAAGCTGTAACATGTTACAGATTATACAGTAAGCTCTCATAAGGAACTGAATCAAATGCTTTATTAAAATCCAAATAAAACATGTCAAAATTGTTGCCATCCAGCTCATTAGTAATTATCAAAATAGCCTATTAAGTCAGTTAAACATGATTTTCCATTAACAAAACCATGCTGTGTGCATTCTCGAATGCACAAATCTACCTAAATATTCCTGGATTGCACTCTTAATCACTGCGTCTAAGATTTTCCCTGAGGTCAGACTAATTGGTCTTTAGTTTCAAACTTTGCTCTTTGAACCACGTTTGGATTGGACAAGTACCAATACTTTGGTACTTGTCCAATCCAAAGGAATATCTCCAGAGTCCAAAGATGCCCTCCTAATTAACCTCAATTGTTCAATACACTCCCTGGTGATATCCCTCGAAATTACTGGATATGTGCCATCAACTCATTTGCGTTTATGCTCAAAACCATCAGCCTTATTTGCGTTTATGCTCAAAAGATTTTCTAATAAACAGTCATCTGTAATTTCGAAATATCACTAATTTTATATGGCTCAACCTTGCTTGCACAGCCTCTTCTCAACATGATCTATCATCAGTAAAGACAGATGCAAAGTACACATTCAATTCATCTGCAACATCAGCTGGGTTATCCAAGACTTTCCCACACCCATTGCATGACCTGATTATCTTTCTTCTTTGTTGTATTCACATAAATGAAAAATTCCTGTCCCCATTCTTTAATGGTATGCATGTGTTCATGGATTCTGTGATTTTTGCTTTAAAGTCATCCCATAATTCAAATGTTTTTGTCTTTGCTCTGCAATTTTCCCAATTAATAGATACCATATAATGCCTTAAACTGTCAAAGTCCCCTCTTCTGAAATTAAAACCCATGCCTTTGCTTTTAACTACTGCAACATCTTTCTTCACCTTCCAACTGACAATTGTGTGATCACTACATGACAATGGTTCCTGTACTTTAAGCCCTGTGATGTCATCTGATTCTGGAGTAATGATGAGGTCCAGAACATTCACACTCCTAGTATTTTCTGTAACATGCTGGTACAAATAATAATCATCTAGTTTATTTTAAAAAATTCTTCCCCATAGTGAGTTCCCCTCCAACTTGTTCCAATCAAACTGGGGAAAATTGAAATCACTCATAATACTCTTCACAATCTCCTGGTCCGTAGATTACTCCCACTCTCATTATATATTTGTTTCCAATTAACTCACACCACAAATTCTATGTTGGCAGACGTAACTTCAGACTCACCAAAAGCTCTTTTCGCACTCAGGCTGCTTTTGATAAGAAGCATGACCCATCACCCTTTCTGTCTTCCCCATCTTTCCTAAATACATATCATAGTGGAACTTGTTATCCCCAATTTCTGGGTGTCCCCATGTTTCTGTAAGCCAAATTATGTCATCATTAGTTGTCCTAACCAGGAGTTCAAATTCAGTCATTTTATTGACAACACTCCTGATATTACTGTAGACAAAGTTAAGGCTAAGTATTCTTCTATAGTTTACTATCCTGACTCACCCCTTGAAGTTATTTAGGATTGCTTCCCTAGCTTTATCTTCCCACTCATTTCAAATGTTGTTACCTTCAGAACATCTTGAAGAACACCTACAACCATTACTTTGATACATATCATCAGATAAACGTGGATCGGTATTACCCTTCTCCCCCTAACTAGCAGTTTCCCTGAACCCTATCTTCAATGATACCAGAAAAAATCCTTGCACCACCTTCATTCAAATGAATATCATCTCTACAAAACAGATTTCTTCTACCTACAAGTGCAAGTTGATAAAATTTTCCTCCCAAGAGCTTTGAAGATTCCCTCCAGCCTTGAGTTAATCCATAAAGCTTTCAGCATCTAATCCCTCCTATCGTGTCTGGGCTGAATTGCAAACACATACACATTTTGACCTAACTCGCAGCAATTTTTCAGCATGGTCCCGATATCAGTTGTGCGTATTCACTAGTCCATTTAAGCAGAAGTGGGCTTCATCACTCCAAAGGATGTTCTATGGCCAAGTGATATCCTGTCGTTCGTGCCAGAAAATTGTGAGGTTGTGTCTGTTTAATATTGTTAGTCCTCACATGAATAATAATGCTCTCTTTAGCCCCTTTAAAATCTGATAACCTGTTGGTAACATCATCAATTGTTGCTCCTGGCAAACATACCCTGGTTCACCTATCTTCATTACAAAAAATGTAACCCATTCCCCTGACAGTAGAGTCTCCCAATTAAAAACTAGATCACCTTCAACCAGAGCAGTATGCATTTGACTACTATATTTTTTTGGGACCTAAATTGGAGGTGCATTTGGCAGGTCACTAGATATTTGAGTCCCTGACGAGCTCCCAGTTACACTGTTTCTAGGGCAAGCATTCGTTTCTTCAATGACTCAAATTCTTCTTGTAAGGCACCAAGTTCTAATTTTAGATTGGTACCCTCCTTACATCGAGCACAAAGAAAAGAATCGTCAGTTGAGCTAGGCTTGTCTATTAGACCAACCTAAAAATACACGACACAAGCTATACAAATGGCGACGAAGTCGTAACTTACACTGTAAGAGGCCAGAAGCATTTCTGTCTGAGTCACAATGTCCTTGGATTTTGTATTGTTAAGTGGATCTTGTAGCAACCATTATTTTGATAAAATTTGTACTTTAGAAAGATTACAAAATTTAAGTTTACAATATATTACAAAATTTAAATTAGCAAAATATTACAGAAATTAAAACTATTCACAAATCTTTAATATCGACATCAAAGGCTATATGAATATTAAGCTTTAGCTTTCCAAATATTTTACAAAAATTAAACTTACAATGTACCTACAGAATTTAATTTAACCAAGTATTATAGAAATTAAACTGCTGATAAAACTTTAACTATAGGCTACCAAATCAAAGTTGCAAAGTTCCAACCAGAATATTGATAACAAAGGCTATCTGAATATTAAGCAGTAGATTTTCAAATACATCTAAATACAAAAATAAACTAACTTACATGACTATAGGAATTCAAACTGTATATTAACTACAGTTTAGTACAGTGGTTTTCAACTGGGGTGCCAAGTAATTTGGGTTTAAGTTACTTAAACTTATTTTTTTAAAATTTATATTTATTTCGTTATAAAAAGGGATATCCTTATTATAGTCTTCCATAAACCGCAATGACAGTATTTACATATGTCAACTGATCAATCTATTTACAATCCCAAAATAAAAAAATTACAAAAACCTCACATTATAAAAGATAACAGTTTCATTACATACAATATTACTATTGTTTAATCTTTTATTCTCCCTTGTCGAGTGGGACTCGACATAACACAAACACATGACTCAAGGAATTATGTATTGAAATAAGCTCGACAGTATCATATAACATATTTTTTTAATATTAGATATATACAGGGTAGTTAAAATTAAAGTATCCCTGTGTAGAGGACTCTGGAGCAAGTTCTAAGGCTCGTAGTGAAGAGAATTTTGGACAACAGGTACAATAAAGAATGCGCTCACCATTTATTGGGGGGGGGGAAAAAACTTACAAAATTTGTCACTATATGGCGCTGTGGCAATGAAAATCACTTCAAAACAGCACTACAATTGTTCAATGTGTCCTCCATTTTGGTCAACAACAGCTTCCATTCGAAGAACAGCATTTTCTACAGCAGAATGTAACATCAACTGGAATAGCCAGCATATAACGTCTAATGCTGTCCTTCAGATCTGCCAGAGTTTGACATCCTTCCCAAAACACCTGGTTCTTCAAAAAACCCCACAACCAGAAGTCGCATGGGGTGAGGTCCGGTGATCGGGGTGGCCAAGATGTCTGGAAACAACGCCTGATGACCCGTTCGTCTGTAAAGTGTTGCCTTAGCAATATTTGGACACAACGGTGGATGTGCCGACCGGGCTAGCCGGGTGGGTAAAGTGCCTGCCTGGCAATCCAAAGGTCGCGGGTTCGATTCCCGCCTCGGGCTTGGATCAAAGTACTGCAAAAACCTTGGGAGGTGCATTATGGCCATAGAATCCTATGCGCCAACAACTACCAAAAAAAAAAAACGGATGTGGGGTGGCGCACCATCTTGCATGAATATGGTATCCTGAAGGCACCCACGTTGTTGCAGCTCTGGTATTGCAAAATTTGCCATTTCATAATATTGCTGTCCAGTGACAAAACAGGTGCGAAGTCCAGTCAGTGTTACCTGTTAAAAAAAATATGGCCAATTATGAATGTGGCCATAAATCCACACCACACTGTTACTTTTTGGAGAATGCAATGGGAACTCTTGGATAACTCAAGGGTTTTCTGTTACCCAAATGCGACAGTTGTGCGTATTCACTAGTCCATTTAAGCAGAAGTGGGCTTCATCACTCCAAAGGATGCTCTATGGCCAAGTGATATCCTGTCATTCGTGCCAGAAACTGAAGTGCGTATGTGAAACGAATATCTGCATTACCATGCTTTAGCAGTGGTAGCATGTGCATCTTGTAAAGATAGTACCGCAACACCTGATACATTACTAGCCTTACAGTGGAATACGGCATGTCCACTTCACAAGAAACAGCTGGCACACTTGTGCTACCACATGGAGATCGACTTGATAAATCCACGACAGCCATAGCCCCACATCTTCAACATGAGAGTCCACTCATTTTTGATCTCTATCTAGTTGAACACCAAGATGCCCCGTCGCTTCAAATTTCACAATAATTTTGCAGACAGCACAAACAGTCATAGGTCCATGCCTTATGTGCTTCTGACGCTGGAATTCTCTGATAGCCGCAGCTGCATTGTTGCTGTTCAGATAGTACAGCTTCACTAATAGCGCCTTTTCCTGCAACGTTTTTGCCATTGCTGCTGTAGTGCAGGCAAACATTTACTGTATGATTTTGAAGAGACTGCTTTGCTTTTATACAGTACAGCAGAGCTGAGTAGTGGAACTGTGGCAATAACTTATGATTATGCAAATATTTTCATAATCGTAACTAAGATAGTTACGCACCATACAGTGACAAATTTTGTAACTAATTTTTTTTTTTCCAATAAATGGCAAGAGCATTCTTTATTGTACCTGTTGTCTAAATTTCTCTTCAGTACGAGCCTTAGAACTCACTCCAGGGCCTACATAGGGATACTTTAATTTTAACAACCCTGTATATACAGAGAGAGAATCGAATCTAACAGGCAGAAAATTGAGTAGGGGTGCCACAAAATAATATAAATTACTCAAGGGTGCCATTATTAAAAATATGGTCGAAACCACTGAACTAGTAGAATAAATAAAATCTTGATTTCTCGCTTCATGCGATAATGAAAAACCATGATTACTACTGGTTGAGGAAGAGATAGGGAGGGGGGGGGGTACAACCAAAATCTGAAAAGCTGCTTAAGGTGCCATGACTATAAAAAAGTTGGGAAATACTGATTTAGTATATTAAACCATAACACAAACTGAATTATTAAGAACAAAATTTAAGCAGTGTAATGCTGCAATTTAAGGACAGAGTTTAAGCATTTCTGAAGGCTAAAGTTACGGCAAAAAAAAAAGAAAAAAAAAAAAAAAGAAGAGAAATTGTATATTTCTCTTTTTTTGTAAAATTCTGGACTGAACTCCAGAATAAATTTCACTCATAACAGTATATTCATCATAGGCTTGGCCTCAGCATTTCAACAGATTCAGTCATCTACTCTTGAATGGAGTCTATTTTTTCATGGAAAACACAATCAACTGATCTGAAACTGTTTTAAACCTCAAAAATTAAACTTTTATTTTCAGTAAAATTGGTTTTACACTTGAATCCTTTTTAATTTGAACACAGTGAAATACTTTATTCAATTGGTCTGCCTCTGTTGTTTTGCATGGTGCCCATTATTATTCAATCAGTACTCAGAATGGAATCTGGGATGTAAGAACACGCATTAGCTGCTTTTTGTTCTATTATCCTGATGAACATACTGCTTCATAAAAGGTGTCATTTCAAGACCTATGTTAAATCCTTTATTGCATGTTTCTTGTTTATATCAAGACCATGTAGAAGAAAATACAGCAATATCAGCCATCACAGCCCAAATAATCATGGCCACGGGTTCACGGGTTATTACAGAGAAGAATAGGATCTTCCTTCAAAAAGTTCCACTTGATAGGAAACAATATCAATAAGTTTGTTTTGACTATTAGGGCTTACATACCTTGCTGTCCCTCTAAGTTATTGTTTTAGAAGTGGGTCATACATTACTAATAATTTGAAAACTGATAGAAAGTTCCTTTTACATACATATTGTTCACATGTATGTAAAAGGAAAAAAAAGAATGTAACAAACAGCAAGAGTAAATCACATTTATTACATTTTAAGTATTTCATGTCAAAATAGATTTTCCATTAATAATTGATTTTTACGATCTCTATTTGTAGTCTTATTAGATTTTCACTATTCAAAAACAACAATGTTCAAATGTGAATACAACAGAATTTTTACAATCTTCAATTGTTACCAGAGCATGCACTCCCTTAAACCAAGCATCACTGTACAATTAGTTGTTTCTGTCTCCATAGAGCCAACATGGCTCACAGTAGACAATCTGCCTTTGGAGAGTTGTGGCCATTTTCTTGGAAAAACAACCAACATAGTTTCATTTTTAGTAATGGAATAATATTTGGAAAAAACTGCCTACTTACCTTATAACAAAGAAATGGTCCCAGTACCCTACACAAGGCAACTGAAAGAATATATCTTTTTTCAGTGTCCACAAGTAGTCTATTCTCCTTGGACTGACAGAGGTGACTAATATGCCCACTGACCACCTTGACTAACTCTTCATCACTGTTAGAATTTTCAGTGTTTGTCATCCAAAGTATCAGGGTCAACACCTCAATATTATTCATATCAATGGTTTCATGCCGAACAAAAGTACATAAATTACAATTGTGTTTACTTATAAAAAAAAAAAACAATCAAACTGCAGTTTAAAGTTCCTCAGGTCACCTACTTGAAACACAATACAATGGCCAGCAAGAGCCATAAAACAGGTTTCAGAGTTCAAATGAATGAAAGCAAGGGTAATGTTTTGTTTTACACTTTTATAATAAATATAAACAAAAAAAAAAAAAAAAAAACCAGTACTATTGTGGACACAGATTGTTATAGGGCACTGATTAGATTAATACCATTATTACTTTCAAAAATGTTTATTGATATGGGGGTTTGATGGCGCATAAGCTGCTTTGGCTATAATGCCCAAAAATGTTTAATGTTAAAGTTTACATTAATATAACAATAATGGCTATTTAGTTGAGAAAATAAGGATTTTTATAAATTTTAAAAACTTTCTTTAAGTTATTTTTTCTATTAACTCGAAATATGACGCATTATTATATCTGCATTAGTGTATTTTTTTGAACTGTCACACAGTTCTCCCTCTAGATTATAATTAAGAAATAAGGTGTGTTCCCTAAACCCGCCAATTTTCTATTATATAGTTTCACATAATTACAGGGTAAAATCATGTTCGAGTTCCCCAGGTCATTGCATCACATGAATGTTTTTACTTTAATCATCCACATGATGTAATGTACAATGAGAACCATCTGCCAACTCACAGAGCATGAACAAATAAATAGCATGTGAACTACAAAAGATGCAATTCAACTATCATGTCTAAAGGAAGTTAAAGTGTTAAATATATTCTAATAATCAACTGCTGTCTGGCTATATACAAATTTCTGCATGTCTATCTGCAGACGCCTCCGTAGCCAGGTGGGAAGGAGCAGCAGTGCATAGCACATGCTTCTTGATTAGATCGGGGTTCGAGCCCGTCACCAGCAAATACGGAGGATGCTGAAAAGGCCAGGGAATGACCACCGCATATTCCCAGAGCAATATGGCCTTAGTTGTGAATGCCCCTAAAAATCAAAAAAATAACATCTATCTACAACCATCGTTTTTAATTTAAATATATGCTTCCTTTGCACACCACCTGAAACAGAGTAATGCTGCCATTAGCATTTCATTTAATCTACCCTTTTAAAGCCTTAAACACTTCAAATAGGTCTCAGAGCAGTTGCCTAGTTTCCACATTGAAATCACTCAAGTTTTCTTGATAAGAATACTCTTGTGACCACAATTAATTCTATTATTCTTCCTTGCACCCTTTCCAACAGTCTCTCCTATAATTAAGTTTCTGAACCTCGAGAGGGTGCTGACTCTCTTTAAAAATTATAGCTGTGAATTACAGGCTCCAAAAAAAGCAATAAGTGTTTGCCGTTTTATTTACTTAATTGTTATATTATATTGTAATTTATAAGTAACCTTATAGTTCTAGTTATGCTGGTTATTTTTATTTTTAATTTAGATAGAGTTTTTGTAGGTTAATACTTAATATATAAAACCACTGTTTCGTTCAAATCTTGCAGCCATTGTTTTCATATAGAGAGTTGTAGGAAATTCAAATATTTAATTGCGGTAAATAGGTAGCTCTAACATAAAATTAGATAGCATAATACATATCACTGCACTTAAGATTCTATTAGATAGTGTAGTACTGATAATTAATTAATTAAATTTATCGATCTCATTAATTTCCAATATCATCCTCAGACTAGAGCAGCAAAGCAATGGGCACAAAGTGGCAGGAGTGCTGTGACTCAGGGGAGAATTGAGGGGGGCGAATCTCCAATGCATCACAGCCTGAAAAAAAAAAAAAAAAAAAAAAAAAAGTGCAACTTGTAAAATGTTTGCCGAACTCTCTGGAACATAACATCATCTAACCAAGGAGGATGTCTTTTTGTGTGCTAGGTGTAAAGAGTGTCTAGAAATTAGGTGCCAACTCAGCGTTCTGATGGGCATCTATGAGATGCTTGAGGTGTACGGTAGATGCCCTCAAAGAAATTAATATGAGGGGCCCATCACGCTCAGCTGCCAAACTCAATGCCAGAGCTCATTCCTGTGCATCAGGCAACATAGCAGCAATCTCCAAGGCAGAATGCACTGGTCCCACAGGAGTTAGTTATTGTTCGTGCCTCTATTGTCAGGGAGAAGGGTAATATATTGGGTAAAAAGGATAGATGGCATAGGACCAGGGTATGTCTGCCAGGGGAATATGTCAGAGGAAAATGAGTGATGTTGTTGAGCAGATATCCTCTTTTAAGGGCACAAAGGGTGATACTATTGTACACAGTGGAACTAATGACAGTGAGCTGGATGATTTTGTAATAACTGAGAGGAAAGTGGAGGAGAGATTGTTGAGGATAAACATAAAAAAGGCACCTGGGGTGGATGGGATCTATCCAGTTATATTAAAGGAGGCAGCAATGGAAGTATGCAAACCCCTAGCCATAATTATGAGAGCTTCTTTGGACTCAGGGGAGGTACCCATAGACTGGAGATGTGCAAATGTAACCCCAATTCACAAAGGAGGATCAAAGGCTGACACAAGTAATTATAGACCTGTTAGTTTAACTTCTGTTCCAGGTAAATTAATGGAGGCACTGGTTAAAGAAGCACTGCAGGATCATCTAGACAAGAATTCAGTTATAGCTCAGACGCAGCATGGTTTTGTTAAGGGCAGGTCTTGCCTGACCAATTTGATTGGATACTATGATGTAGTCACAAAAGAACTGGATGCAGGGAATAACTTTGATATTATATATTTGGATCTTAGAAAGGCTTTTGATACTGTTGCACATGGAAGACTGCTGCACAAATTGGAGCAGTGTGGCATTGGAGGCAAATTGCTGCTATGGATAAGGGGTTGGTTGAGTGGCAGAAGACAGAGAGTGGTAATCAATGGACACTGCTCAACGTGGACTAATGTTATTAGTGGAGTTCCTCAAGGTTCAGTGTTGGGTCCGTTGTTGTTTTCGGTGTTTATGAATGATATTGATGATGGGATATCAAGTTTAATGTCCAAGTTTGCAGATGATACAAAGGTTGGCAGGGTCGTTAAGGACGCTACTGACGCTATGCTGCTACAACAGGATCTGGAAAGGTTGAACAGATGGGCTGAGAGGTGGCAAATGAAGTTTAACATTGACAAATGTAAAGTACTACATATGGGAAACAGTAACCCCAGAGCAACGTATCAACTCTGCGGTACTACACTGACAGTGGTGGAGAATGAAAAGGACCTGGGGGTAATTGTGCAGGCAGATATGAAGTTCTCTGAGCAGTGCAGACGAGCTGCAAGAGTAGCTCATGGTGTGTTGTCAATGATATACAGGAATGTTTCTAGCAGGGATAAGGAGGTGATTATTCCCTTGTATAAGGCAATGGTTAGGCCACATCTTGAGTACTGTATACAGGTCTGGAGGCCTCATTTCAAGAAGGATGTAGAACTGCTGGAACGGGTACAGAGAAGGGCAACAAGATTAGTGAATGGAACAAAGGGTTGCTCTTACGAAGAAAGGCTTAAGTTTTGCAAATTACAGAGTCTGGAGACTAGGCACCGGCGAGGTGATCTGATAGAGGTGTATAAGGCTTTGAATGGTTTGAGCATGCTCAATGCCAATGGGATTCTTCATCTTGCTCAGAATAATCACCTCAGAGGGCATAAATTCAAATTGAGGAAGGACGGATGTCGGATAGATGTGCGTAAATTTGCCTTTGGCCAGCGGGTGGTTGGTTGGTGGAACCGACTTCCATCACTTGTTGTAGAAGTTGATAGCCTAAACAAATTTAAAGCTCAACTGGACAGGTATTTGGAACGAACAGATGGGTGAAATGGGAGTGGGTTTTTTTTTTTTTTTTTTTTTTTGGCTGATGCTGAATAAGCTTGCTTTCTTGCATCATATGCCTCTACTAATGCTAATGACATTAAGGGTAGGAGTGCTGCAGATTTATTTAACAAGTACAGGTCAATGTTGAAAAAAGTCATCAGTTAGGGTTAAATATGATGAGAGCCTTGTTAATCGATTTGGCCCTGGAGAGATTGTGCAAGGCTCAAGAGGTAGAATTTTTCTCAGCATGATCTGTGCTCGTTAACAGGAGAGACTGCTTCTACAGGGATGGAATACACTTAAACAGAAGGGGGTGCAAGAGTATTTGCTGATGCTATGAAGGCAGCATTAGGTGGGTCGGAAAACTACTAGCTTGGGGGGGGGATTCAGAGAATAAAAGCTTAAAAGTTGTTGCAGGCAGGGGTGAAGGTGATTCTTGCACTACTTCTATAAGAATGAGCAGCAGCCTGGAGGGCAAGGTGCTGGGGGTTTCAGGGACTGATGGCAGTCATCATGAAACAAATAAATACATGGGCTGTGTTAGGGTAACTAAGAATAAGAATAGGTGCATGTACACCAAGGCTAGAAGTATAGTAAATAAATTTGATGAATTTGAAGTGCTGCTCTAGACATAGAGGGTAATACTCTTGATCTGGTTATCAGCAGTGATTTAGATTACATTATAGTTTAGTCCTAACGCCTCAGGTTATGTAATGCAATTGCATAATTTCAGTACAGCTACTACTTAATTCACAGTATATTTCATATTGTGAATACCTTCACAATGAGTTGCCATGCTATTGCACTACAACAGAGCAGATCCAACTCTGCTTAGAAAATGAAGCTATCAAACAGCAACGACAGAACCTCACTTCACCGCGGAGGAGCTCAACAGTGCTGCCACCCTCATTAGGAGAAATAAATGCCCTTGACCGGACCTTTTGGAGCCCGAAATCATCAAAAAGATAGTAGAGCGTTCCCCGAACCTGTTGCTCAACCTCTTCAACCTCTGTCTTCACTGTGACACCTTCCCGACCTCGTGGAAGAAAGCAAACGTCAAACTAATCCTGAAAAATCCGACCAAACCGTCAGACCTCCCAGAATCGTACAGACCGATCGCACTTCTCACAGTTGCAAGTAAACTACTCAAACGCCTTCTCTATGGACGAATACAGCAATATTATGACAGGGCTGGCCTGGCCTCACCCAACCAATTTGGCTTCAGGCGGGGTCGCTCAGCCGTGGATGCCTTAACACACCTACAAGAACAAGTAAGAAGATGCACCAAGAAGTATTTCCTCGTGATTGCCGTGGACTTTGCTGGGGCGTTCGACACACTTTGGTGGCCGAGCATCTTGGCAAGGCTTCGGGTTGCTAGGATCCCAGGCAACCTCTACAGCGTCATCATGAGCTACCTCACAAACAGATCCATCAGGATTGTTGCTCCCTATGGGACCGTCTCCAAGAATACATTTCGCAGCTGTCCACAGGGTTCGGTTCTTGGACCACTACTGTGGAACCTAGTAATGGACTCCTTCCATCAAGGTCATTATGTAGTAATGACCTTGACGAGGTAAAATCGCAGGCCTTTGCTGACGACCTCTTACTAACAGTGTCAGCGGACTCAAGGGCACAACTGGAGACACTGGCAAACCGGGCTCTGTTCACCCTTCAGGAATAGGCAAAGGAAAATCAACTTAGAATATCCCCTGCAAAGACAAACTCCATTCTGCTCAAGGGGTGCCTCAACCTCAGGCGGCCTCCACAAATCAAGATTGACCAGAAAACAATTAAATTCTCAAAGCAGCTAAAGTACCTAGGCATGATTCTAGATCTGAATCTATCATTTCAGGACCACCTGAAATACTTGCGCACAAAAGTCAGATGGTACACTGCACTGGTTGCCAGAGTCACTCGCAGAGACTGGGGCCTAGACAGACGGGTGCTACATCTTTTCTATAAAACCATCTTCACACCAATAGTCACGTATGCATCTGGCGCATGGTATCAAAAAGCCACAACTGTTGTCAATAAACGAATCATTGACTCGATGCACCGATCAATCCTGACCATTACTCGAGCTTGCAGCATAGTGAGCACGCATGCCCTGCAAGTCCTTGCTGGTGTCCTTCCACTGGACTTAGAGATCATTCGACGGGTCCTCACGCACCACCTGGATAAGGGTATCCTACAGACATGTTTGGGATTCACCACCGACATCATCAATAGCAAGACTAGGGAAAAGAAAAAGCTGCATGCTCACTTGCTGAAGGTGTGGCAGGATAGATGGGAGACCTCGCAAAAAGGTGAAATCACCAGAAAGTTTCTGCCCAACATTGGCCGGGTTTTTCCGAACTTCCCACCCTGGTTTTCCCCGGGCCTACAAGTCACATACCTACTGACAGGACATGGAGCTCTGAATGCAAAGCTATTCCTACTCGGAATACAGGAAGATCCCAGCTACATCTGCGGGGGGCTGGAGAGCTGGCAGCACCTCATGCATGATTGCCAGCTCTATGACGACCTTCACAGTGCATTCATCACCAAAATACAGTATCTACCATATGTCCAGGAGCACTACATTTTGGACACCAAGCTTTCTCCAGCTATGCACTGGCCCTGTTCACAAGACGGAGAGCTCTTATCGCAGCGAACCGCAACCAACCAATGACACAATAAGGAAATGAACAAACCTCGAAGGAAATCGTCCCACGGAAGGCGCCTGGAATCAAGGCACTAAACCCTGAAGTGGACCTAAAGTCGAATAAATGAGAAATGACTCTATAAACAACATTGACGCAAACACCACATGGATGGGAAATGACACAAGAAAGACCCCACAAACGACAAGAAAACCCGGACCTTTTGATGGTAAAGACTGCAGAACAGACGGGAACCACCCCATGAAAGATTACGCTTCGGTCCAATCGCTCCTGGGAACGGACTAGGACCACTAGCAGCTCCGCTGCCAAATGCTATATGGTGAGCTGAATGGGGTACCCTAACCCTATTCATCTTTAATTCCCTATCTCCGGCAGGAGGGAGAGGAGACATGTTCTGTTTCCTCCCTCTCCTGCCGACCCATCTCTTCGCCTGGTGAGGCATGGGCCTGCCTCACTGACCACCTGGGGTCGCCTTCTCTATCGTCCCCATGCTTCTGCCTTTCACCCCCCCCCCAGTCTTTGGTCTCTTCCCCCACTCTACCTGTATACCTTATTCATGGCAGGGGGAGATAACTCTTCTTTATCTCCCCCACCCACCATCCAAACTCCCTTCTGGTGTGGCATGGGCATGCCATACTGCCTAGCAGGGGTCATCTCCTCTATCGACCCCTTACTTCTACCCCCCCCCCCCAGTCTTCAGCCTCCCCTCCTTCCCACTTTTATCTTTCATCTAACATATAGCCCACACGTCTAAATTTAATAACAAAATTCTGCCCAACCTATTAGGCCTATTAACACATCTCTCTAGCGTTCAACCCCAACCAGCGATTTGCTAACAGCAACCTTATTAAGAATTAACGTCAAACGCGTATATATATATTTTTATTTTATTTATTATTTTTATTTATTTATTTATATATATATATATATATATATATATTTTTTTTTTAGGTCCTAGCCACTGAAATCCCAGGAAACTAGGTGGCAGGACCTGCGAGCAACTTGTCATGATTCTGGACACCCGGCTAGCCTCCACGTGGCGAGGTATGGGCAACGTCGGGCCCCACTAGGAGCCTGGCGGCCAATAAGCTGGACAAACAATGGGCACAACACATCACACTGCACAGACATGGCCCACACACTTTCAAGTCTCTGGCTTGACAGTGTACTGTCCTCGATACAGCGAACACACGCGAAGATGGGAGAAATCCCAGGCGCCATCTGACACGAACATACCTTATACCCCGAATAAGTAACACTTCACCAAAGGAGAAGACTATTGTTACTTATTCTCATCAGATACCATCACCCATACAGCACCATTTCGGAGCTTATAGGCTCCTCATCTATAATACTAAACTATATCGTAATCTAAATTACTCCACACTATTAGGCATCTCTCATATTGTGGATTTATACTTCGCAACTGGGTTGTCATCATTGCAACACCAATGATGAGAAGCCAATAAGCTCCGAAATGGTGCCATATGGGTCATGGTATCTGCTGGGAATAAGTAACAATAGTCTCCTCCTATGGTGAAGTGTTACTTATTCGAGGTAGTACAATATCATGGCAACTCATTGTGAAGGTATTCACAATATGAGATGTATTTAATGATGCCAAATTATAACTATTTATGTAGTTGGCTATGTACTGAAATGATGCAATTGCACTAACTTGTACATTGTAACATTTACCTTAAAATGGGTTGCTGCAATTAACAAAGAAACTCTGAGTTTTTCTCATGCAGTTGGCAGCCTTGATCCCAGTAAGCATTGTGACAGTTATCATTAGCAGAGGTATATGATGTAAGAAAGCATGCTTATACAGCATCAGCCAAAAAAAAAAAAAAAAAAAAAAATCCCATTTCCCCCATCCATTCACTCTGAAAGTTTTGTCCAGTTCTTCCTTGAATTTATTTAAGCTATCAACTTCCACAAGCCGACCGGCTAGCCAGGTGGGTAAAGTGCCTGCCTGGCAACCCAAAGGTCGCGGGTTCGAATTCCGCCTCAGAATAAAATGCAAAAAACTTTGGGAGGTGCATTATGGCCACAGAAGCCAATGCGCCAACAACAACAACAACAAAAAAAAAAAAAAAAAAACTTCCACAACGACAGATGGAAGTTTGTTACAGCAATCAACTACACACTGGCTAAAGGCAAATTTCTGCACATCTATTTTATAACTGTCTTTACTCAATTTGAATTTATGCCCCGTCAGGTGAGTAATCTCAGCAAGAGGAGGAATCCCTTGAGCATTGAGACTGCTCAAACTATTCAAGGCCTTATACACCTCAATCAGATTGCTTCGTAGGTGCCTCCAAAGATGCTGCAATTTGCAGAACTTAAGCCTTTTCTTGGTAAGAGGATCCCTTTATCACCTTCACCAATCTTGTTGCCCTTCTCTGTACTTATTCTAGCAATTCTACATTCTTACTAAAATGAGGCCTGTACTGCATACCTCAAGACGTGGCCTGACCATTGCCTATACAAAGGGATAATCATCTCTGTTTCCCTACAAGAAAAATTCCTGAATATCATTGACAGGACTCCATGACCTGCTCTGGCAGCTGTCTGCACTGCTCAGAAAATTTCATATCTGACTGCACAATTACCCCCAGATCTTTTTCATTCTCTACCACCCTGAGTGTAGTACCACACAGTTGGTACATTTCTCTAGATTTACTGCTACCCATATGCCGTACTTTGCATTTGTCAATGTTAAACTTCAGTTGACATTTAGCCCAACTGCCCAACTTTTCTAGAACCTGTTGCAGTGGCATACTGTCATTAACAACCCTGACAACCTTTGTATCATCTGCAAACTTTGACAATAGCATTAGCATTAGTAGAGGCATTTGATGCAAGAAAGCAAGCTTATGCAGCATCAGCCAAAAAAAAAAAAAAAAACCACTTCCACTTCACCCCTCTGTTCGTTCAAAATACCTGTCCAGCTGAGCCTTAAACTTATTTAGGCTATCAACCTCCACCACAAGGGATGGAAGTCTGTTCCACCAACCAACCACCCGCTGGCTAAAGGCAAATTTCCGCATGTCTATCCTACATCTGTCCTTCCTCAATTTGAATTTATGCCCTCTCAGGTGATTTTTCTGAGCTAGAGGAAGAATCCCATCAGCATTGAGCATGCTTAAACCATTCAAGGCTTTATACACCTCTATCAGATCACCTCGCTGGTGCCTAGTCTCCAGACACTGTAATTTGCAAAACTTAAGCCTTTCTTCGTAAGAGCACCCCTTTGTTCCATTCACTAATCTTGTTGCCCTTCTCTGTACTCGTTCCAGCAGCTCTACATCCTTCTTGAAATGAGGCCTCCAGACCTGTATACAGTACTCTAGGTGTGGCCTGACCATCGCCTTATACAATGGAATAATCACCTCCTTATCCCTGCTGGAAAAATTCCTGTATATCATTGACAATACTCCATGAGCTACTCTTGCAGCCCGTCTGCACTGCTCAGAGAACTTCATATCTGCCTGCACAACCACCCCCAAGTCCCTTTCATTCTCCACCACTGTCAGTGTTGTACCACAGAGTTGATACGTTGCTCTGGGGTTGCTGTTTCCCATGTGTAGTACTTTACATTTGTCAATGTTAAACTTCATTTGCCACCTCTCAGCCCATCTGCTCAACCTTTCCAGATCCTGTTGCAGCAGCATAGTGTCAGTAGTGTCCTTGACAACCCTGCCAACCTTTGTATCGTCTGCAAACTTGGACATTAAGCCCGATATACCATCATCAATATCATTTATAAATACAGAAAACAATAATGGACCCAACACTGAGCCCTGAGGGACTCCACTAATAACATCAGTCCACGATGAGCAGTGTCCATTGATTACCACTCTCTGTCTTCTCCCCCTCAACCACCCCTTTATCCATAGCAGCAATTTGCCTCCAATGTCACACTGCTCCAATTTGTGTAGCAGTCTTCCATGTGCAACAGTATCAAAAGCCTTTCTAAGATCCAAGTATATAATATCAAAGTTATTCCCTGCATCCAGTTCTTTTGTGACTGCATCATAGTATCCAATCAAGTTGGTCAGGCAAGACTTCCCCTTAACAAAACCATGCTGTGTCTGAGCTATAACTGAAGTCTTGTCTAAATGATCCTGCAGTGCTTCTTTAACCAGTGCCTCCATTAATTTTCCTGGAACAGAAGTTAAGCTCACAGGTCTATAATTACTTGTGTCAGCCTTTGATCCTCCTTTGTGAATTGGGGTCACATTTGCACATTTCCAGTCTATGGGTACCTCCCCTGAGTCCAAGGAAGCTCTCATAATTATGGCTAAGGGTTTGCTTACTTCCTTTGCTGCCTCCTTTAATATAACTGGATAGATCCCATCCACCCCGGGTGCCTTTCTTGTGTTTATCTTCAACAGTTTCTCCTCCACTTTACTCCCAGTTATTTCAAGATTCTGTAGCTTACTGCTAGAGTTGAATACACCTCTGGCATTCCCCTCGCTGAATAACTCCTCATGTGTGAATGTCGATGCAAAATATTCATTTAGTTTGTTAGCTACCTGAGCAGGATCATCAACACTTGACCAATCAATATCAAGTGGACCAATCTGATTCATCCCCTTCCTTCTAGAGTTTACATAAGTAAAGAACTCTTTGCTGTTTTTCTTTGCATCCCTTGCCAAGGATTTCTCGTAATCTGCCTTCGCCTGCCTAACCTCCTTTGTAACTTGGTTGCATATCAACTTGTATCTATCATAGGCTTCTGTGTCATGTGTTAATTTGTAAGTATCCCATGCATTTTTCTTCTCTGCCATATGCCTCATCAGTTCATCTGCCATCCATTTTGGCCTAAACCTTGAACAATATTTCTTAGTTGGTATGTAAAGCCTAGTAGCTTCCAAGATAAGTTCTTTGAATGCTTCCCATTTTGAATTTGCTGTTGGTAACATCATCAGTTGGTCCCACTGTATAGAATTTAAATACTGTCTCAGTCCATCGTAGTCGCCTTTACGGAAGCAATAACCCTTCCCTTTACCCCTAATGGTAGTTACCTCTTTGAGTAAATCCCACTTCAGCACACTGTGATCACTGCCACCTAGTGGTTCATTTATCTGCAGATTCTTAATGCATGAAGAATCACTGCTGATAATCAAATCAAGAGTATTACTCCCTCTAGTTGCCTCCCGAACATGCTGATGTAGAAAACAATCATCCAATAAATCCACAAAAGCCCTGCTAGTGTGTGAGTAACCAGCGCCCAAAATCCAGTCAATATCTGGGAAATTAAAATCTCCCATTATAAGACACTCTGATTTACTGGCCCACTCTATTTCCCTGTGCAGTTCCTTATTATACTCATCAGAGTCATTAGGTCTATAGCACACTCCTACTCTCAATTTTGATCTCCCAATGTTTATGTCACACCAAACTGACTCAACACTGCACTGTCCAGCGATGTCGACTGGCTTCACTTCCTTGGTTTTTATGTGTTTCTTAACTAATAGCATAACACCTCCCCCCTTCCTATCCTGTCTATCCTTTCTGTAGACATTGTACTCCCCAAATTGCAGTTCCGCATCCCTTATATCTGTGTGACACCACGTCTCTGATATCCCAACAATATCTGCCTTCGATGTTTTCAGCAATACCTCAAATTCATCAAATTTATTTACTAAACTCCTAGCATTGGTGTACACGCAAGTATACCTGCACCTGTTTCTATTCTTAGCTACCCTAACACAACCCATGTGTTTACTTGTACCGCAATGGCTCCCAGCAGTCTCTGAAATACCATGCATCTTGTTTTTCAGGCTTCTGCTCATTCTAATAGAAGCAGTGCAAGAATCTCTTTCACCTCTGCCAGTGGCTACTGTCAATCTATTGGTCTTTGTCTCCCCCCAAGCTAGCAGTTTTCCGACCCACCTAACACTGCCTCGATAGCATCAGCAAATATTCTTGCACCCTTTCTATTTAAGTGTATCCCATCCCTGTAGAAGCAATCTCTCCTGTTAACAAGTACAGTCCAGGCTGAAAAAAATTCTACCCCTTGAGCCTTGCACAATCTTTCCAGGGCCGAATTGATCTGATATACCTTAATACCTGATATACCTTAATCAATGATACTGATAAAGGTATATCAGGTATATGAAGGTATAACAGTCCCCAAATCCTGGGGGACTCCACTAATAACAGTCCATGAAGAGCAATCTCCAGTGATTACCACTGTCTTCTCCCACTCAACCATCCTTTTATCCATTACAGCAACTTGCCATAGTGCTTCAATTTGTAGTCTTCCATGTGCAACAGTATCAAAAGTGTTCCTGAAATCCAAGTACAGTGGAATGTTGAAAATCTGAATGTCAATAATTCGAAACATCAACAATCCAAATGAGCCAGCATTTATTTTTTTTATGGTGGTGCCATAAAATAATTACAGTAAGTGCCGGTTATTGTGATCGTGTTTACAAATTGAATTTTAATTCTATTAAATGACAATTGTAATAAGCGAAAATCGGAGGAATATTATCCACAGGCTATAAAAATGAAGATATAAAGCACAAATTTATATTTTTATTTTATCTTACCAATTAACAAAATAAAATGATACATGAAAATCAGAAGAATATTATCCACAGGTTAGCAAAATAAAAATAAATTTATGCTTACGTAAATGGCTTAATTAATATACAAAAATATTAACTGAACATAACATTTTGTTATTCAACACACTTTGTAATCTGATATTTCTGTTCACTGACTTTTTTTTTTTTGGGGGGGGGGGTTGTAAAATTTAAAACAGTAAAAAAAGATAAGTGTCAATCAATAACAAAGAACACAGCATGCAGAAAGTGCAACCAACACAATATGTGCAGGTGATATACAGAATATATATAAAAAGTTCAGGAAGTTTAGATGTAGGAATGAAGAGATTCTGAACATTTACAGAGTTTTATTTTATTGTACCGAAATTAAAAATTTCTGTTTCATTTTAAAAGGAAGCAGAAATTTTTAACAATTAAATCGAAGATTGATATTTTAAACAGACTTTTCAAAGGGATAAAGCAAGTCTTCATTGGTAAGATTTTACAAGGTTGGAAATTTTACCATAACAAAAATTAAAAAAAAAAAAAAAAAAAAACAAGGAAAAAATTTTAAAGTTCGCATCGAAACTTGATTCAGATGATGGTGCAAAAAAAGATAAACTGTAAGAATAGCTAATGATCTCTCCCTGAATATGCTGTTTGTTGTTGTTGGGTTCTGGGAGCATCAGTGACTAAGGCCATATTGCTCCGTGTATTCCTCCATATTCCTCCCATCATCGACAGGACTCGAATTCAGGCCTTTTACACCCAGGGTGGGGAGGACGGCAATTTTACCAACTGTGCTACCCACGAGGGCTAGGTATCAGCAACAAACTAGTAGCAAAGAAATGAAGTTTGAAACTGGTGAAGCAAAATATAAGAAATTATTTTTGTTAAAGGCCTATACATATGTGTTATTGTGGCAGAAAGTTCCATTTGTTTTGTTATAAATATACCTAAAAAAACTTAGTGTTTTAATTTCTAAATTTACTAAACCTTATTTTGTAGTCTTCAGAAGAGTAGTTTTGATAAGTTTGAAAATCCAAACCCAAAAGTAAGTTCAGACTTCAACAGGAAATCCAAACTACCCCAGTCCCAATTAGTCCGGATTATCGATGCTCTACTGTATATGATATTGAAATTATTTTTCGCATCCAGTTCTTTTGTGACCACATCATAGTATCCAACAAAATTGGTTAGACAAGACTTCCACCTAACAAACCATGCTGTGTATAAATTATTACTGCAGTCTTGTCTAGATGATCCTGCAATACTTCTTTAACCAGTTACTCCAATATTTTCTCCGGAACAGAAGTTAAACTGACAGGTCTGTAATTACTTACGTCACCTTTGTGAATTGGGGATACATTTGCACACCTTCAGTCCATAGGGCCTCCCCTGAGTCCAAGAATGCTCTCATAATTATGGCTAAGGGTTTGCTTACTTCCTTTACTGCCTCCTTTAATATAACTGGATAGATCTCATTGACCCCATGTGCCTTTTTTATGTTTAAGTTCAACAATTTCTCCTCCACTTTGCTCTCAGTTATTACAAAATTATTTAGCTCCCTGTTGCAGTTTAATAAGCTTCTGTCTTCCACTTCTCTATAGAATTCCTCATGTGTGAATGTAGATGCAAAATACTGATTCAATTTATCAGCTATCTGAGCAGGATCATCAAAAGTCGAACCATCGATATCAAGAGGATCAACCGGATTCATCCCTTTCCTTCTAGAGTTTATATAAGTAAAGAAGTCGTTGCTTGCTGTTTTTCTTTGAATCTTTTGCCAAAGATTTCTCGTAATCTGCCTTTGTTTGCCTAACCTCCTTTGTGACTTGATTACAGACTAGCTTTTGGACTAAGCTTTCAGTGTCACCTGATAATTTATATGCATCCCATGCATTTTTCTTCTCTGCCACAAGTCTCATTAGTTCATCTGACATCCATTTAGGCCTAAACCTTGAACAGTATTTCTTAGTTGGTATGAAGAGCCTAGTAGCTTCCAAAATTAATTCCTTGAATGGATTAAAGTGCAGCATTAAAACAGCGACAGTGCAGGAGAAAGCAATGTGTTGTAGCTGTGGGATATCAAATCTTCAGTGACCATAAAGAGATGTTTTCAACAGGAATTCCAGAAAGATTCACCTATGGAACAATCAATGAGACAATGGTTGAAACAGTTTCAAAAAATCAGCAGTGTGCTGCACCTGAAAGGAGCAGGTAGGCCTAGTGCATCTGCAGATAAGTTTTGGAAATTCAGGATATATTTACACAAATCCTACAAAACTACTCACTGGGAAGCCTGCAGCTGCAAATACCATGAGCAACACTCACAGAGTAGTTCGCAAGAGATTGAAACTTTATGCTTACAAAGTGCAAATCATGCAAGAAATTAAGCCTCACAATAAACCACAAGGGGAATTCACTTTTCACATTCTCAACCATATAGACAAAGATAAGCAATTTCTGGAAAATGTTGTAGTGATGAAGTGAAATTCCACCTGTCTGATAAAATTAACAGACAATTGTTGCATATGGGTATCTTAAAATCCAGGCTCAGTACGTGAACACGAGCATGACAGTTCCACGGTAAACATGTGGTGCGAACTATCCTTCAGCCAGGTGACTGGGCCATTTTCCTTCCATGAAAACCTGTGAACTACACAAATTACCTAGATATGCTCAAATTATATGCTGCACCTCAGCTGAAAGAAAAGCAGCCACATGTATTCTGTCAGCAAGATGGGACACCACCACACAGAAGCTTGCATGTGTGTGATTTTCTCAATAAAAAAAATTGCTAACTGATGGATTGGCAGGGATAATCCCATTCTATGGCCTCCTCATTCTATGGATTTCTTTGTATGGGGTACGTAAAGGACAAGGTGTATGCAAAAAAAAAGTTAATGCCACAGAGTCAAAATATCAGACTGAACAGGCAGTGACTTCAATTTCTTAAGAGATGTTTCAAAACACTTGGAATGAAAACAGCTACCACCTTGACATTCTACATGCTACCAAAGTGCCCATGTGGAGATTTAGGGGAGTCTTTTATACCGATGAACCTTGGTTAGGAGAGGATGCTGTAGGGGTCGTCTGCTGGTATAGCCCATACGTGCGACACATGGTCATGCCAGATATTGTTCCAGGTTGGCCCATGTTGTATTGGGTAGTCAACTCTTCAACAGTGCATGCCTGTTCGAGTTGTCGGACCTGGCACTGACTTCTAACATCATCCTTTGGCTTATCTTTGCCGTTTTACCGCTGGGTCATTGTTTGACCATCTTGATGCCAGTCCTGGTGCACTTTAACTATGGCAGCTCTCAAACGCCCCACCAGTTCAGCCGTTTGGGAAATCGAGGCACCCACAATCTGTCCTTTATCAAAGTCCGATAAATCTCTTACCCATTACGCTCGGAATTTTACTACCTACTCAACCACCGACACCTTATCTATGCTACATAGGTTGACTAACTTGGCACTCTCGTACTTCACGTGGTCAATGGGTCGCATTCAGTTTTCATAGAGGTGGTTATAATTCAGTGATCACTCAGTGTATAATGGGATCATGACATCCTTATCTCTACTAACAAATGTTTGATAAATCGCCAATAGGACACCACAGGCCTTCCTTGCAACCTGTCTACAATGCTCGGAGAATTCCATGTCTCCGAGTGTCTTCATGTCGACCGTATTGTAACACGCATGTCCCTTGCCTCGACTACTGGCTTTAGTTCACCCTCACCAAGTGTATAAGTTATTTTGGGGTTAATATAACAATATTATTTGCATTAATACAATATTATTAAAATATTATTATATATTTTTTAAAATCCAATGAGTAAATAAAATATTCTATAATTATGTACCAAATTCATTGGATTAAAAAAAAAAAAAAAAAATGGTGGTTGGGCAAACTTGGCCATGAACTGTCCCCTGGGCCTACCTGCTACTTGTAAAAACCAATAGTTAGGTCACATATGGAACTGGGTTCTCATACTAAAAATATCTTAGATAGATAGAGCCAGTGGATCTTCACAGAAAATGGAATTTATGGCTTAACCTAATTTTATTTTGGTATTTACTCCAATGGTCATCAGTGATGAATTGAGAAAACAGAAACAGCTCACTTAAAAATCTTATTCAGTAAATGTAATTACGTATTATTCTTAATTATATAGTTATTTTGCACTTCTGTTCTATTTATAAAGTATGTCATTATGAAGAAAGAAAAACACTTTACTATATATGATGCAGATTTTACTGTAACAGAAACCATCTTATCACATACAGCGTAATGTTTCTAATCTTTCGTAAGATTAACTTGTGTAACCAGGCCTGTTAAGAGATTATTAAAATTTTTATTTATTCCATGTATTTCCAAATTTCCATTTAATTTTCTGAATAATGAATTTATTTTTAGTGTGAATAACAAACACTATTTGGTTATCTGCAGCCAAATGATATCTTATCCAGTTTTTAAAACTAATCTGGCATTTCCAATGAATCATTTACATTTCCCAGTTACACATTGTAGCAACAGAGAATTACAGAGAGAAAAAAAAAAAAACAGAAATTTAATATGCCATAACATAAATCATTTGAAATTTTTACAAATTCATAGATAAAAACAGTATGAAATTATAAAATAAATTATAAAAAAAAAACAATTTTAACAAAAAACCAAAAATAGTTTGTTCGTAAACAAAATTTACAAAAATTTTTTTATGAGAATTTTTTATTAAAATAAACTAAAAAAAAAAACTTTTTTATGAAAATCAATTTACATTGATTTTCATAAAAAAGTTTTAATTTAACAAATGGCTCACAAATTCTGAAAATGTAACTTCTTGGCTCACATGAGTCACAAAGTATAAAAATAAAAGAGATATGCACAGTTCAGAACAATATTTTTTTCTTACCCAGATAGCAAATCATTTATAACACATTTTATAAAAAGAAAAAAAAATGTCATATTCACCTTTCACATGTTTCACATTCACAGTTGCAATTATCATCTCCAAAAAAACTTTCTCCATAAAAGCAAGTTATTTCTTCCCCAGCATCAATATCTCTTAAAACTTCCACACATGCAGTATCTCTGCCTGTTGACACAAGCTGAAAATTTATTTGCAAATAGCAGTTAGAAAGTGAAAATATAAAGCGCTCTAATTTTAAATATTAAAATGTAGGATTAATCCTTTAATTGTGCATGGTGGCCATTTCTTTCTTTCTTTCTTTTTTTTTTTAAATTAGCTGAAGCAATAAATACTGCTCCTTTTACGGCAGCATTTGGGGGGGGGGGAAGTTATTTTTCAGATATTAATTTGTGTGAGATGTAACTGGTTTAACTATCCCATGAAGTTACTTCAAGCTATTCTGCATCTTGCACTCTATTCCTTGGCAAACTTTTCATTGACAGTTTCACCCCTCTCATATTCCACACATATTAAATGAATAGTGTGTCAAAGACAGATAAATCTGATATAGGTAAAACACTAAGTAAAGTTAATTAAAAAATATGGTGTAACTTTTTATTTTTAAAACCAATTCTTAATAGCTTTTTTGAATAATCAACTCTCTCTCTCTCTCTCTCTCTCTCTCTCTCTCTCTCTCTCTCTCTCTCTCTCTCTCTCTCTCTCTCTCTCTCTCTCTCTCTCTCTCTCTCTCTCTCTCAATAATCTTGTTGCCACTCTGTAGAGCATTGTTGGGATAATTATAAGTGGGTTATTGGACCGAAATATTTCTGTACTATCAAATATAAGCATAATTACACAGACAGGATTAACCTCCATGCACAAGTACATGGTAGGTGACCACCCAGGTGTGAACCAACGTAAGCAGGGGTTGAGGTGTGGCGCCCACACCACATGGAGGAACGCCGACCCTCTATGTTAATAGGCAGTACTAGGTGGTAGATGACTCTCATCAACCGGTGAAATACCACCACTTTGCTTATTGGAGGCTTGAAGTGGTGGAACCCACGTTTAGTCTCTAGAGCTAAGTTCTGGTCAACCCTTCCCTATCTCTTCCATCATACAGTATGATTGATGACTTTTGAGGTTATGATGAATGTCGTGGCGAGATTCAATATTCCTTACATTTCGAGGGTACAGCTCTAAAACGCTGTTCACAGGCCGGCTGCTAGTTAGTACACCGGACCGAACCTATTGGTAACTCTCTAGGAGGCTTCTGGATAAGCTAGTGTATAATCTTGCTACCTCTACTCTGCCAGATAGCGACTGGAGGGAGTCTGAGTAGTGTGTATGCGGGGAGCATTATCGAGGCCATGTTATGTCAAGGATCTGCATATATTCTTACCACGTGTACGCCATATCCAAAAATTTCATTATTTCATACAGCATGTCCCACCCACTTTTTCTTACCATTGACTACACCATGAATTGTCAAACTAATAGAGCAAGCTTATCTGCAAAAAGATCTAAACCTCCCAAGCACTTCCTAATTCATTTCACAAATATACGTGGTCTCAATTCTAATCACAACGATGTCCATTTCCACTTGCAGTCTGCCAAACCCCATGTACTTTTTCTGACAGAATCTCAGTTATCGGTCGATTCAACTACTGCTCATCTCAGATGCCCAAATTATTCGCTGTATGATTCCTTTCGCCTCAAAGGTGGTACTTGTGCATATGTCCATTCTGATATTCCCTGTCAGAGACTTGGAAATTTGGAATCTCCTCTCTTTGATCTTCTCTGGCTTAAAATCTCTCTACCTCATTATGTCAAATTCATCTGTTGTCTCTACCGTTCTCCCAACTCAACTAATCACTTGGAGCTCTTTGACTTCCTCTCTTTGCAACTTGACTTTCTCCAGTCCAACTTTCCTAACAGTGAGGTAATTTTCCTTGGTGATTTTAATGTTCACAACTCCAGCTGGCTTTCATTTTCTAGTCACACCGACCCAGCACGTCGAGATGCTGAGGCTTTTGCAATTACTAATGACCTAGCACAGATTGTTCATTTACCTACAAGAATACCGGACAATCCTAATCATACAGCCAATACGCTTGATCTTTTTCTCACAAACAACCCTTCTAAGTACCCGGTCAAAGTGAGAGCTCCTTTAGCCACTTCAGATCACAACTTGGTGATTGTCTCTTCTCCAATGGAACCTTTATCTCATGGCTATTCCCAACCTCGTGTTGTTTGGCATTACAAGAATGCAAAATGGGATGACCTGCGAGACTTCTTTTCTTCTTTTCCTTGGTCGAATTACTGTTTCAAAACTTCTGATGTCAACATTTGCTCAGATCGTGTCAGTGAAATTATTCTTGCAGGAATGGAATCCTTTATCCCAAACTCCACTTTAAAATCTCGTACTTTATCTAAACCTTGGTTTTCCAATAAATGTGCTAAGGCTGTTCAAGAGAAGAATGTTGCATATCGTAATTGGCTTGTTTCGAATTCTTCAGTGTCATTTTCTGCCTACACCAAAGCTCGCAACAATTGTAAAGCAGTTATTAATCAGTCCAAACTAGAGTTTGAACAGGCTAAGAATAGAAAACTTGCTTCTTGCCCTAATGGTAGACGAGCATTCTGGTCTCTTGCCAAAGCTATTGGCCACAACTTTTGCCCATCTCTGCTCCAACCTCTGTCCAAACCAGATGGTTCTGTTGTCACTTCAGCCAAGGATAAAGCTGACCTGCTAGCATCCCATTTTTCTTCCAGCTTATGTATTAATGATCTTGGTAAAACACCTCCCACCATTCCCAACATGCTCCATTCAATGCCTCCTGTGGTCTTTCGTCAAAAGGATATCAGAAGGATTTTGATGAATCTTGATGCTAAGAAAGCACCAGGTCCTGATGGTATTTCTCCACTTGTTCTCAAAACCTGTGCTCCTGAACTTACTCCTATTCTTTGCCGCCTTTTTTCACTTTCTTATTCCAAAGGTGTTTTTCCTTCTGCTTGGAAATTTGCTCATATCCAACCAGTTCCTAAAAAGGGTGACAAATCCCTCCCATCCAATTATCGTCCCATTGCAATTACTTCTACTCTTTCTAAAGTAATGGAGAAATCAATTAACCGCCAACTCTTAAACTACCTAGAAACCTTCGTCTGATCAACGATCGCCAGTATGGATCCCGTCAGTGTCGATCCACTGGTGATATTCTGGCTTATGTTACCCATTTATGGACTAATTCAATGGAAAGGTTCGGTGAAACACAAGTAGTTGCTCTTGACAACTCAAAGGCTTTTGATCGTGTTTGGCATAAAGGTCTTCTAAACAAGCTTACATCTTATGGTTTGCCAACTGTTTTTAGTAATTGGTTATCCAGTTTTCTCTCTGATCGCTCACTGAGGGTGATGGTAGATGACTCTCTGTCTTCTAACTTCTCCACTAATGCCGGTGTCCCCCAAGGTTCAGTTCTTTCCCCCACTCTTTTCCTCTTGTATATTAATGACCTTCTTCCATTGACTGGAAATCCTATCCATAGTTTTGTCGATGATAGCACATTGCATTCCACTTTCCATTTTGAGAAACCTTGTCCTGCTCAATCAGCTTCAACTTCTCGAAAATCTGCTACCAATTCCTTAAATGCCGATCTTCAGGTAATCATCCAGTAGGGCAAAAATAACTTAGTTGATTTCTGTCCTTCTAAAACTCAGTCTTGTCTTATATCTTGCAAAAAGGATTCTTCTGCTCCTATGCTTATCTTTAGTGACACTCTGATTTCTAGGCTAAATGATATATCTCTTTTGGGGATTACCCTGACTTCTAATCTCTCTTGGCACAAGCACATTACAAATATTGCTTCCTCTGCATCTAAAAAACTTGGTTTTCTCTTTCGCTCTCAGCGTTACTTTTCTTCTAAACAGCTGCTCACTCTGTATAAATCGCAAATATGCCCTGCCATGGAATATTGTTCCCACATCTGGGGTGGTGCCTCCAAAACCTCTCTCAGGCTTCTTGATTCCATTCAGAAGAGGGCAGTTAGGTTAATTAATGATTCATCTCTAACAGAGTCTCTCCACTTGCTTTCTCATAGACGTATTGTTTCTGCTGCATGCCTCTTCTACAGATACTTCCATGGGCACTGTTCTTCTGAATTGGCTTCTATAATTCCCGCTCTCTCTTTCAAAACAGTCCGAACACGTGCCGCCACCAGCCAATATCCATTTACTGTCCAACTTCAAACCCACAGAACCAACTTTTCATCTTCCACATTTATTCATTCCACTGCCGTTTTCTGGAACAACCTTCCTTCATACGTATTTCCTGAAAATTACAATCTACAGAAGTTCAAGTCCAATGTCAACAAATATCTTCTTTCGTCCTCTCAACCTCGCACCCAAGCGCAGTACTAAGTACTATAGGTTCTAATACCTCTCGTGTTTGGGGTTCACATTAAAAAAAAAAAAAACTGTGAAATAAGACAATTCTCTATATGTGAATGCTAGAAAGGTTCACAAAAAATTATAAGTGATAATCTTTAACAATAATCCCAAGCACCAAATGTATAGCATTTTAGTATCAAATACAAGGGGGTGGGGATCAAAAAGTTTGTACCTGACCTAGATAAAACATCAGTAGGAAGATGCCGTTTTTAATATAAGTTGTCTACATATTCAATAACTAACATTGTGAAATTCCATTCCCTTAGGTGATCAACACTTTACTATATATGATGGTAAAGTCGTACACCAGAGGTGGAGCCCGGAATCTAAGGAAGGACACTACGGTTGACAAAGTGGAGTATCGAGCAATGATCAAGTTCCTGCATTTGCAAGGTAAGAAAGCTCAGAAAATTGATGAAGAAATGAAAGTTGTGTATGGAAAGAATTGTCCATCCTATGATGCTGTAATAAAAAGTGGAAACAGGAGTTCCAGTGCAGTCATACATGTGTCCTTAACGAGCCAAGAGAATGAAGGCCATCAACATCCACAGACAGTGAATGTTGAATGCAATATTCTCGCATAGTGCTGGATTTGTGTAATGTGGATGTTGAAAACTTTTTTAGGGTGAATCCACCCTATTCTGCTGACTTAGCACCATCAGACTTCTTGTTTCGAGAAATTAAGAAACCATTGCTTGGATGCTGCTTTGATTCATCTCAGCAGTCATCAATGAAGTGGAATCGTGGTTTCAGGCAAAAAAGTGAGGCCTTCTATGATCAAGGAATTAAACTTATTATTGTTATTATTTGGTTTTTAGGAGCATTAGCAACTAAGGCCATATTGCTCCTGGGATATGCGGTGGTCATTTCCTGACCTTTCCACATCCTCCATATTTGGTGGGCATGGGATTGAACCCCAGTCTAATCAAGAAGCGTGTGCTACGCATTGCTGCTCCTACCCACCTGGCTACGGAGGCGCCAAGGCATTAAACATGATCCATAGATGGGAGAAATGTGTTACAATACATGAAGAGTACATAGAAAAGGATTAAAGTTCCTGTGAAGATTCACCTTTCTAGGGATATTATTTCTAGGTAAGGGTACGAACTTTTTGATACCCCCTCGTATGTGTTGAGAAGACAGATCATACTTGCTGATATTAGACTGAATGCCTATAGATTGTAATTTTCAGGAAATCTATAAAGCAGTCTGCACAAAGCGAAGCAAAAAGAATAAGAAGAAAAATTAGTCAGGTAAGTCTGGACTGTGAATGGAGATTGATTAAATGAAACATCTATTGGACTAGTCAGGAAAAAAATGAGAAATTAAATCCTAATTCAGTCGAAAAATATTCAGGAAAATATCTGTAGCAAAATAATGTGTCACAAACTATGCTAATGTGAGAAGGAGTACGAGTAAGATTTTAAAATAAGGATCATTAATCAAATAGTCTGGACTCTTTTGGACAGAAATGAAATATAAAGAGGTTCATGGGGAGGGGCATCACTGCAAATGTGAATACAATATTCTATCATAAATTTGTGATTACACACAGAATTAATAGCTGTTCAGGAGAAAATTGAAACATAGTGAATGAAAGCCTGGTATTTTGATGTGGCAAAAGCAATACTTGTGAAGTGCTTATTCCAAGAAAGGTCAGTGTTAATTCCAATAAAGATGTGATCTCTCAAAATCTGAGTGTTGTTTAAAATCAACATGGGAACAGCTGACTGGATATCAGAAGGAACGAAATTTACAAATTTTTTTTCTAGCCACTGGGGAATTATTAGAGTTCCATCTATGGAACTGGTGGTAGATATTTGAGATGTTGTATTTGTTGTGGAGCTTCTTGAATGGAGAGTGTAATGTAGTGTCCCATAATCAGCAATAAACTAAGGACAAGATTGTCAATGGGAGGAAAAGCCACAAAACAGTGGGTTAAAGAATAAAGAATTTGGGAACACTTAAAAGGCAGAGCATCATTTACCATCATACACACCTAGTGGTTAGAGAAGAATCTGACTACTTATCTTCAATCTTAATCTTCTTCAAACAAATGCAATCTTAAATAAGCTTTTACCAGCTGATGAAATTGAATGGAACAACAATATCATAAGAAAATAAAAATACTGAATAAATCCTATCCACCAGATGACATACCCTCCCCATTTCATGGAGGAAGAACTTAATTCCTCCACCTCAAAAATTAAACTAAACAAATATCCAAATTTTATTTTTTTTTTATTTATTTATTTTTTTGGCTTATGCTGCATAAGCTTGCTTTCTTGCATCAAATGCCTCTACTAATGCTAATGCTAATCCAGGATTAGACATACTGGAGAATGAAATCATGCAAAAGTTTCAAAGAATAAAACCAGAAATCCTCTTATATTATATAAGTAATGCATTAAGGAAAGGGATTTCCCCAAAATGTTGGAAAATAGCTCTCTCAAATTGTATTAAAGCCCAGTAAGTCTCCCTTTGACTCAAAGACATATAGTAGTAGCAGTAATGGCAAATTATGCAAGAAAAAAAAAAGGCCAATTGCCAACAAATACTGCTAGAAAGGCTGATGGCTAGAAGAATTACTACACTTCTTCAATGAATGAAACTAAAGTCACCTAAACAATATAGACTTTGAGCTGGTAGACCTTGTGAGGACATCCTTGTGGAGATAACTTAGTACATAAATAAAATACAATGCATAAATATGTACTGGCAGTCTCAGTGGACTTCAAAGGTGCATCTGACTCCCTTTGGTTGGAGAGTGCCTTCTGCTGGACTTTCCCATCAGCTCTATCAAATAACTAGGAGTTATTTCCTAGAAAGGGTTGTAGTTGCTAA
This sequence comes from Mastigoproctus giganteus, assembly GCF_048544385.1. NCBI lineage: Eukaryota > Metazoa > Arthropoda > Arachnida > Uropygi > Thelyphonidae > Mastigoproctus > Mastigoproctus giganteus. The sequence continues at coordinate 145,916,159 of NC_143586.1, read as the reverse complement.
AATCAAACTGTGACTAGAAACAACTCACATGATTATCCTCAGGGCTCAATCCTTGGTCCACTCATCTGGAACTTAGTCATCTACAGCTGGCTATATAGAAGTTTTGAGGAAAAAATCACGCAAATCACCTATGCATACAAATTAAGAATTTTATTTCAGGGTAACTCATGGAAAGAATTATAAAACACTGCTAATCAAGTATCAAGTTCTGGAATATTTTTCACTCTAGGCTAAACAATATGGGTAAACTATATCATCTCCAAAAACAAAAATGATTTTCTTTCATGGCAAACTGAAATGGTCCCCATTTCAGTATATATCATAAAAATTTATGATATATCAACCTGTTTGGTTAAGGAGATAAAGCTGTTAGGTGTAATAACAGAAAATATGTTTTACCTACCACACAAAGAACCTGGCCACAAAAATAGAAAGCTACACAGTAATGCTAATCAGAGTAACCAAACATGTTCAAAAAAAAAAAAAAGAGATAATCAAAAGTCTTCAGTCCCAATAGTTACACATATCGCAGGAGCTCAGTTCCATAGAGCAGCTATTCAAAGGTCAATGCTCCTAAGAGCAACTACTGTCTGTCTATTAATACTACTGTCTGCAGAATCCACCTCTGCCATATAGACTATCCTTTATACACTTCCTCTTGACCAACCTGTCATCTACAAAGGTCTGTTATAACAGAAGGAATGGCATTAACAATAAATAATAAGAATAGTATCAGATAACAATGCAGAAAGAGATAGAAAAGAAGATGCTAGATGGAACTGACAGCAAAGTGGTGGGAAAGATAGAATAACTCACCTAAAGGACTTGTCACCAAATCATTCATTCCAAATGTAAATGCCCCCATGGATAAATAAGTTCAAACCAGGTTCTTTCCTAAGATCTATTTCCCATATCTTCTGACAGAGCACAGCTCCTAAAATGTCAAGCACTTCAGCCTAGGATCTTTCTCAGTCTGATTACTGTTATTGTGGAGACTACAAGGATTGGACCCATGTCATCTATTCGTGTCACCTACATGATGACCATTGGCTGCCCATAGTGCGAACCTCAAAAGTTTGAACCCATCAACAGGAATGAACTGTTAAAAACCAGAGTCAAATATCAGTAACTCAAGGAATTTGCCAAAAGTCTTCTCTAAAAGAGAGCCCCTTATGTGCAGAAATCCTCTAATGCCCCATGGCCACATAAGCTGTTTGTTTATTTGCATTTTCCCCCTCCATAATTGGACCCCATATGACACAGAACTGCCGTTCTCCTGGGACAATGGTTTTTTTTAACCTTTTTTTTTTTTTGCTAGTCCTCATATAGGACAGGAAAACTTACTGGTGCCAAACTTTCTTTCTTTCCTTATGACATAGGATTTTATATTTTTTTATTTTTTTAAATTTATTTACTTTATTATTTTTTATTCTATCATACTTTTGTGAGCCACCACCTTGGGGCAGGGGTAGGTACTGGGAAGGATCTATCTCAGTGTTTTTACACCATCTGGTAGTTAAGTGGCCAAGTACAACAAACCAACAGAACCCATATATAAGCTCAGAGAGATCCACCTTATACCTAGCCTTAAACTGCATTCTCAACAAAGAGAAACAATGTAGAGCTGAACCCTGTTCAGCAGCCACCCTACAGCAGAAACTAAATACATATACAGTAAACCCTCGCTAATCAGGTTACAGTGAATCCAGATGTCGGATAATCCGGATCGAAATGCAAAAAATTCTTTCACAGTTATACACAGTATTGTTGTTGACTCTGAGCCGGCTGGGTGTTATTGTTTATATTGGTTCATTTGCGTACTTCTTTATACATATATATGTACATAAGTTAACATATTTTATACATTATGGGTTTGTGTAATTGTTGGCTAAACCAACCATTGCCTTTTCGAGGTCCTTGTATGTAGACTGTTTCATCGTTTTTCTGATAGTTATGCCTTTAATGCTATCAGACGTGCCTGCAGAATCTAATAGCTTCCCTTAATTTTTTACGATGTCGCATATGGTTTGGTTACCAACATTATAATGGTTCATTAAAGATTTAACGGATGCGCCATTTTCAAAATTTTGAATAATTTCAAGTTTTTGTTCAATTAAAAACACAACTCTTGCATTCACCTATCATTTTTGCAATTTATAAACAAAAAAAAATAATTTCAATACTCTTGACAAATAACAAAACAAAATTTGTCTTTTTGCGGTGCGACAGAATACAACAATCAACATGATGCACTAAAACAAAAACTTAACATTTGTTCTCTTTCCATTGTTATTTTTATTTGTGAGGCAGGTGTGAAGACAGCGGAGGTTATGGGATAATAGGTGCATTTGTCTCCCAGTCACAACTTACAATGGCACTTCTTGTCACTTATTTATGACTGGAAAACCATCTGTTTATACCTGTTCTATTTATTACTTGAATTTTACGATTTCCAGTGGATATAATTTTTTTTTTTACTTTGGAATCTCGAATTGTCCCAGTAAATAGAGTCTGCAGTACAACTTCTGAGTATTCTATCGATGGATAAACATAGTCTTTTTATAGTTTTTAAGTAAAGGCTCTACAATGATATATATATTTTTTATTTATTTTGATCAGCACTACCTATATCATTAAATTTTCTATTTATTAGTGTTCTAAGTTTTTTGTCTTTTAGGACTTTTGCTTGCTTCACTAATCCAGATGACCTCTCCCCCCAATTAATCTGGATTAGCGAGGGTCTACTGTATATCCAACTTCAGGAACAGAAAGGTAAACCATAAGACAGAAGCTTATTTAGAAAACTTTTATGCCAAACATGGCTGAAAGATAAAAATGTCAAAGGAACAAGTTTCTCAAAACTTGGCCACAGGATCTGCCCACAGATAAATAACAAAAATTAAGATATATATTTCCCAAAATATTCTTTGTAATGCAAGATAGTGTGGGATAAAATAAATACAATTGTAATACCACCATATACACTCTTTGCAGTGCTGAAATTAAAAAAGATTTATTTAAAATAACAGCCATTATTTCTGCATTTAAGCGCTGTAGAGCCAAACTTTGCTCACAGTATAAACAAAAATAAGACGCAAAAGAGATAAAAATATGTCATTCATTAACTAATAAAAAATATTTTCCAAATAAAACTCACTTCACAATTAGCTCTGCAGTCATGGTTAATGAAGGCAGCTGGACCCAACCAAAGTTGAGCACAGTTTTTTCTACATGAATACATGACACTAAAATCATTCCTTCCTGGCCTCAGTAGTTGTGTTTCTTCATCCTTTGTTAATTCTGCGATACATCCAACCAAAAAGGGAATTTTTTCATTTTTATACCTATAAGTAAATTACACTTAATATACACCAAGAGCACAGCTGATATACAATAATGTAGTTATGTTCTCATTTTAAATCCATCAATAGGAATTTTTGTGATGTGGTCACAGATGGTTATATTTAAAAAAAAAAAAAAAAAACTTAGCAAATATTCCTTAATCCCAGCACAGATAAAATCCTAACTGCAATATAAGCATCTACAATTGTTAAATAATTTAAATATTCTACTAGGTATTAGTATTAGAAGATGGAAATGATACAACAAAGCAAGCTTATACAGCTTGCTTTCTTATGTCATTTGCCACTACTTTCCTTTTCACTTTTTTTTTTTTTTATGAAAACTCCAAACACGAAAGGTATTAGAACCTATAGTACTTAGTATCGTGCTTGGGTTGGAGGTTGAGAAGATGAAAGAAGATATTTGTTGACATTAGACTTGAACTTCTGTAGACTGTAATTTTCAGGAAATACATTATGAAGGAAGGTTGTTCCAGAAAACAGCAATTGAATGAATAAACGAGGAAGATGAAAAGTTGGTTCTGTGAGTTTGAAATTGGACAGTAAATGGATGTTGGCTGGTGGCAGCATGTGTTCGGGCTGTTTTGAAAGAGAGAGAGCGGGAATTATAGAAGCCAATTCAGAAGAACCATGCCCATGGAAGCATCTGTAAAAAAGGCATGCAGCAGAAGCAGTACATCTATGAGACAGCGAGTGGAGAGACTCTGTTAGAGATGAATCATTAATTAATCTAACTTCCCTCTTCTGAATGGAATCTAGAAAGCCTGAGAGAGGTTTTGGGGGCACCGCCCCAAATGTAGGAACGTCTGGGGTGGTGGTAGGGCAGATTTAAGATTTGTACAGAGTGAACAGCTGTTTGGAAGAAAAGTAACGCTGAGAGCGAAAGAGAAAACCAAGTTTTTTAGATGCAGAGGAAGCAATATTTGTAATGTGCTTGTGCCAAGAGAGATTAGAAGTCAGGGTAATCCCCAAAAGAGATATATCATTTTGCCTAGAAATTGGAGTGTCACCAAAGATAAGCATAGGAGCAGAAGAATCCTTTTTGCGAGATATAAGACAAGACTGAGTTTTAGAAGGACAGAAATCAACTAAGTTGTCTTTGTCCTACTGGAGAATTACCTGGAGATTAGCATTTAAGGAATTGGTAGCAGATATTTGAGAAGTTGAAGCTGATTCAGCAGGGCAAGGTTTCTCAAAATGGAAAGCGGAATGCAATGAGCTATCATCTGCAAAACTATGGATAGGATTTCCAGTCAATGGAAGGTCATTAATATACAAGAGGTAAAAAGTGGGGGAAAGAACTGAACTTTGAGGGACACCAGCATTAGTGGAGAAGTTAGAAGACAGAGAGCCATCTACTATCACCCTCAGTAAGCGATCAGAGAGAAAACTGGATAACCAATTACAAAAAACAGTTGGTAAACCATAAGATGGATCTTTTAACTTGTTTAAAAGACCTTTATGCCAAACACGATCGAAAGCCTTTGAGATGTCAAGAGCAACTGCTTGTGTTTTACCGAACTTTTCCATTGAATTTGTCCATAAATGGGTAACATGAGCCAGAATATCACCAGTGGATCGACACTGACGGGATCCATACTGGCGATCGTTGATCAGACGGAAGGTTTCTAGGTAGTTTAAGAGTTGGTGGTTAATTGATTTCTCCATTACTTTAGAAAGAGTAGAAGTAACTGCAATGGGACAATAATTGGATGGGTGGGATTTGTTACCCTTTATAGGAACGGGTTGGATATGAGCAAATTTCCAAGCAGAAGGAAAAACACCTTTGGAATAAGAAAGCGAAAAAAGGTGGCAAAGAACAGGAGTAAGTTCAGGAGCACAGGTTTTGAGAACAAGTGGAGAAATACCATCAGGACCTGGAGCTTTCTTGCATCAAGATTCGCCAAAATCCTTCTGACATCCTTTTAACAGAAGACCACAGAAGACATTGAATGGAGCACGTTGGGAATGGTGGGAGGTGATTTACCAAGATCATTAAAACATGAGTTGGAAGGAAAAATGGGATGCTAGCAGGTCATCTTTATCCTTGGCTGAAGTGACAACAGAACCATCTGGTTTTGACAGACGTGGGAGCAGAGATGGGCAAAAGTTGCGGCCAATAGCTTTGCCATTTGCCACTACCATCCTTCCACAAGTTCGATTTATGACCCTCATGCATGTAGTCTGAGTGAGAGGAAGGATGCCATCAGCACTGAGCTTACTCAATCCATTCAAAGCCTCCAACACCTCAATCAGATTCATCATATGTGCCTAGTCTGCAGCTGCTTTAATTTGCAGAACTGAAGCCTTTTCTGATAAGAGTAACCTATTGTTCCTTCACTAATCTCATTGATCTTGTCTGCACCTGTTCCAAACAGATCAGCATCCATCCTACAACGAGGCCTCCAGACTTGTAAGCAGTATTCAAAATGGGGCTTAACCAATGCCTTGAACAATGGGATAATCATCTACTTATCTCTGCTAACAAAATTTCTGTATATTATCGGCAGTATCCTCTGCACAATTACTCCCAAGTATTTTTCATTCTCCTCAGTGTAGTACCACGCAGACAATATGTTATTCTAGGAGTACTTCTACCCATACATAGTACCTTGAATTTATCAATGTTAAAACTTCAACTGCCACTTCTCAGCCAGTGCCTAATTTTTCTAGATCTCGTTGCAGTAGCAAACCTTGATTACTTTAATTACCACCCTGCTAATACTCATATCATATGCAGACTCAGCCATTAATAAGAAGAATCTTTATTGCAACAGCCTGTCACAGCACAGTGGCCAGGGGTTAACAATGTACTATAGAGACATTATTGCCTCAATAAGCCAAAAATACATAAATAAATAATAGCATAATAAATAAGTGAAATAGAGTACAGGAAAATGGAGAAAGGACTTGAGTATACTACATATATAGAACACTAAGTGAGTGTACAACCATTTGTTTCAAAATACATACTATAGGTTATACATTTAAGTGAATAAATATGTACATAATTGGTTAGATTAAGAATGTACATTGCTCAAGACTCAGATTATATTAGTAGTAGCCTTGGCCATCCCACTGAGTATTCTTTTCCTATATTGTTGATCTCTACAGAACTCGTTGAAGTCAACATCTAAGTCCTGGACTTGAGATAGCATCTGTCGAGGAAGAAACCGGTCTGACAAGTGGAGGAGTCTTTGCAGAGGGCATAGCTGGGGAGTTGCTCATAGACGTGCCCCTGGGATCCTCCATGCATGTTCTCCCAGAAGGAGGTGGAGGAGATAAGACTGGTCACGAGTTTTACTGTTGTGAAGAGTCTCCTTTCATTAATGAGCGACTTAAGCCTTGGGATGTTAAGTGCGTTGGCCAAAGCAGTGGTCTGGAACCGGGAGGCAAGCTAAGTTTGTGGCACACCCACTTGAGAAGCCAATACTCGGATGAGAAAACTGGTTTGGTTGCAGAGGGAGATGCAGAGGCCCAAATCTCTGCAGCATAGAGAAGTGGCGGGAACACTATGGCTGAAATGTATCTCACCATGGTGCGGATGTTGCTTGCACATCCATCTCAGTCTGGTGGCTTTTGTGAGGAGTATGTCTATGTGCTGGCCAAAAAGAAGCTTTCGGTGAAATCTGATTCCTAGGTTGATGTGATGTTGGACAAGCAGGATGGAGGCTCCATTGAGGGCTGGACAGATTTTTGTTGGCTGTTGCTTTAGCGAAAAGACCACGATTTCTGACTTCTCACGATTGATACACAGACCAAATTGTTTGAGGTAGATGCTTATTGAGGAGAGAGTGGATGTTAGCTCTTCTAAGATTTGGTGAGGGTCTTGGTTTGCCTTAACTGGCGTGAGTACCTTTAGATTGTCAGCATATACCAGGATATTTAACTTTTGGATTACCAGTGGAGCAATAAGGGTGGTGAAGAGGAGGCCAGATAGCACTGCCCCTTGCGGGACTCCAACTGAGATTACTTTTCAGTATTGGGAGTTATCTACAGATAATTTGACTATGCGGTTGTTTAGCAGAGATGTGAGGAAAGCTAAGATGTCGCCTCCTATCTGGTAGTGGTTTTCTAGTAGCTTTAGGAGAGACGGGATGTGCACGGCATCAAATGCAGATTCAATGTCTACATAGGTGGTTGCCAGCTCTTCTCTGTTCTCAAAGGCTGTGAGGATTCTGTTAGTTGTTGCTAGAAGTTGGTCACAGTTGATCTGTGTTGGAGTGCATAGTGGATCTGTGGTGGGTTATCTGGCAGGATTTGCTTAGTGAGGATCAGCAACAGTATTTTTTCTAGCAGTTTCAGTAGGCAGGATGAGGTTGAGATCGGTCTGTAGTGTTTCACAATGATGGAACTCGAATTTTTGGCCTTGGTTTCACTAGGTATTCCCTCCATTGGCGTGGGAAGCAGTACTTAGAGAGCGCTGAATTAAAGACATATAACAGAGGTTGTAGGATGTAAGGACTCAGGCTCTTAAGCATAAATTGTGGAATCCTGTCAGTTCCAGTAGTAGAAGTTGCTGGCAATAATTAACTCGTGTCTTGATATTATTATGGTTGTCAATGGGTGAAAACTGGTGTCAGATGTTGGTAGTGAGGAGCTGGTCTTCTGGGTTGACAGTGGGGGTAAACCTCGTTTGTTTGTTTGTTATTTGGTTTTTAGGAGCATTAGCAACTAAGGCCATATTGCTCCGGGATATGCGGTGGTCATTCCCTGACCTTTCCGCATCCTCCATATTTGGTGGTGACGGGCTCAAACCCCGGTCTAATCAAGAAGCATGTGCTACGCACTTCTGCTCCTTCCCACCTGGCTATGGAGGCACCGGGTAAACCTGGTGATTGTAGTCAAGCCAACTTTGAGGATCAAGTTTAGGGGGAAACTTGAAGGGGTATCCTTATATGGAACTTTTCGTGCGTATGGTCCTGTCAAGGTATGATTTAATCACTTTGGATTTCAAGTGGTTAAACTCAGCTCAAGCTCTAGAGTAGGCAATTCTGTCCATAACGTTGTGAGACTGCTTCCCTATTTGTGTAGGTGCTGCTTAAGATTGTGGGACCACCATGCTTTAGAGTGAGGGGAGATTGTGATCTTTCTTGTGACCGCATAGCTTGTCACAGAGATAGGCCAATTAGTAAGGAGGGTGACAGCTAACTGGACATCACGACTCGAGGATCGACCAAGGGATAAATGGCGCTGCCTCAATGCATCTTGGTATGTTTAGGAATATAGGGCTGGCATGAGACATGGTTTTGGTCTGCCGATTTGGAAGGTAGCATTTAGTTGGTAGTTGAAATAGCATTAAAAGTGCATCATGGTCAGAGTTGAGCACCGTCTCTATGGTTTTATCGATGGTGCTTGGTATGGAGGCTAGTATTAGATCAAGTTGGTTAGGCCACCGAGTTGGGAGTTCACTGACAAGGCAGAGATCTGTGGTATGAAGGTGAGATAGGTGCTGCTGCTTTAGGTTGTCAAGTTGAGGGGGTAGATTGAAGTCACCACATATGATGTTGACAGTGACAGGCTGCAGCTGGTGCAGGATCCAGTTTGCTTCTTCAAGGATAAGGTCTTGAGATGGTGATGACAGCACACAGACTACAGTCACTTGAAGTATTGTAGATTGGTACTTGAGTTTGACAGAGGTGACTTAAATCTTGTGATTTACTTGAAATGGTAGAGATCAGTGTGAAGAGGGTTTGTTGTTATTGTTATTGTTATTTGGTTTTTAGGAGCCTAAGGCCATACTGCTCCGGGAATATGCGGTGGTCATTCCCTGAACTTTCTGCATCCTCTGTATTTGGTGGTGACGGGCTCGAACCCGGGTCTAATCAAGAAGCGTGTGCTACGCACTGCTGCTCCTTCCCACCTGGCTACGGAGGTGCCAAGAGGGTTTGTCTATAAAAGATGGCAGTACCTCCTCCTCTCCTATTATCTCTCGATGTAAAGGCGGACCCATATCCAGCAGGGACAGTGATCGCAATACATTCTTGACAGGGTTCTAACCACATTTCTGTGATGCAGGAAGGTCTAACTGTGCAGCTAGGAGTAACTGCTCTAAGGCGTAAATTTTCTTTCTGATGCTGCACACGTTTTGACAGCTATGCTGAAGCATAGCTGTCATAGGGATTTTTACCAAGGTTGCTGGCCTATAATATTTATTTTTCAGTGGCTTAGGTATGGGAAGTAGTAGCGGAAGAGCTGCAAACAACTTTACCAAGGGAGTGCATGATGATGTCCACAGGTTTCGGGCAAGCATATGCAAATATGGAGGAGTTGTCCGGGAAAGTTTGAATTCTTGTGCGATGCAGTAATGTAGTAGATGGTTGGGAGAATAATGGATGATACTGGAGCTATTGAGCCATCATATGATCATGGTCTGCACTTTGCTTGCTTAGCTGTACGTTGTGTAGATTTATATGGTCATTGAGCGCTGGCTGGTTGCTTGCTTTGAGGATCAAGCTGGTCTGGCTAGTTTGCAATGTGTTTCCATGGGATTCCATATTATTGCGGTCTTCTGTTTGTGTGGGGGTATCTGGGGTCCACAATTCATTTGCTCTAAGGTTTGTAATGCTGTCTGTCTCACCAGACTCTTCTTGACATTGAGGGTTTAGTGTCGGGTTGAACTGCGATATAGGTGAGCCGGTCTCATGCCTGGTCGAGTGGTTGGAGCTTGAAGCATGGGGATTGGGTTTAGCTGAACTGCTATCTACTTTTTATCGCATCTAGCAGTACTTGTGATTTTATGCTTTGTAACTGATGATGCAATAGCAAGATTTGATTAGTGAGTATGAGCTCTAGTTTGTTCTGCAAGGATTACAGCTGTTTTTGAAGATCCACGTGTTTTTTTTTTTTTTTTTTTTATGAGAACCCCAAACACGAGAGGTATTAGAACCTATAGTACTTAGTACCATGCTTGGGTTGGAGGTTGAGAAGACGAAAGAAGATATTTGTTGATATTGGGCTTCAACTTCTGTAGATTGTAATTTTCAGGAAATACGTATGAAGGAAGGTTGTTCCAGAAAACGGCAGTTGAATGAATAAATGAGGAAGATGAAAAGTTGGTTCTGTGGGTTTGAAGTTGGACAGTAAATAGATGTTGGCTGGTGGCGGCACGTGTTCGGACTGTTTTGAAAGAGAGAGCGAGAATTATAGAAGCCAATTCAGAAGAACAGTGCCCATGGAAGTATCTGTAGAAGAGGCATGCAGCAGAAACAGTGCGTCTATGAGAAAGCGAGTGGAGAGACTCTGTTAGGTGTTGTCTCTCATCTCATTTTTTATTGTAATCTGTTCCGCATAAACTGATTTTATTTTTTGGACACACACACACACACACACACACACACGGAGGTTTTGGCGATAGTGTTTGCTACTATTCAATCCCCTAAGTTCTTAGAACTCCTGTTCGTGTTGGCATGGTCGGATGTGAGGCAAGGAGTGCACTGCCATGCATTCTGTGTCATATTCTTGAACGTTTTATGTGAAATTAGCAAAAAAAACATGCGTTGCAGGTAATACATTTGATATTGTTTTTTAATTGTCCTGTGGCACTTGCTGCAGGACTCAGAATTCTTCATTTTGGCAGAGACTGGCATAAGGTTTTAGTAGGGTAGGTTATAGTAAATTATGCAGGTGAGGGAAGCAGGTTCAGTTAGTTGCTATTTCACTCTCATGAGTGTGTTTCATAGGCAGTAACATTCTGATTAAGCATTGACAGTAGATGGTTTTAAATGGATTGCTCCAGGCAGAGGTAGGCTTAGTATTGTGGGGGGGGTGAGGTAGAGAGGCTTCAAACAGATTTGTAGTACAAGTTTTGTTCTTGTTTAGTATAAGGGGTTGGAAGAAGATACGTTGACTACCAGTCGTCAGAGCTATACAAACACTTGCTTAGGGCCTGAGGCATGTTACTCTTTAATGAATGAGAGGGAGAAGTGCTCCTAGGGATTTAGGTCAATGAGATTAACAGGAGTTGCATGCCATTCTAACTAATCATGATATCAATTCATCAATATCATTAATAAAAAAATAAAATAACAATGTACCCAGCAGCTGAACCTGGGGAACTCCACTAGTAACAGTAGTCCTGGAAGTGCAGCACCCATCGATAATAACTTTGTCGTCTCTCACTCAACCATCCCTTTATCTATAGCAATAACTTTTTCCTATTGTCACACTGTTCCAACTTGTACAGCAGTCTTTTACATGGAACAATATCAAATGGACTTCAACTATGCTTACAAAGTAGAGGAGTACACACTTTTAATGGATTTTATTTTTAAATAAAATTACCCCAGCTGGCTAACAGTAAATACACCCATAGAACAAAAAGTAGTAGTAAGATAAAAAAAAAAAAAAAAAATAGAAAAAAAGAAAGCTTTCCTTGTGTTTCCTCTCATTTCAGTGAAATCATGAATTCCTTAAATGTAGTTTAGTGATGTTATTAATCTCTAGTTTGACACAATGACTATGTTATCAGTGGAAGTATGCTTTTTTTTTGATACTGATTTGCTCACCATTTAAAATATCAGAATTTGTTCATCACCTTCTACAAATGGAAACAATTCATCTGAAGAATTCATGCAACAATTCAGTGCGAGCTGTGTTTTGGGGAACATCGTAAGGATCCCCTTCTGCTTTTGAGATTACACAGTCTTTGGTGGTATCATTGTCCCATCAGAAAAAATCATTTTCTGTCTCATTTAAGAAATTTGATATTCCACATATCTTGAAGGAGTTTATCAGTGTCTCTTTACTGATTGCATGTTTTAATAATTCACTCACAAAGAAATTATTCCAGTGAAGCAGGATCCCTATTTCCTCCTTTTGTGTATATTTTCTTTCTTTCAACCATCCACTTATTCCATTCCATTCATTATTCCACTTATTCTGTTCATTATGAATGATCCTTATATGGTTGGCCAATAAACTTATGCCATTCCACATGATACATTTGATCTTTGGCATCTCTGCATGTAGACCTGATGTAGCTGAATGGTCAGAGTGAGAGGGTGCAGTAGCACACACAATCTTTGATTGGACTGTGGTTTAAGTCCATGACTGTTAAATTTATTGTAAACTCCTCTGACCTGGAGGTCAGAGGGGTTTACAATAAATTACAATGTGAACTGGGATCCAAACAAATCCCATATTTAAGAGCAAGAGAGTGTGCAGTAGCACACTCTTTGAGTGGCCTGTGGCTGCTAAATTTATTGTAAACCCTTCTGACCTAGTGGTCGTGTCAGAGCATAAACAAGATATCTAATGGCTAAACTAACTATGCCAAACCTCCTTTTATTACTGCAGTATTAATGTTGTTGATTATTACCATTTCTTAAATTGTCTATGAAATGGAATCCAAACAAATCCCATATCAATAAACCATACCCTTTACGCAAAACCCCCCTCCCCCCAGATGTTTATTCCACACATTCTGAATCCAAACAAATCCCATATCAATAAACCATACCCTTTATGCAGACCCCCTCCCCCCAGATGTTTATTCCACACATTCTCAATCAACAATTTAATTCCATCCCCATCCATGCATCCTTTCTGGCAAACATGAACAAAACCCCTCCTGGAAACTTTATTTTCAGCAACCCTTTTTTCTCTGAAAAATAATCATCAGTTTTAATTCTCTTCCGGTGGCTATGTGGGTGAGTGGTGCAGTAATCTTGTTTTTTTTCATTTCCTGTTGTTTTGAAGAGGGCTGTTTCTGTGGCTTTCAACAATTATTAAAAGGAATGGACAAGCAATGTGGAAATTTTATTTATTTTTTTTAATGTAGTGGGAGAGACAAAATTTTCTTGTTTGTATCTGGGTGCTTAAAACTCCCGATATTACCTTGTCTGGAATGTATGGATATCAAAATGTCATTCTGGTTGAAGTAGACTTCCAAAATTAAGAAATTAATAATTGCTGGATTTCTATTGGTCAATATTAATGAAATTTTTGATGTCTTGACAAATTGTTTAAAAAGGCCCAAATATAAAATTTCATGAAAATCCATCTGCAAAGAGCCAAGTTTTTACATGCATGCAAATGGACATGACGAACAACGAAAAAGAAATGAAACATCATCATAAAGTAAAATTCTAGTGATGGGCATAATTGAGTCATAACTGAAATAACCAATTATGACTAATAGTCAAAATAATTTATTATATGAAAATTAGGTGATTACGAAATCGACAAGAAAACTGAAAGGAAGGAATAATAATAATAAAAAAAAAAAAAAAAAAAACGGATAGTGAAGAGATTCGATTTGATGTTCTCAAAATTAAAGATAAAGTGCAGTTGCCACTTGGTTGACAGTTCCATCCAATAGTTCCACTCGGTCACTAATGTTGTTGATTTTTGTAACCAACTAATTTGCATACAATCAATTATTTCAATTATTTTGAATAATCAATTATTAACCATTCAATTATGCCACAACACCATAAAATTCTCCAAAAAAAAAATCAAACTGAAACAAGTTGGGATATATCAAACTGAATACTAGCCAAGAGAGAAGTTTCACAATTCTGAATGAAATACTTTAAAAGTAGTTAATCTGAGAAGCTAATTTGAATAAATGAATATACACAGTATACTGTAATCATAATATATTATAAAATCTATATTTTGGAATGATGGAATCTTACCATTTTTTTGCTGCACAGATTTTAGCTCCCATGTGACCTTCCATAGAATATCTGTAACATGGCTGAACTTCAAATCCAGCATCTTTATCGTGTATTCTTAAATAGCGAAATATCTAGATTAAAAAAAAATGTATATTTTAAGGTCTTATGCAAAAGCCATCTAAAAAAAAAGTTCACAAAATCAAATGGTAAAACAAGGATAATACTACATAGTGTTTTTTGTTATGCGGTTCCCGTGGTTTCCCACAAATCCGCATTAAATACTCTGTTAACATAACAAAGCCAGTCAGTGTGGGTTATGTGTGAGTAGTGTGTTGTTTGTGTTGTTTGACTGGCCTCTTCGTTACTGGGAGGCGCGATCACCAGGAAGGAGCCTCCCAGCATCCGTCCACTGGCACGAGGAGCCGGACCAGGGAGTAAAAGACATCTGACGGGCTGTCCATACTCTTGCAGGAGCGAGAGTGGGCAGGGCCAAGGAAAGAGCGGAGAAGAGACAGGAAAGTGGAAGACAGACAAGATAGCGAGGATGACAGAGCGTAGGCATCCTCCCAGGTGAAACGGAGCAGGAAGAGTGCTAGGTGTAGTTGTGGGAGTCCTGGAGAAAGACTGTGGGTAGGAAGAAGAGAATAGGTAAAGTTCAAATTAAAGAGTCCAGGATCGTCACAATGGAGAATAACGGAGCGGCGTCGACAGGGCTGTCCGCCATTTGCAGTTTCATGTCTGGAAGTTTCCGGTGCTGGGTATCAGTTGCTGTCTAGAGGAGGTTATCCAGGAATAGTGTTCAAGAGTTGCAGGTGATGCCAGCGACGACGAAAGACCTCGTTGGCATAACTGGTCAGTGCACGGAAGGCATCATTAGATTCCAATAACTTGGTTTCTGGCCGAAGTGATGTAGTGTGGAGGTCTAGGAGTAGTTGGTTTCTTAGATCTAAGTATACGTTGCATGAGTGCATCATGTGATCCCAGTCTTCAGGTTCTCCGCAGGTACAGAGGGCATCCTCGACTAGGCCGAACTCTAGAAGGCGTCTCTTGAAGGACCCGTGGCCAGTTAATAGGAAGGAAGCATAGACGTTAGGGAAGAACCAAGTGGAACGTTGCTTGTTGATGAAGGTTACCACAGGAAGGAAAAGTTTAGTAGTTGCACCAGTTGTGGAGTTATTCCAGCGGGTTTGCCATAAGTTTATGAATTGTAGCCACACACGTTTATGTTCCTGTTTGATGTCGGTATCGGTAGGGGTTTGAATAATGAGGAATTCAGCTTCCTTATTCTTCTTGATGGCATGAGAAAGTCCGATAAAAGCGACGTGGAGGTCCAAAGGGAGGCGGCCTGTTAGTAGCTGTAGGGCGGCAGTTGATGTCGTTCTACATGCGCGGGTCATTTGTAGTAGCATAAGTCGTTGAATTTGCTGAATTTTACGTTGAGCATGCACTAAAGTCATTCGGTGGTACCATACTGCAGCTCCATATGTGACAATTGGTATAAATACTGCTAAGTATAAAAGGCGTAGAGTTGGTCCTTTAAGACCCCAGTCCTTCCGGGTAAAGCGTGCTAACATACTGATATTTACTGTAGGATAATACTACAGTAAACCCCCGCTATTCGCGGTATCTGTATTTGCGGTCGCTGATTTAATATAAAATGAAACCTAAAAAAATGTGAATTTTAAAGCGCCGTGAACATTTTCCGCCATAAAAAAACGTGGGCGTGGCTAAAATTATCTTTCACGGTCAAAACAGCGCTGTGGGTGGGGGGTGAGGGGTGACAAAATCGCGGGCGTGGATGTTTCTCGCTAATCCTTGTTCAGTATGTGTTATGCGCTTGTCATGGAAGGTTTCGTCGTTTGATTTTAATTTATATGCTTATAAATTGAATAAATTTATCAATTTATAAATTGATATCGGTATAAAATTGATATGCTTATAAAAATGATAAATCTTCTGTTTTGCAGTGTAAAACAGACTTTTTCGAGTGTGTTAACGGCAGAAAGTGACTTATTGTGGACAAGTTCTTTCTAACCCGTACAAAAATATGGCTACGAATAACAAGGGAAATGTGAAAAGATCAAAGAAGGTGATGACATTAGCGAATAAAATTGAGTTATTAGACAAAATTTCTAATGGTGAAAGTGTCTCCTCAGTGGAAAAACATTAAAAAAATCAACAGTACAATCAATCAAAAAATCGGAAGAAAAAATCCGCTGTAGTGTCCGTGAAAACGTGCTAATTGCTTCAAAAATTTCCTCTGTAACTCGTGATGTTAAATTAGAAAAAACGGAAAAGGCTTTAAATCTGTGGATAGAAGACCGAACTCAAAATAAAATTCCGTTAAGTTCACTCATCATTCGTGAAAAGGCAAAACTCCTTTATCAACACTTTAGCAAAACTGGTGATAGCACCGGCGGGATAAGTTTTTTAGCTAGCAAAGACGCTGGTTTGAAAGATTTGTTTGAAATTTCTAATAAATATTACATTTAATATTAAATTGTTTCTTATTTTCATTTCAATGCCATATGCTTGCATTTCACTATGTACATAGTCATATTATGAAGGTACATATAATACATACATAGACAAAATTTTAGACTAGTTTTTCTTATATATTTCATACTTTGGAACGGAACCCCTTTATTACTATGGGAGCCATAACTCAGTATTCGGGTTTTCGGTATTCGCAGCATTTCTCAGGAACGTAACCCCTGCGAATAGAGAGGGTTTACTGTATTAGACGGCTGGTGTATGTAAATACCAAAATGTATGTAAATACCAAAATGACATTACACATCAGACCAGTTTATGGGATCTTAAAGAAAATTCAATAGAACTCTGCCAATCACAGACCATCATTCAATAGTGATAAACCTACTTGAATTAAGTATAATAATATCTTAATGAATAGATCAATAATGCTATTCAGGAATCTCTCCCCAACTGTGGATTTGCCAAACCTGGATTGAGATGACACGGTTTTATATTGGCATAACAAAATTTTACAATCTGTGCTTTATTTATTTAATTTTTTTAAATTATAAGCAGTTTAGTTTGGTCCCCTTAAACAAAATAAACCAACACTAAATTGCTCCTGTCTCCTGTAGATCATATTGGTGGATTGAGTGGAAGGTGCCAGATTTAGGTAGTCTGGAACCCTTGTACATATATTTTTTACAGGTCCTAAAACTAAGAGCTAACACTAAATGAGTTGTTGTGGAGTCCCCTGTTACTACTGAGGACATTGGAGTAACCACACTGCTGCACCCTCAGTAAATCCAGCTTGACAGTACATAGTGCAAAGGGAATGGATTAGTTCTAAGTGCTTAATGTGCCAAATAGCAACTTAATGAATTCTTAATGTTAATTTGTTATAGGAAAGCTGTGTTGGTTTTGCTGATATCATTCAATGAAATGGAATTTTGATAATTTTTGTGGAAAAGTTTTCTTGTTTCTGACACTTTAATAGTTTTGATGACCAGCTTGTTGCACTCTTGTCAAGAGGTCTCCAGTGCTCTCGGCAAGAAGTTTAAGAAATAATTAGGCAAATTATGTAACATGAATTGTATTTGGCACTAATTTTTTGGAAACAAGTATAGGTGCTTCTTAATAAGTCTCTCATTAGTTTTAATACTGTTAATGAGCATTGTAAAACTGATATCTGATTATTGTGTATTAAATCACAGGGAGAATTTATATGCATCAGGAGTTTGTGTATTGGGACTTTGAAATAGGCCTAAATTTTGCTTTCTGGCTTTGTATTTTGTAAAGGCTTTTTTTCTTCTTTTTCTTCTTCTTCTTTGAAAATAACTTTCTGGTTTCTGAGCCTACTTGTCTAATAGCAGTTTGTGAAGGAAACTAGTTTATTTCTGCATCCCTTTCCCCTATGTATTTACAAGATGAGTTAAGAATTGCAGACAACTATAAATGGTGCTGTGCCAGCTATATGTATACTGAGTACAAGAGGTGAGAACTATGAACTATTCTTTCCCCACCTAACCTGTGCATCTAATCCATGAGAATGTTGTCGCATATAAATTTAGAATATTTCTCCAGTCACAGTGGAGAAGTGTTTCTTTTTGCATAAGAAGCTTCAGTGAGGTGATGTAACTTGAGGGACAGCATATAAAAAAATGATTTTTGGGAAGCTAAACTTTACACTGTTGCAGTTTGAGGAATTAGGGATTTTTTTTTTTTTTTTCTTTTTCTTTTTGTGCCAATGCAAGCTTTATATTAAATAAATTGAGTTTGTAGATTTGAAAAAAAGAAATTTCTGAATTCCTTAACTGCTCTGAATTTTTGCTTTTTTTTTTTTGTTTGGTTTAGACTATTTCTGTATAAAGCTTGGATTTTCCCTAATCATGACTTTAAACAAGTCATTACCTTCACAGGTAATGACTTTTTTAGGTTATTTCCATTAATAGATAACAATTTAAACCCCTGTTATGTTGATAACTACCTTGTTGATAATTACCTTTATAAAGGGCATCACATTCCAGAACCTATACTGGTCTTTTTGATCATGCACACAACTGCATGTGATCAAGAGAAGAGAGTGATTAACCCCTGAATGGTCAATCACAGACCAACCAGGGTTCAAGTACTGCATAATGACTGTTACTTACTTTTATAGTACTGCCATCATGCTCCCACCACCAGTTGGCTAACTAACTTTTTGCAGTGGCAATCTAACCTTGAATAAATTTGTTGAGGCCTGTTCATCTACAATCATACCATTGGCTAGATACAATCTCAAAGTTGATCGAATATATCTTGAACACACAAAATCCTACTTCTAAATGTTCTGTTGATTGTGCCTGACAGTAGTTGATTGTTGGAACAGGCTTCCATCTTTTGTTGTGGAAGCTAATAGCCTAAATAAATTTAAGGCTGAGCTGGACAGGCATTTGGAACGAATGGAGGGGTGAAATAGGAGGGTTTTTTTTTTTTTTTTGACTGATGCTGCATAAACTGGCTTTCTTGCATTGTATGCCTCTACTAATGCTAATGCTAACAGATCCATGGTACAATCAACAATACACTGTGAGGAGAAAAGGATGTGATATGAGAGAGAGGGAGAGGTCACACGAAAAGAGACCTGGTAATTTTTGAGAAGAACACCTTTATCAAAAATAGAAAGATTCTTAGTGACTCCAAATTTCATGCTATTACTCAGTTATACAAACAAACTTCCATCTGGTATTGGGGAAATGAACAGTTTAATGAATTTAAGGAAAGATTAGCCAAACTGTTAAGGGTGATGCACATATGTGTTTTTTATTTTATTATTTTTTAGTTGATGCTGTATAAGCTTGCTTCCTTGCATCATTTGCCTCTACTAATACTAATACTATAGATCTAATAAGAAAGAGAATTTAGAAACATACTTAGTGTTCATAAGAACAGGGGGGGCCATAACAAGCACAGTAGGCCATAAAGAAATGTTAAGTAATTTATATATTTTAGATAAAGCATAAGGCTTCATAAAACACAGAAAGTGCCAAATACAAAAGATTTATGACTTAAACAAAATACATTGGCCTGGCTCTGAGAACTGTAACACAAATGTACACTAATATGTGAAAATTACAGAAGGAAAAAAAAAAAAAAAGGAAGACAAGAAAGAAAGAAAACAGAGATAGCAACAGAAATCAAACTTCATACTCAACGTATGAGCAGCATTATATACAATTGAAAAAAAAAAAAAAAAAAAAGAGAGAGAGAAAGAAAGAAAGGATGCTTAGTATTAGTAGTGGCAAATGATGCAAGAAAGCCAGCTTATACAGCATGCATCAGTCAAAAAAAAAAAAAAAAAAAAACCCCCATTTTCACCTATCCATCCATTCCATTGTTCTTGTGGAAGTGAACAGTTCTTCCATGAATTTATTTAAAGTATCCACTTCCACAACAACGATATGGAAGCTTGTTCGAGTCACCAACCATTCATTGGCTGAATGCAAACTGCCACATATCTATTCTGCAACCATCCTTCCTTAATTTTAATTTATGCTCCATGATGTGCATAGTCTGAACAAAAGAAAAATTTCCATCAGCGTAGAGTTTGTGCAAGCCATTCAAAGCTTTAAACACCTCAATCAGATCAGCTTGCAGGTACCTAGTCTCCAGGTGCAGCAATTCGCAAAACTGAAGCCTTTTCTTGAGCACCCTTAGTTCCCTTCACCAATTTTGCCCTTCTCTGTACTCATACTGGCAGGCTCTACATCCTTTCAAAAATAAGGCCTCCAGACCTGTATGCAGTAGTCAAGATGTGACCTGACCATTGCCTTATACAATGGGATAATTAGCTCCTTTTCCTTGCTAGCAAAATTCTCATATAGCATTATCAAAAAAAAAATCCTCCTCAGGTGTCTTGGCAGCCTGTTTTTGCTGCTCAGAGAACTTCATATCTGAAGGCACTATTACCAACTTCATTTTCATTTTCCACTACATTGAATGTGGTACAACACAGTAAGCATTATCAATGGAAAATGATGCAAGAAAGCAAGCTTGTACAGAATCAGCACAAAAAAAAAAAAAAAGATACCTCTCATTTCATCCATTCATTCTTGCCAATACTTTGTCTAATTCTTCCTTGAATTTATTTAAGTAATCAACTTCCACAACAACGTAACCTCCAGCAATTGACCATCTGCCGGCTAAAGGACTACTTCTGCATATCTATTCTGCAACTATCCTTCCTCAATTTGAATCTGTGACTTCTCATACGTGCATTCTGAGCAGGAGGAAGAAGCCAGTCATTATTGAGATTGCTCAATCCATTCAAAACTTTAAACACCTCAATTAGATCACCCTCAGGTGCATAGTCTCCAGATGCTACAATTTGCAGAACTGAAGCCATTCCTGGTAAGAGCACCCTTTGTTCTGCTCACCAATCTTGTTGCCCTTCTCTATTCTCGTTCCAACAGCTCCACACGTTCCTAAAATGAGGCCTCCAGACCTGAATGCAGTACTCAGGATGTGGCTGATCACTGCCTTATACAATGGGATAATCATCTCATCCTATCAAAATTCCTGTATATCATTGAAAAAACCCCATGAGCTGTCCTGGCAATCTGTCTGCATTGCTCAGAGAACTTCATATCTGACTGCACAATTACCCCAGTTCTTTTTCATTCTCCACTACTCTGAGTGTAGTACTACACAATTGGTATGTTACTCTGGGGTTACTGCTACCCAGAGTAACATACCAATGAAATGGTATGTTACTCTGGGCAGTAGCATACACTCATTACTGCCATTAACCACCCTGCAAACCTCTGTATCATTTGTAAACTTGCACATTAACCCTTATATGCCTTGATCAGTATGATTAATAAATATAGAAAACAACAATCGGCCAAACACCAAATCCTAGGGGACTCCACTAATAATATTAGTCCACGAAGAGCAATGTCTATTGATTACCACTCTGCCTTCTCCCAATCAAGCATCCCTTTATCCATAGCAGCAACTTGGCCTAAATGCCACATCGCTCCAATTTGCACAACACTCTTTTATGCTATGAGAGTATTTCTGTGTTTTTTTCCATCGGATATCTGGTGAAATGTTGGACTAGGACTAATGGGTTTTCTCAGAAACCATGAGTGATAGAATTTAGTCATTCACTTCTGTGAACCCAATTTTCCACGACATATTTTGTTCTCTTCATTTCATATTATGTTTAGTTTAGGTCCAGATTCGGTAAGAATAATATCGGCCTGAAACTGTGCGATTTATTATTTTTCTTAAGTTTTTTTACAGTAAAATGTCAGCGAAAAGAAACAGTGCTGAAATGGGCAAAAAACCAGGAAGAATGAACAAACAAAATAAAAACCGATCGAACATTATTTTAAAAAATTACTTTAAATTTCTTACACATAAAATTTGCAGTAAAATAACTATCCAAATATACATACATCTAGATGAGGCTACAATTAATGCACAAATTTTTATGTATAAGTTATTATTATTATTATTTTTTAAATTAAATAAACTCATTTTTTTTCATGTTATTTAGTCATTTTCTTTTAACTTAATACATTATAACACAATTTATTTAATTTTACCTTACGTTCAATTATCTGGTAAATTTTGTTATCCAGAGGAGGTATGACATTAATCATTACAGATAACTGATGCTCTACTGTATCAAATCGGTCAGACAAGATTTCCCCTTAACAAACACAATTATAGATCAAACTGTGTATGATCTATAATTGTAGCCTCATTTAGATGACCTCATATTACTTCTTTTACCAGTGACTCCATTACTTTCCCTGGAAAAAAATTTCAACTAAAAGGTATATAATTACTCGTGTCATCCTCCAATCTTCTTTTGTGAATTGGGGATACATTTGCCCATCTCCAGTCCACAGGGACCTCCCCTAAAACCAAAAATGCTCTCATAATTATGGCTAAGGGTTTGCTTTTCTCATTTGCTGCTTCCCTTAATATAATTGGATAGATCCCATCCACCTCCAGGTACCTTTTTTAATGTTTAATTCCAACAATTTTTCTTCCACTTTCCTTTCAGTTATTACAAAATCATTTTGCTCCCTATTAGAGATAGACTTCTCACATCCCCTTCCCTAAAGAATTCCTCATGTGTGAGTGTAGATGCAAAATACCTATTCAGTTTGTCAGCAACCTGAGCAGAATAATCAACAGTTAAACTACTGATATCAAATAGACCAAAGGGATTCATCCTCGTGCTTCATTCCGAAATTGCGCATTAGCATCTGGAATTAAATAATCATCCTTTTAGTGAACACTTGTGGCACTGACGCCCATAGGAGGGTCTTTATTTCATTTTTGTTACAGTTATTAAACCAAATGGGTTTTCTTAAAAGTGGTCGTAAACTTATAAATAGGGTAGATGTGTAAATTGGTGTTGGCTCAGGGGAAAACGAAATTCGCTGCAGTAAACTTTAGCATGCTGCGGCGGCAATACATAGAATGCTACCATAGTCGGTTTTTAGTAACGGCTACTGAGTGACATTCGCTTCTCACCTCAACTGTACCACGTGACCTTCACGTCAATCGTTATATGTCCGTTCTCATCTAACTGGACTCCCAATAGATGGTTCTCATGAATTTTTTTTTTTTTTTTTTTAATTTCATTCGTCATCAATCACATAGGCTATATGCTCTTGTATTATTTTTTTTTTTTCTGAAAAGTAACATAATATACATTAACCAAAAATTTTCTTTCATGTATATATGAATTAAAGCAGAATAAATTCTTTTATTCTGCTTTCATTCATATGTCATCCATGCTTTTTAATAAAAAAGCATCGATGACAAGTGATATTTTTGAAGAATGGATATTAAAACTAGACAAGCATATAACAAAAAAATTAAAAAGGAAAATCGTGTTGGTAACTGACAACTGTCCGGCACGTCCTGTCAGTATTTCTGTTAAACTTAAAAGTGCGAAGTTGTTGTTTTTACCACCAAACAATGGACCAAGGCATTATTAAAAATTTTAAATTTCATTATCGAAAGAGAATAGCATTTAGCATTAGCATTAGCACAGGCATTTGATGCAAGAAAGCAAGCTTATGCAGCATCAGCCAAAAAAAAAAAAAAAAAAAGAAACCACTTCCACTTCACCCCTCTGTTTCATTCAAAATACCTGTCCAGCTGAGCCTTAAACTTATTTAGGCTATCAACTTCCACGACAAGGGATGGAAATCTGTTCCACCAACCAACCACCCGCTGCCTAAAGGCAAATTTCTGCACGTCTATCCTACATCTGTCTTTCCTCAATTTTGAATTTATGCCCTCTCAGGTGATTATCCTGAGCAAGAGGAAGAATCCCATCAGCATTGAGCATGCTCAAACCATTCAAGGCTTTATACACCTCTATCAGATCACCTCGCTGGTACCTAGTCTCCAGACACTGTAATTTGCAAAACTTAAGCCTTTCTTCGTAAGAGCACCCCTCTGTTCCATTCACTAATCTTGTTGCCCTTCTCTGTACTCGTTCCAGCAGCCCTACATCCTTCTTGAAATGAGGCCTCCAGGCCTGTATACAGTACTCTAGGTGTGGCCTGACCATTGCCTTATACAAGGGAATAATCACCTCCTTATCCCTGCTAGAAAAATTCCTATATATCATTGACAATACACCATGAGCTACTCTTGCAACCCATCTGCACTGCTCAGAGAGAGGGCCGACCTGGGCTAGCCGGGGTGGGGTAAAGTGCCTGCCTGGCAACCCAAAGGTCGCGGGTTCGAATCCCGCCTCGGGCTTGGATCAAAGTACTGCAAAAACCCTGGGAGAGGTGCATTATGGCCACAGAAGCCGATGCGCCAACAACTACCAAAAAAAAAAAAAAAACTGCTCAGAGAACTTCATATCTGCCTGCACAACCACCCCCAGGTCCCCTTTTCATTCTCTACCACTGTCAGTGTAGTACCACAGAGTTGATACGTTTTCCCATGTGTAGTACTTTTACATTTGTCAAATGTTAAACTTCATTTGCCACCTCTCAGCCCATCTGCTCAACCTTTCCAGATCCTGTTGCAAGCAGCAATAGTGTCAGTAGTTGTCCCTTGACAACCCTGCCTACCTTTGTATCGTCTGCAAACTTCGACATTAAGCCTGATATACCATCATCAATATCATTTATGAATACAGGAAAACAATAATGGACCCAACACTGAGCCCTGAGGGACTCCACTAATAACATTAGTCCACGACGAGCAGTGTCCATTGAATTACCACTCTCTGTCTTCTCCTCCTCAGCCACCCCTTTA
The DNA here is from genome assembly GCF_048544385.1 of Mastigoproctus giganteus. Classification (NCBI taxonomy): domain Eukaryota; kingdom Metazoa; phylum Arthropoda; class Arachnida; order Uropygi; family Thelyphonidae; genus Mastigoproctus; species Mastigoproctus giganteus. The sequence goes on along the minus strand of NC_143586.1, from coordinate 145,891,411 downwards.
TCCACAAGCAGCAATTTGCCTCCAATGTCACACTGCTCCAATTTGTGCAGCAGTCTTCCATGTGCAACAGTAATCAAAAGCCTTTCTAAGATCCAAGTATATAATATCAAAGTTATTCCCTGCATCCAGTTCCTTTGTGACTGCATCATAGTATCCAATCAAATTGGTCAGGCAAGACTTCCCCTTAACAAAACCATGCTGTGTCAGAGCTATAACTGAAGTCTTGTCTAAATGATCCTGCAGTGCTTCTTTAACTAGTGCCTCCATTAATTTTCCTGGAACAGAAGTTAAACTCACAGGTCTATAATTACTTGTGTCAGCCTTTGATCCTCCTTTGTGAATTGGGGTCACATTTGCACATCTCCAGTCTGTGGGTCATAATAATGACCCACAATCTTCATAATAATGAAGATTGTCAATGCGTTATCAGAAAATAGAAACTTGGAGGTTACAATTAAACTTAGAGATTGCATCTTGCATCTCTGAATTGGCAAAAGTTTGGGCAAACGATGTCACTGAATACACTATTCAAAATTGGAATATTTCGAATAATTTCGAAAGCGGGATTTGCGTTGAATACAGAAGTCGAACAAGATGAACTGCCCCTTTCACAACTGATAAAATTTTGGACATTATTATAATTGTCCGGAAACATCGAAAATGAAGTAACACTGGATAGTTATGTTTATGTAGATCACAGCAGAACATCCAAATGAAGATGAAATACTGCTGAACAGTGTTAGACGTGACCATGATCACAAAGAAATTAACGATGATGTTGAAGACGCATCAGAACAACACGTAGAAAAGCCAATTCATGAAGAAATGATTAACGCTTTTAAAACAGTTCGTATGGGTCTACAGTTTTGGGAAAATGTTCCTGATAATGTTTTTAATGCTCTGAACAAATGTGAGGTTTTCTTTGAGAATCAGACATTTTTTAATTGTACTGTGCAAACGAAAATTACAGATTTTTTTTTTAATTTTTGATACTTACTGGCGAAAATTGTGTAAACATGATTTAAATAAGTATGTTTTTGAAATAAAATACATTAAAAATAAATGTAGATTCGTTTTCATTTCTAATTAGATAACAATTTCTAATAAAAAATATATTCTCTGTATAATGAAATTTCTCTATAATGAATTTTTTCGCTGGATTTATCGAATTCGTTATAGGGGAGTTCGACTGTATAGAAAGGCACTTATAATGCAAATTAAAGAAATTAGCACAAAAATTAAGAGGTTGAGAAATATTGGAATAAAATATGAAAATTATACATGATGAAAGGTTAAGCATAAGCTTTGGAGTTCGGCCACTGTATACTCTACCATACAGTAACTAGAAGTTTGTACTGAGCAAACTTATGGATATACAGGAGGAAGTTCTGAATATGTTTGTTGTTTGTTTTTTGGTTTTTAGGAGCATTAGCAACTAAGGCCATATTGCTCCGGGATATGCAGTGGTCATTCCCTGACCTTTCCGCATCCTCCATATTTGGTGGTCACGGGCTCGAACCCCGGTCAAATCAAGAAGTGTGTGCTCCGCACTGCTGCTTCTTCCGATCTGGCTACGGAGGCGCCTGAGGCGAATAACAAACAAACAAACAAACAACGGAGGCACCTGAAGTTCTGAATATATGGCTATAAAAGTAAAATTACTGCTAATAAGAGAATAAATGTTTTATTCAACTGCAGCAGTCAATGACTACACAGTAGTAAGGTGCCTTGCTATAAATGCATATACATCATATGTCATTGACAATATCTGAGTGGTCAAATGTGTTGAGTTAACTACAGTTCAAACAAATGAGAATGCAAAATACGGTAATTCTTGTATTCCCTATCTTGTAAACTCTTCTGACCATATGTAACCATACTGGAGTATAGAGAGAAGATTTATTTGTTTTACTACCTCAGATATTTTCTACCTATTTCATGACATACCAAGCACATATAAGAAGAAAAAACATGTTATGATGAGAAATAAAACAAAATTATTCTAATTTTGTACCTTATTTTATGCTTTTTTTTCCCCCACCCTAAATATTTCATCATTTACAAATAACATAAGAAAGGCATATTTTAGTTAGGCAAATAAAACTAGGTGGTTATAAAGCTTTTCATTATTTTAAAAAATAACTAAAAAAATTAAGCCATGTAGAAAAAATATGATTTTCAACTTGTAATAATTTCAACTTATTATTTATTACTTCAACTTATAAAAAAATAAATATAATTACTTACATGCTCTTTGAATGTTCTCTGTTGATGTTTTGACTTCACCAAAAAATAAGCTGTTGCCCAATCTCCTGATATTAACTGCTCATATGCCTTCTCATAATTCTGATGAATTTTAAAATCTCTAGCGATGCGACGAAGTTCAACTCTGTTAACTTTTGGAGGCCTAAATCTTTGCATATAAATAATACAGAGAAATATTTAATAAAATTAATAATAAAAAATTGAGTAGGGCAGAAAGAGTGAGAAAGAGAATATTCTTATGGAAGTATATTACCATGTTTTTTTTTTTATGTGATTCTATCTTATTTTAAACAAACTATTAAATGCTATTTTTTTTTATATCAATACATTAGTCTGAAATATGTCCTTAAAATGCCTTTTCATGCACTTCACATATTGCTTGAAAAGGCATTTGTAAAGGTAAACAAAATTAAACTACCCAGGTCATGTAAATTTTAACATTCTTTTGAGCCAGTTTTAAAAATTTCAATATGCATTATGTGTTAGATAATGGATAACATGGAAACATGAATAAAATAAATTACGCCCACCTCTCCCAGCTGATGTACATTCGCAAGATAAACACAAAAATACATCAATGCACTCAACTTTTCTGGGATATTCAACTTTATTAAAATAATGCAGAACAAGCAACTGCTCTGAATTCAAATTATATTATTCTTGCTTTTTTTTCATAAATACAGATATTTATGAAATTTATAAATATAAATTTCATAAATATACTTCCAATCCACCCCTGAATGAAGGAACACATTGGGAGCATTAAACTGACTGGGAAAATATCCACAAGTGGCCTGTTAAAGTTATGTATGAATGCAATTTTACATACAATCTGGCCCCTAAGGCCATTGGGATTTTGCCCCGTATCTCAGCTGCCCAATCCGCCCCTGACTGAATGGTATACAAAGTAAAGCATGCATTATTACAATAACAAAATGTATTATATATACATGCACACACATGAGAAGAGCTCTCGCATTGCTGCCACGGAAACTATAAAATCCAATTGTGTGACTAGATTTACATGTCAGTCTAGTGGTTGCGTCTTACAAAGAGTCACATGACTGTTCATAAGAGTTCATTCCACTGTTCAAAAGAACAGTAGAATGGACTCTTAATACAGATGCTAAACTAGCATCTGTATTAAGAGTCCATATTAAGAGTACTGGGTGAAGGAAAGTGAAGCAGAATAATAATCCAATTAATCACATTCAACTTCTGTTAAGAAAATTAAAGATACCTGCAGAGCATTTTGTAATTAGTTTCTTATTCAGCATTAACAAAGAAAAAAAAAAAAAACTTTCCTTTTTAATTAAGAATAAAAATAAATAAATGATCAGAAACTTCTTATTCATGAAAACATCTTATGGAGATCTGCTGACATGAAAAATGGTTTAAGTCAGGTGTTTATAACTTTGTAAGTGACCTGTTAATTTATCATATTAAAACTATATACAGTCATCCCCCAATTTGTGCGGGGATTATGTTCCGGGAAAACACTGTGCAGTCTAAATCCACGCAATGCAAAATGTATTGCGTTTCATTTATATGACATAATGAGGGTTCTGAACCTGTGCAAAAAAAAAAAAAAGTCTTCATTCGGTAAGAAAAAAAGAAAAAAAATTAGAAACATGCCCATAAAATTAATCTTGGCTAATACTTACCTCTAGATTTTTAATCTAGATTCATTGCTTCTTCGTGGCTGTTTTCCTGTAATAAACTTGCAAAAGTATCCAAACTTTTTGAAAAAAATTAGTTAATATTGTTTAACTAATTTTAGAAAACCAGCACGGTTTTCTAAAATTAGAAAATCCCGGAAATTAGAATTTCCAGGAACGTAATCCCCGCACAAACTGGGGGATGACTGTATATAGTTTTAATATGATAAATTAACAGGTCACTTCCAAAGTTATAAACACCTGACTTGAACCATTGTGCATGTCAGCAGAACTCCATAAGATGTTTTCATGAATAAGAAGTTTCTGATCATTTATTTATTTTTATTCTTAATTGTAGAAAACCAGCGTGCTTCTAAGCAGAAGCATGCTGGTTTTCTTTATAAATTTCTTCATAAGGAACTAAATAGACAGGAACTAAATAGACAGATTTCTTCATAAGGAACTAGATAGACAGGATAGGAAGGGAGGAGGGGTTATGCTATTAGTTAAAAAACACATAAAATCCAAGGAAGTGAAGCCAGTTGACATCGCTGGACAGTGCAGTGTTGAGTCAGTTTGGTGTGACATAAGCATAGGTAAATCAAAATTGAGAGTAGGAGTGTGCTATAGGCCTAATGACTCTGATGAGTATAATAAGATACTGTACAGGGAAATAGAGTGGGCCAGTAAATCAGAGAGTCTTATAATGGGGGATTTTAATTTCCCAGATATTGACTGGAATTTGTGGGTTGGTCACTCACACACTAGCAAGGCTTTTGTGGATTTATTGGATGATTGTTTTCTACACCAGCATGTTCGGGAGGCAACTAGAGGGAGTAATACTCTTGATCTGATTATCAGTAGTGATTCTTCATGCATTAGGAATCTGCAGATAAATGAACCACTGGGTGGCAGTGATCACAGTGTGCTGAAGTGGGATTTACTCAAGGAGGTAACTACCATCAGAGGTAAAGGGAAGGGTTTTTGCTTTCGTAAAGGAGACTATGCTGGTCTGAGACAGTATTTAAATTCTATACAGTGGGACCAACTGATGATGTTACCAACAGCAAATTCAAAATGGGAAGCATTCAAGGAACTAATCTTGGAAGCTACCAGGCTTTACATACCAACCAAGAAATATTGTTCAAGGTTCAGGCCTAAATGGTTGTCAGATGAACTAATGAGACATATGGCAGAGAAGAAAAATGCATGGGATACATACAAATTAATGGGTGACGTGGAAGCCAATGATAGATATAAGTTGGTCTGTAACCAAGTCACAAAGGAGATTAGGCAGGCAAAGGCAGATTATGAGAAATCCTTGGCAAAGGATGCAAAGAAAAACAGAAAAGAGTTCTTTACCTATTTAAACTCAAGAAGGAAAGGGATGAATCAGATTGGTCCACTGGATGTTGATGGTTCAACAGTTGAGGATCCAGCTCAGGTGGCTAACAATCTAAACGAGTATTTTGCATCTACATTCACACATGAGGAGTTATTCAGGAAGGGGAATGTCGTAGGTGAAGTAAACATTGGCAGTGAGCTAGATGATTTTCTAATAACTGAGAGGAAAGTGGAGGAGAAATTGTTGAGGATAAACATAAAAAAGGCACCCGGGGTGGATGGGATCTATCCAGTTATATTAAAGGAGGCAGCAAAGGAAGTAAGCAAACCCCTAGCCATAATTATGAGAGCTTCTTTGGACTCAGGGGAGGTACCCATGGACTGGAGATGCAAATGTAACCCCAATTCACAAAGGAGGATCAAAGGCTGACACAAGTAATTATAGACCTGTTAGTTTAACTTCGGTTCCAGGAAAATTAATGGAGGCACTGGTTAAAGAAGCACTGCAGGATCATCTGGACAAGAATTCAGTTATAGCTCAGACACAGCATGGGTTTGTTAAGGGCAGGTCTTGTCTGACCAATTTGATTGGATACTATGATGTAGTCACAAAAGAACTGGATGCAGGGAATAACTTTGATATTATATATTTGGATCTTAGAAAGGCTTTTGATACTGTTGCGCATGGAAGACTGCTGCACAAGTTGGAGAAGTGTGGCATTCGAGGCAAATTGCTGCTATGGATAAAGGGATGGTTGAGTGGCAGAAGACAGAGAGTGGTAATCAATGGACACTGCTCAACGTGGACTAATGTTATTAGTGGAGTTCCTCAGGGTTCAGTGTTGGGTCCATTGTTGTTTTCTGTATTTATAAATGATATTGATGATGGTGTATCAGGCTTAATGTCCAAGTTTGCAGACGATACAAAGGTTGGCAGGGTTGTTAAGGACACTACTGATACTATGCTGCTGCAACAGGATCTGGAAAGGTTGAGCAGATGGGCTGAGAGGTGGCAAATGAAGTTTAACATTGACAAATGTAAAGTACTACATATGGGAAACAGTAACCCCAGATCAACGTATCAACTCTGTGGTACTACGCTGACAGTGGTAGAGAATGAAAAGGACCTGGGGGTAATTGTGCAGGCAGATATGAAGTTCTCTGAGCAGTGCAGACGAGCTGCAAGTGTAGCTCATGGTGTCTTGTCAATGATATACAGGAATTTTTCTAGCAGGGACAGGGATGTGATTATTCCCTTGTATAAGGCATTGGTCAGGCCACACCTTGAGTACTGTATACAGGTCTGGAGGCCTCATTTCAAGAAGGATGTAGAGCTGCTGGAACGAGTACAGAGAAGGGCAACAAGATTAGTGAATGGAACAAAGGGTTGCTCTTACGAAGAAAGGCTTAAGTTTTGCAAATTACAGAGCCTGGAGACTAGGCATCGCCGAGGTGATCTGATAGAGGTGTACAAGGCTTTGAATGGCTTGAGCATGCTCAATGCCGATGGAATTCTTCCTCTTGCTCAGAATAATCACCTGAGAGGGCATAAATTCAAATTGAGGAAGGACGGATGTCGGATAGATGTGCGGAAATTCGCCTTTAGCCAGCGGGCAGTTGGTTTGTGGAATAGACTTCCATCGCTTGTTGTTGAAGTTGATAGCCTAAACAAATTTAAGGCTCAGCTGGACAGGTATTTCGAACGAATTGAGGGGTGAAATGGGAGTAGTGGTTGTTTTTTTTTTTTTTTCTTTTATTTTGGCTGATGCTGAATAAGCTTGCTTTCTTGCATCATATGCCTCTACTAATGCTAATGCTAATGCTAAAAGCTAATGATAAAATTCTGAAAAGATTTAAACTCCTCTCCAAATTAGGATCCATATCCAGGGCTTCTTGGCTAAGCTGATTTGCAAGTCTTAAAAACTCAGCTAGTCTCTTTGCAGTCAAATTTTGGTGTGCATCTTCTTTGCAATCAAATTTTTGTGTCCATCTTCTTTGTTTTTATCATTTTTGTCATCATCTTCTACACTTTGTGAAAAAATATCATCCACTGATAATTGTTCTCTATGAGATTCAAGGATTTCTGTGATATCTGCTGGTTCCAGTTCTTCAAATCCCTCTCCACTAATCATTTTGCAAATTCTCACCATCTCAACTTCCTCCGGCATTTCAACCATGCCTTCTTTAGTGCAGCTTTGTGGCCACAGCTTTTTCCACACTGCATTCATTGTTCAGTTCTTAACTTCACCCCATGTGATTCAATATTTTTTACAGCATCAAGAATGTTATAATTCTGCCAATAATCTTGAATTGAAAGACTGTCTATTCCGTCAGTAGCTTCTACCAATTGTAAAAAAGATCTTCTTAGGTAATAAAGTTTATAGGAAGCTATAACACCTTGGTCCATCGTCTGAATTAACGAACTTGTATTCGCTGGAAGAAAGGTAACTTTCACATTTGGGTGCAGATCAGACAAATGTGCTGAATGACAATGGGTACATTGTCAAGTATGAGCAAGATTTTGAATGCTATGTTCTTCTTCAGGCAATATCTTTTTGTTTCGATGCAAAAGCAATTTAAAAACCAATCCTCGAAGATTTTAGCTGTCATTCAGGCCTTTTTGCTCCATTTCCAATGAACAGGTGGAGCACTTTTTGATATTCCTTTAAAAGCACGAGAATTTTCTGACGTATAAATTAGCAGCGGTTTACACTTAAAGTGTAAATCGCTGCTAATTTATGCTTTTTAAAATTTTCAAACCAACCCTTACTTGCCTGAGAGATGTCTGCATTGGATGGGCTGGCTTCTTCTTCTTGTAAGCGATTAAAAATTTGCAGAGCTTTGGCATGAATAATATTTGAACTAAGAGGCTTTCTCTTTTGATTAAGATCTATCCAGAAAGAAAATAATTTTTCAGGTTTCTCTATTAACGGATTTCTCACTTTTGTAGTGCTTTTTGTAACCAATGATATGGAACAGATAACTGAACTTTTAATTTTCTCAGCATTTTCCCTAATTCATCGAATGCTAGATTCATTTATACTACATTTCTTGGCCAATGTTACAACCTTTTCGCCATTTTCTAACTCCTAAACAATTTTTAATTTTTCCTCTAAATTAAATTTTTTTTTGTTGTAGCTTTCTACATTTTAGGCACTAATTAAACACACTTTATACAGACTAGAAATATTAAATCAGCAAAAGCAATGCTTACTGATTAAAACACTTCACGTTGCGCAAACCAGAAAAATATTCTGTATGAACAGCTAACGTAGGATAACTGGTGAAGAGAGCTCCCCGAATGAGGAAGTTGTTTCAAAAATAACCTGACAAACACACCACCATTTATTGCCATGTTTGGTTATAAGAATCAGTTTTGAACGACTTTGTGATATTTTTCTAAAACATATTTCTGGAGGTCACGACCATAAAACAATAAGAACAATTTGCACTTTCTGGTTTATTGGGCTTTTCTGTTAGTACAATCTAATTGCAATTGATTGAGGTACAGTCAGTCCTCGTATAGCACGATAGTTGTGTTCCTAAAAACCCTCGTGCAATATAAACAACAGGCCCTATGTGAAAAATAGGGTTAGGTGCCGACCACCCAAGATTGAACACACATTTGTAACCAAATCATTACCAAACACAATAAATAATCATAATAAAATACTTACATATTTTATTATGACTATCACGTAATAAAATATTGCTAATGCTTTTGCTTCTATTGTAAGCAAACTTGTTTTTTGTTTGATTTTCTATCCAAACAGATGACAGCCATTTCATCTCTTCCAATTCTTTGTGTCTTAATCTAATGGATTTTAATTACACTTTGAGTTGTTCCTACTATGAAAATTCTTTTTATTTTCTCTGCATTCTTTGTAATTCTCGGCATTGCCTCAATTAGGTCTGTAGCTCGTGAAATATCACATGATCTTTCATTTCGCTCAAAGCGTTTCACAGTTTCATATTTTTTCTCTATTGACAGAGGCGGACTGGCCATAAGCCTTATCGGGGAAACCCTGGTGGGCCGGTGTGATTTTGCCCATAAACAATAGTATGAGGCCACTACAAATTTTCCCGGGTAAGAATTTTTGACCCAGTCCGCCTCTGTTTATCGATATTGCTTTTCTTTTTCTCTCTGAATCTGCAGTGTCTTCACCAGGACGCTTCCTTCTCACACCTTTTAAGTATTTTACTCATTTTTAGGGAATAAATCACAATTACAAAACGAGGAGGCACACTTGATACACATAAGCAAAGCTGCGCGCGTGTAGCAACTGAATAAAACACCGTAAAGGCAGAGATACACTATTAACACCTCACATTTTACTAAAGCACATTTCTAGGGGTTACTACCATAAAACAATAAAAACAATTTCCAGTTGCGTTTCTGCTAGTGGAATCTGTTATAAACTGGTATTAAACTTGATCTAATTGCATTTGCGATTTTACCGATAGCTGGAATTGTTGGTTTTTAAAAAACAAATACATTTTCAGAATCTTCTCTTCATTCCTATCGTGTTGCATTCGGTTGGGGGTGATTCTGCGTTCGACTGCCATTTCTTGTAAACACAAAGGCGAATCGTGCATAAGCGAATTCGGTTCGTGTTATATAAGATATCGTTCCCCTATTTATAAATCGTGTATGATCGAATTCGTGTAGTGTAAACACGTGTTATACGAGGACTGAATGTATATGCAATCTGAGCAATGAGGTGAGTGCAATCTGATTGAGGTGTATAAAGCCTTGAATGGTTTGAGCATGCTCAATGCTGATGGGATTCTTCCTCTTGTTCAGAATAATCACCTGAGAGGGCATAAATTCAAATTGAGGAAAGACAGTTGTAGGATAGATCTGCGGAAGTTTGTCTTTAGCCAGCGGGTAGTTGATTGGTGGAACAGACTTCCATCGTTTGTTGTGGAAGTTGATAGCCTAAATAAATTTAAGGCTGAGCTGGACAGGTATTTGGAATGAACGGAGGGGTGAAATGGGAGTGTTTTTTTTTTTTTTTTTTTTTTTTTTGGCCGATGCTGCATAAGCTTCCTTTCTTGATTTGTATGCCTCTACTAATGCTAATTATAAATGGGTAGTAAACCCAATCTTATTGCATTTCCAATAATACCAACAGCTGGAATTCTGTGGGATTTATGTTATTATGGTGAAATGTATTTCTCCTTCAATGAAATTTTCAATCGTGTAAAAAATAATTTCAAAATCTGCTCTTCGTTCCTATTTTTGAACCTTTGTAAATAAAAATCGCCAGGTAGCGAAACTCGCTGCACAATAAAAAACTGCACAAATCGAGGGATGACTGTGTGTGTGTGTGTGTGTGTGTGTGTGTGTGTGTGTGTGTGTGTGTGTGTGTGTGTGTGTGTGTGTGTTGGTTTGGTACTGGTACATTGATAGCAGTTAGCATTTCATTTATAATTAATTTAACATGCAAATAAAAGTTAATCACAAAGAAATATGAAGATATGAAGTTCTCTGAGCATTGTAGATAGGCTGCCAAGACGGCTCATGGGGTTTTGTTAATGATATTCAAGAATTTTGTTAGCAGGAATAAGGAGATTATTTTCACATTATATAAGGCAATGGTCAGGACACATCTTGACTACTGGTCTAGATGCCTCATTTTAGGAAGGACGTAGGGATGCTCAAATGGGTGTGGAGAAGGGCAGGTCTAGATGCCTCATTTTAGGAAGGACGTAGGGATGCTCAAATGGGTGTGGAGAAGGGCAGTGAGATTGGTGAGGTGATGAAAGGGGTGGTCTTACCAAGAAAGGCTTCATTCCTGAAAATTTCAGCATCTGGAGCTAGGGCACTTGCGAGGTGATCTGACTGAGGTGTTTAAGGGATTGAATGGGTTGAATAAGCTCAATGTTGATGGCATTCTTCTCTTGATGAGACTACACACATGAGAGGAAATAAGGAAGGATAGATGTGTGGAATTTGCCTTCGGCCGGCAGGTGGTTGACTGCTGGAACTAACTTCTATCCATTGTTGTGAAAGTGGATAGCTTGAATAAATTCAAGGAAGAATTAGACAAATTCCGGGAGGGGAAGGACATTGTTGCTGTTTATGGGGTTTTAAGTGCAATGGCTACTTAGGCCATATTGCACTTAGAAAAGTGGTTCATACTGCCTGTGTTGGTTCATGTAGAAGCAGTTAGAAACGGTTATACAGTCCTATTCGTTTTAGGAAGGAGAAGAATTCTGCGAGATTTGATTTTTCGCCTATGATATGGGTAAGTGACAAAGGTACCTTTAAACTTGCTAGAGAATTGAATGACACTAGTCGAGCATTATGATACAGAGTACATTCTAGAAGTATGTGTTTGACTGTAAGTTGTGTATGACAATGATTACACTGAGGAGGGTCATTCCCTGACAGGAGGAACAAATGAGTTAAATGAGTATGACCAATTCTGACTCTGGTTAGGATTACTTCTTCTTGTCTGTTTTCAATGTGGCTAGAAGCCCATAATTTTGGTACAAGTTTAATTTGAAAAAGTTTATTATGAATTTGTGCTTGCCACTGTAGAGTCCATCGACCTTTACATATATTTCGGACCTTCATTTTATAATCTGTGAATGGTACTAAGGAATTCGTTGGGGCTGCTCTCGATGGATGTTTGGCAGCATCATCCGCAATTTCATTTCCTGGTATTCCAGTATGGCCAGGTATCCAGCAGAAAATAACCTTTTGTTGATGCTCTCTCAGACGTATCAACTCTGTTCTAATGAGCTTTAATAGAGGGTGAGTAGACGGGGAGTTGTTTTGCAAGGCTAATAAGGAACTCTGTGAGTCTGTGTAAATTAAGCTCTTTTGAATTGACATATGGAAAATATTTTCTATAGATGCCATAAATTTTTATTATATGCCATAAAGCATATAATAAAAATTATATGCTTTATGGCATATAATTCAGTCGTGTAACTACTGCACTCTGTTGGGAGAGATAGAGAAATGGTACTATCTGGGAGTACTACTGCTGCGCCTGATCCACTCTCAGACTTCGATCCATCTGTATAAATTTTAATGAAGTCAGGATAACGTTGAGTATGCGCTATGTGTAGCTGTTGGATGTTAATATCTGATAGAGAGTGTTTACCCCACTGGTGGAAATAATTGTCACAAGATGGCTTGATGACAGACCATGGACGGTCGGGATCTATAGGATCTTGTAAAATTTTATTGAAGTGTATATCCCAATCTTCTGCTAGTTGTTTTAGCCTAATACCAGCAGGCCGAACTGTCTGTGGTTTGTTTCTATAGAAGGTCATAAACTGTGGATTGTAGAGTATTGGCCAATTAGGATGGGTCATCTGGCTTTGGATCTTGGTTGCATAGTTCAGCAGCAGCATCTTTCTCCTGATATTTAGGGGAGGTTCATGAGCTTCAACATACAAACTTTGCACTGGAGATGTTCTGAACGCACCTAGTGCTGTTCTGAGAGCTGAATGTTGAATAGGGTTGAGGCGAGATAAAGCGCTCTTCCTAGCAGAATCGAAGACAGGCGCACCGTAGTCCAGTCGTGATCTGATTATGGATCTATATAAATGAAGCAGGCTTTGGTGATCTGCTCCCCATGTTGTGGCTGATAAGACTCTGATTATGTTCAGTTTTTTTTTGACAAGTAGTGCGGAGATGTTCAATGTGCTTTTGGAAATTTAACTTATTGTCAAAGTACAATCCTAGTAGACGAATACAGTTAGCTATGGGAAGAGGATGGTTATTCAAGTGCAGCTCGGGTTCAGGATGCATATTGCGTCTGGAGCAGAAATGTATGGCAGTAGATTTCTGGCTGAATAGTCTATATCCATTTTGTGTCATCCATGTCAGGATGCGATTCATTGATATTTGAAGTTGGCGTTCAATGTAATGCATGTTTTGGGAATGACAGGAAATCGAGAGATCATCTGCAAAAAGGTATCCACAGTTTTCGGAATGAGTTCAATTATATGATTTATTCTCATTGCAAACAAGGTAGTGCTGAGAACAGACCCTTGTGGAATTCCTTCTTCTTGGATAAAGATTTTAGAGAGGGTTCCCCGATAACGAACTTGAAAGGATCTCCGTTGAAGAAAATTTTGGATAAAATATGGTAAATTACCTCTCAGGCCAAGAGAATGTAGATCCTTTAAGATGCCAAAACGCCACGTAGTGTCAAAGGCTTTCTCAACGTCAAGACAGACCATGACAAGATGTTCCTTTTTGATGAAAGCATTTCTGATATTTGTCTCGGCTTTGATCATAAGATCCAATGAAGATCTGTTTTTCCGGAATCCAAATTGTTTGTTATTTATCAAGTTTTGAGACTCGAGGAACCAGGTGAGACGGCGATGTATCATTTTCTCAAGAGTTTTGCTGAGACAGCTGGTGAGAGATATCGGTCTGTAATTTTGAGAAACGGAATGATCTTTACCGGGTTTTGCAATCGGTAGTACATAAGAATGGCTCCAGGAGCTAGGGAAAGTATGTTCAGAAAAAATTTGATTATAAAAAATGAGCAGCGAAAAGAGTGATCTTTGATCCAGGTTTCGGAGCATTACATAATATAACCCATCAGGGCCAGCTGCACTGTTTCTTGAGTTGGCAAGAGATTGCTGTAGCTCAAACATGGTAAATGGTTGATTATAAGGTAAAGCAGAATTGTCAGTGTAATTCAGTTCGGATTTCTCTGCAACTGTTTTACGTTTTTGGAATGACTGATCATAAGCATTACAAGAAGACAAAAGAGAAAATACAATTCCCAGTGCATTTGATATATCTGTGGGATTAGAGAGTTCTTGTCCATTCCAGTTTAGTAGCGGGGTGGATAGAGGTGGAAATTTATTGTTTAAACATTTTATTTTTCTCCAGATTAATCTGATATCGGTATTTTTATTAATTGATGAGGCGAATTTAATCCAAGTTTCTTTTTTTGCTTTGCGTCTGATGTAGCGAGCTTTAGCTCTGGGCCGTTTATAGTTAATAAGATTGGGGGTGGTAGGGTTTTTGCGGAAAAGATTCCATGCTTTGTTTTTTTTTTTCTCTTTTTTTGCATCATTGCAATCTTCATTCCACCAGTAATTTATTTTTCGTCTATTTCTTGCTTGATATTGAGGAATTGCGACAGATGCGGCTGCCAGCATTTGATTCGTGATGTGCTCGGTAACACTATTGATGGAACCGGACTGAATGATATCGTTGTCAAATGAGATGTGCGATCTGTATTTTGCCCAGTCAGCTTTTGAAAATTTCCATTTAATTGGACTTTGTGTTGGGTAAGAACTGGATGTTTGAATTTTGCAGATTAATGGATACCATTATCCTTATAGTAGCGACCATTCGCTACTATAAGGATCATTCAGAGGTATCCAATCTATACTTGGAAAGAGGATTGGGGAACATATGGAAAGGTCTATTGCAGATGGACCTGCAATAGAGGAGCTGCACATATGTAGGAGACCCAGTATACAGTAATGTTAGATTCTGCCTATCGATCAGCGTTTCGATAAGCTTACCTTGTCTGTCTGAGGTGGGGGAACCCCATAATGGGTGATGTGCATTAAAGTCTCCTAGCAAACAAAACGGTGATGGTAACTGCATAACAAGATCTTCAAGTTCCTGAATAGTATATTGATGTTTAGGCAGAAGATAAATGGAGACCAATGTCAAAGTAATACCATTAACAATACGCGTGGCAACAGCTTCTAAGGATGTTTGTAATGGAATACGTCTGGCGGGAATGCTTGAATTCACGAGTATAGCTACATCTCCATGAGCGTTATTGGAGTCAGCCCTATCTTGCCTGAATACAGTGTAATTTTTGATTGAAACTGAGACCACTGATGTCAAATTAGTTTCTTGCAAGCACATTGCAAGAGGTTTATAGTGATGAATTAATTCATGTATATCATCTATGTTACTTCGAAGACCTCTACAGTTCCATTGGATAACATGTTCCATTATTTGGTTTTGTAAGAGGAAGATGAATCTGTCTGCTTTTTATGCGTGGATTGTTTGTGACGGTCAGATTTAGATTTTTTTTTTCTGGGAAAATTAGGGCGTCCTGAATCATTTTTATCCTCCATATCTCCATCTGCATATAATTCAAGAAATTCTTCTTGGTTGGGTATATCATCAGTATCCATGCTTGTTGGTTGTTTCGTCTCCACTGGATCTGATTTATGAAATTTTTCTGCCACTGTACTGTGGGTTAGGTTTTGAGATGGAACTGTGAGTGGCGTATTATTACTTTGGTCCACTAACTGTGATTCAGATGTAGGCTGAGTTGATAGTACTGATCGAGCCCAGTCGGCGATCGATTTGTCGGGACAGACTGACACTTCTGTCTGACATGCTACTGATTTGTAACTATGGGTAGCCGAAGCGTAAGTGGTTTTTGGAATATTTGATTTTACTTGTCTTCTAGCTTCTTGAAAAGATACTTTATTTTCAGTCTTATATTTCTGTATTTTTTTTCCTAACTTCCAGAGATCACAATCTTTGGAATCTCTGGATGATTACCCTTGCAATTAGGACACTGCGGAGTTTGTGCCTTGCATTCAGATTGAGTATGAGTTTTGCAACCGCAGTTTGGACATGTTGCATCTCCACGGCATGCTGTCTGAGAGTGTCCAAATTTCTGACATTTGTAGCATCTCAGAGGGTTCGGGATAAAAGGCCGAACACGACAGTTTAAATAGCCTGCTTTGACTGAGGATGGTAGATTAGGTGAACTAAATGTTAAAATTATGCTACGTGTTGGGACTAAGGTGCCGTCTTTTCGTATCACGATTCTCTTGGCCTGAGTTACATTTTGATCCTTTATTTCCTGAATTATTTCTTCCTCAGAAACGTTCAATAGGTCCCATTCACTGATCACTCCCTTGGAAGAATTCAGGGTGTTATGTGGAGTGACTTGAATTAGAATTCCACTTAAAGATGTAAGTTTTAACAGGAGGTCAGAGTGTCTTGGGTGAGAGGTCTCTATTAGCAAGTCACCAGATTGAAGACGTTTCACTATTTTTGGAGATGCTGCTGCATTTACAGGGCATCGTTGTATGATGAGGAGAGCTTGCTGACAGGTTGTGAAGACAGAATGGATGATCAGGAAAGCTGGAGATTCCTGCTTGTTTGCATCCTTTAGTCTTTTCGAAAATGAGAAGTCATGATCGGGTTCGTGGTTGTCATGTTGAGAGCTCTTTGGCTCTAATCGTGGGAAATCATTAGTGTCCATGTTTACTCCTTTTAGCCCTGGAGAAGGACTTTCTTCTCCCAGATTACCGGTCCTGCCACGTGGAGGCAGGAGCGGTGCCTACAGTGACCAAGCGGTTATTAAGGTTAGTAGTGTCAGTTACTATTTAATATAAATACTAAAGAAGAAAGGTGAGTTCCCTTTCTGGGTTCTTACGTAAGACTTTTTAAGCAAAGAACACTTTAAGTAAACAGTACAGAAGAAAATCGCACAACAAAAAATAGAACTATATCACTTTCAAAGATCACTTTATGAGTCGCAGAGAAAAAATCACTTGTCACTATCGCTTGGCACTCGGTGCCGGGGAAGGACAGGTGAGGTGCATTTTTTCTTCTCTGTCACGAGTCTCATTAGTTCATTTGATAACCATTTAGGCCTAAACCTTGAACAATATTTCTTAATAGGTATGAAACTTTAGTAGCTTCCACGATTAATTCCTTGAATGCTTCCCACTTAGAATTTACTGTTGGTAACATCGTCAGTTGATCCCACTGTACAGAATTTAAAACCTGTCTGAGACCACTGTACTCACCTTTATGGAAGAAAACCCCCTTTCCTTTACCCCTGATGGTAATTATATCTTTAAGTAAATGCCACATCAGTACACTGATCACTGCCACCTAGTGGTTCCTTTATCTGCAAATTCTTAATACACGAATGGTCACTGCTGATAACCAGATCAAAAGTATTACCCTCTCTGGTTGCCTCTCGAACATGCTGCTGCATAAAACAATCATCCAATAAATCCACAAAAGTCTTACTAGTGTGTTGAGTAAGACTTTTGTGGTAACACAAATAGGTACCAACCCACAAGTTCCAGTCAATATCTGGGAAGTTAAAATCCCCCATTATAAGACATTCTGATTTACAAGCCCACTCTATTTCTCTGTACAATTGTTCATTGTACTCATTCGAGTCATTAGTGTTTCAATCAGTGGTGTGCCACTATCAAGCAGCTGTTCATTTCAATGTGCCTTTTCTTTTACAGTACTCATTTAAATGGCCATAATTAAATAGATGCAAAATTGTTTCAAGGTACAAAAATTGTGTTTCATTTTGATGCAAGTTTGCATTCATAAATGTTTGTAGCAATTAATAGGATCATCTGCTGTTCGTGCTACCACCGAACTTATCCCCCTGGGTCTTAATCATCTTCAGAAAAGGTCACCCACCATTGCAATGTCAATTAACTGCATTACTTAAGATCTGTATTTTATTCTAAAATGTTATTCCTTGGGAAATGCAATGGGATTGTCCTCGTCACTGGCACTTAGTTCATCTACTTC
The DNA here is from genome assembly GCF_048544385.1 of Mastigoproctus giganteus. Classification (NCBI taxonomy): domain Eukaryota; kingdom Metazoa; phylum Arthropoda; class Arachnida; order Uropygi; family Thelyphonidae; genus Mastigoproctus; species Mastigoproctus giganteus. The sequence goes on along the minus strand of NC_143586.1, from coordinate 145,873,609 downwards.
CAACAGGTCCTTCCTTGATTAATTGCTCACCGTGGGAATCTAGCAATTTATCTATGGCAGTCATCTTCATTCCTTCAGAGATAGCTTGCCTAGCTCAAATGACAGTTTTTTGAATAAACAACAGTGTAATCACCTTGTTGAATATCACCAATGCTTTAAATATATCTGGCACATCCTGGACCTATTTTATGCCATCAACCATTTATACACTGCAATGTTATTTCTCCTCATTAATTTGAAATGTTTTTGATAGCCCTTTAGAAATTCTTTCGCAGTCAACTTATTCCCACCTATGACTGTGAGATTCTGCTTGAATGTACAGCCACCTTAAAACTAGAGATGATTGCCTGGTCCATTGGCTGTATTAATAACAAGTCAACAATCTCACCAAACATAGTGTTTGGTGAGAATGCCGACTTTTTAGCATAATTCCCAAGTGTTACAAAAGAACTGGGCTCCACACATATGCTGCACTACTTGCTCATCAAACCTCAATATGTGGCTGAAACGAGAGGGAAGTTTTATGCCTTTTGCAGTGCCCATGATACAAGGGAGCCAACAAATCACGTCACAGACTGTTACTTCTGTATGGTGCCTCCTATTAGAAAAGTGATGACAACGAAGAAAAAGTGGGAGCAAAGTACCCAAATATACCATCTGCAATTCGTCCCGTGCCTTACGGTGAAGTACTACCTATTCCTGAACCACCTGACTGTTTTTCTGTATGCTCTGATGAATATTGATGAACATCAACTTGATACATACCAGCCATCTACATCACCATTCTGTCTAAACCTTTATCCTTCTGAACCACATAAAATCACAGAAAGTGAGCTTAATGACCTCATCAGGGATGTCGAACTGCCAAAGAATAAGGCAGAGCTATTGGCCTCAAGGCTACAACAGCGGAATCTTCTAGATCATTCTGTGAAAATGACAACGTTTTGTACTTGAAATAAAGACTATGATAAATTCTATCAAACAGAAGGTCAAATCACCATCTGATGTATGTATCTAATGACGTGTCTTATGTATCCAACTTCTGGCTTGCAATGTTTAACAGGGGTCTTGTAGGTGAAATCGTCCTTTCCATTATTCATACAGAGTGGAGTGGTTTATCGTATAAATTTCCCCAAATACAGTGGTTATGTGGGTCAAGCTAAGAGGAGTTTATGAAAGTATAGAGATGAGCGTTTAACTTCTACCTGAGAGGGGAATGTTCAAGATTTCCCAGTGGATGGAGATTTTAAGTATGGGATATGCACTTTTCCTCATGAAGTTTAAGTGGTAGATCATGCTCATCAGCCATATTACTGTGTCATTCATTGGAATCACTTTACATCAACCACCATCCCTGTTTACTTCAAATCATAACTTAATTGTTGTTGTTGTTGGTATGTTGTTTAATTACACAATGGCTGCTAAGGCCATCTTGTGCCTTCATAACTTAGACTTTCATATAAACCCCATTTTCGAGCAAATCATAACTCAGAATACCAGACGGCTATCACACAAATAGGTACTTACCATAAAATATCAGTTCTGCAAATGCAGCATCTGGAAACTAGGCACCTTTGAGGGCACTTAAGTGTTTAAAGCCTTAAATGGACTGTGTGAATTATATTAGAGATGGGTACTGTGTTTTTTGTTTTTTTTTTTGCTTGTGCTATATAACTTGCTTCCTTAATACTAATGGCAAACATTAAAACTGTTAAATAGAACTATCTCGATGATTTCAATTCCTTTTCCTTGGTTGTGCTAAATTGTAAAGTAAACGTTAATCTGTTGATGTTATGTATTTCTTTGGTAAACTTCTACACCTCTTTAACAGACACTACATATGCAACTTTCAAATATTTTTGCTATATTTAATTATAGATTCATATGGAAATTATCATCTTACTCTATAAGCTACAGAATAAACAGAAATTATTAATATTAAATTGTATTACCTGACATTCATTTTGTGTGTTGTAAATCCTAAGTATGGATCAAGTACAAGACTTGTGACCAAATCATCATTTTCACTTAGTTCTTTAGCACTCATTCCAGTGGAAGGCACGCAGCGAGAATTCTGCTTGGAACCACTTTCTACCACCATGCCTAAAAACATGAGAAGTAAGTTTCTGCTGTTATAAACAGGTCTGATCATTCTATTACAACAACTGATAAAAATTTAATACACATTTTAATTCACAAAGCGTGATTATATAACAAATTACTGCAAAAGCAATTGTGGACAGACAAGCATTTTACATACGAGCATTAAATAGGAAAATTAACTGGATTCTAATAGTAATAAACACTTATGGTAGAAATTATAAAAAATGTTTAGCATTTCTATAATATACAAGGTGCTACCCAAATGTTCCCGAAATTTGAATGTTGTGTGGGAATTATGTCTAGTATGGACTTGTGGCTCTAAGTAACACTGCATGCATCCTTTGTAAATCAGTGTGCAATGTGGCATCGGGCTGGATAGTCATTGAATATTTATGCGCAGTTCTTTAGTGGTAAGTTTTGAGTAGTTTTGTTGCAATGGCTGATGTGAGAGAGCAACATGTGTGAATCAAGTTTTGTTTCCTTCTTAACGATACAGCAGCCGAAACCCATAAGAAATTGAAACAAGCTTTTGGTAACAATGCTTTAGGTCAGACACAGACTTATTACTGGTTTAACAGTTTTAAAATTGGTCGAATGGCGGTTGATAACAACGATTGCTCTGGGCATCCATCATCAAGCACCACCCTGGAAAATGCCACGAAAGTTCGGGCGGCAATTCGTGAAGACCACAGGCGGACCATCTACGACACTTGTGGCACTGTAGGACTATCGTACAGCATGTGTTGGAGGATTTTGTCAGAGGAGTTGAACGTGAGAAGGATTGCAGCCAAATTCGTGCCACAGCTACTGAGCGAAAACCAAAAGCAGCATCGCATGGAAGTTAACAGATCTTCAAGAATGGGCCAGGAGTAATCAAAACTTCCTTTCTACAGTCGTCACTGGTGACGAGAGTTGGGTATATGGGTATGTTTGTTATTTGGTTTTTAGGAGCATTAGCAACTAAGGCCACATTGCTCCAGGGATATGCGGTGGTCATTCCCTGACCTTTCCGCATCCTCCGTATTTGGTGGTCACGGGCTCGAATCCCAGTCTAATCAAGAAGCGTGTGCTTCGCACTGCTGCTCCTCCCCACCTAGCTATGGAGGCAGCATATGGGTATGGCCCAGAAACCATGCAAAAATCATCCCAGTGGAAGAGCCCATCTTCACCCCAACCAAAGAAAGCCCAACAAGTGAGGAGCAATGTGAAGTCCATGCTGATCTGTTTTTTGAACATTGACGGGATTACCATAAGGAATTCATCCATCCTGGCCAGACCGTCAACACAACATTCTACTGTGACATCCTGAGGCAGTTAAGGGAAGCTATCAGGAAGAAATGTCCAGAGAATTGGCAAACAAAGAACTAGGTCCTTCATCATGACAATGTGCCGGTCCACACATCTCTTGCTGTGCCATAGTTTTTGTCATCCAACAACATGACAATTGTTTCCCCTTCTTATTTCCCAGACTTAGGCCCCTGCGACTTCTTCCTCTTCCCAAGAATGAAAATCAAGCTGAAGAGTTGAAGATTTGACAGCGTAGAGGATATACAAACCAAATCACAGGCGGTGCTAAATATTATGATGAAGAAGAATTTTCAGGATGCATTCAAATCGTGGGAGAAATGCTGGGATCGATATTTACACTCTCAAGAGGACTACTTCGAAGGTGACAATGGTGAATAATTAGAAAGGCCAATTCTCAGATGCAACGAGAGCCAAGGAAGCTAGGTTTTTGCTATATTTGCATAAAAAAAATACAGATGCCAGTCAAAACATTATGCCCATTACCATGTTTTAGCAATCAGCATTCTTCCCTACGTTCCCTATGACACTTGTCCTGGTGACAAGTGTCATAGTGAGAACCAATAAATGTGATACTCTAGGCTCTGGCATTTGGTCCATACAAAGTACTTGATCAAAATGGGTAAGGAATATGATTTGATGGATTTCAATAAAGGGTGATTGTTGGGTACTACTTGAAGGGTGGCAGTATTATAGAAACTGCAATCTTGGATGAAGTTCATGAAGTGCTGTAGTTAAGATGTTCATCGGACAGGAAATGGTGGAATGACTGACTATGGAATTTTAACTAAGGAACAACCAGTTGTGTTTCTAAGAACACATTCCAATGAACCCCTCCTCGGTATGGTCCTCCACAGTAAGCACCCAATCAAAGTACCTATGCCTGTGGCTACCCATCGCCAACAATGCAAAAAGGTTGAATCTGAAAAAAAAAAAAAAAAAAAAATTTGCAATAAATCATGTTCCCTGCTATGCCCATGTGGGTGGAGGGTACAGTAACACACTGTGGAGAGGAATCACTCTAATGTCCTGGACCAACAGGAACAGGCAGGTGGCAGTAGTGTTTTTCCCAGAAATTCTTGGGGCCTCCATACCCCTGATTGCTAAAAACTATATCTATTGTGGCTGATCAGGTACACCCCTTCATGGTGACTATGGCACAGGTGTGTTCCAGCAGGATAATGCACCTTACCACACTGCCAGTATTGTTCAAGAATGCTTTACCAAACCTGAAAGTGACTTCAGGCCCTACCCTGGCTGCTGAATTTACCAGATATGAATCCTATAGAACATCTCTGGGATTACACTAATTGACAGATCCAATGCTTGGATCCTCCACCATGGACTATTGCAGATATATACAGCGACAATCCTGGTAGCATGGTACAACAAACCATCTGAAATGTTCAGAGGCCTTATACAGGCTATACCTCATTGTGTGGCAGCAAGGATAGAACATACTCTATTAAGTATGTGGCCAATGTTTCGACTGGACACGTACACACATTCACACATGCGTGTGTGCACGCACGTGTGAATGTGTGTACGTGTGTGTGAGGTATGAGTTTCTTTAATTTATACTCCCTTTCCCCAATTGTTAATATTTTTGATTTCAAAAACTTTTGTCTGTGCAGCACAATTTTTTTAAATATAAGTTTCCTGCTATTTCCTCCACCTCTGACAAATTATGGACAAAACATCCTCATTTAGCTGTTTTTAACAAAAATAATTAGAATATGTTCAATCAAGGACTAAACCAAATCAAGAGGATTTTCTGACAATGTGCTATATGCATCTATCAAGATGTGTATAGCATATTAAGTATCAAGATGACTTATTAGAAATGTTTACTTTCTTCTAGATTAGGCATCAGTAACCCCAGGCATGCATGCCAGCAGGTGGCATGCAGGAAGATTTTCTGTGGCATGCTCAAATGCTATGATACTTATTCAAATTGCTTATTTTTTTGTTCATAGACCTGTCTAAGTGGGAAGCATGAAAATTTTTATGGTCTTAATGAAGGAAATGGCACTCCATGGTAAAAGGTTGCCAATCCCTGTTCTTGATAAACATTGAGCAACTTGCTAATTGCACAGCAATTCAACTTACTCTAGTGACACCTTTTTGAGCTAACCAAACTTTTATAGCTATCTAAAATTATAAATGGTTACAAAAGAAAGAAGTTGCCTCAGTTTTCACTACAGATAAATGGCATTTTCTGTGATGTATATTGCATATATTCAGTGAGTACCATTACACAGCACAAAGATTTTAAGCTCCAGATTCACTCATTGTCAGTCATCCAATATTATCAACTTACATATATTCTAAGGTCATATATTTTTTTATCCTACTTTTACACTCATTGGTGGTTGTGGTCAGGACTGGATTTACCAAAGGACAATGGCCCTGTTGCTCCAAAGCCTCAGGTTTGTGGGATACCCCAAAACATGGAAATTACTGTTGGTCTAGCACCTCCCCACCGTGGGCTGAGCACATTTTTAGGCACATTACACTGGATCACAGATTGATACACACCAAGATCAATCTGGCACTGATTATGGTGTGTATCAAATAAGTATCAGATTTTTTTTTTGTGGGTGTCATGTTTTTATCTCTTTTTAATGACTTATTAGTCCTTCACTACAAAGTTCATTATTAATCTCTTCTTCAATTCCATGATGGATGTCCCACTCAGACTTCTCTTGATCAGTTTAAGGTCTTATGGGACATCACTACTAACAGGACTTGCTAATTCAACTAACATATTCTCAGATCTGAGGCATTATATTTCTTTAGATTCGGCTTTTTTGATTCTATAGTTTTTTAAATTATAAATAGGTTTTCCTGATTGTTTCTGTCAGATGTCTGATAATCATAAAACATACATCCAACAACCTATGTCCTCTGCCTTTTGACATCAGCTCTTTCTAGTTTGTCAGATATTCAATTTGTTAGGATCATGTCTGTAGACCCTATAAAGAGCAGTAGGCTCACTATTTATGTTTGCTTCTTTTAGCTTCATGAGAAGACTTTTCCTCTTAACTTTTCAGTCCTGTAATGCAGAGCCGGTACCAATTATGGCTCAAATAATGGCCAAATTACCATACCACCAGGTCCACTATGGCAAGAGAGTAGTCAGTGGGCCCAATGATTAGTTTGGTACAGTCATTTAATATCACATTTGGCTATTCCTGGGTGTGGGGAGGGTTTGATTTATAGTTTCACCCTTGAACCCAAGCATAGTAAAACAAAAGGACAGTAAAAAGAAATGCAAATTTTGTTCCCAGTAAGTAAAAAATTTATACTAAGTCATTTACATAAAAATATGAACAAGTATACACACAGCATTGGATTATATACAGGATAATTCACAAAGATATGGCATCTGAAGTAATTTTGAGTTAAAAAGTACACATAAACAAGGGTCCAATTCCAAATGATAAAACCTTAACGTTTAGATCTAGTAACATAGGTGGCCAATTTTGTGGACCAATGCCCAAATGCATTGATCCATCACCCAGATGAACTAGTCACTGAGGTGAATGACCACTGCATGGGAACAAAGAGAAGGAGCACACCATCATGTTGGAAATATATTTGAAATCACGTAGGCAAAGGAACATCTAACAGTTGCAACAATTCATTTTACAGAAATTGTAGATAAACCTGCCTAGTAAGATGATCTTCAAAAATAAATGGACCGACCAATGGATCAGGTGATTTCACATCACACATTAACACTGAATCAGTGTTAAAAATGCTTTCCATGTGGCATGGGGATTCATTTTCGACCAAATGTGGGAACTGTTTATGTTGTTGACACGAGCTTCATCACTGAATTGGATGTAATAATGCAAATGTTGATTGACATTCAGCCAATTACAAAGTCCTGGCAGTCTTGCACCTGGCAAGACTGCCAGGTGCAAGCTGAACCTGAACATGCTGCACATAGTATGAATTCTCCATACTCTTGAGTGGGAAACACTGTGATGCACAGATATCCTTCACTTATTAGCACGATGCTGTAAAATCTCAACAAATGTTTTCTTGCTCAGCCACATCTTGTCAAATTGCACCCACATGGAATGCAAATACCAGAAAGTGAGCTAGAATCTTTTAATGTTTGGAAAACGTAGCTAATAACTTATCAACAGGAACTCTGCGTTTACAAAAACATCGCTGGTATTTAGTGATAGTAATTCCATTGCAAAATCCATAAACATACACTATATAGGCATATTCAGCACTTGTAAATGCGAAACACATCTTGAAAGTAACGATGGACACAAAGGAATAACACTGCTCTGCACACTGCACATGTTTTGTCAGGCTATGTCCAATCAAGGTCACATGGGTGCACAACTTATGAGCATGATTTGCACTGGTGCATTCCTGAGAATTGTCAAACATTACATAACTCTGCAATTATTCAGAATTGGGAACATATTCATATGAACTATTTTTTATTCAAAATTGCTTCGGAATTCAGCTCTTTAAGAGTACAGATTCTCTCAAAACTCTACAGAGATATACAGCCATCAATAGTGTTCACAAGATTATAAAAGTTTCGAAAAGTCAGCATAGCAGGGAATGCCCTTTCAACAAGTTGATGCCAGCAATCAAACAGGATATTACTGCAAAGAAGAAAAAATAAATACAAAATTTTTTACTGTTAAAAAAATTTTCCAATTTTTTTTATTTTAAATTTCTTAATGAAGTGATTTGGATTTTTCCCATCATTTTTACAAGCTTTCAAATTCCTAAAAAAAAATTTTTTTTAAAATAAAAAAATAAAAATAGAACACACTCACAAACAGGTTAAGGATACTAATGAAACAGACAGCACACAAAAGAAAGAGTATCTAGGTAATACAAAATAAAGTGAGTTTCATGATGGGAGGGGGGGGGATAACTGATTACTCTCTTAAGGGTAAGAGTGAAGATATAAAGGTTTCAGGAAACCTCCACAGATGTCAGAAATATATTACATGGTATAGCACAATTGCACACAGCAATTGCTCAGAAAAAAAATAATGGAAATAAAGAAAGAGAAACCTACATTTTTTTATTTTTGTTTTCAATGCAATGAAGAAATGTTTGAGATGTATTTAAGCCAAGAAAGGTTAAAAATTTAAGGTTAATCAGTCGCAGAAATTTTTTTTCTGCAACTGGATTAATTTATCAATGAAATCACATCTCTATTAGAGACAACCATGATTCCTAATCTCTCTCTCTCTCTCTCTCTCTCTCTCTCTCTCTTGGCATAAGCACATCACAAATATCGCTCCCTCCGCATCTAAAAAACTAGGTTTTCTCTTTCACTCTCAGTGTTACTGATCTTCTAAACTCCGTACAAATCTCAAATCTGGCCTACAATGGACAACTGTTTCTACATATGGGGGTGATGCACCAAAACCTCTCTCTCGGGCTTCTAGACTCCATTCAAAATTTACACAGTTAGGTTTATTAAAGATCCATCTCTTACCAAGTTCCGCCACTCTGCCTCAGACATTCTGTTTCTGCTGCATGCCCTTTCCATATATACTTCTAGGGCCTGTTGTTCTGAATTGGCATCTATAATTTACTCCCCTCTCTCTTCCAAACCAGCCCAAACCCTTGCTTCAACCTGTCTGCATCCATTTACTATCAATGGACAGGATTTTCCATTGTATGGAAGGTTAACTGATGAACAAGAGAAAAAGATCAGGTGAAAAGAACAGGGCCTTTGGGTATCCAAGCACTAGAAGAAAAAGCTCAAAGATGGAGACCCACCAAAAACCATCACAGAGTGAGTTGTAACAGATGCAATTTAAAGAGCAGAGGGTAGATGTATAGAACTTGATTAGAAGGCATTATGCCAAATCCAATCAAAAATATTTGAAATCTCTAGAGCAGGAGTGGTCTACTTAATTTGTGATGTGATCTACTTTTTTCCTTCAAAATGTGCTGCGATCTACCATCTCAAAAATTACATTGCACAAGACGCACAAATCGAGGGATGACTGAATATTTAAAATTCGTCGTGATTGACCGAAATTAAATCCGCGATCGACTCGTTGGCCACCCCTGCTCTAGAGCATGAGGGCCAGCAAATGGTTGATTACAAAATATATTTTCATCAATAATGAATGCACAGAAATAAAAATATAATTTTATAGTATATCTGATATACTATAAAATTATATTTTACAACCAACATATTGTATTAAAAAAAAATATGTCTGTAAAAAAAAACTGATAAGTAACAGTAACTGTGATAAGCAACCTTGAATCTTGTTTACTTTTCAAATAGCTCATATGGTTTGGTTTGGTTTGTATTAAGGTTTAATGACGCATGGACTATGTGGGTCATAATGTGCCAGTTCATATGGTGTGATGTGTTTCAGGGGTTAGTTCATATGGTGAAGAAAGGTGGTTGATCTACATCAGGCCTGGGCAAACTTTTTGGCTGAAGGGCCACATTAGGAATTCACAAAGAAAGCGGGCCGCACGTAAAATACTATTTTTAGATATATGTTATTTGTTATCATGAAGAAGAAATATAACAAATTATTCTCTAACAACCAAGAATTTAATGAGATGAATGGAACTGTTTTGCATCTTTTACATAAAAAAATTATTCTCTAACAACCAAGAATTTAATGAGATGAATGGAAATGTTTTACATCTTTTACCATTTTTTTAATTTCGGGTGTTAATTTTGTAGTTGAGATTCTTAAAACTGTTTGTTCATCGGTGATGCTTGATCGTAAAGAATTTTTATTTAGATTCATGATGGAATGAATACATATGTTTTCAAGCTACATGTCTGTTCACATATGTAGATTGATCCAAAAATAACCAACATTGTGATCTGATTGAGGTGTATAAGGCCTTGAATGGGTTGAGCATGCTGAATTCTGATGGGATCCTTCCACTTGTTCAGATTATGAACCTAAGGGGGCATAAATTCAAATTAAGAAAGGACAGAAGTAAAACAGATGTGCGGGAATTTGCCTTTAGCCAGCGGGTGGTTAATTGCTGGAACAAACTTCCATCTGTCGTTGTGGAAGTTGATAGGTTGAATAAATTTAAGGAGGAACTGGACAGGCATTTGGAGGAAATGGTGTGATTTTTTTTTTTTTTTTGGCTGATGCTGCATAAGCTCATACACTTGCTTTCTTGCATCACATGCCACTACTACTACTACAACCGATGATAGGCCAACAGCTTTGAAACGGTGCCATCTGGGTAGTGGTACTCACTGAGCATAAGTAACAATGGTCTTCTCTATTAGTGAAGTATTACTTATTCAAGGTAGTGCAATACCATGGAAACTCATTGTGAAGGAAGAGCACAATATGAGATACAGAGCAAATGGTGCCTCCCACACTACCATCGTAGTTTCTTAAGGGTTATCTATGGTGTATCTACACCAATATTATACAGGTAATAATAAAGTACAGCAGACTCTCGATTCACCAGGATTGGATCAACCTGGAAGAGGATTAACATGGACACTACAACTCCAAATAAAAAAATAAAAAGAAAATCAACCAGAAATCATTAAATGCAAGTAATAACTAGAATAGATATTTTGCAAGTCATAAATAAAAAAAAAAGAATGGCATTACATGTCGCCATTGGGAGATTGGTGTACCTATTATCTTGCAGCCGCTGCTATCTTCACACCTACTGCTCAAAACAAAAAAAGAGGCCAAATGTTTAGTTTGAATTAGTGCATCGTGTCGATTGCTGTGTTCCGTCGCACTGCAAAAGGCAGGAATGTCGGAAATTTAAAGGGTTACATTAACTATTTTTTTTTTTTTTTTTTTGTTTAAAAATCAAGAAAACGATGGGCAAATTCAAGATTGTGCTTTCAAATTAAATAAAAACTTGAAATGATTCAAAAGTTTGAAAGCAGTCTCTCCGTTAAATCTCCAAAGAACCATCATAATGTTGGTGACCAAATCATAAATTGAATTCTATTCAATTTAAAAATCAACATTGCAAAAAATAAATGGAAGCATCGTATTGGACACACGCGTGGTACGTGTTAAGCTTTTTTTGTTTTTTTCCATGGTTAACAACCGCAGGTAACAGAATCGGCAGATACAGGGGCACAACTGTACATGGATTTCAAAAAAAGCTTTCGATACTGTTGCACATGGGAGACTACTGTACAAATTGGAGCAGTATGGCATTAAGGGCAAGTTGCTACAATGGATAAAAGGATGGTTGAGTGGGAGAAGACAGGGAGAGGTGGTCAACGGGTACTACTCTACGTGGACTAATGTTATTAGAGGTTTCCCTCAGGGTTTGGTGTTGGGCCAATTGTTTTTTATATTTATCAATGATATTGATAAAGGTATATTAGCATTAGCAGAGGCATTTGATGCAAGAAAACAAGCTTATGCAGCATCAGCCAAAAAAAAAAGAAAAAAAAAAAAACCTCCCCTCCATTCGTTCCAAATGCCTGTCCAGCTCAACCTTAAATTTATTTAGTCTATTAGATTCCACAACAAAAGATGGAAGCCTGTTCCACCAATCAACTACCTGTCGGCTAAAGGCAAATTTCCGCACATTTATTCTACAACTATCTTCCTTCAATATGAAACTGTGCTCTCTCAGGTTCTTAGTCTGAGCAAGAGGAAGAATCCCATCAGCATTCAGCTTGCTCAATCCATTCAAGGCCTTATACACCTCAATCAGATCATCTTGCAAGTGCCTACTCTCCAGGCACTGCAATTTGCAGAACTTAATCCTTTCTTGGTAAGAGCACCCCTTTATTCCCCTCACTTATCTTGTTGCTCTTCTTTGTACTCGTTCTAGCAACTCTAAACCCTTCCTAAAATGAGGCTTCTAGACCTGTACACATTACTTCAGGTGTGACCTGACCACTGACTTGTATAACGGGATAATCACCTCCCTTACCCTGCTAGCAAAATTCCTATATATCATTGACAAGACTCCACGACCTGTCCTGGCCGCCCTTCTGCACTGCTCAGCGAAGTTCATATTTGACTGCACAATTACCCCCAGGTCTTTTCACTTTCCACTTCCCTGAGTGTAGTACCATACAGTTGGTACGTTTCTCTTCGGTTATTGCTACCTATATGCAGTACTTTGCATTTGTCAATGTTAAGCTTCAGTTGCCATTCTCAGCCCATCTTCCTAACTTATCTAGATCCAGTTGGAGCAGCATACTGTCCTTACTGTCGTTAACAACCCTCCCAAACTTTGTATCGTCTGCAAACTTGGACATTAAACCAGATATAGCTTCATCAACATAATTGATGAAAATACAAACTAACAATGGGCCTAACACCGAACTCTAGCAGTGAGCTAGATGATTTTGTAATAATTGAGAGGAAAGTGGAGGAGAAATTGTTGAGGATAAACATAAAAAAGGCACCTGGGGTGGATGGGATCTATCCAGTTATATTAAAGAAGGCAGCAAAGGAAGTAAGCAAACCCTTAGCCATAATTATGAGAGCTTCTTTGGACTCATGGGAGGTACCCATAGACTGGAGATGTGCAAATGTGACCCCAATTCACAAAGGAGGATCAAAGGCTGACACAAGTAATTATAGACCTGTGAGTTTAACTTCTTTTCTAGGAAAATTAATGGAGGCACTGGTTAAAGAAGCACTGCAGGATCATCTAGACAAGAGTTATAGCTCAGACACAGCATGGTTTTGTTAAGGGAAAGTCTTGCCTGACCAATTTGATTGGATACTATGATGCAGATACAAAAGAACTGGATGCAGGGAATAACTTTGATATTATATATTTGGATCTTAGAAAGGCTTTTAGCATTAGTAGAGGCATTTGATGGAAGAAAGCAAGCTTATGCAGCATCAGCCAAAAAAATAAATAAATAAAAGATAACCACTTCCACTTCACCGCTCTGTTCGTTCAAAATACCTGTCCAGCTGAGTCTTAAACTTATTTAAGCTATCAACTTCCATGACAACGGATGGAAGTCTGCTCCTCCAACCAACCATCAGCTGGCTAAAGGCAAATTTACGCACATCTATCCTACATCTGTCTTTGCTCAATTTGAATTTATGCCCTCTCAGGTGATTATTCTGAGCAAGAGGAAGAATCCCATCACCACTGAGCATGCTCAAACCATTCAAGGCTTTATACACCTCTATCAGATCACCTCGCTGTGCCTAGTCTCCAGACACTGTAATTTGCAAAACTTAAGCCTTTCTTCATAAGAGCACCCCTTTGTTCCATTCACTAATCTTGTTGCCCTTCTCTGTACTCATTCCAGTAGCTCTACATCGTTCTTGAAATGAGGCCTCCAGACCTGTATACAGTACTCTAGGTGTGGACTGACCATTGCATTATACAAGGGAATAATCACCTCCTTATCCCTGCTAGAAAAATTCCTATATCATTGACAATACACCATGAGCTACTCTTGCAGCCCATCTGAACTGCTCAGAGAACTTCATATCTGCCTGCACAACCACCCCCAGGTCCCTTTCATTCTCTACCACTGTCAGTGTAGTACCACAGAGTTGATATGTTGCTCTGAGGTTGCTGTTTCTCATATGTAGTACTTTACATTTGTCAATGTTAAACTTCATTTGCCACCTCTCAGCCCATCTGCTCAACCTTTCCAGCTCCTGTTGCAGCAGCATAGTGTCAGTAGTGTCCTTGACAACCCTGCCAACCTTCGTATCATCTGCAAACTTGGACATTAAGCTTGATATACCATCATCAATATCATTTATAAACACAGAAAACAATAATGGACCCAATACTGAACCCTGAGGGACTCCACTAATAACATTAGTCCACGATGAGCAGTGTCCATTGATTACCACTCTCTGTCTTCTCCCCCTCAACCACCCCTTTATCATAGCAGCAATTTGCCTCCAATGCCACACTGCTCCAATTTGTGCAGCAGTCTTCCATGTGCAACAGTATCAAAAGCCTTTCTAAGATCCAGGTATATAATATCAAAGTTATTCCTTGCATCCAGTACTTTTGTGACTGCATTATAGTATCCAATCAAATTGGTCAGGCAAGACTTTCCCTTAACAAAACCATACTGTGTCCGAGCTATAAGTGAAGTCTTGTCTAGATGATCCTGCAGTGCTTCTTTAACCAGTACCTCCATTAATTTTCTGGGAACAGAAGTTACATTCACAGGTCTATAATTACTTGTGTCAGCCTTGGATCCTCCTTTGTGAATTGGGGTCACATTTGCACATCTCCAGTCCATGGGTACCTCCCCTGAGTCCATGGAAGCTCTCATAATTGTGGCTAAGGGTTTGCTTACTTCCTTTGCTGCCTCCTTTAATATAACTTGATAGATCCCATCCACCCCAGGTGCCTTTCTTGTGTTTATCTTCAACAATTTCTCCTCCACTTTACTCTCAGTTATTACAAGATTCTCTAGCTTACTGCCAGAGTTGAATACACCTCTGGCATTTCCCTCACTGAATAACTCCTCATGTGTGAATGTCGATGCAAAATATTCATTTAGTTTGTTAGCTACCTGAGCAGGATCATCAACAGTTGACCCATCGATATCAAGTGGTCCAATCTGATTCATCCCCTTCATTCTAGAGTTTACATAAGTAAAGAACTCTTAGCTGTTTTTCTTTGCATCCCTTGCCAAAGATTTCTCGTAATCTGCCTTCGTCTGCCTAACCTCATTTGTAACTTGGTTACAGATAAATTTATATCTATTATAGGCTTCTGTGTCACGTGTTAATTTATATGTATCCCAAGCATTTTTCTTCTCTGTCATATGTTTCATTAGTTCATCTGACATCCATTTAGGCCTAGCCCTTGAACAATATTTCTTAGTTGGTATGTAAAGCCTAGTAGCTTCCAAGATAAGTTCTTTGAATGCTTCCCATTTTGAATTTGCTGTTGGTAACATCATCAGTTGGTCCCACTGTGTAGAATTTAAATACTGTCTCAGTCCATCGTAGTCACCTTTATGAAAGCAATAACCCTTCCCTTTACCCCTAATGGTAGTTACCTCTTTGAGTAAATCCCACTTCAGCACACTGTGATCACTGCCACCTAGTGGTTCATTTATCTGCAGATTCTTAATGCATGAAGAATCACTGCTGATAATCAAATAAACAGTATTACTCCCTCTAATTGCCTCTCGAACATGCTGATGTAGAAAACAATAATTCAATAAATCCACAAAAGCCTTGCTAGTGTGTGAGTGACCAGCCTCCAAATTCCAGTCAATATCTGGGAAATTAAAATCCCCCATTATAAGACTCTCTGATTTACTGGCCCACTCTATTTCCCTGTACAGTTTCATATTATACTCATCAGAGTCATTAGGCCTATAGCATACTCCTACTCTCAATTTTGATCTCCCAGTGCTTATGTCACACCAAACTAACTCGACACTGCACTGTTCAGCGATGTCGACTGGCTTCACTTCCTTGGATTTTATGTATTTCTTAACTGATAGCATAACCCCTCCTCCCTTCCTATCCTGTCTATCCTTTCTGTACACATTGTACTCCCCAAATTCCAGTTCTGCATTCCTCATATCTGTGTGACATCACGTCTCTGAAATCCCCACAATATCTGCCTTTGATGTTTTGAGCAATACCTCAAATTCATCAAATTTATTTACCAAACTCCTAGCACTGGTGTACACGCAAGTATACATGCACCTGTTCTTTTTCTTAGCTACCCTAACACAACCTATGTGTTTATTTGTACCCCAATGATTCCCAGCAGTCTCTGAACTATCCTGCTTCTTATTTTCCAGGCTGCTGCTCATTCCAATAGAAGCAGTGCAAGAATCACTTTCACCTCTGCCAGTGGCTACTGTTAATCTATTAGTCCTTGTATCCCCCCAATCTAGCAGTTTTCCGACCCACCTAACACTGCCTCGATAGCATCAGCAAACATTCTTGCACCCTTTCTATTTAAGTGTATCCCATCCCTGTAGAAGCAGTCTCTCCTGTTAACAAGTACAGACCAAGCTGAAAAAAAATTCTACCCCTTGAGCCTTGCACAATCTTTCCAGAGCCGAATTGATCGACAGGGCTCTCATCATATACTCCCTCCTATCATGTCTGGGCAGAATTGCAGACACTTTCAAATTAAACCCTAATTCACGGCTATTTTTCAACAGTGACCTGTACTTGTTAAGTAATTCCGCCAGTCTCCTACTCTTAATATCATTAGTGCCAATGTGTACAACTATATCACCTTTTGTGCCCTTAAAAGATGATATCCGCTCTACAACGTCATCAACCTTTGCCCCTGGCAGACATACCCTGGTCGTGTTCCACCTATCCTTTTTACAAAGCATGTTTCCCGTTTCCCTGACAATAGAGTCACCAACAACTATTAGTTCCTTTGGGACCAGCACATTCTGCCTTTTGATACTGTTGCACATGGAAGACTGCAGCACAAATTCAAACAGCGTGGCATTGGAGGCAAATTGCTGCTAAGGATAAAGGGATGGTTGAGGGGGAGAAGACAGAGAGTGGTAATCAATGGACACTGCTCATCGTGGACTAATGTTATTAGTGGAGTCCCTCAGGGTTCAGTATTGGGTCCATTATTGTTTTCTGTATTTATAAATGATATTGATGATGGTACATCAAGCTTAATGTCCAAGTTTGCAGACGATACAAAGGTTGGCAGGTTTGTTAAGGACATTACTGATGCTATGCTGCTGCAACAGGATCTAGAAAAGTTAAGCAGATGGGCTGAGAGGTGGCAAATGAAGTTTAACATTGACAAATGTAAAGTACTACATATGGGAAACAGCAACCCCAGAGAAATGTATCAACTCTGTGGTACTATACTGACAGTGGTAGAGAATGAAAAGGACCTGGGGGTAATTGTGCAGGCAAATTTGAAATTCTCTGAGCAGTGCAGATGGGTTGCAAGAGTAGCTCATGGCGTCTTGTCAATGATATACAGGAATTTTTTCTAGCAGGGATAAGGAGCTGATTATTCCCTTGTATAAGGCAATGGTCAGACAACACCTTGAGTACTGTATACGGGTCTGGAGGCCTCATTTGAAGAATTATGTAGAGCTGCTGGAACGAGTACAGAGAAGGGCAACAAGATTAGTGAATGGAACAAAGGGTTGCTCTTACGAAGAAAGGCTTAAGTTTTGCAAACTACAGTGTCTGGAGACTAGGCAGGCTGTAAGATGTAAAATCTAACATGTTTAATATTTTAGAAAAAAAAAAGTGAGATTAATGTAAAATAAAGATTAGGAAATGGCAATATGGGGCAGCGGAACAGTACTGGTCACAAATACTAATTAGATAATGGGTCACAGGCAAAGGGATTAAATGTAGACAAAGTAACGAGCAAAGGTTAGCGTGGGAGACTACGGGCCGAACGTGGCAATGGCTACTGGCGAGGAGGTGCAAACAATTTAGGCTAGGACAGAACAATACGAGAAGGACACAATCGGTCGGACATTCCTTTTGATCGGAGACCTAGGGAGTCCAGGTGGTAAATAGGGGTCAAATGCTCAGGTGAGATTTTAAAATTGGCGTCCGGCTGTCGGCGATCGCAGGTTTAGAAGATAGTGAAAAACAAATTTGTTAAAAGCACAAACAAAGTAGCGGCGCGCTTCAAAGGAACAGACAATCTGGGAAAATTATAATTTATTAAAATAAGAGGTTGAATTGTACATAGTAAAAATTAGCTTGAGAAAAGTCGAAGGACGAATAGGGCAGAAAGAAAGTTGATAAAATGAGAAGATTGGGTAAACTCAGAAAAAAGGCGGGCCGGAATTATGAGGGGCGTTGCCGAATTCAGAATAACAAAAAGTGAGTGAGCAGGGGGAAACAGACACAGATCCCTCAGTTGAGCTTTATGTGGGTGGTTATGAAGATGAGTTAGAAACAGAGAGAACCCCGAGTTGAGTATGTGGGGGTGAGCCTTCTTGTGGTAGGTTTGTAAAAATGTGAGTTAGAGATAGAATGGAGTGATATGGGTATTAATGGAAATGGGTTAATGTTATACTAAGTTGAGTTTTTTTTTGTCGGTGTTTGATAGTTGGGTGAGATAGTTTGGACACAACACACAGTTGAGAATTTGGGAGTGTTTTGCGAAGATGAGTTAGTACGTGGACAGTTGAGTGTTTGGTCGTGGTGGGCAAAGAGAAGGGTAGCGCCCTGTGAGGTCTTCTTCTTGAAAGTATTTTTTAATAGGTGGAGCGGGAAAACGAGGATAGCACCCTATGAGTTTTTCCTTGTGAAAGGTTTTAATAAGGTGGAGAGAAAGGGAGCGAAATCCGCAGAATCAGTAGCTCGAGAGAAAGGAGCGAAAACTCGGAATTAGTAGCTCGATAAAGTGGCGAATGGAAGTAGCCCGTGTAAGTTGAAAAAAGGCCTCAGGATGAAGACAGCAGTCCCCATATTGACGGAGTATGATAGTATGCAACGTGCCAGCCCAGTTAAAGTGTACAGTGAGTCCATCAGAATACCAGAATTGTGATCCTCATTAGAAAATTCGCTAGGAGTTCTAGAATGAATGCCCTGATATACGATGATGACATTTCCAACTAAGAGTGGGAGGATCCAAAACAGCGAAGCCGCTTAAGAAGAAATTAAGTAAGTGACTAACATAGTATTCTCGTTACCTTAAAGGACTTTAGGACCCTAATAACAGATTAGTGGAGATTTAAGATACTGAGAGATATATACATGTATAAAAATATATACGTAATGTAGAGAGAGATAAGTTAGGTAATAATAATAATAGAAATTTGACAGGTATAACTTTGTAATTAGTGAAAGGAACTAAAGAAGAAGAAAAGGGTGTTAATGATAGTAGTGGCTTTGATTAATAATAAAACATATGTTATGTTATAAGCAAAGGAGAGAAAGGGAATATTTGTCATAAGTTGTTTCCTGAAAAATGTAGGTATGATTAGCATTTTGGAAGGGGAGGGTAAAGTCCTAGACCAGTGTATAAGGTAAGAATTATGGAGCATGTAAGGAAATTATGGATCATGTGCAAGGAAGAAACTATAACAGTTGCTGTACCAATATTGTTTGTGTTGTAAAGGAAGGGATAACGTTAATAGAGTATAACCAATGTACTTAGTTATATATATAACTAATACTAAGTAGACAAAGTTGGATATTAATAGTACATGCCTCAGTTTGTTCATTTTTTATGTTGTATATATATGTAAATAAACTATGTTATATTATATATTTGTGTGTGTAGTTTGTCATCCTGGAACACCAGCTTTTCCGAAGGGAATAATAATTAATCGAGAAGTTCCCTTGAATTTGGAATTCTTCTGTGAAGTAAAGTCAGATGTGTAAGTGGGGGAAATAAGAATAAAGTGGACAAACACTTAAAAGGGAACAAATAAAAAAACGAAATAAAAAAGTTAAGAATAAATATAAAGAAACAAATAACTAAATATAAATATACCCATCATTTCTTGATTTTCCACCCCCCCACAAGGCGCAAGGTGATCTGATAGAGGTGTATAAAGCCTTGAATGGTTTGAGCATGCTCAATGCTGATGCAATTCTTTCTCTTGCTCAGAATAATCACCTGAGAGGGCATAAATTCAAATTGAGGAAAGACAGATATAGGATAGATGTGCGGAAATTTGCCTTTAGCCAGCGGGTAGTTGGTTGGTGGAACAGACTTCCATCCCTTGTTGTGGAAGTTGATATCCTAAATAAATTTAAGGCTGAGTTGGACAGGTATTTCAAACGAACGGAGGGGTGAAATGGAAGTGTTTTTTTTTTTTTTTTTTGCTGATGCTGCATAAGCTTGCTTTATTGCATCATATGTCTCTACTAATGCTAATCTAAAAGAGTGGAATGAACCCTGGGGAACTCCACTAATAACATTTGTCCACAAAGAGCAGTGTCCATTGATTACCACGCTCTGTCGTCGTCGTCTCCCACTCAACCATTCCTTTATCCATTGTAGCAACTTACCCTTAATGCCATACCTCTCCAATTTGTACAGCAGTCTTCATGTGCAACAGTATCGAAAGTTTCCTGAAATCCAAGTATATGATATCAAAATTATTTTTAGCATTTAGTTCCTTTCTGACATCACATTATCCACTGAAATTGGTCAGACAAGACCTTGCATTAATAAACTGATACTGTGTCTTAACTATTACTGCAGTCTTGTCTAGATGAACCTGCAGTGCTTCTTAAACCGGTGACTCCATTATTTTCCTCGGATCACAAGTTAAACTAACAGGTCTGTAGTTACTTGTGTGATCTTTTGAAACCCCTTTGTGAATTGGTGATACACTTGCATACCTCCAGTCCATGGGGACCTCCCGTGAGTCCAAGGAAACTCTCATAATTACAGCTAAGGGTTTGCTTACTTCCTTTGCTGCCTCCTTTAATATAACTGGATAGATCCTGTCCACCCAAGGTGCCTTTCCTCATGTTTAACTTCAACAATTTCTCCTCCACTCTGCTCTCAGTTATTGCAAAATCACTTAGCTTGATAAACTTCTGGCACTCTCCTCATTGAATAACTCCTCATGTGTGAATGCAGATGCAAAAGACTCATTCAGTTTATCAGCTACCTGAGCATTATCATCAATAGTCAACCCATTTATGTTAAGTGATCCAATCTGATTCATCCCTTTCCTTCTAGAGTTTACATAAGTAAAGAACTCTTTGCTGTTTTTCTTTGTACCCTTTTCCAAGCATATCTCGTAGTTGGCCTTTGCTTGCCTAACCTCATTTGTGACTTGATTACAGACTAGTTTGTATCTGCCATAGGCTTCTGTGTCACCTGATACTTTATATGCATCCCATACATTCTTCTTCTTCTCTGCCACAAGCCTCATTAATTCATCTGACATCCATTTAAGCCTAAACCTTCAATAGTAGTAGTAGTAGTAGTAGTGGCACATGATGCAAGAAAGCAAGTGTAGGAGCTTATGCAGCATCAGCCAAAAAAAAAAAAAAAAAAAAATCACACCATTCCCTCCAAATGCCTGTCCAGTTCCTCCTTAAATTTATTTAACCTATCAACTTCCACAACGACAGATGGAAGTTTGTTCCAGCAATTAACCACCCGCTGGCTAAAGGCAAATTTCCGCACATCTATTCTACATCTATCCTTTCTTAATTTGAACTTATGTCCCCGTAGGTTCGTAATCTGAACAAATGGAAGGATCCCATCAGAATTCAGCGTGCTCAACCCATTCAAGGCCTTATAGACCTCAATCAGATCACCGCACAGGTGCCTAGTGTCCAGCCACTGCAATTTGCAGAACTTAAGCCTCTCTTCGTAAGAGAATCCCTTCATTCCCCTCACCAATCGTGTTGCTCTTCTCTGTACAAGCTCAAGCAAATCTACATCCTTCCTAAAATGAGGCCTCCAGACCTGTACGCAGTACTCAAGGCGTGGCCTGACCATTGCCTTATACAGAGGGACAATCACCTCCTTTTCCCTGCTAGCAAAATTCCTATATATCATTGACAAAACCCCATGACCTGCCCTAGCAGCCTGTCTGCATTGCTCAGAAAACTTCATATCTGCCTGCACAATTACTCCCACGTCTTTTTCATTTTCTACCACCTTAAGTGTAGTACCACACAGTTGGTACGTTTCTGTGGGGTTACTTCTACCCATATGCAGTACTTTGCATTTGTCAAGGTTGAACTTCAGTTGCCACTTCTTAGCCCATCTGCCCAAATTATCTATTATCTATTAGTATTTCTTAGTTGGAATGAAAAGCTTAGTAGCCTCCAAAATTAAGTCCCTGAAGGCTTCCCATTTAGAATTCAACATTGGAAACATCAGTTGATCCTACCATACAGAATTTAAAAATTGTCTGAGACCTCAGTAGTCACCTTTACGAAACCAAAAGCCCTTCCCTTTAATCTTGATGGTAGTTACATATTTAAGTAATTCCCACATCAGTACATTGTGATCACTGTCACCCAGTGGTTCCTTTATCTGCAAATTCTTAATGCATGAATAATCACTGCTGATAATCAGATCAAGAGTATTACTCCCTCTGGTTGCCTCTCGAACATGTTGCTGTAGAAAACAGTCAGCCAATAAATCCAGAAAAGTCTTGCTAGTGTGCGAGGGACCAATCCACAAGTTCCAGTCAATATCTGGCAAGTTAAAATCCCCCATTATAAGACATTCTGATTTACTGGCCCGCTCTATTTCTATGCACAACTGCTCATTATACTCATCAGATTCATTAGGCCTATAACACACACACACACACACACACACACACACACACACACACACACACACACACCCCTACTCTAATTTTTCCTTTCCCAGTGCTTATTTTACACCAAACAGACTCAACACTGCATTGTCCAACAACATCAATTGGATGCACTTCCTTAGATTTTATGTATATCTTAATTAACAGCATAACCCCTCCCCCTTCCTGTAAACACTGTACTCCCCAAATTCCAATTCTGCACTGCTTATATTTGTGTGACACCACGTCTCAGATATCCCAACAATATCTGCTTTGACTAGCACTTCACGCTCATCAAATTTATTAACTATACCCCTAGCATTGGTGTAAATGGAAGTATACATGTACCTGTTCCTACCCTTAATTACCCTAACACAGCCCATGTATTTACTTGTTCCACAATGACTCCTAGCAGTCCGGAAATCTCCATTACCTTGCTTTCCAGGCTGCTGCTCATTCTCATAGAAGCAGTGCAAGAATCACTTTTGCCTCTGCCTGCGGCCACTGTTAACCTTTTAGTCTGTGGCCCCCCCCCAAGCTAGCAGTTTTCTGACCCACCTAATACTGCTTTGATAGCATCAGCAAATATTCTTGCACCCTGTCTATTTAAATGTACCCCATCCCTGGAGAAGCAGCCTCTCCTGTCAACAAGCACAGACCAAGCTGAAAAAAAATTCTAACTCTTGAGCCTGGCACAATCTCTCCGGGGCCAAATATCAAGCTTAATGGCAAAGTTTGCATATGATACAAAGGTTGGCAGGGTTGTTAATAACAGTAGTGACAGTATGCTGCTGCAACAGGATCTGGAAAAGTTGGGTAGATGGGCTGAGAAGTGGCAACTGAAGTTTAACATTGATAAATGCAAAATACTGCATATGGGTAGCAGTAACCCCAGAGAAATGTACCAACTATGTGGTGTTACACTCAGAGTAGTGAAGAATGAAAGAGACCTTGGGGTAATTGTGCAGTCAGATATAAAGTTTTCTGAGCTGTGCAGAATAGGTCATGGGGTCTTGTCAATGATATACAGGAATTTTACGAACAGGGATAAGTACTGCTTGTATAAGGCAATGGTCAGGTCACACCTTGAGTACTGCATACAGGCCTGGAAGCCTCATTTTAGGAAGGATGTAGAGTTGCTAGAATGAGTACAGAGAAGGCAACAAGACTGCTGAAGGGAACAAAGGGATGCTCTTATGAAGAAAGGCTTAAGTTCTGCAAATTGCAGCTTCTGGAGACTAGGCACCTGCGAGGCGATCTGATTGAGGTGTATAAGGCCTTGAATGGATTGAGCTGGCTTAATGCTGAGGGGATTCTTCCTCTTGTTCTGATTACAAATCTGAGGGGGCATAGATTGAAACTGAGGAAAGACAGTTGTAGAATAAACGTGCAGAAGTTTTCCTTTAGCCAGTGAGTAGCTGATTGCTGGAACAACTTTCATCTGTTGTTGTGGAAGTTGATAGCTTAAATAAATTCAAGGCAAAAATAGACAAACGTTTGGAATGAATGGATCAGTGAAATGGGAAGCATTTTCTTTTTTTTTTTTTTGTTGATGCTGTATAAGCTTGCTTTCTTGCATCACGTGCCTCTACTAATGCTAATATTTAAAACTGTTGTGTACCTGAAGGGATATATCTCTTGATATTATACCATTCATCTTATCCTAATCCATAGTTTCCACATGATCTGAGATTAGCTGTGGGTCAGCAGTCTCAATAATCAGAGTACAAATTGATCGGCAGGTCAGTCAGCTGCGCAACTGCTTTCATCATAATTCTTGATTGTGGCATGGCTTGTTCACTATGTAATCATGCAATTATTTTATTCTGATCTCAATATTATTTCAGTATCACTTTCAATTCTAAAGTCCAATGTTCTTGTTCACTGTGTAATCTTGCTGTTGTTGCAGTAGGGTTTTAGGAGCATCTGCGACTTAGGCCATATTGCCTTGTGTATATTGTCTGTAAACTGCATGTGTTCTGAGGTCAATTTTCTGTTTTGCTGAGCAAAATACTGGAGATTTCAGAAGAAAAACCATGCTACCCTTGCCTGAGACTGACTAACTCAGCCATGTTGCGAAAAAGGCCAGTAAAAATTCCTCCTGTCATCAAGGGGACTTGAACTCAGGTTTTTTTCACCTGGTGTGGGGAGAACAGCAATCCTATCAACTGTGCTACCCACAAGTCTCTGTGTAACCTTGCAGTTAATTTATTTATGTGTAAGTACAAGTTGTCATATCACATTCTAAAAGAATTAGTGTAGGTGATTTTTAGTGTTGGGAGTGAAACTGTTAGTGAATTAATCAATTCACAGATTTTGTACTAAATAGGTGTGTTGGGGACTCACAGCTACCCTGGGCTCAGACCACAAACACGAGTAACAGAAAAGAGAAAAGTTCAATGAGGCTTTTAGTCCTATGGCCAATGCTGGCTTGTGACACTGCTGAAGTTGGCAATACTGGATACAGTGACAATCATTCTGCTACACCAAATGACACAAGTAAAAGTTCATAGTAAATTTTCCCCAATAATGATAATAGTAAACTATATAAACTGCTTGAACAATCACAAATGAATCAAAATCATTACACCATCATTGATAAATTAAATTCAGTTGGAGATCCAATATATAATTCAACTGTTAAATTTCTTGCAAGTCTTTATTGCGCTGAACATATTCTGTAATAAAGATAGTATCCCATAATGTAGCACTTGAACAAAAATTCACATCTTTTGAAGTTTGCTCTTTGATTTAAAAATAGTTTCTATATTTTTACTGTAATAAAATGTAATTCAGCTATTATTTAGGATAGTGAAAATTTAAGCACTTCAACCTGCGTTAAATGAAATTAGTCTAATTTCCAGTACGAATAAGATAATTCTCGGCTGTTTCGTGATACTTCTTGAACCACTTCTTTCAATGACTGAATTGCTGTCATTATGGTGTGTGTGTGTGTGTGTAGCCAAATTGTAATAAGGATGGCAATTCATTCAGTGAGGAAATAGTATGGGAGGTGATCATGAAAAGTCTGAGAATTATCTGTATTGAAAAGAGAAAGACAGACAATTTGATTCTATGCAAGTTGAAGTACTATTCTCCATTTCAATAGTACTTCAACTTGCATAGAAGTACTATTCTCCATTTCAATTTATTTGCATGCCATGCTGCTAAAAGAACAATTTAGTTAATATTTTTCAAGAAGCGTTTCTTCAAAATGTACAGCCTAATAATGCTTTATAAGTTTGCTTTCTTGATCATTTTCCCCTACTAATAGTAAGTGGGCAATAAAGCAAAATAAAAGAGGTGATTATACAAACATAGTTAATCTTCACTTGAAGTTTAGACTATGTTTGTGTAAATGTAGAACATGCCTCATTCCTGTTCATATGTTTGTACAAACAGGAATGAGCCTTGACATCAATTGTCTTATCACATTAGGAGATGCCATTACACATTGCCAACTGGTACTGTTTAAAAAAACTAGCCTTGCTATCAGGCCCTAGATTAGAATGGCAAAATTGTCAATGATGTGAAAAGCACTTGGAATTTCTGTCTTAATAATTAAATCTAACTGTACAATAGCTAAAAATTACGTTCAGATGCCTTCTAAGCAGGAAAATTGAAACCATGTCTGGAAAACACCTTGCAAATAATAAAAAAAAAAAAAATTAAAATTACAATCATTAAACAAATTTAAAATCCCCATATTTCATATATATAAAATAAAGGCAGTTGTAGCTGAGTGGCCAGGAGCAAGGGTGCATAAGTACATGTGCCTTGAGTGACTGCGGTTCTCGTATTCTATCTGTCTTGGGAACTCCTCTGACCGTGTGGTCATCTCTGAGTATAAACAGAAAATTTATTATAATTATATATATATATATATATATATATATATCAAAGAGAAAAACTCTTGTCCACTCCTACCTTTATAAGTGATGTAGAATATGTTACCAAAATTGGTTCATGAACTGTAAATGCTTGGGATATACATATTATTATTATTAGCCATATGGTGCAAGGAAGCCTGAGGCTTATGCTGCACCAGCCAAAAAAAAATTCTCGAGTTACCCTGAGAGAGAGAGAAGGAGAGAAGAAAGTATATATAAAAAAAACTTCATATACGTTAAACAGAAATAAATAAATATTGTTCAGTATTTCAGTTAGATGCCTGGAGGCGAAAATTGCTTTTGTTGATTTTTAATTATTTTTTAATGTACCATCTTAACATTTTATTTGCCCTCTTGAAAATAACTTTACGGCATTTTTTTACAATATAATTGAAGAAATTATTTTTTATTATCAGTTTACATTTCAATAAATATGTCAAAAATTTGTTTTAATTTTGTTTTAATTTTTGCTACATTGAAATTAATTATTTCAATGTAGCAAAAAATAATAATTATAAAACAGATTAGTAAATTAATCTACAAAACTCAGTTATTTTTACTATTGACTGTTGCAGTCATGAGTTTTATAATTAAATATTTAGTACAATTTTTATGAGAGTTGTTTAAAAAGTAGTTCTAATATGGTTGTTACAAAAACAAACACTTTATTTTCAATTATTTGAGAGATACATTCCCTTGAAGTAATCTCTAACCTCCTGTACATCTTGGGCATCTGATACCATTGGCAATCTAGTTTTGGTAAACAGTGGCAAGGGCAAATCTACTCTGATTCATTTTCTACAGACAGCCTATCTACTTATGTTGTTTTTAAATATAGTGCTGTTTCTCTAAGCATAACTTGGTAAAGTATTACCATAGAGATTTCTCAGAGTCCTTAATTCTTTTCCATAAAAACTTACAATATCATTTTATAAATACAAAAAATGAATGCCCTCTTCCATTTTCCTTCATAGTCATACCATCTCACTATTGACTTGTTTAAAATTTAATTTTATGTAATACAGGGGGGGGCCTTGACTTACGAGGCCATCGACATCGAATATTCTCAGGAACCGATATACCTTTCATACGATCTTTTATTTTAAGGACTGATGATATTTGCAGGTACCAATGGCTTTATGATATAGCTGGAATGATACATGGGTGGAATTTTTCAAATGGGTGGTGCACAGAACATCACTCGTACAATTGTTCTCAACCAATTAGTGTCTTTGTTATTGTTCAACTTGTGGCGTGCAGAACATCACTTGTACGATTGGTTCAGGTCTATGACGATTCTGAAACTTAAAGCTCCATCAACCAGTGGCAGTGCTGTGTGCTTTGAAGACTTTAAAGACAGCACAGGCTGGTTCGAGTGCTTCAAAAAAAAGGGCCAATATCAAAAGTGTTAAAAGGCATGGGGAGGCATCCAGTGCTGATAAAAAAAAAAAACAGCTGAGACCTTTAAAATTGGATTCCAATAGTTTATTGATCAGGAGGGTTATCTTCCCCAGCAGGTTTTTAACATTGACGAAACTGGCCTCTTCTAGAAGCTAATGCCCAGGAACACGTACGTCACTAAGGATGGGACTAATTTACATGGGCATAAGCCTATGAAAGATAGGCTCACTCTCCATTGGGTGCCAATGTCTCTTGAGATTTTAAGCTGAAACCTTTGCTTGTGTATCACTCTAACACCTCCAGAGCATTTAAACAACAAAAGCTCGACAAAGGCATGCTGGGAGTGTTTTGGCACAGTAACAAGAAGGCCTGGGTTACAGGATACGTCTGCAATGAACAGGAGCATGAAGTTTTTTGCCCTTCAGTGAAGAGTTATCATGAGAAAATAAGCCTCCTGTGAACGCACTGCTCCTGCTGGATAATGCACCAGACAATGATCCCAACCTTGTTCGATCTCTTGAGGCACAATCTGACTTTGTTCAAGTAAAATTTTTTCCACCCGACACCACTCCTCTTCTTCAAACAAACCAGCAAGTGATTGCAAACTTCAAGAAAATCTACAGCATGAAAATGTTCGCAAGTTGCTTTGCAGCGACCCCTGGTGAAAATGTTCTCACCCTTAAAGATTTTTGGAGGTCGAGCAAGTCCAGCAAGTTCAACATGCTGGACTGTGTGAGCCTGATTGTAAGTTCTTGGAATGACGTTTCCACCAGGTGCTTAAATTCAGCCTTGAAAAATGCCTTTAATTATCCATAACATTGACGGATTTGAAGATGATGGTGCTTTGACAAATGATATTGTCACTCTTGGTAAATCAATTGGTCTGGGGGGTTGGTGAAGAGGATGTAGAGGACCTTATTGACGCTCATGGACGTGAGCTAACAACAGAGGAGCTACAACAGTTGGAGAAAATTATGGAGAATGACACTGGAGAGGGAGAGGAAGAAAAAGACATCCAAAAAATGTCAGATGAAGACTATCATTTCTTGTTGAGAGCGTTTATGAGAAGTGGTAAAAAAAACACCCCAACATTGAAAACACTGAACTCATGATGTGCAAAATGGAAGAGGAAGTCATTTCTTACTTCAGGAAGCTACAAAAAAGTCATCAAAAACAGTCCACTTTGGACAGTTTCTTTGCCAGTAGCAGCAAAAGACAAAAAAATTAAAAGATCCTTGACGCTTGATATAGTCCCACCACCAAAACACCACCAGTGATTTCATCAGCTCTGCACTTCAAGTCTAAGGCAAATGCTAATTTATTGCTTGTTTTTTTTTTTTTTTAAGATGTTTTATGTCAATCTGTTAAATAATCTTCATAAAATGCTCATTTTTAATGTAAAAATTAAGTATAACATGTAAAAAATACCTATTTTATGTGCCGTTCTAGAACGAATTATAGGAAATCAATGTATTATTGATTATATAATTTTATATTATATATTTTCAACTTACAATGGGTTTTGTGGAACGAATTACCATCAGATGTTGGGGCCCACTGTACAGTACAAACATTTTCCCACCACACTATCTACTTATATTGTTTTTCAATATAGAGATGTTTTCCAAAACAATAAAAATAAAGAAAGTAAGTTATATTTAAAATGAAATCACAAATTTTTCATATGGTATGCAACAAACACCAACTGTATTTAAGTTAAACAATTTTGCCAATAATCAACTGCCACACAGCACTCCAACTGTCCTTTTAATGAGTTTTACAGAATCAGTTATACAACCATGTCTTCCATGGGTCTGTGTTCTAATCTCTACTACTGAATATGTCTGCTATGTGCACGAAATATCTACCTTCTGCACATGTCATTACACGAGTCTCCAAACTCCTAAAATTATAGGAAATAAAGTGATTCCAGGTGGTTTTTTCACTTACTGACTGAACTGCTTCTGTCTTCTTCTTCCTGTGCTTTTAGGAGAAAATGAAACCTAATGAATAAGAATAAAGCAGACCCCTAATGAAATTTCCTTAGCTTCTGCTTTATTCTTATCATTCTTATTAATTACCTTGTTTTTTGCCTTCAAACATTCCTCATATCAGCTATGTAACTCTCTGACACATCAAATAGCATCTTTTTGTTTTTTGTTTGACACTCTCTCTGAAACTTTAACAGCATCAATGAAGCTCACAAAGCTACCAAGGATTCTTCTTCTTTTAGGTTTTCCATAAAGTTCAGCTTATTTAAGGAAAAAGCACTATCAACATATGCATTACCATGAGACAAAGTTAAACCAGTTTCAGAACTGAACAAAGAAGGAATCCAGTCTACCACCTTTAAATGAAAGGTTTCAAACTTTTCTCTCAGCCCCTTGCTAGCTTTTATATTATTCAAGAGTGCCTTGAATTGACAAAAGAGCCTCTTCTACAAAAACAAAACCTTAGCTTTTTCTCAACTTCCTGGGCTAATTCTTCCATACACTATACTGAAGACTGAATAACCTGGTGTGGTACTATGCAGGTGGAATAGCAAATAAAATTAGATTTCAGTCATCTTCTATATTGACTGCAAAAATCCAATGAAACTATGGCACTATTTGACAATGACTATTTAAAAATTTATTTATTATTTATTTATTTATTTTAAAATGGCACTCTCTCTATTTGTCTTTTTCTAGCACACCACATCTCCTAAAGAATTTCTGGCACCTGCTCCAGTATTAACTCTGGCTATAGATACCAGGTTATTAGTTTTTGTACATCCATCAGCTACAATCCATCAATCCGAAGCTATTGTGTTTAATCAACAGGCTCTCCCTTGATAAACCTGCCCAATCACAATCCTTAAAAGAGAACAGGTCATGGAGAAATGGAAACAGGTTTTGGAGTTTGATATATTCAGATAAATAGCTCAAATGAAGAAGCAAATGTCAAATAAAAATAGCATTCCAACAGCATAAGATGATTGTAAAGACCTTTTCTTTATGATTTCTACACACTGTGATGATTGTACATATTCTGTGATTTGAACTAATAAATTAGTTCAAACCACAGAATATATCAACAGGCTGCATAAAGCCTAAGGGGAAGTTTGTCTGCCAGTGTTAGTTTATTTAAAGTTACTTTAAATTTGCTCTATCATGTCAGAATTTTTTTACAAATTAAAATACAGTCGATTCAGGTTATTTGGGACACATCGGGACTAGTGCATTTTGGCCCGATTAAGCAGCTGCTCCAATTATCCGAAGTTTCATGTAAAAGAAGGTAAAAATACAATGACCCACGCTTTACAATTGGTTCACTGTACAATCAAATCATGTTACGATGGAGTCTCCATAGTAAAGTACTGTTCACTATACGATGTGTAGTAAGCGCCAGTCATTGTGATCAGTTTGCGAATTGAATTTTAATTTTATTAAACAGCGATTCTAATTAGCGAAAAGAGGAGGAATATTATTCACAGGCTACAAAAGTAAAGATATATTAAGCACAAATTTACCCTTTATTACCATACCAATTAAAAAATTAAATGATACGTGAAAATCAGAAGAATATACGTGATAATCGGAATAATTAATATGTACTGTAATATGTACATACTAACTAGTTGACATTTCTGTTCACTGACATTTGTGGGTCGGGGTCAAAATTTAAAACAGTAAAAAGATAAGCAATCAATAACAAAGAACACGGCACACACAAATTGCAAGTAACACGATACGCGCAAGTGAGAACAGAGTAACAAGTTACGAAGCTTTAAAAATAGGAAGTAACCCCTGGCTATTTTCTCGATTAGGTTGTTTTTTAAGATTTGCCCCAAATAAATGGCTGACCCGATTAACTGATGGCCCAAATAACCACAATATATATATAGGTATAAATTTATTTGGGGTGCTTTCAGTTTATTTTGTACTTTTACAGATTTTATAAATAGCTTATTTTTATATAAAAATACCAGAAAAAATACATAAAAACAGAAAAATCGATGGCTATATCCTCCTAATGGCTGTAAACTGGATTTCTTATAGACTAGGCTGGGTTAAACTTGCAAGTTTTAGAATTCCTCAGGCAGCTAATTTCAGTAGCTGTTCCTTGTTTTAGAATCCAGCAACAGTCAACCTGACACTCCATCCCTCTTGGTACCTTTTTTCCATTTCTTTTATATTCTGATAGAATCCCCCCCCCCCACTCTTCACTTAAACTATCTAAATTTTTTAGAAAATAAAAAAAGTTTTTTGAACTTCGCCAACGTTTCACTCACGACTGTCTCGTAATCTGTTTATTGCTTCCTAAAATATTGCATGCTACATTTTTAAAGCCAGTCCAAGCATCTATTTCAGTTTAGTTTATGGATTCATAAAATACAGAATCTATCAGCAGCTTGTGCAGTTGAGGTCAAAAAAAATTTTTTTCTTAGATTTTTTCATATGTAAATGATGGGAATTTAGTGTGAATACACTCAAAACAACTTGCTTCTTTATTCAGAGCTTGGAATAAACTGTTTCATTAACTTAGCTATATATGTAGAGGAGGTAACAGTATTTTGTTTCAGTCTACTAGTGGCTCATTTTTAATGTTCTTTACACCTGGCTACACTTTCCTATTCCAATGTTCACTTCTTACAACTGTTTGCTCACAGAGAAAGAATCTTTGTGTAATGAAGTTGTTGGCCAAATAGCACACTGATAACTTTAAAATCTCCACATGTTAGCAACCATGATCTTTTTACAGAATTTTCCAAAATAAACTAAACATTTTCAGAGCTTTGTTTTGAGTGTGTTGAATAGATGCATACTTGCTTCCATTATGATGAACTCTTTTGAGGCTTTTCTTTGATGCATCAATAAATAGCCTCCACTCTGTTGGTTCATAGAAAATTCCGAAATATATCTGGACTGTGCACTCAACTATGAGATGCCATTATTTCAGACAGAGAATATGAAAATCATATTAGAAGCAGATTCCAGCTAGCATGACTGCATCAAAAAACAATTGAATGTGGAAAAAGCACTTCATGGGTTTATATAGTTAGTTACCTGACTTGCAGGTATCAACATGTCTAAACAAATCTCTAGGCATGTATACCTATTGGTCACAGAGGAAGTAACTCCTCAAATAGGCCTCTGAGGTTGGGTATATTCATATTACGTTCTTAGCGTTTTTTCACCAACCTTTCATGGAGTAAAATAAAATTAAAATAAAATAAAACAAAACTTGATAACTATATTTACAATAACCTGTATTTACAAAATTAATATACGTATTACAATATTAAAAGTATTAAAACACAAGATTAAAATGCATTAAAATATACTAAGTTAAAAGCGATAAAATCCCGTAGCTTTCAAAGGCTCCAGCCTTCTTCTTCAGCAGTACTCTCTATTATTCAGTACACCTTTAAATATCAGCAGGGTAATGGTAGGCATCACATGTTTCCATTCTCACGTGTTCCGCTCTCTTGCATTGTGGAACCGAAAGTGGCTCGAACGGAAGTCGTACGGAACCGTTCATCCTTTTTTAGGATAATAGTCTCTAAAAGGGGATGAATCCGTACACCCCTATCCCTATTAATGTTGGTTGTAGAGCTGATCCGCAAACTCTCGAGCCACTTACGGTCCCAGAACCTATGCGCCCAATCGGTGATAGTGGCATCGAAAAAAAAAACTTCCCCATTTCACCCATCCATTCATTCCAAATATTTGTCTAGTTCTGCCTCGAACTAATTTAAGTTGTTGACCTCCACTACAACATATGGAAGTTTGTTTCAACTATCAACCACCTCCCTCTAGTTAAAGGCAATTTCTGCACATCTATTCTACAATTGTCTTTCCTCAATTTGAATTTATGTCCCCTCAGGTGAGTAATCTGAGCAAGAGGAAGAATCCCATCAGCATTGAGCTTGCTCAAACCATTTAATGCCTTATACACCTCAATTAGATCACCTCGCAGGTGCCTAGTCTTCAGAAGCTGCAATTCGCAGAACTTAAGGCTTGCTTGGCAACAGCAACCCTCTGTTCCACTCACCAATCTCGTTGCCCTTCTTCATACTTGTTTCAGCAGCTCCACATCTTTCAGTTTTGAAAATTGTAGTTCTTCTAACTATTCAGACCATCCCAGATTTGCATGCTATTTGATTCCTGTTGCATTAAATTGAGTTTGGAAAGCTGATAAGTTCTCAGGAACAAGGACCCTGATGATTTCCTCAAATAGTTACCTGTATGAAAAATTTGAATTATTAAAAATCAACAAATGGTCTCTCAGAAGTTGCAGAATTTTTTTAGGAAAAACAAACTTCAGTGTTGAGACACCTATACTTACAAGCGATGAGCCTCTGAAGGAAATGGATTACTGCGTATCAAAAAATAAAATACCATTACTAATAGTTTCCAATAGTTTAAAAAGTTATCAAGCACGTGACAAAACTATAACCATTACAATACAATAACTAGAGAGAAACACACAGAAATACAGTTTGTGTAAAAAAAAAAGAAAAAAGATATTCCCCTTGAGACTTTAATAATTGATAACTGAGAACACGGTGGAAGAGAAATTGTTGAAGCTAAAATAAATAAGGCAAAGAGGATGACTGCACATACACAATTATATTAAAAGCAGCAGCAAAAGAGGTAAGCAAACCAATATTATGTCAGTCATTGGAAAACAGGCCTTGAGCTTCAGGTTGCATATCACAAAGCTATCTGATGACCGACAAACTGACTTAAAATTAATAAATAATATCTACATAAAATACTAAAAGAGAGATAAAATATAAAATAAGATAAAAGCATTAAAATACAATAAAATATGGACAAAACTAATAAAATATACAGTAACTTTCAAGATGACATGCCTCTTCATCAGCTTAGTTGGTGAATGGGGTATTGTAGTATATACTGTGTATGTGTATATATATATATATATATATATATATATATATATATATATATATATATATACACCATAATTAGATAAGTTATAGTGCAAGAACCCTCCATAGTTTGAAAATCGAGGCAGATTCGTTCTATATTTAACATGTAATATTTTATGTTATTTTGATTTTAAACGCCGTAATATTACGATTCTATATATATATATATATATATATATATATATATATATATATATATATATATATATATATATATATATATAACCATATATATAACCATATATATAACCATATAAATTAGAATAAGGATTAAAATAAATTTTATTGTGAAATATTCCGTTTTCCAACTATTTCAACATTATTTAAATAAATATATATATATATAATATCCAAAGTATGTAAAATGCATAAATGAATATAATAAGTAAACTAAATTTAATTTAATTTAATAAATAAATAAACCAACACAGATCCGATTAATGCCATCTTATAAGATTAAACATTACATCCGTCTGTATTTCAATGTATCTTTATACCTATAATTAACATAATATTATTTTATTTATAATATAATTTTGATATGTTATATTGCATATATATTTTTACCAGGTTGCCGTAGGCGCTTACATAAGTTTTTGTTTCTTGGGCCGTTATATTGTACGGGTTTTTTCTCGGTATACACTAGAACCTGCTAAATTTTGATGATAGACTATCGCTATAACTAACATCTTATATATATATATATATATATATATATATATATACACACACAAGTCCATTCTGGCCAGATTAAGTGGCTGCCCCAATTATCCGAACTTTCAGGTAAATAGTTAAAAATGCAATGTACCTCCCCCCCCCTTTTTTTTTTTTTTTTTTTTTTTACAATTGGTTCACTGTACAATCAAATCACGTTACGACGGAGTCACCATAGTAAAGTACCGTTCACTATACGATGTGCAGTAATCGCTGGTCATTGTGATCACGTTTGTGAATTGAATTTTAATTCTATTAAACAGCGATTCTAATTAGCGAAAATAGGAGGAATATTATCCACAAGCCATAAAAGCAAAGATATATTAAGCATAGATTTGCCCTTTATTACCTTACCAATTAAAAAATTAAATGATACGTGAAAATCGAAGAATATAATCGGAATAATTAATACGTACTGTAATATGTACATACGAACTAGTTGACATTTCTATTCACTGACATTTGTGGGCGGGGTGGGGGGAGCTTAAAATTTAAAACAGTAAAAAGATAAGCAATCAATAACAAAGAACACGGCACACACAAATTGCAAGTAACACAATACGCGCAAGTGAGAAATGAGTAACGAGTTACAAAACTTTAAAAATATGAATGAAAAAATAGGAATTATTTTTTTTATATGATTGAAGATTTCATGGAAGTGTAAACACATTTCACCATAATAACCCACAGAATTCCAGCTGTCGGTATTATCGCAAATTCATTAAGATCGAGTTTACTGTCCGTTTATGATAGATTTCACTAACAGAAAAGCCCAATAAACAGGTGACTGCTAATTGTTTTTATTGTTTTATGGTTGTGACCTCCAGAATTTCGACCGAACCACGTAGTACCGTCGGAGACAATCGAAGGGTAATCTCCAGTGCTGCGGTCTCCTGCCCCGATTAAACGGCATGCTGTCCCAATTAAGCGAAGTAAACCCTGGCTATTTTCTCGATTGGTTTCTGTTTTTTAAGATTTTCCCCAAATAAACGGCTGCCCCGATTAACCGGTGGCCCAAATAACCGGAATCCACTGTACATAGTAAAGAATAATTGTATTAAGAAGCTAATTAACCATGATGGTTATGTTACGTAGTGTATACAGATCATGCATGTAAGGTCATCCATGATCTGTATGCACTACGTAACATAACTACTTTTTTGACACTATCTATTAGACTCTTACCGCAAAATTTAAAAATTTAATATTTCGTTCTCAACACGTGGCAACAAGCTCACGTGCACCACAGCATACAGAACAAGTAGGAAACAGAAGCAAGAACATTGCTGTCTTTTTCATACTTTCGGTGGATGACCTCTGTTAATGACACTGAGATTGGCGCCTCCGTAGCCAGGAGCGGCAGTGCGTAGCACACGCTTCTTGATTAGACTGGGGTTCGAGCCCGTAACCACCAAATACGGAGGATGCGGAAAAATCAGGGAATGACCACCGCATATCCTCGGAGCAATATGGCCTTAGTTGCTAATGCTCCTAAAAACCAAACCAAATAACAACCACAACACCGAGATTGTGAAACACACCGCAATGTTATCTTATTTTGGTCGCCTTTTCACTTCTTATCTTTATTTTTAATTTCCTGTCTATTTCTTCTTCTTTTTCATACCATATATCGCTCACAGTGTATACTGTATATTCAATAGGTTTAAATCAAAATCTTCTTCACACTTTCTACATACAATTTACTTTATATTATTATTATTAGCCATATGGTGCAAAGAAGCCTTAGGCTTATACTGCACAGGCCAAAACAAAAAATTTCCCTATTACCCTGTGAGAGAGAGAGAGAGAGAGAGAGAGAGAGAGAGAGAGAGAGAGAGAGAGAGAGAGAGAGAGAGAGAAGTAGAAAGGAATCACCAAGAAAGAGAAGAATGATGATATCCAGCTCAGGACCCTGGGTGTGCCAAGCCCATACTCACCAGATGTGAGCCCCTGGGGATGTATATATACATACACACAGTACAAGCCGGATAAGAAATTCTCGCATACGTTTTCCTCAGTATTAGGTTTGGTTTCTAAAGTCCCAATTTCAACTCTACATATTGTAATGTATTATTTTCCTGGGTAAAAGGTTTTCCGGCATAAAATGTTCGTGATAAAGAATACACTGTGTATTACTATAATGACGTTTTCCCAATTAAATGTGTTTTAAATATAGAAATTATTTATTTTTAATATTAAACAATATATATATATTAGATAATTAAAGTTAGTGCCATGCATCATTTTAGTTCATAGTAGTAGACCATCGAAGTAGGTGAAATGGCACCGTTTCTGTTATATCTCATATTGTGAACGCCTATTATATATTGCACTACCTCCAAATAAGCAACGCTTCGACAATGGAGAAGACCAGTGTCACTTATTCTCGGCAGATACTATCCCAGTACCATCACCCAGAGGTGGTATCTGCTGAAAATGCATTGGCGAAGTGTTGCCTATTTCGAGAATCCATTGTTGAAGCATTGCTTATTGGAGGTAGTTCAATATCAGGGCAACTCGTTGTGAAGGCATTCACAATATGAGATATGAATAAGGTTGTTTATGCATGGGTATGAGATATTAGATGAGATATAAGATGGTATGAGATGGGTATTTATGCATATGACATATAAAAAAAAATATGCCATTTCACCTACTTCGGTGGTTTACAATGAACCTAAAATGCTTGGCACTTAACTTGTTCAATTAGCGAATTTTCTGCAGTCTGAGGCTTTCAGTGCTAAAACTTTTAGTATAAACATTTTGATATAATGGAAGTGACATATAGCAATTTTTAATCCATAATAGAACAATTCTGAATTACTTAGTGGATTGTTGCTATGTCTTATTGTAATTATGACCTTTTTAGGTATGTTTAAACTCAAAAGGAGGTCATTCTTCCGACTTGGTAATTAGTTTAATGAACAGAATGTTAAGCAATTAGAAATCCTCAGTTTAAACATGTTTCCCACAGGCAGAGTAAAATATTTATAAATTCTGAAATAGTGCTTAAAAATCATCTTTAACTTATGTGTTGTAATCTTTTCATTTTTATTTGTGTAATTAATATTTCATAACGTTAGGACATTTTTCCTTCTAAGAAGTTTTCCCACATAAGAAGTTCTAAACCTCCAGTCCCTTGGAAAACATCTGGGTTCTACTGTATATCACATTAGTCCAGGAAGAGCATGTCAAAATAAATTTTACATGCTTTCTTGGACTAATGTGGAGTGCCAGGCCCACTGTTGTTTTCACTATTTATTAATGATACTGACATACATGTGAGGCTTAATATCTTAAGTTGGCATATGATACAAAGGTTTACAGGGTGGTTAATGACAGAATTCAGAGTACACTACTGGAAAAAATTAAGCAGATGGGGTGAGAAGTGGCAACTAACATTTAAAATTAACAGATGCAAGGTATCGCATACAGACAGCAGTAATCCCTGATTAATATACCAACTGTGTTATACCACACTAAAGGTAGAAGAGCATGCAAAAAGACCTAGAAGTATTTGCACAGTCAGATATAAAGTTCTTTGAGCAGTGCAGAGAGGCTACTAGAACAGCTGATTGGGTTTTGTCAGTGATATTCAGGAATTGTGCCAGCAGGGAAGAAAGTAATTATTCTACTGTATAAGGCCACATTTTTTGTATTGTATACAAATTTGGAAGTATTGATTTAGCAAGAGTGGTGGGATCTGTTATGAACAGATAAGTGAAGGGAACAAAAGGGGTACTCTTTACTAAAGTTGTTGTGGTGTTTTCTGGCGCAACGGCAACTTAGGCCATATTGCACCTCCCAAATCACTTGACTTTACAAATAAGAATTGCTTATGCAGCAATTAGAAATGGTCATAGATTTCAATTTGTTTTAAACAGAGAAAGAATTCAGAGATTTGCTTCTTTACCTATGATGCTATTGAGAAACAGAGATTGTTGTAGATCTGAAATGAACTAAAAGACATTTGTGGGGTGTTGTTGAAAAATCTACATTCAAGGAGTATATGTTTTACTGTAAGTGGTTGCAAGCAGTGCCTTTACCAAGGAAGGCTTCAGTTCCACAAAGTACCTGCAAGGCAATGAGAATGGGGTGTTTAAAGTTCTTGAATGGATTGGGCAAATTAAATGTTGATGGCATCCTTATTGAGGAAGGATGGTTGCAACATAGATTTTCAGGAATTTACTTCCAGGCAGAGGGTAGCTGATTGTTGGAAGAAACTTCCATCTGCTTGTGTTGTGTAAGTGGGTGGTCTAAATATATTTAAGAAAGGATTAAGAAAATTATTAGAAGGAAAGAGAGCTGTGATATGGAAAGGTTTTTTTTTTTGGTTGATACTATATAAGCTGCTTCCTTGCATTATTTGCCAATACTAATATCCAAATTCTCTAAGTTTTCCAGTTATGTGAAAAGACTCTGCTCACACTATGACCTGTGTCAGCTGAAATTTACCCATGCATAGTCCCTTCTTGCGGAACAAATCAAAGCCACGGGACCGATTTCCACAGTGGAAGGGGAGGTAAAGAATTTCTTATTACTACTGCTGCAGTAATTTCTTTGACCACCAGCCAAATAACACTATATTTTTATCTAAGATGCAGTAGTGCCCTCACAGTAACAACTGCATGATACTTTATACTACTGTCTAAGATAATCAGCACAGTTGCAGGAAATACAAGCACTTTGGTCATACTGATGTACACAAATGTTTCATCAGGAATGAGTGGTAAGTACAATTGTACAAAACTTGTGGTGTTTCTTGTTTATATTCCACATGGGTTTAGTAAATTAATGAGAGGAGTTTACCTCAATATAGTACGTGGAACACTTCCGTATGATACCCTCCAGAAATTAGAACGGAAAAAACGAAAAAATCGACAACTTACCGGTACATTAAAGTAAAATATAAATAATTAAATAATTAAAGTAAAATATAAATAATTAAATAATCAATTTAACACAATTCAAAATCAATTCAAAACAATTAAAATTCAAATTAACGCAATTAAAAGAATCTAACGAAAATATTCAAAACGATTTTCCTTCCTGAAGCTGCCAATGCTTTTCGACCGACTGTCGTGATCACAGGAATGAAAATTCCTGTGATCACGACAGTCGGTCGAAATCACACATTTTCATTCCTGTCGTGATCACAGGAATGAAAATTCCTGTGATCACGACAGTCGGTCGAAAAGCATTGGCAGCTTCAGGAAGGAAAATCGTTTTGAATATTTTCGTTAGATTCTTTTAATTGCGTTAATTTGAATTTTAATTGTTTTGAATTGTGTTAAATTGATTATTTAATTATTTATATTTTACTTTAATTATTTAATTATTTATATTTTACTTTAATGTACCGGTAAGTTGTCGATTTTTTCGTTTTTTCCGTTCTAATTTCTGAAGGGTATCATACGGAAGTGTTCCACGTACTATATTGAGGTAAACTCCTCTTATTAATTTACTAATATTATTATCAACGTAGAACATATTGAGTATTACAGCTCTGATTCATACTATCTAATTCCACATGGGTATAAATCTTGAATATAATTGTTAATAATATTTAGCAGTCAGACAATGGAATAGTGATATGTAATGATGACATCCCAGTTACTGCATAAAATGGGTAACTGAACAATGTCATTTCATTCATATGAAATAAAGTGCCATTTAGGTGGTGTACCAAAGGTGTTATTGCAATAGTAACATTATATATTTCGTGATTGCTAAATACCCAGGGGCTCACATCTGGTGAGTATGGGCTTGGCACATTCAGGGTCCTGAGCTGAATATCATCATTCTTCTCTTTCTTGGTGATTCCCTTCTAGCTCGCTCTCTCTCTCTCTCTCTCTCACTCTCAGGGTAACTTATTTTTTTTTTTTGTTGGTGCAGCATAAGCCTCAGGCTTCCTTGCTCCATATGGCTAATAATAATAAATAATAATATACAATTAACATTTGTATTGATTGATTTATTGTAAACTCCACTGACCTGGTGGTCACGCCAGAGTATAAACAAGAACGTTTTTTTTTTTTATATATATAATACCAACTGGATAAATTGGAGAATTTAGAATATAAGTATTAGGGGGTGAACACTATCCCCAATAGG
This sequence comes from Mastigoproctus giganteus, assembly GCF_048544385.1. Lineage (NCBI taxonomy): Eukaryota > Metazoa > Arthropoda > Arachnida > Uropygi > Thelyphonidae > Mastigoproctus > Mastigoproctus giganteus. The sequence continues at coordinate 145,831,947 of NC_143586.1, read as the reverse complement.
TCAAAGGGCCAAGTTTTTTTAGGTAACCCAAGTTGATTTTCTTTGTTGTACCCTATAAATAAACACACAAAATATAATAAAATAAAATAGTAAAATTAAAATGATGTAGCTAATTATAGATATATGAATACATTGAATGGAATGTTAACTAGGGCTAGCTCCACTCAATATATCCCACCAATAATTAGCTGAGGCTATCTGTTTCTGTTTGCCATTTGCCAGTTTTTTTCTATGTTCAAATATACTAATAAATTACTGCAAATATATCAATTTAGTTTAATTACTTTAATATACATTAAATTTAGCAGAAAACTGGCAGAATAACCACTAGCCCGACAGATAGCAGTGAAAATTAATAATAAAATAATGGAGGTGAATCAAGAATAATAAATTTGAGTACCAACTATTTATTTTTATAGTGAAAAGGAAAGGCTTACACCTAAAATTAAGGCGAAGAAGAATAAGGAAAGCAACAGACTTCAATTTCCCTCGAATACTCTAATAGATTGAGGTAATTAAAAAATTTTTATACCTCAAAAAATTTTTGGGCTTAACGTTGAACCACAGAGAGCAGTGTCCACTGATAACTACTCTGTCTTGTTCCACTTAACCAACCTTTTATCCATACCAGTAACTTGCTTTTAATGCCAATTTGCTTGTTTATACAGTAGGCTTTATATGCAACAGTATCAGAAGCATTTCTGAAATACAGGTATATGACGTCAAAATTATTTTTTGCATCCAGTTCCTTGGTCACTGCATCATAGTAACCTATCAGACTGGTTAGACAAGACGATCCCTTAACAAATCCATGAGGTGATTGCATTATTGCATGCCTGTCTAGATGGACCTTCATTACCTCTTTAACCAGTAATTCCATTATTTTCCGTAGAACAGACATTAAGCTCACAGGTCTGTAATTACTTATGTCATCACCTTTTGATAACTATATTTTTGGCACTACTGCATCTTAGACAAAAATAACACTATATTTTTGTCTAAGATGCAGTAGTGCCCTCACAGTAACAACCACATGATACTTTATACTACTGTCCAAGATAATCAGCACTCTTGCAGGAAATACAAGCACGTTGGTCATACTGATGTACACAAATGTTTCATCAGGAATGAGTGGTAAGTACAATTGTACAAAACTTGTGGTGTTTCTTGTTTGTATTCCACATGGGTATAAATCTTGAATATAATTGTTAATAATATTTAGCAGTCAGACAATGGAATAGTGATATGTAATGATGATATCCCAGTTCTGCATAAAATGGGTAACTGAACAATGTCATTTCATTCATATGAAATAAAGTGCCATTTAGGTGGTGTACCAAAGGTTTTATTGCAATAGTAACATTATAAATTTCGTGATTGCTAAATACCCAGGGGCTCACATCTGGTGAGTATGGGCTTGGCATATCCAGGGTCCTGAGCTGAATATCATCATTCTTCTCTTTTTTGGTGATTCCCTTCTAGCTCTCTCTCTCTCTCTCTCAGGGTAACTTTTTTTTTTTTTTTTTTTTTGGCTGGTGCAGCATAAGCCTGATATAATAATATACGATTAACATTTGTATTGATTGATTTATTGTAAACTTCACTGACCTGGTGGTTGTGCCAGAGTATAAACAAGAACATTTTTTTTTTTAATATATAATACCAACTGGATAAATTGGAGAATTTAGAATATAGGTATTAGGGGATGAATACTATACCCAATAGGTCAAAGGGCCAAGTATTTTTAGGTAACCCAAGTTGATTTTCTTTTTTGTACCCTATAAATAAACACATAAAATATAATAAAATAAAATAGTAAAATTAAAATGATAATGTAGCTAATTATAGATATATGAATACATTGAATGGAATGTTAACTAGGGCTAGCTCCACTCAATATATCCCACCAATAATTAAGCTGAGGCTATCTGTTTCTGTTTGCCATTTGCCAGTTTTTTTCTATGTTCAAATATACTAATAAATTACTGCAAATATATCAATTTAGTTTAATTACTTTAATATAGATTAAATTTAGCAGAAAACTGGCAGAATAACCACTAGCCCGACAGATAGCAGTGAAAAGTAATAATAAAATAATGGAAGTGAATCAAGAATAATAAATTTGAGTACCAACTATTTATTTTTAATGAAAAGGAAAGGCTTACGCCTAAAATTAAGGTGAAGAGGAATAAGGATAGCTATAGACTTCAATTTCCCTCAAATACTCTAATAGATTTTTAGGTAATTAAAAAATTTTTATACCTCAAAAAATTTTTGGGCTCAACGTTGAACCACAGAGAGCAGTGTCCACTGATAACTACTCTGTCTTGTTCCACTTAACTAACCCTTTAACCATAGCAGTAACTTGCTCTTAATGCCAATTTGCTCCAGTTTGTACAGTAGGCTTTTATACGCAACAGTATCAGAAGCATTTCTGAAATACAGGTATATGACGTCAAAATTATTTTTTGCATCCGGTTCCTTGGTCACTGCATCATAGTAACCTATCAGATTTGTTAGACAAGACTATCCCTTAACAAATCCATGAGGTGATTGCATTATTGCATGCCTGTCTAGATGGACCTGCATTACCTCTTTAACCAGTAATTCCATTATTTTCCCTAGAACAGACATTAAGCTAACAGGTCTGTAATTACTCATGTCATCACCTTTTGATCCCCCTTTGTGAATTGGGGATACATTTGCACACCTCCAGTCCACAGAGACCTCCTCTGAATCCAAGGATTTTCTCATAATTATGACTAAGGGTTTGCTTACCTCATTTGCTGCTTCCCTCAATATGTATAACTGGATAGTTCCATCCACCTCAGCTGCCTTTATGTCCATCCTCAACAATTTCTCTTCCAATTTCCTTTCAGTTATCACAAAGTCATTTAGTTCCTCGTTAAATCTGAATAAACTTCTGGCATCCCCTTCCCTAAAGAATTCTTCATGTGTGAATGTAGATGCAAAATATCTATTCAGTTTGTCCACAACCTGAGCAGGGTCATCAACAGTTAATCCATAAACATGAAGCAGCCCAATGTGATTCAACCCCTTCCCTTTACTGTTAATATAAGCATAGAAGTCTTTGCCAGTGACTTCTCATAATCTTCCTTAGTATGCCTAACCTTCTTTGTGACTTGATTACAGACTAATTTATATCTACCATAAGCTTCTATATCACCTGGTAATTTATATGCATCCCATGCACTTTTCTTCTCAGCCACAAGTCTCAATACAGTAGAGCATCGATAATCCGAATAATTGGGACCAGGGGTAATTGGAATTTCCGATTTGTTCGGATTTTCAAACTTATCAGAAATACTGTTCTGGAGACTAAAAAACAAAAGTTTAGTAAGTTCAGAAATAAAAACAATAAGTTGTACTTACATATTTTTATTTATAGGTAACAAAACAAATGGAACTTTCAGCAACAATAACACATATGTATAGGCCTTTAACGAAAATAATTACTTAGTTTTGGCTGCTCCATTTTTGAATTTTGTTTCTTTATTTCCAGATCTCTCACTCTTTTCAACAAGAATAGTTCAATTGGATCGCATTCAGTTTGTTGATCGTTTGTCAGTTCAGCATTCAATTTGTTTGTTGATTTTCACGTATCATTTAATTTTGTTAATTGGTATCAGTATCATTAATAAATATAGAAAACAGCAATGGACCCAACACTGAACCCTGGGGGACTCCACTAATAACATTAGTCCAGGAAGAGCAGTGTCCATTAATTATCACTCTGTCTTCTCCCTCTCAACCATCTTTTATCTATCCATAGCAGAAATTTGCCCCCAATGCCATACTGCTCCAATTTGACCAGTAGTGTCCACTGTGCAATAGAATCAAAAGCTTTCCTGAAATTCTAGTATACAATATCAAAATTATTTTTTGCATCCAATTTCTTTCCATCTAGACAAGAATTCAGTTATAGCTCAGACGCAGCATGGTTTTGTTAAGGGCAGGTCTTGCCTGACCAATTTGATTGGATACTATGATGTAGTCACAAAAGAACTGGATGCAGGGAATAACTTTGATATTATATATTTGGATCTTAGAAAGGCTTTTGATACTGTTGCACATGGAAGACTGCTGCACAAATTGGAGCAGTGTGGCATTGGAGGCAAATTGCTGCTATGGATAAGGGGATGGTTGAGTGGCAGAAGACAGAGAGTGGTAATCAATGGACACTGCTCAACGTGGACTAATGTTATTAGTGGAGTTCCTCAGGGTTCAGTGTTGGGTCTGTTGTTGTTTTCGGTGTTTATGAATGATATTGATGATGGGATATCAAGTTTAATGTCCAAATTTGCAGATGATACAAAGGTTGGCAGGGTTGTTAAGGACACCACTGACGCTATGCTGCTGAAACAGGATCTGGAAAGGTTGAACATATGGGCTGAGAGGTGGCAAATGAAGTTTAACATTGACAAATGTAAAGTACTACATATGGGAAACAGTAACCCCAGAGCAACGTATCAACTCTGCGGTACTACACTGACAGTGGTGGAGAATGAAAAGGACCTGGGGGAATTTTGTGCAGGCAGATATGAAGTTCTCTGAGCAGTGCAGACGAGCTGCAAGAGTAGCTCATGGTGTCTTGTCAATGATATACAGGAATTTTTCTAGCAGGGATAAGGAGGTGATTATTCCCTTGTATAAGGCCACATCTTGAGTACTGTATACAGGTCTGGAGGCCTCATTTCAAGAAGGATGTAGAGCTGCTGGAACGGGTACAGAGAAGGGCAACAAGATTAGTGAATGGAACAAAGGGTTGCTCTTACGAAGAAAGGCTTAAGTTTTGCAAATTACAGAGTCTGGAGACTAGGCACCGGCGAGGTGATCTGATAGAGGTGTATAAGGCTTTGAATGGTTTGAGCATGCTCAATGCCAATGGGATTCTTCATCTTGCTCAGAATAATCAGCTCAGAGGGCATAAATTCAAATTGAGGAAGGACGGATGTCGGATAGATGTGCGGAAATTTGCCTCTGGCCAGAGGGTGGTTGGTTGTTGGAACCGACTTCCATCACTTGTTGTTGAAGTTGATAGCCTAAACAAATTTAAGGCTCAACTGGACAGGTATTTCGAGCGAACGGAGGGGTGAAATGGGAGTGGTGTGTTTTTTTTTTTTTTTTTTTTTTGGCTGATGCTGAATAAGCTTGCTTTCTTGCATCATATGCCTCTACTAATGTTAATGCTAATGCTAAAAAATTCAATTACATATCCTTAACTCTCTATCTTCAGATTTCAATCAATGTCATAAATATTTTCATTATCTTAATTAACACTAGTTTGACAACACTGCTCTATAAGATAACAGTTTTTTGTATTAATACACTGCTCAACAAAATTAAGAAAACATGTAGAAAACATGGTGTAACTCATGCAGCTTGCAATGAAGTGGGATAAAATTGGGTATGGTGGTAAGCCATAGAATAATGTCGAATTGAGGTGACAGAGAGAAACTTCAGACAGGTATAATGGACATTTATAGGGGTTGTATAAGAATTACCAAAAAGGTCACATTGCAGAAGCCGATATAAGGTGCTCAAAAATATGGCCACATAAGTCATCCAATAGCCTGCCATCTCTAAGAATCACCTAAACGACAATGGCTTGCCATTCTGAGTACTGGAATTTGGCTATCCTATAGAGCTAGCCAAAAAAGGGGAATGAAGTGACGTGGTTGCAAACTGTGTTTTTATAGGCACGAATAATATGCATAATGTGTGTGTACACCAATGCTAGGAGTTTTGTGTGTACAATTGTGTGTACACCAATGCTAGGAGTTTAGTAAATAAATTTGATGAATTTGAGGTATTGCTCAAAACATCAAAGGCAGATATTGTGGGGATTTCAGAGACGTGGTGTCACACAGATATAAGAAATGCAGAACTGGAATTTGGGGAGTACAATGTGTACAGAAAGGATAGACAGGATAGGAAGGGAGGAGGGGTTATGCTATTAATTAAGAAACACATAAAATCCAAGGAAGTGAAGCCAGTCGACATCGCTGGACAGTGCAGTGTCGAGTCAGTTTGGTGTGACATAAGCATTGGGAGATCAAAATTGAGAGTAGGAGTGTGCTATAGGCCTAATGACTCTGATGAGTATAATAAGAAACTGTTCGGAGAAATAGAGTGGGCCAGTAAATCAGAGAGTCTTATAATGGGGGATTTTAATTTCCCAGATATTGACTGGAATTTGGGGGCTGGTCACTCACACAGTAGCAAGGCTTTTGTGGATTTATTGGATGATTGTTTTCTACATCAGCATGTTCGGGAGGCAACTAGAGGGAGTAATACTCTTGATTTGATTATCAGTAGTGATTCTTCATGCATTCAGAATCTGCAGATAAATGAACCACTTGGTGGCAGTGATCACAGTGTGCTGAAGTGGGAGTTACTCAAAGAGGTAACTACCATTAGGGGTAAAGGGAAGGGGTATTGCTTTCGTAAAGGCGACTACAATGGACTGAGACAGTATTTAAATTCTATACAGTGGGATCAACTGATGATATTGCCAACAGCAAATTCAAAATGGGAAGCATTCAAAGAACTTATCGTGGAAGCTACTAGGCTTTACATACCAACTAAGAAATATTGTTCAAGGTTTTGGCCTAAATGGTTGTCAGATGAACTAATGAGGCATATGGCAGAGAAGAAAAATGCATGGGATACATACAAATTAACACGTGACACGGATGCCTATGATAGATACAAGTTGATCTGTAACCAAGTTACAAAGGAGGTTAGGCAGGCGAAGGCAGATTACGAGAGATCCTTGGCAAGGGATGCGAAGAAAGACAGCAAAGAGTTCTTTACTTATGTAAACTCTAGAAGGAAGGGGATGAATCAGATTGGTCCACTTGAGATCGATGGGTCAACTGTTGATGACCCTGCTCGGGTAGCTAACAAACTAAATGAATATTTTGCATCGACATTCACACATGAGGAGTTATTCAGCGAGGGGAATGCCAGAGGTGTATTCAACTCTAGCAGTAAGCTAGAGAATCTTGTAATAACTGAGAGCAAAGTGGAGGAGAAATTGTTGAAGATAAACACAAGAAAGGCACCTGGGGTGGATGGGATCTATCCAGTTATATTAAAGGAGGCAGCAAAGGAGGTAAGCAAACCCTTAGCCATAATTATGAGAGCTTCCTTGGACTCAGGGGAGGTACCCATTGACTGGAGATGTGCAAATGTGACCCCAATTCACAAAGGGGGATCAAAGGCTGACACAAGTAATTATAGACCTGTGAGTTTAACTTCTGTTCCCGGAAAATTAATGGAGGCACTGGTGAAAGAAGCACTGCAGGATCATCTAGACAAGACTTCAGTTATAGCTAGGACACAGCATGGTTTTGTTAAGGGGAAGTCTTGCCTGACCAATTTGATTGGATACTATGATGCAGTCACAAAAGAACTGGATGCAGGGAATAACTTTGATATTATATACTTGGATCTTAGAAAGGCTTTTGATACTGTTGCACATGGAAGACTGCTGCACAAATTGGAGCAGTGTGGCATTGGAGGCAAGTTGCTGCTATGGATAAAGGGGTGGTTGAGGGGGAGAAGACAGAGAGTGGTAATCAATGGACACTGCTCATCGTGGACTAATGTTATTAGTGGAGTCCCTCAGGGTTCAGTATTGGGGCCTTTATTGTTTTCTGTATTTATAAATGATATTGATGATGGTATATCAGGCTTAATGTCCAAGTTTGCAGACGATACAAAGGTTGGCAGGGTTGTCAAGGACACTACTGACACTATGCTGCTGCAACAGGATTTGGAAAGGTTGAGCAGATGGGCTTCGAGGTGGCAAATGAAGTTTAACATTGACAAATGTAAAGTACTACATATGGGAAACAGCAACCCCAGAGCAACGTATCAACTCTGTGGTACTACACTGACAGTGGTAGAGAATGAAAGGGACCTGGGGGTGGTGGTGCAGGCAGATATGAAGTTCTCTGAGCAGTGCAGACGAGCTGCAAGAGTAGCTCATGGTGTATTGTCAATGATATATAGAAATTTTTCTAGCAGGGATAAGGAGGTGATTATTCCCTTGTATAAGGCAATGGTCAGGCCACACCTAGAGTACTGTATACAGGCCTGGAGGCCTCATTTCAGGAAGGATGTAGAGCTGCTGGAACGAGTACAGAGAAGGGCAACTAGATTGGTGAATGGGACAAAGGGGTTCTCTTACGAAGAAAGGCTTAAGTTTTGCAAATTACAGTGTCTGGAAACTAGGCACCAGCGGGGTGATCTGATAGAGGTGTACAAAGCCTTGAATGGTTTGAGCATGCTCAATGCTGATGGGATTCTTCCTCTAGCTCAGAAAAATCACCTGAGAGGGCATAAATTCAAATTGAGGAAAGACAGATGTAGGATAGATGTGCGGAAATTTGCCTTTAGCCAGCGGGTGGTTGGTGGGTGGAACAGACTTCCATCCCTTGTCGTGGAAGTTGATAGCCTAAATAAGTTTAAGGCTCAGCTGGACAGGTATTTCGAACGAACAGAGGGGTGAAGTGGAAGTGGTTATTTTTATTTATTTATGTTACTTTTTTTTTTTTTTTTTTTTTTTTTTTGGCTGATGCTGCATAAGCTTGCTTTCTTGCATCAAATGCCTCTACTAATGCTAATGCTAATGCTAATGTGTGGCTCTGTAAGATGGTAGATTGATATCTATTGGATACTCGGAATTTGAAGGTAAGGATGCCTATTATACCAAATATTTGCCTTCGGCGACACTGTTCACAATAAAATATTCATGAAAAACATTTTGCTATGTTAATTTTTTCGAGCAGTGTATTAGAAATGATGCAAGAAAGCAAGTTTATACCAGCATTATTAGCAAAAAAAACCATCCCATCCAATTATTTTTCTAGATCTTCCTTGAATTTATTCAACCCACCCACTTCCACAACAACAGAGACAGAAGTCTATTCCAATAATCAACAAACCACTAGCTGAAGGAAAGTTTCAGCACATCTATCCTGCAACCCTCCCACAGCAATTTGAATATATATCCCCTTCATGTGTGTGTAGTCTGAATAAGAGGGAGAATGTCATAAGCACTGAGATGCTTAACTAATTCAAAACATTCCCTTCGTTTTACTTGGATTTATGCTTGCGCGGATTGAAGAATAATCGATTATATTAATGTATAAAAACTTCAAGCTTTGTGTACTTCCCCTCTGGTGCATTCCTTTGTCTTTTTAGGTTTCATCCTTATAATGACCATTTGTACTACTGCCCACTCCAATTTGCTCAAGTCCTATTTAAATTCTGTCTCATTTTCACACTTAACAATCACACCTATTATGAACACAGAATTAATTTGAATTTGGCACATTGTACTGAAGTTAACATCATTCCCTTTGGTATTTTCTTGTATAGTAAAACTATTTCCTATATTATGAATAATTTATCAAGGTTTGGCTACCTAGTTGCATTGCTGCATGTTGTAGCTGACACAGTGTTCGGTGTTATTTTTTCATTCATCTGTTTTAAACAAAATTATACATTTTATTTTAGTATATTTAAATACTGGAAATTTCAAAATGGAACAACAAAATCACATCAAGTGACTTTTTTCAAAAAATGAAGTGCCTTATGAAGATTTCAAGCAGACAGTAGAGTACATATAATGCTGTTATTGAATGCATTTTTTTACCTATTATGAATAAAATCTGAACTACTGAAACAATACAAAGTGAAAATGGTAGAAATATACAACTTTCCGCTTTTTTTTTTTTTTACAGGCATCCCGATTTCATATTTACAAATGCAGCACACCTCATTATAATGCTGCCACGTTATAATGAAGTGTGCATTAGTCATCAGAAGATCTGTGCAATGAAATCATCTCATTTCGTATTTCACCTTTTTCTTTCACACAATGCGCTAACACACCAGCCACAGGACTAGCATGTGGTTAGCAAGCTGCAAATGCCATGCAAGTATATGACTCACATCTTGCACTTGGCTGGGATGAACACACAAAAATGTCTGCAAATTAATGCACAAATAAAGCCTTAAATATCTTATGGATAAAGGCAGCTTTATCCATAAGATATTATGGATAAAGATGCTGGCATATCTATTTCATATATCAATATGAAATAGATATAATATATAGAATAAGGGCCTGTCCCAACATACTGATATATTGTACAACTCAGTACCTCATATCTCAGCACTAGTTGGAATAAGGGCCCAACTTTGGAAACTGGATCAGCAGTTCATAAACAGTTCTTGAAACTAAAGATAATTCAGCCAAAAAAATAAGCAAAGAAAAAGAAAACTGAAGATTTTTTGTGCAATAGGTGAATGTGAACTACTACAATTCACATTCCAGTCAACCTTAGAATATACTTACCTCTGTTAGTGCAAAGTCACTGCATTGTTATGTTAACTTTGTTTGTTTTTCCTAATTATGGAATTAGGAAATATAAAACATTTATTTACTTTGAGGGGTTACCTCATTAAGAGATAACTACCAAGTGTACACTATTATACTGTGATTAAAAAAGGAGTAGTGAGTTGAATGTGTTACAGGCCTAATGATTCTGATGAGTACAATGAACATCTGTACAGAGAAATGGAGTGGGTTAGTAAACCAGATTGTCCTATAATGGGGGATTTCAACTTTCCAGATATTGACTGGAAGTTGTGGGTTGGTCACTCGCATATTAGCAAGGCTTTTGTGGATTTGTTGGAGGATTGTTTTCTACAGCAACATGTTCGAGGGACAACCAGAGGGAGAATACTCTTGATCTGATTATCAGCAGCTATTATTCATGCATTAAGAATTTGCAGATAAAGGAGTTACTGGGTGACAGTGATCACAGTGTACTGATGTGGGGTTTACTTAAATATGTAACTGTTTGTTTGTTTGTTATTTGGTTTTTAGGAACATTAGCAACTAAGGCCATATTGCTCCGGGGATATGCAGTGTCATTCTCTGACCTTTCCGCATCCTCCATATTTGGTCATCACGGACTCGAACCCCAGTCTAATCAAGAAGCGTGTGCTATGCACTGCTGCTCCTGCCCACCTGGCTATGGAGGCGCCCAAAGATGTAACTACAATCAAGGGTAAAGGGAAGGGTTTCTGCTTTCATAAAGGTGACTACTGTGGTCTCAGACAGTGGGATCAACTAATGATGTTAAAAACATCAAATTTTGAATAGGAAGTGTTCAAGGAATTACTCTTGGAAGCTACTAGGCTTTTCATACCAACTAAGAAATACTGTTCAAGATTTAGACCTAAATGGATGTCACATGAACTAATGAGGTTTGTGGCAGTGAAGAAAAATGCATGGGATGCATATAAATTATCCAAAGAAACAGAAGCCTATGGTAGATATAAGTTAAGTCTGTAATCAAGTCACAAATGAGGTTAGGAAAGAAAAGGCTGACTACGAGATATGCTTGGCAATGGGTACAGATTGGTCCACTTGATATTGATGGTTCGACTGTTGATGATCCTGCTCAGATAGCTGACAAACTGAACAAGTATTTTGCATCTACGTTCACAGGAGGAATTCTGTAAGGACGGGGAGGACAAAAGTTTAGTAAACTCTAACATGGAGCAAAATGATTTTGTAATAATGGAGAGCAAAGTGGAGGAGAAATTGCTGAAGTTAAACATAAAAAGGCACCTGGGGTAGATGGAATCTATCCAGTTATGGAAGGAGGCAGCGAGGGAAGTAAACAAATCCTTAGCCATAATTATGAGAGCATCCTTAGATTCAGGGAAGGTCCCCATGGACTGGAGATGTGCAAATGTATCCCCAATTCACAAAGAGGGTTCAAAGGGTGACAAGTAATTACAGACCTGATAGTTTAACTTCTGTTCTGGGGAAAATAAGAGTTGCTGGTTAAAGAAGCATTGCAGGATCACCTAGACAAGACTGCAGTAATAGTTCAGACACAGCATAAGTTTGTTAAGTGGAGGTCTTGTCTGACCAATTTGATTGGATACTACAATGTGGTCACAAAGGAATTGGATTCAAAAAATAATTTTGATATCATATACTTGGATTTCAGGAAAGCTTTTGATATGGTTGCACATGGAAGACTGCTGTACAAATCGGAGGGGTATAGCATTAAGGGCAAGTTGCTACAATGGATAAACGGATGGTTGAGTGCGAGATGGCAGAGTGGTAATAAATAGACACTGGTCTTTGTGGACTAATGTTATCAGTGGAGTCACCTAGGGTTCAGTGCTGGACCCATTGTTGTTTTATGTATTTATCAATGATATCGATGAAGGTATATCAGGCTTAATGTAGAAATTTGCAGATGATACTAAGGTTGGCAGGGTTGTTAATGATAGTAAAGACAGTATGCTACTGAAACATGATCTAGAAAAGCTAGGTAGATGGGCCGAGAAGTGGTAACTGAAGTTTAGCATTGACAAATGCAAAGTAATGCATATGGGTAGCAGTAACCCAAGAGAAAGGTACCAACTGTGTGGTACTACACTCAGGAATATGGAGAATGAAAAAAAAAATCTGTGGTTAATTGTGCAGTCAGATATGAAGTTCTCTAAGCAGTGCAGACAGTCTGCCAGATAAAGTCATGGAGGTGATTATTCCTTTGTATAAGGGTATGGTCAGGCCATACCTTGAGTTCTGTGTCCAGGTCTGAAGGCCTCATTTTAGGAAGGATGTAGAGTTACTAGAATGAGCACAAAGGGCAACAAGACTGGTGAGAGGAACAAAGGGGTGCTCTTAGCAAGAAAGTTCTGCAAGTTGCAGCATCTGGAGACTAGGCACCCACGAGGTGATCTGATTGAGGTTTATAAGACTGAATGCTTTGAGCAAGCTCAATGCTGATGGGTTCTTCTGATTGCTCAAATTTCGAACCTGAGGGCATTTTTAAATTGAGGAAAGACAGTTGCAGAATAGATGTACAGAAGTTTGTCTTTAGCCAGCGGGTAGTTCATTGCTGGAATAGACTTCCGACTATTGTTGTGGAAGTTGATAGTTTAAATAAATTTAAGGCTGAACTCGAAAAACATTTGGAGTGACCAGATGGGTGGAATGAGAAGGTTTTTTTTTTTTTTTTTAGGCTGATGCTGTATAAGCTTGCTTTCTTGCATCATATGCCTCAATTAATGCTAATATGACTAAAGTTCTAATTGTGTATCAATTAATGGCTATCTCCTAGCAGTTTTGTTTCATTTTAAATCATGTACTTAACTAACCCAACCCATAAAAGTTCCTTCAGTCAAGGCTCAAACTCATGGATTTTCCACACAGTGTGAAGGACCACAATGGTAATCATTATGATACCAGTAAGGTAATGTTAGAATCAATGTTGCAATAAGTATGCAGTACAGGACAGTCTCCATTACTGAAATAAACACTTTGCTGCATTTGTATTAGTGATGGGAAAAATGATGCAAAGAAGTAAGCTTATAGAGCATCAGTCAAAAAAAAACAACAAAAAAAAAAAACACTACCCAACTCGTCTGTCCATCACCCCTATATAATTTGTCTAATTCTTCCTTAATTTATTCAAGCTACCCACCTCCATAATACCAAATAAGTTTATTCCAACAATCAGTTACTCTCTGGTTCAAGGAGAATTTTCACACATCTATCCTGCAGCCATCCTTTTTCAAATTAATTTTGGCTCCTTATGCATGCTTTGTAAGAAAGAGTAAGGATGCCATCAGCATTCAATTTACTCAACCTATTTAAAGCCATAAACACTCCAATCAGGTCTCCTTGCAGGTCTAGTTTCCAAGTTCTGCAATTTGCAGAACTGAAATCTTTTGTGGAAAGAGTACCCTTTTTGTATCCTTGACTAATCTGGCTTGCTCTTCTTCTGCACCCATTTAAAGACACCAAAAAATCCTTCTTAAAATGAGGCTTCCAAACTAGTATGCAGTACTCAAGACGTAGCCTAATAAAACAAAAAGAAGTCTTTGTACTTGTACAATGGAATAATCATCTCCTTGTCCCTGCTGGCAAAATTCCTGTATATCACTGAAGAAATCCACACTGTCCTAGTAGCCAGTCTGTACTACTGAGAAAACTTAATGTCAGGCTGTACAATTACCCCTAGATCTCATTCTGCACCACTTTGTGTGGTATCACCTAACTGATATTTTATTCTAGGATTACTGTTGCCCATATAAAGCAAATTTATCAAAGTTAAACCCCAATTTCCACTTCTCAGTCCATTTTCCTATTATTATCAGGTCTTGTTGCAACAGCATGCACTAAATCTTGTCAGTAACTACACTGTAAACCTCTGTAACATCTGCAAATTTAGACAAGTTTGATTTGCCTTCATCAATATCACTAATAAATACTGAAATTGTGTGTGTGTGTATGTGTGCGTGTGTGTGTGTACTGTGTCGGGGTGGCCCCTAGGCATACGCCCATCTACATGTAGAACTGTTTTAAACAGTAATACAGTTAAATGGGCCTGACTTGAAAGAGGTAAAGAATGAAAATCGAAAAAAAAAAAAAAAAAAAAATATATATATATATATATATATATATATATATACACACACACACACAGTAAAATCTTGTTAATACAAACAAACTCTGTTTATACAAAATACTCATTTATATGAAGCATATAACTTCCCCCTGGGAAAGGATAGACTTTTCTATATAAATATATTCGTTTATTACAAAATTCGGTTAATACGTATTAAAAAGTTTGTTTTTACCCAGTTTAACACAAACTTTGGCACAGTTGTTGGATTATTTCCCCTATTATTGCTTCTGGCCACCCAGTTCCCTGTTTCCTGAAGGATGGCATTGACTTGTTAGAAATTACCTGTGTAAACAAAACCAGTTTACGGTAGTTACAACTTAAGTGCACTCTGAAAAACATCATTATGAAGATGTTAAATTAACAAAAGAATAAAAACAGTTTTTCTAAGTTGTTTACAGGCTTGCTTGTCCATGGGAAAAGGTCAGTTGCATTTGTTATGCCAGTTCAAAGAGTCTTTTGCTACAGTTTAATCTATTTTTTGTGCCATTTTATCTAAGCTGATGTCTTTTTTTGGAAATTTAAATTTAAATTAAATTGTCTTTAAATTAATTTAAAGTTTGTTTATATTAAATCTCACCTAGCAGTCTTATGATAAAAAACATAAAAGGACGGAATTAAGCCTGGAAATTAAACTGAAAATTATACAAGATGAAACAATGGAAAGAAGCAAAACAGACATTGCAAAGAAAAGGCTCTATATGCTCTCAAGAGAGCATATAGAGCTTGCCTGATAAGGTATTTGTTCCGCAATGTAAAAGGAGGGAGCAATTTGCAGCAAAATATATTGGATGCTATCCATAATCTTATTTTTTGGGACAGTATCACATCAAGTGTAATAATCAACTGCTTCAAAAAGAGTGTCTTTGGAGAGAATATCATCAGAAGGCATGGTCCAGCAGACAAATGTAATAGCAACATTGAGGAATGGAAGAATTTGAAGGAGTATATGGATTTTATTAGCGAATATGAAGAGTGGTGAAGGTGGATGATGATGTTTCTATCACAGCAACATAACACCAGAAGGGCTGCTGAACACCAAGCAAAATGATGTTTTTGTTAACAGCAAAAGGGAAGAAGCACACACTGCCATCCAAAAACGATGCCCAAAATGCATTGGGCATAATAGAGAATGTGTTGGCATGCAGTAACGTTGATAAAGAAACAACTACTGCAGCTGATAGTGTCTGGGCTGTAGTTAAAAATGCATATAGGGAAAAAAACTGTGCAAAGAACATTGGATCCTTTCCTTAAATTAGATTAATTTATCAAAAAGTTAACAGTTTTATGTCTCCTTTTATATTAAGATTGTAATTCTTTTTACTTGATACTAAAGTATTGTATATATCAAAATATATACTGTACAATATTTTCATTTTTGTTAACTGCTTTTCTCTCAGTTTATCTTAGAAATAAAATAAAATCTTTAAAAAGTGTGTTATTCCTATTACTGCATTGTTAGACGAAGGCTTTTGTTTTCATTCTTATTTTTTATAATATAAATTAATCTATTTTTATTTATTTTTGATATTATCATTATTCTTATTTATATAGTAAGTACCAAAAAAAAAAAAAAAAAAAGGTAAAATTGACACTTTCGAGGACTTTGTTACTACAAACCTTGTTATTACAAAATGTGAAAATTTCAGTCCCTTTAACTTTGTATTAATGAGATTTGACTTATATATATATATATTTTATTTTTTTTAATTTAGTTAAATTTATTTAATAATTCTGTTCAATTTAGAACCGAACAGTAAATAGTTAGCTAGTTATTTGGTTTTTAGGAGCATTAGCAACTAAGGCCATATTGCTCCGGGATATGCAGTGGTCATTCCCTGACCTTTCCACATCCTCCGTATTTGGTGGTCACGGGCTCGAACCCAGGTCTAATCAAAAAGCGTGTGCTACGCACTGCTGCTCCTTCCCACCTGGTTCCGGAGGCACCCGAACAGTAAATAAAAGTCAGTATTTCAAGGACTGTTTGTGTGTTGGGTGTTGTGTCAGGCCTCTTAGTCACCAGAGAGCAGCCAACACTTGGGAAGCTGCTACCTAGTGCCTGTCCCTGGCATGAAGAGCCGGACCTGGGTCTGCTATTAAACTGTTGTGCAAGAAGCACAAATCCCACACCCACCAGAGGTAAAAAACAGTAAAGAACTCAGCATTGAACTCAGTTCAGATTTGGTTTGGTTTTTAATGGCGCATTGGCAGCTAAAGCCATAATGTGCCAAGTCAAACTCAGTTCAGAGTTCAGTCATTTCTACTAATAATATCAGTCCAAAAAGAGCAGTGCCTATTTATAGCCATCCTGTCTTCTGGCACTTAAACATCCCTTTATCCATAACAGGTGATACTGCTGCACATTAGCATTAGCATTAGTAGAGGCATTTGATGCAAGAAAGCAAGCTTATGCAGCATCAGCCCAAAAAAAAAAAAAAAACCCACTTCCACTTCACCCCTCTATGTCTTCACATGGAAGACTACTGTACAAATTGGAGCAGTATGGCATTAAGGGCTAATTGCTGCTATGGAAAAGGGATGGTTGAGTGGGAGAAGACAAAAAGTAGTAATCAATAGACACTGCTCTTCGTGGAGTTCCCTTTTTGGGCCCATTGTTGTTTTCTGTATTTATCAATGATATTGACATCAGGGTTAATGTCTAAGTTTGAGGACGATACAAAAGGTTGGCAGAGTTGTTAATGATAGTAATGACAGTACACTACTGCAATGGGACCTAGAAAAGTTGAGCAGGGGTTGAGAGGTGGCAACTGAAGTTTAACATTGACAAATGTAAAGTACTGCATATGGGTAGCAGTAACCCTAGAGTAACATACCACTGTGTGGTATACTACACTCAGGGTAGTGGAGAATGAAAAGGACCTAGGGGTAATTGTGCAGTCAGATATGAAGTTTTCTGAGCAATGCAGACAGGTTGCTCATGGTGTCTTGAATGATATACAGGAATTTTGCTAGCAGGGATAAGGAGGTGATTGTCTCCTTGTATAAGGCAATGGTCAGGCCATACCTTGAGTACTGCATACAGGTTTGGAGGTCTCATATTAGGAAGGATATAGAGCTGCTGGAATGAGTACAGAGAAGGGCAACTAGATGGTTAATGGAACAAAGGGTTGCTGTTACCAAGAAAGGCTTAAGTTCTGCAAATTGCAGCATCTGGAGAAGAGGCAGACAAGGCCTTATACACCTCAACTAGATCACCTGCAAGGTGATCTAATTGAGGTGTATAAGGCCTTGAATGGTTTAAGTAAGCTCAATGCTGATGGGATTCTTCCTCTTGCTCAGATTACTCCTCTGAAGGAACATAAATTCAAATTGAGGAAAGACAATTGTAGAATAGATGTGCAGAAATTTGCCTTTGGCCAGCAGGTCGTTGATAGTTGGAACAAACTTCACTGTCATAGTGGAGATTGACAATTAAATAAGTTCAAGGCAGAACTAGACAAGCATTTGGAGTGAATGGATGGGTGAAATGGGATTTTTTTTTTTTTTTTTGGCTGATTATTATTATTATTAGCTACATAGTGCAAGGAAGCCTGAGGCTTATGCTGCACCAGAGGAAAAAAAATTCCTGAGTTACTCAAAGAGAGAGAGAGAGAGAGAGAGAGAGAGAGAGAAAAGGGAATCACCAAGAAAGAGAAGAATGATGATATCCAGCTCAGGATCCTGGGTGTGCCAAGCCCATACTCACCAGATGTGAGCCCCTGATGCTATATAAGCTTCCTTTTTTGCCTCATATGTCTCTACTAATGCTACTAACTTGCCCCTAATGCTACATTGCACTAGTGTACAGGGCCATACCGAGCCATTTTAGTACCTGAGGCAAGAATGAAAAATTGCATCCCACTGTTAATGATGGCAATGTTGGCAATTATTTAATCTTTCTTTTGGCACCCCCTTTAGCTTTTAACTTGAGGCAAGAGCCTTGTTCGCCTCACAGTGCGGCTCTGACTGTGTATAAACTTGGCAGAAAATGAATATACTAATGTTTTGACTCCATTCTAAGGATCTTCTACAGCAGCAACTCTTTTCTTTTCCAGCACACTATACCTCATCCAGTCTTCATGCAGCATCTCCATCTCCCACATATTCAATGCTAATCATAATTCCTCATATTTTTAAAAATTTATTTTTTTTTTACACTTTTTATTTTAACTCAAACTTATTATTTTATACTTATTTTTAAGCAATAACCATTAAAAATTTGAAGTTCAATATTACAAAGTATATGATATGAGTATTAAGTAATGTTACTGCAAGAATTGTGACTGATGGAAATGTCATCAATAGTTGAATCCTTGCAAGGCCAGATTTACTGAGGTGCAGTGGGCAATTGCTCCTAGGTCCCAAGGTTATTGTGGTTTATTAAGGAGTAGTGTTTTTTTTAGCTGTTGATATTTATGTCTATCAGGGGCCCAGACTGAATCTGGCAATGAATCCTGTGACTGAAAGAGATTTTCCATTTTGCATAGCTTCTTGATGTGGAGGTCACATTTGCCATACTGATATTACATGCTCCCACTAATGCAGTCATCGCAGCGATAAGTGAATATGTCAACGCTGATGATAATAATAATAAGACACTCTAATAATCCCAAATTTAGCACATAAGATCAACTGGAAGACCTCAGTGGAGCCTTTATATATAAAGAACAGTAACAAATCAACATTTAAATTAAAAGCTTAGTATTAGTGTAGGCAATATTAGGCAATATGATGCAAGAAAGCTATGTTAATAAGCATAAATAAAAAACAAAACCTTCCATTTCCTATTCCCTCCAATAATTTGTCTGAACTTTTCTTTAAATTTATTCAGAACTGCCAACTTCCATAACACCAGGTGAAAGTTTATTCCCACAACTGATTATTCTTTCGCTGAATAATAATTTCCATACATATTTCCATATGTATGGAAATTTCCAAATTTCCAAAAATATTCCATACGTTGAATAAAAATTTCCATCAATGGACACTGCTCATCGTGGACTAATGTTATTAGTGGAGTCCCTCAGGGTTCAGTGTTGGGTCCATTATTGTTTTCTGTATTTATAAATAATATTGATGATGGTATATCAAGCTTAATGTCCAAGTTTGCAGACGATACAAAGGTTGGCAAGGTTGTTAAGGACACTACTGATGCTATGCTGCTGCAACAGGATCTGGAAAGGTTGAGCAGATGGGCTGAGAGGTGGCAAATGAAGTTTAACATTGACAAATGTAAAGTACTACATATGGGAAACTGCAACCCCAGAGCACGTATCAACTCTGTTGTACTACACTGACAGTGGTAGAGAATGAAAAGGACCTGGGGTAATTGTGCAGGCAGATATGAAGTTCTCTGAGCAGTGCAGACAGGCTGCAAGAGTAGCTCATGGTGTCTTGTCAATGATATACAGGAATTTTTCTAGCAGGGATAAGGAGGTGATTATTCCCTTGTATAAGGCAATGGTCAGGCCACACATTGAGTACTGTATACAGGTCTGAAGTCCTCATTTCAAGAAGGATGTAGAGCTGCTGGAACGAGTACAGAGAAGGGCAACAAGATTAGTGAATGGAACAAAGGGTTGCTCTTACGAAGAAAGGCTTAAGTTTTGCAAATTACAGTGTCTGGAGACTAGGCACCAGCGAAGTGATCTGATAGAGGTGTATAAAGCCTTGAATGGTTTGGGTATGCTCAATGCTAATGGGATTCTTCCTCTTGCTCAGAATAATCACCTGAGAGGGCATAAATTCAAATTGAGGAAAGACAGATGTAGGATAAATGTGCAGAAATTTGCCTTTAGCCGGCAGGTAGTTGGTTGGTGGAACAGACTTCCATCCCTTGTTGTGGAAGTTGATAGCCTAAATAAATATAAGGCACAGCTGGATAGGTATTTTGAACAAACGGAGGGGTGAAGTGGAAGTGGGTTTTTTTTTTTTTTTTTTTGCTGATGCTGCATAAGCTTGCTTTCTGACATCATATGCCTCTACTAATGCTAATATGCAGCATCCCTTTTCAATTAAATTTATGTCCCCTTTTGCATGTCATCTCAGAAGGAACAAAGATGCCACCAGTATTTTTATTACTTAACCTTTCTAAAGTCTTATACAATTCGATTAGGTCACCACACAGATGCCTAGTTTCCAGAGAATGAAATTTACAGATTACCATTCTTTCTTGGTAGGAATATCCTTTTGTGCCTCCAACTATTGTTGCTCCTCTCTTAACCCTTTCCAACAGACTTCAGTATTCTGGATGTGCACTAACCATTGCCTTATACAGTGAAATAATCATCCCCTTGTCCTGTTTGACAAGTTTTGTTAAATTTACAGGAAGCACAATTCATTCACATTAAAACATTTTCCTTAAACGAATCTGACTGCATTCTTTACTTCGTAACCACTGGTCTATATAAAGGTCAAGGTTATTCATTAGTCACACTACCAAATTTGGTGAGTGGTGTTTAAAAATTTTACCAGTTTATTCATGTTTGAATATAACTCAGGAAAGTTCCAGAGACAGGCTGGTAGAGCTCTAATTCTAACGAAATATGATATATTAATGTGGTTTAATTCTCCTGCCATTTGTTTCACCATAAAGTTAATATTCTTTAATTGGAAAGTGGTATTTTACTTAATTTGGTGAGTGGTATTTAAAAATTACCAGTTTATTCATGTATGAATATAACCCAGGCTGGTGGAGCTCTAATTCTAACAAATCAAGTATATAGCATCAAGTATGTAATAGCAATTTTTAATTGTTATGACTCTCTTTTGCAGGACTGTCCCCATAACTGGGGACATCTGGTAAATTGAGTTTAGATGAATATATATCGAAAAAGAATAAGTTTGGTGATATTGTACGTGTTTTTGTAAAAAAAAAAAAAATTGAGATCAACCTTCAATCACCCTTGTAGGTTCCCACATACATGGTATTGAAGAACTTGGTTATCTCCTGGTAGACGTCCAGGAAAGGAAGGGCATTGTCAAAACTTCAGGTTTCAGAATGAAAGTCAGTGAAAGTGGCAATGTTGTATTAGGTATTCCCTATTGTGGGGCCAGATGACAATAATCTACATATTGAACACATATTAAAGCTCTAACAAAAGGGGGGAGGGGCTGGCCCACAGCTATTGCAAGATAAGGATAAAATGAGGTTTGTCTAGCAGAAGACCAGGGAACTGCAGTTGACCAATGGCTAGTTGACAGGTTTAGTCACAGGACCTGGCAAAACCAGGTCAGCCATTTTTTATTTGAGACCCTAAGAGTATAAGTTCTAACTTAATTTTGTGAACTGCTGCGCATACATGCCAAGTAAAAGTTGAATAGTGAGCACTACCAAAATTGTTAGTGCACTGCCACTAACAATTATATCTGGTGTATAAGTAATTTTGATATTCTACTGTTAAATGTGATATGTTACTGCTAGTATTTTCTTTATTTTTTTCCACTTGTATTGTGAAGATAATATCAAAGGTGCAGTCGTGATGTTAATATATTAAATTTCTACCAAGTTTATACAGTGTTCCTTTCGGGTGTAAGTTAACTGCATACCATGCCCTTCAACCATCACCACTACACAACTGAATGTGTATTTTGAATCTACGTTCATATATGAGAAGTTATTAAGGATTGAAAATGGCAGAAGGTTATCAAATTGTAGCAGGGTGCTTAATGATTTTGTAATGACCGAGAGCAAAGTGGAGGAGAAATTGTTGAAGTTAAACATAAGAAAAGCACCTGGGGTGGATGGGATCTATTCGGTTATATAAAAGGTGGTGGCAATGGAAGTAAGCAAACCCTTAGCCATAATTATGAGAGCATCCTTGGACTCAGGAGAGGTCCCCACGGACTGGAGATGTGAAAATGTATCCCCAATTCACAAAGGGGGATTGAAGGGTGACAAGAGTAATTCCAGACCAGTTAGTTTAACTTCTGTTCCGGGTAAAATAATGGAGTCACTGGTTAAAGATGCATTGCAGGATCATCTAGACAAGACTGCAGCAATAATTCAGACACAGCATGGGTTTGTTAAGGGAAAGTCTTGTCTGACAAATTTGATAGGATATTATGATGTGGTTACAAAGGAATTGGATGCAAAAAAATAATTTTGATATCATATATTTGGATTTCAGGAAAGCTTTTGACACTTGCACATGGAAGACTATTGTACAAATTGGAACAGAATGGTATTAAGGGTAAGTTGCTACAATGGATAAAAGGATGGTTGAGTGGGAGAAGACAGAGGGTGGTAATCAATGGGTAATGCTCTTCGTGGACTAATGTTATTAGTGGAGTCCCACAGGGTTTGGCGTCCGGTCCACTGCTGTTTTGTATATTTATCAATGATATTGATGAAGGTATATGAGGCTTAGTGTCAAAAGTTTGCAGAGTTGTTAATGATGGTGTGCTACTGCAAACACGATCTAGAAAATTTGGGAGGATGGGCTGAGAAGCGGCAACTGACGTTTAACATTGACAAACGCAAAGTACTGCATATGGGTAGAAGTAACCCCAGAAGAACGTACCAACTGTGTGGTATTACACTTAGGGTGGTAGAAAATGAAGATCTGGGAGTAATTATGCAGTCAGATATGAAGTTTTCTGAGCAATGCAAACAGGCTGCCAGAGCAGGTCATGGGGTTTTGTCAATGATATACAGGAATTTTGCTAGCAGGGAAAAAGGAGGTGATTGTCCTTCTATATCAGGCAAGGGTCAGGCCACTCCTTGAGTACTGCATACAGGTCTGGAGGCCTCATTTTAGGAAGGATGTAGATCTGCTTGAGAATGTATAGAGAAGGGCAACAAGATTGGTGAGGGGAATGAAGGGATCCCTTATCAAGAGAGGCTTAAGTTCTGCAAATTGCAGTGGCTGGAGACTAGGCACCTGTGAGGTTATCTGAATTAAGGTGTATAAGGCCTTGAATGGGTTGAGCATGCTGGATTCTTCCACTTATTCAGATTATAACTTAAGGAAGCATAAATTCAAATTGAGGAAAGACAGCTGTAGAATAGATGTGTGGAAATTTGCCTTTAGCCAGCGAGTGGTTAATTGCTGGAACAAACTGCCATCTGTCGTTGTGGAAGTTGATAGTTTAAATAAATATAAGGAGGAACTGGACAAACATTTAAAGGGAATAGTTGTGAAACTTTTTTTTTTTTTTTTTGGCTGATGCTACATAAGCTAATACGCTTGCTTTCTTTCATCACATGCCACGATTACTATTACACTGACAAAGATGGCACCAGACCATGCACATCATAACAAAAGATGTCATTTTACAGTTATCATTAATTGATTACTGTTGTTACCCCAATTACATTATTCATTTTCTTTAAATTAAAAAAAAAAACTAATTGTAGGTTTTAGACACATCAAAGGCTTAGACCATACTGCACAATTGCAGTATGTCTGTGCAAGTGTGCGTACACCCATAAGCTGATTTGCGTGTTTGAAAACTGAAAAATTCTAGAAATAACTGAACATCTCTATCTGATATCACTTAACTATAGCCTCCACCTAACAAGCATTTAGAATTTGCTGTAGTTAGTCACAGGAATTGAACCCAGATCTCTGCAAACAAGCGACAAGGGGCAATATCATTATTCTGTCAAAGAAGACAAAACTACAGTAATGTGTCTTTTGTGGATTTAATTTTTATAAGGCAAATTATTTGTTTTATCTTAATAAAATTTTTACAAGTGCTCCATTTTTTTTTAGTGTTCCACATTGGCTCAAAAAAATAAATAATAAAAATAAATAAATAAAGAAATAGGAAGACAGGCCACATATTTTTGACATTGTTGTTCTAGGAAAGTGTCTCCAAGAAGTAAATCATTTCACAAATGGAGCAGTCCAGAGAAATAACTGTTTCAATTACTTTGGTAGTGCTAACTGTACAACTTTTATATGGCATGTGCATGCAGCAGTTAACAAAATTAAGCTAGAACCTCTACTCATATTCTCGTAACTATCAAATAACAAACAGAGTTAAAAATACATTCAAAACTACAAGATAAGCAAGTTTAAAACTATTCTAAACTGTGAAGGCACTGGGGCAGTTTCTGACCGTGAATATCTAATCATTCACAATATAAGTTTTGTGGGTTTGCTTGGTAAAGCAATGGGAATCAGTTCAGTAATGCCGATTCTGTTTTATAAATCAAATTTATATAACCGTTTTACGTAAATAACGTCACCAAAGCAAGCCGGCATTTACCAAGTTAAGCACAGAAAAAAGGTGAATGAGTAATGCAGATTGTTAGAATGGGGCAGCCTCACTTATAATACGGCATTCAAGGCCCATCGCACTCTGGCCTAGCAGTTAAACAGCGGGTGAACGTTGAATTTATGGAAGTTTAAATATTGACAGTGCGAAAACGAAATTCATTAACACCTTTAAAATAATTATAGTAGTCAAGAGGTACAAAAAAACAAAAACAAGTGTGAATGGCGCATGCACCAGTCACTGCTTCCGTACCAATATGAAATGGTGTCAAAACCAACTCTCCACTAGCTTTACACTTTACAGTATGTATAATCGAACCTGTAGCGAGAACTTGCAGTGTCATTTAATGATGAGGTGCAATTCCATCAAAACATAATTGCACTGATTTAACACTGGCATTTTGTCCCAAACGCTTCTGTCTACTGACCGAAAAACACTAATATAGTACTATTCTCATATTAGCTTCTGTAAAACCGAAGACAGAATAAAACATTTGATTTCCCACAAGATGAATAACCTATATCTCGCCCAAATTTCTCTTATCAAATCCAATATTGTTGGCAAACCATCAGTTATTTCGCATAATAAAGTTGGCTCCTAAAAATCGCTAATCACAAAACGCTAATATTGTTCATTATCGCAGAAGCAAATAATAACTATTATTATTATTACATGTAATATTCAGCGGTGAAGGAACAAAACCCATCACCACAAGTTGAAAACCACTAAAATCAAGCCTGACATATAAAAAAAAATAATAATAATAATAATAATAAAAAAAAAAAAAAAAAAAAATCTAACATTGCAGACGAAATACTATATACGTACTGGATAAAGCTTTCTTTTTTCCTGTGGCAACTTTTTTTTAAGTTGCACATAAATCCGCGTTTTAATATGGCGTAATAAGATTATGCGATCCGAATAATAAACATTATTATATACAAAAATAAGTCATTCAACCTCACTTGTCAGTGAAAGGCTCCACGAAGATTTTTAATTTTGAAGTCAGCCAATCAGAGATCTCAAAGATTACACGACTGGCTTCCTTCTGGTTCGAAAGGTACGGAAGAAAAAAAAAAAAAACAAGTTGGAAATTTTCTTTCTAAACCATTTTTTAAAGAATTAATTAATAACAGAAATAAAAATTTTGTTTGAGTATAAAAAAAAAATTATTAACATTCTGGTCCAGCCACTGGGTAGAGAGTGAAGTTTAAAACTTCAAAGCAATTGTTTTTATGGCAGCCGATACAACAGTGCCCAATAACTTGTATATTTGCGTGTGTGTGTCCTTTCCTACATATCACATTACCCAACATACGTACCAACCTACGTACGCTACCCCACGATTAAAGTTATAAATACTAAAATGTATAAAAAGTATGGGTAAAATTTTTGGCATGTATTCTAACTTCCAAATTAACAAAAAATAAAAAAAAAGTGCTAAAATATATCCAAAATATTTCAGAATTATTAGGATGAACGCAATTTACAGTAATCATTTGAAGATGTGCCAGTGACGACGGAAGGGAAGCATGAATGTACTAAACACCAATACATAAAACCCTGACATTAATACTTTATTCTAAAGAATGCGATCTCAAAATAAACCGGGAGTTTTTTCCATACACTTTTCTTCCCTTCCCACTCCCCTCTCAAAGAGTCTCTCCTCTGTATAATATTAGTTTTCTCTAAGGTTCATTCACTGACAAAGTTTTCCAACTCGATAGCAATGATTTCACGTTCCAATATTGAGTACGGAGATATTGTAATAGTAATATAGTAATACAGTGCAAGGAAACCACGGGCTTTTGCTTCACTGGACGACTGGATTCAAAAAAAAAAAAAAAAAAAAAAAAAACAGAGTAGATAACAAAACACAAATTATATTCTTCCCCCATACATAGATCACTGTCCAGCTGACCTTTCAATTTATTCAAACTGGCAGTCGCAACTACCTGCGAAGCAACCTGTTCCAACAATCAACGACTCGGTGGCTAAAAGAAAACTTACTAAAAAATTTTCTAAACCTCTTTCACTGTAATTTGAATTTATGCCCTCTGAATGAATTCTGGAACTCTTTATAACAGTGAAAATTCGGCTTTCATTCAATTTACTAACCCCTCTCACGGCCTTGTGAACCTCAATCAGATCACCTCTAAGGTGACTGGTTACCAATCTCTATAGCAAACATAATTGAAGTCTTTCCATATATTAGCATTAATAGAGGTATACGTTGCAAGAAAGCGAGCTTATGCATCATAAGCCAAAAAAAAAAAAAAAAAAAACCCTCTCATTTCACCCTTCCTTTCGTTCCAAATGCCTGTTCACCTCAGCCTTAAATTTATTTAGCTATTAGCTTCCACAACAAAAGATGGAAGCCTGTTCCACAACAAAAGATGGAAGCCTGTTCCACAAATCAACTACCCCCTGGCTAAAGGCAAATTTCCGCACATCTATTCTATCTTTCCTCAATTTGAAACTGTGCCCCTTCAGGTTCTTATTCTGTGCAAGAGGAAGAATCCCATCAGCATTCAGCTTGCTCAACACTTTCAAGGCCTCATACACCTCAAACAGACCACCTCACAGGTGCCTACTCTCCAGGCGCTGCAATTTACAGAAATTAAGCCTTTCTTGGTAAGAGCACCCATTTGGTCCCCTCACCAACCTTGTTGCCCTTCTTTGTACTCGTTCTAGCAACTCTACATCTTTCCTAAAATGAGACCTCCAGACCTATGTGAAGTACCCAAAGTTCGGCTGGTCATTGCCTTATGAAAAGGGCAAATTGCCTCCCGATCCTTGCTAGAAAATTCCTATATATCATTGAAAAGACTCCATGACATGCCCTGGCAGCACGTCGGCACTGCTCAGAGAACTTCCCTGAGTGTAGTACCACAGTTCGGACGTTTCTCTTCGGTTATTGCTACCCATATGCAGTACTTTGAAATTCTCAATGTTAAACTTCAGTTGCCACTTCTCAGCCCATTTCCCTAACTTATCCAGTTCCAGTTGGAGTAGAATACTGTTTTTACTGTCGTTAACAACCCTGCTAAAATTTGTATCATCTGCAAACTTTGCTATTAAACCTGATATACCTTCATCAATATCATTGATAAATACACAAAACAACAATGGGCCCAACACCAAACCCTGCGGAATTCCAATAATAACATTTGTCCAACAAGAGCAGTGTCCATTGATTACCACCCTTTGTTTTCTCCCACTCAACAATCCTTTTATCCGTTGTACCAACTTACCCTTAACACCATAACTCTACAATTTGTACAGCAGTCTTCCATGTGCAAAAGCTTTTCTGAAATCCAAATATATGATATCAAAATTATTTTTGGCATTCATCTACTTTGTGACGACATCACATTATCCAATCAAATTGGTCTGACAAGACCTCTCTTTAACAAACCGATGCTGTGTCTTAACTATTACTGCAGTCTTGTCTAGATTATCCTGCAATGCTTTTTTAACCAGTGATTCCATTATTTTCCGTGGAACACAAGTTAAATTAACAGGTCTGTAACAGGACTTGTGTCACCTTTTGAAACCCCTTTGAGAACTGGTGATACATTTGCACACCTCCAGTCCATGGGGACCTCCCATGAGTACAAGAAAGCTCTCATAATTATGGCTAAGGCTTTGCTTACTTCCTTTGCTGCCTCCTTTAATATAAATGGATAGAATCCGTCCACCACAGGTGCCTTCCTTATGTTTAACTTCAACAATTTCTCCTCTAATTTGCTCTCAGTTATTAAAAAATCACTTAGCTCCCTGTTACAGTGCGTTTGATAAACATCTGGCATTCCCCTCATTGAATAACTCCTCATGTGTGAATGTAGATGCAAAAGACACATTCAGTTTATCAGCTACCTGAGCATGATCATTAATAGTCAACCCATCTACGTTAAGTGATCCAATCTGATTCATCCCTTTCCTTCTAGAGTTTACATAAGTAAAGAACTCTTTGCTGTTTTATTTTGTACCCTTTTCCAAGCATATCTCGTAGTTGGCCTTTGCTTGTCTAACCTCATTTGTTTCTTGATTACAGACGAGTTTGTATCTGCCCTAGGCTTCTGTGTCACCTGATACTTTATATGCATCCCATACATTCTTCTTCTCTGCCACAAGCCTCATTAATTCATCTGATATCCATTTAAGCCTAAACCTTCAATAGTATTTCATAGTTGGAATAGAAAGCTTAGTAGCCTCCAAAATTAAGTCCCTGAAGGCTTCCCATTTAGAATTTAACGTTGGAAACATCAGTTGATCCCACTATACAGAATTTAAAAACTGTCTGAGACCTCTGTAATCACCTTTACGAAACCAAAAGCCCTTCCCTTTAATCTTGATGGTAGTTACATCTTTAAGTAATTCCCACATGAGTACATTGTGATCACTGTCAACCAATGGTTCTTTTATCTGAAAATTCTTAATGCATGAATAATCACTGCTGATAAATCAGATCAAGAGTATTACTCCCTCTGGTTGCCTCTCGAACATGTTGTTGTAGAAAACAGTCGTCCAATAAATCCACAAAAGCCTTGCTAGTGTGCGAGTGACCAACCACCAAGTTCCAGTCAATATCTGGCAAGTTAAATTCCCCCATTATAAGACATTCGGATTTACTGGCCCGCTCTATTTCTCTGCTCATTATACTCATCAGATTCATTAGGCCTATAACACATAAGTACTCTAATTTTTCCTTTCCCAGTGCTTATTTCACACCAAACAGTCTCAACACCGCATTGTCCACCAAAATCAATTGGATGCACTTAGATTTTATGTGTTCCTTCGCTAACAGCATAACCAGTTCTCCATTCCTGTCCTGGCTATCTTTCCTATACACATTGTATTCCCCAAAATATGGTTGCGGTCTCGCCATGCGAGTTGCCTGTCTTAGGACCCTTTCAAGAACCTCTATGTCTTTTTTCAGATGAAGTCTCCATACTTGAACACAGTATTCCAAATATGGCTTTATACAGTGGGACTATGCCCACCATATCTCTACAGAATAAAGTTCGATAAATCATCGATTGGACACCATGGGCTTTCCTTACTGCACTGTTCAGAGAACTTTATATCTCCAGATCATTATAACTCCCAGATCCCTTTCTTCCTTTACTGTTTTAATTTGAACCCCACCGAGCGAATAATTTAACATGGGGGTGGTTGCTGTTCCCCAAGTGCATTTTTCTGACCATTCTTGCAACCTGTTCAAGTCATTCTGAAGGAGCGCTGCTTGGCATTAATCATTAACTACTCTACCATCTTTAGTTGGTCTACAAATTTTGACATACAGTCTTCTTTCCCATAGTCGATGTAGTTTAGGTAAATCATAAACAACAGTGGTCCAAGAACCGAACTTTGAGAGATCCAACTTCTAACTTCACAACTCATTTGTCTGCATGGGTAGCAAAGTGGTATCGTCAACCTCCTCCCCCACACCGGGTGGAACAGGCCCTTGTTCTAATCCCGTCGATGACGCGAGGAACTTTAATGGGCTGTTTTCACTCCGTGGCTGAGTTAGTCAGTCTCAGGCATAGATAGCAAGGTTTTACTCCCCAGAAACTGGGAGGAAAGGTTCGTCCAGCAAAAAAGGCAAATCGACCAGAGAACACACGCAATTTACAGACACAAATACCGGTTAATGTATTCAATTACGGGTAACCCTAGAATAATAATAATAAAATTTACACCTCGTTTATGGTGAAACCCCATACATAGTCACATGCAGGAAATTCATTTGCAGCATGATGCTTATACTAGCTTGTGGGGTGGTAGTAACAAGGATGCCCTGGAATAAGGGCCGTCAACTTTTTTTAATTGTAAGTATCGCTCGCCAATCGCGGGAGTTAGGAGCGAAAAAATCTACTTTAAATAATTTTTTTATTATTTTTATTATTATTGCTCTTGTATTATTTCTCTCCGATTCGAGGTTCCACCTCGTGACGGGTATTGCTATCAAGTACACAGAGTGGCTATTGTTATGTCTTCTGTTACTGTTGGTCGAGGAACTCTCTGACCATCCTACAGGTGTTCAGGATTGCGACTTTGTGAAGTTCCTTGTAGGTGTTCGGTGGAGACCTATTGCTGCTAGCCTGTTATGAAGGGTACTTTGGCACCATACCTGTGGTTGACACGATGATCGGGATGGTCGTTACTTGTTGCATATGCCACATCTCTTTGACCTCCTGTCTTCATGTACTTCCTGATTTTTTCCCCATGGGTTTTCTGCACGTTGACAGTGTTTGGTACGGCTATGTCAATCAGATAGGTAGCGTTTTCCTTCTTGTCCACAAGGGTTATGTTCTGTCTGTTTTGCGGGATTGCCCTGTCCGTTATTATGGCGCAGTCCCAGTACAGCTTGTGGTTGGGGTCTCTAGTAATATAATTGCCTGGGATTCGTATTTCAAGTACGGTACACTTCCTTAGATCAACTGGTATTTCCTTGCTAGCTTCTGATGTATTATCCTAGCTACATTGCTGTGTCTACGAGTGTACTCAGTCTGGGCGATCACCTTGCATCCCGCGGTGATGTCTTGGATCGTTTCTGAGGTCAGGTGGGATCGTCGACGTGTGTCATCGAACACTCCGGGCTCCTTAGTATGTACTTTCTACAGTTCCTAGTGTTGATTACCTGGCCTTGGATTGCGAGCATGAATCATTCAATCTTGGAGAAGAGCGTCCTGCTGTTGAGCCATAAATTAGAAACATTTTTATCTATGTGATCTTGATGGAGATCATTGTAGTGTCTTTTCTGCCTATCTTTCTAGCTTCGTTACTGCCTCCTGGTTGGGGGAAATCCCGTAGCTTAGTTTCAGTGGAGGTATTCCGCTTGTCTATCTTCCTTTTGGCCTTCTGGAATGCTGCTGCTGCTGTGTGTTTCTTGAAGTTATCCTTCAGATTAACTATCGCTTTCTACTGTTGCTCAATGAAATCTATCAGGCTTCTTCTTCTTCTTCTTTCTTTCTGGGCAATTGTCAGTCTCTTCACGACAGATTTCGGGTGATGTTGGTGGCTCTTGGTCACCATTGTCCTTTGCTCTCATGATATCCTCCAGCTCAGTGTTAGTACAATCTAGGACCCCGAAGGAGGCCCAGAGTATTTTAACACTGGGAATACATAGGTTTTTATGGCTTTAACTGTGTTCCCTCCGTTCAGCAGGCTTCTGAGTCTCCGATGGTATTTTTTCGGTCAGACAGGGCTTAATGTTCTTGTGCTGTAACTGCTGAGCCTGCATCATCCCCAAATATTTGTAGGCCTCTCCCTTTTGGAATGGCTTCGATCTCTTTACTAGTCTGCTGCTGTTAGTTTCTGGTGACTGAATTTCCCTGGTGCAATCCGTGGGTCTTGCATTTGTCTAGACGAAATTCGATCCTAATGTCATTGCTGAATTCTTCGTTGATCCGGAGTAGTTTCTGGAGGTGATTCTCGGTTCCCACGTAGAGCTTGATGTCTTCCATGTACATCAGATGGGTGAGGGTGTACAGGGTCTTCCTTCCTTCTTTGAGGTTATATCCTTAATTGCTACTTTCGAGCATGGCGGTTACCCGGTTAAGTGCTAGACAGAACCACAATGTCCCTGAAATCCTCTTCTGATGGGGATTGGCCTGGTTGTGATGTTTTCGACCTTAATGGTGGTACTCCATTTCGCCATCGTTTCTCCTAGGAAGTTTTTCTCTATCGGATTGACTTTGTAGATATTCAGCTCCTCTATTAGCCATCTATGAGGCACGGAGTCGAAGGCACTGAGGTAATCGATGTAGGCTGTGTACATGTTGTGGTCGTTCTTGTAGGCTTGCTCCATAACTGCGGCATCCATGGTAATTACTCCTTGCATCCTTTGCTGAGCCGCTTGCATTCTTTCTGCTGTTCAGGTATTATGTTCTGGCTCTCTCAGTGGTCTGATATCTGTGTGGTAATGCAGCTGGTCAGAATTTTGTACATTGTTGGGAGGCAGGTGAATGGCCTTTATTTCGCCGGGTTTCTTGTATAGGCTTCAGACTTCAGACTTTCTTGTCTTTAGGCTTCAGATATGTGATTCCTTGAGTGACAAACTTCGGGATTGTCTCTGAATGCCTTATCATTCGGGTGAACTGCTCTGCCAGGTGCTTCTCTGTGCAAGTGAGCTTCTTGTACCAGTAGTTTTGCACGTTATCTTTTCCTGGAATTCGCCAGTTGTGAGAGTTCTTCATCGTCTGTTTTTCTTCTTATTCTTCCCGAAATCCCCACCTTCACATTTGTTGAACGTCCTTGGTTTTCTTCCGTTCGAGTTCTATCCAGGTGACCCAGCTATTATGTCTTTCTGCCCTGCTCCATATGTTTCCCCAGAACTCCTCAATCGTCTTCTTCTCTGGTGGACCGTTCCCTTCTTTCTCGTCTTCCTCGAGATTCCCGTAGAAGCCTGTTTGGTCCTCATCGAAGATAGGATTGTTTATTTTCCTCTGGGATCTCTTTTTGTATCGGCGTAGTCTCTTGCTGAGTGCAAGGAGGTTCTGCTTCAATTTGTCCAAGTACTCTCCTATTCTCTGATTGCTGTGGACCCTGTCTCTCTTGATGATGCTCTTCACTTTTCCTATTAATTCCTTATTCCTATTGCCCCTTTGGTACTTGGTCAGTTAGCCTATATTGACTCTTAATTCTTCTATCTTCTGCAATAGGATTCTTTCCCAAACTGATGGTTCCTTCTGTTTTCGGTTCTTCTGCTGCTGGTCTCTCGTTTCTTTCCCATTAATCCTAGTTGCTGCTATGGCAGCACAGTATACGGCTGTGTGGATAGCGTCCAGCGTTATGCCATTGTTGTCAAGGTAATGTGGCATTATTTGCCCATTGAGGTGGTCATTACTCTCCACAGGATTTTATTCGGCCTCTGCTTAGCTTTCATGTGGGTTCTTGTGGGGTCCATTCCTTCAAATTCTGTTAGGGCCTCCTTCGTCTTCTATTTTGGATATCATGACTTCGTCTCTTTCCACTTCAGTTATTCTGGGTTGTATTTCTTCTTGTTGTTCCTCCTCTGGTTCCATATTGACCATATTATTCGTTCTCTGTAGTTGATCGTTGACATCCTGCTTGATTTTTTCCAAGATGGCAGGAGCTATTAGGTTCTTCGTGACGATGGTCCTTCTTTGGTCTGCTAATCGCTGTTCGGTAACCTGAATATCCGGGTATCGTTCCAACAACTTGGTATGTAGTCGCGACCTGTACATTGTCATATCGGTCTCTAGCCTGGTTATTTTATAGTATAAAGTGTAAAGTGTGTTTAGGGTCAAACGGCACCAGGGGTTAGCATTAGCATTAACATTAGTAGAGGCATTTGATGCAAGAAAGCAAGCTTATGCAGCATCAGCCAAAAAAAAAAAAAAAAAACCCACTTCCACTTCACCCCTCTGTTCGTTCAAAATACATGTCCAGCTGAGCCTTAAACTTATTTAGGCTATCAACCTCCACGACAAGGGATGGAAGTCTGTTCCACCAACCAACCACCCGCTGGCTAAAGGCAAATTTCCGCACGTCTATCCTACATCTGTCTTTCTTCAATTTGAATTTATGCCCTCTCAGGTGATTATTCTGAGCTAGAGGAAGAATCACATCAGCATTGGGCATGCTCAAACCATTCAAGGCTTTATACACCTCTATCAGATCACCTCGCTGGTGCCAAGTCTCCAGACACTGTAATTTGCAAAACTTAAGCCTTTCTTCGTAAGAGCACCCCTTTGTTCCATTCACTAATCTTGTTGCCCTTCTCTGTACTCGTTCCAGCAGCTCTACATCCTTCTTGAAATGAGGCCTCCAGACCTGTATACAGTACTCTAGGTGTGGCCTGACCATTGCCTTATAGAAGGGAATAATCACCTCCTTATCCCTGCTGGAAAAATTCCTGTATATCATTGACAATACTCCATGAGCTACTCTTGCACCCGTCTGCACTGCTTAGAGAACTTTATATCTTCCTGCACAACCACTCCCAAGTTCCTTTCATTCTCTACCACTGTCAGTGTAGTACCACAGAGTTGATACGTTGCTCTGGGGTTGCTGTTTCTCATGTGCAGTACTTTACATTTGTCAATGTTAAACTTCATTTGCCACCTCTCAGCCCATCTGCTCAACCTTTCCAGATCCTGTTGCAGCAGCATAGTGTCAGTGGTGTCCTTGACAACCCTGCCAACCTTTGTATCGTCTGCAAACTTGGACATTAAGCTTGATATACCATCATCAATATCATTTATAAATACAGAAAACAATAATGGACCCAAAACTGAGCCCTGAGGGACTCCACTAATAACATTAGTCCACGATGAGCAGTGTCCATTGATTACCACTCTCTGTCTTCTCCCCCTCAACCACCCCTTTATCCATAGCAGCAATTTGTCTCCAATGTCACACTGCTCCAATTTGTGTACCAGTCTTCCATGTGCAACAGTATCAAAAGCCTTTCTAAGATCCAAGTATATAATATCAAAGCTATTCCCTGCATCCAGTTGTTTTGTGACTGCATCATAGTATCCAATCAAATTGGTCAGGCAAGACCTGCCCTTAAAACCATGCTGTATCCGAGCTATAACTGAAGTCTTGTCTAGATGATCCTGCAGTGCTTCTTTAACTAGTGCCTCCATTAATTTTCCTGGAACAGAAGTTAAGCTCACAGGTCTATAATTACTTGTGTCAGCCTTTGATCCTCCTTTGTGAATTGGGGTCACATTTGCACATTTCCAGTCTATGGGTACCTCCCCTGAGTCCAAGGAAGCTCTCATAATTATGGCTAAGGGTTTGCTTACTTCCTTTGCTGCCTCCTTTTCTGCATCCAGAGATGGGTTCCCCCCATCTCTGCGTAGTTTACATTGTGGTGTGATACAGTTCACTGTAAAGGCCAGAGATTTAAAAGTATATGGATCTTGAGGTGTGTGATGTCGTGTACCGTTGTCCTTCTGGCCATTTAGCCTCCAGACCCCTGCTGAGGCCGGACGTTGCCCACACTTCGCCCCGTGGAGGCGAAGTGGGGGCAATATGATGTATGTATTCATTTCAAGGCTCCATTTCATGCATTGGCATTTTCTTCCTTCCTGGATGGTTACTAGCGCAGTTGCGCAGGAAGCACCTCCATTTGGTGGGGCTGGATGGTCTTGCCCTTCTCTTGTGGGACAGAGCCACTTACTCCACTGTCTTGCTCGGGAGACTGTCTCCAACTTTTCGAGACGACCCCTGTGCTAAAGTGAGTGACTTTATCCTGAGCCACACTCGATGCAGTGTGAATAATATTTCTCTGCGACGTCATCCATCTATGAAGACCTGTTTTTTAGCTTCAGCTTAAGTCCAGTGGTTTATTTTTTATTTTTTTTAGTTCCCGCGAGATGGATGGCCAGCATCACTTTTTCAGTCGCGGGGAAGACCGTTCCTCTTGTGAGCCATCATTAGAAGCAATGTTTTCGATTTGATCTAGATGGAGGTCAATGTTGTGTCTGCTATGGAGTGTCTTCTTTGCCCATCTTTCTAGCTTCCTTTCTTGTGCCCTCTGTGTGGGAGGCGGTTTTTCGCTTAGGTTGAGTGGGATATACCACTTATCTATCTTCCTTATCACCTTCTGGAGTGGTTATGTTGTTCTCGAAGTAATACTTCAAGTTAACTGTCCTTGTTTTCTGTTGCTCTGTGAGGTCTATCAGACCCCTTGCTCCCACTTTCCGAGCTGTGGTTAGTCTCTCCACTGCTGACATCGCGTGGTGTTGGCGGCTCTTGTGCATCAATGTCCTTGTCCTTCGCATGATATTCTCTAGCTCGGTGTTAGTCTAATTTATGAACCCCAAGATGTATTTTTGTAATCTAGCTGCACAGGTGGTAATGGCTTTAACTGTGTTCCCTCCTTTCAATTTTGCTTTCAGCGGGCTTCTGAGTCTCTGATGATATTCTTCGGTCAGGCACTTCTTGATTTCCTTGTGCTCTAACTGCATTTTTTTTTTTTCATTCATTCATTTATTAATTACACACAATATAGTCTCAACATTATGTACATAAAAGTATATACATGATTTATATACAAGATATATTTACATATAATTATATGCTCTGACAAACATTAAACTCTCATGTGTGTGTGCAAGTGTGTTCTTATTCAGGGTAGCTCCCAGGCATAAGCCCTAATCTACCTTGAGAACTTGGGAATATATAGTCTTTACAAAGCAGTCCTTAAAAAGTATGTTAAATTACTTGAGTCTGATTTTACTGTAGCGCTATTCGCACTTGAAATCCCGCACCCACTGGAGGTAGTGCAATACCAGTGAGTGCCAGCAATCCCGCGCCCCGGGTTGGCCATACCAGGGAGCCAGCAGGGAAAAAAAAAATAATAATAAAAAAAATATATATATATATAATAAAACAACAATAATATTCAATAGTCTGGATGGCACAACTATAAACTTCAAAAATCACAGTTCGATTGAATATTTCCTCAGCTGCTGTTTCACATGCACTGGAACCTCCAAAACCAATAACGGTACTATCCAGCAATCTCCAACTGTACGCCATGGATAATAGACGCTTTAGGCCACCAGACCCGACGCAATGAATCTGATCCAGCACGGCAGAATCCAGATTGGAGTATTCATGATTGCAGCACAAAAGACAACCAACCAGAGCACCAGACCCAACACCATGAATCAGGTCCAGCACCCCAGCCGCCAGCCAGATGCAGAAACCAATAGTGAAACTCCATGAAGACAATTAAGACACTAGGTTTGCCTCTGAAGAAAGGCTCTGAGAACAGTTCTTCTTGCAAAAACAGCAGCTGAAAACTCCTGAAATAAATTAAAACAGTCACGATTTGCAATAAGCAAATGCACTGTATCAAATGATAAGTCAGGAATATGCGCCATCAAAATCCGCCTTTGGTCTTTATACTCCCGACATAAAAAAATTACATGCATCCAAGTCTCCTGCTCGCCACATGTACAGAAAGGATCTGTCTCCAACCCTCTCTCATATAATTTGGCCCTAAGTGAGCCGTGTCCTGTTAACAAATAAGAAGTGTACATAGAAGGCGTAAACCAAGATGCCACGGTTTTTGCCAATGCATAGTTCACCTGGGGAATATATTTCCTCGTCACAGCTCCAACATCACCACTTTCCCATCTGGTCTGCCATAAATCCATTAATTTGTTCCATATTCGTTGTTTTTCTTCTTTAATATTATTCTCCAAATCAATTGTAATATCCAAAAACGTTACTGATGTACCCTTTTTCAATTTGTACAAAAACCCTCTGTACACAATAAATAAATCCAATGGCATGGTACCAGCAATTACCTGTAGGGCGTTTGTAGACGCTGTTCTAGGTACTTTCAATAAAGTTAATAACATAGAGCGCTGAAGCGATAAAAGTTTCGATCGAATCCTAGTTTTAGTTACCACAGAAAACCAAACAACAGCGGCATATGCCACTATCTGGAGAAAAATAGTCTTATAATACAATGACAACACTCTCTTATTCAATCCCCACTCCTTACGAGAAATCCTAGCAATGGAGCTTGTAAAGTGTCTTACTTTTACATTTAGGTGTGAAACATGTGGGAAAAAGGAAAGTTTGTCATCTATGATTAATCCCAAATACTTAGTTTTAGCAACATAAGGAATTTGAACACCACCTAAAAGAACTCTTGGAGGCCTGCCGTAATCAAATTGTTTCTTAAAAACCATAAAACAGGTCTTACTTGCAGAGATCTTCAATTTGTTCAAATTGGCCAACTCCATTAAATCATTTAAAACTGACTGTATTTTTCTTTCCAATATAAGTCTGGAGCGCCCAGAAACTCCAATCACAAGGTCATCAGCATAAGCTATCTTAGCAACCTCTGTACTCTCCTTAACAAGCCACTGATCTAAAACTGCATTCCAAAAGAGAGGTCCCAAAACCGAACCTTGAGGACAGCCTCTCGAGACACTGGCACTATATGACGGATGACGTGCACGCACAGTAATAAATCTGTCCTGAAAGTATGACCTTATAGTGTTAAATATGTAACTATTACACTCTGCAAGCACTAGAGATCGAAGGGCACTTTCCCACCATACCGAATCAAATGCTCCTTCGAAGTCTATAAAGACCATAAGAACATATTTCTCAGAAGAATCCTTAATGTACTTTAAAAGAGATGTTATGGCGTCCTCTGTAGAGTGCCCCTTCTTAAATCCATGCTGATCAGCAGAACACAGATGCTTATCCTCTAACATCGCAGAAATTCTGGGAGCAAGTAACCTTTCATAAACCTTACCCATGTTCGCCAAGAGAGAAATTGGTCTGTATGCTCTCGGATCAGTCCTGGGCTTACCAGGCTTATGCAATATCTTTAGCAGTGCCATCTTCCACGGTCTTGGAAAAGTACCTTCAGTGAAACATTTATTAAACAAATTTAACATAATTTGAGGAAAGTAATCATAAAACTTAATGATTACTTGATTTTCAATTAAGTCTAAACCTGGACATTTCTTAACGTTCAATTTAGCTACTGCTGCACCCAACTCCACCAAACTGAAGAGTTCAGCTTCAGCGTCACCTGCTCCTGTAAACTCAGAGTTCATCCGGCGTATCTCCGTTTGTTCAGGTGAATCATCTTGAGGAAGATCCTGAGGAAATAGTCTTCTAACAATCGTTTCCACAGTAGAAAACCAATCCAATGTCTCATCATTATTGTTCAATACAGTGTTGTATATTTCTCCACAAAGCAACTTATTACGAGAGATTTTATACACGAGACCCCAGGGATCTCTGTTACCAACTTCATTAACCAAATTTTGCCAACAAGTTCTCTTGCTCTCAGCAATAGCCGTATGAAAGGCCTTTCTTCTCTCTTTATAGGCATTTTTAAATGATTCCACATCAACACTAGAGAGATGTCTATTTCTTTGGTATACTTTCCTAGCCTGGCATACCTGAGACCTCAGAGAAGACAAAGCAGGAGTCCACCACGGCACAGACAACTTTTTAGTCCTTTTTCTCCTCGTAGAGTGCACACAAGCCTGGAAAATATGATACTGTACATAGTTTACATATTCATAAGCTGTCATACCATTTAAACTCTCTCCAGGTATCGCACAATTATCACTATCGAAAACTGTAGTCAAATAATTTTTAAAATTGTTCCAGTTAACACGGTCCATAGAAAATCTAGACAGATCACTCGTAGCGAAGCTCTTTTCCCTTACTTCGAAACAGAGATCAAATGAAATTGCACGGTGATCACTATTTACTAAACCAGAATTGACTTCCCAATTCAAAATAGAATCGCACATACGAAGAGATGTCACAGTTACGTCAATATTAGACTCTCCATTTACAGTTGAAAAGGTGAACGGCTTATTTGGAAGGTTTTGAACAACAAGATTATGAGATAATAAGAGGTCTTCAAATTGGTTCCCTCTCACATCAGTATATCCACTGTGCCAAAAATGTGATTTTGCATTAAAATCAGCAGTCACAATGAGATTATGGGATGCATATCTTAAACAAATATTTTCCAAATTATGAAGCGCTATCTGAATATTTTCCGATGGAGGACAATACAGTGACACTAGGCAGAAAGAAGAAACTTGTGAAGACACAATAATGCTTGTCATACACGCCGAGCACAAACCCGTGATTGACGTTACAACAAGGTCTTGATTAAAAATTACAATAGCGGATTTTGGAGGAACATCCACAGCTGCTACTATTCTAGTAGAAGAAGGAAAACCCATAATCTTATGAGCTGCCCCTCCCACTTGTGAGGAATAAAATGGCTCCTGTATACAAACAATATCTATACAATGCTCCAAGGCAATCACCCTTATTTCATCAGCAACTGCCCGACAGCGCTGACCATTTATTTGCAAAATTTTTAAATCTCTATGTCCTTGCAAAGCTCCAGAGGTAAAATCAGAGGAGTTATTATCCATGATTGATGCGCATGTTTGCTAATTCCACTGCTCTCATGTACTCAGGACACTTAATGTCGCTTACGGAGTGATTACAATCTCTGTTTCTTCTCTTGCAATTAATACATTGTGGAGGATCCTCCTTGTGAGGGCACTCAGCGAAAACATGACCCCCATTAGCACAGTGACCACAAGAAACAGTCTTGTGTGAACATGACTGTGCACCACGTCCAAAACCCAGACATCTAAAACACTTGTTCACCACCGTGAATTTCCGAAACCTATGTGAACCGAATCCAAGGAAAATTCTTTCATTATGAAACAAGCATTTATATAATCGAGGGCTGAAACCAATGACCCAATTAGTTGCATTAGTTCCAGATCCAGAATTAAATCTGAATGTTACTTCATCTTTTACCTCATCCTGAGTAAATTCATAATCTTTAAAATTTTTATAATATAAATCCGCCAGGATTTCATCCTTTGTAAACTCCTTGGGAACCCCGTATACAAGCACTGTTGGATCTGACATTTTAGGCCTCTCGATCGATATACCAACCTCCTTTAAAGCTGAAACGTTCCCTATCCTAGTTGCATCTTCTGAGTTTGTGGTTTCTAATAAAACCCCTTTATTCCTCAGGAGACGAATATTTTTAATTTTCATATTCTTATAATCCTTCTTAATTGCGTCTGCCACCGCATTCCTGACGTCTTGGCTTGAAGCCAAAGCAGAATTCTCTGTTGGTCTAAGTATAACAATATTCTTAGGGTCCGAAATACCACGAGGACTAACCGAGGACACATGCACAACCTTATCTGCAGCAGCAACACCCATTGCGCGCCTCTCAGTAGCCTCTCTAACAATAGTATCACCATTTAAATTCTCACAAACCAAATTCTGCCTAACAGCATCAGCAAAAAATCTATGAGGAGCTGCCCGTTTCTCCATTAGCTGATTAAAATGATTTGCTCGAATTTCTAGTTCAACTGATTTAGCTTTTAATCGCTCATTGTCAATCAATAAAGCTGTTGTGACTGCCTCCAAATCTGCCCACAAACTATGGATGCGATTTGAGGCCAACTTTGTTACTTTGCTTGAATCAGCTGACATTACCTCACCCAAAGCCTTTTGGATTTTGGCTACCGCTGAATACACCGCAGAAGCCTCTATGGACCCACCAAGGTCCAAACCCTCGGTAAATGACGAATCCCGAACCACATCATTTTCACTAGAACTATTTTGATTATCCGTATTAATCGTAGTAGTAATTAGATTAACATCCGTTTCTATTGATGGGGTAGACTCTTCCACCCACACCTGAGGATTTTTATCCTTGTCTTTATCTTTGTCCAACCAAGGAGCAAGCACTCTGGGCGTTTTAGGTGTTTTTTTACCTCTAGACATTTTTACATTGTCTGAAGATTTCTTTCTCCTCCCCGAATCCACTAACTCCGATCCAGAAGACGAATTCTCTGCTTCAGAATGTCTAGTTAAAGTTTTTTCTAAATCCGTATCCATGTTTAAGAGTGTATGTTTCAGTGAAGAAACAAAAGCCATAAATAAAAAATCTTATAGTTGGATAGATTTCTCTTCTTCAAAATATCCCGAAAATAATCACACAACTTCAAAATATGTATATTTTGAATTATATTATATTTAATATTATTCAGTACTATGTATTTACTGAGATGGCACTAGTTATTGTTTTCCATCTCCATGGATATTTTTAAACAAAATTTCTCAGGTAGCCATTTTCTCCCATGAAAAGTCTATGGGCTAATGCTAAGTCTATGGGAAATTTCAGAACGGTATATATTCCAGTGTTAACTCTATGTATTCCTATGTATAGTATTCAAATAATGAAAGAGAATACTTCACTCGATGATATCAGCACAACCCCACGATTTCGACACCCAAAATTTAACAGAACAACTCACCAACTCTTCGTCTTTAAGAAGCACATAATTTAATAGCAGGGGGAGGCTTAAAAAACTTTAAATAATCTTAAGAACAGGAGCACATTTTAACGATTAATCCAACCAACAATCCCTCTGCAGAGCCTGCATCATCCCAGGGTATTTATAGGTCTCTCCTTCTGTCATAGCTTCCATCTCTTTACCAGTTAGTAGCTGGTAGTTTCAGCCGACTAATTTTCCGTGGTGCAGTGTGTGGGTCTTGCATTTGTCTTGACCAAATTCCATCCTTATATCCTTGCTGAATTCTTCGGTGATCCAGAGTTGTTGCTGGAGTTGCTTCTCGGTTGCCGCGTAGAGCTTGATGTCATCCATGTACATCAGGTGGGTGAAGGTGTACATGTACATGTTCTTTCTTCTTTCTTTGAGGTTATATCTACACTTGTTGCCATTACGCATGGTGGATAGCGGGTTGAATTCTAGACAGAACCATAGTGGGCTCAGAGTATCTCCCTGAAGGATTCTTCATTTGATGGGGATTGGTCTGGTAGTCATGTTCTCGATCTTAATGGTTGTACTCCATTTTTTGTCCCTTAATGCTTTCTGCTGGAGAGGTGGACTCTCACAAGTGACACGCCATACACAAATACCTAAAGCTTTGCGGAGTTTCTGCACCAACACAGAAGTGCAAGTTGGAGATGGGTTTAGTTCTAGGAGCCACCCTTGATACAAGTAAAACACACACTTTTTTTTTTTGCATATGCAGATAATCAGGTCATCTGCATAGGCCTGGGAGATAACTTCATTCAAGTTAGTCGTAAGGAAGTCATCAAGTACAACATTCCAAAGGAGCGGCCCCAGTACCGAGCCTTGGGTACGGTCCTTGTAAACCTGGCGTTTGACTCTGTAGTATGGTACATCGACAGTTATTTCTTTGGCTGTGAGATAGCTTCATATTAGCATTAGCATTAGTAGAGGCATATGATGCAAGAAAGTAATCTAATGCAGCATCAGCCAAAAAAAAAAAAAAAAAAACACTGCCATTTCACCCCTCCGCTCGTTCGAAATACCTGCCCAGCTGAGCCTTTAATTTATTTAGGCTATCAACTTCCACGACAAGGGATGGAAGTCTGTTCCACCAACCAACTACCCGCTGGCTAAAGGCAAATTTCCGCACATCTATCCTACATCTGTCTTTCCTCAATTTGAATTTATGGCCTCTCAGGTGATTATTGTGAGCAAGAGGAAGAATCCCATCGGCACTGAGCATGCTCAAACCATTCAAGGCTTTGTACATCACTATTAGATCACCTCGCCGGTGCCTAGTCTCCAGAAACTGTAATTTGCAAAACTCAAGCCTTTCTTCGTAAGAGCAACCCTTTGTTCCATTCACCAATCTTGTTGCCCTTCTCTCCTCTCGTTCTGGCAGCTTTACATCCTTCTTGAAATGAGGCCTCCAGACCTGTATACAGTACTCAAGGTGTGGCCTGATCATGGCCTTATACAAGGGAATAATCACCTCCTTAGACCTGCTTGAAAAATTCCTGTATATCATTGATAAGACACCATGAGCTGCTGTAGAAAGCAATCATCCAATAAATCCACAAAAGCCTTGCTAGTGTGTGAGTGACCAACCCACAAATTCCAGTCAATATCTTTGAAATTAAAATCCCGTATTATAAGACTGTCTGATTTACTGGCCCACTCTATTTCTCTGTACAGTTTCTTATTATACTCATCAGAGTCATCAGGCCTATAACACACTCCTACTCTCAATTTTGATCTCCCAATGCTTATGTCACACGAAACTGACTCGACACTGCCCTGTCCAGCGATGTCGACTTGCTTCACTTCCTTGGATTTTATGTGTTTCTGAACTAATAGCATAACCCCCTCCATTCCCATCCTGTCTACCCTTTCTGTACACATTGTACTCCCCAAATTCCAGTTCTGCATTCCTTATATCTGTGTGACACCACGTCTCTGATATCCCAATAATATCTGCCTTTGATGTTTTGAGCAATACCTCAAATTCATCAAATTTATTTACCAAACTCCTAGCATTGGTGTACACGCAAGTATACATGCACCTGTTCCTATTCTTAGTTACCCTAACACAACCCATGTGTTTACTTGTACCGCAATGATTCCCAGCAGTCTCTGAAATATCCTGCATCTTGTTTCCCAGGCTGCTGCTTATTCAAATAGAAGCAGTGCAAGA
The DNA here is from genome assembly GCF_048544385.1 of Mastigoproctus giganteus. Classification (NCBI taxonomy): domain Eukaryota; kingdom Metazoa; phylum Arthropoda; class Arachnida; order Uropygi; family Thelyphonidae; genus Mastigoproctus; species Mastigoproctus giganteus. Next base: position 145,787,146 of record NC_143586.1, on the reverse strand, counting down.
ATCACTTTCTCCTCTGCCAATGGCTACTGTTAATCTATTAGTCCTTATATCCCCGCAAGCTAGCAGTTTTCCGACCCACCTAACACTGCCTCGATAGCATCAGCAAATATTCTTGCACCCTTTCTATTTAAGTGTATCCCATCCCTGTCGAAGCGGTCTCTCCTGTTAACAAGTACAGACCAGGCTGAAAAAAATTCTACCCATTGAGCCTTGCACAATCTTTCCAGGGCCGAATTGACCGACAAGACTCTCATCATATACTCCCTCCTATCGTGTCTGGCAGAATTGCAGACACTTTCAAATTCAACCCTAATTCAAGGCTTTTTTTCAAGAGTGACCTGTACTTGTTAAGTAATTCTGCCGGTCTTCTACTCTTAATATTTTTAGTGCCAACCTGTACAACTATATCACCTTTTGTGCCCCAGTGATTGAACAGGTCGAAGATGGGGTATGCACCACAGTCTTCTTTATAATCTCTGGTTCAAGGAGGTTTGGTCCTGGACTTTTATTTTTGCGGAGTCTATTAGTTGCGGGGTGAAGCTCCTCAATAGTGAAGGGCGGCTCTTGATGTTTTGGACTATAAACTGTTATCCTGGTGTTATAGAGCTTTCAGGGAAGGCAGGCACGTCTTAGTTGGCCGAGAGCACTGGGCCACCAGAGTGAATCGAACGCCACAGTAAAGTCTATGGCAATAATCAGGAAATATTTTCTCTTGGAGTTTGAGGATATTCTGGAGTGCGTCAATTTTTGAGCATCCTTGTTTGAAACCATATTGGCTTGTAGAGGATAAATTTGCTGCATTACAATGTACTGCAATTCTACTGTGTAGGAGGTATTCGAAAAGCATGCTTAGCACAGACAACAGGGCAATCGGTCTATATGAAGATGCGATTTCTGGAGGCTTTTTTAGGTTTTTCAGAATCAGGCGTACCTTAGCTGTCTTCCAATCAGAGAGGAAGACTTTTGTCTGCAGGCAGTGGTTGTAGAGGTCGAAGATGAGGTATGGCGTATGCTCCACAGTCTTCCTTATAATCTCTGGTTCAAGTAGGTCTGGTCCTGGACATTTATTGTTGCGGAGTCTATTAGTTTTGGTGTGGTGTACAGCTCCTCAATAGTGAAGGGCGGCTCTTGATGTTCTGGACTGTATACTGTTGTCCTGGCAGAGTTGTTGTGTTGACTTGTACGAGGATCCATTGCTGGTTGGATAATTGTATCCAATTGTTATTGATGGATCTATCCCATGAGGTTGTTATGTTACCTTGAGGGGTTATGGTTGCTGTGATTACCTCCCCTCTTGAGAGTTTGTTCGTTGTGAGTTTATAGACTACATCCGAAGGATCGGTGTTTCCAGTTGTGGAAACGAGGTGTTCCCATGATGTTTGCTTGCGTTTCCTGATAGTAGCCGTGTATATATTTCTGGTGTCTCCGTATTGCTGGCGGACAGCCTCCACCTCCGCGGCTGGCTAGGACCGTTGCGCTCGTTGGAAGGCTCTTCTTTGGGAGTTGACCTCCCGCTGGAGGCTCTGGAGTTCTGGGCACCACCACGGGACAGCACCAGGAATGGGTTTCCCACTGGGAACGGCGCAATTGCTAACTTCTATATTTATATTTGTGACTTTTCTCTGGTAGGCATCAGGACCAGTGGGATGGTAATTATTAACTTGCAGTTGCTGGACTAAGGAGCGCAGCTTCTCCGCGAAAATGTCCCATTTTGCTCTGGAGATGGTATACCTTTTAGTAGTGAATCTTTGATTTGGGATTCTATCCAAGGATCTTGTTATCTGGTATGTTATGGCACTGTGGTCTGAGGTGGTCCAGGAATCCTGGATGGCCCAGCCCAGGTGAAGTTTGATATGTTTTTCGTAGCCATCGTGACATCAATTGTGGATTCCCACAGGGTATTACAAAAGGTGGGAATGTTGTTCGGCCTGTTTAGAACGGTAAGCTGGGAATTTGCCAGAAGATCTTCAAATTTTTGGCTGTTCTTACAGCCATGCCTGTCAGCAGTAGTGCTGAACCAGGCAGGCGACCTGAGTTGGCGTCAGTACCGATGATGATCTTCTCATTTGGGAGAGTTGTGAGGACGATCTCCAGATACTTCGTTTATGGAAGTACATCCACTCCCGGCCTACAGTATAAGAGATTGAAAAAATTTCCCAGGGAGCTGATGATGTGGGCATATGCCGCCCAGGCTGTGCGTAAATGGGGGATTTTGGTGACAGTTATGTTAGCGTTCCTAATTGCTATTATAGCCCAGGGGGAATCTTCATCAACTTGAGTAATTTTATAGGTGAGGGGTACCCCTGTCCTGATTTGCATAGGTGTATGGTTCCTGTAAGATCAGAATATCGACGTTGTCTTCATCTGCTTTTAATCTTAGCTGTTCAGCTGCTGCTTTTGCCCGTTGTGCGCTTTGTATGGTATTTTGGGGTCATAATTTCCTCCGGGTTGACGTCTGGGAGTGTTCTCTGGATATTTCTTCCTTATAGCTCGTCCCGTTCCTGAGTCGGGGGTGAGATCTTTGTCAACGTCAAAGACAATAATGGAGGGTCCTCTTTTCTTTGGTGGCGCGGCTATGAGCCCGAGCATTTGTATCTTGGGGGTTGTTCATGATATCAGCAGTTTCTTGGCCAGATTCAGTTTCTATGATTACCCCCGCATCTCAGGTCTTTCTAATTAACTTGATCCTAGTATTTTGGAAGTCTGTGGTCAATTCTGTAATTACTGTCTGTTTTTCCGGGGAGCGGGATTTCTGGCACTCACTGGTATTGCACTACCTCCAGTGGGTGTGGAATTTCATGCGCGAATTGCGCTACAGTAAAACCAGACCCAGGTAATTCAACATACTTTTCCAGGCCTGCTTTGTAAAGACTACATATTCACAAGTTCTCAAGGTAGAGTTGGGCTTATGCCTGGGAGCTACCATTATTAAAGAACACACTTACACTTACACACACACGAGTGTTTAATGATATGTACAGAGCATCTGATTATATGTAAATATATGTTGTATATAAATCATCTATATACTTTGATGCACATAATCTTGAGACTGTATATCGTGTGTAATTAATTAATTAATTAAAAATGAATGAATGTCTGTTCTGCAGCCAAATGCCAGGACATACAACAGAGTCCAACATAATACTATGCATTCAACACACAACACTTTTCTGGCATTTACAGTGTTCTGTATTTCTTCGCGGTGTACTTATGACGCAGATGTGAGAAACCACATGTGATGCTCGACCCTAACACTATGCCCACTATGTCTTTTCTCGGAGGTTTCACGCCTAATACGACACCGTCCATCCAGCAGAAACCGCGACTCATCGGAGAAGGTCACCCGTTGCCACTCGGCCAGGGTCCAGTGCTTTGCAAACTGTCGGCTTTTTTTGCGATGAACCGCCGTCAGCATGGGTACTGTCACCAAGCGTCTCTCTGGAGCCGAATGCGCAACAGAGTTTGCTGCACTGTCGTGTTGGAGACCTTTCTGGTGGTCCCACGGTTCATTTGGACGGCCAGTTGAGCAACATTAGCGCGCCGATCGGTCCTGACCAACCATTTCAGCTGACGTTCACCTCTGGGATTAATGGCGCATGGGGCTCCACAATTGGCACGTTGGGTCATCAAAACTGTCCCATTCGTCTAGTCCTTGATATAATTTCTCTACTGAAGCACGTGAGCATTTCACAAAGCCGCTGTTTCAGAAATGCTGGCATCCCTGGCCCAATAGCCGACGATCATGCCGTTTTCCAGGTCTCATAGGTCGCATGCTTTGCTTATGACAGACGCTGTTACTGTGTTCACTGATGCCGAACATCAAGCTTTATATGATTGCGGTGTGTGAACTTGACACGTGCGCTGTATGATTCGCTAGGTGTGTGTGTGTGATGTCTACATTGGGGTGGTCATAATATTGTGACTGAACTCAGTATATGGGTATATATTAGAAAAAATGGTGGCCTTAATATAATAGTTTGATTTGTTTACCCTATGTTTGCCAAGTAGATTTGTGTAGCACTCCTGGGTAACACAGTTGGTAGAATGGCTTTCCTCCCCACACCGGGCGGAAAACTCAATGATGACGTGAGGATTTTTAATGGGTCTTTTCCACGACGTGGCTGAGTTAGTCGGTCTCGGTTAGGGTAGCATAGTTTTCCTCCCGCAGGGAAACCCGAGTTTTTCGTCCTCGCCGATGTTCCTACAATCCCACTACAACAATAGGTTTGTATATTGACATAATTTTATGGGAGTCTCAAAAAGCATTTCTGCTTAAGTGAAGAAATGGCTCAATTTGCTACTGGACTCAGTACAGCTCTTGGTTACCTTGAATTATGCAAGCTTTATGATGTTTTCACATCATTATAACAATAATACTAAGATTAAATTTAACCCGTTTGTTAACTAATAAATAAACAATTCAAGGTTTTTCCTAAAACGTCTTTTTGTTACCAAATGTAAAAAATAATCCCAAATATATTACTTGTTAGTTTCTAATCCGTCGGTAACATAGTTGGTATAATTAGTATTGGTATTAATAATTAGCATTAGCATTAGCATTAGTAGAGGCATATGATGCAAGAAAGCAAGCTTATTCAGCATCAGCCAAAAAAAAAAAAAAAAAAAAAAACCCTCTCCCATTTCACCCCTCCGTTCGTTCGAAATACCTGTCCAGTTGAGCTTTAAATTTGTTTAGGCTATCAACTTCAACAACAAGTGATGGAAGTCGGTTCCACCAACCAACCACCCGCTGGCCAAAGGCAAATTTCCGCACATCTATCCGACATCCGTCCTTCCTCAATTTGAATTTATGCCCTCTGAGGTGATTATTCTGAGAAAGATGAAGAATCCCATTGGCATTGAGCACGCTCAAACCATTCAAAGCCTTATACACCTCTATCAGATCACCTCGCCGGTGCCTAGTCACCAGACTCTGTAATTTGCAAAACTTAAGCCTTTCTTCGTAAGAGCAACCCTTTGTTCCATTTACTAATCTTGTTGCCCTTCTCTGTACCCGTTCCAGCAGCTCTACATCCTTCTTGAAATGAGGCCTCCAGACCTGTATACAGTACTCAAGATGTGGCCTAACCATTGCCTTATACAAGGGAATAATCACCTCCTTATCCCTGCTATCACCTCCTTATCCCTGCTAATGACAATGACAAATGATGAACGAAAGCAAGGTTACAGCAACAGCCAAAAAAAAATCACTCATCTCATTTCACCTGTTCATCCCTTCCAATAGTTTGTCCACTTTTTCCTTGAATTTATTCTAATTATCCACTTTCACAACAACGGATGGCAGTTTGTTCCAGTAATCAACCACCTATTAGCTGAAGGAAGACTTCTGCACATCCAGAGCCGTGCCCGGCCCTTTTAGTACCTGAGGCCAAGAATGAAATTTTGCACCCTACTCTAAAATATTACAAAATAATAATAATAAATAATTAAATAATATATGACTTATTTATAATGCATTTCTGGTACACATTATAATAAAAACAAAAGGATGACAAAAAAATATATATAAATAAATAAACAAAAAAAAAAAAAATAAAATAAAAACTGTTTAAAGTGATTTTTATTCTCACAAGCAGTATTTATTATGAAAATATAACAATTTATTTATGCATCGGTAATTTCAAAAATAATAATATTGTAATATTCGAAACAAATGTTTCCTCAAAAATATTACAAATTAGAATAATTTTAATTACAAATAAACAATATTTCTTTAAAAAATTAACAATAATATATTACAGACAGACACACGCCGTTTATATGTACAGATTACAATTTATTTTGCGAGCTTTGAGTGACTAAATGTCATCAATAATTTTGTATAAATTTATTTGATTACATATGGTCCTCTCAATTGATAAAAATGGCCATACAAGATACAATTTTTCTTTTGCTTAATGTTGATCGTAAATAGTTTTTACGGTTTTAATGTTTAACGTAAATAGGTTTCTGTCGAGGACGGACAGAAAACGAATAGAAACCATTGAAGAAAGAGAAGCAAGATTGAAAATTAGAAGACGCCGTAGGACTAATCAAATAGAAATACCAGGTGCGAATAGTCAAACAAGCTGTAATTAATGTGGAAGAGCATGACATAGGAAATATGTGTTACAACTCAGTATCAGGCGAGTATTGCAATGCAAGATATTGGGGCCATGAGTTAAACACATCGAATAAATACAATAAATGCTGTCATGGTGGAAAAGTTTTACTTGACCCTCTGTCTGACACACCTACTCTATTGTCGCCCCTGCTTACAGGGGCAACACGTGAAGCAAATAACTACAGAGAACATACACCGATTAGGTAGGTGGCCAAAACATTATGGCCACCTACCTAATATAAAGTTGGTCTTCCATGTGCAGCCAAAACAGCTCGTACCTGGCGAGGCACGGACGTTACAAGATTTCTAAATGTGTCTTGTGGTATCTGGTACCAACCCCTAACCAGCAGATCCTTTAACTCCTGTAAGGTTCATGAGTGAGACGCCGAAGATCGGAGTTGCTGTTACAACACAAACCATAGATGCTCGATGGGATTGATGTCCGGAGAATCTGGAGGCCAGGGCAATACCTGGAAGTCTTCTTCATGTTCTGTGAACCAGTCTCGAACAATCCGGACGGTGTGGCATGGCGCTTTATCCTGCTGAAACATGGCACCGCCAGAGGGTAAGACTGTTGCCATGATAGGGTGTACCTGGTCAGCAATGATGTTTAGGAGTAAAGTGTGTTTAGGGTCTAATGACACCAGGGGTTCCCCCATCTCTGTGTAGCCTACATTGTAGTGTGTTACAGTACCCTGTAAAGGCCAGACGGTCAGAGTGCCCAGCACATGGATGACTGGACCCAGAGTATCCTAGCAGAACATCGCCCAAAGCACGACACCGCCGCCACCGGATTGTTTTCATCCCACGGTGCATCCAGGTGCCATCACTTCCCCAGGTAAACGACGCACACGTATCCGGCCGTCCATTTGGTGCAACAAGAAATGTGATTCCTCAGACCAGACGACCTTCTTCCAATCACTCAAGGTCCAGTTTCGATGCTCGCGTGCCCATTGTAGGCGCTGTCGCCAGTGGACCGTGGTTAGCATGGGCACTTGGAGAGGCCTGCAGCTATGCAACTCTATTTTCAGCAGTTGTCGATTTACTGTGTGTTGTGACACATTACTCCCATCACCAGCATTCCAATTACCGGCGAGTTGAGCCACAGTCGCTCTTCTGTTGCCACCTACCATCCGGGAGAGCCTTCGCTCACCTCGGACATCGATGAGCTGCGTTCGTCCAACGCCTCGCCGGCGGTTCGTGGGTTCCCCCCCTCCTCGGGCCACTTTCGGTAGGTACTAACCATGGCTGACCGTGCGCATCCCACCAGCTGTGCCGTTTCGGATATGCTCTGACCCAGTCATCTGGCCATTATAATTTGGCCTTTGTCAAACTCGATTAAATCCTCTGCCTTTCCCATCTGAAGAACAAGAGTAACACTGATTAACGGATCTCAGTATCAGATGTTTTTTATACCATATCCCAACCCGCGCCGTAGTTCACCTGCAATTGCTTCGATTTGCATAAAGACCCACTGGTCATAATGTTTTGGCTCATCGGTGTATATGACCGTACAACTCAGCAATGGAATTCGCATCAATGGGTGCAGAGATTAAATCACCGCCTGGAAATGGTACTTACTGTTTTAGAATACACGGCCAGATTAATCATTTGGTCTCACTGCTATATCCAAACAAGGCAAATAAGCAAGGATATGGACAATTTTATATTTTTGATTCTGCTGAAGCAACAACAAAACTGCATGAAAAACAATCAAGCCAAGGGTGTATGGCCGAAATAATGCAACAATTGGACGAGACGGTTAAGAGACGATATAATGCACCTACTTCCAAAACGGAGGTTGCTGCAATATTTGTTGGAGAAGACAGGGAACAACCTGCAAATAGAGACATATGCATATATCACACAGGTGACTGCTGTAGAATTATATCACTGATAAACAAGAATGGTGAAGACTGAAGGATCTATTTCATAATCAGAAAGATGGTGTATGTTACGCCGGGTCCTTCTGGTAATATAATTATATTATTATAAGCTATTATTATATAATATAATTATATATTATATAATATATTATGAATTATAAATATATTATTATAAATTATTATTATATAAGACTAAGGGCTCGCTGACCCCCATGCACGCTTTTCTATGTGAAATCTAAAGGTGTGACAGAGTAAGTCAAATCTTTTCTATGTAAAACCTGTCGAAACGCACTGATCGATATCTAATCAGGAAATGACCTATATAATTATTTACCTATACAACTGTAGTGAAGTAATTGCCCTGCTCACTTGCAGCAGGTGAACTGTATCACTGTTCTCCTACTGGCCACCCCAAGCTCCACCACGCAGCATTCTCAAGGTCGAATAAATATCACTATGTAATTATATACCTGTGTTTACATAGATCACTTAGGAAAAGGCTTTTTGCTTCATGTTCTACGATGCATGAGGAATATTGTTGTATCCGAAACAGTAGGACTAAAATATTTACAGACTACCAATATTTAAAATATTTAGAAAATACTAAACTGTTTACAAATATACAAGCTATAACGGAACGATGAGACCATTCTTGTTAATACACCAAAAACGTTACAATAGAACATCAACTTATGCCGGGTGTGGTCACATATTAGATAATGAAGCATATGCACAAGGTTGGTGATCGTTATGGAGGCAGTTATCTTGTAATGTGTGAATATTGGCATTCATCCCACGTATGTGCTCTACGTTGTCAGCAGCAAGTGTCTGTTTCTGCCCAGTAACCTATTTGTGTTTCTTCTATTTAATGTTCACCAAATTCTTGCCTGTGCTTCAATGTTGAATACATGACTATGCCCAGCATCATTTTATGTTTCTTTGTAACGTTAATTAATGTCAATTAACGTTAATTAACGTTAATTAATTAATGTCAGCTGACGAAGGGACCCATTGTCCCGATATAGTAGAGGTTTGATTGTAAATAGTTTAGTATTTAGTAAATATTTTAATTCCTTGTAAATATTTTAGTTTCTTGTAAATATTTTAGTTCTTTGTAAATATTTGCATAGTTTGTATAATAATAACATTATACTAATATACTAACATTATAACGCACTCATCGCAATCTAATCAGGATTTAGTAATTATTTACCTGCACATTTGTAGTGACGTATGTGGGCCGCCCTCTTTCCCATTGGTTCGAATAAACATCACTAGGAGGAAAATTTTTTTAATGTACACGTGTATAGAGAGATAATATATATTATATAATATATTATGAATTTTAAATATAAAATATAAATATGTTTCTATGCATTAAAATTATTTTCTTCCTAGTAAGATTTTTTCAGTCAATGGGAGAAGAGGGATGTGGGTTACGTAACAATTACTAAAATACGTAACAGAAGCTTGTTTTACTGTGGTAAAACAAACTTCTTTTTGCTGTGGTAAAAAGTTTCTGTTTTAGTGTGATCATGCTACATGAACTTCGTGCTCGCGCTTTGTTTATTTAGCATGACCACGTGATACCATTCTTGATTTCCATATGTAAAATCTGTATGTAAATATTTCCATATGTAAATATTTATGTATTCATAGCTGAGGAAGGGACACATACAGCGTTGAAAGCTTCGTAAGTATTTTATTTTATTTTATCAAAAGAAGCCAGCGCAGCCCCCTAGTATTATATTGTTATAAATTAATTTTATATTATATAATTAATTATTATGTGATATATTATAAATTATAAATAAATCATGGAATAAAATATTATATATAAATTTATTATATTTTCAAAATTTTCCACTGATTGTGTATGGCGAAATAGAAATGTAATTTCGTTATATAGCTCAGTGGTTAGTGTTATTTTCTGTCGTTCATCAACACATATCGTTTCTGAGATTGGAATGGCAGAAATGGTTGTTTTCAGGGAAAAAAAAAAAATAATAAAAATAAGAACAGACATAATTCAGAAGTTTGTTTCTGAAATTCTAAAACCGAAATGGTAAATTATACCATTTAGGGCGGACTCATTCCAATTTATTGCGCTTTAGTTGATGCTGGTCAGGTAGTTTGTTCACGTATTAGTTTTGCGTGATGTGGATTTTAGTGCTGCTTGATATTATTATTATTAGTCGTATGGTGCAAGGAAGCGTGAGGGTTTTGCTGCACCAGCCAAAAAAAATTTCTCTGTTACTGAGTTACCCTGATAGAGACAGTGAGAGAGAGAAGGGAATCACCAACGAAGAGAAGAATGATGATATCCAGCTCAGGACCCTGGGTGTGCCAAACCCATACAGATGTGAGCCCCTTTACAGATTAGGTTACATATATTTCAATGGTATTCGGAAAAGTTTTCATATGAACTGTTATCACGGATGGCATTGCACAGTGTAAATGAATAAGTAGTTGGTTAGTGTAAGTTCTCGTGGTGCGTTGAAGTAAACGACCCGGTCATGATTATGACTGCAGTAACCATCGGAATAGACTGCAGTGTTCCTGATGCGTAGGATTTTTGTATTTTGGAATTTTACAAATTTTTAAAGTTAAAGATTGATAACTTGACCCCTTAAATGTTAATGCGCACTACTATCTTTTGCAAACCATTCAGTAACATTAGTAATCTGTCAGCCTCACAGAGTAGTGGTCAGCCCTATTGCCCTCTCATGTAACCAAAATTTAAAAAAAAAGGATATTTTTGTTTATACTCTGGTACAAGCACTGGGTCAAAGGAATTTACAGTTAATTATTTTGACAGTGAATATAGTTGTTTATTGTAAATTACAGTCATGTGGGTTTGAGCCACGTTCCAAATGTGTGTGCATGATTGTAGACCCATGCTTGACCACTTGGCTTCATGCCAAACTCATGAAGGACATTGCAATTAGAGTTGCTTCATTATTTACTGAATCTCCACTAGTTTCACCTGACCAGTTTGCAACAAGCAACTTGCACATGGTGCTCTCTCTGGTAGCATATGCACTGCCCTTTCCATATGAGGTGGAAAACAGCAGGGTTTAAATTCCATCAATACACTTATTTTTATGGGCTATTTCACGGTGTAGCTGAGTTAGTCAGTTTTATATGAAGATTGTCCCATGTTTTTTACTGAATACCTGGGTTTTTTTGTCTAGCAAACAGGCAAATTGACCACACAGCACAACATGCTATTTACATTCGTAATATATACTGCACAACATGGGCTAAGTTGTTGTTATGTCTAAATATCTTACAACAATGGAACATGATGCCGAGGAAGTACTTGTTCTGTTATTCTCCTATATACATTTAAATAATACCAAATACGTTTTAGGCTTATTCATAGGCTTTTCTGCTACCTTTTTAGTGGTCTAGTTTCCTTGCCTGTTTAGGACCTTAACACTTAAACAATTCTGGCAATGTTTTGGGAACTTGCTGTTTTCCATCTTTTTTTTTTCCTGTGGGGTTAGAACATTGGTTTGAGGTACAATTTTCTAGAATGATTTACAGAATTCTATTAATGATCTAATTATGCTAAATAAGTCATTAAAGTTGTAGAAGTTACCAATGGGGTTACGGTTACTTGATTTGAACTTTGGATTTTGGATAATTTTGTTAACATTAGATGTTATTATGTCTTAATTATAATATTTTACAAAAAAAATCTTCAGATTTATGTCCTTTTAAGATATAACACTCAATTGACTCATTTGTACTTCTCATGAATGCTGTCTTGTTGACTTTTGTGGGGGACCTTCAAATGCATTCATGACAACTTCAACATTTTTGATACTTCTTGATGTTCTTTTCCTCCCACTGTTTGTCTTATTGATATTGAGTACAGTTACATGTACCTCAAATTTATCACACATTATTGTAGGTGCTTTGTTCCATATTATCTTTACCATGTGACATTTTTAAATTTCCAGTACAATTTAAGAATCACCTTTCTCTTGTTAATGCCTAATTACAGGTTTTCCATGATTTCTGTGGGTTTAAGCTAATCTGAAAAAAGAATAATGCAAATCTTATTCATGAATTATGGATTATGAAAATGTGTATACATGAAATTTTGACTCATCCCCGTATATATTTTTTTATTATCCATACTGTGCAAGGAAACCTGAGGCTTTTGCAGCAGCAGCCAAAAAAATTATTCTGAATTACCCTGAGAGAGAGAGAGAGAAAGAAATAGAAACGAATCGCCAAGAAAGAGAAGAATGATGATATCCAGCTCAGGGCCCTTGGTGTGCCAAGCCCCTACTCACCAGATGTGAGCCCCTTAGTTTTATAAGAGTATTTTTTACTAGTGAGTGAGTGTCATATTTTTGTTTGATTTATAAATAAGAAAATAATCATGATTTTACAAATAGTGATTTTTATTGAAATTTTTTTTTTTTTTTTTTTTTAATTTGGGATGAAAGCAGAAACACTATGCAATTATTTTCATTTCAATATACTCTGATTTACAAGAAATTAATTTATTTTTTGTCATGTAACAGGCACCTTTCATAATTGGGACATTTTTTTTTTTTTTTTAATTAGTAATGGACACTTCATTGCATTATCTGTGAATGGACAGAGACATGCAGATGCATTGGAAAATATTGTCATTCTATTCTTGAGATAGAGGGATGTTAGACTATATGATTGGTGCCTCCGTAGCCAGGTGGGAAGGAGCAGCAGTGCATAGCACACTCTTCTTGATTAGACAGGGGTTTGAGCCTGTCACCACCAAATACGGATGAGGCGGAAAGGTCAGGGAATGACCACCGCATATTTCCGGAGCAATATGGCCTTAGTTGCTAATGCTCCTAAAAACCAAACAACAAACAACAACAAACTAAGTGATTGTTAAATAGGATAGAGTGTTACTGTTTTAGTAGTAGTATGATTTGGCAGATGAAATATTGGTGGAGTTTTGAAATAAAGTTGCCACCTTGCAGTTCAGATTTGAATATCTCTTGCAGATTTCTGGTTGTTTGATTATGTAAAAGGCTGTATTCAGATATGTTCTATAAGATGCTACACAACTAGAGGGTAATCCAAATAGAGATAATGAATTTTTCCAGAAATCAGTTTTCTCTGCTGTTTATAATTTCACACTCACATCAGAGCTGTTATTGTCGTTTCAGAAGGAAAGCACTTTGAACAATATTTATAGCTATGTAAATCGAGGCTTCACAATAATACTTTGTTTTTATATTTTCTTATATGTAGATTAATATGTTTAGGTCATATGTTTCACATTGTTATTTTATGACTACTCTGCACATTGTTTTCATGTATTTATTCTTATTCACTAATTTCCTGAGCCAAGCTTACAACTCTGATTAACCTTTATTATAGTAATGAACTTAATGTAAAAATTCATTGGAGTTTTGCTAAATTTTTATAATTGCCTCCCACAGGATAAATATCCTAATCACACCAGAAGGCATCTGTATATGTACATTTGTTTGTAAGGTATGTATGCCTTATTATTTGTCAATAAATTTGAAAAATAATTTTTGCTCCTTTCTGACATTTATATGAATAATACAGACTTCAAAGTTATTTTAAAATTTGAACATATTTTAAGCAAGTTATAGAACATTCAAAAAAATAATATATTTTTATATAGTAATGCAGGAAGAACCAGTCCTTCTTGTGGGAGATGGTAACTTTTCATTTGGAGCAGCATATTGTCAACTTACTCAGAAAAAGATTATAGCAACATGCCTTACAGTAACACCATTGACAGAAAAACAGCTTGTTAATGTAGAAATCATAAAGAAGAATGGTAAGTGGTGACATTTTGTTTATATGTACTAAAATGATCTTTTCAGTTTATTTCATGATTCAAGAATTTGAGCAGACTAAGTTAAAATTATAAAAACTTAAGAACGAATAAAATCTTTTATTGGTTTTTATAAATAAATGTTCTTTATTGTTGTATAATAAAGTAGTGTAAAAGTTAATCATGTAGTGAACAGAAAACTTGTCCCAGGTACATGATTGGAAGGAGTGCAAGAATTAAACCATTGGCAATTTGTAGGAAATCATGTATCATATCTTAGTAGTAACAAATGATGCCAGAAGGCAAGGTTATACAGCATCAGCAAAAAAAAAAAAAAAACTAGCACTTCCGATTATTACCTGTGCATCTTCTCTAACAGTTTGTCTGGGTCTTCCTTGAATTTATTCAGACTACCTCTTCTACAGTGCCAGATGGAAGTTTGTTCCAGCAAAAAAAAAAAGAAATACCAACTGGCTGAAGATAAATTTCCACACATCTATCTTGCAAGCCATCCTTAATTTGAATTTATGCCTCCTCATGTGCATAGTCTGAGTAAGAGGAAGAATTCCATCAGCATTGAGCTTACTCAATCCATTCAGAGCCTTAAACACCACAATCAAATCTATCATAGGTGTCTAGCCTCGAGACGCTGCAATTTACAGAATTGAAGCCTTTCCTGTTAAGAGCACACTTTTGTTTCTCTCGCTAATCTCATTGCCCTTCTCTGCGCTCGCTCCAGCAGATCAGCATCCTTCTACAAATGAGGCCTCCAGACCTGTATGCAGTACTCAAGGTTCGGCCTAACCATTGCTTTGTATGATGGGATAATCACATTCTTATCCCTACTGGCAAAATTTCATTTCTGTATATCATTAACAAACCCTATTTTCCATTGCTCATAGAACTTTATACCTGACTGTATAGTTACCTCCGCATCTTTTTCATTCTCTACTATCTTGAATATTGTATCGCACAGTTGGTATGTTAATCTGGGATTATTGCTACCCATATGAAGTACCTTGCATTTGTCAATGTTAAACTTCAGCTGCCACTTCTCATCCTATCTACCAAATTTATAAATCTTGTTGTAGCAACAGTATACCCTGATTACTGGCATTAGTCACCCTGTCAACCTTTGTATCACCTTCAAACTTAGACATTTAGCCTGATATGCCTTCATCAGTATCATTAATAAAGATTGAAAACATCTTGGCCTGACACTGAACCTTGGAGGACTCCACTAATAATATTTGTACAAAAAGATCGGTGCCCATTGATAACAACTGTCTATCTTTTTCCAGTCTATCATCCCTTTAGCCATAGCAGTAACTTGCTCTTAGTGTCACACTGTACAACAACTTGTGCAGCAGTGTCTTATATGCAACAGTATCAAAAGCTTTTCTGAAATCTAAGTATGATGTCAAAATTACTTTTGTATCCAGTTCCTTTGTTACTGCATCATAGTATCCATTCAGACTGGTCAGATCGATCACCCATTAACAAATCTATGCAGCAATGTAGCTGTGACATATTTTCCTGTGTAGGTGGTCCTACATTACTTCTTTATCCAGAAACTTCATTAATTTCCCCAGAACAGAAGTCAAGGTAACAGGTCTGTAATTATTTATGTCACCATTTGGGCTCCCCTCCCTTTTGTGAATTTTGGGTCTACATTTACCTCCCCCTGAATCCAAGGATCCTCTCAATAATTATGGCTAAAGGTTTGCTTATGTCCTTTATATAATTGGATCCCCTTAATATAATTGGTTAGATCCTTATCCCAAAAAAGTTCCTCTTGTGTGAATATAGATACAAATTACTTATTGAATTTGTCAGAAACCCGAGTAGGATTGTCACCAGTTAAACCATTCATTGTTACATACCTGTTTAAGGTTTTTTTTCTGATCTGGTAGCATTGCAGAATAATATGTAACTATTTCATGCTTCCTTCTTTAGCTGTATATGTTCTGTCAAGAACTTTCTTGTCATCCATTCTGCCATCATCCTTTAATTATGTTTATGGCTTCCAGGATTATTTATTGGTAGTTGTTGGCGCATCGGCTTCTGTGGCCATGATGCACCTCCCAAAGTTTTTGCAGTACTCTGATCCAAGCCCGAGGTGGGATTCGAACCCGCGACCTTTGGGTTGCTAGGCAGGCACTTTACCTACCCGGCTAGCCCGGTCGGCAGGCAGGCTTCCAGGATAATTTATTTAAACTTTAACCCGCAGATCATTTGTATCCAGCAAATCTGAAATTGCCCTGTTAGTTTAAAGAGTCTAAGAAGTCCCTCAATCAACTATAGTCTCCCCTATTAAAATTGAATTCCTCTCCTTCTTGCCTTTGACAATCACAATTTCCTTGGACACCACCCATTTTATGAAATTGTAGTCACTCCATACTTCCTGATGATTCTTGTACTGTACAAGAATCATTGGGAGGGGGGGGGGTTGTTTGTTTTGTTTGAGTTTATTGGCGCATCAGCAACTGAGGCTATAATGCGCCAAATACCGGTCATATGTAAAAAATTAAAATATTCAGTGACCTAAGTAGTTAGGCCACCATGTCCAGATGTATAATAGCAAAGATATAAAAAATATACCAATAAAGACGTAACAATAACATAAATTTTATATACAATTAAAAACTTTTATTGATTTAAAATAGCTAAAAACAGCAGACACGTTGTCATTGTCGGATAAAATCTGACTGAGTGTATACGGCTCAGTCAGAGGGTTAAAAGCGGTAGAACGAGTGCTGCTAAAATCTGGACAGTCAATTAAAAGGTGTCTCATCGTTAACATTGTGCCACAGGACACACACATAGGAGGGTCATCAGCCCTCAGCAAAAACGAATGTGTCAAATGACTGTGTCCTATGCGGGTCCGGGCAAGAACAACTTCCTCCTTACGATTCCTGCGCAGACTAGACTGCCACGGTTCAATTACAGGCTTTATATGATATAATTTATTCGCAGTCTGTCTATTCCACGAGTCCTGCCATTGGGAGTGTATCTTTTCATGTATTATTCGCCTGTAGTCTGTATAAGGGACTGACAGGCAGCGATTATTATTGGGAACTGCTGATTTGGCTGCGGTGTCAGCCAGGGAGGGGGGGGACTATAATTTGGAGAAACAAAGCCAACTCAGTGTTACTGTACAGTAACGCTCAGTTGGCTTTGCATTAACAACCCCCTCCCCCATTGTGTAGGAATGGACTGTCTGTGATGCTGCTGAAGGTATCATTTTGGGATTGGCTAATATAAGCATTGTAGTTTGCACATGTAGTGATCAGTTTTTGAGTGTCTGTGAAGAAGAATGGTTTGGCATCAAGATCTTTTTCACTTCAAATGTGGAATGATTGTAGGGGCAAGACATGTAGCTGTCAGCATTTTGAAAACAGCCAATATGGTTAAGTGCCCATTCTGTGGTGTCACTAGTCTACCATGACTGACTCAACAGTAGTTGAACCAGCAAAGAGGACATATGGGGACAGCCATGTATGATTGATGCCCATGGTGAGCATCATGTGTTGTCTTGTAATACAGTAACAATGCTGCACAGTGGCCAGGTTAACCACCCAGTATAATATAGGAATAGCAAGACCAATATCCACATGGACTGTGCACCAAATATTAGCTTGTATACGTTATGGCATTCAAAAGTCATCATGGGTACCCATGTTCACTGCAAGGCACAATAAATTGCACCTGCATGGACATGTCAGCCCCAATACTGGACCACAGACATTCAGAATGAGAAATCTGTTGCCTGATCTGATGAATCCCATTTGCAACTCTAACATGCTGATAGACATATCTGCATTTGCAGAAATTAACATGAGGCCATGGAATCAGGATGCACTGTTAGTGTTGAAGTGGTGGTGTTATGGTTTAGGGGCTGTTTTCTTGGCATGCTGTGGGTCCTCTGACCACCATTAGTCATTGGCTCAATGGGAATGTCTATCTTTCTGTTGTTACTGACTAAGTAAATTCATAGATGACCAAGTAAATTCCTTCACAATGATTGTAAATCCAGGCAACTCCAGCATCTATCAACAAGACAATGCACCATGCCACAAGGTTGGCAGGTTGCTACTAGTTTCAGGGGGTGCCTCTGTAGCCAGGTGGGAAGGAGCAGTAGTGCGTATCACATGCTTCTTGATTAGACCAGGGTTCGAGCCCGTCACCACCAAATACGGAAGATGCGGAAAGGTCAGGGAATGACCACTGCATATCCCAGAGCAATATGGCCTTAGTTGCTAATGCTCCTAAAAACCAAAACAACAACTGGTTTCAGGAACATGATAATGAATTCTCTCTCATCCCATGGCCACTTACCCCTCACTTGATCTCAACCCAATTGAACACTTGGATCGTACTGGAAAAGGACATTTGATGCTAGAGTCAGTTTAGTGTTGGCACACTATGGCCATAGATGTGCCTAAAAAATTCCCAAACAAACAGTTTAGTGTGATGTAAACATTGGAAAAACAAAAAATAACACTAGGAGTATATTATAGGGCAATTGACTGTGATGAGTATAAATATGATGAACAGCTGTACAGGCAAATGGGGTGGGCCATTAAATTAGAATGGACAATTTTAACTTTCAGGAGATTAAAAATAGAACTTGTATGTTTGTTGCTCACACACAATAGGACTTTAATGGATCTGTTTCATTACTGCCTTCTACACCAACATGTTAGAGAAGAAAGAATTCTTAGCCCTGAAGAATTCTTCAGGTTAATGAACCAGTAGAAGACAGTGATTATAGTGTATTGTTGTGGCATTTTTTAAAAGATATAACTGGTATCAAGGGTAAAGGAAGCAATTTTGGCTCTTGTAAATGTGACTACAAGAGACAGTGTTTAAATTCTTTTCAATGGGATGAACCAATGGGTTTGTCGGCTACGAATTCTAAATGGGAAGTGTTCCAAGAATTGTAAAAGCTACTAGGCGTTTAATACCAACTAAGAGATACTGTTCGAGACTTAGACCTAAATGGACATCAGATGTACTGATGAGAAGAAGGATATGTGGAATGCATATAAATTATCAGGTAATATAGAAGCCTATGGTAGATATAAACTAGTCTGCAGTCAGGTTAGGCAAGTCTAAGGTAGACAGCAAGAAGTCTCTGGCAAAGAATGCAAAGATAAATAGCAAGACTTCTTCTTCTAGACTTCTATACCTATGTAAACACTAGAAAGCAGAGGATGAATCGCATTGGTCCACTAGATATGAATAACTATTGATAATCCTTGTCAGGGAGCTGACAAACTGTATAAATATTTTGCATCTATATGATTTACATGCAAAGAAGTTTTTAGGGATGGGTATATCAAAGTATGCATAATTCTAAGTGGGAATCAATTGATTTTATGATAAACTTAGAGAAAAGTGGAAGAGAGATTTTTGGAGCTGAATGTAATAAGTCATCTTGGGCTGACAGAATTGTCCATTTTTATATTAAAAAGCAGTAAGGTAGGTAAACAAATTTTTAGCCATAATTATGAGAACATCCTGGGATTCAGGAGAGGTCCCTGCAGACTAGAGATGTGCAAGAGTCTCTCATATTCAGAAAGGAGGTGGATCAAAGAGTGAAGTAGTAATAGTAGTAGTAGTAGTGGCATGTGATGCAAGAAAGCAAATGTATGAGCTTATGCAGCATCAGCCAAAAAAAAAAAAAAAAAATCACACCATTCCCCCCAAATGCCTGTCCAGTTCCTCCTTAAATTTATTCAAGCTATCAACTTCCACAACGACAGATGGAAGTTTGTTCCAGCAATTAACCACCCGCTGGCTAAAGGCAAATTTCCACACATCTATTCTACATCTGTCTTTTCTTAATTTGAATTTATGCCCCCTTAGGTTCGTAATCTGAACAAGTGGAAGGATCCCATCAGAATTCAGCGTGCTCAATCCATTCAAGGCCTTATATACCTCAATCAGATCACCGCGCAGGTGCCTAGTCTCCAGCCACTGCAATTTGCAGAACTTAAGCCTCTCTTGGTAAGAGGATCCCTTCATTCCCCTCACCAATCTTGTTGCCCTTCTCTGTACCTGCTCAAGTAAATCTACATCCTTCCTAAAATGAGGTCTCCAGACCTGTACGCAGTACTCAAGGCGTGGCCTGACCATTGCCTTATACGTACAGGTCTGGAGACCTCATTTTAGGAAGAAAGACCTCATTTTTGCTAGCAGGGAAAAGGAGGATAATCACCTCCTTTTCCCTGCTAGCAAAATTCCTATATATCATTGACAAAACCCCATGACCTGCCCTGGCAGCCTGTCTGCATTGCTCAGAGAACTTCATATCTGACTGCACAATTACTCCCAGGTCTTTTTCATTTTCTACCACCTTAAGTGTAGTACCACACAGTTGGTACGTTTCTCTGGGGTTATTTCTACGCATATGCAGTACTTTGCATTTGTCAAGGTTAAACTTCAGTTGCCACTTCTTAGCCCATCTGCCCAAATTATCTAGATCCTGTTGTAATTATAGACCTGTAAGCTTGATGTCTGTTCCAGGAAAAATTACAGATTACCTACTGTGATGTAGTCACAAAAAATAAACTGGAAGCCAAAAATAATTTTGATGTCATATACAGTACTTATATTTCATTAAATTTTTTGATACTGTTTCATATGAAAATACTGTTTTACAAATTGTAGTAATGTGCTATTAGGGGCAAGTTACTTTTGTGGATAAAGGGATGGTTGAGTGACAAGAGACAAAGATTTGTTATTAATCACCACTGCTCTTCATGGACTACTATTACAAGTTGAGTTCCTCAGGATTGAGTACTGGGCACCTTATTGTTTTCAATGTTTATTAATGATATTCATGATTTATTATTTGAATATTTATGCACAGTATCTCAAGTTTAACATCCGAGTTTTCTGATGATACAGAGGTTGGTGGGCGATTAATAACAGTAAATAACAGTGGGGTGGTTAATAACAGGAATCAGGATATGCTACTGTAATAAGACCTAAAGAAACTAGGGAGATGGGCTGAGAAGTAGCAGCTGAGGTTTGATAAGTGCAGGGTGCTGCATTTGGGTAGCAGTAATTCAAGAATAACATACCAGTTGGGTAGTACCACACTCAAGGTAATATAGAACAAAAAAGACACAGGAATAATTGTACAGTCTGACATGAAGTTCTCTGAGCGGTGCAGACAGGATGCTAGGACAGCTCATGGGAAGTTCTGTTGATGATATATAGGAAATTTTCCAGCAGGAACAAGAAGGGTGATTTCCTCCTGTATAAATCAATGATTTGGCTGCATCAGAGTACTGTATACAGGGCTGGAAGCTTCATTTTAGGAATGATATGGATCTGTTGGGATGTGTGCAGAGAAGAGTAATAAGATTAGTCTGGGGCACAAAGGGTACTCTTATCAAGAAAGAAAGACTTCAGTTTTGTAAATTGAATTATCTGGAAACAAGGCATCTGTGATATGATCCAATTGGAGTGTTTATGGTTTTAAATGGATTGAGTAAACTAAATATTAATGGCATCCTTGCCCTTTTTCAGATTTGCCCATTAGGATGGTTACAGGAGAGGTGCACAAAATTTTATTTTGGCCAGAGAGTAACTGATCATTGGAATAAACTTGCCATTTGGTGTTGTGGAAGGTTGGGGGGGGGTTAGTTTGAATAAATGTAAATTAGACATATTCTTTACTTTTGAATAAATGTAAGGTATAATTAGACAAATGATGTTGGTAGGTTTTTTTTTTTTTTTTTGACGGATATATATATATATATGCACATTTGTATATATCTGACCTTCAAGAGTACTTATGTATAAATATGTTTTTCAGGATTGTTTCAAATAATGCCAGTTTATATACAAATTGTCTTAATCTTCCAGTGAGTACTTCTCTATACAATGTCTAACCTTAGACTCACAGAACCAAATTTTCTGCTTCCTCATTTATCTTTTCTACACTTTCCTCGGGAACAACCTTCGTTCACATGTATTTTTTTGAATATTATGATCTACAGAAATTCAAGTCACTAATGTGAGAATAAGTGTCTTTTCTTTTCAACCCATGTACAGTACAAATTACTGTAGGTTCTAATACTGTTCATGTTTGTAGTTTTCATAAAAAAAGAAAAGAAAAAGAGTAACATTATGTATTCAGGCACAATGTCACCATCCAAGCTAACAGCAGTTCTTTCCATGCTCCATACAAACTTTGCATTTGCATATGATTTATATAAGTAAGACAAACAGCTGCTCATTTTCATAGTTGTAGTACTTCTTCACCTGGTGTGGAGTTTTTGGAACTATTTTTGTTTAATTTATCTGCTGCTTATTCCACTTCATCATCAACTTGATAGTATATCAGTATATCTACCAAAGTCTTCTGATAAATATTTTTCACATACAGACATCAGGGTAGGTGAATTTTAATTACAGGCACCTTGTCTGTGATATATGAAAAAACATTTGCTGTCTTGGCAGCTCTTCTGTACTGTTTGAGAAAATTTCATATGGGATTCTGCAATTTCATTATCAGTTGCCATAAGGTTCATTCATGAGCATTAAGATAATTCAGGATTACTATTAATGCAATGTAGAATTGTACCCTCTACAGTAACTTCTATAGTACCCTTAACTGCCATTTTTCAACTTAACTAAATATATGTAGGTTTCATGGAAGCAGTATATACCTTGCTCACAATTGGTCATCATCCTGCCAACCTTTGTATCATTAGAAAACTTTGGCAGGAGACGTTATACCTTCATCAGTGTTATTAATAAATATCAGAAACATTAAGAGATCCCAGTTGCAACTTCCCTTTACTTTGAATGGCAGCCTTTCATAATTGTCCTTTTATCTCCCTTAGTACATTTGCACTAGTGGCATTTGCATTTTGAATAAATTGTTCCAATTTATTCAAAATGGTGTTCATTTGGTACTTTATCAGAATTTTAAATAAAGTAAAAATTATTCTTTTCATCCAGCTCTTTTTCTTCAACCTCATGATTCTTTTTCAAGTTAGTTAAGCATGATTTTCCTTTAACAAGCCCATACTATGTTTCTCATGTAATTCATTCCTCTCCAGATGCTCTTGTAGTCCTTAGTCATGAATTCCATAAAAAAATCCGTGCCATCAAACTTACAGATTTTTAATTGCCAGAACAATTACAGATCTGTAAGAAGCACCCATTATAATAGCAGTTTGTGGCAATCTGCCCGCTGCTTCATTTAATAAATCCCATCACTTCATCATGTCTTTTTTTTTCATATTCAAGAATGATAATTTTTTTCCAGTTCACTGTTGCTGATATTTTTCCTCTTTCTCACTTAGATGGAAAGGTTTTGACAACAGTTGATGCCACTCAGTTACACCTTCATTCAGATTTGAAGGAGGTCAAATTTTCAAGAATAATTTTTAACTTTCCTCATATATGTTCTAAGATGAAACTTGACAGAAACAGAAATTTGCTGAGGAATTTCTTTGTTAGGTATTGTATACTTTTTTCCTTTATTTGCTCAAATTTGATTACTTTTTTTGTAATTAAAATTTAAACAAGTTAAGTATACACATTGTATTATATTTCACACACAATTGAATTCCTTTTTATAAATTAATTGAATTTTTCCTTTTTCCATGATTAATGGAATTGGAAATTAAATAACTAATTAACTTTTCATCATTTAATTAATTCGTCTCTTATACATTATCATAACCATTCTTGGATATATGTTTGTTCATATTTATGTAGCCTTGAGTTTCATCAACAAAGATAAATTATATAACATTCTAAAAGTTTATTAACCTAACTACATTAATATAACATTCTAAAAGTTTATTAACCTAACTACAATTTAATAGGTTAATTTTTAAATATAAATTTATGTAATTTATGAAATTGATGCCATTTTCACAAATGACTTGTATTGCAACTTGGAATATTATAAGCATAATGATACCAGTTTAATCAGTAGGATAATGGATAAAAGAGTTTCATATCTGTATTTTTTACTTTGGATATATGTAATTAAATTCAGACATTGGCATTTTTTAAAATTTTTTTATCCTTCATTTCAACTTTTCCTTGATTCTTTTGTGAGAAAAATTGAACAAAATGATATAAATAAGAGATATTAGAATTAGCATTAGTAAAGGAACATGATGCAAGAAAGCAAGCTTACATAGCATCAGCCAAAAAAAAAAAAAAAAAAACCCTTCTCATTTCACCCATCCACTTGCTCGCTCCAAATGTTTGTCTAGTTCTGACTTGAATCTATCTAAGCTATCAATGTCTGCAATGACAGATGGAAGTTTGTTCCAGCAGTCAACCATCCGCTGGCTAAAGGCAAACTTCCACACATCTATCCTACAACTGTCTTTCCTCAATTTGAATTCATGCCCTCTTAGGTGATTATTCTGAGCAAGAGGAAGAATCCCATTAGCATTGAGCATGCTCAAACCATTCAAGGCTTTATACACATCAATCAGATCACCTTGCAGGTGCCAAGTCTCCAGACACTGTACTTTGCAAAACTTAAACCTTTCTTCGTAAGAGCAACCCTTTATTCCATTCACTAATCTTGTTGCCCCTCTCTGTACTTCTTCCAGCAGCTCTCCATCCTTCTTCAAATGAGGCCTCCAGACCTGTATACAGTACTCAAGGTGTGGCCTGACCATTGCCTTATACAAGGGGATAATCACCTCCTTATCCCTGCTAGAAAAATTCCTGTATATCATTGACAAGACACCATGAGCTACTCTTGCAGACCATCGCACTGCTCAGAAAACTTCATATCTGTCTGCACAATTACCCCCAGATCCTTTTCATTCTCTACCACTATCAGTGTAGTACCACACAGTTGATATATTACTCTGGGGTTACTGCTTACCATAGGCAGTACTTTACATTTTTCAATGTTAAACTTCAGTTGCTACCTCTCATTCATTAATCATTCATCTTGAAAGGGGGTTGATACATGCCAAGGAGTTGAATGAGTGTTGACAGTCAAATTACACTGTGCTGCCACTTTATTTTATTAGGTACACCTACCTAGTAGCATGTTGAGCCTCCTTTAGCCTTCAAAACAACCTGAATTCATCTAGGCATGGATTGAACAAGATGCTGAAAACATTGTGCAGAAATGGAGTACCATGTAGTTCCTTGAGATTCGACGGAGGTGTAGGCCTGCAGCGAACAGCCCTTTCCAGCTCATCCCCAAGATGTTCATTAGGATTGATATCCGTGGAGTGAGTGGGCCACCGTAGCAAAGAAAAGTCGTTGTCATGTTCCTGGAACCATTCCATAGTGATTCAGGCTTTGTGCACCGGTGCATTATCCTGCTGTGCATTATGTAGCCATCTGACTGAGGATAAACTGTCAACATGAACGGATGCACTTGGTCAGCAACGATGTTTAGGTACGGTGTGGCATTCAGACGTGAACCTATGGGTATCAATGGACCCAACGTGTACAAAAAAACATTCCCCACACCATAACATTGGCCCCGAGTGCCAAGCGATAGTGTCCAAGCGATTTTCCTAAGTGATATATAGTGCTCTTTCTAAGTGATTTCGTTATATTTTCTTTCCAGTGCTTTTCTCATCCTTATTTCTTTATAAGTGGTTCTGTACTTAACAGGTCCTAAGTAAGAACCCAGAAAGGAAAATTACCTTTCTTTTCCTAGTATATTTATTAATTTTCGCACTAACAAACTAACCTCTCCAACCGCTTGGCCACTAGGTGGCACTGCTCCTGCCTCCACGTGGCGGGGCTGGAAGTCTGGGAGAAGAAATCCACTCTCCCAGGACTAAAAGGAGCAACGATGGACAAAAATAAACAGTCCTCGTGTGGATCTTATGATTCAGAACTAGACAAACATAATCCAGATCATGACGACACAAATGTATCCCATGCTAAGAGACAAAAAAAAGAAGGAATGGATAAGATCACACCACTCTTTCTAATACTACACTCCTCCACAGACCAACCACTGAGTAAGCTGTCCCCATTTTTGATACAGAAATGTCTCGAAAATGTGGCTGGCCCTCCAAAAATGGTTCGGCGATTAAGATCCGGAGATTTATTGATCGAAATGACCGAACATCGACATGCTGAGAGGCTATTGAAAATATCTACTTTCGGTGGAATTCCCACGAAGGTTACCCCACATGCCACCTTAAACTCCTCTAAAGGGGTAATATCAGAGTGGGATTTATTAAACGTATCAGAGGATGAACTTGTGCATGAACTAAGAGATCAAAATGTAGTACAAGCCAAAAGAATTGTGATTAAAAGAGATGGAGAACCTGTTCCCACACGCACGGTGATCCTAACATTCAAAACACCAAATCTGCCTACTTCTATTAAAGCTGGTTATCTTCGATGCCAAGTAAGACCATACATTCCAAATCCAGTCCGGTGCTTTAAGTGCCAAAAATTTGGTCATTCCCAAGCTGTCTGCAGAAGTGTAGCCACTTGTGCTAACTGCGGCTCAAAAGAGCATACACACACAAACTGTAACACTGAAGTGCAAATTTGTCCTAACTGCCATGGTAACCACTCTGCCTTCTCTAAGGAATGCCCTCAATGGAAAAGAGAAAAGAATATTCAAAAATATAAGATAGAGCAGAAAGTATCCTATCAAGAAGCTAAAAAACATTTTACAGTACCTGCTAAGTCACCTACATATGCTTCAGTTACCCAACGGCTACGCTCAGTAGAAACTCAGACAGACTGCTCAGTCCCTCCAAATATCTCAATATCTGGTTGGGCTAAATCGCTCCTCTCCTCATCAAAGGAAAAACCTACTCCTAAATATGCTACTCGAGAAGCAAATACTCCTGTAACAATACCTCCAGATAAGAAGCCTAATGAACAACCAAATGAACGAGCCAAGACTCCTGAAAGAAGCAACACTACTAAATTTATATCCGATACCATGGATATTGATGAAAAGATAGATGAAGATGATTCAATTCTTGAGATTCATCCAGAGGATGACATTGACACGGGTAGGCCAGTCTTCCCAAAAAAAGAAAAAGCAAAAGTAGACAAGCGCAAACAAAAAAATCCGCCGTAAGAAACCAAACCCTCCTTTTAAAACCGAACAATGCACACAGTAATTCAATGGAATTGTCGCGGATTTCGTGCTAATATCGATGACCTCTACGATCTCCTAAGTGAATATAAGCCCGTTGCAGCATGCATACAAGAAACAAACCTGACGAATGCAGTATCTATAACAGTTAAACGCTTCACCATGTACAGAAAAGATAGAAACTGCTCTAATGCAGCACACGGAGGAGTGGCGCTGTTAGTAAACTCTTCAATTCCCTCCAGACCTGTTCCCTTGCAAACACCGTTGGAGGCAGTTGCAGCCCGTATCACCATAGGCATAACGATAACTTTAATCTCATTGTATCTGTCACCAAACCACGCTTACACCCTTGCTGATTTAGATGACCTAGTAGGACAAATACCCGCTCCTTTCTGTATTCTGGGTGACTGGAATGGCCATAACCCTCTATGGGGTTCTCAACAACTTGACTGCAGAGGGAAAATAATTGAGAAATTCTTGGACAAACACAATCTAACTATTTTAAACACAGGTGATCACACATATGTTCATGTACCATCTGGCTCAAGCTCTGCCATTGACCTAACAGTATGTTCTCCAACAATATTTCCTCTCATTGACTGGACAGTTACTGACAATCCTCTTGGTAGTGATCACTTTCCGATCATCTGTAATTTCTGTACAAGTTCTCCTCCGATCAACAGAATTAGAACAATTTGGAAATTTGACAAGGCCAACTGGGCTAAATATCAAGAAATAGCTCATTTAGATTCCACTATCATTGCTACTGACAAGATAGATTCTGCAGTAAGCTATATCACAGAACGAATAATGACAGCAGCTGAATCCGCTATCCCAAAATCATCATTTAAAATCCGACTCCATCCAAAAATGTGGTGGACCGAAGCATGTAGCATTGCTAAAAGAGAAAGAAATAAATCCTGGAATCAGTTTAGAAAACATCCAACCACAGCCAACCTCCTACAGTTTAAAAGAGCAAGGGCTAAGGCTCGTTATATAAGACGAATGAGTAAAAAAGAAGCATGGTCACGCTATGCTGCCACAATAAACAGATTCACAGATACTGCTACAGTTTGGAAAAAAATCAAACGTATCAATGGCAAATACCCACTTGTTACTTCCCCGATTCTATTTCTGAAAGGAAAGGAAATTTCTGAACCTGAAGAACTTGCTAATGCATTTGGCTCGTCTTTTGAATCACTCTCAGCTGTTTCCGCCTATGAACCAGCCTTTCAGATGCTAAAACAAAATACAGAAAAGTATAAACTGAATTTTAATACAGCTCTCAAACATTCATACAATCTGCCGTTGACCATGACTGAATTGCTTAATGTGCTCACAAAAGTGAAAAACAGTGCCCAGGTCCTGATGGAATTTATTACTCAATGATTTCCCATTTAAGTGAAAGATCATTAAGTGGTCTCTTACTACTCTATAATAGAATTTTTTTAGAGGAATATTACCCCACCAGCTGGTGCCATTCTTATGTGCTAGCCTTCCCGAAACCAGGAAAAGACCATACAAACCCAACAAACTATCGACCTATCTCCTTAACAAGTTGCTTAGGAAAAACAATGGAAAAAATACTTAACACCCGACTAACGTGGTATTTGGAGACTCAAAACATTCTGAGTCCAAGCCAGTATGGTTTTCGGAGAAGTAGATCGACGCTTGACCTCATTATCAAAGCAGAAGCAAATATTCGGAACGCCTTTCTAAGAAATGAACACTTTGTTATGATATGCATTGACATCGAGAAAGCATTTGACACAACTTGGCATTATGGGATTCTTCGAGACTTACATAAATCTGGTCTTCGGGGTCATCTCCCGAAATTCATTCAGAACTTCCTATCTAACAGATCCTTCCAAGTCCTCTACCACTCGTCACTTTCTGGCACATATGTTCAAGAAGAAGGAGTTCCCCAAGGCTCAGTGCTAAGTGCAACACTTTTTGCCATCAGGATCAATTCTATAACCAATTGTATACCTAACACAGTTGATGCATACCTGTATGCTGATGACCTTGCCATCTCATGTCATTCTCAAAATATGCGACTTATTGAGAGACAACTACAAGTCACCATTAATAGAATAGTCTCTTGGGCCAAAATCAATGGCTACAGAATTTCTAAACCGAAAACAACTGCAGTACACTTCTGTCGTAAACGTACATTGCATCCTGATCCAAACCTTCAGTTAGACTCCCATTGTATTACATTTCAACCAAGCACTCGTTTTCTTGGTATAATACTTGATAAAAAATTAAACTTCCTTGAACATATAAAATATATTCGTACCAGCTGCCTTAAGAAACTAAATATTCTCAGAGTAATCTCCTCTATGTCATGGGGTGCAGATCGGTACATGTTGCTACATTTATACCGCTCATTAATTAGATCCCGCTTAGACTACGCATCACCTGCATACGCCTCAGCCAGGCCAAGTGTACTGAAATGGCTTGACCCCATTCATCATAGTGCACTTCGAATAGCACTGGGTGCCTTTCGTACATCTCCCATTTTAAGTCTATATACGGAAGCCAATGAACCGCCACTAGACCTTCGGCGACAAATTCTTCTCCTAAATTATGCTGCGAAAATCAGCAGCTTTCCACAACACCCGATATGGCAATATCTCTTCAGACCAAAATGGGAAAACCTCTATCGTACTAAATCACGTATCAACAAACCATCTGGCATTAGGCTTCAAGCTCTAAACACTAGCTGGGGACTCAACATGAATGACATAATGCAGGATACTAGCATGCAAATCCAGCCATGGCAAATACCCACGATAGATATTGAAAAATACTATCAGAAATGGGGAAAGAATAATCTTCCAGATATTAACATCAGACAATTACATCTGGCCCACTCAATTCAGTTTAGCAGTTACGTGCAGCTATATACAGATGGATCCAAGACTGCCAGTAAAGTTGGTACAGCTGTAGTCCTGCCGGATGCTATCATCGCTAAACAGCTCCCTTCAGAATGTAGTAATTTTACTGCTGAGTTGTATGGTATTTTACTAGCCCTGGAGAAAATAAAAGAAGCCTCATATACTCAATCCATAATCTATACCGATTCATTAAGTGCTGTGAATTGTATACAAGGTAAACGCCCCAACAGTCATCCTTTGGTACAACAAATCTGGACTCAGTTAATGGCAATTCATGCACGTGGTCACCGCATAATTTTTTGTTGGATTCCTGGACACTCTGGAATCCCAGGAAATGAACAGGCAGATTTACCTGCCAAAAATGCTTCCAATCCTATTTCTTCCAATTTCAGGACACCTTATGTTGACTTTAAATCCATTATACAGCAGACCTCTAAAGAACAGTGGAAACATATATGGGAAAAAGAAACAAATAATAAACTTTTTGAAATAAAGAAAGAACCCAAACAGTGGCGCTCCAGTCTGAGAGGAAATAGAAAAGAAGAAACTGTACTAGCACGACTGCGCATAGGTCACACATACCTCACTCACAGTTATCTATTAAGAAAGGAAGATGCCCCACAATGCAGTTACTGTTCATGTCCACTCACTGTAAAGCATATCGTTATCGAATGCCCACTATATCTAAGAGAACGAAAAACTGCTTTCTTCTTACTTTTCAAAAATTGCAATCAATTAACACTACGTAATATTCTGGAAGATCGTCAAGATATGGATGACGTTTTTGTTTTCCTAAAATCAATTGATAAATATCACCTTGTTTAAATTTTTATCAGAATCAGCATCAACAGCAAAGATATACTAGTCAGAAATCAGTGCATTATAGCCACAGTTGCTGATGCACCAACAAACCTAACAACAACAACAACACCATAACATTGCCCCCACCACTTTGCACAGTAGTCATCAGACATGACAGGTCCATGGATTCATGTTGTTTTCACCAAATTCTGAGCCTTCCATCAACATGATGCTCCAGGAACTTCGACTCCTCAGACCAAGCAACTGTTTTCCAATCCTTGATAATCCAGTGCTGGTGTTGCTGTGCCCACAGGAGGCATGTTCTCTTGTTCTTCATTGATAACAAAGGTACGCGATGTGGCCGTCAGCTGTTGTAGCCCATTCACAACAAAGTGCGACTAGTGGTCCATTGCGATATTTTGTTCTGTGCGCCAAGGTTGTATTCTGACGTGATATGCGACATTGTGGCCCGTCTGTTTGCTTGCACAATTCTAGCCATCCTCCTCTGACCTCTCTCATCAGCAAGTGATTTTCTTCCACAGGAGTGCCATTGAGAGGATGTTTTCTGTTCATTGCACCATTCTCGATACACCCTTGAAACTGTGGTGCGTGAAAAGTTCAGGAGAACTGCCGTTTCAGAGATGCTTTGTTCAGCATATCTTGCTTTTTTTTTTTTTTTTGATTTGGTAGTTGTTGGCGCATCGGCTTCTGTGGCCATATTGCACCTCCCAAGGTTTTTGCAGTACTTTGATCCAAGCCCGAGGCGGGAATCGAACCCGCGACCTTTGGGTTGCCGGGCAGGTACTTTACCCACTCGGCTAGCCCGGTCGGCTACATATCTTGCACCTACTACCATGCCACATTTGAAGTCCATTGGATCACTCCGTTTCCCCATTCTTGCTACGATTTGTACACTTAACTGATACTAGAAAGGTTGTTCTGCTGCATTTATATCCGCAACTGTGGTCATGTGACTTACAATGTTGTGGGACAAACCATTTGTGTGCACAGCAGGGGTGTGCTTAATAAAGTGGTAGCACAATGTATATAAAATATAATAATAATAATAAATATATAAATAATATAATAACATATGATTAAAAATATAACTATGAATATTGGCCTTGTTAATTTTCAGTTTTAGCAATTTGGTATGTGAATTTTACTGCTAGGTTGCTGCTATTACCATAATCCATTGAATGGTCATTTCCCATGACATACCTGCATCGTGCTGCTAATAACAATAGTTAATGCTCTATCATTCAGCTACCTGCAGTTGACTGACAGATCGTCCATATTGATGGTATCAGGGCCCTTCCAATCATTCCACTGATTTTTGTAAAACCAGTGGAGTGGATATTTAAAACATCAGCATCATCATGGGTAAAGTGGGCAGGTGCACTATTTTTCATAAACCCAATCCTCTGCCATTTTCAAGGGTATTTCTTTCAATAGCTTTCACAAATTGTTTTGCAGAAAATGTAGGTATGCCATTTCTGGATGCCTTGCTAATAAAAAATAAGGGCCAATATGATAGTTCCAAGAACATCACACCAAACATTAAAGGAAAAGGTGCAGTGATAATGAGTACTGACAATTGTATTTTTTTTTTTTATCCATAATCTGGTTACAGATATCAACTTTATTGATATGTGTAACCTGATGATTATGGATAAAATGGATGAATCATCTATAACCAGAACATGGTTGAGACGTTGAGGGTACATAGCAAAATGAACTACTGACAGAATTTCTTTATTGATATCTTGTAGCAACAAATTTTGTGCAGGCATACTGTGAAATGGATATAATATTTCTTCCGTGTGCATACAGGTAGATCATTTATGTAACCTGTCACCCATTTATGTAACCCTTCTGGTAGGAGATACTTTTACAGCACTTTTCAACATTTCTAATTTGTCGAAATCTCCCTCTAGTAGTAGTATTTATTCTTAATGGATTCAATCTCTCTTTCTCTCTCACACACACACACACACACACACACACACACACACACACACACACACACACACACACACACACACACACACACACACACACACACACAGTTGTATGTCCAGAGCCACAAATGTTTTAAATTTGGTAATCATTGAATTCAAAAATTTTTCGGCATATCTGTGAGCAGCAGTCACAGACTTCTTAATGAACCTCCATAAATTATATATATATTAAATTATCAGCAAAATTAAGCA
Source organism: Mastigoproctus giganteus (assembly GCF_048544385.1). Classification (NCBI taxonomy): domain Eukaryota; kingdom Metazoa; phylum Arthropoda; class Arachnida; order Uropygi; family Thelyphonidae; genus Mastigoproctus; species Mastigoproctus giganteus. The sequence goes on along the minus strand of NC_143586.1, from coordinate 145,754,308 downwards.
AATTTTTAGTGTCTTTAAAACCGATAATATGGTCTCTTTCATATTATCAATTTAACAAATGCTGTATAAACTACAAGGTGGTTTCATGGAACCTGAAACAAATAACAGACTCAGCTACACTGATCACTCACAACTGAGTAATTGAGGTATTTAAGGCTTTGAATGGATTAAGCAAACTCAGTGATGATGGCATTCTTCCTTTTGCTCAAGCTACAGACACGAGGGGATATATATTCAAATTGAGGAAGGATGGTTGCAGGATAGATATGTGGTTTGCATTCAGCCAGCAGATGGTTGATTGTTGGAACAAACTTCCATCTGTTGTCATGGAAGTATGTGGTTTGAATAAATTCAAGGAAAACTAGACAAACTAGACTGCTTTTATAGGTACTGCTTTCTTGCATCATATACTACTACTACTAACAATAATAATAATAATTTTTATAATGTCTTTATAATATTTAGAAAGTTAATATGTAATTTTTTTAGTGCAAGTAAAATTCTGCACAAGAGAGGTGAAATACTGGTTACACTTTGTGAAGGTCAAGGGGGAACACCAGTAGATGCTTTCCGGGAATGGCACAATACTTGGCAAGTAGTTCTTATGGCAACATGTGCAGACTTAATCCTACATAAGGTTATTCCTTTTAAGCCTGCTGATTATCCTGGTTATCAGTGTACTGGCTATAGGTAAGATCAAATCATATCTCCCTTATTGCTTTAATTTTTGTTTATATGTCTGTATTCATAGATGAATATCTATATCAATGAGAAATCCAAATTCTCTTAAAGTTGAATATCTACACTCAGTTCAAAATAGAAAATGCTAACATGCCCAAGGAGAGACACCACTTTTAAATATAAAGTTTTATTTTGGAAATATTGTTTTATGAAATATAAACAATTCAAAAATTCCAGGCAAAGGGTTGTAGTAATTATTAGAGATATGGAACCAGGATAATATACATAAAGTGGAAGTATTTCACTTGAAGAAAGAATGTAGTCAAAAACTGAGAAAAAGAAAGAAAAAATTATAGAAGGAAAATGTTGAGAACATATTTCTGTGTTTAGCTTTTCCAAAGGCATTTAATGACTGTTGAATGGCAGATTTGGCGCCTCAGTAGCCAGGTGGGAAGGAGCAGCAGTGCGAAGCACATGCTTCTTGATTAGACCGGGGTTCGAGCCCGTCACCACCAAATACGGAGGATGCGGGAAGGTCAGGGAATGACCACCGCATATCCCGGAGCAATATGGCCTTAGTTGCTAATGTTCCTAAAAACCAAAAATAACAAATAAATAACGAATGGCAGATTGGAAGATGTACAACATTTTGAGACAAAGCTGATAAATGATCATTTACAACTGGTGAAAGGCTGAACGTTAAGGAAATATGTGTTATGAAGAAGTTTGTATGCAATTTTTCTGAAAAAAAATTTCAGAAAAAAAAAAAATGTTTATGCAGAACAGATGTGGTGGCTCTCCCCATATTTATTTTACTGGTTCAGTCGTATTTGGGTTTCCTATACCCATTCATAAAGGGAAGAGTCCTTGTGATCTTTGTGGGAATGCCATTAGAAGAATTCGTAGTTAAATGCTTTTTAACTTTCTGGCACTAGCAAAAACGTTTTGGTGCTAGACTGCAGTAGTATGAATTTTCTGTAATTGGGATGTGAGATAATGAAATTGAAGAAAAGAGGAAAAGGATATTGCCTAGAGTTTTCTCAGAAGTAAAGTGAAATTGGGCAGTTTTATTCATGGAATTTATCACAAAATTTCTGGGTATTCTAAATAGAGGAGGGGAAAGTCAACATCTAATTCCCCCCCCCCACACACACACACTCTGTTGTTTAAGTAAGCAACATTATTTTAAATGGAAATAGTACATGGTATTCCATAGCAAATATAGGAATACAAAGAAAGGCACCATTAAATCATGTTAAAATGTTGAGAATGTTTATTGGAACAGTTACAAGAGAACAAGATAACTGCCACAATACAGGTACTCAAGAACCCTGGAGTTCTTTTTTAAAAATTTTATCAGATTTATTTATTATTTTCTCTCTCCTATGTTCCAGGTATTGCTGAAATTTCTAACTGAAATCACTCTACCTCTTCAATTGCACCGCTCAAAGAAAGTCCCCACGTTTCTAGTTTCATTATAAAATTAGGTAACCAAGCAAAATGAGTCTCGATGAAGAGCAGATATTCTTCTAACCAAACAATTGCCTTGGCAGCACAAATAGCTGGTGCATCTTCAATATACAGCACATTGACAACTTTATATAGAATCAAATTTTCGGCCTAAAGCAATGCAACATGTAACCATGTTCTCCACCTTGTCAAAAGAGGCTCATGGAAGAGTAGGGCCGGGTTCTTTGTAAATAGCTAAGCAGCAGCTATGGATATAGGGGTTTTTATTTAATTATTTTTATACAAGAAGTGACTTTATTAAATTTATCAGAAGTTGTTTCCATAATTGTGTCTGCTAACAAGTTATCTATGCCTCAAGATAACAGAGAAAAAAAGTTACTTTTCTCATCAACAAGAAGAGAAAAGTAACTTTTCTCTCCCTTTATGTATATGATCTTAGTTAAAAGCAGTTGATCTGGCAGTCTTACTTATATTTTCTTTCTTTCTTTCTGTCTTTTGGCACAGTGTGTAATGTTTGTTTTTCGTGTGTTGGGTGTTTTGAAAGTTTTTTCCAACATTCTTTTCCTAAACAATGCAAAAGACAATGCTGCCATCCTAATAAAATCTTTTTTTGTGATGACAATCTACAATTCCATATATATAATAGTAGATTTGTTTTTTGACATTTTGATAAAAAGCTCCAACTGCATGTTCTGCATTTTTTATAGAAAAATTGATCTGTTCACGATACATATAAAAATAATGTACAGTAAAATCTAAATTTAATGAATTTTGTAAATAACTGATAACGGTGGCTCAACTAGGTTGTTGGTCCCACATGAACATTTTCACCCACATTATGGGACCTAGTGACATAACTGCCTCAGTCTGATGGTATTTACCATCACTTAAAATATTTTCATAATAAAGCAGAGTGCGGGAGCCAGGATTTTTCTCACTATTGCTTTCCATCACCCTGCCAAACATGTTAGGCATTAGTAGAGAGTAATCTGAACCTCCACTGAGGGCACTTGAGGGAGAGCTCTTCAAACTCCAAATAAGCTTTAGTCACAGTTTCCACTACCACTGTGCAACACAGAAAAATGTCACATTTATTGCACATATTGCACACAATACGTGCAATAAAATCTAGCATTACAACATTTTAATGTTTTTAATTTTATACCACAACACTTTTTCATAACACTGTGGCAACTATGGAGAATATGTATAGTTCTTTTAAGTGTCATGGACTATCAGATTTAGTGACCAAGCCTTACACCAATATAGTCCATTAAATCAAGTTTTTGCTGTACTTACATGTCCTGTGATATGTGGTAAGGGAATTAAAGAACTACGCCATTAATGTTTTCCATGCTAATGTTATTGTGATATTATGTTGTTTCAATAATTGAAATAATGTTTTCAAGTTTGATGTCTGATAAACTGAACAAATTTATGAAATATGCAGTGTTGCCAGTAATATTTCTGTTATATGCATTTTTATACGCTAATGATTAAAATGGCCACAATATATTTGCATATGCACATATATGAAAATGCATATAATCTGATGTCTACTCATAAGACAGCCAGATTTATCATAAAGTTTTTAAATATTCAGAAGTATCGGCAACCACTATCAGCAAATACATCACTGACTACTATAAACTGAGAGATATTTTTACATTAAATATCAGTTTAATAGCAACTACTTACAATGGGCATCAGTGGACATAAACCTGCAAAAATTAACTTATATAAATTTTTGGTTTTAGGGCACAGAAAAAAAATTAATGATCTGTTTATTACACTAAATATGTAATTTAATAAATTTTATTGTGATGTTTTTAATTTTACCTTTTATTAAAATGCTAAATGATTCTTGTAATATATGATTTTTCACTTTGTTAATTTATTTATTTAATTATGTTTTTAGAGGCATGGACAAGCCATTTAAATTAGGAGGAGCAAAAACTCATATATTCATAAAAGGAGCCTCTGAAGATATTACAGAATTAAAGTTGTTATGCCAGCAAGATCTCTTAGATTCTGTTCAGTTGCCTGAAGGAGTTTTTCAAATTCCTCATTATTTTTCTGAAAAAATCAGAAGGTAGTTTTTTTTTTTTGTTTTTATAATACTAGTTGGATTAAGTTAGCTAATGCAGTTGAGCTCAGTTACAACAAGATCCAAGGGACAGATGGAAAATCCTTGTTAATATGTTCCTGGTAAACATTACAACACTTTTCTGGAAGTGCTGTAATGGTATGAAGAATAGTAAAGCAGAATAAATGTGTAGGACCTATGTTATATAGAGGTAAAAGTGTTCAAAGGGATTCTCAAAGAATGCTATGCAAGAGTTTCTGCTTACAACTTCTGGTTTCTCAGTTCTTTGGTAGTCGTATTGCATGGTGTTTTATCTTTCATTGGTTTTTATTGTACTTTATATAAACATTAACCAAATGTATATATGTACCTAGCAATTATTTTTATGTTATTTTTTTTAAATTCTGATTCTGTTGTTATTATTTTTTTAATTATGATTGTTTTTATGGTTTTTTTTTAAAATTGCATTTCTATTTAACAGTGTAATTCTTTAATTCTAAATTATTCTATTTAAGTTCTTTAGTGTAATCACAATGAGCATTGGGCCATATATGAGATTTTTCATCCAAATGGATTAAAAATTCTCTGATGCAGTTAACATGTTAACTTTTATTAAAAATGAATATAATGCTTTGTTTAGCATTAGTAGTGGCATATGATACAAGAAAGCAAGGTTATTCAGCATTAGCCAAAAAGAAAAACCTTTCGCTTTACCCATCACTTCCCTCCAATAGTTTGTCTAGTTCTTCCTTGAATTTATTTAAGCTCTCAACTTCCACAACAACAGATGGAAGTTTACTCCAGCAATCAACCACTCTCTGACTAAAGCCAGACTTTCACACATCTATTCTGCAACCATCCTTCCTGTTTTAATTTATGCCCCATCATGTTAGTCTGAGCAAGAGGAAGAATCCCATGAGTATTGAGTTACTCAGCCTTAACACCTCAATCAGATCACCTCACAGGGGCCTAGTCTCCAGATGCTGCAATTTGCAGAACTGAAGCCTTTCTTTGTAAGTGCACCCCCCTTGGTGCCTCCGTAGCCGGGTGGGCAGGAGCAGCAGTGCATAGCACATGCTTCTTGATTAGACCGGGGTTCGAGCCCGTGACCACCAAATACAGAGGATGCGGAAAGGTCAGGGAATGACCACCGCATATCCTGGAGCAATATGGCCTTAGTTGCTAATGCTCCTAAAAACCAAATAACAAACAACAACAACAAGCACCCCCCTTTGTTTCCCTAACCAGTCTTGTGCCTTTCATTTTGGCAATTTCATCATCATTACAGATAAGCTGGCTGATCACTTATGAGTCCACACAATCAATATAATGCCCAGGAAAATTTCAACTAGTATTCCAAGAGAAGATATGCACACACGAACAAACTCCCATGTAGCTACTTAGAAACAACCATTTCTCAGTGTTGAGTGAAAGTGGTAAATGGTGGCAAAAAATTGGGCACTGCTGTTATGAAAGTAATGTCAAACTTTAAATAGGTTTTTTATCAGTATACAGGAATATTGAATGTACATGGTATCCATAAACCTTTGCAAAACTAAAAAACTTCACTGTTACAGAGAATTCAAGATCTTGGGGTTGTAAATTCATATTACAGGGGAAGAGGTTTAGACTAGGTTGTAGAAAGTTTTCTTGCAGTCAGCAAGTTTTTGATTGCTGGTTGCCTTCACAGGTAGTTGAGGCTGAGAGTGAATGAATTCAAAGGTCAGCTGGATTTACCTGTCTGAGGCAGGTAGCAAATAATATGTATTTTCTTATCTACTTATGTTTTTTTTTTTTTTTTTGTCCAGTGCAGCAAATGCCTGTAGCTTCCTTGCACTATTACTAAAACATTATTACTTGAATAGGATATCTGACAAATTTGAAACCACTTCTGAGTGATAGAAGATATCTTCAAATTTTTATTCAACAGTTGGAAAATATGCATGCTGCAGTAGATGTCAGCATAATCACAATACTAATTATGGAGAAATTTACCAACAAAATTCTATTCCCTTGGTTTTGTTGTTGTTAAGCGACTACTATTAGAGCTCTCTAGCTTGTATGGTTTCATCCTAAGACATCCATAATAACTTACATAACACTCTTGACCTTGATATGTTAAGTGCACGACTGACATATCATATGGATTTCACAGAAGTGTAGTTCTGCTCGGTGGCTTCTTTTTAAATTGTATTTGAAATTTATGCATAACAGCTGATGCAAACTGCAGCTATCATTGAACCAAGCTTAAACCTTTTCACACTGTGTTGAACCACAGTGCCTTTTCAGAGTTGGTAAATTTTGCTGTGATTGCTGTTTTGTGATTCTGTTGCCATCTACTGTAGAGTACACTTTTCTGGTTGGTGAATAAAAACTTGAAGGTATTCTTTTGTTATGTGGAAGTGGTGTTATATTTGTATTGCAAATCAAATAAAAACAAATCATAGTTGTATCATGTTCCCTATTTGTACAGTAATGTTTTAAGTTTTGTAAGGGAGGTTGTGAATACCTTGTTTTGGACATGAAAAAGTAGCATTGTGGGATACTGATCAAAATTATCTATTCAGTCCTTTGGTAGAGTTTTTTTTTTTTTTTTTGAAATAAGTGTATTATATTTGTCTTTCTACACTTTTTGTTTTTTTTTTATTGTATGTAAATATCACAAACTGAATCCTGTATACAGACTTGCTACAGTACTCCTGCCTCTTCTTTTTAATTTTTTTAATTATTCTAGAAACAGCACTGTTCAGGTTGGCAATTTTATTGCCTTGCTGAGTTACGCACAACAGTGGAACTGCATCAGAAAGCCCAAATAAGTTTGTAAACATTTCTTAGTGGAGAAAGTATTAAAAATATTGCGCCATTTCTCCATGAGTAATTCGTGGCCATCACAAGTCTAATTAGTATTACTCTGATGACCTTGATCTTCATTGCCTTCATTGCAAAAGCCTCTTAACCTATGAAAATGCATGTGTGTGTGTGTCAAAGGAATACACTTCCTTTTCCGTAATAGCATATTAATCTTCTTTTCTGGTCCTGCCAGAGAATTGCAATGAACTACTTTATACATTGAACTGTTCTGTTACTAAGGCAAGGAATAAGCATCCTATTGTGGAACACCACATGTTATTTCAGCAAAGTTAAAATGCAAAACCATACAGAAACAGATGAGTCATTAAAAAAAATTACCCTTAAAAGTGTCCAGTCTAAGGAGGTTGAAAATACCAGAAGGATAATTATTCAAGTATCCATGTCCATATTAGAGTGTTTTGGAGAGGTCATCTAACTTGTAATTTCTAATACTTCTTTCCAGGAACCCAAGCCTAAGTGACCATAACAAGAGGTGTACATTAAGAGAGAGATTTCACTGTATTATATTTTAAACATTAGAGAGCCAACCTTGTGTAATATTTTATTATCATATACAGGTAATCCTCATATAACACGTTAGTTTGGTTCCTATAAAATCTCGTGTAGTGCAAAACCATGCTATATGTGACTAAGAACCAGTACAAAAAGGGGGATTACGTTTCAAAAGCTAACAAAAATACATCATTTTATAACTATCAGAAACTTAAATTTTATTAAAAATAGTAATAACTGAACAAACGTCTTACAAACTGTGATACATATATGTCAGATAATGTATGTTCATTTAATTTTCTGCCTCTTCACTTCTGCTAAGTACAATCAAACGAGAACATTTTCTCTGTTGCAGAATATCTTCACCTTCTGAACTTTCTTGTTCAGCATTTAGATTTCGTGTACCTTCTGTTCTCCTTAAAAATGTTAGTAATCTGGGTTTGTTTTCTTTTGCGTGATAGATCTTTGTAAATTGCATGGTACGGAGCTAAGCATTTTTGAAGCTCCCTTTTGAAATTTGTGTTCCTCTCAGTTAAAGGCTCTGCATTCAAAAAAGTAAGATTCTAATTGCTCAGCTAAGTTTATGCCTTCCTGTATGCTTTTTAGTGTACAATTTGGAATTTCAGAATTTTAATCTGCACTATCACCCTCTGAATTGATTTGGTTTATCTCCGATGCCATTTTCACCAAATCTGCTTCACTAGCCTCTTTTCTACCAGTAATTCTTGAACATCTTCAGTAGTCATATCATCAAACCTTCTTAGCAATATTTACTATCACACCAATTCCGTTTTCTGCTGGTTCGACCATATTTCCTGAATGAACTGACTCTGGCCATATATTTTTCAACACATTTTTAACGTTGATGGTTTTATTTCTTTGAGCAATAAAGTTATGATTCCAATAGAGTCCACAATTGAGAAATGTTTCCATGCCTCCATCACTTCAGTAGATTCGGAATCAGTTTTTTCCAAAATCCATTGTAAATTTTCTGATGTTATCAGTTTTAACGGTAGATATAATACCTTGATCTAATGGCTGAATTAAAGAAGTTATATTAGGTCGTAGAAACAGTACTTCAACATTTTCGATGACTTAAATTTTTGGATGGCTTGGAGCATTATCCAATAGTAATAAAATTTTTATTAGATTTTTCCGCTTTAAATAGTTTTCCATAGCTGGCACAAAACAATTTAGAAATCATTATTTTAATAAATTGGCAGTTACCCAAATTATGCCTAAATTCCTTAGGCATAATTTAGGGCCGGAATTTAATTTCCAACAAAGAAATTATTCCAATATGGTTCTTAAGAACAAAGTTTAGTAAAGCTTGGAAGTCTTTTTTTTTTTTTTTTTTTGTGGTCTCAAAACAAGCACAAGTTCAATAGCACAGAACCTAACACCGGGATTTCCAAACAAAATAAAATATGGGAATTTCCCAATAATTTTTTTTGCATAATGACTAGCAAGTCAACAGTGAGGATTCACAAAAAAAAAAAAAAAGAATACAATTGTTGAAAAATTGCATTCAACATAATAATAGTAGGGTTTTCTCTTGCATAAATGCTCAAAAATACCATGCTTTCCAAGGTTTGCTGAAATTCTCTAACTGTGTTATATAAGTACCGTGTTGTGTGAGAATTGTGGAAATTTATCAGTGATGTTAGAGCGAAACCATGCTGTAGAAGTATCATGTTATACGGGGTTGTATTATAATAGTATTAATTAATGGTACAAGGGACTACTCACAAATCATATAACACAGTAATGGGGGCGGGGTCAATAAATTGCAACAGTGTTATGAGTTGGTGTCATGTGTATGTTGCATAACAGGTTTCTTCATTAACCTGGTAGTGGTGGCAACACCATTTATGGCAAATATAGTGGGGCATCTGATAGGTGCCTGAATTCTATTTAATTTTATTGGAAAACATTTTGATTTTTTTTTTAATACTGCTTGATCAATGCAAATATTTCACCGTTTATATTAATAAAATATTAAATTATATTAATTATATTAAAATTTAAAAGTCACATATAATAAATATTGCAATCCATTAGGATTGCAATATTTATTATATATGACTTTTAAATTTTAATAAAAATTAAAAATCTTTAAAACGTAATGTGCATTTTACATCTTTTATTATCAAAAAAATTAATTCTGTTGAAAATTGCAAAAGAGGTTATTCTCTTAGTCTAATTTTTTAGTTTAAAAGACCATTACATGTACCAAATTTAAAACATGATGTATGCATATATTTCTGCTTGTTATGTATGTAAATATTATTAAAAAATTTAAAAATACATTTTAAGTATTTTATCATTATTATTTATTTAATTGTCTCCAGAAATACAAATGGTGTGTATATATATATATATATATATATATATATACAGTAAGTGCCAGTTATAGTGATCACTGGGTTCACAAAAATATCACAGAGGCATTCAATTTTGAATGCCTCTGTGATATTTTTTCCAAAGCACATTTCTGGAGGTTAAATTTATAGAGGCCTCAACCATAAAACAAAAACAGTTTGCAGCTTCTGGTTTATTGGGCTTTTCTGTTAATGCAATAAACAGGTAGTAAACTCAATCTCATTGTATTTGCAATACCAGTAGCTGGAATTCTGTGTTTTCACATTATTATGGTGAAACGTGTTTCCCCCTTCAGTGAAATCTTCCCTTCATTTCTATATCTAAACTTCGTTTCACTTGTGTGTGTCATATTAGTTCCAATTTGTGTGTGTCCTGTACTTTGTTATTGATTGATGCATATCTTTTTTGCTGTGTTTTAAATTTTACTACCCAAAAAAAATGTCAGTGAACAGAAAGAGAATAAATTTGAATGTAAAAGATAAGTAACAAATTATAGAAATGTACAATAAATTAAACTTAGGCAGTATGTCTCAAAGGGAATAGCAGTAAAATTAGGAGTGCCTCAGTCATCTTTATCAAAATTATTAAAATCACGTCACACATTAAACACTAACTTGATTAGTGAAACCAGAAAAAGGAAGTGTGAAGGGAAATGCCAAACAGTAGATGAAGCTCTGTTCATTTGGTTCAAACAGGCCAGCTCATTTAATGCACCAATCAATTGTAGCATTCTTCTTCAAAAAACTAATGATTTTGCTGAATAACTACACAGAGAGTTTAAGGTCACAGACAGATGGCTGACAAGATGGAAGGAGAGGTATGATATTGTTTCAAAAAAAAATTCACGGAGAAAAACAGGATTCCTATGGGTCTGCAGCTGACATCTGGTTGAAAACCTTGACAAACTGTGTTAAGCACTTATAATCCTGTAGACATTTTTAATACAGATGAAACAGGGTTGCATGAGTTTTAAAAATCCCTCTTCTTCTGCAGGAAAGAAGATCAAGGACAGGATTACAGTTCTTTTAACATGCAACATGACAGGAACAATCAAAATGAAGCCATTAGTTATAGGCAAGAGTAAATCGCGTAGATGTTTTAAAGGAGTAAAACAGCTGCCTGTTGAATATGTCAATAATGCCAACGCTTGGATGACAGTTTCTTTATTTGAAGATTGTCTTTGTAAATGGGATTTGCAATTGGATAAAAAAAACAAAAAAATTGCATTGGTTTTGGACAATTGCCCAGCTCATCCAAAGTTGACTTTCAAAAATATTGAATTAGTTTTTCTACCTTTGAATACCATGTCACTGATTCAACCTCTCGACTAGGGAATAATAAAAAGCTTTAAGATAGAATCGGATATGAGGTGAAGAATCATCCAGTCTATAGATGAAGGTTTGGGAATATCATCCGATATTGCAAAGCAGATAACTGTTCTAAATGCACTTCATATGACAATGAGTGCCTGGAAAGAAGCTTCCTAAACCTGCATTAGCAACTGTTTCAAATAATATGGATTAATTATTCATGATGGTCAACTAAGTCACGATACCGATCACGTTGAAAAGCCTGAAAACATGGGTGAACAGGAGTTTAATGAGTGGGTGGACATAGAAGGTGATCTACAAGTTACTACAGCTTTAACAGATGAAGAAATTGCCCAGTCTGCTACTGATAATTTCGCCAAGGAGGAGAAGGAAAATGAAGATGAATCTGAACAAATTCCAGTTACAAAAGGGCAAACTCATGAAGCTATAACTGTCCTGAGGAGAGAGTTGGAAGAAACTGGTGCAAGTGATTGTGAATATAGCCTATTATACAATATTAAGAAATCTATAAATATACTTTGTAGTGATAATTTGAAGCAATCTAAAATAAGTGACTTTTTAAATTATAATCATATTACAAAGTGTTATGTTTAATTAATATGAATATTAAGCTAGGTACGTAGGTATAAATTTATTTTTATTTTGCTAACCTGTGGATAATATTCTTTCGATTTTTACATATCATTAACTTGTAATAAACCTTTGGTAATAATGTGTAAATTTGTGCTTTATATCTTTATTTTTATAGCATCTGGATAATATTTGTCGATTTTTGCCAAATATAATTGATTATAATAAACGGTTCTTATGAGAACCGTTTATTATAATCAAAATTCAATTTGCAAATGTGATCACTATAATTGGCACTTATTGTGTGTGTATATATATATATATATATTTTTTTTTTTTTTTGAAGACAAATGCACAAGGCACAATACATTATGGATTAAAATTAATTTTTAATATCGGTGTAAATACACCATTGTTTACCCATAAATTTAACTACGTAAGTAGTGTAACGGCATCATTTGATTTTATCTCATATTGTGGCTACCTTCACAACAAGATACCAGGTATTGCACTACTTCAAATAAATAACGCTTCTCTAGTAGGAGACTACTGTTATTTATTCTCAGTGGACACCACCACCCAGACGTGTTTCGGAGCTTGTTGCCCTATTTTCCCTCAGGACAGCAGCTATCTGATGTGACATTGATTCAACAAGATGTCGGAAGTATTCGGGAGGTATAGCCAACCAAGCTGTGTGTAATGCAGTCAGGAATGCAGGTATGGAGGCGATTGGCAAATCCAGATGCCTGATATGTCTTTCCATAGTGTCTCAAAAGTGCTCTATGGGATTGATATCAGTGGAGTTCAGAGGCCAATCGATATGCCGAAGTCAGAATTGTGTTCCTCAAACCATTCCTGCACAAGTGCCCGATGACTTGGCGCATTGTCATCTTGGAAGACACCATCGCCATTTGGGAAAAAGTATAACATAGTGGGGTGTACACAGTCAGCAAACAGTTTAAGATAGTGGAGACCAGTGACACATTGTTCCACATGCACCAGGGTTCCAAGTTCCTGCTAGTGAAACATGCCCCCCTACCATGCAACTGCCTCCACCAACCTGCACTTTTGATAACATGCATGATGGATCAATAACCTCATGTTGTTGACGCGAAATCCGTACAGGACCATCCATGGCGTGGAGTAAATAACGTGACTCATCCGACTAGCACACCTTCCAGTCTTCTAATGTCCAACTTGGATGCTCTTTGCACCAGGTGAGTCTTTTATGCCGATGAACCTTGGTTAGGAGACGATGCCATAGGGGTTGTCTGCTGGTATAGCCCATACGTGTGATGCATGGTCGTGGCAGATATTGTTCCGGGTTGGCCCATGTTGTATTGGGTTGCCAACTTTTGAACAGTGCTGCGCCTGTTCGCCTGTATGAGTCATCGGACCCAGCGCTCAGCTCTAACATAAACCCTTTTCTGACCTTTGCAGTTTTGCTGTTGGGTCGTTGTTTGACCATTTTGATGCCAGTCCTGGTACACTTTAACTACAGCAGCTCTCAAACACTCCACCAGTTCAGCCGTCCAAGTTCCTGCTTGGGAAATCGAGGGACCAGCTTGTCAAGCACCCACAATCTGTCCTTTATCAAAGTCCGATAAATCCTTCCTTTTACCAATTACTCTATGAATTTTGCTACCTATTGAACCACTGACACCTTATCTATGCTACGTAGGTCGACTAACTGCACACTCTCGTACCTCCTGTGGTCAACAGGTCGCAATCAGTTTTCATAGGAGTGGTTATAATTCAGTGATCACTCACTGTATATATATATATATATACAGTGAGTGATCACTGGTTAACGATGATTAATATATGCTTACATTTATATTTTACTTATATTTCTTACCTTTGATTCTAATATTTCTAAATTTTCTTAACTTTTATCATCATTCGATTTATTTATATTTGGCCTATACTGGTTTATATTTGGTTTATATTTAAATTACTTAGCATATATTGATCATCACAGAAACAGAGAACCTCTTGTCGTTTTTTGCCTTCATTCTGGGTGGTTGGCCCCAGTTGAAGTCATCTAGATTGTCGGTAAAAAGCGATATATATATATATATATATATATATATATATATATATATATATATATATATATATATATATATATATATATCCAATATGTTAAATTAAATAAAATAAAACATAAGCCAGTAATATGGCAAAAACTGTAGAGCGAAAATTAACATAAAAATAACCCAAATAAACAATCGAACGAAAAGAAAGAATAGATATAAATAGTAGCCCGTAAACCCTTGTATACGGGCTACTATTTATATCTATTGGTGTCAATCAATTATATCTACTATTTATATCTATTATACTTTGGTGATATTTCACGTCTTTCGGAACTGGTACCTCTGGGGGGTACCGCTAAATTAATAAATAATTGGCATTAGTCTAAATTTTGTATAGTTTTAATTGGTTTAAAAGTTCGAAATTATACAAGGGTTTACGGGCTACTATTTATATCTATTCTTTCTTTTCGTTCGATTGTTTATTTGGGTTATTTTTATGTTATTTTTATGTTAATTTTCGCTCTACAGTTTTTGCCATACTACTGGCTTATGTTTTATTTTATTTAATTTAACATATTGGATGTATTTCAGCTTCATATGGAGGAATTGCATGTCGCTGCCTCTAATGAATGCTTAATTATTTATTTATTTATTTATTTCATTATAATTTAACTTTATTTAATATAATTCAATGATAGTATATATATATATTAAGGACAAAATGTTGATGCCATTTTGTCCCTAAATTTGAAGGTCAAAAGGTAGTAATCCTAGGTTAAAGCTATTGTTACAAAGTGCTATGGAGAGAGTATTCAATAGAGTAGATAAATGCAGGATGAATGTAATAAAATTTACCTTTAATAATCAATGATTGTAATTTAGGTTATTACTACCCAAAATATAATATCATAGAATTTAGGTTGTTTTAAAGAGGGCTGAATTAACATTTGGTAGAAGTAGATAAAATATATAATTAGGGTAGCTGACCAATTTATTTTATATTACTGTCGAAGTTCTACATAATGAACCCCAAGGGAAATGAGAAAACGGCTCATATCAGAAGGGCATTATGTCGATTATTCATAAAATAGCATTAGGTTAATGAGAAGTTGGCTGGGCCAATCACATAGGACGTATATAGTGTGGGATGTTAAAAAGAAGTTTTCTGTAAAGAGCTTTGCCTGTATTTATTTTATTATTTATTTTTATTTATTTTATTTTTAACAGTAGATGCTAAACAAGCTTTGCTTCCTTGTATTTTTCTGCTATGTTCATATTAATATCAAGTTAAAAAATTGTAATTAATTTCTGAATGGCCTGATAAATCTTAATAAGTTTATTTATTTATTTTTTTTAGTTTTGTAAATAAATTTTACTCTTCAAACTGAACAATCAATTTTTAACCATGAATATTTAATTATTTTATATTTTTATTGCAGAAATCTTCTAAAAAATAGTGCCCATCCAGTTTCAAGACTTTTGAATTGTATTTCAGAGTCTTTGAATCGTCAGTTTGGTTCTCAAAGTATAATACCAGTTCAAAACACCATTTTTAACTGTACTTCAAACACTGATGTTTATTTTGGTAGGGAAACTGTGTTATCAACTAATTCATTAATTCTTTGTCAGAATATTGCTTGTAGTGCTTGCACATTAGAGTTAGTTGAAAAGGAACTGTTAAATAAACTTCTAGTCATAGGTGTTGGTAGAAATTACCATCACTGTCCAGTTTCACCCGAAGATATCCCAGTCTGCCATCAGATTCTAATATATTTTAGGGATCAAAATAAATTATTGGAAAAATTTTTAAAGTTTTTCCACCAGTTAGTTAATTGTGATCAAAAAGATATTTACTTTGGAAATGGCAGGTGCAGAGGGATAGATTTACATTTACAAATGCAGTCATTAACAGATATTGAAAATAAAGATAATGCAAATAAGTTATGCACTTTGAATGAGATGTTGCAAGAAATAAGTAGTGTAAATTGTTCTGGAATGAGTGAAGGTAACAGTAATTCTTTATTTTGTATTGAAAATAATAACAATATTTCCAGTGCAGTTTTCTGCAGCAAGATATCAGATAATGTCATATACGATAACATTATCAAATCACATGTGGTTTGTGAAATTTTTCAGAATTTCCATGTCTCTCCTGATACACTCAGAACCAAAACAGTGCATGTAATGGGTAGAAATGGTAAGAATAGTAGAAGTATTACAAAAATTTGTACACTTTATCATTTAGGAATGACTGAAAGTAGGTTATATTGTTTTTCTTTGAATGCTGATATTCTTGCAATGAGGAAGTATCTGATAAATGACTGGAGAATCATGTGGTCAGATTTAGCAGAATTTGTTTATGACAACTCTGTGGGTATCATGAAGGAAAAATATGTATCCAAAAGCTTATACCCACCTTCCTTTTCTCATGATATCAGCTTTTGGTGTCCATCAGATTTTTCTGAAATTAAGTTTTTTCTTGTGTTAAGGTGTATATGTGGTGATCTGTTAATGAATGTTGAATTAGTTGATACATATTACTGTAAGCTGACCGACAGGCTTAGTAGATGTTATCGTATTGTTTACCAGTCATGTGATAAACCTTTGTCAAAAGATACTGCTAGAAATATTCAGTTACTTCTAAGAGAATATTTGCAGGAAAGATTAGATTATGAACTGAGATAATTTTCATTTGCAGAATATTATATTAAATATATATTATTTGTTTTAATTATTTTTACTTTTATTTAACACAGTTTTACATGTTAAATCTTATATTTATAGTACAGGTATTCCCTGTGTAGTGTTCTTAATTGGAGCTGTCAAACCAGAGCACTAAGTGCATCCACATTAAGGGCTGGGGAGGAGATTTATCCACAGGAAATAATGTGAATAATTTTGACTGATTGACATGACCAGTGGTTGATTTTAAGGTATTTTAAGTGGTTGATTTCTCTATATAATGATACTAAATGTATCAGAAACATTTAAACCTTTATATCTACACTTTAATTACATAAATTATGCAAGAATTCCAATAGTTTTTCACCATCTTTGAGTTATCAGCACTAGCTGACTTATTCACTCACTTAGTCACTTTGAAGACATTTAAAAGGGGGTAATCAAAAATATCTATATGGCAGGGGTAGCCAACGAGTCAGTCATGGCTTTTGTCAGCTATACGACAAAAATTTTATATTGTGCAGCGAGTTTCGCTACCTGCGCGTTATTTATTTTTTATAATGAAGCTTCAAAAATAGGAATGAAGAGCAGATTTTGAATATTTATTTTTGGTTTTTTTTTGCTTGATTGAAGGAGAAACACATTTCACATAATAACATAAATTTCCACAGAATTCCAGCTGTTGGTATTATTGCAAATGCAATAAGATTGAGTTTACTACCCGTTTATAATTAGATTGCACTAACAGAAAAGCCCCAATAAGCCGAAAAGTGCAAATTGTTTTTATTGTTTTATTGGTTGTGACCTCCAGAATAGCATTGGCATTGGCATATGATGCAAGAAAGCAAGCTTATTCAGCATCAGCCAAAAAAAAAAAAAAAAAACCTCTCCCATTTCATCCCTCCGTTTGTTCCAAATACCTGTCCAGCTCAGCTTTAAATTTATTTAGGCTTTCAACTTCCACAAAAAAGGATGGAAGTCTGTTCCACCAATCAACTACCCCACTGGCTAAAGGCTAACTTCTTCACATACATCTATCCTACATCTGTCTTTCCTCAATTTCAATTTATGCCCTCTCAGGTGATTATTCTGAGCAAGAGGAAGAATCCCATCAGCATTGAGCATGCTAAAATCCTTCAAGGCTTTATACACCTCAATCAGATCACCTCGCAGGTGTCCAGTCTCCAGACACTGTAATTTGCAAAACATAAGCCTTTCTTCGTAAGAGCAACCCTTTGTTCCATTCACTAATCTTCTCTGTACTCTTTCCAACAGCTCTACATCCTTGAAATGAGGCCTCCAGACCTGCATACAGTACTCAAGGTGTGGCCTGACCATTGCCTTATACAAGGGGATAATCACCTTATCCCTGCTAGAAAAATTCCTGTATATCACTGACAAGACACTATGAGCTACTCTTGCAGACCATCTGCACTGAAAGCTTCATATCTGCCTGTGCATTTACCCCCAGGTCCTTTTTGTTCTCTACCACTGTCAATGTAGTACCACAGAGTTGATACGTCACTCTGGGGTTGCTGCTTCCCATATGTAGTACTTTATATTTGTCAATGTTAAACTTCATTTGTCACCTCTCAGCCCATCTGCTCAACTTTTCTAGATCCTGCTGCAGCAGCGAACTGTCATTAGTGTCCTTAACAACCCTGCCAACCTTCATATCGTCTGCAAACTTGGACATTAAGCTTGATATACCATCATCAGTATCATTTATAAATACAGAAAACAACAATGAAATCAACACTGAATCCTGAGAGACTCCACTAATAACATTAGTTCACGATGAGCAGTGTCCATTGATTACCACTCTGTCTTCTCCCACTCCACCATCCCTTTATCCATAGCAGCAATTTGCCTACAATGCCACACTGCTCCAATTTGTTCAGCAGTCTTCCATATGCAACAGTATCAAAAGCCTTTCTAAAATCCAAATATATGATATCAAAGTTATTCCCTCCATCCAGTTCCTTTGTGACCACATTATAGTATCCACTCAGATTGGTCAGGCAAGACTTTCCCTTAACAAAACCATGCTGTGTCCGAGCTATAACTGAAGTCTTGTCTAGATGATCCAGCAGTGCTTCTTTAACATTGGTGCCTCCGTAGCCAGGTGGGCAGGAGTAGCAGCGCGTAGCACACGCTTCTTGATCAGACCGGGGTTCGAACCCGTGACCACCAAATACGGAGGATGCGGAAAGGTCAGGGAATGACCACTTCATATCCCCGGAGCAATATGGCCTTAGTTGCTAATGCTCCTAAAAACCAAATAACAAACAAGCAAACAAAGCTTTAACCAGTGCCTCCATTAATTTTCCTGGAACAGAAGTTAAACTAACAGGTCTATAATTACTTGGTGTCGCTGTTTGATCCTCCTTTGTGAATTGGGGTCACATTTGCACATCTCCAGTCTATGGGTACCTCCCCTGAGTCCAAAGAAGTTCTCATAATTGTGGCTAAGAGTTTGCTTACTCCCTTTGCTGCTTCCTTTAATATAACTGGACTGATCCCATCCAACTCGGGTACCTTTTTTATGTTTATCAACAATTTCTCCTCCACTTTCCTCTGAGTTACTACAAAATCAACTAGCTCACTGCCAGAGTTTAACTCACCTCTGGCATTCCCCTCCCTGAATAACTTCTAATGGGTGAATGTAGACGCAAAATACTCATTTAGTTTGTTAGCCACCTGAGCAGGATCATCAACAGCTGAACCATCAATATCCAGTGGACCAATCTGATTCATCCCTTTCCTTCTAGAGTTTACATAGGTAAAGAACTCCTTGTTGTTTTTCTTTGCATTCTTTGCCAAAGATTTCTCATAATCTGCCTTTGCCTGCCTAAACTCCTTTTTGACTTGGTTACAGACCGGTTTATATGTATCATAGGTTCCCATGTCACCCATTAATTTATATGTATCCCATGCATTTTTCTTCTCTGCCATATGTCTCATTAGTTCATCTGACATCCATTCAGGCCTAAACCTTGAAAAATATTTCTTGGTATGTAAAGCCTAGTAGCTTCCAAGATAAATTCCTTGAATGCTTCCCATTTTGAATTTGCTGTTGGTCCCACCGTATAGAATTTAAGTACTGTTTCAGACCACCGTAGTCACCTTTATGAAAGCAAAAACCCTTCCCTTTACCCCTGATGGTAGTCACTTCTTTGAGTAAATCCCACTTCAGCACTCTGTGATCACTGCCACCTAGTGGTTCATTTATCTGCAGATTCTTAATGCATGAAGAATCACTATTGATAATCAGATGAAGAGTATTACTCCCTCTAGTTGCCTCCCGAACATGCTGATGTAGAAAACAATCATCCAATAAATCCACAAAAGCCTTGCTAGTGTGTGAGTGACCAACCCACAAATTCCAGTCAATATCTGGGAAATTAAAATCCCCCATTATAAGACTGATTTACTGGCCCACTCTATTTCCCTGTACAGTTTCTTATACAGGGTTATTCAAAACGAAGTCCTGGGTTTCAGAATTTTTTTTTTGGGAAAGCACATGTGTCATAATCATTTGTAGCCATCTCGAAAGAACGCGTAATATATCAAGTTTCGTTCCCACGCTCGCGATATTCGGTATGCTGCACGGCTAACCAGCAGATGGCGTTGGACCCATACCGCCGTGCACTCGTTCGTTCGCCTGTGACGCCAGTTCGGCTCTGTTGCGACATACCTTCGGAATGTAATGAGAAAGCTTTTATTGTGTTGGAGTTTCATGTAAGTAAATCTGTTACCGTTGTGCAACGCCACTTTGCTGACAGAGTGATTTTTTCTGAAGAATCGACCTTCCATTTGTCGGGGAAAGTGAATAAGCAGAATGTGATTTTGGGCGATTTCAATAAAGGCTCTCATATTGAACATTTATGAAGTATGTAAAAAAACTTCATTACTATATTTGCATTCTGGAAATATTTCTTTCTTCCTATGTCTGCTCATGTGTGCACAGGAATTGTTTGAAACCCTGGACTTCATTTTGAATAACTCTGTATACTCATCAGAGTCATTAGGCTTATAGCACACTCCTACTCTCAAATTTGATCTCCCAATGCTTATGTCAACAAATTGACTCGACACTGCACTGGCCAGCGATGTCGACTGGCTTGACTTCCTTGGATTTTATGTGTTTCTTAACTAATAGCATAACCTCTCCTCCCTTCCTATCCTGTCTATCCTTCCTGTACACATTGTATTCCCCAAATTCCAGTTCTGTATTCCTTATATCTGTGTGACACCACCTCTCTGATATCCCAACAATATCTGCCTTTGATGTTTTGAGCAATACATCAAATTTATTTACCAAACTCCTAGCATTGGTGTACATGCAAGTATACGTACACCTGTTCCTATTCTTAGCTACCCTAACATAACCCATGTGTTTACTTGTACCGCAAAACTCCCAGCAGTCTCTGAAATACCCTGCAACTTGTTTTCCAGGCTGCTGCTCATTCCAATAGAAGCAGTGCAAGAATCACTTTCACCTCTGCCAGTGGCTACTGTTAATCTATTAGTCCTTGTATCCCCCCCCCCAAGCTAGCAGTTTTCCGACCCACCTAACACTGTCTCGATAGCATCAGCAAATATTCTTGCACCCTTTCTATTTAAGTGTATCCCATTCCTGTAGAAGCAGTCTCTCCTGTGAACAAGTACAGACCAGGCTGAAAAAAATTCTACCCCTTGAACCTTGCACAATCTTTCCAGGACCGAATCGATCGACAAGGCTGTCATAAACTCCCTTCTATTTAGAGAAATACTGCAAAAGCATTCAAAACATTCTTATAACGATATAACCAAACAGTGCAATAAACGGTAGTGTGTTTGTCCGGTTATTTTGGAAACAACTTCCTCATTCTGGAATCCTCCATCAATTATCCTACCTTAGCTGTTCAGACAGAATATTTTTCCGGTTCGCGCAACTTAAAAGTGTTTAAATCGGTAAGCATTACTTTGCTGATTTAATAACTGAACAGTACTTATATTTTAATTTAATACCTTTTGATTTAAAATGAATACTAGGAAAAAGAATAAAACGTATCATTTTCATCAAGAGTGGGAACTAGAATATTTTTTTGTGAAAGAAAAATGTTTGATTTTCAATGCTTTAGTGGCTATAAGCAAAAAAAAGGAATTTTGGAAAGGCACTTCAACGCACTCCATGGTAAATACCAATCGGATTTTCCGCCGAATAGTGACCTTATTTTTGGAAATAACAGATTGTCTTTTTGAAAATTTTAAGAACAAAAATGAAATTAAAAGTGCCCTTCAAGATCTGCAATTATCTCGAAATACTGTGATGCGACGCATCGAAAAAATGAATAAAAATGTGAGCGAACAATTGCGTGCTTATATTGTTAATTGTGTGTCCCTTCCTTTACAACTGTATGAATCTACAGATGTCAGTGATACAACTCAGTTGTTCGTTTTTATTCGTATGGTTTTCGATGATTCTGCCACTAGAGAAGAACTGCTGGGTATGGTTTCGTTAAAAGAAAGAACTAGAGGTCTTGATATCTTTAACTCGCTCAAACATTTTATTGAAAAATTAAATTACCACTATTTAAGCTCGTATCAGTAACAACAGATGGAGCTAAAGCAATGACGCCGGATCTTAACGGATTCATTTCATTGTGCCAAAAGGATGATGAATTTCCAGATTTTTTTGAGTTACCACTATCATCCACCAACAAGTATTATCCAGCAAAAGATTAAGTACCAAAAGTGATCGCTTTCGAAATCGTGAATTCCATCAGAGGACAATCTCTTCAAAGGACTCTTCAAAATGCAACTCGATGAAAAAGAACCAGATCTGATATTACACACAGATGTGAGGTAGCTGAGTTGGAGTAAGTTTCTACAGAGATTTCGAAATTTTCTGAATGAAATAAAAAATTTGTTGATCAAAGGGGAGATGATTATCAGCAGCTACAAGATGCGGAGTGGTGGTGTGGTCTGGCTTTTTTGGCAGATTTTACCAGTAAATTAAGTGATCTGAATTTGGAATTACAAGGAAAAAATAAAAATGTGGGTGACACAATTAGTAGTATTTCTGCATATAAATATCAATTTTTGGCAATGGCTAAGGATCTCAAAGAAAAAAAATTCGACCATTTTGCAAATATGCAAGGTCATTTGCGAAAATATCCTGTTTTTGAGTTTAATAGTGAGAATGTTTCTGAAATTGAGAATGTGGACAATTTTGAAACCAGATTCAGTGATTTTAAAACAATTGCAGACATCGTTCATTATATTTCTAATTCATTTAATGTCGATTTAAATACGAAAGAAATTACAGAAAAAATCGCTGCGATTTTTCACATGGAGAAAATATTAATTGAAAATGAAATTATTACATTGCGAAACGATATCTTCCTAAAAGCCAGATCATCAGAAAGAAACTTTTGGAAATATGTTTGCCGAGAGAGATGTACCCAAATGGAAAAAAATGCAGTAAACTTTTAAATTCCTGTTTTGGTTCCACATATCTATGTGAATCGGCCTTTTCGTATTTGAAACAAACAAAGACGAAGAATCGCTTTACTCTTACGGACTTGCATACAGAAGATTCTTTACGGTTGCCCTTATCACAGTATAAACCCCAGGGGCTCACATCTGGTGAGTATGGGGTTGGCACACCCAGGGTCCTGAGCTGGATATCATCATTCTTCTCTTTCTTGGTGATTCCCTTCTACTTTTAACTCACTCGGGGTAACTCAGGGTACCTCGGAATTTTTTATTATTATTTTTTTTATTTTGGCTGGTGCAGCATAAGCCTCAGGCTTCCTTGCACTCTATAGCTAATAATAATAAATAAAAAATAAAAATAATATCCCCGATTTTGAAAGCTTGGCAGATGACATGAAGACACAAACTTCGCATAAATTAAAATTTTAAATACGCATGAATTTAATATAAGAATTCTGAATTGTATTGAATTTTAAAATTTATAAACAACATTTTTCAGTATGTGTTGATTCACTTTTTTAATCTTGTGCAATGAAATTTTTGGGATGGTAGATCGCGGCACATTTTGAAGGAAAAAAGTAGATCGCATCACAAATTAAGTTGACCACCTCTGCTATATGGTAAACTGAAGTTATTCATGTGGATACAAAATACACATAAATAATATGTAAACCAGAACTGACTAGAAACAAAAACTAAACTGAAAATAGCATTGCAGTAAAGAGAAGTATTATAAACAACACTTCAATAAACTAGTTAATTAGAACCTTTAAGTAGGCCCGCTCTTTCCATTAACACTGTTGGCAGGAAAATGTATGAAGTGTATATTTTTGTAATATGCAGAAATAGTGGAGAGAACTGTAGGATTTTACAGCTGAGCACAGGAAACTTGTGCCAGTACAAACGGCTACAGAAAATTAACACAGTAATCTAAATTATTCATGGGCATGAAAACTAAATTTTTGGACAATGAATAGACACTTGCAAAGTTTCTCCTTGACATAAATTGGAAATGCTTTGCAGCATTTCCAGTTTGGTTACCACTTCAACCATTTCCTTGTTAATTTCAGTATCAGTTAGAAGAGTGGATTTTTAATAGCAAAATCAAAGAACACCCCTTTGAAGGCCTGGGTAGTTTTTTGACGTGCTCAGGAACCACTTAAACATCTGCTAATTAGTAACTCTTACCAAGGCATTTAAAGGGAATTGCACTGTTCTGGGAGAAAATAGCACAACTGTGTTGGGGGGAAAGGTGATGATTAGCTGCACTATAGCAGGGAACAGCTATGTATGTATTTAAAGTTATAATTGAATTAATGAATTCACATATTGCAGATGTGTAATTTCATTCAGTTTAATTTGATATTTATTGAGAAACAAGTGTTAATATTTCTTATCTTTTAAACTAAAATGAATAACTAATTGATGTATCAAAAAACAAAGATACAAAGGTGGCAGGTACCCTCGTGTTGCAATAGTGGGGCATCTCTCATATTGTGAAGTTATACTTCATAACTGGGTTGGCACTATTGTAACACCAGGGTACCTGCCCACCCACAGAAGAGAAGGCAACAAGCTTTGAAACTGTGCCGTCTGGGTGGTGGTATCCACTGAGAAGAAATAACAATAGTCTTCTCCACTGGTGAAGTGTTACTTATTTGAGGTAGTACAATACCGTGGCAACTCACTGTGAAGGCATTCACAATATGAGATATAACCAAAACGATGCCAATTTAATTAATTAATTTAACTACTTTGGTAGATAGCTATGTTAAAATGATGCTTTTGCACTAACCTATATGTTAGTCATTCTACCTCGTAGCACGAGGCCTTTGCCCTTAAATATTTTATGGCACTTTGTTCTTTTAATCATATCACAGACCTTGGTTTGTTGGCAAATCCATACACGTTTTTTGGTCTCTTGGTTATGTTCAAAATTCAGCGCTCCATACTTCTGTGTGTGATCCTCAGCCTTTATAAAGCTTTGGCATTCAATGCCCATGTTTCACAACCAGATGTTAGGACAGGGAATACATTGATCAAAAACTTGTTTGAGACAGAGTGACAAGGTTGTCTTGTAGACTTTTCTTTTTGAAGTTTTCCAAACGCTTGCCATCCCAATTTTATGTGCTGTTCAATTTCCATCATGATGCCATTTGGTGAAATTTCTTGTCCAAGGTAAACATACCTTTCCAATTCTATTTCTTGTTCATCAGCCACGATTTGTTGAACATAACCTGTATTTTCTCGATATTCATCTTCAAAGTGAACTTCTTTCTTTCATGCTGAGGTTCTTCAATGTTTTGCTGCAATTTTTGTGGATCATTCGCAAAGAGAATAATATCATCTGACAATTGTAAGTGGTTCAAGTAATCTCTATTTATGTTGAGTTCTTCATTATCCCAATTTAGCTTGCAAACCATTTCTTCTAAACAGGCAGAAAATAGTTTTGGGGAGATTGTTTCTTCTTGTCGGACACCTTGTTCTATGTTGATCTGAACTTTTGACCTGTATTGACACACTCACTTTTTCATATATTGATTTGGCAGGATCTTGGACCAGGGGTCCAAGTTCCTGCCAGTGAAACATGCCCCACACCATACAACAGCCTCTACCGGCCTACACGTTTGATACTTGCACGACGAATCAAGAGGCTCATGTTGTTGACGCCAAATCCATATTCGACCATCCACGGTGTGGAGTAAATAACGTGACTCATCCGACCAGCACACCTTCCTCCAGTCTTCTAACGTCCAACTTGCATGCTCTTTGCACTAGGCGAGTCTTTTATGCCGATGAACCTTGGTTAGGAGAGAATGCCATATGGGTCGTCTGCTGGTATAGCCCATACGTGCAACGTGCGAAGCATGGTCATGTCAGATATTGTTCCGGGTTGGCCCATGTTGTATTGGGTAGTCAACTCTTCAACGGTGCTACGCCTGTTCGCCTGTACGAATCGTCAGACCCGACGCTCACCTCTAATATCAACCTTTTGCTGACGTCGGGTCGTTGCCGATGTCGTCGGATCTGACGGCATTGACTCTTTTGACACCAGTTCTGGTACACTTTAACAACGACAGCTCTCGAACACCCCACTAGTTTAGCCGTTTGGGAAATCGAGGCACCAGCTCGTCGAGCTCCCACAATCTGGCCTTTATCAAAGTCCGATAAATCTTTCCTTTTACCCATCATGCTCGGAATTTTACTACCTACTGAACCACTGGCACATTATCTATGCTAAGTAGGTCGACTAACTGCGCACTCTCGTACCTCACATGGTCAATGGGTGGCATTCAGTTTTCATAGGGGTGGTCATAATTCAGTTATCACTCAGTGTATATATTTATATATGTGGAACAGAATAACAAGAAAGTGGAAATAAGAAGGTAGAAAGATAGAAAAAAGGGGAAGTATTCTACTGTAGTTAAAGGCATTAAATGCTAAACCTAAGCTGAGCACGTACAATAAAGCGATAAAAATGGGAAAGAAAATGAGGTAGAAAGAGGGTGAAGGTAACTAATAGTTGTCTGTTAGTTAGGTGAAGGTAACTAATAATTGTCTATTAGTTACCTTCACTCTTTCTATCTTCATTATTAGTGCATTGTTCACCCTGTACCCCATGAACCAGTCATATATAATAATAGTAATAGTATTCGCCAAATAGTGCTAGGAAGTCAGAATTTTGCTGCACTGGAAAAAAAAAAAAAAAAAAAACAACAACCAAGCAGATAAGAAAACACAAATTATATGCTTCCCTTCTAAATTATATACTTTCCAGCTATCAACAACTAGTTGGCTTAAAGAAAACTTCCTACGATCTAATCTAAGCCTCGAGCCCTGTAAATTGAATTTATGACCCCTTGTTCTGGGATTCTTTAGAAGAGTGAGAATTCCACCTTTATGCATTTTATTAATCCCTCTCAGAGCAAGAAGATGTATGAAGTCTACCTTATAAGATAGAAAAGATAAAGGCAGAAAAAGTGTATCACAGTAGGAGGTGGTGATGAAGGAACAATTCATTGGACGTCCTCTATGGAGAGGGTGCTCTTCTTATTTCCAGAAGATCGAGTGGGATGAGATACAGATTGATATATGAAGGAAAAAATGGATGGAATCCTACCCGAAGTGGCTAAGAGATTTGGTTTAATGCATAAAGAAGAAATGTTGGAGATGTATAATGGTTGTCTAAAAGAGGAAGTTTTTCCCGTGCATTGGTAAGAAACTAATGTAAAGATTTTGCTGAAAAGTCGTGATAATGTTTTGGCAGATCCCTCGTATGGACCAGCGGCTTTGTTGCCAGTGTTGAACAAAGGTTTTGAAAGACTTTTGATGAATAGATTTAAGAAAATCTACGAAGAAAGAGAAATATACAGCCCTAGGCAATGAAAAACCCTGGTGGTGGTTAATGTGTAATAGTGCCGTTAAAATGTGCTCCTGCGTTTTGGATTTAAAAGTGTGTCTTTAGCAACCCCCAACATTAGAAAATATGTGTTTGAGAAAATATAACTAGTGGTGAGTCTAGAGGTTAAGTTTTGGCAGTTGGGGTTGTGCATTTACCCAGAAATAACTGTTTTAAAATTTTCAATAATTTATTTTGTCATCACACATAGAGAAACATTACCTCATAGAAATAACATTGTGAAAATCCTATAGTGAATTTTCCCATAGGAATAGCATTGTCCCATAGACTTTATATGGGAAAAGATGGCTGCCTGGCTTTAATTCTTTTTTATGTGTCCAGGGATACCCCATAACAGGAATAGTGACATCTACTTGTGGCATTTACACAATATTAAGTGGAATTTTGACAAAAATATTTGAATTTTTAATGTTTTCCTATGGAGGAATATTTTCCCATAGGTTAACATAGGATTTACTGCGGGCTTGATTTGGGCTGAAATTGGCAAAACTTTAAAATTGAATATCTCCTTATCTATTGGGATCGAGGAACTCATCTTTGGAGGATCAAATCTTTGGCCAATTACTTATTTTTTTTGATATTTTTCAGCTCCATCTAGTGATTAGGAGCTGAGTTATAAAACCTGAATTTTGTAAAATCCAAAACTTCCATGCTGATTTTCATCCAGCAAATACTATAGGAAATATATATTTAAATTGGATTAGTTTTTATTTTAGGAGAGAGGTAAGTGAATTTGTTAACAGGACGGTCAAGAAGAAGAGGATCATATAAAATAAGATATTTTATTTCAGGAGGAAGAGGACACTTAGATTTTAAGTAGCTTGGTCTTTGTCTCATTTAAGACACATACACACAAAAATGGATACAGAACCTAACAAGGAACTAACACAGGATTCTGAAGTGGAGGGAGTGTCTTCTGGCGAGTCTGGGGATAAGCCGGAACCCCTCAAAAAACACAAGGGAAAAAGTACTGTTAAAACACTTAAGGGCAGTACTAAGGGTCACAAGCATAAAAATGAAAAACCTGTTGTAGCAGATAAAAATGATAAGGACAACTCAAATAAAACAGCTGATAAGGTAACAGAAGTAAGAGAAGATTCTGAAGGGGGTACATCTTCTGACTCTGAGTCCCCTGTGGTTAAATCTCCAGAAGTGTTCAAAACATTGCAAAGTCGTAAGATTCCTTTGACCTCTAAGCTTGGGTCTTATGGGGACAAGGATAGAAGCAAAAAAACAGTAACACCTGAGCTCGGTTCGACTAAGAACAGAGTAGCTAGCCCCCTAGTTCTTCCTGTAGAGCCTTCCACTCCTGGGGAAGTTGCGGTTGTTGCAGTTGAGGCTCCTTCAAAGGGGGTAAGCAGAGATAATAATCAGAATGCATGTGTAAACCAGGGAGGCGACTCAGTTTTGGGTTCCTCATTTACTGAAGGATTAAATTTGGGAGGATCGTTGGAGGCACCCGTGGTATATTCGGCTGTATCTAGGATGAGAAAGGCCCTTACAGAGTTTATGTCATCTGATTCCAGAAAAATTACAAAAACAGATTCAAATCACATCTATGGTCTGTGGACGGACTTGGAGGCTGTAGCCACAGCACTACTCATAGATAATGAACGCCTGAAAGTTCGTTCAGCGGAGCTTGAGATTCGTGCTGGACACTTCGACAGCTTGATGAAAAACAGTCATGGTCTAGGAGTTTGGCTCCTAGTTCTAAATCGTTTGCAGACATTGTCAAGGGAGGCTCTTCTAAAGTCAATGAACCAGATGTATTGGAATCCCCGGAGGGTCGGGAGAGCTCTGGCAGGCCTGTTCGGAGGGTCCCTGGAGGTCAATCCGATCCAAATAATATTGTCATCGTTCGTCCTTCTGAGGGCTCTGAGATTGCCTCGAGCCAGGACGTGAAATCTACTGTGACGGAGGCGATCAACAAGGAACATAAAAATATGAAGATCAAAAACATTCGACTTTTAAGAAACAAAGCAGTTTTAATTGAGACAACTTGCCAGGATGATGCCAGTAAAATATCTGACACTCTATCTTTAAAGCAGGCAGGATTGTCTGTTGAGAAGCCTAAATTTTCGAACCCAACCATTCTGATTTATGGAGTCCCCAAAGAGCTTACTAAAGAAGACATCTTGGAGGATTTATTTTATAAAAACTTCCAGGATTATAATATTACTCAAGAAGATGTAAACCAGGGAGTTTCCTTTAGGTTTAATTCGGGTTCACGCTCTAAGGTAACAAATTGGATTATCGGATTTACTCCACGTCTATACAAATGTTTATTTAATAATGACAGGATTTTTCTGGGCTTTGGATCACATCGCTTCCGAAAATTTACAGTAGTTAATAAGTGCTTTCGCTGTCTTGGGTATGGTCACTCTTCTCAGACATATTCTCACAATTCGGTGTCCTGTGGTCATTGTGCTAACAGTGGTCATGTTTATGCTGAATGTCCTAACAAGGTTAGTTCCCCTCAATGTATTAACTGCAAGAGGTCGAGGTTGTGATCACTCGGTACGAGACAGCGAATGTCCGGAGTACATTAGAGCTGTGGAAATGACGGACAGGAGAACTTACAATGAATAGGAAAAATAATCTGGAATTTACCACAGATAATTTTGCAAATCAAAAGTGTCTAAAAATTTTACAGATTAACGCACAAAAGTCTAGAGCTGTGGCTGACGAAATCCGAGTGGCTGCTATTGAAAAGTGCTTTGATTTGGTGTGCATTCAGGAGCCATATTATTCTGTTCAAGTGGGAGGACTTGTCTTTAAAGTCATTGGATATCCAACTTCATGTAGAGTGGTTGCTGCTTCGGATGCCTCTCCCAAGTCTGCGATAGTGGTATTCAATCAGGATATTGTGTTGACCGCCGTTACTTGGGAGTGTTCCGCGAACGTTGTTTGTGTTTCAGTGTCATTGATGGAATTTTCCTTTTGCCTGGTTTCTGCATACTGCTCTCCTGCGGAAGATTTTCAAGTTTCATTACATCATATAGATAAAATTTGCTCGAGGTTTGCGGAGCGTGGATTGATTCTGGCGGCTGATATGAATGCTAAATCTGGTTTTTGGCACAGCGGGGTGGTAGATTCTCGGGGTTCTCTCTTGGAGGATATGATTTTGCTACATAATCTCAGTGTTCAGAATCTACCTGGTAAACCTTATACATTTTCTACATGCAATGGAGAGTCAAACATTGATGTAACTCTTGTTTCCTCGGGGTATAATGGGAGGATTCTGAGTTGGGATGTAAATCCGGACATGGTAAACAGCGATCATAACGCTATTTCGTTTTATGTTGCCCCTGAGCCGGTACGAAGGAATTTTAGTATTGGAAATTTAAAAAGATTTTCTATGGACAAGATAAACTGGGAAAAATTTGGAAATTACTTGAAATCTATTTACAATGATGACAATGCAATATCTTTGAACGATTTTAACGCTGAGGAATTGGTAGCTCATGTTGAATATCATCTTTATCAGGCAACGCTACAGACTACAATTAGAAAACAATTTAGGGTGGCCCCGGTTCCTTGGTGGTCTCCGGTTTTGACTGAGCGAAGATCTCAAGTAAACAGAGCCAGGAGAGTGCTGCAGCGAAGTAGACATTTGTCAGTGGAGGATGTACAATTGCTCAGTGAAAATTATAAATTATTGCGTAGAGAGTACCATAGGGAAATCGTCCGTGCTAAGATTGAGAGTTGGCAGAGTCTGGTCAAAGAGGTGGGTAATTCAGATCCTTGGGGACTGATTTATAGAATATCTCGTGATAAACTTCTAGATGGAGAAATTTATAACACTGCTGTGGCCAATGGGGAGGAAACTGACAACTGGTATGATACCGTTGAGCACATCGTCAGGGAACTTTTTCCCGAGGACAGGTCAGAGTTGGACACAGAAGATCAATCTACAATCCGGCTGGATAATTCTGAGTATGTCGGTTCGTCGGAAATATGTCTTTTTTCCCTCCTGGAACTTGGAGTAGCCATTGCTAAATTGAATGTTAAGAAATGCCGAGGTCTTGACTTGATAGAAAACAAAGTTTTGATAAAATTTTTTGACCTTTGTCCGCATATATTGTTAAAAATGTATAACAAATGTTTGATCGAGAGAAAGTTTCCGAGATCTTGGAAGATTGCTCTGCTTAAGATCCTGCATAAGCCTGGTAAGCCTAAGGGGGATCCTCGATCATATTTCGATCATATTAAAGACCTATTTCTCTTTTGGCTAATCTTGGCAAGTTGTTTGAAAGGTTGCTGGCTCCTCGAATTGTTGATATGCTGAATGAAGGTCATGTTACCTCGGATTGTCAATTTGGTTTTAAACGGGGTCACTCAACTGAGGAAGCTATTTTGACATTAATCAATTACATAAAATCCTTTCCTGAGAAGTATGTCTTGGTTGTGTTTGTGGACTTTGAGGGTGCTTTTGATTCTGTGTGGTGGGAGAGTGTGTTAATATCCTTAAGAATGTCTCGATGTGACAGATACATATATGGAGTAATTCGTTCTTACTTCTGTGATAGGCAGGTGAGGGTCTGTGCAAAACATCTGATGTTTGGAAAATATATCAGTCGAGGGTGCCCGCAGGGATCTGTTTTGGGTCCTATATTTTGGAACACAGTTTTGGATCAGTGGCTGAATAGGCCTAGTGCCTCAAGATGCCTGCAGGTGGCGTACGCGGATGACCTGGTTGTTGGAGTTCCTGGTGGGTCTAGATTGATGTTGGAGCAGAGAATACGAGATGTTCTGGAGGACCTTTCTGAGTGGGCCTCCTTAAACAAATTAAAAATTTCATCTAAGAAAACTAACTTCATGGTGTTTAAAAAACATTTTGATTATAACTGTCCGCCCAGAGTATTGTTAAATGGAAGACAAATTCTAGCACTAAATACCTAGGAGTTATTACACATACCTATGTGTCTAGCACTAAATACCTAGGAGTTATTCTGGATGATAGGTTGGGATTCCATTTGCACGTATCACACCTCAATGATAAAATCAAGAAATTCACGTCTTCGGTGATTAGAATCTCCAAAAAAGAATGGGGACTTAACAAACGAACGATGTCACTGTATTACAAAACTATCTTCCTGCCAATTGTTGCTTATGCGGCTGGTGTGTGGTCGGGATCAGTGATTAAAGTAAAAATAAAAAACAAACTCATGTCATTACAAAGATCTATGTTGTTGGCCCTATTGCATGCCCCGAGGACGGTATCTACGGCTGCGCTACAGGTAATTGCTGGATCTATTCCTCTTGATCTCTACATTGCATATCGTGGAATGTTATATGCTATGAGAAAGGAAATCCCTGCTAATTATTTGGACATTTCCATCAACCTGGATGCCAGTGTTAAGGAGGAGAAACTTAGAATCTGGAATGAACTAATAGAGATTTGGAGGAATTGGTGGATTTCGTCGGAGGTGTGAGTAATAACTAGGAATATTATTCCTGCTGCGGACTTCGCTACTTCTAAAACAGTTTCGTCATGGTTTTGTCCTTCAATGTTCACCAACTATGTGCTGACAGGACACGGGTCCTTTCGAGACAAATTATGTTCATGGGGTTTGGAGCCAGATCCGTGGTGTTCTTGTGGTGAGGCGGAAACTTGGCTGCATACACTGTTTCATTGCCCATTTTATAATGTTGAGAGGCGTCGTCTTTTCGAACTGATTCCCGATCTAGCTGAAAACAACAACGTGCAGGAGTTTGTGAACAGAGTGTCTAATTTTCAGGCATTGCAGGTTTTTGCTGCTGCAGTGTTCTCTAAGAGATCAATTATAAGGAACCTATCAGAAAATGAACTGGCAGTGTATGTTGGGAGTTTTGCTTGATTGCATCTGGGCTTGGGAGCCTCAGACCTGGAAGCTTTATGTCAATAGTATTGCACTTTCTCTTTTGGGTGTAGAAACAGGTTAATGTTTCTAAGTGTTATTGTTAAGTTAATGTCATTCTAAGTGTATGTATTTGCTATTTACATGTAAATATTTGTATAATGTTGCTTTTGTCTCAACAAGTATACATTGTTCTTAGTTGGAAATTTTTTTTTTTTTTTTTTTCGCTGGCCTCCAAGTTTGGGCAGCCTTGGGGACAGGATTGTTGGCACCTACCAGTATAGCACTACTTCCGGTAGGTGCGGGATTTGTGCATTACAGCACACTCCGAGAATGGTTGATCCAGGTGTTGGTTAATCCCCGGTGGCGAAATGGCCTAAAATAACACTCTTTTTCAGGCCTGTTTTGCAGACGTTCTGAGATTTTACAGGAGTAAAAGGTGGAGATAGGCTTATGTCTAGGAGCCACCCTTCTTATCAGGACACACACAATCAAATGTACAGAAAGACTACAGTATATATAAGACTATGTATATAAAATCTGTATATAAATATTGTATATAAATTGATTCATGTATATTAGAGAATGTATATACAGTTGTGTGTTAATAAAAAAAAAAAAAAAAGCCCTAGGCAATATGATTTTCGAAGAGGCAGGTCTACTGAGAATGCAATTCAGCAAATGGTTTTGAATGTATAGGAAATCTAGAGAATTATGCTCTGGATATCTTCATTGGCTTTAAGGGGGCATTTGATCGTTCATGGTGCCAGAGTTTCTGACCATTAAGACAAACGGGATGTTCAAAGTAGCTATATGGTGTCGTAATTAATTATTTTCATGAGATATATAACATTAACCTCAGGAGCTCGATATCATCATTCTTCTCTTTTTTGGTGATTCCCTTCCCTTCTCTCTCTCTCTCTCTTTCTCTCAGAGTAATTCGGGAATTTTTTTTTTTGGCTGGTGCAGATTAGCCTCAGGCTTCCTTGTACTATATGGCTAATAATAATAATAGGCCAATCACCTGCCTCCCAACAATGTACAAGATCCAGACCAGCTGCATAACCAGGAAGATATCAGACCACTTAGAGAGCCAGAACATAACGGCCGAACAGCAGAAAGGAAGCGAGCTGCTGAGTAAAGGATGCAAGGTGCAATTAACCATAGATGCCGCAGTTATGGAGCAAGCCTACAAGAAGCGCCACAACATGTACACAGCCTACATTGATTACCGCAAGGCCTTCGACTCCATGCCTCAAAGATGGCTAATAGAGGCGCTGAACATGTACAAAGTCAATCCGATACTGACAAACTTCCTAGGAGAAGTGATGACGAAATGTAGTACCAATATTAAAGTAGAAAACATCACAACCAGGCCAATGCCCATTAGGAGAGCAATCTTTCAGGGAGATGCCCTGAGCCCATTGTGGTTCTGTCTAGCACTTAACCCGCTGTCCACCATGCTCAACAGTAGCAAGTATGGATATAACCTCAAAGAAGGAAGACAAAACTATACACCCTCACCCACCTGACTTACACAGATGACATCAAGCTCTACGCGGGAACTGTGAAGCGCCTCCAGCAACTACTCCAGATCACCGAAGAATTCAGCAATGATATTAGGATGGAATTTGGTCTAGACAAATGCGAGACCCACGAATTGCACCAGGAAAAATTAGTCAACCGAAACTACCAGCTGCAGACTGGTAAAGAGATCCAATCAATGGCAGAGGGAGAGGCCTACAAATACTTGGGGATGATGCAAGCTCAGCAGTTACAGCCCAAGGAAATTAAGGCCTGCCTGACCGAAAAATACCATCAGAGACTCAGAAGCCTGCCGAAAGCAAAATTAAACGGAGGGAATACAATTAAAGCCATAAACACCTATGCAGGCCCCAGTGCTAAGATACTCCTTCGGGGTCGTAGATTGGACTAACGAGCTGGAGGATATCATGAGAAAGACAAGGACAATGATGACCAAGAGCCGCCAACACCACCCGAAATCTGCCGTGGAGGACTGACAATTGCCCGGAAAGAAGGAGGAAGGGGCATGATACACCTCATTGAGCAGCAGAAGATAGCGATAGTTAACCTGAAGGATTACTTCCAGAAACACACATCAGCATTCCAGCAGGCCATAAGGAAGATAGACAAGCGGTATACCCCCACTCAACCTAAGCGAGGAGTCGCCTTCAAAAACCAGGAGCACAAACGAAGCTAGAAAAATGGGCAGAGAAGAAACTCCATGGCAAACACTTCAATGATCTCCATCAAGATCACATAGATAAAATTTCTTCCAATGCATGGCTCACGAGCAGGACGCTCTTCCCCGAGACTGAAGGATTCATGCTCGCCATCCAAAACTAGGTAATGAACACCAGGAACTATAGAAAATGCATCGCCAAGGAGCCCGGAGTGTTCGATGACACATGTCGACCATGCCACCTGGCCTCTGAAACGATCCAACATATCACCGCGGGATGCAAGGTGATCACTCAGACTGAGTACACACGTAGACACGACCAGGTAGCAAGGAAATACCAGTTGATCGAAGAAAGTGTACCGTAATACAAGTACGAACCCCAGGCAGTACTGGAGACCCCCCCCCAACCCACAAGCTGTACTGGGACGGCGCCATAATAACGGATAGGACAATCCCACAACAAACCGGACATAACCCTTGTGGACAAGAAGGAAAAGGCTACCTATCTGATTGACACAGCAGTTCTCAACACTGGCAACCTACAGAAAACCCATGGGGAAAAAATCAGGAAGTACACGAACCTAAGACAGGAGATGAATGAGATGTTGCATATGCAACAAGTAACGACCATCCCGATCATCGTATTAGCCAAAGGTATTCATACAGCCTAGCAGCAATAGGTCTCCCAGCAAACACCTACAAGGAACTCCAGAAAGTAGCAATCCTGAACACCTGTAGGATATTCAGAGAGTTCCTCGACCAACAGTAACACCAGACATAACAACAACCACCCTGTGCACTTGATAGCAATACCCGTCACGAGGTGGAACCGCCAATCAGGGAGAAATAATATAGGAGCAATAATAATAATAATAT
Source organism: Mastigoproctus giganteus (assembly GCF_048544385.1). Lineage (NCBI taxonomy): Eukaryota > Metazoa > Arthropoda > Arachnida > Uropygi > Thelyphonidae > Mastigoproctus > Mastigoproctus giganteus. The sequence continues at coordinate 145,717,882 of NC_143586.1, read as the reverse complement.
TAATTATCCACCATGCTTACCCGCTATCCACCATGATGAACGGCATCAAGTACGGATATAACCTCAAAGAAGGAAGAAAGAACTTGTACATTCTCACCCACCTGATGTATATGGATGACACCAAGCTCTACGCTAGAACCGAGAAGCAACTCCAGCAACTACTCCAGATCACCGAAGAATTCAATAATGATATTTGGATGATTTTGGTATAGACAAATGCAAGACTAACGGATTGCACCAGGGAAAATTAGTCAACCGAAACTACCAGCTGCTGACTGGTAAAGATATCGAAGCTATGACAGAAGGAGAGACCTACATATACCTAGGGATGATGCAGGCTCAGCAGTTGGACACAAGGAAATTAAGGGCTGCCTGACCAAATAATACCATCAGAAACTCAGAAGCCTGCTGAAAGCAAAGCTGAATGGAGGGAACACAGTTAAAGCCATAAACACCTATGCAGTCCCAATGCGTTAGCACTGGGACTGCATAGGTGTTTATGGACCTATGCTTGGACTAACACCGAGCTGGAGGCTATTATGAGAAGGACAATGATGACCAAAAGCCGCCAACACCACCTGAAGTCAGCCGTGGAGAGACTGACAATTTCTCTGAAAGAAGGAGGAAGTGGCCTGATAGACCTCATTGAGCAACAGAAGATAGCGATAATTAACCTGAAGTATTACTTCCAGAAACAAACAGCACCACTCCAGCAGGCCATAAGGAAGACAAACAAATGGTATACCCCACTATACCTAAGCTACGACTCTCCTCCTAACCAGGAGGTGCAAACGAAGCTAGAAAGATGGGCAGAGAAGATACTCCATGGCAGACACTACAATGATCTCCATCAAGATCACAGATAAAATTGCTTCCAATGCATGGCTCACGAGCAAGACTCTCTTCCCCGAAACTGAAGGATTCGTGCTCGCCATTCAAGACCAGGTAATCAACACCAGAAACTAAAGAAAATACATGCCAAGGAGCCCAGAGTGTCCGATGACACATGTTGACGATGCCACCTGGCCTCAGAAATGATCCAACACATCACCGCGGGATGTAAGGTGATCGCCCAGACTGAGTACTCTCATAGACACGACCATGTAGCCAGAATGATACACCAGAAGCTAGCAAAGAAATACCAGTTGATCTAAGAAAGTTTAGCGTACTACAAGTACGAACCCCAGGCAGTGCTAGAGACCCGAACCCACAATCTGTACTGTGACCGCGCCATAATAACGGATAAGACAGTCCCACACAACAGACTGGACATAACCGTTGTAGACAAAAAGGAAAAGGCTACCTATCTGTTTGACCTAGTGGTACCCAACACTGATAACCTGCAAAAAACCGATGGGGAAAAAATTCAGGAAGTACACGAACCTAAGACAGGAGATCAAAGAGATGTGGCATATGCAACAAGTTAGGACCATCCCGATCACCGTGTCAACCACCAGTATGGTGCCAAAGGCCCTTCATAGCAGCCTAGCAACAATAGGTCTTCCAGTGAACACCTGCAAGAAACTCCAGAAAGTCGCAATCCCGAACACCTGTAGGATAGTCAGAGATTTCCTCTACCGTCAGTAAAACCAGACACAACAAAAACCATCCTGTGTACTTGGTAGCAAAACCTGTCACGAGTTGGAATCCCCAATCAGGGAGAAATAATATAAGAACAATAATAATAATAATAATTACTACATATACTAATATTTGAAAGAAGTGAGTAGAAGGGCCCCCTCAAAGCCTTAATCATATGTCTATAGAGCTAGAGTGTTGTTATGGATGAATTGTTTGAACGAGAATGGAATGGCTGCGATTCTATTGCGTACGCCGATGATTGTGATTGTTGTGACCTTCGCGGAAGCAGCTAGAGGAAAGATCTCGTTTAGACTTGGAGAAGGTGGAGCATTGGGCTCTAATTCATAAGATGGAGATATCTTATGAATTAGTTTTATTATGAATTATGAATAAAGTTTTGAATAAGATATGAATTTATTATTCATAAGATATGAATAATAAAGTTTTGAATAAGATATGAATTTATTATTCATAAGATATGAATAATAAAGTTTTATTATTCATATCTTATGAATTATGTCTTCTTATCAATAAGACACATATGGTGATGCTAAAAGGAAAATTAAGTGAAGGTAGTACAACTGCTAGTATATTTGGTAGTCCTAGTGGTATGCCCCTTTAGTCAGATAACGAGGATTAACTGTTGATGAGAGGTTGTCTTGTTTGTCCCACATTATAAACTTAAAAGGAAAATAAGAGTAGTGTATTCAAAGATAAAAATGATTGTTAGGTTAGAAAGGGGGTATACCCTACACCTACTATTTAAGTGAACAGTTACCCATAGTAACATATACATGTGCGGCTTCGGCCATAAGGTAAACAACAGCTATGTCTGAATGAGTCTCTTGTCTGCTCAGAGATTTGTCCTTCTTTGTGATGTAGACCTGTAGAACCGTCTCAAACGATGCATTACAAGTGTTGGCTGGAAAAGAACCGGCGAACTTAGTTGTGGCTAGAAGAACATGAGAATTTGCCACCAAGAATAACTTTTGTCAATAAATTTTAGGCTTCAGATCTTGTCCAGATGTGGATAGACACTATAGTAGAAGTGATTTCAGAATAAAAGAGAAAAGATTGCAGTCTGAGGCAAATGGTATATGGCAAAAAATGTGGGACAGTTCTGCATTGGTCCACGTTACCTATGCTTTTGTTCATGAGGTGTGCACAATTCGGGTGAATATTACTTTACCAAGCTTGAGACTATTTGCAGATATGCTGGTGACAGGACATGGATTGGGGAAGCGATTGGTAGAATTAGAAGTGGAGAATAATTTCTTAGGCACTGCTCTCAATATGAAGATTTGAGAAATAGATTGATACAAAGTATTGTCAGTGATGACAATACTGATTGTCATCACTAAGGTCGCATATGACTGCTGCAGGCTTTTTCTGGATATAGGAAAGTACAAACTGGACTTTGCAAATGCCATTCATTTGGGAAGGAAGGGAAAGATGCTGTAGAGATGTAAATATTATATAGAATGTAATTAATTTGGAAGTTTTAAAATCTATAAATGAGTTTATGTTGTTTAGAGTGTATATTTATATGGAAAAAAGTTCAATTTTATTTATACTTGATTTTTAAATTTTGTGTTAGAATGGTAAGATTGCAAAGGAGTTAGATAGTAAGATGTGAATATTATATAAATGCTTTCATGAAGTTATTTTTGAAGTTTATATTTGTTAGATAGTAGAGATCCACCTCCCCAGGGTAGGGGCAGTAACGTACCTTTCTAGATCCGACTTGTCAGATGGAGAAATATGGCTAAGGATCGAAAAAGAATTAAAACAGAGTATTAGTGATATTAACGCGGATTTGCATATAGCTCTGGAAGCGCGTACGCAGCATGATGTGAAAATGATGATGATAATGTTAGTGCATCACATAGTTCGCAGTATAAAAAGCTGAACAGCTTTTTATATTTCTTATGCTAGAGCAGTGGCAATTTGCATTTGGTTGGGCAAGTCAAAGTGATAAAGTAGCAGTTATGGGACATAACTGCTACTTTTTTTTATGGGACATAACTGCTAACGTTTCACCGGGGGTCTACCGGAAACTCTTAGGAGAACATGTGCCATGTTGCATTTTTTCCGGACAGATACGGGATCTTCCAAGACGATAATGCGCCGTGTCATCGGGTCAGCACTGTGTAGGAGTGGTTCGAGGATCACAGTGAAGATATCACCTGTCTTGATTAGCCTCTAAATTCGCCGGACCTCAGTGCAACTGAACACCTGTGGAATGGGAAGTGAGACGTATGGACATGTAACATCATCTATCCCGATACTGCAGGCAGCATGTCTTCAGATCCCGACATCTTCAGCCATCTAGTGGAGTCAACGCCTAGGCGACTAATGGCTATTATCCGTGTGAACGGTGGCCCACCATGGTATTAGGTAGGCGTCATAATTCAGTGACCACTGAGTATTTGTATATACACACACACACATTAAGCTGCGCAAGTAGCACAGTTGTATCGTCACCGTCCTCCCCACACCAGATGGAAAAGGTTCAGGTTCGAATCCCGTCGATGATGCGAGGAACCTTTATGGGCTATTTTCACTCTGTGGCTGAGTTAGTCGGTCTCAGGCGTAGATAACAAGGTTTTATCGGCGGATCCCAGTGTTTTTCGTCCGCAAAACATGCAAATGGACCAGAGAATACAAGCAATTTACAGACACAATACACATGGGTAGTTGAATTCCCAGTGACCCTAATAAATAGTTTATACATACATTAATAATTATTTTTAATACACAGTATTAAAAATCAAGTTTGCTTACATACAATCGAAGCTCTTTATCGCGACCATCTCTTTTTAACGTTTGATCATGTTATAAGTGCTAAGCGGTAGGCCCCAGCCGATTTCCCATACACTGATGCTATTTTTAACATTCGTTGTAAAAACCTTGAAAGACACACTAATTCTCCACTGCGACCCACAGCTTTCATCCTCTATCTTGTTTTTTCCTTCGTTTATTACAATATTTGCATATCAAAATGAAATGCTAATTTATTGAAGCTAATGATCGTTTGTAGAATGATCGTCCTCGTGGGTAGCACAGGTGGTATAATCACCGGCCTCCTCACACCTGGTGGAAAAGAGCTGAGTTCGAATCTCCTCAATAACACGAGGAATTTTTATGGGCCTATTTTCACAATATAGCTGAGTTAATTGGTTTCCGGCGAGGGCAGCATGGTTTTGTCTCTCAGAAACTCAGGTTTTTCGTTCGGCAAACTACAAATTGACCACATGCAAAGAACACGTGCAATTTACACATATTATGTACCGCACAACATTGCCGGAGTTGCTAATGAATCGAAACACAACAACCAACCTATTTCTGGATGACACCACGTTTCCGTTAGCCATTATTATGTCACTTGTATTGATATTGATTACATAAAGCGGTCCCAGCCAATCAATGGCAACCCTGCTGTCAGTTACACATAATTTAGCAGTACTCTTATATACTCCCTCTCCTGTTTGCCAAAGTACAGGGAGGGAAAAAAACCTGCCATCACCAAAAAAAGATTGATATGAACAAACTGAAAATAATCAAATTACATAAAAAATAAATATACATATAATTAAATTTCAGACAAAGTCCAAACTTCATTGGAAAGAGCTACATCTGTTCACAGTCTGTTGGAAAGCCAGCAGCGCCAGGAGTTGCCGAGAACAGAAATGCCAGCACAAGTAGCTGGAGTTGCAGTGGATGTAGCAGACTCAAGCCTTCACGATTTCATAGAACCGGAGTTCAAATTCACTCATTTTATTGACAAAACTGCTGACGTTACTGAATTAGCCAACTTGCTGAAGGGAATAATTTTATGTGTTATCCCTTGCTGCTAAACACGTTATGGTCACATATGAATCTTGTTATAATGATATTTTTTTTTTTGTAGTTATCTAACAGTGTGCTATATGATTATATTTAAATCTTATATTCGTACTTGTGAATAGAATAATATTCAATGTAACCATGTCCTCCGTTTGTAAAGCCCTTCTAGTCACATGTCTTACAAGGGGCACACCTTACAGATTTAATAAATAAATCATACTAATGTTGATACAGTGATTTTTAAGTAATGGTTTCAAGATTTCAAATGGCGTCTGAAAATATGTCCATCGGAGGTATAAATGTATTTCTCTAGCTGGTTTCTATGTAGAAAATGACTAATAAATGTGTGTGGTTCCAACCATCTGTTACAAGAGGTTCCACGAGATGAATGTGGATGTTCGCTGAGCCATTATCGTGCAGTGGGCACGATCGCTGTTTTGTCAATGACAAGTTGTAGGTATGAACAAAAGGATGATCAAGATTTTGGTAAGCATCGTTTTGCTCATTTCTGCAACTAATTTCTCATATGATAGTTTTGTAAAGCTTTTCAAATTCAAATTTTAAATTCCCTACAGTTTTCTAGATTGATGTTATTCTCATCTAATTGATTTCGAAATTGTTACTGACATTGTTTTTTGGCTCAATAATCAAAAATTTCCTTTTTGAAACAGCTCATTAAAGTTTTCTTTGAACGTGCAGCTTTTGAAGTAGAAAATAATAATCTTCTTATTTTATAGGTATAAAATTTTTCACGAAGACATCAAAGAAACTAGAAAGATGCTAGAACAACAATGCCCGATAACTTCTCTTCAGTAAGTTATCTAGTGTTTAATGTTTTCTTTTTGATTCAATAATTAAAGTTATATGTGCAATGTTTGCAAAATATGCAATATCGATGAATTTAAAATCAATACCGAAAGAACGATGCTTAAACCATCAACATAGATAGGCGGACAGTTTAATTTATTTAAAAATGCCTTGCAAACTCTTGCTGCTTTAACAACGTACAGAAAATTCTTCACGCATGATTGAAGATCTTTTATCTTCCACATTCTTTCATTTAACCCTAGTATGCATGGCAAAGAATGTATTCGCTTGTGGAATGAGAAGATTGATGTAACGATATAATGAAAGAACGTGACTATTGTATACATTCGTGCACTAGCTGTTCGCGAGGCTCGCGCACATGTCTTGTAGAGCTGTGGTCGATAAAATACCTCTGCTCATCCAAGTGATGTCAGCTTCAGCCCGAGTGATGCCATCGAAGATTTACAGGACACACTAAGTCAGACGGGTAGTTTCTGGAAGCGTGTTTGCTTGTTTGGAAGGAAGAAACAATAACGCTGACGAAATTGCTGTCACAAGCGATACACCCAAACAGAGAAGAATTGTTAACTCTAGTGAATACTATGTAAGAGAGTGGAGGAAACAACGCAGAGAATGAAATAAAGCTTTTCAACGTGATTACACACGTGCGAAAATGGAGCGGACATCTAGGGTGTTTCAAAGTGCAACGCATATTTAATTGGACCTTCATGGTTGAGTGGATTTGTCACTCTTCACCACTCTGGAGAAGTTCGAATTCCGTTGGTGGCGAAGAAATTTATGCAGACATTTTTAAGCGGGGTTGGTTTGGGCAGAAGTGTAGTGCTTTTCTGGTTTTATGTCAAGCTAACTCTTAGCACACGTAATTTATCGACACTTCGGGACGTAAGTTGCTGCAGCACTCTACTCCAAACAGTATATTTTGAACCTTAAAGCCAAAAACATAAAATACTACACACTTGCGTAAACTCACATTTATAATAGCGTTCAGAAAGTCATAATTTTTTATTTAAGTGAGAGTGTAACGGTATCCATCCCCTACTTCGAACACAAACATCCATTCTTTCAACCCTTAACGCCATCTTGGCAGGGTCTGCCACCAGTTCCTGTAAAATAAAAATAAAAATATAAATACTTTTAAAAAATATTTCAGAACAATCTAAATCACAAATTTTCTATTGTTTTTTAAATAAGAAATTAATAACAAACTTATTTCTTTAGGCTAGCAAGACCCACACGCAATTTACAGACATTATATATATATATATATATATATATATATATAGCGCAATATGGTCTAAGTCACTGATGCTCCTGAAACCCTATGACAACAAATATTTGTACTATTCAGTTGCTTCCTTCTGTTAGCAAATAACTGTAACCATGGGTTAGTTTCCCTTTGAATTTCTCTGAACAAAGAAATTCAAAGGGAAATTCGTGACAATAGCAGCCCTTCACAGCAAGACGTTAGGTTTTGCATGGTTATAAGTCAGTATCAATGAAGACATATAGAGTAAACAAGAATAAGCGCAGCTAAAACTTAATTTGTTAATACATAATTAAATAATTAGTAAAAATTAATTTTAAAGATAACCTACTGATGGTATAACACACAACAGGATGAAGTAGGAGTAAAATATCCCAGAAAAGATCACAGAAAAATGATTAAACTTCATCCATAACGAGGACACTTCTCGCTGTGGTTGATGCCTTTATAATTTGAATGAGAGGTCCCAGCTTTTAATTCTTTCAAGAAATTTCGATCTGTATTAGAGCAATGACCGTATCTGGTAGCATTCACTTAGGTGGTTACATATGCATCAATGCTATGATGAGAGAATATACTCTCTATAATCTCAATTATTCGAGGCTTCCTATAAGTTGTGAACTTGGTTGGAGGCTCAGAAGGTTGTTGTCGCTAGGAGACGATGAGGTCGTCGTTTATCTGCTTCGAGGATGCAACCCTTCTGGCATTTGTGGCAAATCGTGGAGATCGCAGCCCATTTGCTGAATTCTTGTCGTGTGGAGAAACGTGTTGTGACTCATGTAGGGCAGCTCCCTGACCTTAGTTCAACTCCGCCGTTGAACTAAGGTCAACTCAAAAGTTTCGGACACGTTCGAATCATAGATGGCCCCTGAAGGCATTTTACTGTGAATACTAGTCGGTTTTCTGTTTGCATCGGGAGTCTAATTAAATCCGTCGACTATGCTTTCGCCGTGGTCCTCATCTATATTTGGGGTTGCTAGACCACATAATGGCAGAATGCAACTTGTATAAATTTCATACCAATTTAGTTAAACACTACAGGTGTCAAAAAGAATATTTATTGCAGTTTAGTTTAGTTCTTTTGGACCAAAAGGTTTTATCACTTGTACTGCTACTAATATGACTTACCCCCTCGCCCACCCCAATGAATAACTGAACTGTGTGCATTGACTAAACTCAATTTGAAACTCTGGAAAGTATACGCGTTAGCTTTAAAGATAAACTACAATCTGTAATATCGGTAGACTTGCTGGGCACACAGGAAATGCAGTCGTACGTCAAATCCCCAATGAATTCATTTTTTAGATTACTATTAGATAATTACATGCTTATAAGAGTGGATATAAGAGCGTTACGAGAAATCGGGAGATAATCTAGAAATCAGCAGATAACCTACTGATGGTATAACACACAAGATGGGAAATGTACCTTTTTTCTGCTGGCTCCCTTTTTCCTTTCGATAACGTACAGCTGGAAAGAAGAAAGTGTTATACTTTTTTTCTTTCCATCTGCCCTTCTGCTCCTCTATTTGAAAACCTAGCAGGTTGAAAGAAGTGTTTTATCCTTGCACCGAAACGGCAGGCCGGCTGGAGGCTGCACCAAATTATGAATAAGTAACTTACTTTTCTCTTTATACGGGTCTTGTTTAGCCTTCTGCTTGAAGAGACCAGTGCATTTCATTAGACTTTGTGTTGACAGATTACTAGCTCATTTTAGGTGCTTATACGAAACAATCCCTTAAACCTGAATGCATTTATATATTACCTCTGTCTTTAATAATTAAGATTTTTATTTGTGTACTTTAAAAATTTTTAGTGTCTTTTCAGGTTTCAGCTTTGCTTTTTAAGATTTCTTTAAAATGAATTTCGACAATAATATTATTCAATCGCACTTACTTTAGATTGAATAATTAAATATTATTCAATCTAAGGTAAGTGCGCTTCAAGGAAATCTTTTAATACACATGCATCTTGGTTTTATCTTTGAAAGAATCACGAAAGACATATTTCCACGGTAAATATGCAGAGTTTCATTTATTATCAAATATTAATTCGAAAGCGATATTGGCTAACAGTAACATGATGACAAACACTGAGTGCTCACGTTATTAGGTAACTTGTCTAATAGCGAATAGATCCCCTCCCCTTTAACCATCTGAACAGTGTAGATTCCTCGTAGTATAGGTTGATTGAGATGTCGAAAGGGTTCTACAGGGATGCTGGTTCATGTTGGCTCAATTATTTCCCACAGTTTTTGCGAATTGGATAGTTGCGGATTCATACTTCGTATAGCTCTTTTCTCCTTATCTCCCGCAGGTGCTCGATTGGATTGAGATTTGGTGACAGGACCCATCGCACTAGGCTGCTTTCGCATTCATGTTTCTGGAACTAGTTTTGTACGTTTTCTGGCCTTGAGATATGGCTTGGATGAAGCCATTCGCAGAAGGATATCCTGCAGCCATAAAGGGATACGCCAAATAACCTGTGGCATCCAATATCGCTCCACTGGTATCAAGAGGGCCCAGTGTGTGTACCACAAAATCCCTCTCTTCCTGCTTGAGGAGAGCTCTATAAGTACTTTCATCGAAGTTCACTACTGATGAACCCCTGGCCTGGAAAACAGCTGCAACTTTTTCAGCCGTCTAGGGTAAGATACCAGTCACTCAACACGAACAACGCCAGCAGCCTGCATTGTTGATACTTAGCAAGTTGGGTTCATGGACTGATACTGTATTTTCCGTATTCTTACCAGTGTTGAACAGAAGCAACCAGGATTCATGAGACCAGGTAACGTCTTTCCAATCCTTTACTGCCTAGTGGTAATGTTTCTGAGCCACTGTAACCGTAACTTCGTGGTTTTTTTTGCTGACAGGAGTGAAACCCGACTATATCGTTGGCTGCAATATCCCATACTTGACAATGTACAACGAGTTGTGCGTTCTGAAATGGTTATTTCGTTATCACTGTTGTGCTGGGTTGTTACCTGACTGACTGTAGTCCATATATTGCCCTGCACAAGTCTTGTCAGCTTCGTATGGTCTCTCGCATCAATGAGCTGTTTCTGACCACGTTGGCTGGATGTTATTTGCTATTGGACCAGTCTGAATATACTGGAGACCCAGTCATACGTGAAATCCCCAACATGGTTACAGTTTCCGAGATTGTCATACCGACATATCTGGCGCTGACTACCCTGCCATGTTCAGAGTCACTTAAATCTTTTGTATTGCCTATTCAGTGAACTGCATCACATACAGCATTCATACGTATCTAGCCGCCCGCGTTATATCTCATTATACAATAGTGATGCTGTTACTGAAGGACAGTTCCATTTCAAAAGAAAGGTAGATTTTCCTAATAAAGTGGCCACTGAATGTATGTCATACAGCAACATATACGTAACGTTGATGTATGATGGTTGTTCTTACAGAGTTCATATTTTGGGTACGATTTCCAGATTTTATGAAAGGAAATACATAAAATTTATACAAACCATCAAACGATTTGTGTTAATTCCATATGAAATTTAAAGCTAGAATATTAGTTCCTTAGTAGTCAAAATGCATAGATTTTGAACGATCTTTTTTTTATATCTGAACTTTCTTGGCTCATTTTTCGCCGTCAATCACATAAGAAACTATTTGGGCTGTATTGGTCAGCGTCTGTTGCCTGAAGCTCAGTACTTTTTTCCTTTATGTATTGCCTACGCGTGTGGTTGGGCTGAATGTTGTTTGTAGGAGACAGGCGGTAGGAGAAGAAAGTACCTAGTCCCAGTCATATGTATATTTGCTGTTTTAGTGATATGTATTTCTAGGTTTCCGCATCTCTCTCTGGGCATATTTTGTATGGAGACATTTATGAGTATTTTCATTCATTCTGCGATTGTTTAATTTACAGAGTTTATGATATTTTTTCATAGATTTCTTTGCCTTCACTTCCATCCATCATATGACGTAAAAGCATGCCAACTTTATTGTGTTGTGCGAATGGGCTATAAACTATAGCAGAAATTGTTTCCGACTTGCTTTTAAGAATAAGTACTGAAGGGGAAGCTCCTAAAAGAAGGAAGGGAAAAGAAATGTGAAGACAGAAATTACCGTCTGAGGGGAAATGCATAACACTTAGGTGGACATTTCTTGTTTATGCCTGAAATATATTGTACTGTTGTCAAAAACTCCATACCGTAGAGAACGATAGTAACCGGAAGGCATTGATCCAGCTTTTGCTCTTTATCAGTAAAGCATCTCGGGGACTACTTTTCATTTCTAAAGATGTAAAAAAAAAAACAAAAAAACATCGGTGATAGTATCTTCTAGTTCAAAGTACACGCTGTTTCCCAATGAGAAAAGCAGCATGCACTCCGAAGATGTATAAAACAGAAAACAAAACGAAAAAATCAATACTATATGGAGGTAGCTGTTCTTAAAATCAAAGGTCAGCTTCACTGTAGTAAACGGGGATGACGTCTTAGAGATAGTACAGCCTGGAAATCACAAGGGCTTAAATATAAAATTTTAGTTTAGCACTGAATATTCTTTATTGGCTGAAATGTGTACGCTTTGACAAGGCTGAATTTGTGCTGAAGCACAACTCTGTACTGTAAAGGAACACATGTTTCCGTGTATATCATAGTGGACAAAAAAAAAAAAAAAAAAACATGCAAATACTTAACAGAAATTCGAAATTATTTCTTTTAAACGGCTCTACAACAGTGGTACTTTGTCATAATACAGATAAGCGAAAAATGTGCTGAAAGAAAACAACAATATCATCTTTTGTGTTCTTAAAAGATGATATCTGCTCTGCAACGTCATCTACTTTCGCATCTCACAGACATACCCTGATCCAATTCCACCTATCCTTCTTGCGCAACTTATTTCCAATTTCTCTGATAATAGAGGCACCGACAATAATCACCCTCTTTGGAATCAGCGCATTCTGCCTTGGAGATTGCCGCTCCCATCAGAACACTGAACTGGCGCCTAATTTCTTCACACTCCCCGCACTGGACACACAGCAAGACATCCCCCACTTGGCTGTATCATGTCCTGTTCCAGAAGCTCGGCAAACATTGCACAAGTTGCATATTTTGTTAGGCTGTGATTCGTAGCAGAATCGCCCTTTTCGGTCCTTCCCCGAGGACTGAAAAACACCCCTATCTCACACCTCTTCATTTGTCTACCCTTTCAGTGTCACCTTATTCTACCCAAACTTACTTTTTGCCTCCAGTATAATCTACTAATCATTCTCCTGTCCATGCATTCCCATCCTTTTTCACCATATTCAATAATTCAACTCAAGCTACCCGATTGAAATGCCTTCTCGATGTTTATCGACATGTGGTTTAAATTTTAAATCAAGTTTCCACTAAACCTAACCTGCATTTTCCGCAGTATAAACAGATTTTCTGTTTATGCTGCGGGATGACCACATACAGTCAGAGGAGATCACAAGATAGAATATTTCGGAAAGAAAAAATTCTACTGTGTTTAGTAGACAGCGGGTAGAACCAAGGGTCACTCAAGGTTCATGCACTTTTGTATCCTCTTGCTTGACTGCTCGGCTATGGAACTGACTTCAAGTTTGGAATTATGTTCAACAAAATCAGTGAGATGTACGATACTTCAGGATGGGAAAAAAAAATGAAAAAAAGCTTAAAATGTGTTGTCTAGTGATATTTGTGAGTACACGAGTACAGTTGGCTGTAACGTATCGCTAAAAGACTAACGTTCCACTGGAAAAACGTAGGAATAAATGGGGTTCTGTTGATAATAGAACTTGTTTAATTTGCTCTCACCTGTTGCCATATTGATATCAAATATAAATTTCATATATATGTTTTTTTAGCCTTGAACTTCTGTAGATATAAATTTTCAGGAAATATGTATGAAGTAAGGTCCCAGAAAACGGAAGTTAAAGGAATAAATGAGGAAGAAGAAAAGTTGGTCCTGTGATTCTACCCTTTCATTTGACACTGAAAGGGTAGACAAATGAAGAGGTGTGAGATAGGGGTGTTTTTCAGTCCTCGGGGAAGGACCGAAAAGGGCGATTCTGCTACGAATCACAGCCTAACAAAATATGCAACTTGTGCAATGTTTGCCGAGCTTCTGGACTGTAAAAGGATATTGATTTGCTGTGTTCGTGTCCGGATTGCTTTGGAAGAGAGAGAGAGCGGGAATTATAGAAGCCAATTCAGAAGAACAGTGCCGATGGAAAAGACATGCAGTAGAAACAGAACGTCTATGAGAGAGAGACAGTAGAGAGACTCTGTTAGAGATGAGTAATTAATTTACCTAACTGCCCTCTTTTGAATGGAATCTAGAAACCTGAGAGAAGTTTAGGAGCACCGCCCAAATGTGGAAACATTGTTCCATAGTAAGGTATATTTGCGATTTGTACAGAGTGAACAGCTGTTGAGACGAAAAGTAATGCCCAGAGCAAAAGAGAAAACCCAGTTTTTTAGACGAAGAGGAAGAAATTTTTGTAATGTGCTTATGCCAAGAGCAATTAGTAGTCAGGGTAATCCCTAAAAGAAATATGTGATCTTGTCTAGAAAATTGTGTCATCGAAAATAAGCATCAGAGCAGAAGAATCTTTTTTGCGAGATATAAGATAGGACTGATTTGTAGAAGGATTGAAATCAAATAAGTTGGCTTTGCTCCACTGGAGAATTACCTGAAGGTCAGCATTTAAGGAACTGGTAGTGGATATTCTAGAAGTTGAAGCTGTTTGTGCAGGAAAAGGTTTCTCAAACTGGAAGGTGGAATGCAATGTTCTATCATCAGCAAAACTATGGATAAGATTTCCAGTCAATGGAAAAAGAACATTACTATACAAAAGGAAAAGAATGGGAGAAAGAACTGAACCTTGGGGAGACACTAGTACTAGCGGAGAAGTCAGAAGGCAGACAGCCATCTACCATCACTCGCAGTGAGCGGCCGGAGAGATAGCTGGATACCCAATTACAAAAAAAAAACAGTTGGAAAACCATAAGATTGAAGCTTATTTAGAAGGCCATTATGGTAAACACGATCAAAAGCCTTTGAAACGTTAACAGCAACTGCTTAAGTTTCACCAAAATTTCCATTGAATTTTTCCCATATGTGGGTAACATAAGCCAAAATATCACCAGTGGATCGATATTGACGGAATCTGTACTGATGATCGTTGATCAGATGGAAGGTTTCTAGATAGTTTAAGAGTTGGCAGTTAATTTATTTCTCCTTACTTTAGAAACAGTAGAAGTAAGTACAATGGGTGATAACTGGATTGGAGGGAGTTTTCATCCATTTTAGGACTGTGGCTGGATATGAGCAAATATCCAAGAAATTTAAAAAAATGTGACACAGAACAGAAGTAAGTTCAGGAGCACAGATTTTGATAACAAGTGGAAAAATACCACCAGGACCTGGAGCTTTCTTAGCATCAAGATTGTTCAAAATTATTCTCACATCCTTTTGATGAAAGTTCACAGGAGGCATTGAATGGCATGTACTGGAAATAGTAGGTGGTGCTTTACCAAGATCATCAATACACGAGTTGGAAGCAAAATAAGATGCTAGAAGGTCAGCTTTATTTTTGCTGAAGAGGCATTAGAACCATATGGTTTTGGCACAGATGGGAACAGGGATGGAGAAAAGTTGCGGCCAATACCTTTGGCAAGAGACCAGAATGCTCGGTTACCATTTGGACAAGAAGCAAGTTTTCTACTCTTAGCCTGTTGGAAATCTAGTTTGGACTGATTAATTACTGCCTTACAATTGTTGCGATCTTTGGTGCAGGCAGAAAATAAACTCGGAGATTTGGATATAAGCCAATTATATCCGGCTCAAACAGGCTCTTCTCTTGAACAGCCTTAGCATATTTATGGGAAAACCAAGGTTTAGATAAAGGAAGAGATTTTAAGGTGGAGTGTGGAATAAAAGATTTCATTCCTACAAGAATAATTTCACTGACACAATCTGAGCAAGCATTGACATCAGAAAATTTGAAACAGTAATCCGACCAAGGAAAAGAAATTTCGCAGATCCTCCCATTTTGCATTCTTGTAATGCCAAGAAACACGAGGTTGAGAATGGTCACGAGAAAAAGGCTCCATTGGAGAAGAGACCATCATAAAGTTGTGATCTGTGGTCCTAGAAGACCACTCACCTCGACTATGTACCTAGAATCGTTGTTTGTGAGAAAAAGATCGAGCGTGTTGGCTGCGTTGTCAGGATTATCCGTTATTCTGGTAGGTAAATGAACAATGTGTGCGAGGTCCTTAGTAATTGCAAGAGCCTCAGTATCTCTACCAGCCTCTACCAGCTGGGTCCGTTTGACTAGAAAACAGAAGCCAGCTGGAGTTATGAACATTAAAATCACCAAGGAAAATTACCTCACCGTTAGTAAAGTTGGCCTGGAGAAAGTCAAGTTTCAATGGGAGGAAATTAATGAATTTCAAGTGATTAGTGGACTTGTGAGAACGATAGAGGCAACAGGTGGTAGATGACTTTCATCAACCGGTGAAATACCACCACTTTGCTTATTGGAGGCTTGAAGTGGTGAAACCCATGTTTAGTCTCTAGAGCAAAGTTTTCCGGCATCCCCTCCCCCTCCCCGTCCCCCCATACTTCTCCTTCAACCCATGCACGGTACTGAGTACTATAGGTTTTGATACCTTTCGTGTTTGGGGTTTTCATAAAAAAAAAAAAAAAAAAAAAAAGAGATTTTCAGCCAGAGAAGATCGAAAACAGTAGATTCCGAATTACTAAGTCTCTGACAGGGAATATAAGAACGGACATACCCCCACCTTTGAAGCGAAAGGAACCATACAGCAAACAATTTGGACAACTGAGGTGAGTAGTGGTTGAATCAACCAGTGACTGGAATACTGTCAGAAAAAGTACATGGGATTTGGCAGACTGTAAGTGGAAATGGATAACTTTGAGATTAGAACTGAGACCCCGTTTATTTGTTTAATGAATGAGAAGTGCTTGGGAGGTTTAGATCTTTTCGCAGATAAGTCTGTTCTATTAGTTTGACAATTCAGCATGTCCCATGTCCCCCCCCCCACCTGTTCTTACTTCTGTATTCCGAAGTAAGAACAGGTGGGGGACATGGGACATGCTGTATGAAGTAATGAAATTTTTGGATACGGTGTACACATGGTAATAATATACCCAGCTCCTTGACATAAAGTGACCTCATCAATGTACCCCTGCATGCACACTACTCGGACTCCCTTCAGTCACTATCTCTCAGCGTATAGAGAGCGAGATTATGCACTAGCTGATCCGGAAGCCACCTTGGGAGTTACCAATAGGATCGATCCGGTGAACTATCCAGTTGCAGGCCTGCGAACACCGTTTTAGAGCTGTGCTCTCGAAATGTAAGGAATATTGGATCTCACCATGATGTCCATCATAACCTCAAAAGACACCAATCATACCGCATGAAAAGAGATAGGGAAGCGATTGCCGGAGCGTTGCTCTGGAGACTAAACATGAGTTCCACCACTTCAAACCTCCAATAAGAAAAGTGGCGCTATTTGCACCCATTGTTGAGAGTCGTCTATCACCTAGTATTGTCTGATAAAACAGAGGGGCGGCATTTCTCCGTGTGGTGTGGGTGCCACATCTCAATCCCTGCTTACATTGGTTCCCACCATGGTGGTTACCTGCAGTGTGCTAGGTGTCGTATTTCAAGACTTGCACATGGGGTTATACCCAGGCTTACTAACAGTCCCACCATCGTGAAGGTGCAACAGATCTTCACGGTGATGGGACTGTGGGACTTTGGTTGTCACATACCGACCGGATTTTGCCGAAATTAGATCCACTTAACTTCAGTGTCACTCGAATATCAGTTCCATCAGCGTTTTAGACTTCCGGGTAGTAAGCACAGCTTGGAACCTGAGAGAATATCTGTGACAGCCTCAAGAACCTAAATTAAAAATAAAAAAATTGCATGTCAATATATTCGTACTATATTCGTATTGAAAGTTTTTCAAACTTAACAGAACCAGCACATTTTTTTACCAATTGAAGTCCACAATGAGTACAATTGCTTCCTTGCTGTGACAGTTGAGGCTTCGTTTGCGATCAGGATACAGCTAATCAACATACATAGGAAAGGTAAAAACCCACATCAATATCGTAGTTATTGAACACATCGGTTCCGGGAACTCTACGCCTACTAGCCATCTCATGTACAAATGCGATGATATTAACAAGAGAATGTCGCGAAATTAGAAACAGAGGCACAAGAGGAACTGGGTCCACGTGTGGACTGACCATAATTTGCACAAGGTGAAGCCCGATGGGCTGATGTACACTGAGGCCTCTTAACAGGTTAACATAAGGCTTGGGTCGACCATGTATGGGGGAAGTTGTGCGAGAGCTTGCCAGAAAAGAAGTTCCTGGTCCACCCCTGATTGGTCCTTAGTTATATTGGTTCTATGTTACATTTCTTAATGCAGTCTGGGAATTTTTAGATTAAACCTCATGTGCTCTGTATGTAAAATGCATGTTTTTCCTTTTTTTAAGGAAAGTTGGCATGCATATGGAGGGGGGGGGATTCTCCATCACCACCCGAAACTAGCTACTTATAGCTATAGAATAAAAAAAGGAACTTTACAGAGAATTCCTCTGGCCCCATTTTTGTAATCATGACTCCGATTTTTTTTTTCCAAACGAGCAGATGGATGGATGGATAGCAGATACTTTATCATTGTAATATTATTATTATTAGAAGTAACCCCTTGCCTTTCACCGTCAACTCTATGTCCTAGCTCTTTGTCCTTGCTTCAGAATCGTTCCTCTTCACTCTAGACGACAACTTCATGGGTCTCTTTTTTGTCTACAATATCACAAACTCTGTTATCGATTCTCTATCTTTTCTTGAACAAATATTTCCCAGCGTAACCCGCTTGAATGAATTCTCGTTATAAAACTAATTTCTCACTGCCTGTCCCTCGTACTCAACATTCTCTTGGAAGTCCTCTGTTCCGTTTCTTTCGGGTTTTGAATAATCCCAATATCGATTGTACTCTTTAACCGTCTGTGTATAAGAAATTGCTCTTTACTCTGTTTCGTTAATCAAAATTTTGTACATATTTTAATATTAATGACTGTTTTGTATTTATTCTTTGTAATTGTGGGCATTATTTAGTGCCCTATGGGCGAGAAGCTTGTAAATAAATAAATGATGTCTTTTTCTCCTTATGGAATTTTTTCCACCCTGTGGCCGGTATTGGTTTTCCTGGAAGTAATCTCGCAGGTTCTTCGCCTCCTTCTCTTGTTCAATGAGGTCAGTTAATCCCCTCCCTCCCTCTTTACGGACTATGGTCAGTTTCTCAACGGTTGACTTCGGTTGGCAGCTCTTGGTCATCATTTTCTTAGTTGATCTCATAATCTTCTCCAGCTCGGTGTGGGACCAATCTGTGATCCTGGAGGAGTACGTTAATACAGGGTCTGCGTTACCGTTTATGGCTGTGACCATGTTCCTGCCATTAAACTTTTATTTTAGCAAGCTTCCTAGTCTCTGATGGTATTTCTCAGTCAGGCGAGCCTTGACTCCTTGCGTTCTCGCTGGTGGGTCTGAATCATCCCCAGATATTTGTCTCTCTCCCTCCATCATAGCTTCAATCTCTTCACCGGTCTTCAGCTGGTAGTTTTGTCCGAATGGATGTCCTAGATGTAATCCATGGGTCTTGCATTTGTCTAGGCCAAACTGCATCCTGATATCAGTGTTGAACTCTTCGGTGATCCGAAGGACCTGTTGGCATTGATTCTCAGTTGCAGCGTAGAGTTTGATGTCATCCATGTACATCAGGTGAGAGAGGGTGTGTAGGTTCTCCCTGCCTTCTTTTAGGGGTATACCATACTTGCTTGTTGCTAATGTTGGACCTGGTGAACAGTGATTTGAGTGCTAGACAGAACCATAGTGGTCTCAGCGCATCTTTCTGGAAGATTCTTCTTCTGATGGGTATCGGTCTGGTTGTGATGTTTTCGACCTTGATGGCGGTCCTCCATTTTTCTGTGGTTTTGCCTCTAGGAAGTGTGTCAGTGTCGGGTTGACTTTGCAGATCTTCAATGTCTCTATCAGCCAGCTATGGGTCGCGGAGTCGAAGGCTTTGCGGTAGTCGATGTAGGTCGTGTACAGGTTGTGATGCTTCTAGGCTTGTTCCGTAACTGCCGCATCAATGGTCAATTGCTCCTTGAGTCCTTTACTCATTTGCTTACATTCCTTCTTCTGCTCGAACGTGATGTTCTGGCTCTCCAAGTGGTCTGATATCTTCTTAGTTCGCAGCAGTTTGATCTGTACTTTGCTGAGTTTATGGTGTCTTTGTCCTTAGTCTTCGGGTAGATGATTCCCTGAGTCGGAGACCCCTGGGACCGTGTCAGGTTGCCTTATCTGGAATATTAGGGCCAACCGTAATTTATTACATATGCCCATATATGTATTATATCTGGAAATTTCGTATTCTCTGGTCGATTTGCCTGGTTTGCTGGACGATGTGGGGGGAAAAACCTTGCTATCTACGCCTGAGACCGACTAACTCAGCCGCGGAGTGAAAAAAGCCTATTAAAGTTCCTCGCGTCATCGACAGGATTCGAACCCGGGCTTTTTCCACCCGGTGTGGGGAGGACGGTGACGATACCACTGTGCTACTCGCGCAGACTGGGTTGTCTTATCTGGGTGAAATGCTACGCTTTGTGTCTGTGTGTATAGTTGAATTTCTTGCCGGTAGTTGTGGATGTTATCTATTCCTGCGTTTTGTCAGTTGTGGAATTTACTGGTCGGAAGAAAGCAGTTCTTTTGTACTTTTTTCTACCGAATGTCCCATTCTGTCATCTATTATGCATTCTTGGTTTTCTTCCTTTTTAGATCTATCCCGTTGTACAGCCATTATGGTTAAATTCGTTTCTCCACAGGATTTCCCAGAACTCTTTGAGCGCCTTCTGGTCAGGGGGTCCATTGCCTTCCTTTTCCTGTTGTCCAACGTTCCTGTAGAAGGCTCGCTGATTTTCCTCAAATATGCTGTTGTCTTTTTTTTTTTTTTTTCTCTGGAGACTCTCACTGTAACAGAGATGTCGCTTGCTGAATGGCAGGAGTTTCTGCCTGAGGGTGTCAAGGCGTTCTATGATTATAGGTCTCGTGTTTGAAGCTGGTCTATGCTGGACTAGCTTCTTACTTCTGTTATCCCATTGATACTGCGTCAATTGGCCTAGCTTAAATCTTATCCCTTGTTGTAGCCTTATTTCTCAGACTGGTGGTTCCTTGTCTTTGCGTTTTGTGTTATGTTGTTCTCTGGTTTCCCTTCCGTTCATTCTGGTGGCTGTTACAGTGGCACAGTAAATGGCTGTGCGGATGGTGTTTAGTGTTACTTCGTTGTTGTTAAGATAATTCGGTATTATTGCCTATTGATGTGGTCTGTGACTTGCCACAGGATTCTGTTGGGTCTGTGCTTTGGTATGATGTGGGTCTTTGTAGGGTCCATTTATTCGAATTCTTCTAGGGCTTTCTTCCACTCTTCTTCTATTCTGGATATCGTGATCTCCTCTGTTTCCGCTTCGGCTTATTATTATTAGTGGTAGTATTAGTATTATTCCATAATCCATCATAAAACGACCAGGGAGGAGAGACCTATATTTGAATTTTTGAGAAACAGAAAATTTATTCTGGCTTGGTATTAAATACATACCAGATATTTTGTTAATGTAATTCATTAATATAAGAGTACATTAACGTTGTCTGTTCATTTGAAAATAAACAAATTTACACGAATTAAAAACAACATTTTAATGTTGAATTAGTGTATTGTTACTGTGTGTGGCTTTAGCGTGCTCCCTGCCATTAGAGAGAAAAGCTTTTGTCATTTCTAATACCTACAAATATATTTATTGAAAAGCAGCGCAATTTTGAGGCAACTTATTGTGAGTGTGGTTCAATAGCCAGACGACTGGTTGTCAACGTGGTAAATGCACTATCTGAAGATAAAATAGTATTTTAGTGAATGAATGTTTTATAATTTAACAAAAATTAGCTTTAATGCATTCAAGACCCAGAAAGTAACCTATTTACAGCTTAATGTAAATACAATTCTCTTTCTTCCCTCAGAATAACTTTTCCAGGCACAAATGTCTCACGAATACCGCTTCCTCTGTGTTCAGAAAATCTAGATTTTTCTTTCTAGTGCTATTTTTTTCTGAGTGTTCGTTAACTTTGTAACATCCCAAATCTTCCTTTGCATGGAATACAGTTATGACATCAGGGGAGGAACTCCCAGATATGAGGTCCTATCCAAAAGAGAAAGTCAAGTTAACCAGTAATCCCTGCCATCATGAAAACACAAAGGTACAGATTTTTCTCTAGTTGTTTCTTTGGGCACGAACCGTGAAGGAATCAGAGACTAGTTCAGAAGACTGGTTCCTTCATTTTCCTCTAAATCAGTTAGAACCCGTACACAAACTAGTTGGCATCCACTCACAGTTCAATTCCAATCTGTGTGAATAGAGTTTGTTCATTCTTCATTTATTCCCACTACCTTCGTTCTGTACATCAACAATTTCGCTCTCTAAATCATATATTTACAACATAATAACATACTGAAATTGAAGGCTAGTGTCCTTTTACTTCTCAGAATTCAACGAAACTGCACTTGTATCACCAAGACAATAGATGTAGACCTTAAATAGAATGACAACATTGGAATGCAGGAGACTGAATGTCTGTTATTAATTCATTACAAAAGAAGAATAGTGTTTCTGAATGGAAAAGAAAAAAATGTGTAAAATATCAATGAAGAGGGGAGTGGGGAAAAAAGCTAAAACGCCCAGAAAAAAAATAAAGAAAAAGAAAAGATGGACTGCGGATTATAACTGAACGGAGGAGTATTTCAAACATTACCTTCGTTTTTATGAGATTTCTTGCAAGATCTAGAGAGAGAGTAAGAGCCCCCCCCCCCTCTATGCTGGAGCTCACTAGTCGATGAACACAAAAAAGAGAACAGCAGGGGATCGAAATTGCTACGCATTAAGTGCAAAACGGTGTTTACGCGTTAAGTATACAAAACACTATAGTTACTGGCTTTTGTTAAGAAGGCAACCTTCTTGGGAAGAATGTGTTTAATTAGCTACAGGAATTGGTTGTTCTTGGAACTAAAGAACTTCCTGCGCTCTTGGTTACAAGAAAAGAAAAAATAAATAAATGAAAAGCAGAGGAGGAAAAACAGAGCACAAAGGACACACTTTCGTAATAAAGTTACGATGGCTTTCTTTTAGATGTATATCTAATAGGATTGGGCAAATGTTTTGAGCACCAGCGGAGACTTAGCTGCTCGTGCCTTTTTAAGCTATTAGAAAAGTAGCCGAGGTAATGTGTAAAAGGAAAAATAGCCATTTCAAAGTGCGGTGAATAAGCTTCTCGAGCATTTATCTATTAGTGAAAAGGAAAAGTAAAGAAAGCGTAAAGAAATACTCTATTTATTGTTTTCGTGTTTATGAAGGTGATAGTAGCAGATTGTTCATTAAGCTACTTTCTTAGTAGATTCATGAACGAAAGCAACACACACACACAAACATGCACGTTTTGTGCATGTTTGTGTGTGTGTGTTAAAAAATTTTTAAAAAATTAACTTTTTATTTCGGAAGCAGAAATGACAATTTATTCCGTCATTCACAACCTTATTTTTTCTCTCCCTCTTGGGTAGAGCGGTTGGTAAGATCGGCCGTCTTCCCCAGATCGGGTGGAAAAGACCTGAGTTTGAATCCTGTTCAATGACGGGAGGAATTTTTATGGGTCTTTTTCACAACATGACTGAGTTAGTCGGTCTCAGGCGAGGGTAGCATGGTCTTTTCTCCCGGAAACTCAAGTTTTTCGTCCAGCAAACAGAAAATCGACATCAGAACATACGCAATTTGCAGCTAGTATTCACGGAGTAACATGGCATTAGTTGCAGATGCTCCTAAAAAACCCAGCAACAGCAACAACAGCTTGTTTTATTTATAAGTTATTGTGTGCTGGGTCGAATAACTACAAATCAGCGAGACTATAATGCAAAGGCAATAGCAATAACTTATAAATATAATTTATTTAGAAATTCACTAGATAAAATGTACATATTTTCACATACTATATGACCAAACATATTCGGACACCTCCCCCCCGCCCCCAAATATAGTGTATTGTGCCAGAAGTCTTCCGCCCATAAGAATGAGTTTGGACAAATGATCGTATTCATACTTTACCATAAGGTACAATAGCGTACATCGTTCTTGAACGACCATATCACGTGAGCTGTTTTAGTTCCCCCCCCCCCCATCCTTATTGAGTCAGTCTTAGCGCTGGGGTAGTTTTGTCACTGTTTGAGAGTGGCAGTCCCAGATAGGGATCAACGGGTTTGCAGCCTCCTCTCCCTTATGATCAACATACTATGGAGTTTTGGAACTGCTACGTGATGATTAAAGCTCAGTGATTCCGGAATACCGCTTTAGTTCCTCCACCCCTTTAGAAAATCCTGATTCTCCGAAATACTGCTATCTTCTCTCTCCCTCCCTCTCTCTCTCTCTCTCTCTCTCTCTGGTACAGCCACCGCTGTTTGACATTGTGGGATTCTTAGTTCAGGTAAATATATATTTTGTTATTAATCATCCATAGTTGCCAAGTAATGTTGGTTCAATTATAGTCTATGCGATTCAAGTAGTTTTATTAACCTCAAGTTAATTAACTGTTAATTCATAATTTTATTCCAACCTTGTCCAGATCAGCAGTAATCAGAATATTTGCATTCATTGCAGGGATATTCAAAGATTTCATGTATTCTGACAACATCGGTAAGTTCATTCTGAATGTATGTTTTTTTGTTATCATCTATTATAAAGAAAAGCTAAAATTGGAGCACGAGAGACATCGGAAGTGAAAAAAAAAATAATAATAACGAAAGAAAACACGAGGAGATAATTAATGTGTCTAATGATTTTAATACAAAACTGATATATTTCAAGAAAAGAATATTGAGGATTCTTAGGGAACTGTTTCTTTAGTTTCCCCACCCCACTGAACAAATTCGTGGATTCCTGGTAAGTTCTTGATAACGTCTAGCGAGTAGTTACAACCAGCTGCACATAAATCGCGATAAATGAACAAAATATCTGTAATTGTCATATAGAAGGTTTGAAAGTTTTTTGTTAACAAAAACAAAAACTTATTCCTCCAAAAAGATCGGAAAAGTTTTGTTCAAACGGATAATTATATCCGAAGAAATTTCATTTTCATGTTTTCATTTATTATTGTTATTTTTCATTTGTTTATTTATTTTTTTTTGTGAAAGTACCGTGGCATACAAAATGTATAATGCAATTTCTTTACTGAATAAGTTTTACAAATAACTGCGCAAGATAAAGTAATTGAAACGTCTCGATTTATAAAACTCTCTTCTAAAGAAAACAAATCTTAATCGATTGAGATTTTCGGAGATCTTTTCCTTTTAAAAGATCTGTTATTCCATTGTCAAAGCGGAATTCATTATAATTTAATTTTCTTCCTATTGCCCATCACAGTGTGACTTCTTTAGAATCATACACTTATTGAAAATCCATGCTGCCAAAGTCTTACTGCTTCCCCATTAACCTGAAGGTGCAATAATTTATTTAAGCTCAGTTATTGTGGAGAATGCAAATGGTGAGCAGAACGTACGTATCCAAATAGATTTACAGGGGCAAGTGACGAAGAGTACGATAAGTGAAGAATGTTTAATTATTTTTCGTTGTCTCCATGGTAGCAGCACGCCTTATACTTCACTAGGCTGGGGGCTTCACATAAATAATAGGCATCGGCTGTGTTGAAAGGCCAAAAACTAAATATGTTTAAATGTATTTATTCAGGGGATTGAGGAGAAATTTTTAAACTGCTCTCTTGGTAACAGGAGTTTGTTGCAAGAGCTAGGCTAAATATAAAGCGACGAACTAGAATTCTGGAAGCAACTTAAGTATATTTACTTTAGGATTATTGGTAAAGCCGGTTTATCTTGACCAATGCAAGGAAATGTAATAGCTTTGCAAGTGAGGGAACAGAGATAGGCCCTATGAATAATGTACCCTCTTTGGCTTCATCGGCTTTTAGCTTTTGCACTTCATAAATTCCGGAGCACAATTTACTTATTTCCTCAACAGTATTTTCTTTTTTAATTAAGTATTTCATTATTAATTATACCTCAGTTAGAGTAGAGTGTTGGAAGTTCGCCATGGTAAAGGATTGAACTCTAGATAAGACTCTGGTACAATATGAAGCCAACAAATAATTTTTTTGGTTACTCGTCGTTTGATATAAAGAACTATTTAAATAAATTAAATTAAAATTTTGGTGTAAGATAATCTTACCTCACCAAGTAATTCTTATACGATCAGCTTTTACTTCCTATTCATATTAGCAACATCCGCATAATTGGAAACGGGATCGTTCTTTGAAAAAAAAGCAACGACTTCTGCACTAACCGAGAACATCTCCTTTCTGAGCTTCCACCATATCGCTCATTTATTCATGCGCATCGTAAAACACATAATATCCAGTGCTCAGCTGGAGTACACGGTATATATGGATTGCTTATATGTGATCTGTCCGAAAAAGGAAAATAATAATTGACGGATTTCTATTGATCTAATTTACAGGAAAGATGCACATAACAGGCATTCAACAAAAATGGTAAATTTCTTTCATACCTCTCCCACAAAATGCTATTGGATAAGCAAATATTGATTGCGTAGTATATAAATTTATTTCCACAAGTGATTGAGTGATATCGCTCTGCGTATTTTTTTGGTTGGTTGGATGACCTACTGTCTGAACATCGATTTATCAACAGCACTAATGGTTTTATTATTTTGCGGAAACAAACCATAGAAATAGGATATACAATTACGAGGGGGTATCAAAGAGTTCTTACCCTTACCTAGAAATAATAGCCCTAGAAAGGTGAAACTCCACAGCAACTTTATTCCTTTTCTATGTACTCTCCATGTATAGTAACACATTATTCCCATCTATGGATCAGTTGTTTAATGCCTTGAACTTAGAAGTCCGCACTTTTTGCTTGAAAACACGATTCCACTTGGTCTTTGCCTTTTGGGAAGGAGGTGTGCTTCCATTGCTTTGACATGTCTTTAGTCTCCGGATACTGGTACATCCAGCATTCGTCACTAACTGATCAAAATAGTTCTCAACATCCGCATTACACAAATCCAACAGTTGGCGAGAATATTTCATTCGATATTGCTTCTGCAAAGGTGTCAGCAACCTTGGAGCCCATCGTGCATAGACCTTAGATATGTGCAGATGGTCGTGTAAAATGCTGTGGGCAGACCAATAACTAATTCCCACTGCATATGCGGTGAAATGAATTGTCACACGTCTGTCACTCTGCACCAGCTGCTCAGCCTTTGCAACCGCCTCACTGTCTGTGGATAATGGCCTTTCTTCTCTTGGCTCGTCAAAGACACTTGTACGACCACACTGGAACTTCCGTGTCTACTTTTTTACAATGTCATAGGATGGACAATTCTGTCTATACACAGCTTTCATTTCTTCGTCAATTTCCTGAGCTTTCTTGCCCTGCAAATGCAGAAACTTGATCACTGCTCGATACTCCACTTTTTCGACCATAGCGCCCTTCCTCAGATTCCGGGCTCCACCTCTGGTGTACGATGACCTACGGGAATGAAATTTCAAATGTTAGTTTTTGAATATGTAGACAACATATTAAAAACGGCATCTTCCTACTGATGTTTTATCTAGGTCAAGGTACGAACTGTTTGATACCCCCTCGTACTTGAATGTACTTTTCTGTTCCGTTGACTCAATGCACGATTGAAAAATGCATTAGTTCATACTAAACGAAAATAATTATAAATAGTAAAATGGAAAACAAAAAAATAGTCGCATCTATTACTTTTTTGTTATTTGATCATTAAGAACACCAACAGATGCCTGAAAATCATATTATGCCATTGTGTTATAATATTCCCCATTATAATATTATAAAAATCTCCTTAACTTTTATTACTTTTCAGTATTAAAGTACCTGCGTTTACAGTGTAAAGCCTTTGCATCTCCCCTAAGAATTATGACTGTAATAATCGAAAAAATATCAGGACACACCCCGTTGATACTTTAAGCATTAAGTAAATCACATATTTACGTGAATAGCCAGCGTGCACGCACGATTATGAGTCTCCATTTTTCGTTTTGGATCCTTAAATCTTATTATTGTCATTCGTCTTCCGTTGTGTCTGCTACTAGAATATAGAATAGCAAAACAGAAATTTCGTTTTAAATGTTTTGTTACAAATGTTTGCGAGGAAAAATAGATAGATTTGAGGATAATGCTGTCATAAGAATGCAATAAATGCAACGGTGGATTTCTAATTTAAATGCAGTGGTTAGCTCACCATACGTAGAAGGGTGGAGTATTATCTGCGTGAAGATCATGTTATGATTCAAGGTTGGTATGACCCATTCGTTTTTACTGTTGTTTGCAACACATCATGGTTGATCGATGCTCTTGGATAATGATGCTTCTGTGAAAACAAACCACAGAAATAGAAAATACAATTACTCGAATGTACGTTTCTTAAACATGGGAACTTGACCAAGAAAATCTTAATCCTATATAAAATAACATTGATAGGAAGGAGGTGAGATGGATGTTAGTATTAATAAATACTTATTTCTCAGAAAGGAATACTTTGTATACAGATATGCATTAAAGTTAGCAGAAATTAATACTTCAGAAATATTTGAGCAATTGTGCCTGTCCAGCCCAGCCTTTATTTAGGCTATCAATTTCCACAACAAAAGATGGAAGTCTGTTCCACCAATTAACTACCCGCTGGCTAAAGGCAAATTTCCGCACATCTGTTCTACAACTGTCTTTCCTCAATTTGAATCTGTGTCTGCTCAGGTTCTTACTCTGAGCAAGAGGAAGAATCCCATCAGCATTCAGCTTGCTCAACCCATTCAAGGCCTTATACACCTCAATCAGATCACCTCGCAGATGCCTACTCTCCAGGCGCTGCAATTTATTTGCAGAATTTAAGCCTTACTTGGTAAGAACACCCCTTTGTTCTCCTCACCAATCTTATTGCCCTTCTTTGTACTCGTTCTAGCAACTCTACATCCTTTCCTAAAATGTGGCCTCTAGACCTGTACACAATACTCTAGGTGTGGCCCGACCATTGCCCTGTACAACGGGATAATCACCTCCCTGTCCCTGCTAGCAAAATTCCTATATACCATTGACGAGGCTCCATGACCTGCCCTGGCAACCCGTCTGCACTCTCAGCGAACTTCATATTCGACTGCACAATTATATTTATATACACATCTTATTATCTTAGTATCAAAAAAAATTTTTGGCTGTTGATCGAACCATTCTTAAATATCTTTTAAAGTGTTTTAGATATGATTTTAAACTGTTTGAATTCTAGGGGACT
The DNA here is from genome assembly GCF_048544385.1 of Mastigoproctus giganteus. Lineage (NCBI taxonomy): Eukaryota > Metazoa > Arthropoda > Arachnida > Uropygi > Thelyphonidae > Mastigoproctus > Mastigoproctus giganteus. The sequence continues at coordinate 145,688,894 of NC_143586.1, read as the reverse complement.
TTGAACAACTGCTTACCCTGATTATGTTTACATTTGTAAATAAGTAATCACTTCTACTAACGAAGCTAACTACTTATCAAGTGATTTTTTTTAAATTGTATTCTTATTATAATTCTAAATTTAGTACAATTATAAATTTACTCTTTTTGTCTCACTTTCTCGAGGCCAGTTTATCGTGGGAAAGGATTATTGAGATAAAACGTATAGCGATTCGAAAGGTATTTTCTGAATCACCACGCATGTGATCCGGTTTATTAATAATAAAGCATACACACTGAAAGGCCATTTTTGTTTTTTTTTCGCTTTTTCCTACAGAGATTGAATCGATGACAATAAGGAGTACAACGAAACGTTGCACACAAATGTTTCGCCGTTTTTGAGCAGCCTTTGTGGGTGTATGTGTGTGTTTCTTCGCCTCACGCTTTGTTTGGAAGTCATAAAAAGAGGAAGGATAACCATTTAGAAGTCATTACATGCTCTTTCTGGTCACGAAGTTCCATAGTGGCTTTCGTGAACAGAAAACAAGGGTACAGTTTGCACCAGGTGGTTAAAAGAAATGACCCTTTATTTCAGGTCGATGTGTTTACAGTGTTCAACCTCTGAGCTGATGGTGCCATTAAGAGACTGAGAAAGAGCTTACAAACTTCAAAATAGAGTTAGTTCTCAAGGGACGTCACGAAAGAATTGGTCTCAGGTATTTTGGAAAGAAATTAAAAAGGCATTTTATTTGAGTGGCCATTTCAATTAAAGGTCATGGAAAAGTGATCAAATTACCGAAATGATACAGCCATTCATTCCCAAAACATTTCAAAAACAATGCATTTGATGGTGAAGGTTTTAATATTCCCCCATCTCCACTATTTGAACGGAATAAAAGTAAAGAGAACGATAAAAGGTTATTTACAAGAAGGGAAAATGGAGGGAGAAAACTTGTCAGCCCAGCAAATATGGAAGGTTTTGTTGACTTGAAAATAAAGACAAGGAAATACAAAATACAAATTGATTTATTAATCTAACTGGAAATTATTTATTTTTTTTAATCTGCTGGTACCGGGCCAAAATTCCACTCATTGCCAAGTTTGACACTGCTGGCAGTGGCAAACCAGAAGTAAACATCAAATAAAATCTGATTAAAGAGGCCTGTGCGCTCTAGATTCATTATTATTACTAAATTACAGTTGCTCAGAGCGAAACGGATACAAAAATACAGATTGTGACAGGTTTAATAATAGGAAATATACATACGTTATATTAGATTAGATACAAAGCTTTCGGTTGTTTAGTTAACCTTCTTCAGTTGAAATGAAATGACAGTTAGAATGGAGGCGTGTACTGCCAATCTTGTACGTGAAGTGCGTGGCTAATTGTTTGATGTTGAAGCCTGTGGTTGTGATGTATGTGGACGTGGCCAGCGTTTGTCAATGGACAGGATCGTTGCTTCGGTGATAGGGTGGACTTGGCAACCACTGTTCCTGTTCACTGAGGTATTGGAACCAGGCACGGCGCAGATAATGGCGGGACTTATCCACAATCACGACATCGCGGTGTGGGTCAATGTCGTGGTGGGTTGTCCAAACGTGTTCGGCAATAGCTGAGTGCTCCACATCCGCTAAGCGGATTGCTCTTTTGTGTTCTGAAAGGCGTTTTTCGAGCCGTCTCCGAGTTTCCCCGATGTAGCAGCTAGCACAGTCACGGCTACATCCGCTCTGTAGTAGGGTGGGGACAGGTGTTTTTAACTTAGAGATGAGGGATCGTAATTTCCTGCCTGGGAGTTATACGCACTTTATCCCATGTGATTTTAAGATTCTACAGACCTGTTGTGATAGGTTTGGGTAGTATGGGATATTATGTAGCAGCATAATATCCCTTCCACAAGTTGCACAGATTTTGTATTGAACCTGAACAACAAACAGTTATCTACAGAACAAATAGACCTATTGACTCTGGGTATGAAATTTGCCGTTCTACCAAGAAACTCACAGATCACTGATATTGCCTTAGGCGTAGAAGGGTGTTTAACACGTTTCCCTGAAGATGTAGCAAACACAGTTAGCCTAAAAACTGCAGCAATTCTACACATGCTCGCCCCGCTTCTTCCAGTCTTAGCCACAAACAAATTTCTGCCCTTAAGACACTGAAACGGGATTCATCCATCGTCATCCTACTGGCAGACAAAGGACGTCGAACAGTCGTAATGAACCGCGCAGATTACGAGACAAAAGCCTTGCTGCTCTTGCAGGACACTTCTGTTTACAAGCCCTTAACCGTTTCCCCCATCAAAGCCTTGGAACGATGGGAGTCGAAAGTGAACATCCTCGCCAACAGTTGGCTCAAACAGAAGAAAATAACAGAATCAACACGTAATCCGTGCCTCCGGCTGCCAGATCCCACAATTCTACGGACTACCGAAAGTACACAAAGAAGGCACACCACTAAGACTCATTGTATCCTGTTGTGGCTCACCGAGTTACGAATTATCTAAGTTTGTCTCGAGGCTCCTTTCTCCCCTAGTAGGCAAGACCACCAACACCGTCTCCAACAGTAGTGAGTTCATAGAAAGGATCCGTACCATATCCATCTCACAAGATCAAGTTATGGCATCGTTTGATGTAGTTTCACTTTTTACCTCCATCCCAGTAGAACTTGCCATCACATGTGCAAAACAACTCTTAGATAGTGACGAAACCCTTGGCAGCAGAACCAAACTAACACCAGACGATATCTCCACCGCCCTCAGACTGTTCTTAACAGGTGATGCAATCATGTTTAACGACTCCATTTACCAGCAGGTACACGGCACAGCCATGAGTTCCCCGGTTAGTTCGGTCACGGCAAACATCGCGATGGAGGAATTAGAGGGTCGTGCATTTACAAACGTACCAGATCCCATTGCCTTTTGGTGTTGCTATGTGGACGATGTGTTCGTAGTTATCCCCAGAAATTCAGGTGACCGAATCTTAGACCACCTCAACTCTCTGTCACCTTTCATAAAATTCACGATCGAGCTAGAGTCGAACAACACCATACCATACTTAGACACCCTTGTCCGGCGCGAGGGCACGTGCTTGAAGACAACAGTCCATCGTAAACCTATGTGTGCTGGCCAATTTACCAACTTCCGGTCAGCACACGCCCGTAGCCATCTTCTTGTCACTGCACGAACCTTACTAACTCGCTCCTGGACACATTCTAGCTCTGTAAATGAGAGGCGCACCGAAATCGCTAAAGTCAAGGCAGATCATACGAGGTGTGGCTATCCCATCAATACCCTTGACAGGTGTGACCTACAGACACGCGACGGCGTAGCGACCGACAGAAACATCCAAGGTGATGACTCAGCCACGAGCGCCTTTATCCCATACTACCCAAACCTATCACAACAGGTCTGTAGAATCTTAAAATCACATGGGATAAAGTGCGTACAACTCCCAGGCAGAAAATTACGATACCTCATCTCTAAGGTAAAAACACCTGTCCCCACCCTACTACAGAGCGGATTGGTCTACCGCATCTGTTGCCGTGATTGCGTTAGCTGCTACAGCGGGGAAACTGGGAGACGGCTCGAAAAACGCCTTTCCGAACACAAAAGAGCAATCCGCTTAGCGGATGTGGAGCACTCACCCACCACGACATTGACCCACACCGCGATGTCGTGATTGTGGATAAGTCCCGCCATTATCTGCGCCGTGCCTGGTTCCAATACCTCAGTGAACAGGAACAGTGGTTGCCAAGTCCACCCTATCACCGAAGCAACGATCCTGTCCATTGACAAACGCTGGCCACGTCCACATACATCACAGCCACAGGCTTCAACATCAAACAATTAGCCACGCACTTCACGTACAAGATTGGCAGTACACGCCTCCATTCTAACTGTCATTTCATTTCAACTGAAGAAGGTTAACTAAACAACCGAAAGCTTTGTATCTAATCTAATATAACGTATATATGTTTCCTATTAAACCTGTCACAATCTGTGTTTTTGTATCCGTTTCGCTCTGAGCAATCTGTAATTTAGTAATAACAAATAAAATCTTTATAAAGATTTACTGCAAAAAAAAAAAAAAAAAAAGGTTAATCTTTACAACATGGTACCCCCTTTCGATCGATTGTTGAGTAGCAATGATTGACAGGCCTATCCCTCCTACTCGTTGCTTTTCTCGCAGTGATTGGAAGCTATGACCTCTTCAGTATACGGTACCAGTTTTGGTTAGCGTGTTTATCTTCCCCTCCAGGATGCTGTTTTAAAATCGGGAACTCGTTTTCCAATTAAAATTAATCCTTTTCTAAAACTTAAATGTTTATAGTGTAATAAAATGAGTTATATAAAACTTGGCAAAATCCCCTCTGCTTAACAAAAAGGCAATTATATTTTTGAATAAAAAAGTCAGATTGTAGCATAACCAGATGCTGAGTGCCAGAACCGAGACAAAATCGGTCTTAAAGCATCAAATCCGGGACAATTTTTTATTAAAACCAAAAATTTCAGAATGTGTCCATGTTTAGGTAACACGTGCTCTAAAAATGAATATTAATATAAGAGAAAATATAGTTTGTCTATCGTAAAATAATTACATTAATGTATTTGCGCAATAATTAAGCAATAATCCAATAAAAGCAAAATGCTCAATCGCGTTGAACTTCTTTCTTCTCCAATCTTTTTGACTAATAAAAATCTTTACATGTTAAATTTACATAACACAATGGCATCAACGGTTTTCATGTCCAGACATTTTCGTTCTACTGATCATTGAACATGGACAAACTATATTCTAGGAAAATAAATTTTTGAAGAAAATATAGTTTTTAGTGTAATTGACAATGTATTATAAATTACTAATCTTAATTAGTAATTTATAATCTATTATAAATTACTAATATCATGAAGAGTCGGATAGGAGCTGTCGCTGTGCGCTCTGAGAGTGAGGGTGGTCCACGGTTCCTTTGGGTTGATGTAATTAGGGTACGAAGCACTGATTTGTGTTTTGGTGGCTGCGGACGCGATCCCTCTTGAGATCTATAATTGTATAGATTCAACGTCTAGATGTTATCGGGGGTTAGGGTTCCCTCTGTGTGTGGGCCTTGATGGACTGGTTTACACATGGACATGTGGTAGAGCAAGATCGTCTGGTGAGAAAGAAAATCTGATAGGTACAAGGATTTGTTTCTGTGGTTATCATCTGTGTGACTTTTATACTTATTGTTATTTTGCGACTCGAGTTGAGTTGTTTGTATCTCTGGTTGGAGGTGCATTGTGAATTAGTATGAGGGTTCTATACTATTGTGAGCCCATTTTGATTATGTCAATTAGAGCCTAAGATAGTAAAGACTGCCCACTTCCTCGTAGTAGGGTCGGTAACTCGTGGTGAGCGTGCGAGTGCCACTCCCCGCTGTGAGGTTAAAGGTCTCTCTGTAATCTCTTTTATATATTGTTCGTTTGATTTGACCCAAGTGCAGTCTCTGTTATATGTGTACAGAAATTAACCTATTAACTGGTTATGTTGCACTTAAACAGATGAGGATAGAGATTCCTGTGGGCGAGGGCATCCTCATTCAAATGACAAATGTGAAAAACGCCTTAAATTTCGTGTTTGACGGGATTCAAACTAAGGTCTTTTCCACCTGTGCGGGGAGGTCCTTGATTATACCAACTGTGCCATCCAGGAGGGCTCTTAGTTTGTATGAAAAAAGCCTAGTAGCTTCCACGATTATTTCCCTGAATACTTCTCACTTATGATTTGCTGTTGGTAACATCATCAGTTGGCTCCACTGATTAGATTTTTAAAAACTGTCATAGATTTTTTTTTTAAAGTCGCCTTTATGAAAGCAAAAGTGCTTCCTTCTGTTCTTGTCAGTAGTTACATCTTTAAGTAAATGCCACACCAATGCACTGTGTTCACTGCTGCCCCGTGTTATTTTTTTTTCTGCAGATTTTTAACGCATGAAGAGTTGCCGCTGATAATAATCAGATGAACAGCGTTGCTTTTTCTCTTTGCCTCTATAACGTGCTGGTGTAGAAAATAGTCATCCAACCAAATCCGAAAATCTTGCTGCTGTGTAAGTGACCAAGCCAAAAGTTTCAGTCAATATGAAAGTTAAAATCTCCCATTATAAAACATTCTGATTTACTGGTTTACTTTATTTGTCTGTACATTTGTTAAGTTATAGTCATTAGGCCTATAATACACACCTAATCTCATTTTCGTCTTCCCAGTGCTTCACCAAACTGACTCAACAGTGCACTTGCCACCCATGTCGACAGGATACACTTCTTCGATTTTATGCTTTTAACTTAGAGCACAACTCCTCCTCCAATCCCTTATCCTGTCTTTTCTTTCTGTCCACACTGCTTATATTCAAAGTGTGTATCCCTTATGTCTGAGTGAGCCTAACCACACTGCAAATATGCTCTTTAAAACATAAATTTTTCTCTCGACCGATCCTAAAATGGGCGCTCATGAGCACCTTCACTTCAGCTAAAAAAATTATTTGCCGAATAAATTTTTGTATTTAAAAAAGGTGCTTTTTATTTCTTAACTTTCTGAAAGTTAAAATCCCCCATTACAAAAATCTATGCCGATCTTTGCTAGAAAATCCTTTTTTTTTTTCACCCGACACCTCAAATTCTACGAAATAGCGTAGGATCGTATAATAACGTCGTATAATTCGGTAGTCCACAATGGACACAAACTCGATTTCAACAGAAAACATGCAAGCGACCGCCAGATAGATTTACCTACATCGTATCAAGAACCTCTGTAAATGCGTTTATTGATTAATCCTATATAATAGGTTCATAATTTTCAGTTTTCTTGGAAAGAAAAACGAAAACGGCTTTATAAGTTAGTATTAATAATGGCCGCATGGTGAAAGAAAGCCTACGGCTTATGCTGCACCAGCCAAAAAAAAAAAAAAAAAAAAAACCGAATGAAACAATAAAAAAAAAAAAATAAATAAAAAACCTGATAATTAATAAAAGCTTCCCTCACCCGAAGGTACTCTCCAGATGATCTTTGAATTTCCCCAAACTGTCGGCCTCTACCACCCATGAAGGCAACTTATTCCAGTAATTTATAACTCGCTGGCTAAAATATTGGCCAATCTAAACATTTGCCCCCGTAACTTGAATTTATGTCCCCTAGTTCTAGCATCATTTATAATCTTGAAAATTTCGTCCTCATTCATTTTACTGATGCCTCTCAGAGCCTTAAACACCTTGTAAGGACCCGTCCTTACATTAATTAATAAAATTTGTTAAATATTATGAGAATTTAACTGTAATACGAATAGTGGTTTTCTGGTAAAAACAACATGAGTTAAGTAGCACTGGAATTCAAAAATACCTTCCAGTCACTCCTTGTGTAGTTGTAGCTTGTTTGTATGGAAGTTCTTTGACGAGTCAGTGAAAGTAATATACCATGACAAATCCCCCATTAAGACAGAGGCAGATGCACCATAGGAAGGGCCAAGAGTGCTTAAGCTGGCCCTCTTAAAGATTTCACGGTGAAACGCCATTAGAGGTGGGCGACGTCACCAGGTGTGCGCGCGTGAGGTCACGGGAGGAGCTGTGACGCTTCTCAGCTGACCTGAACTTCCGCCTCTCTTTCTGGATTGTTCTGGTATGTTCGAGGTCCACGGAAGTTGGGGCACAAAGAGTAAAGAAGACCCGCCCACGGAAGAGGAGAGGAGACAAATGAGAACACAGGAAAAAGGATGTGCAGATCTCCTATTGGCCAGGAAGAAAATAGAGGGAATTTTGAGAGGGAGATTCTGAAAAGGTTTTCGAGGCATTTTCTGGAAAAGTTTTCGGAGGAGTCGGAAGAAGTTCACGGAGCGGTCTGGAGAATGATTTGAAGGAGTTGGAGAACGATACTAAGCAGAGCAGTAGTCTAATTTGGGTGATAGCTGCAGACCTGAGATAGATGGAAGCAGTGATAGAAATTCTGCATATCCCGACAGCCAGTAGGAATGTTCACCTGTAAACATGGAAGCCGTAGTGAGGAAGAAGGAAGAATCACACCCTGAGAATTATATAGGCGAAGCCAGTCGAATGAGTGGTCGAACCATTGACCTACTCGAAAACCCCTCTATCCACGGAAGAAGAAATGCTGACCGATAAAGAGTATGCGACACTGATTGATTCCAGCCGTACAGTATCCGGTAGGGAAACACCGTAATCACCGAGATCCCCAAAAGAGCGCCCCCGCATTCCAGTACCTGAATGACCGATATGAAAGGAAGCCGAGCAGGGAGAAAAGTTCCAGGCCAAACACGTAAGTGCTACAGAGTTTTCCGACATAGGTGTGCTTAATTTATTAAGGAGAGGACTTTAGAATAAATAGATATTTATAGTTAAGGAGGGAGGTTTAAGTAATGAATATATGAATAAAAGTGTAAGGTATTTAAGACGGACGTAGCCTATAATTTGAAGTGAAGCTCCTCATATATATGCTTGCTGGAAGGAGAGATTATAATAGATAACTGAGAATTGTTTAAAGTTGGGAAAGGTTTTTATAATATGTATGAAATTAAAGGTTGAAATTTCAATTTATTATGAGTTGATTTGTGTAGAGTATTTCTGATTTGAGTAGGGGCTAATTAATAAGTTATATATAAAGGTATAGAGGATTAACTGTTCTGAAGGGTAATGTTAAATTGAATTGATTAATATTTCCTGTTGACCTGATTGCAGAAAGGGTGTCTGATTGAATAAATGCAATTTTTTTACAAATTGAGACACGAACTCTGAAGGTTTTTGTGAGCCAGTTCATTGGCTGGTAGTTGTTGGTTTATTATACAGACTGTTCATAAGAAGAGTGGGAAGAATCTATGTAAAGTGTATGACACGACCTATTGAAGTCCCTGTAAAGAACATGAAGAGACACCATGACATAATGAATAATGTGTATTAGAGTAGAATATCTGATGATGAAACAATTGAGTTTGAACAAGATATTTACACATATAAAGGTTAATGAATTAACAAGTCACCAGCCAAATATAGTTTGACCAAACACTATTGCTACTTTCTGTATGATATGTTAATAAACATTGTTTTATTTTACATTCATGTGTTGGAGTCTGTCATTCCGAAACTCAGCCAATCCGGTAGAAAAATACCTAAAATAATTGGGGTCCCCTTTGGGTCTGGTAATCTTCTGAGAACAAACAAGTCAGATGCTAAGTGGGAGGATTGGACTACGGGGATATACATATAAAAAGGGGATAAATTATAATAATTAAAATATAAAGAAAATTAGGGCAACCAAGAAAAACAATAATACCACACCCCCCCACAATAAACAAGTCCCACCCCCACAACCTCAATCAAATCTCCTCTAAGGTGTCTAGTTTCCAAACTCTGCAACCAGTGGCGGATTACCCATTAAGGCAATGAGGCACGTGCCTAGGGGCCCCAGGCTTTGGGGCCCCAAGCCAAGACATTTTCCTATAGTGTTCTAAAATAGATTGATGTTTTCAGTAAACATCAAAATCTTGATTAATTTAAGCGAAAATCTTGATAAATTTAAGCAAAAAATTCAAAAGTACAAAATTTCATTTGTTTGCCACTTAACTTATTTATTTTATTTTATTTTTTGGGGCCCTCAAATATAATTTGCCTAGGGGCCCCAACTATCCTTAATCCGCCACTGTCTGCAAACCACATATTCGAAGTCTTTCTTCACATCGATACCCTTTTGCCGATCTCACCAGGCGAGTTACACCTCTTTGCATCCTTTCAAGAAGCTCGACGTCTTTCTTTAGGTCCAGTCTCCATACTTGAACACTATTCCAAGTGTGGTCTAACAAAAGCCTTACATAATGGGATTATCACGTCCTTATCTCTACTTGCAAAAGTTCGATGGATCGATAGGACACCATGGGCCTTCCTTGCAACCTGTTTACAATGCTCAGAGATTTTCATTTCTAACCGTATCGTAACACCCATGACCCTTTCCTCTAGTACTGGGTTTAGTTGAACTCCACCAAGTGAATAAGTTTTTTTGGGATTACTGTTTCCCAGGTGTAATACCTTACACTTTGTTGGATTAAAGCATAGCTGCCATTTTTCTGACCATTCCTGAACTCTATCAAGGTCTCTCTGAAGAAGCTCAGCTTGATAGTGATCATTAACTACTCTACCAATTTTAACATCATCCGCAAATTTAAACATCACGCCCTCTATCCCTTCATCAATGCCATTTATGAAAATAAAAACAACGGAAGTCCTAATACTGATCCTTGGGGAACCCCACTTCTTACATCAACCCCAACCTGAGCAATAGCCATTTATCACAATCCTCTGCCTCCTGCCCTGAAGCCATCCTGATATCCATCTAAGGATTTTCCCAGTGATTCCAACTTATAAAGCAACTGCTCATGTGGGACTGAGTTAAAAGCTTTGCTTAAATTTAAATAAACATTGTCGATTATTTGTTATTTGTTTTTTTTTTTTTTTTTTTTTTAGGAGTATTAGCAACTAAGGCCATATTGCTCCGGTGCGGTGGTCATTCCCTGACCTTTCCGTATTTGGTGGTGACGGGCTCGAACCCCGGTCTAATCAAGAAGCGTGTGCTACGCACTGCTGCTCCTTCCCACCTGGCTACAGAGGCGCAAACAATGTCGAAATTATTCCCGAAATCCAGCTCATGAGTGATCCTTTCAAACTAGCGAACCAGATTTGTTAAACATGATTTTCCCTTTACAAAACCATTCTGAGTATCCTTGAGAATTTCATTTCAATTCAAATGATCCTGAATTCCACCCTAGATCATTGCCTTCATGATTTTCCCTACCACTGAAGTCAGACTGACTGGTCGATAATTTCCCACCTCATTCTTAGAATCACCCTTATGTATGGGAGATACACTGGCACTTTCCCAATCCAATGGAATCTCCCTAGAGTCTAGTGATGCTCGCATAATCAGCCTCAATGGTTAAAGTTGTTTTTCCTCCACTGCATTCATGACGTATGATGCGAACTTGATAGTTAAAATGCACTATTATCGATGTTTCCTTGGAAATATTCAATTTAGTAAGAAAAATTTTTATAAAATACTTTGTTGGGAGTACGGTCATTGACGCTGGATCATCACTGCATGGGCAGACTGGGACTTCCTCCGCCAGAAATTCACGCACTTTGGCGTCTCTGAACGCTTAGTGTATGCTTTATACGTATGGCTCCTCCCAGCACAGTGACCACAGAACTTGTCCGAATTACAATGCAGGGCCACATGGCCATGTACCAGGCATTTGTAACACTGGGGTCAGCAGATCCCTAATCCAATGTGAACTCCAGTCCACAAAAACTCTAGAACGTATTAACAACTTTTCCTAACCCATGCTGAAACCTCCACAACAAAGGTACAACCGGAATAGTTCCTTGCTTTATTCTTGGTGAGAACTTTGGTGTCGGAGAGCACTTGTTCATTAGTGTAACCACAATCACTTAAGTTTCTCTCCCACAGTTCTTCAACCAGTTTATCTTTAGTGACTTCATGATGAATGTCAAAGATTACCAGGCGAGGGCTCCGCTTCACGGACCACTATCTCCAATCCGATGTCCTGAACTTCTTGGCAATCTTGGATCTTTTGAACATCTACTTCAGATGTTGCTTCTACTACCACTCCTTTGTTCCTGATAGGCCTTACCGACACTATCTTCACCTTTGGCAGAACTGGAGGAATATTACCCACTAGTTCATTTCTTTACTTGTTCACTAGTTTTAAACCTCTCGGTTTTTGCCTTTAAGATTATGGTTTTATTCTTGGTTTTCCCATTTTTTTGGGAGGCAAGGACTCCTGCGTATGTCAGAGGCTTAGAGACTAGCTGTTCTTTTAAAATTTCAATCTTGGCCTTTAGCTGTATATTTTCTTGAACATCTCTTTGTACCACATTTGTAATCTTCTTCCGTAATCCCATAACGTTCTCCACATCTGCGACTGTCGCTTCACGAAGCGTCGAGATGAGGAGTCTCAATTTTCTCCCGTAGGTTTCTAATTTCTCATACCTCGTCCGGGTAGGAATTATTTCTGAGGTCTGCACCCCGATCTCGCAAGCAGAGGGCCCTAGTCTCGCCCTAGCCCGTGTAATCATAGGAAGCTCAACTAGATCTTCATAACAAACTCTATTACAAACAAAAGAACAATATATAAGAGGACCACAATAGAAGAATAATCTGAGAATTTTAACAAACCAAAAGAAAGCGGAATTTTAAACCTTGCTTAATTAAGCTCACTCTGCCAGCTGCCCGGCCCAGACCGCTTGGAGGTGAAGCTTCTTTAAGAACTTTGCCAAATAGGTAAAGTTCTTGAAGGTTTGGTGTTCAACTCTATTTGAACACCAAAGGAAAGTCATGATACCAACAAAACCAGCTGCTCTTCAAAGCCGCTTTGCACCTGGGCCACACTAGTGGTGAAATAATAAAAAAATATGTAGTGTCATCATTAGAAGTGCTTGCTAGGGTCTTACTAAAAAAAAAAGAAAAAGGGCTACCTTGATTAACTCTGCCAAAAATATTCCTTTAAATAATGATAGAGTTTCAAATTTCATTCATAAAATGCAGATGTAATATTCAATGAATTTTGAATATTTGTGTATTTTTTCACTGGCACGTGATGAGTCGACTGATGTTTCAAGCATATCACAACCAATGTGCTTTGTTAATTTGATTCAACATGATGGCAGCTGTTAAGAAGTTTTTTGGTTATTTTGCCGCTTACTGGTCATACATATAATGGTTCTAATTTCTTAGCTAAAAGTATAGGTACTACAGTTAAAATACTACAATTACTACGCTGCAAGTTGAGTGCTATATTACAGACCAAACCATTCTGAAGAATATAACAGAAATCTCTAGAAGCAACTTGAATGAACAACTAAATGTTATTTGGTTGTTTATTCAAGGGCATTATTATGGGCGACTTCAAGCTGTCGGAGATAGAGCGAACAATATGCTATGGAAAAACAGAATTTTGAGCCATCTGGGTGATTTTTGTTTATTTCAACGTGTCAGTGGTATCCAACACAACTCAAACTCATCTAGCTTTGTATCTTCACAGTACCAATAAGTGCGGCTTTGTGGGAAACCACTGGCACCGCATAACAAACACACTATTGCCACCATATTCCAACGTGTCGCAGACAGCAAAAGACGAGTCTCATACCCTCGACTTGTTTCTCTCCAAAAATCCCAACTGAATCCGAAATTTAACAGCTGGAACCAATGGTGAGTAGTGAGCACAATTTCGTTGTTGTGAAATGGGTAGTATCCAAAGAGATTTCTGTGGTGAAAGTAAAATGGGGGGAAGGTTGAAATTTCAATTTGAAGAGAGGTGATTATAGTGGATTGAGGTATTTCTTGGACTCTATTAACTGGAGAAAACAACTATATGACGTTTGATTTGACTACTTCATTTTGGGAAGTATTCTGGAAGTACAAATGTATTTGTTCCATTGGAGGAGTTCCGCAATAGAAACATTCTATTGCGTAGATGACACGAGGTTAAGGATTTAATTGAACAAAAGAAAAAAGGAGGGATATTTACAGACTACAAAAAACACTGATTTTTTTGTAGTTTGTAAATACGATATTTTTAAACTTGTGTAATTTTTTCCGCGACAATTTTGTTTTTGATTTATTGAATGATCACAGAGTAAATTCTGAACTTCCTAGCATTGTATGCCACAGAGTCATAAGAAGAGGAAATTGCACAGGACGTCGCAGGAACAAGGAGGAAGCAAATATCGCACTCTATTAAATCATAGCAACTGCTCAATATGTTCCTACTCTGTACACACACACACACATATCGCCCTAGCTACACAAGTAGTATGCTGGCTACTTCACAAACATTCTTGAGTTCTTGGATTGCGAGAGAGTTCTTGCAGTGTATCCTATACCTCAGATATTTCCAAATTGGCATTAATTTCATCAAACGAGGCAACCGTTTACTAGAAATGTGATTATCGTTACGAAGGCACCCTTGCAGTTTCAGCCAATAAAGAGGAGAGTTACAAATGCTCATCATCGCGTTATTGCCAAGTACATTTATCAGTCTCCATTAGTGTTCAGAAGAATGGTTATGGCAGTCGACTTTTGTGTTGGTAATGAATTCACGCCTACAGTCTTAATTCTTGATGTGAAAATGTCTTTTATATGGTTCTTTACTATTTAGCGACGGAAAAAGTTTGAAATATAGTTTTTTTTTCTAGCAGATCTAGAAAAAGCCTTCTTTCTTGCAGCTTTTAGCCAGGATCACTCTATACATTAAAAGATTTTTCCTCCTAGTGATATTTATTCGAGCCATTGGGAGAAGAGGGCGGGGCAATACGTCAATACAAATGCGCAGGTAAATAATTACATTGTTTTCTTCCATTGAAAGACAACTGCCTCCATAACGTTCACTAACTCGTGCATGTGCTTCATTGTCAACCTGACCACGCCCGGCATCATTTGAAATTCAATTGTATTATTCCACCTTGAGAATGCCGCGTGGTGGGGGTGGGGTAGCTAATGGGAGAAGAAGGATGCGTGGTACAAGTGGACTGGGCACTTACGTAACTACAAATACGCAGTTAAATAATTATATAGGTCATTTCCTGATTACATATCTATCACCTGTGGTTTCCCACATCTCCGCCATCAGTACTCTTGTGATGAATACGGAACCTTTGTAAATGCCAGAAAAGTGTTGTTTGTTGCATGTAGTTTAGCGTTGGGTTCTGTTGTTTGTATTGGCATCTTTGCCGCAGCCCCCCCCCCCCTAGTGGGATGTCTGTCTTCAGCCATGTACCCAATTTTGTATTTGTGGTAATCTGACTAGCACCGATGGAGTTCGGGGTGTTTTGATTTGTTTCAAATTCAGGCTCCGAAGGTCAGTGTGTTGCATTTGTACACAGCGTGTATTTTAAGACTGGTCTGCCTGTTTGCTTGATGGAATAAGAAGAAAATTTATAGGATTTCTTTAAACGGCGTTGTGTATTTAATACTGCCTACTGTTCACCCAACAGCGAGACTTCTTGGTGCTCAAAAGATAATTCATTGGTAGAGTTAATCTACCACTCTGAAAAACTTCAAAAAAAAAAGCAACCACATGTAACCATCACTACTTATTCATGGATATTTTAAAGTAAGAAACACCTACAACATTATTAAGGAAGAAAACTGGATAATTAAAATGTCACTTATGATTAATTATCTTGTAATTAAGCAATGAACGACGCGATGAACTTTGAAGGATGGCAATTATCAGTAATTATCTGCGATGAAAGCTGTCTGTAGTTATTTAACGTTTAAGTGCAAGTTACAAGCTGATTTTGTTTTACTAACACAACTCTCTTTAGGGTAATGCTTAATCTTCTTAACTGAGAACATGAAGTTAATAAATGATTTAATTAACGTCACTTTCTGCAACCTCTTCAAAGACGGACTTTAACATAAATAGCTCCATTGTTTCTAAAACAGACATGTTTATCTAGAAAGCTACACAGATTAGGCCGTGTTCTTTAAACCCCGACTAGATAACACGGTGAAGTGTTTTAAAAGAAAGGAACAGTAGGGAGGACGGAAAAAAGATTAATTTACCTCTCATTATTCTTTAATCTTCTCTTACGTCCTTCCTTTCTAGATTATGTACTTTCTTTCTATGAACTTCACGGAAACATTGTGATTACACACAGTGAATGGATACGTCTTTGGAGTGATTAATATAAATAACCCTATGGGAACCAAGGCTTTTGAAAGACATTTAGCCGAGAGGAAATTAATTAATCTGCTGCGTTCTATGATGTTCAAAATTTTCTTTTTATTATATAAGTTAAAACCTTAGACCTTTTCCTTATGGTTCTACTTGATGCGATTCAAGTAAGAAGTCTTCCTGGCAATATTCAAAATTATCTGTGATAAATAAGCTATCACCCAAGGATGAAATATAATTCTTTATAGCTATGCAAGGTCGCATCATGAATACAGCAAAAACAGGTCTGGAATCTTCATTCCAAGAAGGATGCTGATCTGTTGGAAGGTACAAAGAAAAGCAACAAGATTAATCAGGAGTACAAAAGTACGAGTATTCTTACTAAAAGACTTCAGTACTGCAAATTGCAGTGTCTGATAACTAGATACTGGCGAGAGATCTGACTGAGTTGTTTAGGACTTTAAATGGATTGAATAAACTAAATTCGGGTGGAACCCCTACTGTTTTTCGGATGATACACATAAAGAAACATAAATTTATTTGGCTAATTGTGTATAATATTTGATTCCATGAATCATTTTCCGCTACTAGTATTAAATGGATTATGCAGTATTAGGCCCTGGAGTTAAGAACACAACTAAGTCGTTCTCCCAGGAGTTAGATTTAAGAAATTTGGAGCCTTGAGGAAGGAACGAGTTCGTCGAATCGCACCAGTGCTAAAATATGGGACTAATGGTGGACCAATCAGAAAAAGAGCGAAAAAAAAAAAAAAAAACTACACACACTGAAGGGAATAAAATGTCCAGTAATTTCTTTTTCTTCTTCTATATGTTTTTTTTTAAGAAAATTTAGTTCTGCTGGGGGAAAGTGAAACATCATTAGTATCAAAATCAAACAGGAAGTTGAAACGAATTATTCCTGTCAAATAACAACTGAGAATCAAAGTGCTTTCTTATTTTTTCCTCGAAGAATAAAATTTAATTTAGTAAGGACTACGAACAACTGTCCTTGTTCGTAGCTGACAGTTATCTTCGTAATCGGACAGTAACAACGAAAAATCCAGTTATTTTACAACGCGACAAAAAGAAAGCATTTCTGAATAACGTGTCACCAAATCTTCGACGTACTTCGTTGAATTACGAATGAAGAAAATGTCATTTGCAACAATTTTACGTCAAACGAAAAAGAAAATGTTGCACACGCAATTTACAAACATCATAAGTAAGCATATTAAGGATGGGGAAAGGCTATAAGGAATACAGTCCCTTTCAAAGCACAGATGTAAGAAATCACCTTCGTTAGTAATATTAGGCAGGACAAGATTCAATTTTATCCACGGCTTCCATTGGCTTAATCGGGACCATCTGTAAAGTCGAATACGTAGTGAATGACACGAAAAATCCTTTTCGATTCTTACTAGAATTAAACAAATCAGATTAACAGAGAGTATCGTTAAAATGAAATTAAAAGATTGGACTAGTTTAGTTCAGAACTTTCTGAAAGGTTTCATGCAATTATGGTGGACTCCAATATTATTGCACTTATGTTTTTTCTATTGTAATTTTAGACAAGAAAAGCTTCTGAAGCAATATTATTCTAATACTGCGGACAAGTTCAGAAATCGGAGGAAAGTTGTCGGCCTTGGTTTTGAATTTTTAATAGATTTATAATTCTTCAGAAAGATTGAAACCGAACTTGACAGCTGCATTTCTTCCAATTAGCTTAAAAGAGGCGGCTGAATTTCAGATGACCAGTTCAATAGAACAATGCTTTTAGAAATATTTATAAAAACGACATTCATCAGTAACTGGACATCTGTGTGAGAAGGATCTGGGGGAGGAAGGGAAGTTCCCAACACCGAATATTTTGACTATGTGTTTCATTTACAAATATTGAAACAAGAATAATGAGGTGACTAGACGAAATTGACTGGAAATGATTGTACAAAAAGGTTAAGAATCCCTGCTCAATTTGGATAAAGTCAAAGAGGGAATTAGAAGTTTTTAGGGAACTTCCCAGATGTAAGAGTATTAATGAGAGTTTTTAGTTAAGGATGTAATGCAGGATCATCTGGACAGGAATGGAATTATAAGGGAATCACACCATGGCGTTATTAAGAGGACATCATGTTGCGCTAATCTTATAATTGGCTGCTGTAAGCTGCTATTATCACTAGACGACTGGATGCAAGGAGATTTTGACATAATTTACTTAGATTTCAGTAAAAGTTTTGATACGGTCCCACACCAACGATTGCTGTGTGTAAATTTAAGCAGTGGGACATTAGAAGCAAGTTAATACTGTTAATTAAGGGATTATTGAGCGCTAAGAGACAATAGTTATTTGTATAAATAGACACTGCCCCTCCATGAACGAGCGAGGTCCTACAGGTCTTACTCTTTCTGATGTTTATTAATGATTTTGAAGTATTTTGATTGGCTAAGAACTGGCAGCTGAGCTGTAACGCTGGAAAATGCAAGGACTTGCATCTGTGTAGCCGTAATCCTAGAGTAATGTACTACTTTGGTAGCACCAGACTTAAGATATTTGATAATAAAAAGAGTACTTATACAATTCTTTAATAAATTCTCCTTCACTGAGGGCCTTTCCATGCTGAGCTATGGAGTCAGCAATGCTGAAACTTGCTGATTTAATTGACACTCTTTGCAGTGTAGCTGCTGAGAAACGTATTTCTTCCTCACTTTTTTTCCAAAAGGCACTGATGATTTGTTTCAAAATGTCTTTTTACATTCCACTTTCTGCTTACTACTGTTTCATGGCATCGGGATTTTTTAATTTGAGGTTCCTCCATAACAGGGCTAGAATATTAAAGAAATAAAAACTTTGTATTACAAATTACGAATTTCACAAAAAATGAGAAATATTTATACATAAGCTTACTTTCTTGCATCACATTGCCAGTACTGGTACTTGACGGTAGACCAGAATTACGATTTGTAGCGTTTACAATAAATCAGAGGTTAAAAACAAGTTTGAAAAAAAAATTAGAGCTTTTTTTTAAAAGCTTATTTAAAAAAAAAAAACATTACAAGAAAGCCGCTTAAAATAAAGATTAAAAAAATTACACAGCAAGTTCTCCAAATACGATCATGGCTCAGAAACATTTCTTGCGCATTGTTTTTTAAAATAGGGGTCAGTAGGATCATTGCTTGCATTCCTTGACGCCGAAATCAGGTTCTGTGGCGCCTGTTTGAATGTTGCTCGCGCAGCAGTTAGTTATTAACTACAGCACGACTAAATCTTCTTGACATCTGAAGATGCGCGAAAGATAGTGAGAAAGCATTTGAAGTCAAGCGTGATATGCGAGTGCAAATGGGTGCTGTTTCTCCCTTTCATTAGTTTTGCTGCTGTGCAATAAAACAGATCTTTTTGATTGAAAGACTTGCTACTGGACATGTAATTAGATGGTTTTGGCTTCTTTGTTCAACTTCACCTTATTAAAATGGTTAATCGTTTGGAGTTGTTAATATAATGGAATAAACATTTATTCTGAATGCACATTTTTATTATAAAATTTCATCGAAGACTGGTGATGGAGCCGTTATGAAGAAAGGTTCTTCTGACACAAAATCTTTGTTCACCATTGAGGAAATGACTGAATATTTACAGGTTAAAGTGTTTTGCTTTAATTTAACAAGCCCAACAAAATGTGAAAATCAGTGGGCTTTAATCTGTTAAACATTTTGATTTCTATTTTTCTTTTTATTTCTATGAAATAAAATGTAGACATGTATAGTATCTTATTAGGACGGCACCTGAATGAAAGTTCAACTCCGTCTTTGTACACTGTGATGGTTACAGAGCACTGTAACAGGCGAGAAATGTGTGTAATATTATGTTCGTGCAGTGTGTGTGTTGTTGTGTTGTTTCTGGCCGTTTGTCACCAGCAGGCGATCACCTGGAAAGCTTGCCCAGTGTCCATCTACACCACGGGGAGGTGGGCTACAACTACGCTTGAACCATGGCTAACCTCAACAGTCACGCACTGAATATCCAAAGAGAGTTTGGAGCCATTTAAAAGAACCCCGTGTCGGCAAGTCATTCCCAGGAGACAACAGCAGAAGACGAAGAAATAAAGAAGAGAATAGCATAAAATAAAAAAAATATAAATATAAAAAAATAAAATCTTTATCTATGTCTTTGCCCACGTCTTTATGCAGTGCTGCCCAAAGTAGTCCACAAAGAGAAAAAGAATCGCATCTGGGAGACAAGTTTGGTACTGTTGCCTTAAGAGCCAATCTTAGGTCCTCGTAAATAGAGCATTCAAAAGGTACGTGAGGAGAGTCTTTCGGTAGCGCACATCGACAGGAGACTGTATTAGAAAGTCTGAATTGGTAGAGTTTTGCGTTAAGCGAACCATGTCCAGTTAGCATGCAGGAGGTAAACAGTGAGGACGAAAACCATTTTCTGGTGGACGATGAAAGTAGTGCAGTTACATCGTGAACAAATTTTTTGGTAATAGCTCCTTTTTCGGTAGAATTCCATCTATTCTGCCAGGTGTTGACTAACAAATTCCAGCATCGGGTTCATTCAGTTTTGAGATCAGCCTGAGGATTAACAATGAATCACTGAAATTCCGTAGAAATGCCTCGGCGGATGTAAAAGCAAAGACCTCTAAACACAACATGCAAGTCAAGTGGTATAGTGCCTGCAAGAGTCTGTAGAGTTGGAGTTGATACTGATCGGCTGAACTCTCAGGTGTTATGCCCTGGGCTTGCCCAGCAGGAGATAATTGATCCTGGCCGC
Organism: Mastigoproctus giganteus; assembly: GCF_048544385.1. Taxonomy (NCBI): domain Eukaryota; kingdom Metazoa; phylum Arthropoda; class Arachnida; order Uropygi; family Thelyphonidae; genus Mastigoproctus; species Mastigoproctus giganteus. Next base: position 145,668,428 of record NC_143586.1, on the reverse strand, counting down.
CTCCACGTGGCGGGGATGGGGGGTGAGACGTAGTGACCAGGTGTTACTGCTTCTTACCTGCTAAGAGCCAGGCACCGGCCGATAACATAACAACAGAACACATCATAACACTTACACGTCCAACACACTACATACAATTGGCCGGTTTTGGCATAAGCTTCAACATAAGAAGTACAATAGCGGCTTATGGGGGAAACCCTGGGATCCGCCACAACAACACATGAATATCCCTGAATATCCCTGATCGGCTGAACTTCACCGTGAACCCTGAAACCGACCACAAAGTGGAACGCAAGCGTCTCCTCGCACCCCTCAACCAGAGCTGGCAAAACCGCTGGCAGACATCAACCAAAGGTGAAATCACGAAAAAATTTATTCCCGATATCCAATTGGTGTACCCAAACTATCCACCTTGGCTTTCTCCTGGACTTCTCGCCACCTACCTGTTGACCGGCCATGGCGCCATAAGAGAAACTCCATCGATTCGGATTAAAAAAAAAAAGCAAATTACTATATTAGGGTTACCCGTAAATGATTACATTAACCCGTATTCGTGTCTGTAAATTGCGTGTGTTCTCTGGTCGATTTGCCTGTTTTGCTGGACGAAAAAACCCCAGTTTCTGAGGGAAAAAACCTTGCTATCTACGCCTGAGACCGACTAACTCAGCCACGGAGTGAAAAAAGCCCACTAAAGTTCCTCGCGTCATCGACGGGATTCGAACCCTGGCCTTTTCCACCCGGTGTGGGGAGGACGGTGACGATACCACTGTGCTACCCATGCAGACCATCGATTCGGATTAAGTGACACCCCCCCTATGCCACTGCGGTCTACGCGAGACATGGGGGGGCACTTGATGTACGACTGCTCACTGTACGAGGATCTCCGCTGCCGATTTATAACCACCACCTAAATAATGCCACGAGACCAGGAATAAAAAAAAAAGTAAAGTGCAGCCATTATCAACCCACTGCAGGATGGAAGCCTCCTCAACAATTCATGCTGAGGGAAACGGACCATAATCTACCACGCTGGTCCAGTGCGGGTTGGCAGATCGACCGTATTCAGCAGTCAAGGGCTTGAACCCCGGTCTACTCAAAGAGCGTGTGCTACTGCACTCCCGCTCCTGACCACTAAGCTACGGAGGAGACCAGGAATATCTGATACTAACTGAAAAAGATACCTAAAGTGCCTTCACTCAATATGCACAAGACCTCTTCACAAGAAGACGGACTCTCCTGCATCCACCGCCACAACAGCAACAACCACGAAATGAATAACCTTATGACAGCAAACAATACAAACCAACAACTAACTGCCTCAGAGAGATAAAAAAAAAAAAAAAACCCAACATGATAAGAGGATCTCACGAACCGGACCTAACCCATGAAAGGTGCACACCCAATATGTGTACCTCCCCCCGGACGGGACGCAGCCTCATGAGTGATTTTCTACTCAGCTGAATTCCAATCAGCCCAATGAGACCGCAGAACTTTCTGCATATGCCAGCCATAATGGCAATCGATGCCGGCACTCTTGCTTGAACCATCTTTCTTTTCCCCTCCCTCGGCGGTAGGAGAAGAGGTAGGAGGCTGTCTCTCCTGCCTCCTCCCCTCCTCGCCAACCCATATTTCCTCCTGGTGGGGCATGGGCATGCCCCACTGACTTATAATGGGGTCGTCTCCTCTATTGATCCCATTTCTTCTGTCTTTCTCCCCCCAGTCTTCACCCTCCTCTCTACCTGCTCGCCAGCGTATACCCCACAGGTCAAAATTTAATATCATCTAAATTAAGCTCGCCCAAATTTCGGTCTTTCAATCTAGCGTTCAACTCACGCAAACGTAATTTTTTTTAAGGTCCTAGCCACTGAAATCTCAGGAAACTAGGTGGCAGGACCTGCCAGAGTAAACTACAACTACTGGGTACCTGGTCTGCCTCCACGGGGCGAAGTGTGGGCAACGTCGGGCCTCAGCAGGGGTCTGGCGGCTAAATGGCCAGCAGAACAACGGTACACGACATGACACACCTCAAGATCCATATACTTTTAAATTTCTGGCCTTTACAGTGAACTGTCTCACACCACAATGTAAACTACGCGGAGATGGGGGAAACCCCTGGTGCCGTTTGACCCTAAACACACTTTGCACTAATCGGCAAACGTGAAGTAGGCTAAGGAAAAAACAACATTGAATAGTGGATAACTTAGTTTGTACAGTTTTTTAAGTGCAGTACGTCTAAACCAAAGGCTGGCAGCATAGGTTATAACTGGGATTATGGTAGCATTATAAAATAGACGTAGGGTTTTAGTGTTCAATCCCCAGTCTTGTCTGGTAATTTGGAGCAGTATTGAGGTAAAACTCTTAATTTTGACGGAGAGGTGTTGAATATGTGCAGTAAAGGAAAAGCGGTCGTCGATGATGACTCCCAAAAATTTGGTGCTTCGGACAAGTGGAAGTGATTTCTTATCAAGTTTTACAACTGGTGGTCTGCGATAGTCTAATTTGTGTTTAAAAATCATAATCTTCGATTTGGTTGGGGATAATTTCAATTTGTTCTTAGAGGACCAAGACGATAGTTCAAAGAGTGCTTTATTGGCATAGAGTTCTAAATCAGATCTTGAATTTACATTCACCAAAATGATAAGGTCATTTGCATACGCAAGTTGTTGCACATTTTGAAATTCAGTCGTCTTAAGCAACCAATCATCAAGAACTTGGTTCCAAATCAATGGACCCAAAATTGATCCTTGGGGGCAACCACGGGAGACAGATCTGTGAATCTTCGTGCTTTTAGTGATGACGGTGACAGTGCGATCATCAAAGTAGTTTCTAACAAGTTTATAAAGCTGAAGAGAGCAATGATTGGAACGGAGTCTACTGAGGGCGCTCGTCCACCATAACGTATCAAAATCGCGCCCTCAAAATCGATAAAGATCGCCATAACGTACTTGGAAGTGGAGCTATCGATAAGGTGGTGAAGTTCTAATAAGGCGTCTTCGCATCCAAGCTCTTGCTTAAAACCTTATTGAACAGAGGATGTGGAGCTTGTAGCTTCCTGCAGTTTGGTAATTTTATTGGCGATTAGTCTCTCTAACACTTTTCCCAGGTGAGAGAGCAAGGTTATGGGGCGGTAGGATTTGGCATTGTCTAGTGGCTTACCAAGTTTATGAAAAATCTCAAGGATGGTGCGTTTCCATGGTTTGGTTAAATATACCCATCACAACGAACACCAATACAAAGCAGTTTAAAAAGTGAAAAGACTGCTATGTGGGTTTTGCGCCTAAAAGTAGTTGTTGAGAAAAATTCGGTGAAGCTGGCTTAGAATAATTAATGCATCAAATAAAGTTTGGCCAGTGTCTTGAGGATTATTACGATATTTTCTGACTTGGGCACAGAAAAATAGTAGCTGTATTCGACCCCACCTACAGCTTAGAGTTTGATTATCATAATAAATAAAATTTTTTTTGTGTACGGTTTTATGAATATTTTAAGGTTCAATAATAATAATAAAGCAGTCACTTCATCTTGTAATTTTCAATACGAATAATTTTGTTTTATTTTATTTTAGACAACGTATTTACACTTCATCACTCAACAGAAAGAATACTTCGGCCTTAGAGCCATGCACAAGTCCTCACAATTCACAGCACTTCCCCAGCTTACATTTATTTGAGAAGAGGTATAAAATCTGAGTTGCCAGGCATCGAAATTAACACTTTAAATGACTTGAGAAACGAAAAGAAGAGGTTTGGGAGCTTCTTTTATAAAAATGGCAAAAGAGATGTAGTTGTTCGGAAAAAGGTAGAACAGCATTCAAATTTTTCCCTTATGTTAATGGTGTAAATTATATTAAACCGATCTGGTTAGTACCAAATCTACGTTGTACATTCTTACTAACAGGTCACTGATCATTTTTCGCTATCGTAGCAAGATGCAACTGTACGTGTGGTGATCTGGAAACATGGCAACATGTTTGAATTATATGCTGATTTACTGAATAATGTTGATAATGTAACTCGTCTGGTGGATGGGATTGAGTCACTACTTATTAAAACAAGGGAAAATTTTATTGCCTTTCAAAATTTTGAAAATTCAGTTTTCGTGAGAAGGAATATACTTTTGCAATTGGAAGAGTTAAGGTTGAATAATGGATGAATTGGTGGACTGTACCCTCTTATTTGCATAGACCAGCATGTTATTTTTTATATAGGAACAGAGATATTTCTTTGCAGAGGTGGACAGGATGTTGATACTCTGTTTCCTTCATGGATGGGTGTCCACTTCTTCTTCTGCCAAAGCAGTTGGCAAAAAGCCTTAGTTGTTTTTCTTGGATTTGATCCTGCAATATAACACCTTCCAGCTTGGTTTTGCTAGTTGATATGAGTAACTTCTGTTAAGCTTTCTGACTGCTGGTAGATGGATGTTCGTTGAACTGTATCTTTTGTATATTACCAGCGGCGATCAGTCTGTAGGATGTGATGCTTGTGTCATCTGTGGACAGTGTCTCTTCATCGGTTTCTGTTATAACCTACTTGTCCAGCTCGTTGTAGCCGAGAGGATGCCCATTGCACAGAATAGTTAATATGTAATGTGACAATTGAATTGATTGATGATATACAATGCCTCATGTATACAAGAATATTGTTAATAATTGTATACTGTACTATACCATGTCTATATGTATGGCGGATTTGCCAGATTTTTTTTGGCTAGGGGCCGCTTTACTCAATAAATAAATTTCCCCAGCTTACACGAGTCCCATCAATGATGTGAGGAATTTTTTGGGTCTTTATCACTACGTGGCTGAGTTAGACTCAGGCGAGGGTAGCATGTTTTTTCCCCCCGGAAACTCGGGTTTTTTTTTGTCCAGCAAACAGAAAATCGACCATAGAATACACACAATTTACAGGTAGTATACATGGAACAATATGGCCTTGGTCTCTGATGCTACTAAAACCCTACAACAACCCATCTTACTAACAACACTTTTCTGCATAGTTCAATTTTTCATATTTTATTAATCAATGAATTAAAGAATATAACCACTGAACTACTAAACCAAGTAAACCAAAAAAACGCAGAGTAGCTGTAAACCCAACCTCTCGAAACTGTTTACCTTAAGGGGATTTCTTAATCTGGACGAAACTGTATACCTAAAATGTCACCTGCTGAATTTACCCCTACGATATTGTAGAAAATAATTTATGCAAATCGCTTAATTGGAAGAACTACAATTTCCCTTCCTGCTCACCTCATCTAAGGGAAAATAAATAAGGATTATCAAACGGAACTCATGTGTCGCTTTACCACCATATCGTCATTTATGACTTCCACACAGAAGTTTCAGTCCGTCTAGGGACCGTTGATCTTTTCTTGGCTGAATTATGTTCAATGTAAAGTAAACAAAACAGACCAACACCACACTTCATCCACATCTGAACAATCAAAAGTGAAAAAATACCCCAGAGTATAAATTTTTCTTTTCAAAAGAGGACATGTACCAAATTAGGGATCTTAAGAGTCTTTAAGTCTCCCTTAGTTTTTCTCTCCAACGTAATTAAAAAAATAAGTTTGTCATTTGCGGTAAAGTGATATAATAATATAGAACGTGGAGATTATCTTTCATGACGAATATTCATGGCGAAAGGCAGTCTGCATGTTCATATCAGTGGTAAAAGGCGATAACTTAACTTCTTAACTTTTATCATGAATATGAACAACAAAAAAAGCAATATCCTAAATGATTTCCACATACTAATAAAAAAAAAAAAAAAAACAGTATAACCCGTACTGCAACAAAACAGTGGAAGCTCTCAGCAAATGTACTAATAACTATTTACTAATAATACATAGATTATAAAACCAGTGCCGATACCTATTTGCCAATCTGCATACTTCCTACAGAATCGATGGTAGGCCTTCAGCTAAAACCATCACTCTTTCTCCAAAGTTTTCCTTAATATTTCAGTAACACAGGAAGGACCAGTTGAGGATCTTCTAATGGAGCATATCTCGCAGTACTTTTCCCAGGAATCAACTCTAATCGGGCTATCCACAGTGCTGTCAAAAATTGGGTTGGCCGATTACATTCTCCCTAATTGGGTGGCCATTTCTGTTGTTGCACTATCCCACAAGCAGAGAAAACAATACTTGGTAAGCATACCCTGCAATCAAGAAAAAGTCACCTTTTTCTCAGAAAAGGGTGTTTCTGAATCATTTTTTTAATGCTGATTTCAAAAATCACGAAAGAAAATTTGTTTTTCACAATTTTTTATTAATTTTGGCAGAATTTGTGTACTGAAATTATAACAAAATGCTGCTTTTACCAGAATTTTATATTTCAATACGTGTTGAAAACACTATTAAAAAGGCAGTGTGTAAAATGTCCACTAAACACTCATCTCTCATTTAAAAAAAAACTGATCGACGATGGGTCCAGTTTTCATTTTTTGATTTTCTTTCAGATCCTTCTACTTTACAGTCCCTCTTCTTCATCCAGCAATAGTCAGCTATCATGTTAACATTCCACCTCTCCTGTTACCTCATCTCCATGTCTCTGATGTTCTGGTGAAACCTCTCATCCTGTTCTTCCCTAACACTTTCTAGATTTTCTGAGGAGTAGTCGATGTGGGAGTGTAAAAAATGTGCCAGCCATGACACTCATGTTACAGGCCAGCTTCATGAAGTTTTCCAATATATTTTCAACTTTATTCTTGTAATCTAGATCCTTGTTGTTCCCTAAGAAGTTCTCAACAACAGACTTGAAGCTAATCCATGCCTGTATTTATCTTTTATTCATAGTTCCCTCAAAATATTCGGTCCCTCATCAGTTTGCGAATTTGAGGTCCAAAAAACACCTTGTTTTAGCTTCTGTGGGGGTGATCGATGGGAATTTAGTATGAAGGTAGTTGAAACGGGGACCTTTCTGGGGGTAAAACTTTCACAAACTGTTTCATAAAACCCAGTTTGATGTGTAACAATGGAAGGCGGACAGTTTTGGAACAAAGAACATAGTTTACGAACTATGTTCTTTGATCCAGGCAACAAACTGCCCTCTTTGGCCAGACGTTAATATTCCTGTGCTTACTCCTTACCCGACTGTCCCACTCACACAAAAAGCCTTGCTTTTTGTGTACTAGATTGCTGTAACATGTCTATCACTTTAAAGTGTTAATTCTAGAAACAAGGAGTTCTGCAGATTCCTTTGGTAAATTTACATCTCTTACCGGATCATTGAGTTCATGCTGTGAAACCAGTTGAGGGCTCGACTCAATGTCTCCAGGCGTGTAGACTTAAGTTTTATCTTCAGAAGCTTCTCTTTCAGCACTCTTTGCTGCTATATTCTCCCATATAAGTTGAGGACATAGAATCGGTAGGTTATTTCCATGTGGAACTGGTTTAATTGCAGACAGAATATTAGGATACGCAATGCTCTTCTTACTCTTTACATTGTATATTTCTACATTAACTAACAAAAGTAAGTCGTCACAGTGGTTTGTGGGCTTTCTGGCAAATTATAGGAATTGCATATGGCATAGCATTCTTTTTACCCTTTTTACTATAATTCTTAACTTTTTTCAGAAGAAAAAAAAAATAATCGCTGTTGCAGTTATACTCAAAAGTTCATATTAATTAATAATGGTTCTCTTTTTCTCTAATTTCGTGACTGCATTCTTTGAAATCTGTTTTCTTTTGATTTTCAAGATAAAAAACTTTAATTTCGTTGATTTATCAGATCGTAAAATTAAATTCACGCTCCTTCAAAAATTCAGTAATATTAATATACTTTATAATCTCGCGAGTCTGACCTTCAAATTGACCTAAGAATTTTTTCTCTTTTTTTATTTGTTTTTACTGCCAAGCGTTCATTTTTATCGCGACTTTTTCGGTTGAAAGTTTAAATTAAAATATGAATTTTTATAGTCATGCACCGCTGTTAGCCCAGAATTCATTTTCAGTCGACATTGATAAGCAAAAAGTCAAATTTATTCCACGAAAGCCAATGTGTAGGAAGAAAATAATTATACGAATTTTGGAGTGGAAATGGTTTTTCAGAAAAACAAAAGCTTAAAAATAAATTTTAATTAAAGTTTCTTTTGCAAAAATTTAATTATTTCAGTTTCTTAAAATCGATTGATTGTTAATTTTAGGTAAAGTGAAAAAATTAAAAATAAATTCCTTTGTAGGTTATGTTAGTCAGTTAGGGGGAAATGTGTTGAGCACAGAGCAGACTGATTTTCATTTGTGGAAAGACCACTTGTCTATAAGGACTTCCAGGCTGCATTATACTATGACGCGAGGAATTTTTATGGGTCTTTTTCACAACGTGGCTGAGTTAGTCGGTCTCAGGCGAAGGTAGCATGGTTTTTTCTCCCAGAAAGTTGAGTTTCTGGGATTTGTTGTCGATTTGGTTGATTAGCTGTTTGCTAACTGAGCAAACAGCAAATCGACCACCGAATACACGCAATTTACAGACCATATATACGGCTTAATATGGCCTAAGTTGCTGATGCCCCGAAACCTTACAACAACCAACCAACCAGCTACATTATACTTTGGTAACTTCGTGAACCTTCATTATGTGAACGTCTAAGTTTGCGCAGCCATAAACGGAGTAAGAGAAATATTACTGCAATAGACTTTTTTGCAGAATTGACTGAAGTTGGATAATGCATTCTTTTGATGGTTTAATTTTTATTTCCGCTTGCATTTTGTTTGGGACATCGCACTGCATCTTAAATACAGAAGAAGTTGCAAAGGATTATAAACATATTCTCGCAAACTAGAGTTAAGCCTACTTTTGCTGTTAGAAGTTTTTAGGCATAAACTGAACTTTAGTTTGATACCAGTAGGAAGGAACCCCTGGGCTTTCAGACCTTGGGAAATACCAAATTGCTAATATTTTAAACGCTACAAGGAAAAAGAAAATTTATAGATTATGAAGAATCTACATAAGGAGTAATTTCTGACGTGTTTTTTCTCCCAGAAACAGGAAGTTGATTCAATGTACAAATATTCCAGTTTTGAATTTCGGCACCACTTTTCAAACTGAGTAACTCTTTTCTACAGTACTGGTTTGTAAATTGTGATGTTCATTTTGATCTCTATCCTTCGTCTGTGATAATAGGAATCTTACTTAGGAACACATCATCCGAGACATGTGTTTGCATCGGGATTTGTGTGACGAATTTCTTAAACGAGCGTGTTTTTGTAATTGGTTATGTGCGTGCAGTAATGAAAGAAAACGAAGGATTCTTACCTGTCGTGCATTTTTCAAAATTTCGGATGAAGTTACTGTTAACAAAAATATAAAACCATTTTTCGCTAGGTGTTATTTTAAGTGTGCATTAAGCGTTGAAGTAACCAGGGCTATGAGGCGTCAGTATATTTAGCTACAATTGTTTATTCTCCAGTCGATTTTCTATTGCAGAACGAAAAACCCAGTTTCCAAGAGAGAAAGAGAAAAAAGAAAGAAATACAACCCTCGCCGATACCGACTAAATCAGCTACTCTTCACGTCGTTGACTGGATTCGAACTCAAACCCTTTTCCACCCAGTGTCGGTGGGGGGAAGGTATTTATAACCACAGTGCTCTTGCGATGTCCCGTTGCCTGCTCAGTGTATTCTATACACCGCCGAACTATGAGGCTGCTGCACCTTCTCTTCTGAAACGAGTCTTCTTTAGTAAATACCAACGTGTGCAACCTAGAAAAACTGCCCCCTCTCCACAACAAAACACTACCAGGATGGCTACCCAGCTACAAATTCCATAGTCGCTTCAATTTATCTGCAGGAAAACTTCGATCCTTGCTAAAATGCTTCTTGGTGCAATTAACTCTCCCACATTCAAGAACCTTCAGAAAAATTAATAATTAAGAAGTTAATATAAGACATATACCAATGACACATCCACGGCTATTAAAGATCATATGGAGCTGTTCATGAGAGAGAGAGAGAGAGAGAGAGAGAGAGAGAGAGAATGGAAGTAAAGAAGAATATTATTGCTACTATTGAAGAAAAGAGGTTAACATGGTCCGGACAAGTAAAACGGATGGAAGAAATCAGATATCCAAAGGCTATCTTGGAATGGATACCTGAAGGAGAAGAGGAAGACCTAGGAGGACATGTATGGAGTACGGGAGTGCATAACAGCCCGAGGTTTAACTGACCAAGACACCTTGAACCGCACATTGTGGCCGCAAAAAATAACTTGTAGGTTGAGGAAACCCATTGTAAATGGAAACAGTCCTTTTGAAGAAGATAATGGAGCTGTTCCGCAATCTGGCTAGATGGCCCAGAATTTACAGTTTCTCCTCTCAAACCGCTTGCTACCTTGTAAATAAATAAATATATATATTGTTTTGTTTATAATCCGGGGCGACTACGCGGATAGAGAGAGATGAGTACAAGGAATAACACCGTATTCAGCAGGTCACGGGCTTGAACCCCGGTCACTCAAAGCACGTGTATTTTTACACCCTCGCGTTTGACCACTCGGCTATGGAAGCCTTGGTTATCGTGTAAGATGATTGGTGCTTTCGTCTTATTTCTGGATGCAAATATATCCAGAAATACTATTTGTGATTGTGATTTGTCCACAAAGTGGAAGGAGCTAGCAGAGGTCAACGCAAAAAAGTAAAAGACAAATTGCGAACAGTAGATTATAGAATCAGACACCTCGCGCTCGCATGTTTGGGATCGAAGTAGAGGAAGCTGGTATATTTTGAAGGAATGTTTGTAAATAAGTGTAACGTAAAATTCTTGTAAATAAAGCTTTTTTTTTTTCTCTAACGGTGGTGTTGCTATAAGTTAGTTAACGTGACATTTGGCGTTATATTTTTAGCGCGTTCGATTTTTTTCTTAAATTAAATTATTTTTTCCCTTTTTTTCTCTTTACATATACATTTCTTCACAAGCGACATCACGTTCACGAGTCTTGCATAACAATACACGTGAAGCATGCACAGAATGTCTAAAGCTAATAATGCTGCATTAAAACTGCATTTCATCTATGAGTTTCTCTTTTCCAAATAAACTGTATGGAAAAAAGAAATAACTGCTGGATATCTATCCGTCCAATTTTAATGAAATTTAGAAAGGCTTGACAAATATTTTTAAAATCCCCAAATGTAAAATTTTATGAAAAACTGTCCACTGGAAGTCGAGTTGTTACATGTGGAGAGATGGATGGACATGGCGAAGATTATATTTGATACAAGTCACATTGCATTAAATAAAATGAATATTCTCATCTCCCTGAAGGCGTACCGTTATCTCTTGATAGAAATCAAGCCAGTTTTTATTTTGCTGGTATCTTCCCTTGAAAATTTTTATTCTTCTAAAAAGCAATTTTCTGAATAAAGAAAAAAATAATTGGTGAGAACTGTCACCATTTTCTTATAACTGATATACAAACAGAAAACGCGAAGGCCAAAGAAGTACACACACGCGCATAGCAATTTGTTATCGTTTTCCACCTGGGGGCAGTCACGTGCTTAGGCTTCGACCCCTTCTGGCGGCACGTGACAGTCTTTGCTTTGGCCAACATCATTGACCCACTATTAGGGCATGCATTACGTTAAGTCGTTTTATCGATCCAAAGAGAAAAGAGGTGGGGTAAGGAGGGGGAGGTAGGGACTGTTCCGCCTAGTGACTGAGGCAGATATTGATAAAAGTGCCCAGGGCACCACTACGGATTAGAGGATATGGCCAGAGATGGTGATGCGCACTTTTTCGTCCTTCTTACAAGGGGAGGGTGGGGGCAGAGGGGGTGTGGAGCGACAGAGAGATGTTCCTTTGCAGAGTGGTGTTACCACTTGAGTATCTTAACTTCGCTTTGGCTAGTGAACTATATAAGCTGACGGATATGGCAGTTTACTTACACGCTAGGGAACGACAACCCCAGTTGAGCATCCTATGTGCTTGGAAATGACTGTGCAGTTTCCATTTCATTACAGCTAACAGTCTTGCCAATATAAGAAGACGTTTTCCTTCGTGAACGACTGCATGTTCTTTGTTAAATAAATGCCATTCACTGAGGTTCCTACCTCAGCTCATACAGTGTGGCAAAATGTGGGCAAGTTCCGAAATGAACTAAACGAAATCGTTGTTTTATTGCGCATAAAATTAACGAGCCCTTTTCTGCACTTACTCAGAATTGCAGCTTCATGATAGGTAGAGAAAATTAGGCAAGATAAAATACGAATCTTTCCGTCCTCCCTCTCTTTCTAAATGGACTTTAATTTATCATCTGGTTTCTTACTCATAAAAAAAGACGAATGTTTTGAATGCATGTTAGCTCTTACAGTTTTCAACTGATTTAATTGCTGTGCAACTTTTCTTTTATTTATTTTGCGCAGAAGTTCACTTCCAGAAACCTCTGAGGTATTCCAGAGATGGCGAATAATCCATATCCCATTAATAAAATGAAGTAATTATTATGATCTAAAAAAAAAAACATAAAATTCATTCCTCGCGTCATTGACGGGATTCAAACTCAGTTCTTTTCCACCTGGTGTGGGAAGTGATTATACCAACTGTGCTATCCAGGAGGGCCTAACTTCTAATGCAGCACACAGTTAATGCAGATATCAGTTTAATGTAGGATTACGCTGTTTAATATTTTAGTCCTAATTCACCTCATCTGTTTTTCTCATTTATAGTAGTTTCCATTAGTTTACTTCTGATTTATATATGTTGTGAAGATAGCAAGCATGCGCATTCAGTAAAAGCAAAGGCGTAAATACAAGAAAATCTTATTTATCGAATGAATACTTGTTTTTTCACAAGCCGATTTTGAACATGCCCTCAAACAACACAGAGCAACCTTTGGTGCGAAAAAGGGACTCTAAACATGCTTCCAAACTTCGAAGATTTTACTAAGTTTCCGTTCATCATTCCTCTGAAACCATAAGGGAATTAAGGAATACAGATACTCATCAATATCTTTATCCAATCGTTCTGTTATCTCCCAGGAGCCTTGGGGAATGTGACGCTAACGTATGGAAGGTACTCTGATGAATTTCAGAGATTTAGGTCTTGTGTGTCTCTGGAGAATGGAAACAAAAGATCTTCAGTTAGGTACAACGACAACTAATTTTTATCTTTGACGGATGATTCCTCTGCTCGCTCCTAGCCACGCCTGATTGATTTTTGGAAGGCCAAATTACTTATGTGCTTTCTTAGAGTAAAATGTAGTTAGGTCTTTGATCTTAGAGATGTACATTACGGAGATCGAAGCACAAGTGGAACTGTGACAAGGAGAACTACGTACTAATACACGGAGACATAAAGCTTGAAGTAGTAACGCAGTTGAGAAATCTGCTTTGGCCATTAATGCATGTTAACAGCAGAGTGGTTTGATGATTTAAGACTATAAGATATTCTCTAAATATATCAATGGCTCAAAGCTATAATCCAGTAAAAGCCATCTTTCTATTCAATCAATTATATTTGAAACACATCCAGTAAAGTATAAACATTAAAATGTTTTGGTTAATCGAGGACATTAAGCCCAATAAGTGATAATTACGAAGTATAATTACCATTTTACACCGATGCGCCAAAAACATTATGACCACCTACATAATATAATGTTGGTCCTCCACGTGCAGCCAAAACAGCTCGTACTCGGCGAGGCATGGACGCTACAATATTTCTAAATGTGTCTTGTGGTATCTGGTACCAATACGTAACCAGCAGATCCTTGAACTTTTGTAAGGTCCGTGGTTCAGACGCCGCAGAGCGGAGTCCCAATACAGACCACAGATGTTCGATGGGATTGATGTCTGCGGAATTTGGAGGCCAGGGCAATACCTGGAAGGCTTCCTCATGTTCCGCGAACCAGTCTCGAACAATTTGGGCAGTGTGGCATGGCGCATTATCCTGCTGAAAGATGACACCGCCTGAAGGGAAGACCGTTTTCACGAAACGGTGTACCTGGTCAGCAATGACGTTTAGGTAAAAAACTTATTAGGCCACCCGAATAATTAAATTCATCTGCCGTGTTGTGTGTCTTATGTCTGTTAATTGCGTGTGTTCTATAGTCCATTTGTCTGTTTTGCTGGACAAAAAAACCCTGCTTTTTGGGGAAAAAACATGCTATCTTTGCCTGAGACCGACTAACTCAGCCACAGAGTGAAAAGAGCCCATTAAAGTGCCTCGCGTCATCAACGGGATTCGAACCCGGGCCTTTTCCACTCGTTCTGTGTTTGGAGGACGGTGACGATACCACTTTGCTACCGCGCAAACTGATGTTTAGGCAGGTGGTAGACGTCACTGTCCGGCACATGGATGACTGGACCCAGGGTATCCCAGCAGAACATCGCCCAAAGCACGACACCGCCGCCACCGTCTTGTTTTCGTTCCATGGTGCATCCAGGCGCCATCACTTCTCCAGGTACGACGCACACATATCCCACCGTCCACATGGTGCAACAGGAAACGTCATTCATCGGACCAGACGACCTTCTTCCAATCATTCAAGGTGCAGTTTCCATGCTTGCGTGCCATTGTAGGCGCTGTTGCCAGTGAGCCGTGGTTAGCATGGCATGGGCACTCGGAGCGGCCTGCGGCTACGCTTCCCCATTTTCAGCAGGGTTCGATGTACTCTGTGTTGTGACACATTACTGACGTCACCAGCATTGCAATTACTAACGAGTGCGCCACACAGTCGCCCTTTTGTTGCCATGTACCATCCACTAGAGCCTTCGCTCACCTCTGGCATCGATGACCAGTGGTCGTCCAACACCTCGCAGGCAGTTCGTGGGTTTTCCCTCCTCGGACCACTTTCGGTAGGTACTAATCACGGCTGATTGTGAGCATCCCACCAGCCGTGTCGTTTCGGATATTCTCTGGTCTGCGTGGGTATCACAGTGGTATCGTTACGTCCTCCCCACATCAGGTGGAAAAGACCAGGGTTCGAATCCCGTCGATGACGCTAGGAACTTTAATGGGCTTTTTTATTAATTTATTTTTTATTATATTATTACTGTTATGATTCACTTAATATCAACTAAATGGTGTACTCTCTATATGGCAGTTTGATACTAGGACGTACATCGTACAATATGAATGATAAAATTACTTAAACGAAGGAATTTTGTCATTCATAATATAACACTTTGGAGGACGTACATAACAAATTGGTCATAAGACATTGGTCACTTGTAAATGATAATTAAATGGCAAGTTATTATTATGATTTCTCCTGATTTTTTTCTCCCATCCTGACGGGTACTGGTACCAAGTGACAATGTGGTATCAACGCTGGTATTACAATTATTATATTGTTTACTGAACTGCCAAAAACGACAAGAACAAAAAATATATTAACAAATAAAGAGGGAAAACAGTTTAACGAAAAGAATACGTGTAGTTGTGAAGAAGCGCTAAGGCGAAGAACTCAACTGAGAAGGTTCTGGTGCTCAGTTTGTTTTCTAAAATATTTTTAAAGGGATAGAAAGCTGATACAAAATAGCATCGTTCAGTTTATTCTTTTATTATAAATTGAATCGAGTTTTTTTTATTAGAAAGCTTTTTTCCCACACTTGTTTATACCCATATTTGCACCTCATTTATACAAACAGGCAAAAGCACACTTATAAAATTTATTTCTTTGAATTGCGTCCGTTGACCTTATAGTAACTCCGATACAACTGGAATGCAACGATAATGATGCTCAGTCTCCTTTTGAACACCTGTGAAGATTGATAAATGATCGGCAAGCAAGTTTACACAAACTCCGCAAGGCCCTCAGGAAGGTTTATTTCCCTGCAAAGTAGATGGTGTGGTGAAACATAAAAGAATAAAACTGACTCTTTATAAAGCCACTGCTGGAGGCGCCTCCGTAGCCAGGTGGGAAGGAGCAGCAGCAGTGCGTAGCACACGCTTCTTGATTAGACCAGGGTTCGAGCCCGTCACCACCAAATACAGAGGATGCGGAAAGGTCAGAGAATGACCACCGCATATCCCGGAGCAATATGGCCTTAGTTGCTAATGCTCCTAAAAACCAAATAACAACAACAACAGCCACTGCTGACTCTTCTCACCACCCGTGAAACAAAGATAAACGAAGGAAATTTGTTTAATCTTATTTCTTCTCTATCGATAGCGGACTTCTAATACCATTTGGCCTGAGAGAGAGAGAGCGAGCACTCATTCATCTTCTTCTAAGTTTTCAGTTTTACATCCCACAGGGTTACGTGTCGATCAAAATATACTTTTAGAGTGTTTCTGCAGTTCATAATTTTGATTTTAACTTCGTTCACTGTGGAAGCATTTGAACGGGAATTTTTCTGGTATTGACAGCGCACTCGTGGCCAATCTTCAAAGAACTTCTTATTTTACCTCCGCATAAGTGACTAAGATATCGAGTATGGGTACATATAAACGTCCACTTAAAAACGGACAGAAACCGTTGGGAATCTTCTTGATAAACCGTACCACCTGGTCCGCAATGACGGAAAAGGAGAGCAACGGTTGGATATAGTATGACAGTAAAAAGCAGAGAGGGAGGGTGTCTAGAATTTGGTGTTTCGTCACTGTAACTCGTCTATCTGTACGCAATTTCAACGTCAGAATTGCTGGTTCCTCTGGATCAGGCTCCGGAGATATAAGATTGCTGGCGCTCACAGGTTTAGCCATTGCCTTCCCATGAGTGTCGGATCTTATTGGTCCTATCTACTTGATAGGACATTAGACGCATAGTTGTGGCTCCCCTCCTCGTGGCATGGACGGGTACTGGTAAGCAGTTTTCTTTGTGGCTTACCAGTACCCGTCCGTAGTAGTAAGGTGGTCATAGATGACACAACACAAGGCACACATTGCGCAAACACGGTACCCATAGCGCTATACTCATTTCGCCATTTTATAGAGTCATGCATTGTCACAGTGTACCACGGCAGAGTTGAACTAATTTTCAGGATCCACCTTGCATAAAATACAACAAAATTCCACATGTTGCGTCTTTAAGTTGACCGAATATAGTTTTCTCTCAGTAATTGAAGAATTGGCCTGCTTCTATTATAGCGTCTGTTTCCATACTTTTTGAAAAAAAAATTGATAATCCTTCGGCATCTTTTTGTATTAATGATATCCTTTTTAATTTGCGAGCCTTGTCTAACAAATCTCACATCCACTTTATATTATGTCAGTTGCCTTTGCTTAAATGTTACTTATGGATAATTGCATCAATATAAGTAAGGCCTCTTTATGAAATTCGTACAATATAGTGCTCTCTTTCTCTCTCTCTTTCCCCGGGTAATTCAGAATTTTTTTTTTTTTTGTCTCGTGCAGCATAAGCCTCAGGCTTCCTTACACCATATGGCTAATACAATACAATACAATTTTATTTATCAAGAGAATTCGTTTACAATAAATGAACTTGTTAAGAAAAGTAAATTTCTTGACAACAAGTTGTAGTTCTTCCTTTACAAGTTTTGTACAAATTTGTTATCTTACAGAAAAGACTATGAAGTCACTACACATAGTATATTCCACACTGTAAACAGAGGTAGTTTATCTGCATATCAATTCTAATCTACTGTGTCATTGAGTATCAAGAATTTTCTTATTAGGAATTTTAATTTGGACATGGGGTAACTTCTCCTGAGCCTGAAATCAGTGCTAGCCAACAAGTTGTTTATTACATTCATTGTGTGCCTCTCTCCAAATCTATTTAGTATCCTAGGGTGAGGCAAAGTAATTGCTTTTGAGTTCCTTAAATTATGTGAGACATTTCTTTGCAGATTCGACTCTTCAAAAATAGTGTTAAGATTTTTTAAGAATAGATTTAACTTCAGTTTTTGAACTGGATACAATATTTTATGTTTCAACAAAAATTGCCTTCTCTTATTCAGGTCATTCCAAGAGTTTGTCCCCATTAAAAGTTTCAGAATCCTATTCATTAAGTTGTCTATTGCCCTTATTTCTGTTTTATTTGCTCGTGCCCATATATTTACTAAATAATTGAGTTGGGAGTCCACTAATGCATAATATAAGGTAACTTTTGTTCTAAGATTTAACTTATTCTTAATGTAGTAGAAAAAGTACACATAAAATCTCATTTTTTTGTACAAGTTTGTTATATGCATTATCCAACTTAGACTGTAGTCGATCCATAACCCAAGGTAACAATGATTTGAGACTTCTTCCACAGTTAGACATTCGCAATTCTGGAAATTCTGTTCATGTAGGCAATCATGTTTGTGCAATTTGATAGAGGGTTGAATGTCCAAGGTTTGATGAGGAGGCCTTATTACCAAAAATTTAGTTTTTTCAAAGCTGAGTGCTAATTTATTATCGTGCAGCCAAGATTGTAAATGTATTGCATCCTGTTGTAAATCATTCGCCATATTAATAATAATAATAATAAATAAGGAAGGAAGAACCTGTACACCCTCACTCACCTGATTTACATAGATGATATCAAACTCTACTCGGGAACCAAGAAGCACCTCCAGCAACTACTCCAGATCACCGATGAATTCAGCATTGATATTAGGATGGAATTTGGTCTAGACAAATGCAGAGAATAAAAGAAGACACTCCATGGCAAACACTACAATGATCTCTATCAAGAAGATCCCATAGATAAAATTGCTTCCAATGCATGGCTCACGAGCAGGACGCTCTTCCCCGAGACTGAAGGAGTCATCCTCGCCATCCAAGACCAGGAACTATAGAAAATACATCGCCAAGGAGCCCGGAGTATCCGATGACACATGTCGACGATGCCACCTGGCCTCAGAGTACTCTCATAGACACGACCAGGTAGCCAGGATAATACATCAGAAGCTAGCAAGGAAATACCAGTTGGTCGAAGAAAGTGTAACGTACTATAAGTACGAACCCCAGGCAGTACTAGAGACCCCAACCCACAAGCTGTACGGGGACATAATAATGGATAGGACAATCCCGCACAACAGACCGGACATAACCCTTGTGGACAAGAAGGAAAAGGCTACCTATCTGATTGACATAGCGGTACCCAACACTGGCAACTTGCAGAAACCCATGGGGAAAAAATCAAGAAGTACATGAACCTAAGATAGGAGATTAAAGAGATGTGGCATATGCAACAAGTAACGACCATCCCAATCATCTTGTCAACCACAGGTATGGTGCCAAACACCCTACATAACAGCCTAGCAGCAATAGGTCTCCCAGCGAACACCTACAAGAAACTCCAGAAAGTCGCAATCCTGAACACCTGTAGGATAGTCAGAGAGTTCCTCGACCAACGGTAACACCAGACATAACAACAACCACCCTGTGTACTTGGTAGCAATACCCGTCACGAGGTGGAACCCGCAATCAGGGAGAAATAATATAAGAGTAATAATAATCTGTGGTGAATATACTACGAATAAAAATAAAGGGTTATTGAATAGCAAACCTGAAACATCTATATCTGTACAGATAAGGCGTTTATAATTGTGAATTCAGTGTAAAACTAGTGTATGAATGTATTGAGTTACTGCTACGTACTGCATATTTTCATGATTATAGAGTATATGAAAATAATTGTTATATTACTTTTCTAGTATAATCTGAAGAAAGCAAAGCAGTTAAAATTGACTTGTAACGATATTTTTCAAAATAATTTTTCTAATGCTGTTTACTTTAATGAAAATCTTACTGCTTTACATAAATATTATTTTGGAAAGCAGAAGTACATATATACAGCTTGTAGCAGCAAACAATTTACAATTTGTTTTACAAAGGAAAAATATATTTAATGCAAATGTTATTAGAAATGTTAACTGCGGATCGATTGTTAATTGATCTGAATAGCATAAAATATTTTTTCCCTTTATTTCTTTCAATTCGACTATGCGCATTCCACTTTATTTGTTTTGTTCTTAGATAATCCCGCATAGTTTTTGTTATTTTGGTTGAAATAAATACAGGCTGTTCATTTTAAAAGTAAATTTACGTTATTTTATTACGTGCAACAAGAGCCAAAAATCCTTGTTCGTGGAAGCATATCGCGTGAAATAGGAGAAGAGCTTTTCGAGTCAGAATGGGCTTATCGATGAGTTCGGTCTAAAATTTCGAATATGGAAGGCTTCCAGAACGTTTCTTCTACATTTGATTTGCCTGGAAATTCTGGAATATCATCCAGGTTATCATCTAAGTTCTGGAAATCCTGGAATATCATCTCCAGCCTCATTCACGTTCACATTGAATGTATATCTGACCAGCTATGTTGCTTGGTGTTGACGATTTATGGTGTACCTGTCAGTGACTTTCCAAAATACCTTCTGTATCATTGAGTGCTATTTGTGGAGAATCTTCTAGCACAGTAGTGTGCTAGAAGATTCGTCTCCGCTCTGAAACATTTTTTTTTTAGTGGAATCCTACTTGGAAACGAAGCCTTACAGAGAAAACTTAATTCACTGACGAAGCGTGGTTTCTCCTCAGTGGCTACGTCAAGTGAACAGTCATAATTGGACTGAAAATCCACACCATTTTTACGAAACACCGTTATATTCCCAAAAAATTGATTAATGTTTGGTGCTGTATATCTTGAAGGATAGTTGGGCCCAGATCACTTGTGATGTTTACCAAAGCAACATAATGCAGTTCATTGTATTGCTACAGAAAAATGAAAGAAAAATCTGGCTCCATTAGGACGGAGCAACCTGCCATACCGCCGCACGCTCATCCACTGAAATGTTACATGAATTTTTTGTTGGGGATCGAATCGTATCACAAGGACTTTGGCCCCTAGGTCACCTGGTTTCTGCACGGTAGCACAGTGCTATCGTCATCGTCCTCCCCACACAGGGTGGAAAAGGCCCGGGTTCGAAACCCATCGATGACTCGAGGAACTTTTATGGGCATTTTTTTCACTCCGTGGCTTTGTTAGTCGGTAGCAAGGTTTTTCATCCAGCAAAGCAAGCAAATCGACGAGAGACCACATACAATTTACAGACACAATACACATGGGTAGTTGAAAGTTACTCTCCAGGTGACCCTAATATAATAGTTTTTTTTTTTTTGTTGTTTAGGTCTCCTAGAATAACATTACCAGATTTCTTTTTATGGGGATAAAATTTTAATTTTATTTCTTTTTAAATCTTTCGAGAGCAATCCACGAAGCATTTAGCAGCTCAAAAAGCGAGTATTGAGAATAGAAATGTTTCGACACAAACTTTGTCGCGTCGCTCGCAGAAGAATGAATTTGCGTATTGCTAACAACAGAAGCATTTAATGAACTATTATTTGATAATTATTCTGATAAATTGTATTTTCCTTTGATCATTTTGGGTTTACTTTTAAGAAATACACCCTGTATAAATGGTAAAGAAATGATTGAAATATTAAGCTAGTGGATCATTGTAATGAGAGCAACTGCAACACTTCTTACTACATGCATATTGATTTCACTTGTTATCACGAATCCTTGTTTTACATTTGATTGGTCAGAATGATAAACTATTATGACCTCCTGCATAATAGCGTGTTGGGCCACCTTTCCCTGGGATAACCGCTTTTATCCGGCGTGGCATCGACTCCAGGAGACTGAGGAACGTGTTTTCAAGTATGCTGGACCAGCTGGACAGGAGGTCCAGGAGCGAGGCACTGGCGTGGAATGTCAAATGCTGCGTTCCACCGCATCTCACAGGTATTAGATGGGATCGATGTCAGAAGAATTTGGCGGCTAGGAGAGCTCGAAATTTTTGGCGAACGATTCCTGCATATTGCGGCCCTTGTAACGGGTGCATTGTCTTGTTAAAAGAGTCCAGTGCCATCTGGATACGCGATCACCATGTAGGGCAACCAGTAGTGCCGTCTGGATACACGGTCACCATGTAAGGCAAAACTTGGTCCGAAAGAGAGGGAGGATCTGGTGAGATTTGTTAGTTTCTAACGGCTCCTGGGATTTCTCCCATCTCCGCGGGTGCACATTGTATCGGGTCAGAGATTTGAAGGTGTGTGGGGGTCTTGTGCAGTATATTGTGTTGTGCCCTTTGTTCTTCCGGTTTATTAGCTGCCAAGTCCCTAATGGGACCCGACGTTACAACAACGTTCCATGGGGAGGCTGACCGGGTGTACCACTGATACAAGAGTACTCTGGCAGGTCTTGCAACCTACTTCCCTGGGATTTCAGTGGCTAGCACCAGATTTGAGAATGAAATTATCGCTATTTCTTGAGCAACGGTTGTAATTTTAATAGTGCGTAGGGTTGTTCTAGGGCCTAATAGGTCGGGCAATAATTTTGATGTATTTAGATTTAGACCTGTGGGGTATGAGAAAAAAAAAAAAAACGTTTGTAAGAGAAAGTAAGGGGGCGGATGGCCCCTGCAGACAGTGTGGCCTCACCCGAGGGAAGATTGGGGTGGCGGGTGCTCGAAAACCCACCCCCACAAAAAAAACGACGTTGTGTAAGAGAAAAGGGGGGGGGGAGGCAGAAGATTGGAGGCTAGGAAATAGAAGAAAGGGGCCGACAGGGAAGATGAGGCCTGCAAACCTGGCATGCCCAATGCTTCACCAGAAGGAAGAGTGGGATCATTTGTGATTTGAGTGAGCTTTCATCCTAAGTCGCCACCTGGGTTCTCACCCATATGCGACTTGGTTCTCATTCACATTTTATACTACCAAATCAATAGGTTATAATTCAATAAAATGCAAAGAACACTACTGGTCAACTCAAATAAACAAACTTGTTGTTTGTTAATTTGGACCATTTGGCCTCGCGATGGGGAGGGTTAATCAACACCTCCACCGCAAGAAGGTAGAGCTCTACGTTCCAGTATTTCAAGGCATCGCCTTGCTTCTATGATAAGCCGTTTTACAAAATTCTAGGAAGTGCCCAAAGGCACTCCTGCATTCAAACAATTCCTTTAAAATTAGTTCAGTGAGAGCGAGCGTCCCTCGCTCCAGCTGAAATCTTTTGTCCTCATAATAGGGACACAGAAGTACCATATGCAGGCCGGTCTCTGGCTCTTCACAAGCACATTCCTCCCTCGGGGACAGCCCCCAAGTGGAACAGCCTTGATATCAGGCCATGTCCAGTAAGGACAGCACAAGCTGCTAGCCCAAATCGGAGCCAAGAGCGTCGCTCCCGACTCACGATCCCAACAGAAGGCATAAAGATGTCTACCTTTCTCAGAATTATTCCACTGGAATTCCCAAATGGCTTCTAATTCATCATCAATTCGCCTTCGTTCCGCTGTTATATCGAGCATTACAGCCCCCTGCCTCACCGGGCACGACCTGACACCAAAAATTATTCTGGAGATCCCTCTCTTCAGAGCGTATCTCAAGCTGTACCTAGCCACAACCAGCTCGGCCGGCATTTTGCCAGCAAGTACACAAAGGGCATCTGTAGCAACAGTTCTGCATGCTCTTGTGATCCCCAGAAGAGCAAACCTCTGTGCAGAAGACAGTATCCGTCGGATATGTGAACGTTCAATTGAACATTCACATATCCGACGTTATGTAAGAGAAAAATAAGGGGAGAGGCAAAAGATTGGAGGCTAGGAAATAGAAGGAAGGGGCCGACAAGGAAGAGGAGGCCTGACTGAATTATGTTCTTTCTTATACCCTTATCGAGTATTACAGGGACGGATGGCAGTCATCCTGAAATAGGTGGTTATATGGGATGTGTTAGAGTAATTAAGAATAAGAATAGGTGCATGTATACTTGCATGTATACCAATGCTAGAAGTATAGTAAATAAATTTGATGAATTTGAAGTGTTGGTCAAGACATCAAAGGCGGATATTGTTGGGATAGCAGAGACGTGGTGTCGCACAAGATATAAGGAATGCTGAACTGGAATTTGGGGAGTACAATGTGTACAGAAAGGATAGACAGGATAGAAAGGGAGGAGGTGTTATGCTGTTAATTAAGAAAAACATAAAATCAAAAGAAGTGCATCCAGTTGATATAGATGAACACTGCACTGTTGAGTCAGTTTGGTGTGACATAAGCACTGCGAAAGCAAAAATAAGAGTAGGAGTGCGTTACAGGCCTAATGACTCGAATGAGTACAATGAACAATTGTACAGAGAAATAGAGTGGGCTAGTAAATCGGAATGTCTTATAATGGGGGATTTTAACTTCCCAGATATTGACTGGAACTTGTGGGTTGGGCACTCACACACTAGTCAGACTTTTGTTGATTTATTGGATGATTGTTTTCTACATCAGCATGTTCGAGAGGCAACCAGAGAGAGTAATACTCTTGATCTGGTTATCAGCAGTGATCATTCGTGTATTAAGAATTTGCAGATAAAGGAACCACTAGGTGGCAGTGATCACAGTGTACTGACGTGGGATTTACTTAAAGATTTAATTACCATCAGGGGTAAAGGAAAGGGTTTTTGCTTCCGTAAAGGTGAGTACAGTGGTCTCAGACGGTTTTTAAATTCTGTACAGTGGGATCAACTGACGATGTTACCAACAGTAAATTCTAAGTGGGAAGCATTCAAGGAATTAATCGTGGAAGCTACTAAAAGTTTCATACCTATTAAGAAATATTGTTCAAAGTTTAGGCCTAAATGGTTGTCAAATGAACTAATGAGACTCGTAACAGAGAAGAAAAATGCATGGGATGTATATAAATTATCAAGCGACTCAGAAGCCTATGGCAGATATACGTTAATCTGTAATCAGGTCACAAAAGAGGTTAGGCAGGAGAAGGCAGATTACGAGAAATCCTTGGCAAAAGATGCTAAGAAAAACAGCAAGGATTTCTTTACTTATATAAACTCTAAAAGGAAGGGGATGAATCTGATTGGTCCACTTGACATCGATGGTTCGACTGTTGATGATCCTGCTCAGATAGCAAACAAACTGAATGAGTATTTTGCATCTACATTCAGACGTGAGGAATTATTAAGGTTTGAAAATGGCAGAAGGTTATCAAATTGTAGCAGGATACTTAATGATTTTGTAATAACTGAGAGCAAAGTGGAGGAGAAATTGTTGAAGTTAAACATAAGAAAAACACCTGGGGTGGATGGGATCTATCCAGTTATATTAAAGGAGGCGGCAAAGCAACTAAGCAAATCCTTAGCCATAATTATGAGAGCGTCCTTGGACTCAGGGGAAGTTCCCATGGACTGGAGATGTGCAAATGTATCCCCAATTCACAAAGGGGGATCGAAGGGTGACACGAGTAATTACAGACCAGTTAGTTTAACTTCTGTTCCGGGTAAAAGAATGGAATCACTGGTTAAAGATGCATTGCAGGATCATTTAGACAAGACTGCAGCAATAATTCAGACACAGCATGGGTTTGTTCAGGGAAAGTCTTGTCTGACAAATTTGATAGGATATTATGATGTGGTTACAAAGGAACTGGATGCAAAAAATAATTTTGATATCATATATTTGGATTTCAGGAAAGCTTTTGACACTGTTGCGCATGGAAGACTATTGTACAAATTAGAGCAGAATGGTATTAAGGATAAGTTGCTACAATGGATAAAAGGATGGTTAAGTGGAAGAATGTTGTTGTTGTTGTTATTTGGTTTTTAGGAGCATTAGCAACTAAGGCCACATTGCTCCGAAATATGCGGTGGTCATTCCCTGACCTTTCCGCATCCTCCGTATTTGGTGGTGACGGGCTCGAACCCCGGTCTAATCAAGAAGCGTGTGATACGCACTGCTGCTCCTTCCCACCTAGCTACGGAGGCGCCAAGTGGGAGAAGACAGAGGCTGGTAACCAATGGGTGCTGCCCTTCTTGGACTAATGTTATTAGTGGACTCCCACAGGGTTCGGTGTTATGTCCACTGTTGTTTTGTATATTTATCAATGATATTGATGTAGGTATATCAGGTTTAATGTCGAAGTTTGCAGATGATACAAAGGTTGGCAGGGTTGTTAATGACAGTAATGGCAGTGTGCTACTGCAGCAGGATCTAGATAATTTGGGCAGACGGGCTAAGAAGTGGCAACTGAAGTTTAACTTTGACAAATGCAAAGTACTGCATATGGGTAGAAGTAACCCCAAAGAAACATACCAACTGTGTGGTACTACACTTAAGGTGGTAGAAAATGAAAAAGACCTGGGAGTAATTGTGCAGTGAGATATGAAGTTTTCTGAGCAATGCAGACAGGCTGCCAGGGCAGGTCATGGGGTTTTGTCAATGATGTATAGGAATTTTGCTAGCAGGGAGAAGGAGGTGATTGTCCCTCTGTATAAGGCAATGGTCAAGCCACGCCTTGAGTACTGCGTACAGGTCTGGAGGCCTCATTTTAGGAAGGATGTAGATTTGCTTGAGCGTGTACAGAGAAGGGCAACAAGATTGGTGAGGGGAATGAAGGGATTCTCTTACCAAGAGAGGCTTAAGTTCTGCAAATTGCAGTGGCTGGAGACTAGTCACCTGCGCGGTGATCTGATTGAGGTATATAAGGATTTGAATGGGTTGAGCACGCTGAATTCTGATGGGATTCTTCCACTTGTTCAGATTACGAACCTAAGGGAGCATAAATTCAAATTAAGGAAGGACAGATGTAAAATGGATGTATGGAAGTTTGCCTTTAGCCAGCGGGTGGTTAATTGCTGGAACAAACTTCCATCTGTCGTTGTGGAAGCTGGTAGGTTGAATAAATTTAAGAAGGAACTGGACAGGCATTTGGAGGGAATGGTGTGATTTTTTTTTTTTTTTTTTTTTTTTTTTTGGCTGACGCTGCATAAGCTCATACACTTGCTTTCTTGCATCACATGCTGCTACTACTACTACTACTACATCTTAAAAAAATAGCAGAAAGCAACTTTCCAATCGCTTTGTACTTGCCAACAATTATGCTATAATGTATTTTTATATATCGAAGTATGAACATCAGTTTTTAAATGTGTACTTTCATTAAATGAAAGAAAATATGTATATATAAAGTGCTTTAGTATCATTGGACTATGTATATATACATAGTCCAAATTTGTTCACAGCTTGAGGCTCTAGCCCTAAATGCGCCTTAGTCTAAATACATCATACACCATCAGGCATCTCTCATATTGTGGAGTTATACTTCATAACTGTTTTGCCATCATTGCATCACTTGGGTACTTACCCACCCACCGAAGAAGGGCCAAATAGCCCTGAAACGGTGCCGCCAGGGGAGCCTGATGATGTCCGGAGTTTCCAAGAATAGGTAACAACAGCCTTCTCCACTGGGGAAGCGTTGCCTATTCGAGGAGTTTATGAGTTTTTGAGTGGTGTGAGTTGAAGGAGTTATTGTCCCTTTCATGCTTCTACACCGTTTCTTTTCCTCTTCCACTCCTACTATAACTTTCCCTCTACTTTTTGCTTTTCTAAGTCTAATAGGGACAAGTGGATATTCGAGTAGATATTCACATACTAGCGCTGAAACGGTGCCGTTTAAAAATAACTAGCCCTGAAACGGTGCCGTCTGGGTGGTGGTACCTATCTGAGAATAAGTAACATTAGTCTTCTCCTTAGGTGAAGCGTTACTTATTCGAAGTAGTGCAATATCATGGCAACTCGTTGTGAAGGTATTCACAATATTGGGTTTGGGTTTTTTTTTTTTAGGAGCATTAGCAACTAAGGCCATATTGCTCCGGGATATGCGGTGGTCATTCCCTGACCTTTCCGCATCCTCCGTATTTGGTGGTGACGGGCTCGAACCTCGGTCTAATCAAGAAGCGTGTGCTACGCACTGTTGCTCCTTCCCACCTGGCTACGGGGGCGCCATTCACAATATGAGATTTAACCTAAAACGATGCCGTCTTAAAAATTTTCTGTTTATTCAGAAATGGCTGTGTATTATGATGCTAAAGCACTTTATATATACATAGTCCAAATTTGTTCGCAGCTTGAGGCTCTAGCCCTAAATGCGCCTTAATGAAAGAAAATAGTAATTGTAAAACTTAATATCCTATCTTAGAACCTATTTTGGATAAGAAGACCAAAGAAGTACTTATAATCTCGATTTAGACATATCTCAAAAATGCTAAAGCTTGGTAAGTATCCTCGTGCATTATTAATTTTTAAAATGATACTAATTTATAAGAAAAGCTCTTATACAGAGCTAACTAATTATAGATGGATTTATATCCAATCTGTTTTAAGCAAGAGAACTTTATTCAGTTAAAACATTATAATCAAATTCCCGTTATTCAGTTTAAAAATTGACCAAATTCTCTTGATTCAACTAAAAATTGGTACTGATATATCAGAACACGATTGGAAGCAATGCACAGTTCCACCCAGAAGAATTAACTGGATCTTTTAATATTTATCTGAATTGCAATAGTTATATTCTTTTTTGTGTTCTGAATTTAATTTCTCGAAATAGGTATTGCCATGATGAAAAAAGAAGACCAACAAACTAGGTCTTTGTTTGAATCTCAGAAACTCTATACCACTTGATCATATAAATTGTATACCACATCGATGTGGTGTACAATTTATTTTTAACTTATTTGTTTGCTAATAACTGTGTATTGTACTGCATTAAACACGTCACAGGGTATCGTGACTCACACGGAAATAGCCGATGGCGATTTACGGGGGAGTCATGATTTAATCCGTTGTGGAACCTGTGGAATGTTTTCCAAGGTCGATCTGGTGACTAATCCTACCTCATCTGGGGATTCTTTTCTTTGTGATCAAGATAAGGAGTGCACCGATCTTAAATTACAATTTGGTGCACTGATGGAACAATTTGAGTCCCTGAAAACGCGGGTGCTTGCCCTCGAGAATAATGCATCAGGGACCCAAGGCTCCAGCAATCTACGAAGTGATGCACACCCGATTCGGGCCTCAAAACAGAAAAACCAAGTGCAAACTACTCTGGTTAAAAAGGACATTGTTTTATTAGGAGACTCCATTGTTAGGGAAACGGGGAATATTTTTTGTAATAAGGATAGGTGGAGTAGAACCAGGGTATGTCTGCCGGGAGCAACTATTGATGATGTCACCAACAGATTGTCAGATTTTAAGGGGGGGGGAGCAAAGAGAAAATTATTATTCATGTGCGGACTAATGATATTAAACGTACACGATCTGACGATTTGTTAGAAAAATACAGGACCATGCTGAGGAAATGCCGCGAGCTAGGCCACAATGTCTATGTGTCTGCAATTCTGCCCAGACACGATAGGCCGACCGGGCTAGCTGGGTGGGTAAAGTGCCTGCCTGGCAACCCAAAGGTCACGGGTTCGAATCCCGCCGCGGGCTTGGATCAAGTACTGCAAAAACCTTGGGAGGTGCATTATGGCCACAGAAGCCGATGCGCCAACAACTACAAAAAAAAAAAAAAAAAAGAAAAGACACGATTGGAGGGATTATATGTTAAAAGCCTTGTGGATTAACTCAAGACTCTGCAAGGCTTTAGGGGGAAAATTTCTATCAGCATGACCCACACTTGTAGGTAGAAGGAATTTGTTTTGTAGAGACGGGATAACAATAAAACAAATGAGGTGCAAAAGTTTTTGCCAGTATTATTGAGGATACCTTAAAGGTTCAGGGAAACTGCTAGTTAGGGGGATGTGGGTAATACTGACACGCGTTTATCTGATAATATTGGTCAATGTAACTCTTGCACATACCTTAAGAGTTCTTATCTGTTACCCCAACTGGACGTATTATCTAGATGTTCTGGGGGCAGAAACGTTTCACGTGAGCGAGGTGCTAATGCCAGGGAAGAGAGCCTAAAACAATTCAAGGATTGTGTTAGGGTAGTTAAATATACAAGAACAGTGAGTGTTAATTGTTTATACAGTAATGTAAGAAGTGTCGTCAATAAAATGAGCGAATTCGAACTGCTGGTTAAAACAAGTAATGCGGACATAATAGGGCTTACAGAGACGTGGTGCCACCCGGAAATTGGGGATGATGAGTCTCAGTACGGCTTGTATAATGTATTTAGGAAGGATAGGTTAGATAGAAGGGGTGGTGGGGTAATGCTTCTTATCAGAAGCAGCCTGAGTGCGACGATAGCTTTCCCGGATTCAGACATTTCACATGCTAGTATAGAGTCTGTATGGTGTGATATAGTTGGAAACAAAGGTATAATGCGAGTAGGAGTAATCTACAGACCAGGTGATTGTGAAGATTATGACAAAAGCCTCTACATGCAAATGGAACGGGCAAGTAAGCGTCAATGCCTTATTATGGGTGATTTCAATTTGCCTCTAATTGATTGGAGTAAATGGGAAGGAAACTCGACATGGGGAACAAAATTTTTAAATCAACTAGATGACTGTTATTTGTATCAGCATGTCAGGGAAAGTACTAGAGAAAAGAATATCCTAGACCTCATCATCACACATGAATCAGATGACATAACAGGGCTGACAGTAGAGGAACCAGTAGCAGGAAGTGATCACGGAGTTCTACGGTGGATGATGACGAGAGAGGTAGCAGAAGTAAAAGGCAAAGGAATGGGTTTTAATTTCAGAAAAGGAAATTACGATGCCTTAAGGTACTACATGGCCTCTATTAACTGGGTAGATATCGCGCAGAGAATGAATACAATTGAACTGTGGTACCCTTTTAAAACATTAATCACAGATGCCTTGAATGCGTATATACCATTAAAAAAAATACTCCACGAGAAGGGTTCCAAGTTGGATGAATAGTGAAGTTGCCGCATTACTTGAGCAGAAAAAGGTGGCATGGAAAGGTTACAGAGCAATAAAAAGTACCGAAGCCTATAACAGCTACAAGGTGATGTGTAATAGAGCCACAGAAAAGGTTCGACAGGCAAAGGCAGTTTATGAGAAATCACTAGCAAAGAGGGGGGATAAAGAATTTTCACATATATAAATGCCAAGAAGAGCAGGACAAACCAGATCGGATCTTTACGTAAGGGAAAGGGGATAGTAATAAATACACCAGCTGCCGTTGCAGATGAACTCAACAGTTATTTTGCATCGATATTTACAAATGAAAAGCCTTTTGTGGCAATGGGAAATTGTGGGAGCGAAGTTAAAAAATATGTAATTAATGATATTGAAATTTCGCAAGATTATTTAATGGAAAAACTTTCAAGCCTACAGGCCAGTAAGGCTCCTGGAGTTCTTCTTCTTTAATCTTTATTGTATACAAACATGGTATATACAATAGACCCTTCACAGCAGCAATGCCAGGGGTTTTACATTGGTTGGTGGACAATAGTCTTGGGGGAACGGGGCCCACATTGAAGTTCGGGCTCATCCCCCAGAGCCAACAATAAAATAGAATCAGGTTATTTACAGGGCATTTTATGCTTTTGACAGTATTTACAATGAAATAATGCCGACCAGGCTAGCCGAGTGGGTGAAGTACCTGCCCGGCAACCCAAAGGTCGCGGGTTCGATTCTCGCCTCGGGCTTGGATCAAAGTACTGCAAAAACCTTGGGAGGTGCAATATGGCCACAGAAGCCGATGCGCCAACAACTACCAAATCAAAAAAAAAAACAAAAAAAAAAAAAAAAAACAAGGAAATAATAAAGATATTCATATTTACATTATGTTATATTAATATTTATATTCATAAAGATATTCTTCACTTTATTCACAACACATTCATAAAGACATTGTGCTTTGAACATTATTTACAATATATTGGGCATTATTATGCTGCCCTTATCAATGTGCACTTTGCCTGGCCAAGGTCAGGCTCTTAAGGATCTGTCTTCGGTTGGAGGAGTTGATGGAGTATACTCCATAATCTTAAGGGAGGCGGCAAGTGAGTGCACTGCACCATTGAGGCTAATTATGCGATCATCACTAGACTCTGAGGAGATTCCCTTGGATCGGAAAAGTGCAAATGTATCTCCCATACATAAGGGTGGCTCTAAAAGTGAAGCGGGAAATTATCGATCTGTCAGTCTGACTTCAGTGGTAGGGAAAATCATGAAGGCAATGATCAAGGGTGGAATTCAGGATCATTTGGGTCGAATTGAAATTCTCAAGGATACTCAGCATGGTTTTGTAAAGGAAAAATCATGTTTAACAAATCTGGTTCGCTATTTCGAAAGGGTCACTAACGAGCTGGATTTAGGGAATAATTTCGACATTGTTTATTTAGATTTCAGCAAAGCTTTTGACTCAGTCCCACATAGTGGTTGCTTTATAAGCTGGAACAGGTTGGAATCACTGGGAAAATCCTTAGATGGATAGCATGATGGCTTCAGGGCAGGACGCAGAGGGTTGTGATAAATGGCTATTCCTCAGATTGGGTTGATGTAAGAAGTGGTGTTCCCCAAGGATCAGTATTAGGACCACTGTTGTTTTTAATTTTCATAAACGACATTGATGAAGGGATAGAGGGCGCGATGTCTAAATTTGCAGATGATGTTAAAATTGGTAGAGTGGTTAATGATCACTGTCAAGCTGAGCTTATTCAGAGAGACCTAGATAGATTTCAGGAATGGTCAGAAAAATGGCAGCTATGCTTTAATCCAACAAAGTGTAAGGTATTACACCTGGGAAACAGTAATCCCAAAAAACTTATTCACTTGGTGGAGTTCAACTAAACCCAGTACTGTAGGAAAGGGACTTGGGTGTTACGATACGGTCAGACATGAAATTCTCTGAGCATTGGAAACAGGTTGCAAGGAAGGCCCATGGTGTCCTATCGATGATCTATCGAACTTTTGCAAGTAGAGATAGGGACGTGATAATCCCATTATATAAGGCTTTTCTAGACCACACTTGGAATACTGTGTTCAAGTATGGAGACCGCACCTAAAGAAAGACATCGAGCTTCTTGAAAGGGTGCAAAGAAGGGTAACTCGCCTGGTGAGATCTGCAAAAGGGCGTCCTTATGAAGAAAGACTTCGAATATGTGGGTTGCAGAGTTTGGAAACTAGACACCTTAGAGGAGATTTGATTGAGGTGTTTAAAGCTCTGAAAGGCATCAGTAAAATGAATGAGGACGAAATTTTCAAGATTATAAATGATGCTAGAACTAGGGGACATAAATTCAAGTTATGGGGGAAATGTTTAGATTGAACTGCAGGAAGTTTTATTTTAGCCAGCGAGTTATAAATTATTAGAATAAATTGCCTACATGGGTGGTAGAGGCTGACAGTTTTGGGAAATTCAAAGATCATCTGGATAGTACTTTCGGGTCAGGGAAGCGCATAGGATGATAGGTTTAATTTCCTTTTTTTTTATTAATTATTATTATTTATTATTATTTTTTTTTATCATTGTTTTGTTCGGTTCTTTTATTTTTTTATTTTTTTGGCTGGTGCAGCATAAGCCATAGGCTTTCTTGCACCATGCGGCCATTACTAATACTAATACTAATTATTGCTTCACAGAGAAATATAGTAAATGTGATGTGTTTGATCATTGTGATGGCCAATGCAGCTACTCTTCAAACAAAAATAGCATGTGTTTTAGTTGAAGTGAAAATTTTCACCCCCTGGACAGATTGTTGCCAACAACCCATAATGAACAGCATCCTTCCTTTCTTCTTTCTTTACACTTCCCTTCTCTTGTTCTTTATTGTTCCTCATTTCTGTTGAGTGAATACGTGTCCCCAAGTGATAAAAGAATGTTTACGAACGGAGTGATCAATCTTTCCATCATTCACTCTTGATTTACCAGTTATGCTGCAGTTAGAGGATGCTTCATTGACAGCCATCTCTGTAAACTTAAAATCTGGCTATAAACTAAACTAATCCCTAAAGTCTTTAGGTTTATTGATCAAAACACAGATTAAAACTTAATTTAATAAGTTTAATCAGTTTTTCAAGAAAGGGAGAGAAGTGAATACACTGTTCTGTAAATCTTTAGAGAAATAGTTTATTTTTGGGCTGAAGTCAACCTTAATTCATGCGCATATTACGTACTCTTCCGTTCCAACTGATTATTCACGACCGTTAGCTAATATTTTTGGATTTATTAGAGTCTTCTCGGTAAATCACAATTTATCACATTTTTGAGTAATGACCGTCGAACACCATTAAACACCATTACGTTTAGAGAGAGACTTAACAACAATTTTATGAGTAACGGGGCGAGTGGAATTTCTCTAACAAATTCCACCCTTTGGTCTGACAGGACAGTTACGCCATCTTTCGATAAAAATATTGATTAACATTTATCATAGAGGACTTGGCATTAAAGGGTAATTTAGAAGTCTTAAGATGCTCGTGATTTGATTGAGATAGCGGAACTGATAGATGAATAGGTAATTGATGGTATGTAGAAGTTGGTCTTTGATAAACTGCAGAGGGACGATAAGGAATGATGCCATATATTATGTAAATAGCTCAATAGTACTGCTAGGACAGCGTCAGATTTGATTTTGAATCATAACCCTACCTCATCTTGAGACCAACTTCATCTTGAGACCACAGTGGTACCAAAATAAGTAATGGATAATATGATTATTTTCCTCACGTGCAAGCCGCGAACCGAGTAATGAAAATTAGGAGGATGTAACTAACTTATACATTGATCGAAGTTTCTACAATTAGCACAGCTTGGGAGTACAAAAGTGGCTTAATGACTTTCTGCAGATCTCAGGCATCAGCAGTGGAATCTATGGGCTGCAATTTAGGGTAAATTGATTAATTAACGCGGTCTTTTGCTCTATAAATTTTTATATGGTGGAACAGAACATTTAACATATACAACAATTTAGTCAAAGTTCAACGTTTGTCATTAATTGGAAATCTTAACATTTTTCTGAAGTTTTTTCACTTGCTGAGTTAGTCGGTTTTAGATCACTTTCTCTTGCTTTCTTGTTTACTGCTTTATTTAAAAAACTTTCCTTAGAACACAATCGCAACTAATCCACTCCTCCACTATGAAGGGATTTGAAACTTCGACTTTAGATTTCCACGGGAAAAACTGAAGTTTGTTACTTTTCTTAGACTTAAGTTATATTCTTCACCGGATTATATCGACTTTATTTGGAATGCGCTTTTCTGAAATTTAAAGAATTCTTTGAAGTGAAGAAAGTATTAAGATAATTAAATTTTTTCTTGTGACACTTTATCCAAGGTAGGTTTAAAAATGTTTGGGGAATGCTTTCCAATTATTTTAATTCATCGTTGTTTACATTCTAACAATACAAATAAGTGGATTTTATTAGTAGCAGTAGTGGCAAATGGTGCAAGAAAGCAAGCAAACTTATCAGCCAAAAAAACCACTACACACTTCTCCCATCCATAGCCTTCCAACAATTTGTCTAGTTCTTGAATTTATTCAAACCATCCACTTCCACAACAACAGCTGGGAGCCTTTTCCAGCAATCAACCACCAGCTTGTTGAAGGCAAACTTCCGCACGTCTGTCCTGCAGCCTTCCTCGATTTAAATTTATGTCCCCTCATATGTGTACACTCAGCAAGACGAAGAATGCCATTCACATCAGTTTACTCAATCCATTCAAGGCTTTAAACACCTCAGTGAGATAACTCCACAGGTGCCTAGTCTCCAGAAGCTGGAATTTTCAGAACTGAAGCCTTTCTGTCTTTCTAGGTCAGTGCACCCTTTTGTTCCCTTCACTAATTTGGTTTCCCTGCTTTGCACCCGTTCCAGCAGAGAAGGGCAACCAGATCAACTACATCCTTCCAAAAGTAAGGCTTCCAGACCTGTATACAATACTCAAGATTCGGCCTAACCATGGCTGTGTTCAAGGGGATAATTACTTTCTTATCGGTGCTATCAAAGTTTTTGTATATCATTGACAAAACTCTGTGAACTGTTCTGGTAGCAAAACTCTGTGAACTGTTCTGGTAGCAAAACTTTGTGAACTGTTCTGCACTGCTCAGAGAGTTCCATATCTGACTGCACAATTACCCAGGTCTTTTTCATTTTCCACTGAGTGTAGTACCACGCAGTTGATAAGTTACTGGGATTACTGCTACTCATATGCTGTACATTTGTTAATATTAAGCGTCAACTTACATTTCTTAGCCAATTGACCCAATTTTCCTAGATCTTGTTGCAGTAGCTCACCCTGATTACTATCATCTGCAAACTTTGATATTAAACTTGATATACCTTCAACAGTATCATTAACAAATATCGAAAACAACAATGGCCCAGCACTGAACCCTGGGAGAACTCCACTGATAACGTTAATCCACGAAGAGCAGTGCCATTGATAACCTCTCTCTGTCTTCTTCTTCTTCTTCTTCCCCCTTTATCGATAGCAGTGACTTGCCTTTAATCTCACATTGCTCAAGTGTGTTATGTGCAACAGTATCAAAAGCCTTCCTGAAATCTGCTCCTTAAGATTTCTTTGCTAGGTTTTTGTTCTGCAGCTCCTACAAAGATATCCTCCTTGGAGATCCTGAGGGATCGAAGGACATACCCTTTGAGAATGGCTACTTTTGGACCTGGCGGTAAGAATTCAAATTGAATATGGTTTCTGTGAATAGATCTTTCGATGACATGTGTTCTGGACAGACACATGACTACAAATGGAAGGGAATGATTTTCCTCCTGAATTTTTCCTCCTCATGTTAACAAGAAGGCAGCACACACACACCCTTTTCATCTAATGGTGACGATTACTACTTTTAATCTTGTGACCAGAAATTCCATGACCTGTTGTAGAGATTACTTCGAGTTTAACTTTTATTTGTAGTTTTTAATTTCAATCGTGTCGTTAGCTTTTTTGTAGATAGCAGTAATTCTCTCTTATTTTAGATAAGAATTTTTTACTTTTTTTTTTCGAATGTCTATGTTTCAGTTACAGTTTTGGATGTGTTCACGCATATTTGGTTTTATAATAATTTATAAAATCAGTGGCGAGTCAAATGTTTAAGTTAATCTCGGTATCTCTATATTTCATATACGTTGTTGTTATCTATAAAAAGATTAATTTTTGTTAATTCTATTTATAGTTGTTTTATTTTCGTTTTGATCTCCTATTTTGGCCTGATGATGACGAGGAGCAGTACGAAAGTAATGCCTCTTATGTTTTTTGTTTCAGAAAATTTAATTCCTACAACTATGCCTTTTACATCAATTAATCCTCAATCATTAATAAACACGCTGTTATTTTCCAACAAAGTCATCATCATTTTTTATGAACTGTTTCCATCTCTGAGTCAGAGTCCTTACCCTTGCTCAGGGCTTCGCGAACGCTGCTTGGGCTAGTCGTCGTCCGTAAAATGGGTTCCATGGAGTACATCCTTTAGCGGGCCGAAGAGTCAGAAGGTGAAAGTCCGGACTACGAGAGCAGTGAGGAAGGACAGTGCACCCTAGTTTTGCAATGGTCTCCATCGTGCGCAGACTGTGTGGGGTTGTGCGTTGTCATGGAGAAGAATTTTTGTCCCGTTGACCTCTACGGATACGGGCTTTCTACTTTTTCAACGTTTCCATATATCGATCTGAGTTGATTGTAGTGCCACGCTCCAAGAAGTCCACAAGCAAGACCCCATCTTTGTCCAGAAACACTGTCCCCATGACTTTACCGACAGAAGGCTGTTTTTTGGACTTCTTTCCTGGTGAATTTTGATGGTGCTCCATCGACTGTACTCACATCTACAGTATTGCCAACATTTTTGAGATGCACATAGATTTCGATAGACGTCACTTCTTCCATGGTAAGAAATTCAATCACCACCGGTCCTCGTAATATGTAGCGTTCGCTTTTAGAATACCAATATATTAAAAATTCAAGTGGACAATTATTTCTCCTTTATTAATGACTTTATTTTTAACCTGTTTTCATTTGAAATCAGTATAGTTCATTTTTAAACGTAGGTACTGTACAAGAATAAACTCTTCGGTAAATATTCTTTATTTGAAGCCCTTTTAATTAGAATTGACTATTAAAGATTGTAAAATTAAGTATTAAGTTTTGTTCAATGCGAATTTTTGCGACACGCCGGTTGAGAAGCACCTCAACATACGCGTTGTAGTTTCAAAGTGCTCTGTACCATGGCATCTATTCTAATCAAATACTAATTCTGAAAATCTCATTGCATTTCAAATTCTGTGAATTTAGTATTCTTATATTTTCCTTGCATTTTTTGTTGCAGTATAATTAATACTATATTACACACACACACACACACAGGGTCGGCTGTAGAGTACAGTAAATCGTGCCTGCTTCTAATGAAGTGCCGTGGGCATTGGTTAGCACAAGAAAAAGAAAGATCTTTTAACGAACTAACAGGAGGATCACATAACCCATTGTGCTTCCGGCCACACCTGCATTACTCTAATAGCAGCAGCGTAATACTACATGCTAATGAAGACCAAAACGTGTTTTCTTGATATTTTTTGTACTGTGTTTTCTTTTTTGCTTAAAAGTTCCACTAACAAAAGAATAAAAAACTCCGACAGGTTATTTACTTGTAGATGTTCTTAGGAACGCAAGAAAATGAATGGTGTGTGTGCGTGTGCTATCATGGTTTCACCCTTAGGAAACGGAATTTGTTTTTCTTAATAAAAATCATCATTTTTGGAAAGGACACTAACATGAATTTATAAAATATACTGAAGACGCAAAATTTTGATATTTGTAAAGTTAATCACATTTTTAAGACTGAAAGTTGATTATATTGCCTTAAAGAAACGTTGCATGATAGCTTAATCCTTAGGGAAGGTTTTTGAAGCAATGGTGTGTATATCTCTATAACTATTAGATGTGCCTTGAAGACTCCTTCCCCACGGCCCCCAAAACATCCATCTTAAGTGGAGTAATACTTCCATTTTATCGATACTCTTTTACCTACGATTACGAGTTGCCTTGATATAGTATCACTGAGTGATACTATATCTATAAAAGAGCTGTGGGGGAGGGGGAGAATTATTTGATTTAATTTGAACTTTGATTTGAACCCTACTGAAGTCACAATCGAATAAAAAATTAAGCTAAGCTATACCGCTCATTTCCTGCTTACTTCCTAACGGTGGCGTAGGTCAAAAGAGACGCTTCATAATCTCATTTTACGGTCCTATTGTTCTTGTCCTCAGCAACCCTTTCCTCGCCTGTTTGTAAATGGCACCCCCTTCTCTATATTACTCGAAATTACTTGTTTCTATTTAGCTGCTATTTAATCACATACGTCTATAACTTTCCCATCCCCAAATCCAGTGTTTCTTCAAACTTTAACCTTATTTTCATTAAAACTAAATATCCAATCTTAATGATTAATACTCACTTTCCATCGCCCTTCCTGGATTTATTTTAGCAAAACAAATATTTCTATTTTAAATTGTAAGATCTACATCTTATAGGGCCACTGAAGGTGGGGGAGGGTACAGAATTACAA
Organism: Mastigoproctus giganteus; assembly: GCF_048544385.1. Lineage (NCBI taxonomy): Eukaryota > Metazoa > Arthropoda > Arachnida > Uropygi > Thelyphonidae > Mastigoproctus > Mastigoproctus giganteus. The sequence continues at coordinate 145,629,269 of NC_143586.1, read as the reverse complement.
ATAAACAGCATTATACTCCTCTTCTGGAAAGTTCTGTTCGTTTGTGGCACAAAATTTAACTTTTTCCTTAGAATAAGATATAAATAAATGAGCTGAAATACTGTTTATAATATTTATTTATTTATCTATCTGCGTGAAGTGTCTTTTATGCTCTGTTTTATTGAATACGGACTTTGTACAAACCTCTCTTCATGTTGTCCTAACAAAAGACATAAGAACTATACATTTTTCATAGTAAATTTCAACTGAATCTGTTGAGTGGTGTGGCCCTTTGTGTTCTGCAAGAAATGAGCGAAGCATTTGTCAGATGATAAAAGACAAAATAATATCAGTAATTTATTGAGAAATGTCCTGTTTATACTAATCCGTTTGGGAAATGTAGAGAAATCTTTGTGATTGAAGGCCAATTCGATTTCTCGAAAGCAATATTTCAGTCTTTTCCTCTCTCTATGCTTTGTCTGTTTGCGTGTGTATTGGCAATTTTTCCCTAGAGACATGCGTCTCTAAAATGGAGCCTTACACACAAAAAAACAAAAATAAATAATAGGTGATGTACGCACTGAGTTACATTTCAGAGGCATTCGATTATATAATTACTAGGTACTCGAGTACCTAGAAAAATCCCGAAATTTCTCTGTATAAAATTTTGGTAAACACTTTACGCAATGAACTGTTTGGAATTGGAAAACACCATTACATGATGGATAACTGAGAGTGAGATTTGTGTGACAGTACTTCTTACAGGATGGGGTAATGGATGTACAGGACAAAAGGATTCAGCTATCTACGTAGAATATAGTCAGGAGGATGGAGGAATTTGGGGACCGTGGAAGCAGAATTGGGCCAAAACATTCTCAAGGACTAACAAAACAATCTGAAACTTTGGTGTCGATTCAACATATCATTATCGAGTAATGCCCAAATCAAACGTTCAACCTTTCTGCACAACACCATAGACAGCTAAAAACTGAATTGTGGATATAGTTTCAAAAACTCTCAAAGATTAAATCAAGTTCTGCCCTTGGGGAAAGTTAAACACGAAGAAGGTATTTTTCATTTTTGCTAAATGCTTTTTTTCTTCGTCAGCTCAATGAGGAGTAATATTATACAAATCATAACACTAGGAGCGTTTTGAAATAAAGAAATTGGCATAAACTCCCTTTCTGCTAGTGTTAATAGTAATAAACTTCTAGTGCATCATTCGATGAAAACAAATTTCCTTTTTACAAGTACTATATACCACGCCATAGATTAGTAATAAACTATTACAGTAGGGGTGTGCAGATGGGTCCAAACTTCTTTGGAAGTAGGTTTGGATGCAAAATTATCTTTTTGGTATCAGATTTCTCCATTTCCTGCAAAAATCTGGTGCCTAAACAAGGGAACACTGCACAGAAATTAATCCCATTTCCAGATGTTGTAATCCACTCTATGCTACTGGATCACAGAACCTGCCATTTTACCGTGGTGGCTGGTAATTAGATTACGAGAACTATGAAACGAAACAGCATTTTCTCAATACAGCATTTTTGCATGAATTATTTAAAAACTTTTATCTTGTTTATATAAATTATTCTTAAGAACAGCCATTGTTATTTTCGTATTAATTTGGCCTACAGAATGCAGTCAGATGTTTTATTTTATCGCCATTCTTATCCTATGATATACACGTGGATATCCACAGCAGCACAATGCTGTTCATCAGCCTGTCTACTGCCACAAAACAGCGAAAAGGACGACTTGCAGAACACTCATACGTAACCGACATATTACACAAATTAGGCAAATGGGCTGAAAAGTAGTAAATGAAGTTTAATATGGCAAGCAGTAATCCCAGATTAATGTACCACCTGTGTGGTACCATACTCAGCGTAGCAGGGAATGAAAACGACCTGAGAGTAATTGTGCAGCCACATGTGAAATTCTCTGAGCGGTGCAGATAGCTCATGGGGTTTATGAATGATATACAGGAATTTTGGCAGCACAGCAAGGATAATGCAGTGATTATCCTTGTATGGTTAGGTCACATCTTCAGCACTGTATAGGGGTCTGGAAGCCTCATTTTAGGACGGACATGAATCTGTTGGAATGGGTGCAGAGTAGAGCAACAAGATTGGTGAGGAGGAGCAAAAGGGTGTTCCTACCAGGAAAGGCTTCATCTGGAGACTGCAAGGAGTCTTTAAGGCTTTGGAATGGATTGGGTTAGCTCAATGCTGATGGAATCCTTCCTCAGACTACACACATGTGGGGAGCTGAAATTGAAATTGAGGGAGGATGGTTGCAAGTCGATCTGCGAAATTTTGTCTTCAGCCAGAGGGTGGTTGATTGTTGAAACAAACTCCCATCTGGTGTTTTAGAAGCAGGCAGTTTGATGAAAGGAAGAGTTGGCTCTTTCTTTGTTTTTTTGGCTGTTGCTGGATATTCTTGCTTTCCTGTATCATTTGACCTTACTACTACGACTACTAGTAATAATCAAAATATATAAAGTCAAAAATAAAGTTAATAAAAAGTAATAATAATGTTAAGTAAAACGACGAATTAGCATTTTTGTCGGGATATCTTATCGTGCATCCTGCATCCATCTGATTGCCAACAGTTTTAATGTTATCGCACTGTTTCAGAGAGCATTTGAAATGGGTTGCTGCTCACTGGTAAAAACAAATGGCTTCGTCACTGTAGGCGAAAAAGTGTCTCGTCTTTTCATTTCACACTTCAGACCAAAACTTATTACTTTCGCTGCTCACAAACTGCGAGAAAAATTTGCAGATCGTTTCGTTTTTATGCAAGTATCTTTTATAGGAAATTTAGACTGAAGTATTTGATGAAAGGAGACCATGCCGGAACCACTACTTCAGACATATCGACGCGTTTTTTCCATTTTGATTTGCGACGCATCTGACTTCTTTCCCTCCAACTTCAGTTCACTTTCTTTCAATTACTCGGACTTTTGCCCAGAATACTGAACTCAGTCGACAGTCTGAATCATATCACTGCTTCGCGAAGTACTTGCTATGAAAATTGTCAAGAGCGAAAGTGACAGTAACGCATACGAATGTTCAGCAAGAAGAAAACAAAGCGAATTGTCCAGTTGCCGCGTGCATCGGAATTACTCCTTGTTAGACAAGAAGGCGCAATAGCGAGATAAACATGACGATCGAAGATCAAAAACGACAAGGTGTACGTCATCAGTACATAAATAGCCTTGCTACAATGAGTTCACAGTTTTTTTTTGTCGCCTATAGTGAATACATTAATAAATTGCTAGGATGTCCGTATTTTATTGGCGAATAACGAAATCGAGTTCTTTTCGTAAATGGCTTATTGCTTATGTTGTGAGGGTAGCTATTCAATGCTCCAGTATTATAATATAGGCAAACATTTAATCAATCAGTTGCTGATTGATTAAAACACATTTGGCTATTTCATCTCGCGATTTAAGTCGTCAAATGATCTACTGATAGGGTGCCAATAAACCCAAAGTACAATGTTCTTTGCGTTTATTGGCACCTTTCGTTTTACCTTTTCTAGCTATTTCGCTAGAAAAATATAAAATTCGCTCTCTTGCAAACCTTCTGTTATGTTATGCAAATTACATGAACGTGACATCTATTTCCTCTCACACGTGCGATATATCTATACCCCTCACCCACCGAGAAAGACGCCACATCAACTTAGATTGAAAATGAAATGACAAACAGACTTGTAACACACCATTAACCCTTTGTTTCTTTACTTTATACTGCATGGAAATTATAGCTGAAAATTTTCAGGTACTTCTCAATGATTCTTGCTGAAATGGCATCGTTTATCTTCACGATTTGACGCAAAAGAATTTAACAGCAAACCCTTCTCTTCCAACACCATCCATTTGATTGGGTTGTGTGGGATTTTATAAACCATTTTCAAGCTAAGTTTTGTGGTATATCACCCTCCCCCCCCCCCCTTGCGACATCTAATCTTTTCTTATTATACTTAGGAGTTTGGTAGGGGGAACTGGGATTCATTGCGTATCTGCCTGCATAATATATTTCTTTAACCAGAATCATAGTAACTGAAAACTAAATTTCTTCATACTGGATTTCTCAGTTTAAAATAATTATCACAGTACCCATAATGGTCCAAGCGTCTAAGGCACACGCAGCCTGCCCAAAGCCTGTCTTTGAATAGTAAACGACTAGATGTTGTTTTTACTTTTTTTTTTGTTATTTTTTATTACTGAGAATTCAGTGCTGAAGTGTTGGATGCGTTGTAATTTTGGGGCGGTAATACTTTTGGAACAGTTAATGCTGTTTTAGAGAATCCTGAAATCGTTTGGAGAGCACCATTGGGAACCAAATTGCTGCAATACATCTTTTTGTATGACCGACAAAAAAAAGAGAAAAACATGGAAAAGAATGATGGCTTTAACCAAGCCGTTTGCAGAATTCCATGCCAGACATTGCACTTATTCTTTAAAATAATTTCAAATTTCGAAACGCAAAATCCGAAAAATAAATTAAATGTTAAATATTGTTAATTTTTTAAATATATTTTTTATCATATTCTCATTTAAAATGAAAATATGAAAAAGCAAGTAGTTGACATTGAATATTTTGAAGTATAACTTATGAGAACAGTAATATAAAAGAAGCTGGAGGCAAGAGGACAGCAAATGTAGTCCGTTCCTCATTGTAACTACCAAGGAAGACAAATTTTACTCATTCTTCCTTCACCTAGTAATAGAACAATCATGAATTTTAAAGTATCATGTATGAGAAATGAACACATTTAATTCTGATAAGACTAGCAGTTTATTAATCATTAAGTCGTTTAGAGTTGCAAATTAATGCTATGGGATGTCATGAAATGCTGAACCGCAGAGTCACATCGGCCATTTGTTGTAAACTTCAAATAAAACATGAACATTACTTTGAATAACTGTCCACTTATTATAAATAATAATAGCAGCGTAAATTACAGATGTATCATATTGCCGGCCATTTGGCCGTTGTGTTAGATTTATTTATGGAAATTCTCCAAGGAGAAGCAATGATTACTTCCACCACTGTAAATCCCTCAAGTCAAGAACACATATTAGGTGGCAGAAGTCCACGCCTGTACCTTTATTTTCGAAACCATCAAGGTTTCTTTGCAGTTCCATTAACGTGTTCTTGTTCTTTCTTTGGATAAATGCCAAAGTAATTTTCATAGTCACTCTTTTCTGTTTTTATTTTTTACTATTATTTTTTGGTTCTGCTGAATTTGTGAACTGCAGTAACTGTAATGTTGTACAGTGCATGCTTTTCAGGATATAAGTGCTTTCCCCGCATGCGTGCATCCAGATGAAAGAAAGAAAGAAAGCAAGCAGCATCGTTAATTTCCCTAACGATATACAGATGCGAAACAATATTTCAAAAGAGCATTTAAAGCCTGATCGATATACACCTCTCATGACCCGGAGCTTATTCGTGTACACTTGTTTTTTTGCCTGGTAGCTTAATAGTACACAACTGTATTCTTAGCAATAGTGTAAACAACAGAAAAAAGATTATTAAAGGAATTTTACGATTCTGAAGAATCTGTTTATTGTTAAAAATGTAGGTCATCATCGATGTGAAAAACAAAATATTAAAATGGCAATAAAATATGTAGGAAAGAATTTTATTTTTACTTAACGATCCAAGATACTGGTGCAGAGCATTGGGTCAACTAGCGAATGATGGCAGTCTGACGAACGGTGTCGTCATAAGTATCTTTCTAAGGGCGCTGCTGTAGGCAAAATGCCAGTTACGTATTGGGCATTTTATGTTAAGTGGCATTCCAAAAGATTATTGAAGGAATTTTACGATTCTGATGAACCTGGTTATTGTTAAAATGTAGGTCATCATCGATGGGAAAAATAAATATTGAAATGGCAATAAAATTGGAAGGATTTGATATTGTCTAGACATTATCAAAATTAGTGTATACAAACAACTATTTGTTAATAATCTTTCAGGGATTTCTTCTTCCACCCTCAGGGGAAACTTCGATTTTCTAATTGCCTTCTGAATAATGTAATCAACTAAAGTTTCATTTACATTTAAAACAGTAATGTAATCAAGAAAAAAAATCGTTCTGTTCTTTTGTGTTATATTTAAGAAATTCTATCTTTGTGTTACTCCTCAATTTCTTTGTCTCTGTCTCTTATGAGAGAAAGAAAACATCATCTCTTTCACCCTCTCCTTTGTTGACAAGGGTGAGCAGCAAACTCGCGCACGAGTAGCTGATTGGCTAACAAGACAAGGTCTATTCAATTTCATTCCTGAGTTCTTGAACTGCAGCTGGTTTCTCACCGTACCTAGAGCCCTTCAGTTTATTCTCACAGATAGAGGTTTGGTGTTAAATAGAGGAAGTGGAAATATTCCACACTTCTTCTTCAGCATATTCATTTCTACATAAAATTGGAATTAGAACGGGTCTGACAGACATCCAATGAAGGGGTATGCGTGTTGCGCAAATGTCCTCCACCTCGGTAAAGCAACTCATTTCCTTGTAGCTGAGAATAACTGAGCTACAGCATATTCAGCTACTCAATATTTGTAATGGGATTTTCAAATAAAAACGGCTTCACAATATGTCTGCAGAATGAATATGCCATGTTATTACTAGCCTTGGGAGATTCAGCGCACTGTACACAATGAAGACTTGCGCTTCCTATGGGAATTCGCAGTAGTTGTCACGGTAGATCTCAGCACCATGGAAACTAAAAGTGAGTCCTCATCGAGGGTAAAAAAAAAACAGCATCTTCGCCACACTTCCTTAGAAATCAAGTCAACCCAATCAGAGATGGTCTTTATTTTTTTTAGACCACAGCAGTCATGCCCATGCATTTTTCACTCCGAAGCGTTCAGAATCCAGTGTAGAATTTCTCGACTACTTCTGATCCGATCCCACTAGCACACTGCCTCGACGAGCGTTGGGGGATCATGGGAATACCAGTATCACTACAACATGATCCAACTCGTCTCTTGATGTGTATTGTTTTTCAGAATTGCGCTTAAATTACGCTATTCCATCAATTAATGAATTATCGAAGTAAAAGTGTTGGCTCAGTTGCCAGTTCTCTTCTATACTTATGTATTTATTTTTTTGCAGCTCGCATGCTGCCTGAGATTTCCACGACCAGGAAATTGATAAATCTATTTCCTTTTTCTTTTCTTTACACTACATTCTAAGTTTTAGTTAGTTCTCTTTTTTATTTTTATTCTTATCCTTGAATATATTGCGATTTTTCTACAGTATTCCTATCAGAATGCAAAATAAAAAGAAGTGCTGAATAAGATGGATTATCAAAATAAAACGGTTTGGGCTGAATTTTTGCTGCGACCGTCATTATCTGAGCAACGTGATTTTTCGGATACCACCTATCTTGGCATAATGACGACATGGTTGAAAGGTCTGAATATTCATTTTCAACCCCATTTACCTCATATTCGTCGTACACTATTTGAGAGCATGGGTCATACTGAATTGATGAACATTTTATCGCTTCCCTTATAATACACAAAGGAGGAACAGCTTGGTGATAACATTCTCTTGCAGCTTAAGTGCACAGCAGAATTTAATGAAAAGGAAAATGGAAGAAACTTTATGTGCAAGGAAGTGGTGCTTTGGGAGCTACACTTGATACCGCCTGTTAAGTCCTGGGTTGATTGGTGACCATGCTGTTTGTGATTTATCATCTGTAAACGAGGGTAATAAATTATAATTGTTCTAATTAGTGATTCTTGGTAATGAGATAGAAGTATATTAATTTTTATATGTTTAATTAGAGACTTAGTTGGATTTAAAATAACTATTTTTTATTTGTATACTTTTTGAGAATATTTATTTTTTAATTACTCACATTTAGACTTTCTTTTTAAGTGTTTATCAATAACCTTTAATTCGTCCAGGATATTGTTAAATGTCATGGTAAAGGTGACGTTGTCTTGTGAGTATCAAAATCCGTGTATTTTCATAATTTTAAATTGTATTTGAGTGAGCTGGTTTACTTCAGCATAAAAGAAATTCTGTTCTTCTTCTCCACGATATTCTTCAGTTAATAACCTTGACACATAAATTAATTAAAGACTAGCTACACTTTCATCATTACTGTATTGCTGTGTTCTAAAAAAATAACTTAAACAAAAGAGATTCGTGCTTATTAGCCTTTTTTCTTTTTTTTATTCAGACTGAAATCGAATCGCCCACGCTCTCATTTTTCCTTCCTACTACACGATGCGACACTGCTAACGATCGAGGATTCGATTCAGAGCGTGAGTGTGGACCTACTTTTTTAATTTTTTCCCCTTTACAGATCGTGAAATCAGGCGTGAAATTGATCCTGCATGGCCATCATTTTGTAACCTAGGATCGTGTTTAGCATCCACTTCTAAGGGGAACGAACATATCCCGAGAAGATCGTCATTTGAGTGGAGACCTGAAGGGTGGTGGAGTTGAATGTCACTTAATCTACTCGCAAGCAGGGAGCCAAGAAATATTTTGTGACATAAAATGACACCCGTACATATTGATTATCCAAGTTTTCCCAATGGCATTTATTGAGGATGACAGAAACAACCTCCTATTTGATGCCCAGGGAAACGTGTTTTAGGTACATTCGACTAATGAGGAGGACCACCAAAGGAAACATCGAATAATCTCTAGTCTCTACCTAAGCTTTATTAATGCTATGTTATAGGTTATAATCGAAATTTGGGATCTTTCTTCTTGGTTTTGTAATTTAATCAAATAAAAGCGAAAAAAACATCTAAACATTAAAACATACAGGATTATGTATTAAAATCGAAGTGCAATGCTTTAATATTCAAAGTAAAATGAATGAAATTAATAAAATCGATTACTAAACACAAATTAAAACATATTTAATCCGTAATAGGCTAAACTGATCAGCTAACGCTTACTAACTGCACTCATACAGAATTTTTTTCCCGGTGAATGAATAGTTAAATGAAATATTCGAAATCCATTTTAAACTTGGGAAAGCGCTCCTTTCTTTCTCGCACTTTCATTATGTTCTTTTATTTACAGTGATTGAATTTAGAGTGTAAATACAGCCTTTGGTAACGTAAAATTGGTTTGTTTTCTTGACAGATGGGTGATGTAAAAATGCAGAATCACTATATACTCGTAATATAGTTAGATATTTTTTTCATAAAGTTTTAAAGAGTACTCCAAAACAAACTACCTCTAGAACTTTTCCGAGAAGTAACCGGAAAGACACAGAGCACGAAGATTTTGAATCTCTTCATTATCTAACTCACTTCCCCTCTCTTGACTATTATTTCAATCCTACAGACTTTTATTTTTAGCTATCGGTTAGTTCGTATTTTCAAAATTATGTGGGAGAAATTTTCCTGTAATTATGCGAGACATCAAAAGAGTTGTAGCGATTTTACATTGGTATATTTCCTGAGGGATCCACGCCAATTCATTGTACAATAGTCCGGTGTACGAGACAATTTGGCGCACCGAAACCAGGTTAAAGGAACAGACCATTGTACCATCTCTTAGTCAGAAGCGTTGAGAACCGTCACGGGTCCTAGTTGAAATGCCACACTGGGTCAGAACGCTTTTCCAGCTTTTTTATGTAGGGGATTCGGATTCTAATTATGACCATTACCCAATCTTCAGAAATCTTACCCGCCTACCCTTAACCCATCCACGGTACTAGCCTACTGCTAACTTTTTTCAGTAAAAACTGCGGTACGGGTTGCAAACAAAACTTCGGAAGATGCCCATTACTCAGCCGGCATACGCTAATGATCTCTACTTTTGGGCTCTGGAACAACTCCCCATCCTATGTATGTTTCCTAAAAAATGTGACTTACAGAAGTGAAAGTAAAGCGCGAACAAGGTTCTCTTGAATCCCAATCTTTAACCTGTCTGTAGCACTTTTTTAATAGGATCTCATAAAAAAGTAGAATGTGCATTAATAAACGAAGGTATGCTTCATGAGAAATATAAAATATCAAGAACGGCATGTGGTCAATAAATTTACCATTTACAGCACGTCATGTAAAAGTTTGCATTTTCTGTCTTGCTTTGGCGTATATATTTGGCCGAATTCTCCCAAAGAATTCACTGAATTGTCTCAGTCACCAATTGTCTTTTATGCCAAATTGTCGAACTGCTGTCGTACAACGAAATTTCTTGCAATGAATCGACGTGATCCAATCCCATTAAATGATCATGATGAACAGATGGATCCAACTATACTTCAACAGATGCTCCCTCACTGCAGCTAAAACTATGTTCGAGACCTTGATGTTAATACTGCTCCATCTTAACATCCATCCGCAGGTGTGCTATAAGATTGGAGAATGATGAAAATTCAATTGATAATTCATGATCAGATTTTTGTTCTATTGCTATTGTAATATAAATAGCACATTAGCATCTAAGCCAATATTGCGCTGTGTGTTATGTCTATAGAAGAGTGTTTGCATTTTGTGATACTGAAAAACTCAGAACACTTCACAGGAGAAAAAATCTTCTTCTCTCCTCCTGAATTTGTTTACCTACAGCCTCAATTGAAGCGACCTTTAATAATTCCTCTCTCCTCGACGGAATTCGAACCCAAACCTCTCAAAAAACGAGTGGTTCCACCTTTAATTTCCTTGACCAATGGTGAAACCCTCCACATTCTCATAGAAGACCCGTGATCATCTAGCCTACAATCTGCAATAACGCAAAGAAATGCAAATGGTGTGCATGGTAATGTTTAGAGAAATTGATCAATCAGTGAACTGTAAACTATGAATCATTTACAGAAATTCGTTTCAAAGAAATCTTCGCAAGTTATTTTTAGTTTCATCGAATGTCTCTTTGTCAATTTCTACTGACTTATCGAAAGGTCAGCGTGCACAGAATCAATATTTTTTGTATTATGCTCGTTAAACTTTAATGACTACTGTTTTTGAAAAAAAAGTACTGTACGATAAGAGAATACCATTAGAACTTCTGCCTGTTGTTCATCATGAATATTTTAACCCTTAATCTTTAAGAAATATTTAAAACAAGAAATAAATAACACGCTTATCATTTTAACCACCTTATCGCAAATACTTTGGGGAATATACTTAATATAAAATCCCTGTCCCTTTTTTCGACAGATCCTGTAGAAATGCACTTCTGCTTTCTTTAAAACTTATTCCTGCCTCGGCTGAGGATGGCTGTTGGTAGAAATTGCTGCCCGTCTTCCTACAGACTTATGTTTGTGTTACAATTTTGGAAAAAAATTAATAAAGCAAAATATCTCCGGTTTCCTCGCAGAAGAGAATGCGTGTGAAGAAAGATAAATGGAAAGAGGTAGCAAGATTTATTGTAATATTTCGCATGAGTGATGCAACACCTACCATTCATCATCCCAGCCATGTTTTGTAATCCATTTGAAACGGCAGAGACTTACTCTAACGTAGAGATTATTAAGGCTCCGAAGAAGTGTTCTGACATTACAGTGATTGCCAAAGGATTTATAACGCTATCGAATAAAAAAGGCATAGCAACACATTTGCGCGTCCATCACCATTCTTCACCGCAAATATGGTAATTCCTTCTACCTCCTCCTCTTAGTGTAGAACTACCACGTGTGTGCCACTCTCTGTTTTGTGTTATCAGATCTTTTTGACACATCCCATTTCCCCGGGAGACACAAACCAGTTACAATGCCATGAAGTATCAAAGGTCTATCATTCATTTAAGCTAAGGAATCTGTTTTGGTGTCCTGTAGAATTTTTTGTTGTTTTATTTTTGTAATCCCTCTCTTATGACAGCTCGACCAACTTTGTAAGATTCATCAGCTAACGTAATCCAAAACTCTTACAATTATACCCATCTTCTTGATACTTGTACATATAATGAATAGTCTCTCAGAGTTATAGCATAAATTGATTTCGATTGATTTCAAAGAGATTGATTTCAAAGAGATTGATTTCGATTGATTTCAAAGAGATTGATTTCAAAGAGATTGATTTCAAAGAGATTGATTTCGATTGATTTCAAAGAGATTGATTTCAAAGAGATTGATTTCAAAGAGATTGATTTCGATTGATTTCAAAGAGATTGATTTCAAAGAGATTGATTTCGATTGATTTCAAAGATATTGATTTCGATTGATTTCAAAGATATTGATTTCGATTGATTTCAAAGAGATTGATTTCGATTGATTTCAAAGAGATTGATTTCAATTGATTTCAAAGAGATTGATTTCAATGTTTAGAAATTTCAAATGTGTAATGCTCAAAAATCATTCGAAAGATTCAAAAATTCAGAAAATTTCCACTTCGAAATACATAAACAAGTTTCGAAATTTGAAATGTTTAATTGCAAGCTAGCGTTTGTTACCATTCAGCCTGAGTAGAAAGAATGTCAACTTCCATTTCTACATACGAAATTTGCAGGTATATTTGATCATTAAATTATGGAATTAATAGAATAATAATTAATTGTACGCTATATCCCAGAACAAGTTGGTGCCTTTTCTGTACACCCTTTCAGAAATCAGACAGTCACAAGTGGCACTTAACAGAAACACTACCGATCACATACACAAGTGCCAAAAGCAGATGGGTCTCTGATACTTGATTAATTCTCTAGAGGTCAAGTTGTCCAAGGGTGATGCTTTCCGCAAGGGTGGTCGTTCACAAGGGGGTTCTGACAATGCCGGTATGCGGATACAAACACACTGAACTACAGTTCAATAACTAATGGTCTCGAAGGAAGTGAATTGCTAAAGTTTGGTATTGACTGAAGGACACGTAAGCTTTTCAGTGTTGTAGGCTTTGGGTTATTTGCATCTTTCTCGGCGGTTGGAAAACTTAAAAGAAACTCAGAAGGCTCCTGAGCTTGCAGTTCCAACTATAGAACGGAGATCCTTATACTGTTAAAGGTCTGTACTATTAGAATTAATAATAGGCAGACATTATTCAGTGTCCAATGTTTTTCTTTTGTCGCCAGATAGAAAATCAGAAATAATTATGGAGTGTCAACTGTAACAGCAGCAGGAGTTACAAAACGCTAATTTTTATTTTCATTCTCTTTAATTTTTATTAATTATGTTCTATAATATATAATCAGGATAAAAACACAAATTACAATTCATATTAATAGGGTATTGTGAAAGAACTTATCGCTGTGCAATAAAATATGTAATTAGAAATAGAATAAAATGATTTTTTTAGAGTACAATAAAATATTAAAACAGAAAACCGAATCAGTGTCTAAAACTTTTCACAGTTTTAGAAAAAAATTTGTTAGACTGAAAGTGGAGTTCGTAAACTATCAATTTTTTTTATAATTTGTCTAAATAGAAAAGAAGAAGCATTTCAGGCACAAAGAAATGCCTGAATATGTTGTGTGAATGTTACAGGACTATAGAAGACATTTTCAGACATTGCTAGCCGTGTGCATTAAACAACTAAGAATCTCATAACGTAGAATAACTTCATCTATTCATGTGTATGTCCATAAATTGCATATGCTCCTGGTAGGTTTTTCTGTTTTGTTGATCCTCGCCTGAGACCAACCAATTCAGCCATGGAGTGAAAAAAAGCTCATAAAAGTTCCTCGCGTCACTGAGGGGATTCAAACCTCCTGGGCCTTTTCCTGTGTACAGAGGACGGTTATTATAATCACTGTGCTATCTGCGTGGACACATGATATGATACATTAGAAATGGGATTCATTAGACCAAGGTACCATTTCATAGTCATCAACTATTCACTGTCAGTGTTCTTAGCACCATGCGCGCCGCAGTTGCTTGTGCCACGGATTCAGGTAATGGTGATAACTGGATTGTCGACTGATATATCCTCATCTACTGGAGCTTCTGGGAATCCTTGTTGCTGGCTCCATATAATATGAGGCAGGCAAGAACTATCCTGAGTTCACTATATCCATTATTACATTATTGTAATACTGCATGACCTCTACCACACTGCAGATATGGAACAGACTATTACACAAGCCTAATCTGAAGCAGAGGCCACAACGGTTAATTCTCGCTTTCAGACTCAAATTGCACTTCTTTTCAATGCTTCTCATATTGCAAGCTGACGAATGCTAGCTATTTTTCCACAGATGAGCTAGCTTTTATTCTGCTCGCCTAGTCCATTTTCTGTTGTTAGGGGTGGCGCTGGTGGTCATAACTAATGGCTATGACCACCAGCCATTAGTTATGGAAATAAGAAACAGCTATATTAAAATATAGCTTCGCATATTTTAATACAGCACTTCATATCTCCATGAAGTGCTGTATGTGAAGTTAAAGTGTTCATTGGCCAAAGTATTTTTTTAATCAGTATTCCAAATTTGCTCTATAGATACCTTATATATTATGGTATTCTTAAACTTGACAGAAGAAATTAACTCCAGCAGTAAAAAATTATTTAACTTTCTTTTTAACTCTAGTTTTCTAATTAAAATCTTTCACTTAGCTTTATTAATGAGTACTCATATTTTTAACTATCCAGGCTGCTGTTTATTAGTTCTTTCATTTCCTTTTTTATTTCGTATAATTTCAATTAATCACCAAGCACATATTTAACAAGTAATATTCTCATATTTATTAGAAGTTTCATTACACAAACTCTTAGCTTCATCTTTATCGAATCATTGTGGTAGATATCCTAACATGTGGTAATTGTGACTGACCTCTTCCTTGAATATCTTTTCGCGCGTCTCATTTTCAATAAATTGTCTTTTCGATGGTTAAAAGATTCTGTTTTTTTTCGATGGTTAAAAGACTCTGGTATCCAATTTTCTCCCCATCTGGTCTTCACTCCCGCTTATCGACGGAAGAACATTTCTTTCGTCTAATTTTTATATTTTTTTTGCTTCAATTGGCTTCAAACTGATAAATATAAATAAATAAATATTCATTTATCGCAAATATAACAAGCCCATTACAACACATGGCTGGGGGCAGATAATAATACAAAGAAAATAGCATAAAACAATCGAATACACAGCAGATTTCATATAAACATTAACAATTACTAGAAATTATATTTATGAATTAAAAAAAATGATTTGCAGAACAGGACATTTGGCTTTCAGTTTCAGTTATTGGGTTGGATGCAGGCTGCTGTTTTTATTTCTCTTCGTTTTATTGGAGATCTGACTCCTGTAGGCTTCAGAGTTGAGTAACATGTTGCAATCAATGTTTCGGTGATTTATGGAGTGGAGGAATGGAATGCATCGGGGAATATTCTGTCCATTTGTTTGAGCCTGGAGAGGTTGGATTTGAATTGTTGGTGTCTTGAATTTTCCCTGTTGGGAGCAGCTTTTATATTGGCTAAGTTTGGTGAATTGCATGCAGAAGTGATTAACTTTGCAAAAAGCATGACTCCAAACTCGTTGATCATCTGTTGCAGAGGCTTTGTTTTTGAGTTTTCATAAAGCTGTTGCTTGGATATTGTATGGGGGAAAACGATTATTAGATGGCTCAATTACTATTGAGCCATCTAAGAACCCAATACAATATTCTAGGGCAAGGAATTTGTTGACAGTTACTTGAGGAACACCAGACCAGATGTCGGAAGCATAGGACAGAATGGGAAAGATGCATCTTTGAATATGCTTAATGACTGTTCTTCTGTCTTGAATCGCTGATGTTTCTTGTTGGATTAGCCATTTTGCTTTTTGAATTTTTTGAGCAACATATAAATAGTGGGCATTAAAGGAGAGATTTTTTATCAAAAACAACTCCAAGGTCTTTGTGACCATAAACATTTGGGATTGGGACATCTAAAGGGAATAAGTAATTTGAGCAGATTTTCTTGCATTTATAGTCAGATTAAGATTTTTAAGATACTTCATGATTTCACAAATCTGTAAACTCGCATCATTGATAACGTTGCAAATATCATTCGCTGACTTTGGAGATTATAAGTAACTTTAAATCATCGGCATATGCCAGTAGATTTGGACTTTCTTGTAGAAGTGGTTGAAGAAATGCTGAAAATATAGTACTGGAGAGAATGCCTCCTTGAGGAATGCCTGTTGAGGTTGTGACGAGAACGTTGTCAGTAGTAGTGGGGAAGAGGGGAAATCTGCGATTTAGCTGTTCTGAAGATAGGAAATAATCATTGTGTCAACGAGAAAATGGTTTTTTAGTATTTAAAAAGCTTTTTCGAGATCGATGTTGTCGAAAGCACCTTTGATGTCAAAATAAAATACATCGCATTGTGCCTTACCTTGAAACGCAGTTTGGATGCGCACAATTGTGTCAGCTAGGCCAATAGTTGTGGAACGCCCTCTAGGACCAAAATGCATGTTGACAGGTGCATTAGCGAAGACTGCATGTTGAAGATATGGGAGCATAAATTTAGTAATTATTGACAAAACAGCAATTGGTCGATGGCCGGTATGGTTATTACTGCAAGCTATTTTAGGAATCAACGTAATCCTGAAAGTTTTCCATTATCTTGGAAAGAATGGCTGGGAAACGCACCTGGAATTTATATGCACTAACGAATCAATGATAATGCGCTGGACAATCTAAGAATAAAATTAGGGATGCCGTCAGGGTCTGCACTACTATCAAGGCGTAATTGGTTAACTGCACGCTGGACTGTATTCTTGTTCACAAGTTGGTTAATTAGCAGGGCTTGACCGGGAGACATATCACGCTGGCTATTTGCTTGTTCATAAGAATTGAATTCTATAAATCAATTCAATTCAATTCTTATGAACAAGAATTGAATTCTATAAATCTGTTTTGTATACCTTCAGGCAGATGTCAGAATTGCTTGTTTCCATTTGAAAACTAGATCGTGCTACAAGGTAGCTGTTGTTTTTGTAGAAATTACTCTTTTATTGTACTTTAGCGTGGACATAACATAATAATTTTTGTATGAGTGAATTTTTTTGAGTTGAAACAATGCTCTGCTCTTTTTATATTTTGTGTGTGTGATGATGAAGTGCCGTATTTCTTCCACTGTCTGTGGTATTTTTTCTTACTTTTAAAGTATGGTTTCAGGTGGGATTTGAACCAAGTTTTGGAGTGAGAAGATATTCTAACAAATTTGGACACTGACTCTGTTTTCAGTTGATTCAGCCATTTTATAAGAAGAAAGGTGGCGTCGTGTATTGGAATCTTTTTGAGAGAATCCCATGGGTAGTATTTTAAGAGCTGCAAAAACTTTTCTTTCTGAAGGATGATGATATTCTTTTAGTGATTTCCAGAGGGGGGGGCGAGCGAGGATTCCTGCAGCAAATTGTTGTTTACAGTTCTATTCTTTTGTGGTCAGATTTAAATGTAATGTTGCTACTAGGTTTTTCTTGCAGTGGAAAGTTATAGTATACATGATCAAGCTCTTGATTACCTCTTGTAACAGGGACGTTGATTTTTTTAGCTCCTTGGACTAAAATGAGTCGGACAGCAACTTCATTTGTAAATTATATTTGGGCAGGGGAAGGTTAAAGTCGCCCATTATAATGATGTTAGTTTGAGGCTTAAGTACTGATCCAGGTTATTACTTCATTAATGATGTCATCAGTAGGTCCAGGCGGAATATAAATATTATAAATTTGGAGTAGAGAATCTTTAACTTGGATTAGTAGGGAAATTTCTTCAAAGTTGAAGGTATTAGAGTTGTCCGTGTTCAAAACTTTAATATTGGATTTTAAAATTATTTCTGTCCCACCACCTCTACGATAAATTCTTGATGTCATGAATGGCGTGTAGCTGAGATTCTTCGGCAGTAGGAAAACATCCTGTATAGATTCCTGCATCCACGTTTCAATTAAACATATGATGTCGTGAGATTCTTCAACCAATAATGAAATAAGTGTAGACAGTTTATTTTTTAGGCTTCTTACATTTTGCCTTAAAACACCTGATCATCAAGGTTAGGTTATATTTTCGCATTTTTTAAATCTCGTCGCATATTCCTTTTATAAAAGGAATGATGATGCTGTATGTGTATTCCTTGTTTGACCACCTCCTTCAATAATTCTCTCATATGCCTGTTATTTATATGATTTCTGATTTTCAGTTTTTTTTATTTTTTTGTAATGAGTTGTTAAATCACATATTCCACACCGATTTCTTCCAAAATAAAAATTCCTTAGCTTAAACCTTTCTGGTTCTGAGCATCTATACCATTCTTGAAACTTTGCGGATGGTCGGAGTTGTAGTTTAAATATCTCCGAATCTGTTTTTATATAAATAACGGAGGAATGGTCGGCAGATTTCGATGGCACATTGGGATGCATTGTGATTGATCAATTCCAATTGTCAAATTGTTTATTTCTCTAAGGTTGTTAATGACTTTTTAAGTTCCACTTTATTGTTGATTGTCTTTTTATAGTTTATAGTAAGTGAAATGGACAAAAACCAACTCTGCAATACACAACGCTAGAGTGAGATTAGTGTCAAAAAGCAAATCCGAACTAGAAAAAACATCGGAAAAAATACTCAGCTAGCCTTGTTTATAGTTAACAACGTCTTAGGAAAGATTTTAGGGGAGGCTTCTATGCGGGACATTTGCATTCATAAAGTGCGACTTCAGAAATTTCAGTGATATGAACATTAATATGCGAAAAGGAGGATTTGGAGAAATACAACTTCAGCCTTTTCGGTATGCTGATATTAGCATGACACAAAAAGTAAACTCCCGATGGAAATACAGAATTAAAGTACCTATAACGTATAACAGGTTATAATACTAACCAACCACATTGCAGTTTTTTGTACTGAATGTATTTATTACTGGGGGATAGAAATTCGGTTATAAAATTTCCAATTTAAATTTTTTCCCCTCTCAAAAAGGTCTTCTGTGGCTGAGAATCATTGCCAAAACTTGGATGTATCCCCAACCGAATATTATTATTATTAAATCCATTGTTACATCTTTGTTATTTATTAATAACCATATAGAAAAAAGCACAGCAATAGTGGTCCATCACGATCTCAGTAGTTGTAGCCGGAGGTTAAAACAAACTTAAGCAAGTATTTTTCACATTAAAACAGAATATTTTTGCTTCTCTAAATAACTGGTGTACTGAAAATGTATATCCTGGGATGAGGCTCAATATAAGCAGGAGTTCTGTGACCCACGGAAGAATCGCCTGGCAAATGATACATCGTCCAGTCCAGCTTTCTTAATGAAGACCTAAAATGGCCATAAAACTGCGTTTGGATTCCAGAGTAAGATTCGGCTCTCTCTTTCTGTTTTATGACATTAATCATATCTTTTGTAGTTATGATGGGCACTATGTGTAGGCCTAACGTTATTTAAATAAATTAACAACTGAAGTTTCCCTTTGAACTCCTCTGACCTTATGTGATCAGAGGAGTTCAAAGAGGAGTTAAATTACTATTGTTATTGGCTTAAGGATAGTAATCATTAAGAGATCCAAATATAAAGAGATATAATGTTATTAGTTATGAAGAGCGGAAAACTTTTACTGCACTGGAGCTACAGATATCAAAATATTACAAAAATCTCAGATGAGAATTAGGCCTCGAATAGGTGAGCAACCTAGTAGCACGATTTAGAGTGATTGAAGCTAGCAGAGTTGCTTCGATCTGAAATCAGACTTCGATTAAGCAGTCGTAACCTGACCGAACATAGTTTCCAAGATTTAAAATGGCTTGAGACGTATAAAGGAGTAGATAAATGCGTTGTATTAGATGAAGGCAGAACGCAAGCGTTGTTACAACCATCCTCATCCTAAGTAGTGAAAATGTGTGGTCAGGAAACTGTGTTGACAGACGCTGGAAAGATGCCGATAGTAAATTTTGTTCTCGGTGTAATTCGAAAAAATAACGATTACCAGATCTCGAATTCGAAATGTAGGGACCTTAAGTACAATTTAGCATAAGTGAAAGCTCATTCGTACCGGTTTAATGAGCATCTACTTATGAACTGAAAAGCAGTACATCGTTATTTGTGGACTACTGGGTACATATGAGCAAAGAAGAGGAAGGAAAACAACTTCTGCAGTAACAAGAACCCAGCGGAGAGAGCAGCGGAGCATTAATGCAATCATGAAGGAAGCAGGAAGAGTGGGACAGACTCTCAGTAGATACTTCACTAGACATTGACGAAACTTTGTCGTGAGCGATAGATAGGTTTGCGTGGATTTATGGGACTACCGGCCCAGGGATAAAGTTTTGTCTGGTTAAACTGGTAGATGAGAATCGATATTTTGCATACCTTGTGATGTATTTAAACTTTGTGACTTTATTGGAAAAAATGTCTAGATATAAACTATGGTTTGAATAAAGAATCTGTCTGATAGGAATATGCAGATAATCGATTGTCAAATTTAGGCTAATATATATATATATATATACAGGGTGTTTCAGTTAAACGTTTCAGAACTTCTAAGAGGGGTAGGGTACATCCTGACAACTCGAAATCATATAGCAATGTGGGGTCGGAAATGCTTTCCTGAAGCGGTGTTGTACACAGAAGCACCATAAAAATAAAAGAGACCGTAAGTGAGAAATCGTTTTAATAATACATGAAAAGAAGCAAAAGGTACATGGATTAAAGTAAGTGTTCGAAGTTTCTTCCACGGGCTACAATGCACGCCTCACATCTCCGACGCATGGACATCCGAACATTCTGGAATACTCCAGGCGAATTTCGAATTTCTTCGGCAGCTACTGCGATTCTTGCAACCAGCTCCTCAGCATTGTCAACAGGGGTGTCATAAACTAGCGATTTCATATCACCCCAGAAAAAGAAATCAAGACATGATAGGTCGGGTGACCGAGCAGGCCAACGCACGGGACCACCACGTCCGATCCACTGTTGACCAAATGTGACATCCAGGTAGTTACGAACATCTCCGCTATAATGGGCAGGGGCTCCATCGTGTTGGAACCACATTGTCTGTTGCGTCGATGCAGAAATCTGTTCATCTCTCAAAAGTTGTGGCAATACTTGCTGCAGAGAGATCAAGTAGATAGGTCCGGTTAGACGACACGGTAACAGGTAAGGTCCGATGAGGTGATCTCCCATAATACCGGCCCATACATTGACCGAAAATCGAATCTGTGCTGCACGACGTCTTCTGTGTACAATACCGCTTCAGGAAAGCATTTCCGACCCCACATTGCTATATGATTTCGAGTTGTCAGGATGTATCCTACCCCTCTTAGAAGTTCTGAAACGTTTAACTGAAACACCCTGTATATGTATATATATATGTATGTATACGAGGGGGCATCAAAAGGTTCATACTCTGACCTAGATAAAACATCAGTAGGAAGATGCCGTTTTTAATATAAGTTTTCAAAAATATTCAATAACCAACGAAATTTCATTCCCGTAGGTGATCGTACAGCAAAGGTGGAGCTCGGAATCTGAGAAAGGACGCTATGATGGAAAAAGTGGAGTATAGAGCAGTGATCAGAATTGTCCATCTTATGACACTGTAAAAAAGTGGAAACAGGAGTTCCAGTGCGGTCGTACAAGTGTCATTGACGAGCCAAGAGAAGGAAAGCCATCAACATCCACAGACAGTGAGACGGTTGCAAAGGTTGAGCAGCTGGTGCTGAGTGACAGACGTGTGACAATTCATTTTATCGAAAATGCAGTAGGAATTATTTATGGGTCTGCCCACAGCATTTTAAATGACCATCTGCACATATCTAAGGTCTATGCACGATGGGTTCCAAGGTTGCTGACACCTTTGCAGAAGCAATGTCGAATGCAATGTTCTCGCCAAGTGTTAGCTAGAACTGTTATGATCAAGGCATTAAACAACTGATCCATAGATGGAAGAAATGTGTTACTATACATGGAAAGTACATAGAAAAGGATTAAAATTCCTATGAAGTTTCACCTTTCAAGGGCTATTATTTCTAGATAAGGGTGCGAAGCTTTTGATACCCCCTCGTATATGAGAGAGAGAGAGAGAGAGAGAGAGAGAGAGAGAGAGAGAGAGAGCAAGGGTGTTGCACAGCAGGAGACGTTCTTCTCCTTCCCAGTAAGCAGAACTCTAAAACCACGAAATTATGTCACTTTTAGAGTTGGCAAATTCTTCTTTCAAACGAGTCAGATTCTATTTATAGAAATGCAAATTATTTTATTTATTTATTAAATTGTATTTAGAAATACTAATACTCTACTTAAGAATAGGAATCGGTACATGTTGAAAATGTTTTCTCCACATAGCCTAATTATAAAAAAATGAAACGGTGAGGTACTTAATACTGGATATGTAGTTAAAAATATTTCAATGGAACTTGTGCGTTGATCATTCACGCAGCGGTAGAAGCATTCAGGATTCATTAGATAGCTGTTTTCTACATCAATATTTTAAAAAGGCAGCAAGAGAAAGCAATGCTCTTGATCTGATTATTAACCGTGACTTTTCTTGCATTAAGAACCTTCAGATAAAGGAGCCACTAAGAAGTAATGACCATACTGTATTGACATCGATTTGCTTAAAAATTACTAACGTCAAGGGGGAAGGGATTTTGCTTTCGCAAAGGTGACTACAATGATCTTTCAACAGTTTTTTAATTATTTTCAGTGGGATTAACTGATCACCTTAAGAATTGCACATTCTAAATGGAAGTAATCGCAGAATCTATTAAGCTTTTAATACCAACTAAGAGAGATAAATGGATGTCAAATTAACTGATGAGAGTAGCAGAGAAGGAAAATGCATGGGGTGTTTATAAATTATCAGGGGACACATGTGCCTACAGGAAGTATGACATAGTCTTCAATAACATCACGAAAGTCGTTAAGCAGATTACTGGGATCTTTGGCTAAGAATGTGAAGAAAAGTAGAGGATTCTTTGCTAAGTTAACACTGGAGGGAAAGTAGTGAACCGCATTGGTCCACTCAAAAGCTACGAATGGCATAATTATTGATTGTACTGTTCAGTTTGCTGAAAAACTGAATAAATATTTTGCATATACGAAGAAGTTTTTAGGGATAGCAAAGAATGGAAGGGAAATTTTTATGGTAAAAGTAAATAAGGCACCTGGGAATCTATTCGATTATATTAAAAGAAGCACCAAAAGGAGTAATCCTTTAGTCATCGTTATTTCGGTATAAATAAATAAATCTTTATTGTAGTGTGGTTGTAGTGCATACAGCACAATAGACCATCAGGGTGAAATTCGCAAGGGGTTAACATGCACAAACTTGAATTACTAGAAAATGATTAGTGACAGAGGTATACAATAATGAAAGAAATAATAAGGAATGATACATAACAAAAGCGATGATGGTCCGCATGTAGCACATCATGACTGCAGAACGTGAATTCCAATATGTATTTTTGTTCTTAATCAAGGCGTCGAAGTCTGAATTTACTCTGTTCAGAGATGGAGGCATCTGCTTCAGAAGGAGCCTGTTATGGTGGGTGGCTAATGTGGGGTGTCGCTCCAAGGCATGGCTGAGGGATCCTCCAGGAGCAAGCGTCAGAGGTAGTGGAAGACTATATCTGGCCGGTGAGTAGTGGCAGTGAAAACTAACCTCTTCTCCTTGGTAACCTCCTTTCCTGAATCCAAGATGCTTTGGATCCAGCTCCTTTGTGACAGCCGACTGGGAATGTGTAAATATTTTTCCTATTCACAAAGGGGATCACCAAGTTTACAGGTCTGTAATTAATCACATGAGAGTGATTAATTACAGACCTGTAAACTTGGTGACCTTACGGTAATCACAGTACTAATTTTTTAAGAAAAAACTTTGTCTGGTCAATCCGATTAGCTACTATGATGTTGTTGCAAATGAACTGGAAGCAAAAAATAATTCTGAAATCAGATACTTAGATTCCATTAAAGCTTTTGATACTGTTCCACATAAAAGTGCTATCGAAATTTCAGTAGTGTGGTATTAGAGACAAGTTACTGTTCTGTTATGGACAACGGGATGGTTGAGTGGGATTAAACACAATGTGATTATCAGTAGGCAATGTATACAAATGGATACATTGCAATGTTGTCCTTCACGGCAACAAGGCCAGGGGTTAACAATAATAGTACAATATGCAAGAAAAAGAAAATAAATTAAACATAAGAAAATACATATGTGGACGAATAAAAGTAAACACAGTTCAACACTCAAAGTATAATACAATTATATACATCACAATGTACAAAGAATATATATAGGTGGAAATCTGAACGGTTAGTAAGTCATCATGTTATATTGCTGGCTTGCGCATTAAGGCGAGCTTCGAGGAGAAGGATCTGGGACAGGGAAGTACAATTTAAGGATGCGGCGTCTGTATTCCCTGTCACAAGAAAACTTATTAAGGTCAGAATCCAAAGACTGGACACATGAAGGTAGCTGAAATGGCAGAAACCTATCGGATAGGTGGAGACGGCTGAGATGTGGACACAGAGTTGGAGTCACTCTGAGGGAAGGCTGAGGGACTTTCCAAGAGCACAGGTCCCAGAATGATGATGATGCTGACTGGTATTGATGAAGGCATATCACGCTTAATGTCTAAGTTTGAAGATGATACAAAGGTTAAGATGATTAATGACAATAATCAAGCTATGCCACTGCAGCAAGATATATAAAAATTAGGAAGATGGGCTGAGAAGTGGCAATTGAGGTTTGACATTGAGAACTGCAAGATATTGCATTTGGGGAGCAATAATTCTAAAATAACATACCAATTGGGTGGTACCGCACCCGGGTAGTGGAGAACGAAAAAGACTTATCGATGATTGTACTGTCCAACATGAAGTTCTCTGAGCAGTTCATACTGGTTGCTAGAATAGCCCATTGGGGGATTCTGCCAATGATATATAGAAATCTTGTCGGCACGGAAAAGGGGGTGATATTTTCCCACTGTATAAGACAGCGGCCACATCCTGAGATCTTGAAGGAAATGTGCAAATATTTTTGTGAAAAATATTTGTACATTTCCAGTTTCTTCATTTTAGAAGGGATACGGAATTGTAAGGATGGGTACAGAGAAGAGCAACAAGATTATTGAGAAGTAAAATAGAGTTCTTTTACCAAGAAAGACCAGTTCCAGGAATTGCAGTGTTTGAATACTAACTATCTGAGAGGAGATCTGATTGAAGTGTTTAAGGCTTTAAATGGATTCAGTAAGCTTAATGCTGATAGCGTCCTTACTCTTTCTCGGGCGAATAAAATATAAATAACTAAATAGACATAAATGTAAATTAAAAAACAGGGAGGTTGAAGGGCAGATGTTGGAAATGGAGTAATTGATTTCTGGAATAAACTTATATCCGGCGTTGTGGAAGTGAACTCAGTTAGAATGAATTTAAGGAGATTTTAAATTAATAGAGGGTGTGACCAGATGATGTTGCATTTTTTTTGGCTAATGCTGTTTAAGTCTGCTTCTTGGCATCATTTGCTACTTATAATACTAATAAGTAGTCCACTTCTGAGGTTCGCGTTCACAGGGAAGGAAACAAACTGTAATACTAAACCACCACATTTGAATAAATAAGTCCCACAGATTACCTTCCCTCTACATTGTCCTCTGGTGTTAAATTTAGTATATATTTTTCTTGCATTCAATACGAGGATCGGCATCCTGCATGACATCACCAAGAAATTACAAAATTTGTATTACGATTGGGTTTTTTCATTACAATGTAGTGATCAGGTCACTTGTCTGGTATGTGAATCTCGTCGGAGATGGAGGAATTCTTCAAGTCCTTTTCCGATGGGGCTGAATTTAGCCGATCTCAAGGGAAGGGAGTAGTTTCTACCATAAATTATATCAGCTCGCATTAAATGCAAATCGTCTTGTGAACACATACATGCATGCATGCGCTTTTCTAGACTCCCATACCACAAAAATATGACAATATTCCCCTGACTTGCTTTTCTTACTTAAAAGAAAAGAAAAGCACCATGTAAGGACAGCAGACTGCTAAGATATTAAACACTAAATTAAAAGAATGTTTGCTAAACAATACTGAAAAGATCCATTTAAAAAATAATCAACATTTCACTTCATTGTATTGACGTGTAAATCATCAATCAACTAACATGTCTTGGCCCTTACAGCTAAAACGAATGCCACATTTTCTAAATGTCTTTTACAGATATCCGTTAAATAATTGGACGTTTTGTTTTCTTTGCAGCGCACACGATACGTTCCCAGTAATTTTCAAGTATCTTAGAATATCTGTAAAAGATTCATTTGTCTTCTTGTTAGTAATTTGTTTTTCGATAGTTCAAAAAAGTAAGTATGGAAAAACTTCGAAGATCGGTAAGGAAGGATGAAGGAAAAATCAAAATTCACACATTTCCACTTTTCGCTTACATCACCCTCCGAATGGTGTTCCTCGCTAGTACGATCATTTTCCATCAAGACGAATTAATGTAGTCATCCGAACTGACATGAGTTCCGAAATATGGCTATAAATTTCCAGTTCATTTCAAACAACCAAGATAAGGTGATGTCTGGTGTCTCATCGAAGGAATGAAACATTAAAGGAATTTTTTTTTGTGGGGGAGGGGAGGAGATACAGAAAAAGCCAGCTTCCGTGCATCACTAAGTCATTATAATACAGTACTACTAATAATAGTTGTATATGCTTGTGAATAGATATAGACTAGCGCTGCATGAATTGCTTCAAAGGCGGCGTGCTCCCCCTGAGTGGTACTAAGAGGGATCCCAAAATTGCGCCTAGATGTCTGCATTCTGGAGAATCGTTCGTGTTTAACGACAGTCCCGATTATGAAGTGTGTGCGCTGTAATTGATGTTCACAATGGCTTGCCATCTCACTCAAGCTTAATGATAATTGCTTTCCGGTTTTAATTTTAATAACAACGAGTGGTACATGCACAATACAATGTATTGTGGTTCATTAACAAACATATCAAGCCAAAATTATTAAATATACTTGTGTTTCAAAAAAGATTCAATCGCGTGCCTATTCTGAAAAGACACTTTCCAGGCAGGGTTGTGCAATATTGGGCTCGCTCGAGAAGAATTTAAGCTAAGGGTTATCCCCCAGTTAAAATAGCATGTTAAATTTTAACAAACTACTTTTTTTTAGCAGGGGGGTCACGTAATTCCAAAAAAATATAACAGAGTCTCGCACTTGCTCTCCCGAGCATCCTCTAGCACACTGGACCAATTAAAATTAAGCCAGGAACTGGTATGTCCATCCAGTAGTGGTCCCAAGATTTTCTGAAGGGTTGGCTAGTTCTTGGGAATCTGTTCATATCAATGAAAGTATATTTCGCGTATTGCTCTGGAACGAAAAGTCGGATCGAGGCCAAATTTTCAACTTATGTTCTTCTGTTGGTCTTTTGGGAAAATCCAGGTCAAGTTCAGATTTCATAGCCTTCGTCTTCCCCCCCCCCCCGCTAAAAATCGGCATAAATGAAATTAAAGTGTTTTCGCATTAATCAACAAGAACAAATGCGGATTGCTACCAAATTTTCAACAAATTTTCTTGGCTCCTTTTAAACATGTATAGTCGACTCCTTGGATGGTTCTAAGTTCAATTCCGATCATTGAATAACATTCCTTCCCCAATTTTTCACCACCCTACAGAATTATTACTATAAGCTTGGAACAGGAGCTTTGATCCATTTGAAAATTTCAAGGCTTACCAGCGTTGAAACATTTAGAAATTGTGAGTTGACTATTTTGTTATAAATCATAAATTATGATTTATAACAAAACGTGCCTGATGTACAACGCACTGCGTACATTAAGTTATAATTTGTTAAGTTAAGTTTATATTGTTATTTACACGGGAATCTTTCCTTACCTAAGATAATAATGATTAGCTTTTCAACCTTTGCTTCCTATTGTCACTCCACAACCGCTTTCCTGAGGTCGAATATTCCTGACTATTCTAGATATCTAGAATCACGCAAATTTCATTACCTAACTCTGAATGTTTCTTTTAGTATATCCCTTCTATATCCTTTGTCCTCATTAAATTTCTTTAGCTTATCTTAAACTGGCTTAGTGGACCAATACTCATTTCACTTCTACGTTATTTATTGTTCCTTCTGTTTTCTTGTCTCGTTTCTTTGTTAATTGTCATATGCCACTAAGTTTCATTCACCAGTTTCTTCTCCGTTGCTAAATTTTGCTCAGGTATTTTACTTTACTTCGTAACCTATGTTTACAGGGGTTAAAGCTGGGGTAATTGTGAACCATCCATCCATCCTGACCAGGTGTTCGATTTGTGCGTCACTTTGTTTAGCCATCGTAGTGTATACTCCTCTGCCAAAATTCTGAATCTGTTTTGACGGGGCTGATAACCATATAACTGCTCCGTACATAGCAACAGGATGAAGACACTTCCATGCATAAAATTATTAATGGGTGCCATTTGAATCTTTTTAAATAATGCGAGCAAATTCATAGTTGTGGATCTGTCCTCTCTCACTGAGTGGAGGTGATGTGGGCAATGTCCGAAGCAGTGGGCTTCGGACATTGCCCACATATTCAACTAATAGCTCCTAAACTGGCCGGGTAAATGTCTCACTGTTTTAGTTTTGTGATTCTGCGCGTTGTTATACTAATGTTGCAAATGCAGGACCCGTTTCAAAAAAGTGCCACAATTCGAGCAAAAAGCAATTATCCAAAATGCCAATGTAGGAGACGGCCCCCTGTACTACTGGAAATCAAGAAGCAGTTATATACCATGATATTTTAGGCTTCATTATTGGGTCGACATACGTGCGTGCGATTTAAAACTTCCTTTTCCATCGTATCTCTTCACAGATTCAGAAACGTAGAAAGATGGTACCGCATTCCTTCAAGTGACGATTGCGTTCCTTGGTGTTATGTTCGGCTTGTTAGTTGCAGTGGAACTATGGAAACCAAAGGCAATGAATATTTCTTCAGATAGAGGGGATATTTGGGATCATTCTTGCTAATTCTTGAATCTGGTCAATTCTTGAAATTTGGTACGGACTTGATTTAACCACTTGCAGAGATGATTTTTCAATTAATTAACCTCTTCAAATTACGCTGATTCCTCACTTCTTTGTAAGTGTTCTTTGGCTTGCTGGATTGTTTCTTTATGGTGCAATTGACTTATACTGATATTCAACAAAAAACCTTCTTTGAAACTTCATTGTGGCTCTGCGCAACCCTAGTTAGTTTTAGAATCGCAAAATGACACAAGAAAACAGCCTTTTTGTACATCTAATGGTTTAATATATAAAAGTAACATTACTCCATTTGAGGAATAATTTGGTAGTACTACAGTATAATGGGTCAGGAAAACAAAGTTTTACTCAATCATATTTTATTAAATATCTTTCTGCTCTGATCATGTTTTTATAACTTAATGTAATGAATTTTTTTTACATACAGAGGCGTATTCGTTAATCAGACCATTGCATATTTATTTCTGAAAGAATACTTTCAACATTTCCTCTGTGGGATGGAATATCAAAGAAAAAAAGTAAGATTTTCAATTTCCGAGGTTTCATTTTTACAAGTTTTATTTCAAACTATTTTCAAGATCTGTTAATACACTGCTCGACAAAATTAACAGAACACATAGAAAACGTGATGTAACCCCGTACAGCTTGTGATGAAGCGGTACAAAATTTGGTATTGTGGCGTACCACAAAGTAACAATGAAATTAGGAGACAGCGAGAAACTTCGAACAGGTATAAGGGACTTTTGTAGGGGTTGTATAAGAATTATCAAAAAGGTCACGTTACAGAAGTCGATATGGTAAGCATCAGTACGAGATATGATCCCCTCCAACGGCTGAACAGGCCTGAGCGGTGAACCATGCTAGATATAAGGGTGGCTATAAGATTCAGTGGCAACAAATCCCATTCTTTCGCCAGCGCACACCTTAGTTCTCAAAGAGACCGAGGAGTTGGCTTTCGGCGTGCAATGCAACGCCCAAGGGCGTCCGACACATGCTCGGTCTGATTTAAGTCTGGTGTTCGTGCTGGCCACCGCGGTGGTTGGATAAATTCAGTTTCCAGATATTCTCCCACCACTTGAGCTCTGTGTGTAGTGGCGTTATCGTGCATGAAAAGAAAATTTGGGCCAACTGCACCTCTAAAAAGTGGCACGTAGCGTTTGAGGATCTGTTCTGGTACCACTGTGCAGTTACGGTACCCCTATCAAAAAACATGAAGGGGGAGCCGTTGATTATTCCGCAACACGCGAGAACACAGCGTTTACCGTAAGGGTAACCCTCTCTGATTGTAGGCTAAAACGGTACTCACAGAGAACAGAACTGTATCCCATTTGTCAGGGCTCCGAGTCACATGTTCATAGCACTGAAATGTTTCGACGAGCTCTGCGGTGGTTTGGGTTAATGGGATACAAACCAATGGCTTCCTTGCATAGAGTCCACTTGAATTTGAGCCTTCTTAACACATTCCAGTGTTTTTACCTGTGGTCACAGCGATCTCAAAAGAGAAAGTTGATGACAGGACATCGTACGGTTCCGCCTTGCTGTTAGAGCCAGATAGCGATCTGTCCTGTTTAACGTAGCCCTCGAGTGACCTTGGCCAGCCCTTCCTGTAATGGTTCCTCTCTCCTGAAGCTGTTTCAATACTGCCGACGATGCTGCTTGACACATTGTGCCAACTCCTGCGACTTCCCTGCTTCAAGTCATCCAATGGCCCACCGTCTCAAAAAATCATCTAAACGACGATGACTTGCCATCCCGAGTTCTGGAGATGTGCTATCCCACTGACTAAGCCAGACTACTAGAATGAAGTGATGTGGTCGCAATCGTTTTATAGGCATGAATAAGTGCGGCTCTGTAAGGTAGTAGATCGATTTCTATTGGATACTAGAAATTTTCATGCAAGGATACATGTGATATCAAATAGTCGCCTTTGGCGACACCGTTCAGAATAAAATATTCATGAAAAACATTTTGTTCTGTTAATATTGTCGAGCAGTGTAGGTCTTGTTAGGGAAGAGCTGAAAGACAGGAATGGTGAGTGACTCACGCCTATCATCATTCCTCTCTTCCAGTTT
Source organism: Mastigoproctus giganteus (assembly GCF_048544385.1). Lineage (NCBI taxonomy): Eukaryota > Metazoa > Arthropoda > Arachnida > Uropygi > Thelyphonidae > Mastigoproctus > Mastigoproctus giganteus. The sequence continues at coordinate 145,598,330 of NC_143586.1, read as the reverse complement.
TTTTTTTTTAATTAGCATTAGTAGAGACACATGATGCAAGAAAGCAAGCTTACACAGTATCAGCCAAAAAAAAATATTCCCATTTCACTGATCCATTCATTCCAAATACTTGTCTAGTTCTACCTTGAATTTAATTAATCTGTCAACTTCCACAACAACAGATGGAAGTTTGTTCCAGCAATCAATTACCCTCTGGCTAAAGGCAAACTTCCGCACATCTATTCTACAACTGTCTTTCCTCAGTTTGAATCTATGCCCCCTCAGGTCTTTAATCTGTGCAAGAGGAAGAATCCCATCAGCATTGAGCCTGCTTAATCCATTCAAGGCCTTATACATCTCAATCAGATCGCCTCGCAGGTGCCTAGGCTGTAGAAGCTGCAATTTGCAGAAATTAAGCCTTTTTTCATAAGAGCACCCCTTTGTTCCCTTCACCAGTCTTATTTCCCTTCTCTGTACTCATTCTAGCGACTCTACATCCTTCCAAAAATGAGGCTTTCATACCTGTATGCAGTACCCAAGGTGTGGCCGGACCATTGCCTTATACAAGGGGATAATCACCTTATCCCTGCTCGCAAAATTCCTGTATATCATTGACAAGACCCCACAACATACTCTGGCAGCCTGTCTGCACTGCTCAGAAAACTTCATATCTGACTACACAATTATCCCCCAAGGTCTCTTTCATTCTCTACTACCCTCAGTGTAACACACGTAGTTGGTACATTTCTCTGAGGTTACTGCTACCGAGATGCAGTAATTTGCATTTGTCAATGTTAAACTTCAGTTGCCACTTTTCAGCCTATCTACCCAACTTTTCCAGATCCTGCTGCAGCAGCATTCTGTCATTACTGTCATTAACAACCCTGCAAACCTTTGTATCACTGCAAACTTTGACATTAAGCTTGATACACCTTCATCAATATCATTGATAAATATAGAAAACAACAATGGACCCTACACCAAACCCTGGGGGACTCCACTAATAATATTGGTCCACGAAGAGCAGCGTCCATTGATTACCACTCTGTTTTCTCCCACTCAACCATCCTTTTATCCATTGCAGAAACTTGCCCTTAATGCCATACTGCTCCGATTTGTGCAGCAGTCTTTCATGCGCAATAGGGTCAAAAACTTTCCTGAAATCCAAGTACATGATATCAAAATTATTTTTTGCATCCAGTTCCTTTGTGATTACATCATAGAATCCAATCAAATTGGTCAGACAAGACTTCCCCTTAACAACCCATGCTGTGTCTGAACTATTACTGTACTTTTGTCTAAGTGATCCTGCAGACTTCTTTAACCTGCAACTCCATTATTTTCCCTAGACCAGAAGTCAAACTAACAGGTCTGTAATTACTCGTGTCACCCTTCGATTCCCCCTTTGTGAATTGGAGATACGTTTGCACATCGCCAGTCCTTGGGTACTTCTTTAGAGTCCAAGGATGCTCTCATAATTATGGCTGAGAGTTTGCTTACTTCCTTTGTCGCCCCCTTTAATATAACTGGATAGATCCCATCCATACGAGTTGTTTATATATGTCAAATGATACGCTTTTTAAAGAATATCATTTAAATAAATATAATCTTTATCTGAATGTTGTGAACAGTTAAAACTTTGTTTACAAAATTTTAGCTGATCAAACTTTAAAGAAATTTTCTTCGTAACTTTTGCATTTTGATCAGCTGATGCACGTAACTCAATCTCCATTATGCACTTTTCTTAACACTGTTTCAGTATTCGCTTATTGAATATGCCAAACACTCCATGTAACATGGAAATACGCTTCATTTAATGACGATTCAAAAAATTTTACAATAAATTTTAGCCTCTCTTCTTGCTCAAGAAACAAATGCGTTCAGTGCTTCAATAAAAAATGCCTTTAGTACTTAAAATTTTTTAATATTCGATCGATCTCTTTGTAATTAACCAGCAAGTATTTGAATGTATCAATCATTTGTTATGTTACGTTTTTTAAAGAACATAATTCTCAGAATTACATAGCTGGACGAACTAGTAATGAAAATAAGATCACATCTTTGAGCAAAATTAATGCAAACTGCAATGCAGGTTGTGCACAACACAAACTGCTCATTGTATTGCTCACAGTAAAACAAAAATTTTACTTTGGCTCCAAATTAATTCTAAATATTTGAAGAATTCTGCCTTTTAGCCCACAGGAGGACTCCATGCAGGATAATTTATTGGGTGTGCTCAAAATTTGTACCGCTATAGAAAAGAAGGGAGATTGTCCCCTTATCTCGAAAATATATATATAGGGACACCAGCGCATCTGGTCACCCTAAGTTCCTGTTTTAAACCCACTGACTAGTGTTTGGGCGGGTACGAAGAGAAAAGGACAAGTAGATGATAATAGTCTTCAAACGTTGTCCGGCGAGGACAAAATTTTAACTGTCTTGTAGAAATTAAGAAATTACTTGGGAATGGTTGGCGAAGATTCTTCAGCCATTTCCTTCGATGATCTTAGCGATCGTCGAAGGGTATGGAGGAAGAAAGTCTGCTGGAAGTATCACGAGGTAGCTTACTGTAATCAATGACGAGATCGGCAATCTTCAAGAACGGTTAACTAGAACCTACTCAGGCCTCCGTAGCCGAGTGGTCAGGAGTAGCACACGCTCTTTGAGTAGACCGGGGTTCAAACCCCTGACTGCTAAATACGGTCGATCTGCCAACCCGCACTGGACTAGCGTGGCAGATTATGATTCATTTCTCTCAACATGAATCGTTGAGGAGTCTTCCATCCTGTAGTGGATGGACAATGGCTGCGGTTTATTCTTTTTTTTACCATGCAGATGAATGGAAAATGTAAGAATTTTGCTTTAAATTTAGAAGTGAGGAATAGTAAGGGTGCGTGAGTACTCTCTTATAACATCCTCTCGTTGACCAAAATAAAATATTATTCATCACATGTACTATCAATATGAATATTGATATTTACTTATATATTTGCTTGTCAGTTTACATACTCGTATATGAATATATGTAAAGTGATAGCACGAGAGATGATCAAGTCACTCTACCCCTAATATTAAAATAATTAGTTTCAAGTTCTTTTGAAATATGTATTATATACCTACATGTCTCTGATGCACATAAGCGAAATTACAGGCCATTCATAATAACATTTTGTTTCGTTGCAGGTCAGCAACTGATTGAAGGAGTACTGTCTCTTAAGGAATGGAGAAAGATGAGGTTAGAGCTGTTTGTGAAAAAGAACTGAACTCCAACTGATATTCACTGACATCCACCAAAGCCTTCAGTGACGACTGACATCCAACATTAGCCTTCAGTGACGTTTACCTTCCGAAATTAAAAAAAAAAAAAAAAATACCCTGGGGGACAGTAAATTTGCAGATGATTCTGCTGTCCTCGATGCTATGAACGCCTGGTTTAATGAAAAAAAAATCTTGTGGGACACTGGAAAGGCATATCAGGCTTCTGGATACACCAATCACCTCCATACATGCATTGCTAGCCGCGTTACACACAGTTTGGTTGACCACACCTCAAAAACGTTTCCGACATCTTGTTGTTGAATCAATGTCACGTCGGATAGCTGCTGTACTGAGGGCAAAAGGAGGATCTACGAAGTATTACGTAGGTGGTCATAATTCAGTGATCACTCAGTGTATGTACACATACACAGTGCTTCTTGAAAAGTAATGGAAAAAAATTCTGAAAAAAGCAAGCGTTCAGAAAAAAGAATTTATTGTGAAAATTATTCAAAATAGTTCTCATGGGTCTTTATATATGTGTTATCCTCCTGGTTTAATAGCTGAGAGCATTCTTGAAATTCCTCCAGTGATCTCTTTGAAATGTTAGTTCCATTTTTTGGTTGTTTCGGATGGTATGAAATCGTTTCCTTTTCACCTTTATTTGAAGAATGCTTTCAGCAACTAAACGAGTGATCTAATTAGTGTATAGAGTTCCATAGAAACAAATTTGACTGAATTTCATAAATTATTTTTCTGAACATTTGCATTTCCGCACTTTTTTTTCATCTCTTTTCATCCGCATCTATTGGAAGAGAAGTTAGAATCGGAGATGACCATTTTTATGCAGTCTTATTTCACTGACAGCTACACCGTGCCTGCTCTAGTCGCAAAGTTCAGTCCAGTTTGTGCCCTCTTTCTATTCTCTCAATTGTGTAATAATTTTATTAAAGAAAATGCACGAAGAAATTCCTCCTCTCTCTTCCGAAAAAGAGCAAATATACAAAACCGCGTAGTATTGCGCTTTGTGTGTTATCTAGGGGTACTGCTATAAGAAACCTTTTCTGTAGTTTTTCGTAGTGAGGATACTTGAGATGCAATAAAGCCCTAAAACATTCAGGTGAGCCGCCCAAGATATGTTACTCGTTCACCTTCCCTAAGGCAATGTTTTAAGCTGAACGACTTCCATTGTTTTTACAACCTCATTATACTCTCTCATGGAAATTCAAAAGCTCAGGGAAAACCTAATATTATGCTAATTTACGTGAATTTTCTTCTGAATATTTAACGACTTCTGCCTTTCTTTTCCTTTATGTCAATATTGCTTCTTTCTCTCGTTACCAAAAAAAAAAAAGGGCCTGCGGTAGATAGGGACAAAAAACAAAATTCACAATTAGCTATAGAATATGCAGGTAAACAAGACTGTTAATAATTTTTTACTCGCGTATCCTGAAGGAAACTTTATATAAGATATAGTGATAATAAAAATAACTACTTTTGCGGATGGGTTCTTTTTATTATAGTTTCAAAGAAACTTTCAATTTCATTAGTAAGTTAATAATCAAACTATGCATCAATGGTTGGTGCTTATTCTGTACTTGGTACACGGAAATACACGCGAGAGTCTGTTAATTATGCATTTTTATCGAATATTTTTATCTAAGTAGGTGACATCGAATCTTTTCTACTCTCCTGTACGCATTGCAGATTCATCTCATTTCTCCTAACCAAATTTTATCTTCGAATGAAAATGTTTTTCGGCCTTATCGATTTTCTAACTCGGAGAAAGTTTTTATTTTGATATTTTAAAAATATGGCACGCAGCTCATTAAATTTCCGATTACAAAAGGGTTAAAGGTTAGCAAACGTAAAGTTTCTGACACTTACAAACATTTTCCAGGTCATGGGTGTCTCCTTTAATCTACATGTTTAGCGGTTGCATTTTTTTCCCGTTTTCTATTCGAGATGAGAGTTGGGTAATTTCCAACTAACTTTGTTTTACATTTCTCTTTAACGTTTACATAAAAATGCTCGCTGCAATTTCCGTCGGAAGTGTACTTCATTCCCAACAGGAAATACCCTGTCTGTCCCCTCAGTCCCAAAACTAATTTTCCACTGGAAAAGAATCTTTTTTTTCTTTTCTGTTCTCTATTTTGTTTTCTGATTGTTAGTGTCAACGTTCGCTATTTTCTCCAAGGTCGGCGAAGGAATGCGGGCCTACTTTGTCAGGGCTTTGATATTCTGCACATGCGCAGATATACTTCCGTTTTAAGTCTTATACCTCAGAGAGTTTTGCGCGTTTGAAGTTTGGTAAACCTGTTACTTTATTCCTTACGAGAAGAGAGAGGAAAAGAGAGAGAGAATTTAACAAACGGAAAATATTTGCATATCTTTAACGAAGCTATTTCTAAACACGTTTAACTTTAAATTACATGATACAGTATTATGAAATTATTCTGTAACAATGTTAAAATTGATGAATACCAAACCTACGAGCAATTCTGATTTCAAGAATTGTTATTTTTCATAGCACAAATTCGTAGTGTTATTCAGCATTTATTTCAACCAAAATTACTGTTAAATTAGCCTCCTCGTATAATTCAATCATGTATGATATCTAGGCTTGAATTCTTTGGCTCGCGTAGACTTACAAATCAACGCTTATAATACCCGAGATAGTATAGTGGGTTTGGCACTGGGCACTCGTTTGGAGAGGTTTGGGTTCGATTCCCGTTTACGACAGGAGAAATTTCCCTGTAATCAGTGATACGTACGAGGTGTGGCATTAAAAGTTCCCTGACCGCTGCTGTTGTGGTTATGTTGGATGAGTTAAAAATAAACGGAAGTGGTGTATGTTGTAGTTCAACTTCCTCCAAAGGATGGTGGTATAGAGATTGCCCAATAAGTTGAAATATTGCAAGTAGCAACCAATTTCCTTAGTAGCGTTGACGTTTCATGTAGATATTGCAATGGAACAACAAACGAATATCAAATTTTGCTTTAAACGAAAAATCTACAACAGAAACGTTAAAAATTAGTGTGCTTGAATGGCATAAGCGGTTAAAAGGTGGACGTGACAATGTTCGCGATGACCCAAGAAGTGGGTGTCTATCATCCTCTCGAAATGAGGACAGAGTTTCAAAAGTTCGGGAAACAGTGGCAAGAGATCGATGTTTGACCTTCAGAATGATGGCCGAGGAGTTGGATATGAAAGGGAGGATGAATCGTCAAATTCTGCATGGAGATTTAGGGAAAAGGAAGGTCTGCACAAAATTTGTGCCGCACAGCCTCACGGATGAGCAGAAGCAACGAAGAGTGTCATCATGCTAAGACTTCATTCAGACTTGTCAAAATAATCCTAATTTCTTCGACTGTATTCTCACTGGAGATGTTGGGTGTTTCAATTTTGGCCAGAGACGAAGCTTCTACAATACTTGAGTTTCCACAATGATTTCCTTTTGAAACTCCATGATATCTTTACTACGTCCCATAACTGTTACTTTCTCACTTTGACTTGAACTCAAGTTGCTCGACCAGATATAAATTACTACTGCTCTAGTGTACTAAGCTGTTCGGCTTTTATACTGCGTGCTATGTGGTATATTCCATTATGGATCAGTCATTTTTGCGCCAGTAAAAATCCAACTTAAACCAAACCATTATGGATGGGGTGATCACTGAGGGTATATGCTTGGGTTATCTTGTATGGATAACTCGAGATATATATATATAACTTACGAAGATGCATGTGTATACACTGAGTTGTATTAACAACATTTATCTAATACTTCGTGGGCCATCTTTTGTGCCTAACACAGCCTGTTCACGTCTTAGCATGGAGTCCACAAAGTGTTGCAGAATGTCCTCGGTAGTGCTACCTATGAATTGCACAATACGTATAATAATGCCTTTAATGCCATTTTACAATCGGTCCTAAACATACTCATCTGGGTTGAGATCGCATGGGTTGGACGATTATGGGAGGGTGGAGAATTCATTGTCATGTTCCTGAAACCAGTTTGCAACTTGTCACACCTTATGACATAGCGCGTTGTCTTCTTTACAGACGTGAAAATTATCTGGACATACTGTCATCATGAAGGGGTGTATTTGCCAGTGACGACAGAAAGGGAAGTTTTCCCATCAGGTCGTCAGTGGACCTAAGGCAATTAGTCCTCAAAACGAAACATTACTGTTTTCAGCCTACCGAACACTAGCGCTGCATTTAGTTGCCGTGGCCTCATGTTCCTTTTTCCACATTCCAAGTACTGTGTTTCACTTCAACCCTTGGGCCTATGTTCAACTTAGAGACATGTGCCATTAGCCACAGTTCTGCCCTGTAGGCGTCTGAGATTTTTAGATGTATAGTGGATTCACCTTTTCGATTGACACTGAAGAATTTGAAAAGATATTAACATCTTAGGCAGAACGGTGGAGGTCGGTATTTGTCTCCAAGTTGAACACAACCCTAAGCCTTTAAGTAGAACACTTGGCCTCTGTCTTCAACGAAGCCGAAAGATCACGATAATCGAAATCGAACCCATTGAAGCATACAAAATACGCCTGAAACAGAAAAATACTTATATAACTATTCTGCATCTGTTACTTCACTTGTGCATACCTTCTGCACACGCAATTTACAGACAGTATATATGGAGCAATTGGCCTCAGTCTCTGACGCTCTTAAAACCCTATAACGACAACAACAACATGTCTTCCGAACTCAAGTTATTTTCAAATTATTTTGATTTTGAAAAATATCTCTGAAACTGTCCGCTAGATGGCAGCAAATGCTTTTAGGAACAATTAAAATGTACGCTATTTAAATATAATGAATATGTATAACGTGTGCTAAGCAATTTCTTTGATCGGTCGATAATACAAGTCACTGACTGCCAAAAAATAAATAAAAATAAAAAGCAGCGGGATTATTTAGTTAAAAGGAACGAGCACAGTTAGTCGGATATCATTTTTAATTTTATTTTCGCACTTATAGTTAAAAGAATGGAGATCAGAAGAAACGCTTCGTTTTAATATTCAACTAAGTGAGAGATGAATAATAAGAAACTTCCCTAAACGGGTTGCATACACTTAAGAAGAAGGGTTCGTCTTAAATAAAGCAGCGTCTGAATGATTTGGTGTTCTAAGTGCATTCAAACCCCCGAAGGTATACTTCTAAGTAGATGGGGGGTTCGCAGAAAATTGAGAATTAAGTAGAAAGCCGAAGTAATTTCACCGGAGCCAAATTAATAGGAAAAGTTTGCGCTGACAGATGCCTTTGATAGTTTGATGTAACTAATTATTGTGTAATTACTCGGTAATTAGAAAATTCCCATAACTGCAAACCGCAATGATGGGGAAAATTGTTTTCTGAAAAGTAAAGGTAATGAAGCAATTTGCCACCACCTCCGTATGAATAATATTCCATTTAATGCCTTTTGCAGATGGCATTTCTAGCAGAATAACGCCCTAATGATAGCACTTCGACGTGCCACAGGGTTTTTATTATACATTCATAGCGTTGTTTGTTGTATCTGTTAATATAGTGTTTAATTGCTTAAATTGCTATGGAGTTGCCACGCTTATTGTATTCCAGTACAGGTAATTAGCAGAATTAAATGCATCCCGGGGTAAAGAGTGACTCCTTTCCCGCTGAGATTATAATAAAAATATTTTTCTGTTGTTCTTAAAGCGGAAGAAGACATCACGACATATTCGTTTTGGTAATGAAATAGTTTTGTCATAGATTCCAATAACGGAAAAGTGCTGTTAACTAGCGAATTGGACTACTTGACTTTATCCCTGTCCTTTTTAATTCCATAATTTTTTTTAACTTTCTGTTACATTCAATACTTGATTGGTCGCAGTCATATAAGGACAAGAAATTTGCTAGTTTTATGATAAATAAAAATGGTACAAAGACAAAACTAAGAAATGTTTAAAAAATACATAATCCATGTCTTTAAACCAAGGGAATCTGCAGACTACCGGTTGAGAAGCTAATGATGTATTCCCTCTTCTGCAGGGCATTAAGCCTTTGCATATTATCTTCTTCTTCAAGTTTAGGACTCCATTGACGCCATTTTTCTCTATCTTGTGCTTTCCTTTTAATTCCTGCATAATTTCCTCTTTCCATCCAGTCCATTATTCTAATTCTCCTTCTCCCAACAACTCTCTTCCCACACATCTTCCCCTCTATCACTTTCCTCTTCTCAAAACATGTCTTCTTAGTTCTTTTATTAACGTCCTCTCTTCTTCTACTTCCCTAAAAACCTCTTCTGTCCACCCATTTCATTCTCCTCCATACCCACGTCTCGAAAGCTTCTAACTGTCTGATCTCCTCTCTTCCCATAGTCCATATCTTTGAGCCATAAAGTCCATATTAATGTTTTCACCATTTGCTTTCTTAATTCTTTCTTGAAATTTCTTCTCAATAGTTCTTTTCTATCACTCCAGGCCTCTTTGCCCATTGCGATCCTCCAGACTTTTCCCATTTACCGTCATTATGCTTCCCAAGAATCTGTATTTGTCCACCTGTTCCAGTCCTATTCCATCTAATGTTACATTGATTCTTCTTCCTGGCCACGTTGAAATTAACATTATCTTGGTTTTCTTGCTGTTAATCTTACCTATTATGTTTATTTTAAAATATTAACATATTTTAAAATAAACATGGTATGCTCAGCTAAAATTTATAAATACGCCTTTTAAGTACAAATTTGAAAATGTAGAGGTTCAACGTGTATGAGGGAAGACAATATCCAATAAGGGTGTCTACTCCTCTAATAACCTGTCTTCGTCATAAATTTTAGTAATCTGAAACTGTACGCAATATCAATGACAAGCAATAGGAGGAAAAGAATATTAAGAAGTATCGGAAACGTTGAAGCTATCATGAATGCACTTGAACCCTCCGCATAGAAGTCAACAAGACACCTCACGAGAATTACAATTGAGTCAGTCAAGTGTTATAAGTTAACAAATTTCTTTTCTTCAAATTTATTTATTGATAATCCTTATCAATAAATAAATTTGAAGTCTTTTAGATTTCAATTACTGAATGCATTAGAGGAAGATAATGCAGATCGACGTAATTTTGTGAGTGGTATTCTCATAAAAATGTTGGAATTGACACTTTTGAGGTTTATTTGGTCCGATGGAGCCACATTCAGACTAAATGGACATTTGAATCGTAACAACTGTTTTTACTAGGTCAGTAAAAATCCTCATCTTATCTTGCAGAAAGATCGTAGCCTGCAGGGAGTGTGGATGGAGATCTCTTCTCCCGGGATTATCGGACCTTATAGATTCAAAGAGATTGTACTTACTAAGGAGATATATCTCGAGATATTAAAGAATTATGCAGTATCCAATATCAGAATCATGTTTTCAGTTAGGATGGTGTTTTTTCTATCAGGATGGCGCATCTACACATTTTCATACTGTTGTCCGTAACTATCTGGACAGGGAATTTCATGAACAATGGATAGGTTGAAGGGGAGTGCTTTTGAATATCATCCAAGGTCTCCGGACCTCAGTCCCTTAGATTTTTTTGAATGGGAGATACCTGAAAGATAAAGTGTACGCTCAAAAACATTGGAAGATCAGTGGGTGGCGATGCAGCAGGGAAACTCGCAGACTGTTAACCGACTTGTGCACTGTTGCACGTAGGAGTGTTAAAAAAAATGTTTATGGATGGGTAACAGAGAAAGACATTCTGAATATCTTAAGTTTTTTTTTTCTTTTAAGTAGAAGCAAACACGTAATTCAATTGTCAAATAAAAGAGTATTTAAATTTATACAGGATTCACAAATTTCACAAATTGTAGATTGTTAAAGTGTATATACATAATTCTGACTCACTCTCCATTGATAATTCCACAAAGTCAGTATTATCTAATAAATACAAAGTAACATGTGCACAGAGAATAGTTTAAAGCGGGTCTGCGCTGCAAACAGTGGTTGTGTATAACCTTAGGAAAATCTGGGCGCTATTTATTTTTTAGATTTATTACGAAGGAAAAAAAAAAACTTGTTTTCTTCAGCCCTCTGGTATTGGAAAGAAATAAAACTCAGCTGAGAAATTGAATTGAAATGAGGAGAATAATGATAATAAAAAACGTTAAACTGGACAAGATGAGACGTTCTCGAGAGTTTCAAGCGACACATAATTGCACTGAATCGGAACAGAACTGGGGAATTTAGTCAAATATGACAGTTTGTTCGATATTGAAATTCTAAAAGGTTCCGTTTACGTATGGCGACTTTAATTTCCTCTTGCAATCGAATTCATTCATTTTTTGAAAAAATAATGTGGAAACTCTTTCTAGCGCGTTTGAGACCAACATAGATACAAAGACAAGATGGGCCGACGGATGAATGGCTAGAAACTGACAGAGTATAAAATTGTACATAGATACTCCATTTTTCTGACACATTTACTAAACATGTATCCACGATTTCTTTAAGGAATTGGAACACAAACATGATTATGATTGTTCTAGGGATTATCATTTCCGTTGCCCTCTGGTAGAGGTACTTATAGAGTTTTGCCCAGGTGATAAAACTTTCTTGGAGATATTTGTTTTGTAAGCAGGATAAGAACAATATAGAAAATATGGATTGCGACGAAGGTTCTTTAACCGAGACGGTTTTGATGATGACGCAGGGTTAGAAAACACCGGTAAGATCAATATGTCTGATCCTCAATCAATAGTTCCTAAATTCAGTATTGAATGTACGATAGCCAAGATGTCTAAATAATTGCACATGTTAGACTCACTGTGGGAGATTCAACACGTGAGAAATGAGCTACTGGAATTAAAAAAGGATTCTGATGAGATTAAACAATGTGTTAGTTTCTTATCTAATTCCTTTGATGAAATGTATAGAAAAATCTCAATGTAACAGGAATCATACAGCATCCTGAATAGACACTTGAGAAGGTTGGATAGTGCTATTAAAGATTTAGATTCAAGATTACAAGAAAGCAATAAGAGGCTTGAATATTATGAACAACAGTTGCTTGGAAACAGTTTGGAAGTCTGTTTATTATTCTCCAGTACAGACAACTTGAATCATATTTGTGTATCATCTAGGCTTTTCATTGAATATTCATATAGTTAATGACGACATCGTGCATGTTCACTCGGTTCTCAATAAGAGAAATTCCCAAAGGCAGGCAGTAATTATCAAGTCTGTTAATCATTCCACCAAACAGATCTGTACTTCCAAGGCTAAACAGTTGAATTTGTCTAACCACGTTATTTTACAAAATTCTGACGCTATTTTAATTAATGAATATATAACTAACTGTTATAAAACCATGTTCTGGAAAAACGAAGCTGCTAATGAATAGAATTATAAATATATATGGATAAAAAGTTGTAGAATATATGTAAGAAAACAGCAACTCTTCTGCTCATGTGTTCTCTATCGGTCACAGTTAGAATTACAGTCGTGTTATTCTTGCTAATATTCAACGATATTGAATAAAATAAAACTCAATATCGACTAGTTTTGAGCTGTGCCACTGTTAAATAGGACAAGGAATGTGTATTCTCCAGATTATCACTAGGGGAAATTCTGAGGAGTATTTTTAAATCATATGTATCCATGATTATGTCCAATCTACTAATCAGAAAAGGCACAAGAAGTGCAGTGAATAGAACTGCAGAGTGGACGATACTCCCTTGAGGCACGTCTTCGACTATTATGGACTTGGTGTTTGGACCCCTCCCCCTTCTGCAATATAATGCCATTACTTAATATTACCTTTATCAACCAGAAGTCTCCGTGAATTAAGAAGTATTTATTGAGAACACGTATATGGTATACTAGCACAGTGAAACTCAGATTGAATATGGGCGTAGACAACAACCTTTTCTTATTTTAATTTGAAGGCACGTAATGTTGCATTAGCTATGGATGAAAGATTTGTCAGGGACCAAGAACTGAGTTTTAAGTAAGTTTCTACTGGGGTATCAGTATAAAATCTCTAAAATAGCTTGAGGAGGTGCAGGAAACGAATAAGATCGGTCTGAATTGGCTCAATATAGTGAAAGAATGAGTTTCGGTTGGTTTTTATTTTTTGTTTGAATTTTATTGACTCATTAAGAATTAAGACTATAATGCGCCCAAACCAGGTCATATAAAAGATTACAGTTTAGATTTCAATGACCTATGTCAATAAAGAGGTGGTAGTTTTAGGAAGTGAGCTTGTAGTTTATATGTTACATGCCGATGGAAAACAGTATTCATTTGAAATCATGTTAAATATGTCTAACAAACAGTCCGGTGTAAATGTAAAGAGAAATCCCACAATTTCAGAAGAAATTGTGGAATCCCATTGTGTTTGGTTGTGGCATGGAGTGCACTGATTGCTCTCATCGGCTGTTCTCTTGTTATTGTGATTTTGCAAAGAGAATAGAAGCGATGTTTGTATCTCGGGTATGCCTACTTCCTTAGTTTACTTCTAAAAATCTAATAATATCATTGAGCTTGTGGTCCAGGATGGGCTGTTTAGTGCTGCGAAGCAAAGATAGTAAAATAGCTTGTTTAATTTGAGGAAAGGAGAGTTTTTTGAGTCGAATCGAATTTTTAGGTGTTTGAGAGCACCGATTGTAGGTACTGGTGGGACTACGAAACATGTACGCATACCTTACCTCTGTGTTCCATGTAGGCTTTAATTGCTGCGGCTTTTAGTCTATTAAAGATGGATGTACCCCAAAAGAATTGATTACATCTGTGGTCTTGCTAGTTATTTTCCGGGACCTGTAAAGTTCCTGTTTCAACAAAAAGGGCTGGTTGAGTTCAGCAGTCCACCAGTTTTTTTTTTAATGGGTGGTAATCCCTACTGTCATCTATGTGCTTCTGCGTAGAAAGATATTTGGGCGCAGCGACATTCTTAACTTCTATTGGAGCATGTAGTTGCACATGTGTCTCCAACTGTATTAGATTATGATCCGGCTGAAATAGTTGACCAACTTGATCCTGGACACTCAAGGAACTGAAGCGAATACTAAAACTAGCAGTTTCAGTTTTTTCAGAGGTTGATGGTTGACCAGATATGTATAAAAAGAGGCAAAAGTGCAATAGATTTTTATAAATATGGTTAAGGTCATGAGGAAGATTAATCCCAAAAACAATTCTCTTAGCGTTTGAGAGACCGGTTGGTCACGGCATCGACTGATTACAAATTAAGACCAAATGGGACATAGTTGATAAGCTGAACTACTGACTGTATTGTATAATAGCTTCATGGAGTTGGGTGTTGATTGATCTTATATGCTCTAAGAGGAACATGGATGTCTTTAAAGCGAATAATAAAACCTCCACTTCACCTCTGTTGTCTTATCTTGAAGACCAATGGATTAACCAGCTGGTGTTACAGATCGGATGAAATCCTGGTTTTTGTTGAACCCATATCCTTACCAGACTCAGATAATTAACGACATTAGAAAGAAATAGTTTATCTATTATATCAAGTTTGCTATGATCGCACATTATGATTGGAGGTGACCAAAACGTATGAGTGTGCTTGTGACAGAGTATATCGTAGTCGGTTCACAATAGGAAACTGAACTAGTTATAAGGACCTCAGACATTACTGAAGTCTGCTGAAGTAATTTAACAGATTCAATTTCTATATTTCTTTAATCTCTATGTTTCTATATTTTCTCAATATCCTTAATCTATAACTTTTGCACTAATTTTATTTCTGCTGTAAATTTTATATCAATGTTCACATCGTTACAGAAATATGTTTTGTAATTTCGAACTATTTTGCAAAATTAAGAGTTTGCAAATTAGTTCGTCAAAAAAAAAGGAATTTCCAACTGATCTCATTGTTTTTATGATTTAATACTGATTACGACAAAATTGTTCTAATGGTAGAAAACTGAAATATTGGTAGAAAACTATATTGTGAAAATTATCAAAGGCTTTAAAAAAATTCTTAAAATCATGAACATTAATAATTAGAATTTGTTCCACCAGACGTGGCTTGTTCAAGTGTATAATGATTCTAATTTCAGAAGATAACCTGTAGGAACGTTTAGAGATTGGGAACGAAATAGGAGCTTTTTTGTTACATTCCCTGAAGAACTCTTAAGTGATTAACGAGAGTGTTTGAAGAAGCCTCTTAGAATCAGGTTTGAGACGGTTGAGCAAAATGGCAACTAATTAAGCTGTTATGCGTCAACTCGCGAAATGCTCTGGTGGAAGCAAGCTGCCATGAAATGATTTTCTTCTTGTTCGTCATGGGCTTGGAATAAAGTGAAAGAAAAGGCAGTGTTTAATAAAAGAAAACCGAGGAAAAAGGTAAAAAGCGAGAAACCTTCTGCTACTTAAAACTGATGGCTGATATTTTCTTACAGCAACTTTTTTTCACAAGTGGTCAACTGAAGAAAGATTAATTTTTTAAAAGAATATACAATTAAAAGAAGTTATGCGTTGCTAAGCTTATATCACAAGCTTAAATTCTTTTCATCCTAATTAGTTATACAAGCTATTCTTATAAAGATGCAGACGTATTAAACCGAGTTGTTTTTATAAATTTATTTCAGCAACCTCTTTAAATGCATATTCTGTTAAAAAGTATTTAATCTTATTTTCTACAGGTGGCCACCACTTCTTCAGAAAAGTTGCTGTAAGGCTGATAATTCCATACGGAAATAAGACGATAATTCCATAAGGAAATCGGTTTTAAATAGCAGAAGACCCCTCTTTTTTTCCTCCGTATTCCTCGGTTTTCTTGCATATTTTGCCTTTCTTTTTATCTCGAGCCCATGACGAACGAAATGTACGAATAGACGTATAAAATGTTTTCAGTTATGGGACCAATGAATATCTGCTGTTTTATTGAACGAAGAGGAAAGTCATTCACTGTTTCATGGCGACTTTCATCATTTACATTTTCACGAAAATGCCACCTGTCTTCTTCATGGATCAGAATATTTGGATGGAGCATATTCTTAACAAGACGGTGAAGGTCCTGCATATCAGATGTGCTACTGGATTTACGCACATTCAAGAAAATTTCCACGATCGTTGTATTATCTAATCTCTTTCCAGAAAGGTTAACCTTGATAATCCCTGCGATTACTTTTGCAGAGAATTATGAAGGATTGTAATCACCGCAACAATCTTCAATACCACTGAATGGTAAAGATCTGAATCTGTAACTAACTTCGATACCTTGAAGAAATGGATACCGTTGCGCTTCGGTTACAGATGATAGCACATTGGAGATCTTATATTCAAAATGCTTTCTTATAACAAAAAGAGATTTGTGGTTAATATAGCATGGGGATCGATTTAATACTATTGCCCCATTTTGCTGGCTGACGTGTATAAAAGACAATATAATTGTGTGATGTGTGGAAGGAGCTTTTTTCTCTATGAACTCCTTGGATTGATGATGCAGTAGAATCCAAAAAGTAACCCCTCTTCTGTGTAGATAAGAATCATAGATTAAGAAGGGTCTTTCCAATAACTGTAATTTTATTTATCTAGATCGTCGATTTTGTTGGCATTAGTTCAAAACTTAGTTAAATACTTTGGATTTTTATTTTACTTTCAAAATTAGTTATCGCCTTACTCCTTTTTTGTTTGCATTTAATGTTAAAGGTTACAATAAGTGCAGAAATTAAAATTTTCCGTATTCACAAGCACAAATTTTGATTTATGTGCGCTTTAACGATCGAGCATTGTAATCAGATTTCTTAAATCACGTCTGTGCCCTCTCTCTCCTAACAATTTGGCTTAAGAGTCAAATTACAAATAAGGAAAGAAACAGTAATGATAAATCTTGAATCTTAATCAGATGCGATGCTGAGACAACGAGAAAATCCATTAAAGATTACAAAGAAGTTTCTGGAAATTAAAATATTTGTACAGCGCAGATATATATTAGTACCAGTGAGATCTCTTTGCTCTCAAAAGAGGAAGGTCATTTTATGCTTTAACCATCAAGCTAAAGAACCTTCAAATCGCTGTTTATGGAAAAGGCAATGATGAAAAATGCAGCAGTAATATTTGCGTCCAAGTCATAGAAAGAAAGAGCGAAAGGAAAAAAAAAGTATTCCAGTTGCGTTTCATGGTAAAATAAAGAGATATTTCAAAAGTTCTGGGCGCGTTCCATTAGTAGCCCCCCCCTTTTTTCTGTTAAAATACATTCACATCCACACTATACGTATCACTTCGGCTGACTTATGCATGGATCGGTTTTTGTGTGTGCGTGCGTGAAATAGAAAGTGAATAGTCAGAAAACGGATGTGTGTATGTGTCATATGGTAGGGGTAAATGCATAAGAAAAAGACGTGAAATAAAAACCAACAGAAAAGAAAAACGGAAAGAATAAATAAAACGAAAAAGCGTCAGGAAGATGAAGAAAGAAAGAGGTTAAAATAAAGGATGGTTTCGCCAGTTTAAATCCAAGATTAACTTTAGTTCTTAACGTGCATTCAGTTGTTTACATCATTTTTAAGAAAAATGGTGTAAAATTAAGAAAATTTTCTGAAAAAAAATTTGCTCTTTTGTTGTAGTATTTAAATACTGAGATATAAAACTCGAGATGTTGTTTTTCTCGGTCCATTAAATTTCGCTTTATTGAGATCTATATAAGCAGGATTGTGCTAATCTGTTTCGGACAGAGTTTACGTATGTGGTTCCCCCTGGGATTACATGATTTTCAACCTCATCCACCCATGTGTATTATTTCCATAAATTGCGTGTGTTCTCTGGGCGATTTGCCAATTTTGCTGGATGAAAAACTTGAGTTGGAGAGGGAACCTTGCTATCTTCGTATGAAACCGACTAACTCAGCCACTGAGTGAAGAAAACCCATAAAAATTGCTGGCCTCTTTGGCGGAATTCGAACCCGGGACCTTATACACTCCGTGTGTGAGGGCGGGAATTATAGCCTCTGTACTACCTCAAGGACGCTCCTAAATAGACAGCACGCAATTTAGGGACTGTCTTAGAGCCACAACTTGCTGGTTTCAGAATGCTTGCAATTTACGGAAGAAATATTGATCCTTTATACCTTAATTGTTCTGGTGCTGGCCCAAAGTATCCAGCCTAATGCAATATAGATTTTGATTGAAGAATCCTCTGAGGTGGGAAATTGATTTCTTGGTGTGATTATAATCACATCGTATATAATTATGAGATTTCTTGCACACACACACACACACCGACCAATTCATAAGAAAATTTGTTATAAGATAATTAAAACACAAATACTCGTACACGCAGCTTTCTGCTAAGAATCCTACTAGCTGAAAGAATACTATGTATTTGTGTTTTAATTTCATTATAGAATTATAATTTTAAGGCTCTTATGCAGTATATTTAATTTATTTTACGAGTTTTAATTATAATTACTTTACAAATTTTTATTTTTTAATAAATTTTCTTTTGAACTGGTCGGTGTTTGGAATAAATCTATGAATGTCGTTTTTGATTCTGGAATTGTTTGAATGTAATGTAAAAATGTCTTTCAAGCGAAAGAGTAATTTTATATTAACGTGATTGAATGTAGAACTGCATAAATAATTTCTTCATATTTCTTTGTTCATTTCTGTCTCTCTCTCGTTTTCAATCTATTTGAAGCATTTGTAATAATGATCTTAATTTGAAAATTGTGGGTTATTTGCACTTCATTTAAGTAGTTTTAGCGCTTGGGTCTCCGCAGCGTTTTGTGGTCCTAGACTTCCGATTTGATAAGTACATTTTGGGGCTTTCATCGCAGCTGGACTCGAGATTATACCACCCCTCCCCAACTTCCCTAAATGGACCTTGATTTCATTGGTGCTATACGTACTGAGAGCCTTAATATAAATCAAAAATTGTCGAACAGGACACCACTCTCAACTCATTTGAGGAATATTCCAGTTTTATGTAGAACCAGGAAGATCGGAGTTAAAACCGTCATTGGTAAGCTGTAATGTACTCTGGATATGGGCTTGCCGGGAAGAAGTTTAGAATGTAAACCGTTCTCGGAAATCACCTTAGCTGCTAACAGGTCTATAGCTGAGTAGAAATTCAGAAAATTACTTTATTTGCTATTTATGATTAAAAAAGCGAATCCTAGTTTTTTTTAGTTGATATTTTAACAAGCCCTAGCTGCTGTATTTAGGAATGCGGTTACGCCGTTATTTTAGGCTCAATATTCGTTAAGTTGGTAAATATCCATTCATCTAATGAGTTTATTTTAAATGCAATTTCTTTTACGCTTCTTTATTATTTTTTTTATTCGGAATATGTCTGGCATGATTCAAAAATTTCTTATGTAAACTCGATACCGATTTTGTGGACTTCATTGAGGCGAATGCAAAGATAACATTAGTTAAGCTTCATTAATGAGGAATACAAAATTAGTCACGCAAACAACGGACTTCTCTTCAAACAACGAGAGTTTACTGGAAGAGAACGTAATAATTTCGAGACTGGACAGAAGAATAGGTTGTGCAATAATGAGGAAAGAATTGTCTTTCTTTCCTTCCTCCCCCCCACCACCCCCACATCTTTACTGCGTGTTGAAAGAAGTAAACAAATGAAAGGGGTCTGAGTTCACTTCATTTTGACGTCCTTAGTTTTAACGTCTTACCGAGCATGACATCATGGACAGTTCAGTAAAGGATAATGGAACAGAAAAAGAAGAGCGCCATTATGCAGAAGCTCGAAGTTTTATGAGAGAAAAATATATTGCTTTTTTGGGAGTCATTTCAAACTACACGAACAGCGGGCTTAGAAATTTATTAAATTGAAAATATTAAATTTAATTTGATAACTTATTAATTTAGCACTATATATTATTTTTGATAAGAGTAATTTTACATTAACATGACTGAATGAAGGACTGCATAAATATCTCCATATTTTTCTCTCTCTATTTCATTAATGCATTTGTAACAACGATGTTAATCTGATAATTGGAGTTGGAGTACTTGTAAAGATTAATACGAGGGGTTATCAAAAAGTTCGTACCATGACCTAGATAAAAAATCAGTAGAAATATGCAGTTTTTAATAGTTGTCTACATATTCAATAACTTATATGTGGAATTTCATTCTCGTAGGTGATCGTACACCAGAGGTGGAGCTTGGAATCTGAGGAAGGACTCTGTGGTTCACAAAGTGGAGTATCGAGCAGTGATCAAGTTCCTGTATTTGCATGAAAAGAAAGCTCAGGAAATTTATGAAGAAATGAAAGCGGCGTATGGGCAGAATTGTCCATCCTATGGCAATGTAAAAAAAGTGGAAACGGGAGTTCCAGTGCGGTCGTACAAGTGTCTTTGACGAGCCAAGAGAAGGAAGGCCATCAACATCCACAGGCAGTGAGACAGTTGCAAAGGTTGAGCAGCTGGTGCTGAGTGACAGACGTGTGACAATTAATTTCATCGCAAATGCAGTGGTCCATGTATACACATTTCTCCCATCTAATCCACAGATGGGAGAAATGTGTATACATGGAGAGTACATAGAAAAGGATTAAAGAAATAAACTTGTTTAAAGTATAACTATTGCTTCCTCCTGTATATTTTAATCTACGTTCTCCTCATCGCTGTTCTAGGGTATTAAGAGTTAATTCATGAAATTACATGAACTAAATTGAATTTTATACTGTAATTTGATCAATAAATACTGACTATATCTTTATTGCTTTTTAAAATAGTTTCCAAGTGTGCTGTATATGATGTTTTTCGCATATGTTTTTGGCATAATTTGGTTGTTTGACATTTCCCTAAGGGAACTAAATCCACGAGACTATAGTAAATCGTGTCTGTAAATTTTGTCTATTCTATATGGACTTTGGATTACTTTGAGAACAAAAGCTCCGAGTTTCCGACAGAAAATAAATAAATAATATATAAATATAAATAATAGATTAAATAAAATATAAATGAATCTTTTATTATACAAAAGGATACGGACACAGCGAGATGCTAGGGATTTTACATGATAAGATACATATGAATTTGTTAAAATATCATTTATAATGCAAGCATCGTTAATATTAATGTAAGAGAAGTAAGCAAGAAAGAACAGTGTTGTTATAAAGATAAATGAATAAAAGTTTTGAACATTATCTGCAGGAGAAGTTGTATTTGGGCATAATTTGATAGTTCGGAGAAATGCTGTTCCCGTCTGGGAGTTCTACCTAGAAAATCAGATCATAGGAGTATCTGGCAATATTTACTTAAGTGGAAATAGAACGTGCATCGAAACTGTGATGAGGATCACGATTTGTGATTGGTGGAAGGCGGTCAAAGAACAGTTTCACACACGTAAGACGTTTCAGACAAATGCAGCTCTTGTTGAGACCAATTAATTTGGGCCACTGTATAAAAGTAGCACAATACCCAGTAGAATGAACTTCGCCTTTCCACTTATTAGTGGAAAGCGGCGTATGGGCAGAGAATGAACTTCGCCTTTCCACTTATTAGTGGAAAGGCGAAGTTCATTCTACTGTAATTATTAAGATCTTTGTATTTATTCAGCAATTTAATTCTCTTAGACACTAAAATACAAAGGATGATAAAATACAAAGGATGATAATGTCCACATAATATATTATTACATGTCATCAGGCATCTCTCATATTGTGGACTTATACTTCATAACTGGGTTGTCACTATTGCAACAACAGGGTACCTGCCCATCGACCAATGAGTAAGCCAACAAGCTTCGAACGGTGCCGTCTGGGTGGTGGTATCCTCCGAGAATAAGTAACATTAGTCTTCTCCACTGGTGAACCGTTACTTATTCAAAGCAGTGCAATATCGAATTCAAACTTCTCTAAACAAGTAGCAAGTGTTAATACACTAATAAAAATTAATAAAATAAAAACATTTTTATTTTTTGAAGTTTGTTGAATCTTTTGCCAATTATTAAAAATGAATTTAATTACTTAATGTAATATCGGGCTTGACTTTCACTTATATTAGGGTTAAATGCAATACATTGTGTCTGTGAATCTCACATTCCAAAGTCACCTTCACGTGAAACCACGTGATTGAATCCTTATTCGGGCTGTTGCCACACTGGCATGCACAATATAAGAAAAAAGAGGGAGGTTAGTTTTTAAGGCAGTTCGTTGGTAATTGTGCTACTAGTGAATAAGTTTCCGAAGTGTGTTTGGTATCAGATACATTCCTGAAGGTTAAAGAAACTAATTTCAAATCCTTACATTATTCATGAAAGGTAGTTCATTTTAAGAAGACTGCTGCTGTGAACCTGTCTGAATCGTAAGAAACACAAGCTATAGTGTGTCAAAAGAAACGACAGACTTGCTTTGATGGTGTGTGATCAAACTTGAAGTGTCCAACCCTCTTGGATAACAGATTTGACAGCTCTTCACCTGGGTATTCAGGTAAGCTTATAAATATTCTGATTACTTTTCAAACTCTGTTATGCGTTAATAATGAGTATGGATGAATATTAAAAAAAAGGTTATGGCAGCTTGCTTGTCTTAAAGATTTCATGTACCTGAATTCCGAGTTATATAAGCATATTCGGTTAAATGGGGCTCGATGGGAGATGCAGGATTTGGGGGGTTCCACATTATGCACTTGGCACTGGGGCCTGGATTAGCTCTGGGCTTCCCCAAATTAAAATGCGCAAGCCTCTATCAGACACAGCAAGGACTTCTCTGTTCTCATTACATATCACTAGAGGAACTAAGGGCGGGTAGTCTTAACAGTGCCTCCAGCCCGTGTTTCTCAGTAATTCGCAAAGGGGACCAAAAGTATGGGATGAAGAGTAGAAAGAGCTTGTTCTGATATTATTTTATAAAGACTGGTTAGCAGTTATCATAAAGGCAACGACATTTGTGGAAGTATATATCACGCTTCTGAGGTACTTAAATAGTAATTAGACGTAATACCACGGTCAGCGTTGTTGGGGTGTGCAGCAGGTACAACATATTCGGTCAACAGACTGAAGAGTCCCAAATCCTAATATTTTCGCCAATTTTTGGCACTTGAACACCCTGAACTCCAGGATCGATCCTAAGTCGTACAGATCAGCTTGTTACTCCATGTTGTGCTCACTTCAGTGTACCCATCCCTTCAGAGAAATTAACACCCCCTTGAAAATTACTTCGAAAAGTTCGTTAAGTCGATTATTCTGAACAAAAGTTCGTCAAGTTCGAAATGTTCCGAATATTATAAATAGCTGTGAGGTCCTCGGAGTAGCTCGCAAGAGCCTGTTACCAATAATGTTGCTAAAATCAGGGCCCATTTAAGTTTTATATAATTTTAATATATAGTTTTAGTGTGCCCCTAAATTAGTATCGAATAGTTAAGCAAAATTTGGATTCCTTTATCGTGCCGGGGCTTGGGATGCAGCTCCCCTCCTTAAATGGACCTTGTCTAAAATACTATATACAGTATTTGCAGTAAAAAAAATAGTAGAAATCAGTATTGATACAACTAACAAATCAAAACACCATATAGATGAAATAAATGTATGCAGCGTACACATATATTTATTAATTTTTTATATTTTTTAATTTTCTTATTATTCTTTGTCCAGGTGGGAAATTTGGCTGTTGTTTTCTGTTTTTGCAGTTGGCACATTTAGTTTTTACGTGTTAAGTTTGGATTTTGTTTTAATTTGTTACAAATATTGATTGAAGAATAGTCAAAGTTAAGATCAATTTTGCACTTCTCGAAATACCCTCAAGGTATTACCTTTTTGAATATGCTTTTGCTCGTACCTTTGCTGATAAAATGTTAAAGGTGGCGCTTATAAGGCCAGGGATTGGTGATTGGGCTAGGGCGCAAATGATTACATGGACTGAAACCGATTTGTTGATCCCCCCCCTCACCTATTCGCTTAGTATTTTTGATCGAAATGCTTTTGACAGTTTAATTGTGTTTACCTCATTTATTTGCTGTAAGTTCTGCTTAGTTCGCAGCTGTGTAACACTTCACTTCAGGATTCAACAACTAAATGAGCTTCTGTAAACTGTGCTCACAAATAAGCAGCCAGACTTGAAGAGTGTCATTCAGAATGAAAAAGAATAACACGTAGGCATGTTCCAGGATTAGCTATTGATAATGCAGTTACTGCTGTGGCTGTTCATCTCATGTGCTCTGTGTTTTTGCAATAATATCATAGTTAATTGATTAAAACTCCCATAATTCTCTGTAATCACTGACACCTGAAAATATTATATTGAACCTGACGTGACCATTGGGCATAAATTAGTCTGCATTGAAAACTAAGTATACCGGTTTCTTAATATTGTCTTTATGTTCCGTTGTGCGTATCTCCATCATTTAGCACAGCAGTTTACACTAAGCATTAACCACTGATAGATAATACGTGGGTTATAGAACACGTGAAAGTTGTTGCTTTTTTTGTC
Organism: Mastigoproctus giganteus; assembly: GCF_048544385.1. Lineage (NCBI taxonomy): Eukaryota > Metazoa > Arthropoda > Arachnida > Uropygi > Thelyphonidae > Mastigoproctus > Mastigoproctus giganteus. The sequence goes on along the minus strand of NC_143586.1, from coordinate 145,573,721 downwards.
GTATTTCTGCTTTCTACTCGCCCCGAGATACGAGTATTCTGTGACATTGCAAGCTATAACTGTGTTTCTACAGCTTTCCGACTTTCACGTCGGAATGAACATAGCCGTAAGAAGTCTAACACCCCCAGGTTACCCTAGACGTAACCGAGTGGTTAGCAGCGCGAGTGCAGTAGCACGCGATGTTTGAGTGGGCTGAGGTTCAAGCCCGTGACTGCTAAATACAATTAGCGTTTATGTCGATGATTTATTGTAAACTCCACTAACCAAGTGGTCGTGCCGGTGTATAAACAAGAATATTTTTTTAAACCACAGAGTTGTTTGGAGGCGGCAGCCTTAATTCCTCCTCCGTGGGTTGCATAGTTGGTATGATCAGCGTCCTCCCCACACGGGGTGGAAAAAACCTAAGACCTTTAATGATGCGAGGAATTTTTATAGGTCTTTATCACACTGTGGGTGAGATAGTCTGTCTCAAGAGAGGGTAGCATGGTTTGTTTTCCTGGAAACCTGGGTTTTTATTCCAGCAAACAGCAAATCGACCACAAACACAGCATTGCTATTAGCCTTCTCACTCATGGTTAAAAATAAGTTTTGGCTATTGGTGTAGAATGACAAAATTCGTCTCTCCTTCCAAGGCATGGTGAACACCTGAATTGACAGTATTGTTCAAAACAAATGTAGTCCGTTCACAGGAAGTGGAAATACTCTGGCGATGTCGTGGAACGGTGCCGCTCTCGTGCCATCTTCAATAGAAACAAGTGGACTCAGTTCAACGCCACGTGGAATGCACACGCAAAATGATCACCTGTGGAAAGGCCTTGGTTTAAATCTCAGTGGTCTGAGGAACTGTTATCATCTTTTGCACCGTGATTGAGTTAGTCGGTTTGAGGTTAAGTTTGCAAGGTTTTATCTTCTGGAAGCCTAGGTTTCCAGCAAACAGGCAAATCGACTACAGAATACTACCAATTTGCACGCGCAATATACTGATGCCTTATAGCCTTAGTTGGTTTAACACTTTAAGACACGCAACAAATCAGTGATTATCTCTGAAGAACTTGGAAAGACATTTTAATTTAACAATAGCTCATTTAAATTATTAAATGAGCTATTATAACATGGAAAAAATCGTACTACCCTTACCTGAGACCGACTGACTTAGCCACGTTGTCAAAAGCTCACAAAAATTCCTCATGTCATCGACGGGATTCGGACTCCGGTATTTTCCACCCGGTGTGGGAAGGACACCGATTCTACCAACTCTGCTATTCAGCAATGCCTTACTTGCTACAGCCTCTGCTAGAGATGACGAAATATAAAATTCATAGAGAAACGTCTGTGGGCATTCATCATAAAACCGCTTCTCTCCAATTCTAATGAGTGCTTTGCACAGCAGTTCTTTTCCCAACTCCTAACAAATAAAACCTCTTAAGACAGTCCTCTACAGGTTGCGACTACAAGGCCTGCCTTATCACTGAAAAAAATAGCAACTTTCTTCTCAATTCGATCAGTTCAGTCATCATACTTCTGAATTCAAAGATTTTGGTGTCCATTCTTCAAGCACTTAAATAAAAAGCAGAGATAGCCATCACCTATCTGGATATTCATGCAGCTTCTGATATATTTACATTCTTGTCTTAATCACTACTTAATCACCCGGGAGATATCCCTTTGTTTATAGATTCCTTACTTCATGAGAGGACACTCATGCTACAAGCCAATAACCGCATTACCTCTCTTTCTCTCTTACTACCATTAAATCACGGCAGATGTTCATCAGGGAGAAGTTTTGTCGGGCAATGTTCGCATCATTGATCTTATCCAAAGAGAAATTATTCAGCTATGCAGACATCAAACTCCTAACAAATAAAACCTCTAAAGACAGTCCTCTACAGGTTGCGACTAGCTTAAACACAACCCTTGAAAAACACTTACAAATAAAGCTACTGAAGTTTGCATAAATGGATTTTTATTAAAGCATATCCTTTCGTAACTCGTAACTGAATCTCTCCCTTAGCGAAACCAGGAATCCGAATGTTCGAGCCTATACCCACTTGGGTGTGATCTTTGATGCTAAAATGTCATTCAACAGCTACATTGATATGGTAGCTACTAGACTTTCTCGGCTCAGGTAGGTCGTATAGCAGGCTGCTTCGTCATCGGGACGCCTTCATCCTCAAAAGGTTCCCAGTCACTTCCCTTTATATAGCGGTTAGTTCCGCGTGTTTCTCAGCATCTCCTTCTAACATAAAAGGAATATTCGCTGGAGAGTACTAGCTACTGAAGCGGAGCTAATGCCGAACTCTGTCTCAATCTCCCAATTACTACCACTAAAATGGCAGCTGTATACCAATCAGAAGGATAACTCCTATCCGTCTTGAAAAGAGGATAGTCTTCATTGTCAAAATGCTAGGAATTTGTCTCCCAACCTCACATCTGGGACTCGTGCGCTTGGCTGATTACATAATCTCGGTTTTGATTTCCTCCAATGCTCGTCACTCACACGACTCTCTGACAGATTCCTACCTACCCAAATGCTCAACGCTCTCAGTAAAACAAATGCAGATTTGCATAGCTTTGTGAAAGAGAGAAGCTCTAGAAGAGATTTCTTCCTCATAGTTAACTTTACAGAGCTTACGTCAACAACCTTGCTGCGCTCTTTTGCTTTGAATTTTGAAGTGTTCGTGAATTCATAGTGCAGCTGGCCCACCTATATCTGCTGCTACCCCTGCCATCTGCTTATGGTGCCTCCGTATATACCACATATCATCCCATAATGAGTGCCTCCTGAAAAGTACTGTAAAAAGCCATCCGTGGCAGTTCTCATGGGACAGCACAGTTGACATAATCGCCACTATCGGGTGGAAAAGACCTGAGTCCGATTCGCGTCAATGACGCGAGGAATCTTTATGGACTTTTTTCTCATTCCATGACTGAGTGGTGGTTTTTCTTCCAGCAAACATCAAACCGACCACAGAACACAATAAATTTATAGACATATTAGCGTAATATGACCTGATTCGCCTAATACTCTACAACAACCTTCCAACCAATCTTGCCATGGCTTCCCAAGCTTTATTTGTATATAAACTAGAATCCATTGTAATTCTTACATGCATTATTGTACTGGTAACGGTTTTTATTTGTTATTCATGCCTTTAATTGCATCTTACCCTCTAAACCCCTTGCGATCCTTGGCCGTGAAACGAATTGTGGTACTGTTATGTACCACAATAAAGATTACATTTATATTATTTAAAGGTAAGAAGGAATTATATATTTTTATTACTGAATTTAAAGTTTCTACCAATTGAATGACTTTCCTGTTGTAGATTACGTTAGATAAATCGATTCTACGAGTTATCGTGGAATTACGCCATGAAGATCCAATTTCACATGATCGGGAGAAAATTCCTCTTTAAGAAATAAGGTTAACCGAACAGAATAGCAAATATTTGGAGATGCACTTCTAAAATCCGTATGGTCTGATGAACTTTGAGCGAAATTAAATTAAAGAGACTGGTTCTCATTTAAAATTGATCAAATACCCTTAGAGAAAAGTGTGCACTCTTTTCTTCAGTTCAACCTTAATGGAAATTAAAAATTAAGACTGAATTATTCGTTATGAGACTTGTGAAGCATTTGTTTATAAGTTCAATATTTCAAAAAAGTTGTTCCGTGAATATCCGTTCTTCCAATCATCATTAACTCCTTTAATGCATGAATTAAACAACCATTAAATTCTAATAATGGTTTAGAACTTCAAAAGCTTCGTGTCCAACGAACAAGATTCAATAATCTATTATACATTATTTTGATAATAATTCAGATTAAATACAAGAGTTTAAAAATTATTCAGTTCTATTAGTTACAAATTTAATCAAACTTTGCTACATCAGTTAGTTAAACGCATACATTTTTATTAGGAAATTAGGGTGTGTTATGAAACGAAGGACAAACTAAACCTATCTCTGGAATTTTCTGAACTATAAAAGCAAATGTGTACTTTAAGAAAATATATCAATTCTTTTATGAGAATAGCTCATTATCTCTTTGAATTACAATTCAAAACATTAATTTATCAATTTTGTAGCATTAATTGCAAATGCTCTGCCTTAAACGAAAACAGAGCATTCTAAAGCACCGCCGTTTCCTCAGAATGGATTTAAGAAACTCATTAAAGGAAGTTTTATTATTTTGATGAATGAGTCGTTGTTTATGATTCGAAATTAGCAATACATTTCTCCTGCTTATTGGGTTTTCGTACGCTCAAGAGCCATAGTGAATTAAGTAAATTACAAACTTCTCACTTCTGTATTCTATTATGCTAATCAGAATGTGGAAGATGGGCAGGATAACTTATCTTTTTGACTTCTGGGTGGCGTCGTAATTTTTCTTCGTGCCATCTATTACAGTTGAATTAATGCCACTCTTAAAAGCGCTGCAAATGGTTATCTCCATGGCTCTTTGAAGCATCGAAAGAATAAAGCTTATTAACACACCATCCGTAAATTCAAATCACAAAAAATAATAAATGAAACTAAATTGAAGTCGTAAAAATCTCGCATGCACTCTTTGCTGTAGAATAAAGGCAATCATAATCCAAGTAAAATTTTAATATCCTATCTGTTAGTAAAAACGAACCATGATTTTGGTTTTTCACGATATGAGTTAAATGGGACCATACAGCGTGTTGTGTGGGCATCATCTTAATACCTGCGCATGCGGATAATATTTATTTTAATGAACGTCTGCATTCAGCGAATCATAAAATGGTTATTCCTCAAACATACTCCATCCCTCAGCTCTAAAATACAGTCACATCTCTAGTCTTATCTCAAAGTAAACAAGACTTCTGACCATCTTAAAGCATATCCGGAAACTGTCACTTTATTACCCAGACACTGGTGCTTTGGACTGGAATATTGCCAGACTTCACTGGTGACATTGAGTAAATGAACGGTTAAGGTGTTTCCGCTTTATTAACTCGGTTAGCCATCCACAGGGCCTCCACTGGCAAGAGTGAGTTTGCAGAATTAACATAATATTAATTATTATCATTCATGCACCTTGTTTTCTTAATGTGTTTTCCACTTTATCTTATCTGAAAGTCACTTTTGAGTAGAAATATTTCAGAAGGCGTCTGTGAATTCAATCCTTTCAGTTGTTTCTTTTGGCAGTGTTAGTCACGCAACAGTTGCCATTTGCTAACAGAACTTCGACGATGCCAGACAAAATGAAGAACAAAAGTAGAGAAAATAAAATAAAAAATATGGTAAATACAATGTGATGCACGCTAACCTTTGTTCGAAATGCACTGGGGAAGGCTTTTAACCCTTGGCGTGTAATTGAAAACGCAAACGGTTTTTCTCTTTCTCATTACGAGGTAAATTAGTTCTCAAGAAATAACTGCGTTTATTTTGGAAGTCTTGGTAACACGCTAATGGACCAAAGATGTACAAAATCCATTTTATAATAAGTCAATAAATCATGCGTATCATCAAATCACGATAATTAGCTGTATTCAGCGTTGAGAAACAAAACAATTGATCTGTTCTTTTTAAGTAAATGTAGACAGGTGTTGTATCATATGTCGGGTGGTTCTGGAATATTGGTTCAAATCCCCCGTAGTACACTGTGATGATACTCAACTCTGTGTAGTGTGTGGCTTGTATTGTTTAGTTGTTTCTGGCCACTTTTCTACCAGGAAGAAGTGATCGCCTGTAAATCCGCTTCCCAATATCTGCCAATGTCGAGGAGGCGTGCCACTACAAACTCATACTTTTAAAAATCTAGCCTGTCGTGTGTCGCATACTGACGTCCCAAAAAGGGGCACTCAGTCAGATGCTATCAGTCAGGTGGAAGATCCCAAGCGGCCCCATCTATGCAAATAAAAATTTAATTTCTTTTATTGTAAGAATATTTTAGGCTAAATAAGAGAAGAAAGCAGACTGTTCTATATCTGACAAAAAAAAAGTGAAAAAAATCAATCACTCAATTTCTCCATCGCCAAAAAGTGACTATCTGGTTTCGCTCTGAACTTTACCAAGTTCTTTGTTTCGATCACCGTGGCTGGAAATTTATACCAGTGATCTTATAATACGTTGCCTAGAGGCAAACTTCGTGAGATCCAGCCTTCGGTTGCACTATAAAAATTTATATTTGTGACCCATAGTTCTTGTTTCTCCTATTAGTGAAAATATACTTCTCATTCAATTTACTGATCCCCTCAGAGCCTTATACATCTCAATCAGTTCCTCATTGGACATCTCTGTTGCTAAGCTTTGTAGTCCGCTTCTGCATCTTCTATGTCGTTCTTCATAAAGATATCTATTAACACCCCTCACCAATGTGGTTGTTCTTCTCTAGAACCACTCTTTTTATGCGCTGTCTCCAGAATTGAATATGATATTCCAAATACATTACATTTTTCTCTCTTATACCCCGTGTTTTTTTTTTTAAGTTAGTTTACTTCGTCTCGTTGACAAAATGTACTATACAGTTAGGTAACATTTCGGCAATTTTGCAGGAACCCATCATCAGATCATACTTTACAGCCAGGTATGGTCTGATGATGGTTCCGGCAAAGTGGTTGGAACGTTAGGTTTATTTAATATACTTAGTCAATAAGCTAACTTTTTTTTTTAAACCCACGCGGTATAAGAGTGATTATTTAGAGAGAGAAATTTCATGGGAAATCACCACGTCATTTCCTAATTATACTCCAAATGCAATCTCATTATCCTCTTATTCAGATGGACGGTGTGACATCCTCGTCCTTATTTGCAAAGGCTTTATAAATCATAGAAAAGACATCACCTGTATTCCTAGCTGCATGGTAAATTTGATATCTGACTGTGCTATAATTCCTAAGTCATTTTCGTCCTAAACCACTTTCAGTTCCTTTCCCCTTAAAATATAATTATTCGCATGGATTTCTCTTCCCTAGGTTTCAAAACCTTTCATTTAGAAACATTCAACTTCACTTTCCATTTTTCAGACCATATATGCAACCGATCCAAGGCATTTTTGAACAACATGTAATGATTCTGGTCAGTGCAATAGATTTTGATAACTTCTCCCGTCCTCCCTAATCGGTGGCAAAATAATAATAATAAAATTGTATACAATAGTGATTCCTTACACAGAAAGCCAGAGGAATCTTACAATTCGTTGTTTATACAAGTGATTTTGTTTTATAATAGAAAAAAAAAAAGAAATAAAATAGTAATAAATAACTAAATAATAATTAATAGATAAAAACAAAGATAATAATTAAATTGTAAAAATGAAGTAGTAATTACAATGAAAAAGGACAAGTTGAGCAGAACATGAAATGACATCGGTTAACTAACTAAGATCGGCACTTACATAAATGTCCTTTACAAATAGCAAGATAGGACAAGATGCAATCGCGATATGCCTTGTCTATAGTCCACAGGTCGATGTCGATGTTGAACGGGTTGAGAGTGTCCAGAGTCACATTTGGGAAGTCTCTCTTGAAATTCTGTAACCTCTGGAGCCATGAGCACAAGGAGGGTATACTACGGAGATGTCTGCCTGGCAAACGCCAACCAACCGTGTTCCAGATGTTAATGTGATCCTGCTTAACTGAGCACAGATGAAGGAATGGCTTTATTTTTAGCACATGGGCGTATAATGCAGCAGAAGGTAGATTTAGATGTTGTGTAGATCTGGTGCGACCACAAGTTGGCCCACTTCAGCACCCAGAATTCGAGGCCCCATAGTTTCCTGAGGCTGGTGGGTGGTGCCGCCGACCAAACTTCCACGGCATAGGAGAGCACACTGCAGAAGTAAGTTGCAAGGTATTTCTTGATTATTTGCTTATTGTGCGTTTTGCACAGATCAATTTTCATTCCCCAGAACGCTCTCAAGGCTTTGGAATACTGAGCTTGGATTTGTTTTTATAGGTGAGGTTGGCATCAAGGATTACTCCTAGGAATTTGACTCTGTCTGTGGGAGTCAAAACATTTCCTGACAATTCCGGAAGTAGAGAAGATGCAGTATCAGTAGAAGTCATCCGACTTGGCGTAAAGATGAGATAGTTTGACTTCTCTGGATTGACTGACAGGCCAAAAAATTTAGCATACTTACAGAATGTATTTAGGTAGCTGTTTACAGATTCAGAAGCGGTTTGTCTTTCTTGTGAGTCACCAACATGGCGTTTGCATGGCAAGTAGCATACAATATCATCAGCATACGATAGTAAAGCTGGAATTTGATCCATTAGTGGAACGAATATTGCTGCAAATAGCAAGGCTGAGAGAGAACTACCTTGTTGGATCCCTACTTTGACGCTGTTAGAGACTGTAATGCCATTGCCTGAGAAGTGAAGCATTCTCCTAGATATTAGGTTATTGAGGATCCCGAGCATATTTCCGGATATCCCGTAGAATCTTTCAAGTAAGGCAAGAAGGGGCGTTATTTGGACTGAGTAGAAAGCAGATTTCATGTTCAACAAAATGGTGTGAAGATCTTCGTTGTCATTCCAGGCGTGAAGTATTTTCTGTGATGAGGATTGTAGGCAGGTTACAGTAGATCTATTAGGCATGGCATAATGGGTATGCTCGGGGCTATGTGCAAAGATTGCGAGTGCTACATCATTATAGATGCACTTCTCGAGACATTTGAGGAAGGTAGAGGCAATTGATATTGGCCTGAAGTCAGCCGCTGTTTTCAATTGAGGTTTCTTCGGAACTGCTACGACTCTGTGTGACAACAAGTTTGAAGGCACCTGTGCATATTTGAGTACTTTGTAGAGTTGAATGAGCTCTTTGCTGATAAAATTAGAAGAAATGTTTGGACTAAAATGAGGTATTGCGTCAATTCCTGTGGTGGACTTGTCAGGTAGTGAATTTATTATTTTTATTAGCTGTTCTTCGGAAATTTCTGTATTACTAGAAAGTGAAGAAACGTTAAACGCTTCGTTCCAAGGATATGTTTCGGACACACGGTGATTTCGCTTAAAACGCAGCATATGCTCACACCATTCCTGGATATATAAATGTAGAGGGGCGCAAGAATGACTTGTGGGCCACACACGTTTTCTCCTGGTTAGCTGGCCGTTCATGAAATTGTCAATAGAAAATTGTTTACTGTTCTGGAAATCCATCCTTGCTTTGGAAAATTTGGTGTATGACTCTCGTGAAGGCGACTTCTTGTAGGAGGCATGGGCTGCCTCTTTTTCCCTAAAGGCTTTACTCAGGAGGTCATTCTAACATGGCTTTGAGTGGGGACTAAGGATGAAAGTTTTGGACATTGCAGACCTTGCAATGAATTCCATCCATCTCGAAAGCCAGTAGGCAGCCTCATTGATGTTAAGCTCAGCCAGTATTTTCCATGGGTAAAGTTGGAAAAGGATAGTAACTTTTCCAATGTTGATGCATTTTGGATTGTACACTCTCCTGACAGTGTTTGTAGTTTGTACTTGCGTACGTTCATCCTTAGGTGCCTGCAGAGATATCATCGCAGCAATCGGAACGTGATCGGACGGGAGGAAGTTCTCAGTTATGGTCGGGGTTTCCTTTACTAAACAGTTTAAGAAGATGTTTTGCAGAGTGGCGTCGCAATGTGAGGGAGGAACATGAATAAGACCAATTCCCATTTCCGACATGTTCAATGACAGTGTGTCTAGGAGCTTCTTTGTGGCTGGCAGTGGAAGTCTCCGAGGATGATGAGCTTTTGCCGACGATTGATTGTGGATGACAGCCATACTATCATTACGCACGATTAGAAACAGGAGTGACCTCAATACTGATTCCCGAGAGGCTCCACTTGCTGCACTGGTCCATCCTGAGGACTATCCATTCATGGCTCCTCTGTCTCCAATGATTTAGCCAGTCTTTGGTTAATAATAATAATTTGCTCCAGTTTTTCGCTTTAAATAATAGCTTTCCATATTTGTCTACGAGTCCAATGCATAACTACAATAAGGAAACTGAATTCCAATTAAATTGTAATGTTGATGGATCATAGTGTGATGTAAACGATTTTCACATAATAGAGTTCCAGTGTATTATTAATTATTTAATTATAAACAGTGAGATTTTTTTCGCTCCCACACGCCCTATTTTTCTATTAATGCTAAGCAGAATTTCTCCCACTAAGCAGAACTGTTATGCAGAGAAGAGACATTTAAAGGGGTTGTATTTTTGACTGTTTATTTATTTTTTTATTTTTTTTTTTGTACTTAAACCTTTTAACTTTAGTGATGTTTCCAGATCAGTGTAGGGTAGTGGTACACGTATCCCTGAGATCATGAGAGGAAGACGCGGTATGAAAATGATTGATATCTCTTTGAAAGCATACTTAAATTTAAAACCTCATAGATTAGAAGTACACTATCAAAGTCAAGAAAAATCCGAAAAATACTGATATGGCAGACTGTCGTTCTAGCGGATTAATGGTTAAGAGTACAGAAAAGCCAAGTCGAGCAGAACAAAAAGAAAGGAGAAAACCAGCTGATTATTCGCATCTTACTACTACTTCCCCTCCACTAACTGGAAGGGAACTTCCGACGTGGTATCTTGCATAGGAACGTGACATGAAAAACGATTTCACCGACTTGGATTAATTGTTCTTGCAACCCGGGGAAGCGATTTTTATCTCCACAGATTTATCTTTACGAATAAACGCGAGATGCATATCTGCTAAAACATGTACGAGAACAAACAAACGTTGTATAATCATTGCGGTTTAAAGCTCGCGCTGTGGCAGACATTTTCACACAGTTTGAGAGAACTTTTCTAGCTTGACTGCTATTAAATTGAGTAGCACTCGTTGATTTTTTTTGGTTATACTAGTAATTTTGGTTTTGCTTAGCTGACAATGACGTATGCATTATTCAGATTTTCAGGTTTTAGGGAAAGTAATATTAGTATATTTGGTTTTGATTACAGAGCTGTAAGTTGCATAGCGATGGTGTGTACAGAAGGTGTTTGAGAAGGGGGCACCACCGATGGTTTCCCGCAACTACGCCATACGTACTCTTGTGAAGTATATATTACTCTGTAAAAGCCAGACAAAAGTATTATGTTGTATATGAGAAATATTATTCTGTTGTTGTGCTCTGGACTTTGGCCGCAGGACCCCTAATGGGACCCCACGCTGCCTGTACACACCGCAAGGAGGTAAGCCAGGCTGCCCACTATTCTCTGGCACGTATGAGCAGGATGAGGCGAATCCCTAAGCATTTTACATTTCTGACATGTTGTTGTAGGGTTTTAGGCCCATCAGAAGATTATGCTATATTGCGCTGCCTTAATATCCCAGCAAATTGAGTGTGTTCTGTAGTTAGTTTGATATTTGCTGGACGAAAAGTTTCTGGGAGAGAAACCATGCTACTTGGCCTGAGACCCACTAAACCACGTTGTGAAAAAGACATAAAAATTCTTTGGATCATTGACGGAATTATAACTCAGGTCTTTTACATCCAGTGTGGGGAGAAGAGTGGTTATACCAACTGTGCTACCCACGAGGACATTTTTGGTGTATTTTTTTTATTAAAAAAAAAAGGGAGGAACGGAAATATTAGCCCTTGTTTTCAGGAAGTGCAACTCTTCGCTAAGCTACTGAATGGTTAATATTGTATTAGTAAATTTGTTATTTTGCTTTGGGCCAATAAGTTAGCGAACTTATATTCCAGTGTATTCTTAAATATTCAATTATTAACAGCGAGTGTTTTTTCGCTCCCATACGACATATATTTCTATTAAAGTAATGTTAAGCACAACTTTCCCCACTAATCACTGCTGTTATGCAGTGATGCGACATTTACAGGGCGAATAGGGGGTGCTTTCTTCAGTGGTTTGACTTGTAGCCTACAAGTCAAACCACTTTTGTTGTTGTTGTCGTCGTTGGTGCAGGGTTTTGGAGTATTAGCGACTTATACCATATTCCGCCAGTGTGTACAAGCTAAAAATGGGGGGCAGAGAAGGACATCCTACTTCCTTCACCTGTGATCTGCTAACTACAACCCCCGGTTGAAGTAGTCCTTAGAAATTCATGCAGTCTAGGCGACTAGACCTATGCTTCGCTAAACGAGTGACAAGTGGCGAAACTACATTCACGGAGGCCGCGCTAATGACGTCACATTGGCTTGTTAATAATAAAAATAAGTCGTTGGAATAGTTTTATCTTGTATTTGGCTTTACCTTTCTACTTAGTTCGTGTTTCTACTTATAATTTATTGTACTCAGTACCGTGCGTGGCTTGAAGGTGAGAAGACCGAAGATAATCGTTGACGTTATATCTTGTTTTCTTCTTGATCATGTTCCTGAAACATCACACGAAGAGTTCTCAAGGACCTAATTTCGAAGAAAATGTATAATGCAGGAAAGTCTCATTATTGCATTGATTTTAAATGACAAACTCCCCAAAGGGTGATTTGATCTCCTGATTATTAGCGCCTGTTAATCCTTATTTGGAAAGGAAACAAAAGACTTAACAGCCTTTATTTATTATTTAATGAGCCGAAGGGGGTTTCGGATGCTGCTTTTTGGGTTATTTTTAACTGCAGTCGTTGGAATACTGTCAACGCCACCATAACATAGTGGCTTGGCTGCATCTAATCTCTTTGTAACGGGCAAGGTCATTGATCGATTCCACTTCCTGACTGGAAGAATATTATAAAAGCATTTTGATCGCGGATGTGGGTTGCTGGTCTTAGGCGTTGATGTAAAGTGTTTTTCCGAGATTCTTTTCGGGTTATTCATTAGGGATTCATTCCAGTAATTTTATGGAGATTCATTCTGGTTTTCCATGAGGGAATTCACCGCGATTTATTCCATGTTTGTATTGAATAATAACTTTTTTTTTTGCATATCAGCATAAATGCAAAGAGAAGAAAAGCAGAATTGCAATATTCCAGTGGCTCTTCTACTTCTCAGATCTGTGTTACATCTAAATATGGTCATCTTTCTAGCAAAGTAAATTAATTTTTCCGCTGAGCTGACAGACAGGGATTATGTTTGTGCTCATAAATTTCGTGTGGTGTGGACTAGTGCAGGAATACCCGTAATTAACATGGAATATAAAGCTAGAAGTGTTTAGAAATCCCCAAAATTTAATATTTATAACACCTTTGATTTTCCACGTTTCAGTGCTTGTTTGGAATTTATTTTTCAAATTTTCTAGAATGATTTGAAAATATTTTAGAATTTTCTTACTGTTTTGAATTCCGTTAATTGCACTTTGTCTTTAAGTAGTCTCAGTATTTGCTTAAAGGATGACTTTGCTCAACTGACAAGGAAGAATATGCCAGAAACGAGTCTACTCTTAGTAACATTCTGTGTTAAGTGAATTCGAAGCTTTCGTTTTCGTTTCATGCAAAACTTCCAGTTTCACCTGTTTTATTTTTCGAGCTGCAGTTTTTACTGTAAATACCGAACTGAGCTTTGAAGCTTAATACGCATTAGGCCGCTAAATATTTGTAGGATATTTCATTTAAAAGATGTCGATAACATCGACCGAAAGTTTCATGGTTGATTGTTGCAGCCTCTTAAAAAACCTTCTTGGAGAAGCAGATAAGGCATTTTAGTTTAAATTCTTTTCCGCTTTGCGGTCTTCCTTGCAAATTACTTTAACGGCAAACTTTGTTTAGCGGAATCTCAAAGCGAAGCTCAATTTTACTCGCCTCACAGGATCGCTGATGAAACTTTAAGGTCGACAGTGCCCGTTAGGACTTTTTCTTTTCATCCTGGTGGCTTTAGACTGCAAAATGGGGTCTGTGCACTGTCTGGTGATGGCTCATTGAAGATGACTGATTCAGCTACCGTGAATGAGTGATGACTCCTGGACCGCTGATGTCTTGACTATATGAGTTGTATAAACTCAAGATTCAGTTATTCACGGTATTAAATGGTAGACAATTATAAAAATATGAAGGACAGTGGGAATTCACTTCATATAGATGATACTTATAAACATTAACTTGTATTTTTCGATGACTGTTCAGAATTCAGTGCCACTTCTTTAAGATGACTTTTAGCTTTGTTAACCGTTAGAATACTTATGTTTCAATTCAGGAAACACAGTGTTCTTTGTAAAAGTCTATTTTCCAATACTGTTGTTAATATTACTGTGCAGGGTTTGGACTGTTTCATGAAATTTAGATTTTCTCACAAAATGAATGGTGAACTATTTTGTATCTCCATTATTCCATAAGTACCAGCCAATAGCTCTCTGTTAATTTTCCTATTATGGATAAAACGATAAGCATACACATATTATCTAACTCTGAAAATTCCCTTACAGAGTGACCACCGTTCTCTTATCCAATTTGTTTAAAAACAGAACCGAAATCGTACAGAGAGAATTTTCCTCACTAAAATTGATTTTTTTACCGTTAGATAAATCCGACGTCAGTTTTCAACACGATAAAAGAGAATGATGTGGTTTTTTTTTACTCAGCTCCAATGAAAGCCTGACTGATATCCGATGAATATTCTATTTAAATCCCCTAGTTAGATAGACGTGTTATTTGTTAAAGCTACACTTTTTGGACTGGTTTTGTTCCTGACTGTTATCATCAAGGGACGTGACATTAATTGTGGAAAAATCATTTTATGGAACGTCTCGCAAAAAAGAAAGCACCACTTTGAAACGGAAGAGCATTTGCAGATAAGGGAGTTTTTAATGTCGCCCATTTCCCTTTGCATTTGTCTTCCTAGATTGCTTAGAAACTGGTATTACTAATCGACTACCGATTGGCATGTGATTCTTTCACGATTGTTGGTTATTGGTTTTAATGCGTGGTTTAATCAGTACCATCAAGCTCTTTCCTGTTTCCGCTAATTGTTTGAATTAAAATAAGTGTTAAATTATAAAATAATATTTAAGTATCGCAATGTTCAGCATAAATGAAATGCCAAACTTGTAAGTTGTTCACAGATTCATGGTGCCTTTTGCGGATTGTGCAGTGAGGAGATGGTTACAGGGAGTAAATGGAAATTGTGATTGGATGCCCATATTTTCTTCTTCATGTAACTAAAAAGAAGACTCATAAAATATTACATATTGCAAAACTGTAAAGAATCATAACGTATCAGGAGGTTAAATGTCGCTGATTTTACAGAAAGTTATTTATCTTCTACTCATATAAGGGGCATTCGTCCTGGAGGCGTAGTCTTTTATTCTCTGTGGTTTCTCATCCATTTTATGGCTACTTCGTTGGAAATCGAACGGCCGACACCTTGTAACTTTCTAACTTATTTTCTTCACACTTTATGCGAACGCTGAATGAAAAATGGTGCGTGATGTTCGAAGCGATGTACCTGACGAATACAACACGGCCTTGAACAAAACTTTCGACGCTTGCTCTCACAAAAGTCCATGTTGTCGTGACTTACGTCCTTGTATGTGAGGGGAGGAGTGCAGGGAAACTTGTCCGCTCTTTACGCTTTGGTTACAAACGATCTGTCGTGAGAAATTATCTGGATGCACCGTTTCCTTTTACACATTGGAAAGCTCCAGGATTCCGTCTGCTGCCTTCTCACGCCCAGTGCTTTCAGTGAAATACAGAATTTCGTTAGATGGTTTACTCCACCTGAGCTACTCACGTTAACTTCATTAACGAGGGATGCAAAATGAATAGAATACTTGCTACTGTTTTGCATATGCTGCTGGACGTGTGTATATCTGCATTTATGATTCTAGAGTAATAAATGCAACTAGTCTCTTAAATCAGTAACGCTTGGCTAAAGTTGTCAAACTTTTGAAACTGTAGAAGCCATGTGATGGATTAGATTGTATCAGTCTTGTTGGGTTCTACTCTGTGATCACGTAATTAGATTGATATATGACCCTTTTCAAATGCACACAACCATACACCAGAATGCGAATCTCTAGAGATTCGGCAGCTATACCCTTTTGTACTGGATGAGGGAAGTTATTGACAGTTAACTCGCATATTATCACTAAACCTTTTTTTGGTAGGGACACGTTTCTGCCAATAAACTACCCATTTTAATTTCCATATATAGGCTTGTTGATTTGATAAACAAATATATCCTTTTTTCAGCAAACGTACATGGATATATATAGGTGCGCGTGTGTGTGTGTTTGTATGCTTCATGGTAATACAGAATATGAAAGTTGTTTACATATACTACTGTGCTATCATCATGGATGGGAAGAAGCTGGGAATACAGAAGATGATGGGAGTTTTTGTATGTACAAGATGTTTCGCGTAACCTTCATCAACTTTTAAAATTCACTTAGTTTTGATTTTAGGAGATCTTACAAACAGAACGTTTTGGGGTTGTATTTCTTATGAACTTTCAAAAACCGGTCAAAATCGGTATAAAGTGTACGCGCACATTATTACCAGAGGTTCCCATACTTTTATGCCTTGAGCCCCTTAAAATATTTCATAAATTTCAAGCGCCTTCCTAGTTCCAGAACAAGCGCAAATAAACAGATTTGACATAATTTTGCTATGAATATATATATATACTTTTATAAAGTTACTATACTTCAATAAATGCAATCTAATCTAAAAGAAATGAAATACGAATATTAGTGGGATGGTCTGTTCATATTTCGTTAAAACAAGCGCCCCTCAAAAACCCAAGTGTTCCCTCACACTTCAGAAACCTCTACAATATACAACTGAATCAACATATTGAGCTTTATGCTACTTTCTGAGCGGGTTGAATTCTGTTTCATGCTCAGTTTTAACCTCTCGCGCAATCTTTTCCGTTTAGATAAAAATATAATGCATCACTGTACAATTATATACAGTCTGCTGTTTATTTTGATAACGTATGTAATGACTTGTATATACTAATATTTGTAATAAGGGGTTAAAATCATAGCTCTGAACCGGTTATTACAGTGGCAGCCATTGTTCTTTTCAAACTAGATCACGCATTTTTGAATATCAGTTGATTTTTCTTACAAGATTAACAAAACGCACTGCGTTATCAAAAATGTCTTGTCAAACATGACAGTTTGACAAGATGCTCCTCCATTCAAAGCCCAGTTTGTCTAATCTTGTTCGAAATGTTTGGCGCTACTTAGACGAACAAATCCTTGGCACTCCAATTGATACCGTTTTTCGTGTGTTCACCAGCCGATTTGCATGTTGTGAAGCTTAAAACCCCAAATAGCTTACGGGGGAATCCCTCCTTCTCCTCCTCGCCTATGGTTCGAACCTATGGTCCGAACTAACTATGGTTCCGATTGAAAAGGTCTTTAAGAACTTTTCCAGTTTCTGATGGAACTGAAACCTTTAAAAACAATGTTATCATCGTATGGTGCACCAATAATTTTGAAAATACAGTAGATACATAAAGTTGGGTTACACAGTATCATAATTGTCACTTTTCCCTGAAATCATGCGATCTTATGCGTAATATTTTTGGCAAACCAAAGGCTATTTCACTATTATGTTTCTAGTTTAGTTTAGAATTTGATATATCAAAAAATATAGAGGTAACCGCAGCCCTTAATAGAAATTTTAAAATAGTGTACTCTCCATCAAGCAGGGGGAAGCAATTTAGAAACGTTTAATTTAAAGCGACTGTAAATTGTTAAGGTATGGCATTCGAAGAATGTATGAGTTATTAATTCAGTAGAGAACTGCTTTGGGGAATGCGCCGTATCCATAGCGAAATTTAGTCTCAGCTAATTTTCCGATGTTTGCTTACCAAAGCAGTGATGCTGAATATTCAAACATTTACATTCGTCCTAAAAACAAACACGAACAACAACGTCTGAAATGAAATAATTCAGTTAGTCACTCCATCTGGGTAATTTCGCAGCCCATTCATACGGTCATTAATAACAAGTTTCCAGCTAGACTGTGCGAGGAGAATGCAAAGTGCTCACCTCCAACCATTAAATAGTCACTGGAACGCACGGTGGTACGCGTCTGCGATTTCAAATTTCCTAGCTAGGATCACAACCCATTTGCCGAAACTAATTAGCGAGACATATATTAAATCCACTAATGATTTTTATGACATTTTCTTAATTAAAGTGTCGTTTCCTGTAATTTTCAATTATCTGTTTCAAGAAACGGGTGGTTCTCTGGAAGTCAACGAAGAGCGCCGAAACGACACCCATGACACGCTTTGTGACATCCCTTTCAGAATTGTTTTTAATGACTCTTTAAAACTGAAGACAAGGTCAAAAAGGAGAATTTAAGGGAACGTGAAAGGAGAAGGATGGAGGAAAAACAAGATTATGAGCATTAGTGATGGATAAGATCGAAACCATGGAGAAATACAGTTGATAAATTATTTCTTAGAGTTTATGAAATCAAAAGTAATCATTTATCAGTCAAGATGGTTTATAAACGATCAACAGACTGTGTGAGAGAGAAAGGGGGAGGAGAAGGCAATAGAGGCATTGATCAGAGATCGTTATGAGTGAATTTCTCTGATCCAGAAATACTAATATAAATTATTTAAAACAAAATCGGTTTTAATTTTAATAAAGCTCTGATAAGTGAAAACTTTTATGAAAACATGTTCACAAAGGCGAAAATGAACCTCAGTGAATTTAAACAACTTGATGAATGTGGGCAGTAAATCGATAAATAACAGATTTTCTAGCGGAAAGTGTATTCAACCAGAGGGAGAGATTGAGATGTGTGGTAATTAAAAGCTGAACCTCTCAGATTGTTACTTTATTCACAGGAATGCATAGCTTACTGATACACCATTTGCTACTTGATGCGTGCACAAACTGCTGATAGGTTCCTAGCTATTAGAGCGTAATGCTTGCTCATCCGGTGTATACTCCCTTTCAAAATTAAAGGAAGAGCAAATGAAGATGTGAATATCCAGGGTTAGAAAATTGCTGGCAAGAACACGTAAATGCTCAAAAGCAATTTTGTATTTTAAATCCATAAGAACAGATTCACAGCATTGTTCTAAACACTATCAATAAGTGAAGAGGCAGGTGTCAAGATCCCTTCTTAAGTAGAGGACTGCTAAGTTCCTGCAGGATTCAAAGAGATAAGAGAGAAATTCGCCACTCCTGTCCTAGGTTAATGACAAAACAGAATTAGCATTTTTCCTCATTGGTTTCTACGTTGGCAAACCTCGAAGCTTGCGCATATTCGATGTATACTCCTGTGGTGTGTTTTATTTTATTATTACTTTGTTGACTGTTAGGAATTTCTATGTTATTATATAATTCTAAACCCTGAGGAACAAAGGTTTAAGCGATTGTGGCAGTTCTCCGCATTCGTCACTACTTTAAAACTAGACTGTTGACGATTTTTATTCAATAAACATCGTAAATTCTGATCGTCAGATTCCAGAAATGGAGAATGAGAAAAAAAAATAACTGTTCAACTTAAGGAATAATTATTATGGTAACGAGAGAGTCTTTGTCATTTTATATGACACTTTGTTTTAGATAATTCACTGTGGAAAAATTCAATCGAGTTCTCACACGTAATTGTTAAAAAATATCTGTAGCATAGAGAAAAACAACAGGCAGTCAAGGTCACTTAATGCAGTGTGGGAAGCCAAATTCAGTGCCCTTATGCTGCTGCTTTCTCCCTACTTTGGTTATCCACCTGATGGACTGAATAACTTCTTATAATGCCGGCAAAAAACATTGGTTGCGGTCGTACAAGTGTCTTTGACGAGCCAAGAGAAGGAAGGCGATCAACGTCCACAGACAGTGAGACGGTTGCAAAGGTTGAGTAGTTAGTGCTGACTGACAGATGTGTGACAATTCGTTTTATCGCAAATGCAGTGGGGATTAGTTATGAGTCTGCCCACAGCACTTTACATGACTATCTGCACATGTCTAAGGTCCCCTCACGATGAGTTCCAAGATTGCTGACGCCTTTGTAGAAGCAATGTCGAATGCAATGTTCTCGCCAACTGTTGGATTTGTGTAATGCGGATGTTGAGAACGTTTTGATGGGTTGGTGACAAATGACGAATGCTTGGTGTACCAGTATGATCCGGAGACTAAAGACATGCCAAAGCAGTGGAAGCGCACCTCCTCCCCACCTCCCAAAAAGGCAAAGACCACTCCATCTGCGGAGAAGATGATGTTGTCCGTGTTTTGGGACAGAAAAAGGGTTATCCTGACAGATTACCTACCTCGTGGTTCCACACTTACTGGAAAATATCACAGAAATCTTATGAAAACGTTAAGCGATGTTTTGAAGTCAAAAGGCTTGAAATGTTAACTAAAGGTATCCATCTTCTTTCAGACAATGCACCGGCTCAAACAAAGTTTGCCACCACAAACTTTGTTTCTCAGTGCGACTTCGAACTACTGCAGCACCCATCCTATTTTCCTGACCTGGCACCGTCAGACTTCTTCTTGTTTTAAAGTTCCTGTGAAGGAACTTTAATCTTTTTTTTTAATCTTTATCTTTCTAGGGATATTATTTCTAGGTAAAGGTAAGAACGTTTTGATACCCCCTCGTATACATATTTCCAGATGTATCCACAGCGGGTATTTTTAGTTTCTTTTCTCTCAGTTGTCTTAAAATGATGGCAGATGGGCCAACTGCTCACGCAAGCGATGTATGACCAGCCACTTAGTTTAATTTGTAAGGATAATTCGTGCTAAGTTACGGAGTTTACTGAATAAGAGCACTGAAAGAGAGAAATTCAAAGTTCTCTCAAAGAAAGAAATTCAGAGCTAAAATTATATGGCCCAGCGATTTTTTTTTTTTTTTTTGATTTGGTAGTTGTTGGCGCATCGGCTTCTGTGGCCATATTGCACCTCCCAAGGTTTTTGCAGTACTTTGATCCAAGCCCGAGGCGGGAATCGAACCCGCGACCTTTGGGTTGCCGGGCAGGTACTTTACCCACTCGGCTGGCCCAGCGAAATAATAACATGTTTGCAGGACTGGACTACTTTATCCTTTCCTCCGTTTTTGCAGCCAGCAGGATTTAAACTTTAGCCTGCTTACCGCAGATTTAACTGCAGTTAAGATCATTATCAAGGGTCTTAACTCAAGTAGGAATTAAGATCATTGATAATGGTCTTAATTCCTGCAATGGTTTTAATGACCTTAATTCTCACAGTAGAACAAAGTTGACTTTGTAACGATTTGCCCTACTTTCAAACAGATAGCCTCCTGAAAAAGATTAATTGGCCACTTGCTTCAGTTGAAATTGTTCCATATAACAAAAGGTACTACGTTTACTTGTCTCTCGTCTGAAAACGCTGTTGTCCCACCAGTCACTCTGACAGCGCTTGGGCGTAGGCCCTTTAAAAATGACTACATTTGTCTACGTAGGCAAAAAAAAAGGAACTAATATAATTTTAATAAAATGACATCACTCAGGAGGCGAATCCGTTCTCCCTTAAAACCTTAACGTGGATATTCGTTAGTCTTTTCTAAGCAGCCTAAGCCCAAGTGTTGTCACCGTCACTGATAGGACTCCATCGTCCTCAGACGGACCACAGTAAAACCTAACGCAGAGTAACGTTGTTTTATAGAACTATTTCCATTTATTAACCCCTTGCGTTGAAATAGTACCTCGCTTCTTAATTCCATTATTTATTTGAAAGGTGAGACTGACTGGACAGTCTTTTCAGGTCTAACTGGTCCCCGATCAGATAACAAGTGATCACTAGGGACAACACTCGGACAAAACAGATAGCTTTAGCTTTATTACAACTTCAAAAATTTGATTTGGTGTACAGCATGGAAGGTAACATCGAGCAACTTTACGAGGTCTGCGTGTTGCTATTAGAAACAACCTACTATTTGATCAGGGATTAGTCCCAAAAGAGACTGGAAAGTTTATTCTACTGTGAGAATTATATTGCATTTTGTTTTGCTGCAGTTTAAATATTTCTGGTCCAAAAACAGTTTAAAGGAAAGACAGTCCTGCAAGCTTCTTATAAAGAGCTAAATGCCGATCTCTTTTTGCATGGATTCTTAAAGACAAATGTAATCGTTGATGCAAGTTCCGGATTGCTTTCTTAATATTTCCAGATTTTAAAATGTTTTTTTTTTTGTTGTAAAATATGTTGGATTTTAAAGAATTCCGGATTGTAAAGTTCCATATTTTCCTGATGCCATTTCCTCTTTTCAACCACAGCATAATCTAGAATTCTTGTTCTTTGTTTCAACGGCTATTCAGTACTGTAATTTTTTTTTATATCCACGTGAAGAGCATTTTAAAGATGACATTCTGCTACCAGAGGTGTAAAGTTTGTCAACCGTGAACTCTATCTTCTCATAATGTTTTACTTCTTTTTTTGAAACTTACCGAGGAATCCTGATCCTATTTCCTGTAATGCTTTCCAGGTGGAAAACTAATCTGACAGGAGATTCTAGAAGTTTTGGTTTGAAGAACTAAGCCGGGTTTTATTTTACTGCGCTTTCTAGTGGAACTTCGAGGGCTTGACTACAAAATACACTGCCGACAATTCCTTGCAGAAATTGTTATTTCAGTTTCCGTGGCAACGGCCTTCCGATGTACATTGCCCTCTCCTGTTACAGAAAATTATCCAACGGGCGTGTGTCGTAAGAAAAAGACCCAGGTCAGAGTTCGATACCTGCTTCAATATAACTTCGTATTTTTCTTTTTTTGAACTGCAACAATTTATTTAAATGTCCCCGAAGTCTATGTATAAATATAGTGAATATAGGGATCGACTTCATACAAAATACCAACATTCGAGATTTCGCCATTTGTGGTGGTTTTGAATTACAGAGGAGGCCACTTGACAAATGATTCCTGGATGTGTGTTACTGTCATATGCTCTCATATGGAACGAGACTGCCCCTTAAAGCTTTCTCCCAGGTGAATACAAAACAAAACCAGTGTAGAAAGCATTTTCATTCGTTTAACTCGAAGGGTATCTTGAAATGAGCTGAGGAGATACGATATAGTTATTGGAAATGGTAAAACTGAGATTAAGAGCTTCAGAATTTTATAAAAGTTCCATATATCTATCTGGGACATTCAAAATAGCTTTCTTGAGAGAGAGACACGCAAACGCAAACACACACACGCAAAGAGAGAATCATTTAATTTAAAAAATTAGAAAAGAGATTTAGCAGTTTTTAACTGTAATAGAAAAACTCCTTGCTCTCTACGGTAAGGCATTTTTTCTTGTTGTAGTAGTGTTTTAGGAGCATCAGCGACTAAGGCCATATTGCGCCTTGTACTGCACTTTTCCACCCGGTGTGGCGAGGACAGCGATTCTACCAACTGTGCTACACACGAGGGCAAGGCAATTGTGCATCCATTTTGCTATTAAATATACACTGCCCTACCATTAATATCCGGACACCTGCCTTTAGACAAAAAAGAGCTTTTATTGTGTCATTTGATGCTTTTATCACGGTCTTCAATCATACTCTCAACCGGCTTTATATAAAGGCCGGGTGATATGTACCTCCACTCGGTCTTTAACGCAGCCACCATTTCTTCCTTGTTCTTTGGGCGATCTCGACGTGCACGTACTCGACGATCCCATACATCGTAAAAGAAGCTCGATAGGGTTCAGGTCAGAACTCTGGGCTGGACAATCTAACTTTTCCACACCCATATCCTTAAACCACTCTGTTACGATCCGAAAAGTATGGCATGGCACGTTGTCTTGCGGATACAGGTATGGGCCTTTCCCGAATGAAATATTGCCATAATACTTCGTTCGGGGAAGGCAGTATTGCCATAATATTTGAAGTGCAGAATTGTCCAGGCTATCCTGATATTGCGCAGCATTCATGGGTTTGTCGATAACGACTAATGGGCCCAAGCCAAACCATGAAATGAGCCCCATACCATGACACTGCCTCCACAAAACTTCATTGTTGATAGGATACAATCAGGAAGGAACTGTTCCCCTGTGGCATTCGTCGCACACAGGAACAGCCATCAGACTGGTAGAGTGCGAACCTCGACTCGTCTGTCCACAGGACTGTTTTCCACTGCACCACAGTCCAGGATTCGCGCTTCTTACACCATATTAATCGGCGTCTAGCATTTGTTGAGGTGATCAATAGCTTGTGAACAGCTGCACGACCATTGTAACCTGTACTATGGAGCGTCCTTCGTATTGTACTAGTGCTGACATTAGTCTCAATACTCTCATAGAGGGACCGCGTGACTTGAGACAATGGCAAATTACGATTTGCCATTGTAACAGTTCGCAGAATCTTTCTGTTAGTTTTCGGGGTTTACCAGTCCGTTTTTTGGCAGTTTTAGTCCCATTCCTCTCCATCTGCATATGACTTCACTAACCGTTGACCCAGGGATTCCCAGATTGACTGCGATGTCTCGTACAGAAAGTTTGCTTATGTGATATGCTATCATTCCACGTTGGACGTCTGTTAATTCTGTTGAACGTGTCATTTTGCATGCCCACTTTTGAAATAGTCTGTTCAAACCCCAGTGTGCATATTTATAGCAGGTTCTGTGACGTTTGATATTTTGGGCTGAAACCTTTTCAGTTGAATAATCAGTTGAACAATAATTTCAATGTTACATGCATAGGACCTGTTTCCCCATCGATGGAAGGGCATCCGGATGTTAGGGCAGTGTATTTTCAAGTTATTATACTTGCACGTGTGTAACACAAGCCTGCTTATACTTTCAAACATTTGGAATAATTGCTCAAACTGCTTGTTAATGACATGTTTCTCATTTAGTTTCCTGCTTCATTCCATTTCTCATTTGTTCCTGCTTATAGTTTCCAGTGTATGGCAACTCATGCTTTCGTGTGTCGCAGAAACTTTTGATAATATTGCTTCATGGTACTGTGGATGGGCACCTCCTCGACGTTTCTAAAAATCGTTATTTCCAGCAGTGAAAAGAATATTCTTTTTCTCTGTTAAGAAATTGTTTTTTGAACTGCGGATTCCTTCTTTTCCGAGTTTTTGGACAAGAAAAACGAAATAAAAAACTGAATTTAAATAGCAGAGTCGTTAGTAAGCAGAATAATTCCGTTCCTTCCATTCTAGTAGCGTGTGTTATCTAAAGAGAACAGTGATACATCGTTGATTGTCGAGATGACAGTGTTTATTTGAATAACATCCTTATCACAAGGGAACAGAACGTCTTCTCCAAAGAAAAGGATTTAAGAAAGACGCTCAGCAGAGGATCGTAAAAGCAATATCGGAAATACGAGACCATCTTTTTTCAGTAACGTATCTATTTCCGGTAATCCTTTCTTCACTTCTGTAAAGTTAAATATTTTGATTGAAGGACTGTCTCCTTTTATGAAAATATTTATGGATCAAGCAAAGAAAAAGTATTTTCATGGACTCGTAGGAAAAGAATAAAAGGTTAGAGCAATAACTTGCTTAAAAATTAACTCTTTAATGAACCTGCCAAAGTTCTTTAAGCTGTATAACCCTTGCCAGTAAATACCCGAGGTATAAAGGAGATGTGAATGAATTTTCTGAGCTTGTCATTTAAATTCCCCATCTACTTGATAACTCGATGGATTA
Source organism: Mastigoproctus giganteus (assembly GCF_048544385.1). Classification (NCBI taxonomy): domain Eukaryota; kingdom Metazoa; phylum Arthropoda; class Arachnida; order Uropygi; family Thelyphonidae; genus Mastigoproctus; species Mastigoproctus giganteus. The sequence goes on along the minus strand of NC_143586.1, from coordinate 145,548,310 downwards.
CGGATACACTAGATTGGCCATTTTTTGAGGATTTATAAATACCAGGAGCGTAGTCAAAAAATCTTTAAATTAATTCGAGGCTATTTTTAAATATAAAAATAGGATAATAACTGTATAACCTACATCATCTAATGGGATCTGGTCCAGGAGTTATCATGTACCTTGCCAAATGACTGGCCCCAGACAACTGCCATTTTTATACGCATAAAGTTGGCCCTTGTCTCACACGTTTGGCTTAGGCTTATTCATTTTATTATACTGGAAACATTTTTAAAATAAAGTTGTTGTGTAAGTTCCAAAAAGATGAAAATTTATCAAGCAATAAGATTATCTATCCTCAGGAGATCGTCTTTATTTTGAGAAGTTAGTCTTGGCGTTTAAAAGTAGTAACATACATTGATATTTATCATAAGCTTTGATGGCATGTCTTGGATATTTTTTAAATTTTAACTCTTATCTCTTTTGAGGTTTTCTCTTCAAAACTTTTTCCTGATTACTGCAATTAACTAAAGATGCAGGCTGTTATCTGTCGGGAATAATGTAGGAGCCTTGAGAATTAGATTCTAAGGATATGCGTGCACCGTTGTTGATTTTGAAAATTAATTTTTCATGTTTTTAGTTTTGATATTAAGTCGATAACCGATATTTAATGAAGTCTCATAAACTGACTTGGAATAAAAGGTTCGGCCATTTAAATGGTGTTAAATTTACATTAATAAAAGTAACATTACGATAGAAAGATTATTATAGTTACTATTTATTACTACACCAGAAAGATTCAGCTATGTTGTTGTCCATCGTACCATAATCATTTGAACAATAATTTCAACTAAAGACGAACAAGAACCTAGTAAAACGTGTCCAAATTACTTTAAATATATTTAAAGTAATAGTTCTTATTCATACGACAATCCTGCAGCCATTGTGCTTTTAAGGCGTCTTGATTTATGTTTTTACTTAAAGGGAGTACTTATACATAAACATTGGACTCATGAATTATGCACAAGGCAAAGATGGAGAGAAACTAGAAATTATTTTGTTGCATTTATGTTAGGCGAAGGAAAATGTAGAATTTTTATTTAGTACGCTTGGTAATATACTGACCTAATCGTAAATAAATCTTTGGAGAAGACTTTTTTCCTTCTAATATACGCTGTTATTTTTTTTATGTTTAGGACAGGCTTAGATATATCTTTCGTCATAGTTTGAAATTGCGTTAAGGTACATAGTGCTTATCAGAGTTTAGCTTTGCTTCAATAAGAATTCATGATTGGTGTTTGGTGATAGCGAATGATTTGCATATGGAATCTTTTGAACACATCCACGAGCCTTTCCAGTAACGTTGCTGACAACCCTGTATGTTATCATAGAGTACTAACTAAAACGATACCTGTTGTTGTGATTAGTTGAATTCTAATAATTTCTTGCTGATAGCACAATGGAATCACCATTCTCCTCATAACGCTTGGAAAATTCCTGGTTCGAATCCCGTCTAATTGGAGAAATTTTTATAGAATTGTTTCGCAACGTGGTTGAGTTAATTGGTCTCAGTCGAGGATTGTATGGTTTTTCTCCCGGAAAGGTTATTATGGCTGGTATTGATTTATTTCTAACTCAGATGTTTCTAACTCCTAGAATATATTTTTTCCTTTTTGGCTGCAACCATACCATTGGAAGGTTTCTAAACTCCTGTTATAGTATTATTGAACTTCTGTAGGTTTTGTTCGGTCTGTTTTCGCTGCTCAATATCGTTGCTGCGTTTAGCATGGATTAGAGCGAGATTAGATCGAGGAAAAATATTGAATTATAAAAGTATCGACAGCAGAAAGAAATACTGTAATCTAAGAATAACGTTTTGCTTTCTGCAATGAATACCGGTCGATATTCTTTTCAAATGTAATCAATCATGTAAAAGCAATCGCACAAAAAAAAAAAGCTCTTCCGTGCCAGCTGAGAATTGTAGCCAGACTTTTAGAAAATTAGTTGGCTTTTCATACCTCATTACTTGAACCAAATAAATCGAATTACTTCTAATCACAAATTAAATCCAATTTAGCATTCTTTTATTAGCTCGCTAGTTGCTATCGCCCGAAAGTCATCCAAATGATTCTTTGTAAAAGAAAAAAGAAAACTTTGGTAATCAGTTGGAAGTCTACTTAACTCGCTCTGGTTATACGGATGTAACGAAGCAAGAAAGTTCTAGTGGTCTGCGCAAACAAAGGAAATAATGTGAACAGGAAAAGTCTGGATGTTAGTACAATGAGCAATAAAATCTCCTCCATTGTTACTCGTATTAATTAGCAAGATTGGATGGTTGTACCAGCCGTTCTAGTAGAATCTGTGCTATTACTAGCGTACATGGTGGAGTTTCCGAAAAGAAAATCAATGGTTACTGATATTCATTAGATTAAGAAGAGGAGTATAACAGAAGATGTCTCCTATGTTGCTTGAGAATTCAAAATTTAAAGATTTGCTGTGGTCATCTTATCTGCATATCCTTTTGGCAGTTGTATCACTTTCCATGATGTGTGACTTGAATTCTAAAAAAAGAACTGACTTTGATTTTGTCTATATCATCAATGGCCAGTGTTTCCCTCTTAAGAACTATTGAAAGAAGTATGCAGAGTACTTAGTGTTTACTGCGTTCCCCTACGCAATGGCGGATTCATAGAGATAATTGTGCCATTATCCTCCCCCCCCCATTTTCCCTAAAATTGTTCAAAGTGCATGTTCTGCTTCTACGTTATCTACATTAGTTTGTTGGGTTTTATTAACTGGATTTACAGATTTTGAAGAGAAAGAGCGCCCAATACAAAATAAACTGGCTGGCTGAGGCATTGAACTTGACAATAAACTGCGAAAATTATTAAACTCCTGTAGGGCCAGTAGCATCAGTGATATTAATAGCGGCGATTAGTTGTCTGATGATGAAAAAAGAAAGATTTTTGCATAACATTTGCAGTTCTCAATTCTGCTTCTCTTAGAGATTGGTGAGAGAATCTGGCAGTGAGGCTCATCCATTTAGAAGATCCATTAGAACAAGGTGGTTCGTGTTCGAATTAAGAGTAGGATGGTTTCTCTTTTATAAGGATCTCATTTAGATATAATTTTGCAAGCGACTTTTATCTGTCAAATATTGCACGAGGTACAAAATGCGTCACTGGATCTTCAATAGATCTAGATTTCTTCCATTTTAACATGGAAATTTCTATTCAACGTTAGGATCCACCAAGCCCTTGAACCAGAAGAAACTAACTTTTTTTTGGAGAACAGCATGTTCGACAGAGTGTACATAGTGTTTGGGGTGAGGCTCCACCGGTGGTTTACCAAAACTGTGCCTTTAGTATTCCTGTGAGGAAAACACTACTCTGTAAATGCCAGAGGTGTGTGTGTGTGTGTCGTGTTCTGTTCTTCTTCTGGCTACTTGGCCGTGGGGCCCTTAGCGGGGCCTGACGTTGCCGAGCGGGATATCCGCATCTACCCTTTTGGTTGCCTTTGATGGATGCTGGAAAATCCTTTATTTTTTTTTTTTTCTGGCACCCAAGTGTGCCTGGGAGCGAGACTGCTGGAACACACCAGTATTGCACTATCTCTGATGGGTGCGGGAATATAGTGCAATGTGCACTGATAGATTAGTAGACAATACACTACTAGTACTACGTGGATACATAAGTATTAGGTGGAGATAGATGGGATGTGTGGGTGACACCCTATACAAGGATATATATAATTCTCTCCTCTGTATGCCTGTAACGGGAATAGTATACTTCTAAACATTTTCTGAATAAAGAATTTTATTATTATTATTATTATTATTATTATGAAAATGAGCTTCCTGGACGGAAACCAATATAAAAAAATCAATGCAAAGGCAGAGTAAAAGGTTCAGTCAAGTGGTGGGGATTAGACAGAAATTTTGGAGATGTGGATAGAGGCATCTCCAAAGAAACAATGGAAACGAATCCATCAGGCGAGTTAGGTCCAGGGATTGGGGGTAAAAGTACACTTGGGAAGAGGACCCGGTGTAGATTATCAGAGGCCAATGAGCTCTGTTGTAGTGAGTCGAGTTGAGGATTTCCCTTGAAGGGGTTGCCCAAGTCTTGATGTTTCCAAAATCCAAATCGATTGATGTCATAATCAAAATTGTCGCTTTTAAACTCAGTTATTGGTTTTAGGTGTCAATTCGTGTCTTGTTTCCCGTGTAAGGGACAGTGAAGTCCTCTGGTTTCAAAGTCTAAATCAGGTGATGTCACATTCCGATTGATTGATTCCACGTTACTTTCTGATGGAACTTAGATGCAAGTAGTGAATAGCTCAATTCAGTTGCGCTTCAGTAAGGTTGGTGGTCGATGGTTCTGGGGAGAGACGCCCAGAATTTGTCACAGGTTATTTTTCTTGGTGGTTTAATGAGCTCCTTACTCTTCGTCTGTTGAAGACGTCCTTTGCAAAAGTGGTGAAGTATTTATAATTGTCATGGGTACGAATTGGCGTATGTTCTTGGTACTTTGACAAATTAATAACCACTGTGATCAAAATAGATTTCAAATTTTCGTAGTCAGACCAGTCATACATTGTGTGGTGCCAAGATTCGTCAGTGGCACAGGTGGATCATCTGCGATGCCCACGGCGTCAATTTTTCTTGTATCGATCCATGGCCTGTAAGGAGGTACGTTATGTGCAGGCCAAGGGATAACCAGCTTGGGGCTTTTAGGAACGCAAACGTTATTTTTTGTAATTGCTCCCTTAGCGGATGTCGTCCATCTCTCCTGCCAGACCTGCTGCAGGTGAGCAAGAAGGCGTTTTTCTCTGTCTTGTGATTGATTGCTGGGTTGGTGGTGAATCTAATGGTGGTAGTGGAGATTCCTTTGGAGAGATGATATAACTCATTATTTCAAGATCTAGAGGGAAGTCTCCGGCGAGGGCTTGGAGAGCAGGCTCTGGTGATGGTGGCTAACTTTTTCTAATTTGTGACGATAGTTGCCGGTGATACCACATCCCTGCAGCATATGAGATGGCTAGAATAAATACTACTTTGTAAAACAGGACTAGGGTATGTCGGTTTAAACCCCAGTCCCTGTGAGTGACCCCTGTCACCAATGAAGTGTAATTTCTTATCTTATTTTGGATGTACTGTAGATATGGGAGGAAGGACAGTTCTGAATCCACGATTACACAAAGGTGCTTAAGCTGTGTGCGGTGTTTGATGGTTGTGGCATTGATCTTAATCTGCGGTGGTCTGGCTGGGCTTAGGTGCCCTTTCAGGAGAATGCTAGAGGTTTTCTCAGCGGAGGTTATCAGGGTGTATTGGATGGACCACTCCTGGACGAGCCGGTGCTCTCGGTTAGCAGACATTTCAAACTGGGCCTTTAAGCTGGCAGCCACGGAAATGATCAAATCGTCCGAATAGGCTTGGGACTTAATATGCCAGAAATTTTGGGTTTGGAACTCGTCCAGAACCATGTTCCAGAAAGTTGGTCCTAGGACCGAGCCTTGCGTTCATCTCCTGTGGATCTCTCTGATCACCCTAGGAGAGGGGATCTTTACACGGACAGATCTGTCACATAAATAGCTTTTAATTCATGAATAGAGATTTTGAGGAATCTGTGCTTGCCTGAGCCTGTCAAGGACGCTCAGCCACTGAAGTGAGTCGAACGCCCCAGCGAAGTAACTGCGATTACAAGGGGCCGAACTCAGCCAAATGATCATCACACAGAAGGCTAGGTCAACGTCACTCCTTTTGTGCAATATCCAGAGAATGCTTAAGGCAGCTTCGGTGCATTCCTTAGTGTTCACGAACATCGGTGTAATACCACGTTACTTTCTGATTTCAGATAATGAATTCTGAGATAGGCTGCTGAAGAAAGACAAAGTGGTTCATAGCCTGAATGAAAGGCAGTCTTAGGAGTACTATTAAATACACATGGTAGGAAATCAGATCGATTGTTTTCTCCCCTAGTTGGACTACTACTCATCAGAGAGAGAGAGAGAGAGCGCGGATGGATAAATGGAACTGGTTCATGAACCAGTTAGAAACGTTATCAAACGCTGATGAAATATCGTCACACAATCAACGAGAGCAGCATTGTATGGGACAGTCGCGATCGATGCTTCATACAAACGAGTGACTAGAAGCGGAGGATAGTGCGATTTTATAGAAGATTACCATCCCACAGCTTCTGTATCGATTCATTTCTTTTCTTTATGCAGGAAGTTATAGCTATCCAAAAAATGCGCAGAGGAGTGACTTTTTATTTTGATTAGTCGTTTTTTAAAGTGTCGTCCGCTGTCCTTGGTTATAGGCTAAGCTGAATTAGTCGGTTCAGATGCAGTTGCCAGAATTCTCCCGAGATTTTTGTCCTTAAAACAAAAGAAAAATAAAAACAAACAAAAGAGAAGAACTGGGCTTCAGATCTCATCAATTTACAAAAACAACATTCAATTATGGTTTGCCATGCCTGTATTGAATTGGAACTAATTTAAAGGAGTCCTGGTCCTAATATGTACGCTGTTAGTCCAAAAATAACAATTTATTTGAAGTAAGATTCATTGGTTCGGAATTAGCGCCAAGAATCATAAATTATGGGTATATAATATCTGTAAATTTCGCGTATTATGTGGTGGTTTCTTGACTGACTGACAGCCACCACAGTGTGAAAAAGAAATCGTGAAACGTTTTCCAGTCTTTTTGACGTGATTAGAGTTAAGGCTTTTTTTCCTATTTAGTATGGTATGGAAGGACAACGATCGTGATCGTGATTGCTATGCTAGCGGCAAATGCTCTGAAGTAAACTATTTCTTTAGTTCATTGGAAAAAGTCAATGCATCGGGTCCCTAAAGGCTTTCTAAACAGACTGCATCTGTTCAGTATTTTTTTTTTTTTTTTTGAGTTGGTTGACCAGTTTCCTCTCCAGCCATTCATCACGTGTGATGGCTTGCTGGTCTTCTTAACAAATATTAGAGCATCGCAAGGTTACGTTAAATGCAACTAGTAGTCTTATCAGGACGTATTCATATCAGAAAATGAACACTTCTCTATTTCTTTTTGGGCATTATAAATACGCAAATAGCAGATCTCTGATACGGCTTCACATGCCAAGGATTTTAAGCAGCTAATGGCAATATGTAGTGTATTATATGTATTTTGTAAATTATTTGTACTGTATTTTATAAAGGTGGCGGCATTGCTGGCTCAGACCGCGAAGTTTAATAATGATAAAACCTCCTCTTAACCATTAGCGTATACACTGCCCTACCATTAATATCTGAACGCCCAAACCCATGGATGGGGAAACAGGTCCTATGTATGCAACACTTCGCAGAACCCGCTATAAATACCCACTGAGCTTCGAACAGACAATTGCAAAAGTGGGCATGCAAGATGATATGTTCAACAGAATTGATCACCTCAACAAATTCTAGACACCGATTAACATGGTGTAAGGAGAGCGAATCCTGGACTGTGAAGCAGTGAAAAACAGTCCTATGGACAGACGAATCGAGATTCGCACTCTACCAGTCTGATGGGTGTTCCTGAGCGTGGCGAATCCCAGTGGAACAGTTTTTCTTCCTGACTGTATCCTCCCAACAATGAAGTTTAGTGGAGACAGTGTCATGGTTTCGCTTGGCCCCGTTAGTCGTTATCGGCAAAACCATGAATGCTGTGCAATACCAGGACATCCTGGACAATTATCCACTTCCAACATTATGGCAGTACTTCGTTCGGGGAAGGCCCATACCTGTATCTGGAAGACAAACGCGCCTGCCATACTTTTGGGGTTGTAACAGTGGTTTGAGGACATGGGTGTGGAAAATGTAGATTGTCCAGCCCAGAGTCCTAATCTCAACCCTATTGAGCTTCTTTGGGATGTATTTGATCGTCGGGTACGTGCAGTCGAGATCACCCAAAGAACAAGGTCGAACTGGTGGCTTCGTTAAAGGCCGAGTGGAGGAACATATCACGTGACAATTATAAAAAGCTGGTTGAGAGTATTCCGCGAAGATTGAAGGCCATCATAAGAGCAAAAGGTTTCAGCACAAAATATTAAATGACAATAAAAGTCAGTGACTTCCTTTTTTTGTCTAAAGGCAGGTGTCCGGATATTAATGGTAGGGCAGTGTATGTAAAGTGCCTGTTTTCTTCACCATGTTTGTCCATCCAGTTGTAACAACTCAACTCTTGGTGGATGGATTTTCATAAAATTTAATATTTGGCTCTTTTAGAACGATATCCCGAATTTCATCAAAATCAGACAAACAAAATAAACCCGGCAATTTGCTAAACCGCCTGAAATGAAAAATGACAAGTTAGCTACTGCGTACAGTAACTAACTCGTTTTTTCTTGTCGTGCATCAGTGACTTTCTTCCTATTGACCGGAAATATTTTGCTGATGATAGTAATTCTCGGTAAGCCTTCTTGTTTAACGAACCTTGTTCTGCACGTATGGTACTAGAACAGGCGGTACCAGTTCTTTTTATGCTGAAGGCCATTCACAAGAGTACAGGTGTGTGTGTGTGTGTGTGTGTGTGTGTGTGTGTGTTGGGGGGACGAGGTGGGCAACTTCAATCCTAAAGCCAACTTCTGCCTTTTTTAATGTAAGGAAGGAAATCTCTACTGTACTAATCTCGAGTAACACCAATTTTCTGTACAGAGACATCCTTTTACTGGGTTTAAACTATGGAACTTCCGGCCTTTAAACTATATTTTAATGAAGCTTTTTATTTCACCTCTTTATATTTTATTATTCGTTCTTATCCTGTTATCTATTCTTATTTATCTCGTTGTACTCTACACCCGTTACATTAACATTTTTCTTGCAGATAATTGTAGTCGATCTCTGTGATCATAGCTCCCCTCAACGCACAAAAGCCCACAGTGCAGCCTCACTGCGTAATGTTATCAGATCTGACTGCTGAGGGCTGTGTTTCTATATACAGATACTCTGGGCGATCACTGTTATGGCTACCTACGTAATATCGTGTTTGGCTGCCGTTTGCACGGATAACAGCCGCTGTTCGACTAGGCATTGACTCCACTAGATGTCTGAAGACGTCCGCAGGGATCTGCAGCCACACTGCCTGCAAGGCTTTCCACAGTGTTGGAATAGATGATGGTTGAGTGTCCATTTCCGTTCCAAAACATTCCACAGGTGTTCAATTGAATTATGTCAGTCGAATTTAAGAGGCCAATCAAGATGGGTGATATCTTTACTGTGTTCCTCGAACCACTCGTGCATATTGCGGGCCCGATGACAAGGCGTATTATCATTTTGGAAGATCCCGTTTCTGTTCGGGTTAAAATGCAACATGGCAGGGCTCACATGGTCTCCTAAGAGATGCCGGTAGACATCAGTGAAACATTGGTCTGTACGCATCAGGAGCCCCAGTTCTTGCTAGCAAAACATGCCCCATATTAAGAAATCACCACCACCTATCTGAATACTGGACACCATGCACCATAGGTCCATGGACACGTTTTGCTTGTGCCACACACAAAGGCATCCAGGGACGTGTTGCACCTGGTATTTTGACTCATCCTACCAGCTCATTTATTTCCAGTCCTCCAGTGTTCAACCAGCGTGTTGTTGACAACGCAACGTTTGTCATCGATGATGATCAGCAGAGGGTATCTGAGTGTGTGCGCACCGTTATTTTGGATATTGTTCTTGCATTCCCCATATTGTATTGCGATGTCAGCTGTTGCACAGTGACCTGCCATTGAGCCCGTTCAACGCGCTGCACCCTTCGCTCACCAGGAACATCGACCTTGCGTAATCCTTTATAGTTCTGTCGGCGGGAGGTGGTTTGACTCACTCAATGTCATTCTGTGTGCAGTGAATAACCAACAAGACATGCCGTTTCCGATATGGAAGCACCCGACACGTGAACTCCCACAATTATGCCATTTTGAAATTCCGAGTTATCTTTACTACTTCCCATCACTGCTACTTATCACTTTGCCTTGCATGATCAGATGCGAATTACCACTTCTCTCCTGCGAGCCATGCCACAATAGTCCTTACGAATGGGGTGGTCATAATCCAGTGATCATTGAGTATATATTTATGTATTTGGGGACAGAATTTTGTATTTCTTGTGAGTAATTTGAGGCTGACACGCAAAAATGGGAAAATAACAATTTTTATTCAACCAGGCTACACGTGTATACGTAAATGGAAAACAATTTTATGTTAACACTTTTTTTTCTTCATTTAAAATTGACAATTGCTATTTTTTCACTTTTATTATCATTTCATTTTAAAATATCCGTAATGCATTCTATCAATTTTCTTTGTGACTTCTGTCAGTAATCTGACTCAATCTAAATCATTTCTCTTTATAACTTCAATTAGAATTTACTGTAATTTAACTGTATAACATAACTAAGTTATTATGTAATAAATTAATTAACAGAAGCATTAATTAGTTAACCGTTAATTAACAGAAGCATTAATTAGTTAACCGTTAATTAACAGGAGTGTTGTGTGTTCTGTATCAGACTCAAATTACTTACAAAGAAGTACAAAATTCTGTTCCCAAATATATAAATATATACTCAGCAATCACTGAATTATGACCACCCGATTAGTAAGGACTGTGGCATAGCTCGCAGTATAACTTACTGATTTATTGCGTATATCACTTTTGTATACAATAAAGATTATATATGCAGGGTGTCTCAAAAAATTGGTACAAACGTTTAGGGGAGGTAGGTAACATCTAAAGGAATGTGAATCGCATAGGAACCTATAACCGGAAACGTCACGGGAAAGTAGTAGCAGAGGCACAAGAAGCAGAAATGACACAAGACAGTAATTAGTGGCAAACATTTATTTGACATAATATTAACAATGGAGTACGAGATGGATGCATTTCATGATGTTACAACAGATGCTCGAAGGTTCCACCATGAGACGCCATCCATGCGTGACACCGACGCAGCATGGATTGGAGGACACGGTCGAACATACCTGGAGTTTCTTTGACAGTAGTAGCAGCAGCAGCGCAGATGAGATCCATTTCCGTCTCCACAGGCTATTCATACACAATAGATTTGAGGGCCCCCACAGAAAGAAATCAAGGCTCGATAAATTAGGTGAGTGTGGGGGCCAGGCAACGGGTTCACCACGGCCAATCCATCGACGCCCAAAACGCCTGTTGAAATGGTCACGAACACACCTTCCATAAAAGGCAGCCCCCCCCGGCATGTTGAAACCAAATGTTGCGTCTCACATTTGCTGGAGCATCGTCAAGTAACCCTGGTAGAACTTGTTCAAGAAAGATCCGATATTTACCGGAATTCATGTGGGATGGTAACAGGTATGGGCCGACTAAGCAGTCACCAACCATACCTGACCACACATTTATTGCGAAGCGATGTTGTGCCGCATGGGGGCGCACACCGTGTGGGTTGTCGTGAGCCCACACATGAGCATTTTGCTGATTGAATAAGCCTTCCCAAGTGAAATAAGCCTCATCCGTTAACAAAACATAGGCTGGAAAATTCAAGTCTTGAACACTTTCTTGGAGAAACCACTGCACAAAAGCCACACGTGCAGGATGATCTTGGGGGAGCAGTAACTGAACCCTTTGGAGATGAAAGGGGTGTAAGGAATCGTCGTGCCAGACACGCTGTACACTGCAGCGAGACACTCCTAACGCAGAGACAACGGCACGTGTGCTGGTAGTAGGATTATTCTGGACAGCATTCAACACACTTTCTTCCATGGCGGGAGTTCGCGTCGAACGTGGTCTGCCCACACTACTCCTGTTACCTCTAAATGACCTATAATCGCACAAATTTTGATGCACACGCGCAAACAAACGGTGGTCCGGTACATGTCTGTCTGGGAAGCGTTCTCCATAAATTCGTTGAGCGGCTCGTCCATTGCCCTCTGCTAATCCATACACTAGGTGCGTGTCTGCCAGCTCACAGTTCGTATATCGATGCATGTACGTACGGCGATACTGCTTGAATGAGTAAATCAGAAATTTTCCCTCTCGCGAACTGATGAACAGCGCCGTCTATCAATTTACAGTGATGTTTCCGGTTATGGGTTCCTTTCCGGTTATGGTTAGGGTTCACCCCCCTAACCGGCTAAACGGGCATTGATTAGGTGGGGTAGAGTGAATTTGGTTAATTGTATTTGTATTGTAAAGTTAAAAGTTGTAAATAGTTGGCAATTACAGCCATTTAATGTTTGGTAAAAAGTCGAGCGCTGGCTCTCTTTCCAAGAAGAAAGCACATATTGAGATGGATGTGGATAGTGATTCAGGAGATTCAGAGAGTGAAAACTCTGAAGTTCAGGAAGAAGTGGAAGAAATAGTTCCTGAAGGGACACCACAGGATACAGCTTCTAAAAAGGGAAGGCAGGAGGCATGGACACCAGAAAAGAGAGTTGAAATGATATACAACATGAAGAAGTTGTTGAACTCTATGATTAAAAGTTCAGGACAAAGACCAGTGGAAACTAGTATAGAAAAAATAGTGGAGGCACGAGAGAGATTAAGGGCTCTCCTATCACAAAGAGAACACCGAGTAACAGGCAACGTAGCAACGAAAATAATGGAAATATGGGATGACCTAGAAATGGTTATAGTAAAGTTGGAGATAGATCTACAAGTGAGCAAAGTTGAAAAGAAAGGTACTCAAGAACAAAATAAAAAGGAATATGCTACCGTATTAAAAGAAAAGTGTGTTGCAAAGCCCCGGGTAGCAATTATCACCACCAAGAACAAAAAACATAAATGTAGTGAAGACATTAAAAAAGACCTAATTAGAAATGTGAGACCTGAGCTACAACATGTTAAAGTCCAAAATCTAAGAACTGTTCTGGATAATAAGATCGTCCTCGAAGTAGAATCAGAAAAAGATATAGATATGCTCGCTGAATGTCCAAAGTTCAAAGAACTAAAACTGTGTGTAGAAAAGGTACCGAAGAGAAATCCTAAAGTTTTGATTTACGATGTAGAACTAGATGTGAATGAAGATGAGTTAAAAGAACAATTATGGATCAAGAACTTAAAAGACTATGGAGTAAACCAAGAAAGTTTCAATGTGATATCTGTGAACAAGGCAAAGAGCAAGAAGTTGAATAACTGGATAGTGCAGATAGCAGGTCCTGTCCACAATCAGTTGATCAGAAAAGAAAAAGTGTTCATCAATTGGTCCGCTTGTCGGGTCCGTGACATTGTCACGGTAACCCAGTGTTACAGATGTATGAATTATGGCCATATTGCGAAGACCTGTAAAATGAAAGCGTTCTGCGGACATTGTTCCACCGAAGGTCATTCATATAAAGATTGTGAGAACAAGGAAAAGTCACCTTGCTGTATAAGTTGCAAGCGTAAAAAACAGACAGCAGAACATAGTGCCGTAGACCATACCTGTCCCGAATATGAAAAGGCTATAGCCTTAAATCGAAGAAGAACAGATTATGATTAGAGATAGTGCTGTGCTTGGAGAGAGACCTAGTGTGAGACTATAATTTTATTATGATAAAAATTTTTTAGCCGCCTTACGAGTAGAGGTCTTCCTCCACGAGGAAGGGGCGGTAACTGTGGTCACACGGGATATTTGCTTATCTCTGTGTGACCACAGGCTAAAGACCGAAATAATAAACTGTTTAATCAACAGAAATGTTAGAATAATTTTGGCCTAATAACCATAGTAGTGATGATAATTCACACAAATAATAATTGTAATAAAACTAAAAAGATTAAGACTTTTGCGCAGATAGGCTATTGCCTGGGTGGCGCACTGAAGGTTCTGTTGCTTAAATGGGTTATGGGTTCCTATGCGATTCATATTTCTTTAGATGTTACCTACCTTCCCTAAACGTTTGTACCAATATTTTTGAGACACCCTGTATAAGTTGAGGGCAAAAGCCCTCAACTGTTACACCAAGTAGCCAACCCAGTTCAGCAAACTGAGTTTGCTGCTTGATGTATTCAATTGATATCGTGGAGGGGGTTTCAGTACGAGTTTCTTTGGTATTACACTAGCCTAAATAAAAATCGCTGCTCCCACGGAATAGTACACTGTGTGGACAGAAATCATGGGATACCTATCTATTAACGGGTAGGCCCACTTTTCACCCCGGTATTGGCAGTCACATGCGAAGCATTGAGTCCACTAGTTCACAAAAGCGTTCCACAGGTATTTGCATCCATGCTTGCTGCACAGCTGTCCATAATTCAGTCGCATTCCTAGGTGGAGGATCCAAGTCTTGAACGATTCTTTCCACAGCATACCAAAGATGCTCCACAGGGTTCATGTCTGGTAAATGGAGAGGCCATTCCATGGTGATAAAATCTGTGGAATGCCCTTCGAACCATGTTCTAGTCACCACTGCTCTGTGAGAAGGCGCATTGTCCTGCTGGAAGAGTCCATTGCCCTGTGGGTGCGCGATGACCATGAAGGAATGTAAATGGTCTGAAAGGATGGACACGTAACCTGCACCGTTCAGAGATGTGTCTAGACGTACCAGAGGTCGCAACGTGTGCCAGTTCAACACGCCCCAGGCCATTACCGCCGACCATCCACTCTTGTTGACATGAAGGGTGCCTATCTTCTTGAGGTTTCTGCCAAATACGCACCCTCCCGTCCCCTCGAAATAACTGAATACGGGACTTATCGGACAGGAGACCCGTCTCCAGTCATTCAAGTTCAGTGCCGATGTTCTTTCGCCCAGTTGAGGCGTAGAGTCCTGTGTCGTGATGTTAGCAATGGGACTTTGGTGGTCGGTGGCTCCCATAACCTATTGTGGCTAATGATCGCCTGATAGTTTCGGTGGAGACTTTTCTGGTACCTCCCTTCTTGAAGTCGGCTGTGATTTGTGCCACTGTCGCTCTCCAGTTGGCTGAAACATTTCCAGACAGACGTCGACGGCCGCGTTCATCCTCCACCTTTCTCCACCTACAGTGCTGTCCACTATGAGATGTTATCCGGAAATGGCATATTCCCGATACGCTCTTGATGCTATCGAACGGGGATAGTGCAATTTCTGTTCCACCTTCGCGATAGAGTGACCCATGCGTCAGTCACCATCATTCCTCTTTCGAGGGATGGTGGTCCACTAGCGAGAGGGGTGACAGCGTCGCGTTGCCTTGGAACCACGTGTCCATGAATTCTGTCCTTTCAGTGTATATTGTAGCAGTAATTTTTATTGAGAGTACCGCAATATCAAGGTAACTTGTAGCGAAATGCCTCCACATTATGAGATCGATGTACTAAGTGGGAAACCCAGTTTTCTCAAAGCTATGTACAGAAAGAAGCAATAACTGCATAACACAAAATCTTGCCAATAAAAAAAACAAGAAAAATTGGCCTTATTTGTTGCTTTTGCTTCCTACAAAATCAACAAATAAGGCCAATACATACTTGCTATTAGATTACTTACTGAAATTCAATAAATCATTGATGGCGTCCTCAGTAGAGCAACCCCTTTTAAAACCATACTGAAACTTGAATTTTAAATTTCTATACAAAAACAAAGATTCCAATCTTAACAGTATTAATTTCTCGAAAATTTTGCTATACATAAATTTGCTAGTAATGAGATTGGGCGAAACCCCCTGGGATCAGTTAAAGGCTTTCCCGGTTTCCGAATCAACTTCAATAAAGCAATCTTCCAAAATGAGGGAAAAATCCCTTGAAGAAAACATTTATTAAATACATTTAATAGCACATCAGGACACAACTGTGTGGCTCCAATAATGCAATTATTTTCAATTTCATCCAACTCTGGGGTCTTATTTATATTTAACTTAGAACACACAACCATTAATTCACTTAAATTGAACAAGTCAGTGTCGTTAGAACCCTGATTAGCTCTAGTTCCCCCCCCCCTAACCAAAGCCTGATACGCAGTATCCTGTGCTTCACAGTCAGCTAAAAATAAATGATCATTAATAGACTTGATAGTTGTATACCAATCACAGGATTCCATATCATCAGTGATGACAGTACTTATCAGATTATTAATATTTAACTTGTTTCTGCATATTTTAAATAATAAACCCCATGGGTCATTATTCCCAACAGACAACACTAAATCTTGCCATATCTTCAGTTTATGAAATAGATCGCCTTATGATACCGTTTCCTTTTAATTCAAAAAAAAGTTTCCTACTAACCAGGGCCTCAACCATACCCCAACTTCTCAATCACTGATACCTTTTCCTCAGATTAAACATCTCTGATCGTAATATAGATAACTCATCAGACCACGATGGTACATTGTATACTCTATCTCGTCTCCTTCTTGCAGCAAAGCTCAAGGCATTATGTATAACTGATTGAAAAAGATAAACCATCAAATCTATCCCAATTAATTTTCCTGAAATTAAACCTTGAGCACTCCTGCAAATGTGTCTCAACCAACTGTCCATCCATCAAATTAATATAAAACACAATTGACCTATGACCGCTACTAGTAAAAATTAGTAATTATATCCCAATGAAATAATCTCCAACTTAATTGGTAAGAAGCCAAGGTTACACCAATATTAGAGCTCCAATGAACGTTATCAAAAGTGTATGGTTTGTCAGGTAAATTTAATATATTCAAATATTTTTTATATATTCAAATTAATACATTTTAATATATTCAAATTCTGACTTAGAATAAATTCCCTCATTTGAACTCCCCTAATATCAGCAGTGTTACTATACCACATATGGGATTTAGCATTAACATCCATATCAAGAGGACATTCCTTCCAGAAATAAAATCCATAACACGTTCCAATAGTTGGATGAAACAATCGATACACACACTTGGAGGACAATAAGCTGAGACTATATAATAAGACAACCACTGTATTAATATGAATACATGTGACCACCACTCAGTACAGAGACTAGAAATCGCTGTCACATTTAAATTTTTATTTAATATCACTATTTCAGATTTAAGCTTAACCCTCTTGGTATTAATCACATTGGCAGTTATTGGAAAACCTGTCAACCTATATGAGCCAGCAAATACTCCCACATAAGGCGCCTGCAAACACAAGATTTGATGGTTTTCAATCATGACTACCCTGGCTTCATCCATAACAATTCGAACCTTGTCCATTTAGTTGTATACATTTCAAATATACTCCTGGAATATCAAAGCTAACATTTACTGAATTCAAACTACTCAGTACAGACACGAGTACTTGCAACTTCCATAGCCATAAAGTATAGGGCCATCTTCATCTTTGTTTCTGTTCTGTGGTGGCCCCAAGACTCTCGTCCAAATCCACCTAGAACTATAATTAAACATATACTCTATGAATATTACAGGTGGCCTGAACATTATATTCAGGCCACCACACAAAGCACAGGGCCAGAGTATCCTATGGGTGGATCGCACTGCGGATCTGTATTTAATCCCACACCGGCCAGGCCAGCTGTAGTTGATGTCAGCATCCCACGCCGTGCCAGAAAGCCGGGGGAATGACATCAGCATGGCAGGGGGGGTTCCATATAGGAAACCCTCTGCAGTCCGGATTTAGGGGGACCTGCGAGAACAACACACACTGACGATTTATTATTCCCAAGTACACCGCATTCATACTTACAATTACACAAGTGCACACATTTTTAGCTTCTTTTTACCTTTTTTTATACACATATTTAGGGCTAGACTAGTTTTTGACTATACATAACATTCATTCACTCACCCATCACCACACACTGGCAGAACGCAGGTGTCCGATAAATTGGTACAATTTTATATTTATTTAAACGCACACTATACTGTTTTTAACGATCCACATTAGATGTGGTCATTCACTGTATAGTATACACTGGTGACTAATCCTTTTTCGCGATTATAATGCTTAACCTGGAGAGATATGTATATATATTATTTTTTAATATTAACACACATTCAGGACACGACCATGAACATGTTCAGTACATTCTCATTAGCACCGCAGATGCATTTAGGGTCTTAAAGTATGCCCAGTTGACATAATTTTGCGTTTAGGGAACCATGCCTCATTAGCAGAAAAGTTGCATATAAGCTTGGTGCGAACCAGGGTGTTGGCTTGGGGAAGACTAGGGTTATCTGTGACAGGAACCTCCTAGTGACTTCCCTCATTGAGAGAATAATCTCACCTGTCCTGCCGTAGATGGTATAGATAGGTTAGTGTTCTCTTCCTTTCCTGTTTCGGGTCAGCTGTTATGTTGATATTTATCCCTAAGATCTCGGCAGGACTGTCTTCTGAGTCTTTAATTCCGACCTCTCCTTATTACTTCCAAATTTAGTGGCAGTGCACCAGCCTGGAGCTGCAGAGCAGGAGTGCTGACAGTGCGGCATACCCTAGTTATCGCGAGTAGAATGGCACGCTGGATGGATCCTGGTTTGGATTTGTTGTTGATAAGCGACATCCTGGGAAACATGCCCTAGCCCCGTATGTAATAATTGGGAGGAAGATGGTCTTATAAACAAGTGCAAGGTCTTCCTTTTCAAACCTCAATTCTGCTGATTCTAGCAATCATTCAAGCATCACTTCTCACTTTTTTACCAACGTATGCAAGATGAGAGGAGAAGATCAGTTTGGAATCAAAAATTACACCAAGGTATTTTAATTCTGTTGTCGTGGCTATTGTTTTTCATCAATCTTTATCTGGGGAGATCTTCGAATAACCATTTTATCTTTAGAAGTTTAGATTTAGACTTTGTTCTAGAAATAACCAGTTTATGGGTATTTATCCAGTCCTGAAGAAGGTTCAGTGCGTGGTTTGCAAGAAGCGTAACACCAGAAGAGTAATGGTGTCAACAATTTTGCAAGGGTAACAAGATCAACAGCAAAGGCGAGCTTGCCCACTTGTAATTTTACGACTACTCAGATTTCTTTGATTTTTAACCGCAGGTACTCATGCTGGCTGTTCCATCAAATTCGCGCTTTGTTTTCTCCGCAGTCCTAAAATGCTCTGCACTGTATGCCTTTATTTTATTTCTAAAGCGTATTAAGTTGTTAATAGTTTTCTAAAGTTCGAGAAAGTGCTGTTTTGTCATGCCCTTAATATATGTTTCTATTTTAAAGTTCAAATTCGCCTCTTCTGTCATTTGTTAATAAGCAGATGTTGTTTATTCAAAGAGAAATGAATCCTTCCTATTATGATGTATATCTTTCCATTTCTTTTACTCTCCTATATAAAAATAAAACGTTAGGTTAAAAGTCTTACAAAGCATCTATCAACAATCGCTTTTGTGGTTTTAAGATCAACACATCGATCATTTTGGTGCAAGATTTTTTGCTCTCTCAGAATGCTGAAACGTATTGTACTCATTTGAATGGATTGCACATTTGTTGCTGAAGAATTGAAGCCGTTAAGACGGAATCAAAAATAGCCCCTTAAACTGTTTCCAGATTAATTCCGTACTGCGATATCATTCTGAAACTTCTTGAAGCGGTTTGTCAGACTATACCTTTAGAATCTCGTTCATCTTTGTCGTCTAATCAGCAACATCTGTGCTTTGTACCATAGCAACAGATGGCTACCCAATACTTCGTTGCAATTTGGCCTCCCCATTCAATTGGAATCCATGCCTGCGTATTAATCACAAATAGCAACCACGCTGTCTAACCTCCCAGAATATGTCCTTTAATTCTATTCGATTTAACCTTCCAATTTAACGTTTGGCTCGTTATTGTTTCTCCTTCGTTCCTTCCTAATTGTGCGCATTAATTCTGGGAAGAATCCCGAGACTGATCTAATGAGAAATACTGTTATAAGCTGAGTTGAAACAGTATTCGTGTACTGTGGCAACTTGAAAATTACGTGTTATTGGAAAACTAGGGAGTGCTGGAAGATCTCGCGCGATGAGTGACAACAAATCACGCTTACAGGTTTGCGCATTGTATTTGATTGTTCCATTTAGTGCCTTTATCCTATTGGTTGGTTCAATACTGCCTTTCATATTAAGGGAATCTCAGAATGTAGCCGGTAATGATTACCCACATCCGGTCGTTGTAAATTACATGGGCATAATTTAATATATTTTAATAATAATTATGATTGTGGTTCAAACAAGAATGAGAATTTTTTTTATGAAATTTTATCGGCATTAAGTATCAATGATACAGACACGTTACTTCTCGAGATAAGTCCTCTCGTTAAGTTTGCCTGTTGGATAAGTTACATTTATTGCCAACTTAGTAAGAATAACATTTATCAATCACATGATTTGCTTTATGCATTTGGCCCAAGGATTCATAACAAGCTATCAAAGAATTATCAATTATCAAACTAAAGAGACCCTGCGTTTCTGATAACTTCTGAGGATCGTTTTGGAAGAAGCTCTGTTGTTATGGGAACTAGAATTGTGTGGTTTTAAACTTTCTTCTTGTTAATTTGTTATTTTTTGCCTCCTATTTCAGATTCCCCATACTGAATTTTTAATTCTGGTAACAGTTAATCTTGGTTTGATATTTTCCTTCAGCAAACTGCATCACAGTGTGCTGCGCAGCAGAATTTGGCACTTTCCTTTGACATATGACTTTGAATACTGATTAAACTAGTCTTTCTGTGCCTGTTACGAGCAATGGTTTTCCACGGACCGGTGGTGTCATCATAACTGCTTCCCATCCTTGTATTTCTTTTGTCTAGTTCTTGAATTTATGCGAACTACTCACTTCCACATAATCTGGGATTACTGCTGCCCATATCCAGTATTTTGCATTTGTCAATATTAGACTTCATCTACCATTTCTCGGTCCATCTGCCTAATTTTTTTTAGAACTTGTTGCAGCGGCCTGTCCTAATTTCTTACTGTCATTAACCACATTTTCACTCCATGGCTGAGTTAGTCGGTCTCAGGCGTAGATAGCAACGTCCCCATAGAAACTGAAGGTTTTTTCAAGCAACACAGGCAAATCGACCAGAGAACACACGTAATTTACAGACACAAATACGAGTATATGTAAGAAATTACCGGGCCCTAATATAATAGGTTGGTTTGTTATTAACCACCCTGCCAACCTTTGTATCATCTGCATATCAATATAATTAATAAATATAGAAAAGAACAGTAGATCCAGCACTAAACTTGGGGAACTCCACTAATAACATTAGTCTGTGAAGAGCAGTGACCATTCAGAACCACTACTCGTGTTCTCCCACTCAACCATGACCTTTATCCTGAGCAGTACTTCCCCTTAATACTGCACTGCTTCCATTTGTACAGCTGTCTTTATATATATCTTTATTGCATACAAAAATTACATTGGCTGGTGGACAAAGGTCTTGGGGAACGGGGCCCACATCGAGATCATATCTGGAATTATTTGCAATGTGTTTGTACAGACATACTGTTGTCATTATTTACAATATTGTACAGACATTACACTTTTTGACTTTATTATACTGCCCATATTACTGTGCAGTTTTCGTAGTTGAGTTTAGGCCATCAAGGATCTGTTTCCAGTTTTTCCGATCCTTGGCAAATTTGTAGAGGTCGCTGTCGATTTCTTGGACTGTGATCAGTATCTGCCTGGAGAGAAAACGGTCAATAAAGGCTGGTCTATTAGGGTGGGCTATAAGTGTGGGAGCTGACCTCAGCTGATCGTCTAGACATTCCCGTCTAGACGATTCTACATTACTCCTTTAACCAGGATTCCATTATTTCCCCTGGAACAGAAGTTAATCTAACAGGTTTGTAATTACTCGTATCACCTTTGGTCCACCTTCGTGAATTGGTGATACATTCGCGCTCCTCGGGGAGCTCTTCTTAGCCATAATTATGGCTAAGAATTGTCATAGTTCCTTTGTTTGCTGCCTACCTTAGTACAATTCAATAGGTCTCATCCTCCCCAGGTGCCTTTTTTATGATTAACTTCA
This sequence comes from Mastigoproctus giganteus, assembly GCF_048544385.1. Classification (NCBI taxonomy): domain Eukaryota; kingdom Metazoa; phylum Arthropoda; class Arachnida; order Uropygi; family Thelyphonidae; genus Mastigoproctus; species Mastigoproctus giganteus. The sequence continues at coordinate 145,526,471 of NC_143586.1, read as the reverse complement.
ACAATTTCTCTTCAACTTTGCTCTCAGTTATCACAAAATAATTTAGCTACTTGTTAGATGTTGATGAACTTCTGGACTTCTCTCTCACTAAAGAACTTGTCATGCGTGTGTGTGGATGCAAAGTACCTATTCAATTTGTCAGCATCCTGAGCAGGATTATCAGCAGTTAGACCATCGGCATCAAGTAGCCCAATGTGATTCAATCCCTTCCTTCTACTGCTGATATAAGTAAGGAAGTCTGTTGTTTTTCTTTGCATCCTTTACTAAAGAATTCTCATAATCTGCCTTAGTTTGCCCAACCTCCTTTGTGACTTGATTGCTGATTTTATTTGTCTACCCTAGGTCTGGGTTTCACCTGATAATACGAAAAAGTGTAGAATAATTTTTTACGTTACATATGTTAAAGTAAGTGAATTTGAAACTATTTTTGTGCTGACTTCAAATTTTAAATAATTTTTTGTCCATCACTTATAGTTCTAACATAATTTCAGTTTTATATAAAATTAAAATATGGAACACTAGAACACTTTTTGTTTTAAAGATAAACTTATTTGTTATCTTTAGCTTAACTAGAATATAATTCCTGATGATTTCTTGTTGTATTCGCCAGTGAAATGTCCTACCCCAGCGTACAACCATAATCAGCCAATATGCTTGGGCTCCACTTGTCCTGGTCCAAGAATTTATATTATTTTTATAACCATATAATAGGAACGTTATTAGTATTATGTAATATTGGTAGATTTTTTTATATTTAATTATTAAGGAAAAAATAAAACTGAAATTGCAAAAGTAGAAAATTAAATTTTATATTAGAAAAAAAAATACATAATTAGTGGTATGGAATTGGGTTTGTGGCCTACGAACTTCAGCAATTTATCTGTTTTGGCCCCTAGCCTAAAAAAATGGTTAGATACCCTCGAGCGACAGTCATTTTATTTCAGTAGAAGAAACACATAATCGCAGAATCCAAGAACTGAATTTCCATCCATCTTTATTTCGTAAATTCTTTTACAACTCCTTGCTTTCCTAGCGCTGTATTTTTAAATAAAACAAAACTATTTGGAGTAAAATGGCCATTCTCACCTCTCCCTGAGGGTTCTTAGTACTTTACGGCTAAGGAAAATTTAAATTCCTACGCTGTCACTCGTGAAGTGCGATTTCGCTCTTATGTGCCTTAGGCAAAACCATTGCCACGAAATAGCTCTATTCCTCTACAATCGCAGGAATGATTCCAATTGAAAATGCCTCCAGAGATCTCTTTTCACACGAAAAATAGTTCTATAGGATCAGAGTTGATTGGCATATTTATTTTGAAATCGTATCAACAAACTGCGAATTTGTTGAAAATACCTTTCTGTGAAAGATTAACCTTTTTTTTCTAAGCCAGAAACTCTTCCATTAAATCTTTGTCTAGGATTGAGTAGAAAAGTGAAATTTAAGGAGTATCAGGATGCATTAATTTTAAGATACTATTGAAGAGGGTTCTTCTTGTATATTTGTTCTTCTTGTGTATTTCAGCCTCTTAAAAATGTCTTAATTTGAGTCTGCTCCATGATTAGCTGTTCTGAACTCTTCCAAATGTCATACAGGAATGCTGAAACTCCCCTGTATAAGCATGCTGGTTTTTAAAATGAAAATTTGAAGACATATGCGTTTTGTTTAGATATTTGGGAATTCCATGTGTGATGTTTCTCGTTTTTGGCATACATCTAAAATGTAATTTATACTAAACAGATAATATAATAAATAAAAATGTATTTTGAACCATTTTGGTGCAAGCTGAAAAATTGAACCATTTTGGTAAACTTTCAACATTACACTCAGAGATCCATATAGCAGTCAAACTAAATTTGTTTCAAACTATTTCCCATTCTGTTTAAATATTATTAACACGAAGAAATGAAATAGCCAACGTATAATGACAGTTCTGTTCTAGGTGATTGATAGGTACTTAGGTGCCTGTTTGGTTGCATGCTCTTTCTAGGATTATAAAGTGTGCCACTGTTGAAGGATTGCCCTTGAAGACAGCTTATCTATCAGGCGTATGGAAAATGGTTCTCTCGGCTCTCGCCAGAGGACAGCAAGTTGAAACCGTATGTGATTAGCCTCTTGGTGTACAGATGTAATTGGATTAGTGGAACTGCTTTATCTTAATTTACGATATGAACTGTCCGAACTACGGAGAAGCAAACACTGTAATGAGGAAGAGTCTGTGTTGTACCACATTCATCGTTTTGAGAGTATTAATTTAAATTATGGAAACACGAGAAAGTTTATTATTGTCACTGTGAAAACGAAAACTTTCTCGTTAAGTGTTGAGTTTTATAATTAATGCTCTTGAAATAAAACTTGTTTTGAATACTGAAGGTCCCTCATTCGGTTAACAAATGCCACTGAGAAGAGTTCCTTGTTGTGTTCTGTGGTCGAGTTGACTGTTCGCTGGACAAAAAACCGGAGTTTCTGGGAGAAAAAAAACCATGCAACACCCGCCTGAGACCGACTAACTGGGCCCTTAAAGTCCTCGTGTCATTGATTTAATTCGAATCTGGATCTTTCTTTCACTTACTGTGGGGAGGACTGTGATTATGTTAACTGCGCTGCCCGCGAGGGCTATTGAGAATTTATTTATTTCATAAGCAACGGGTATCACTAAGTAGCTTACATGGGGGTTCGAAGAAGAAATTTAGACGCAAACCATGAACTTTGTAGTCGTTGGTTTGCTTCTTACTGTTTCAAATTTGGGAACTGTGAAAGCTGAAGTTTCGTGGTATATGGAGTCGGGATTGGGTTGAGAGAGAGAGAGAGAGAGAGAATTGGCATTACCTGTGAGATATCACCATCCTGCATCTGATTAATGCTATTTTTTTCCTTGACGACTCGAATGGCTTAAAAATCTCCTCCCTCGATTTTAAGTTACCTTTATGCAGTTACCTGTAACAGATGTGCGAGTCGTTTCGTTCATTCATGTAACTGTTTCTTGCACATAGAAAATTCTTTTTAAGTATTCCAGTCATCTAATGCTACTGCGGAAGATTGTATATCTTTCACAGTTGTGTCGGACGACTAGAATACTAATACGTATTTGCATGCTCTGATGACAGAACTTTACATAACAGCATTTGCATTTTTACTGTTTCTGTGTCTTCTCTTCCTCTCAGTTTGCCTCTTCTGTGTACATTTTGGTTTTTTCTTATTTATGGATTTTCTCTTTATATTACTTTGGGATTCCCTTATGAAATTCCGATGAATTAATTAAATCAGTGATGGCGAACCTTTTCCAACATGCATACTAAAAATGTTTGAAAACAAAAATATATCAATTTTCGCGTGCCATTAAAAAAAACTGATTAAAATTAATAAATAGTCTTTATTGCTATTTTCGCAATACTTGAAAGTTTTTAATGAGAACCTGGTTGCTGCAAAACTTTCTTCAAGATTATACACAGTTTGTGGCTTAGAGACCATAAGACAAATTTGTATTCAAATAAAAATGATTTATTTTTTATAGTATACTATTTAAAAATAATGTGGTGCCGATTCAAAACAGCTCCAGGTCCTCGTTGGAGACGATAAAACCACGTTCCCTCCCTCCACCCCACCGAGGAGAAGGAATGAAAGTGGCCAGGCAAGGTGCCTGGTCCAGATCGCCAGGTGGCGTGTTGGCAGCAAGATGCTGGGGGATCGTGGATAGAGCTAGTGCAGGGGGGGGGAGGGGTATTTCTGTACTCAAATTAAGCTCCGCCAGGATGTTGAAGTATGGGACAGAATTCGGTCCAGGTTTGGTTGTCGCAGTCAATATGTTTTTCTTTCTTTTCTTCAAAGCATTTCTCTCTTACTTTTTTACTTCTACTTTATTCTTTCCCTTTTTCTTTCTTTTCTTATTCTCTCCTCTGGTTCTTGTAGTGTATTGTCTTTTAAGACTCGCTGGGCTTGGAGGATTTGTATTGATCGTTGTGGATTTGTAGACTTGCTGAGAAGCCATGCCTTTACGAGGTGTCAGTCTGTGGTTCCTATGGTCGTGGAAGAGTTTTTTTTTTTTTTTTTCTTTTTGTCTTGAAAAGAGCTCTTGCGCGGAGAGTGTGACGACACGCAGTGTTTCTCATTTTGCAAGACGAGCTGTTCTTGGTTCCTGAGTGTGAACTGGGTCTTTGTCATGAGGATGCGAATCGGAGAGACCAAAATCGTAGTTTCCTCCTGAAGGACCCATGTCCCGTGAGGAGAAAGGTGGTGTGGAGGCCTGGGGCGAACCATGCAGGCTGGCTTGGGCATATCCGATGTACATCCGGGGAAGAATTTCCGTGTTATGGCTCCTTTGGGGGAGTCGGACCATCGGGCTTGCCAGGTCTGCAAGAGGTGTGTCGTTAGACGCCTCTTTTCAGCACATGTGTTGTTTGTTGGATCAGTGGTGAAGCCAATGCAGGTGGCCGCTCTTCCTTTGGACAGTTGGTAAAGCAGCCCACAGCGCAAAATTTCCAGGTCCAGGGGAAGGGATCCAACGAGGACCTGGAGCGCGTGGGTGCTAACCATACAACACGCTTTAGAGATAGTCAGGAGGATAGAGCGCTGTATGGTGTTTCATTTTATCCTATTTACTGCAGTGATTGCTTTGCTGTACCACACATTGCGGCATATTTTTATTATTTTTTTATTTTTATTAACAACAAGATTCACAACAGGTAACCATTAACAGTGTATCTGAAAGTAGAACAATGAACACAATTGATAACAATAATATGAAATCCAACAGGAAGATAAACATTGATATAGATTTAAAAATAAAAATCATATGTACAAAAGAGGATTGCATTAAGTTAAGTTACCGGTAAAAGATATAATAAATTAATTAGTTAGAGAACAAAAAAATAATTAAAAAAATAATAATAATAAACTACAACAATTAGATGGGAGCTAGTCATTTTGCAGTTTAAGAGAAGCGGCAAACTTGTAGATGGAGTTCATCAGTGATTGAGAGTTGTCAAGGAAGTCAGTGATAGAGTCATTTGCTGATTTTCTGATTCTGTTCAGTGGACTGAACTTCATAAAGTCCGTGGTGGCAGAGTCTAGGCGAAACGGTGTAAGCTTCCTGACTTGCCTACAAGGAGCATTGAAGTTGATTTTGCTAAGGATATCAGATGCTTCATAAGTTCCAGTGATTACTGTGGCTAGAAGGGCGATGTCAGTAGTAACTCTTCTAGTGCACAGAGGCCTCAGATGAAAGTAATCACACAGTGATCCATAGTACACTGTGTGATAAAATAGATGATTACGGAACGTAAGGTAACGGACAAAATTTTTTTTGGACTGCTTCAATTTTGTTAATTAAAGTTTTCGTGTGAGGATTCTAAATGGGTGAGCTGAATTAAAAGATTGGGAGAACTATAGTTTTATAAAGGATGACAGCATATTTTTAGTTTTTGAACTTGTAGGTGTTCCGTTTGATAAATTCCAGTGTTTTGAATGCTTTGCTGGTGATTTTAAGGACATGGGCATCAAATTTAGCACTGCTCGAGAAGAGAATCCCCAAGTCTTTAACTTGGTCACACCTTTCGATGATCACAGAGTTAGTGTACTCCGTATTTATTAGTTGTGGAGATCTGCAGGATGAGAAAGAGATTACTTTGCACTTCGAGGGGTTAGCAGACAATCCGTTCAGAGATAGCCACAGAGAGAATTTATTGAGGGCGCATTGAAGCTGTTGTCTCCTTCACTGCTGAGTAGATCTTAAGATCATCTGCATATAGAGCAACTTGAATATTGAGGTGCAGATGAAAGAAGGAAAATCATTTATGAAAACAATGAAAAGTAGAGGACCTAGGGGAGAGCCTTGAGGTACTCCACTTAGTGCTATTAAACGATCTGAATTCACTTGATTGATAACGCTCAAGGAACGATGCGTAATTTAGCTGCGTAGCCATGAGAGCAAAGGGTCACGGATACCATATAGCTTAAGTTTTTCGTGCGGGACTTTATCAAATACCTTAGATATATCTGTGTAGACTGCATCAACTTGAAGGTGGTTATCAAGGACTTCAGAGGTGTATTGCCAGAAAGGAAACAAATTTGTGACTACTCACTTGCCACTGCAGAAACCATGTTGGTTTTGATCATTGAAAGGCCTGAAGAATTCGAAGAGATGTTTGTGTACTGCTGTGTTGAAGAGTTTAGCCAGACTGTTTTGCAAGGATATGGGTCTGTTACATCATTGTAATCAGTTACATCATTTTTATCGCCTTTCTTGAAAACTGGAACTATATTGACCTGCTTAGGATACTTCCCCTGCCTGAGAGACAAGTTGAAGATCCGCAGTTTGAGGGGTTTTAAGGTAGCGACAGTCATTTTCCAAAATAGGCCAGGAATGTTATCTGGACATCTAGTAAAGTCATTTCTCGATCTTTTTAATGCTGACTTTAAATCTTCATCTGTGATAAAGATGTTGATGAGAATATCGTCTTTAACAGGTGTGAAGTCAGGAAATGAGGCAGGACTCAATGTATCGTTTGTTTGGATTCTGGAAAAATGTTTGGCAGACTCTTGAGCAATACTGAATTCGTCCGATAAGAGAATTCCATGTGGATTATGCAGTTGTAACTTTCTGCTGGTTATATTCTTATTCTTCATGAAATTCCAGAATGGTTTAATATCTCTGTGAGTAAGCAGACTATCCTGAATTGATTCTGTATACATGTTGTAAGATTTTAATATGAGAGTTTTCACTTCTTTGCAGAGTTGGCTGAATATTTCGTAGAATCGACTGTCACCTGATTGCTTATACTTGTTTCTATAGAATTTTTTGGATTTAATTTTATGTATTAGTTCGCTGTTATACCAGTGCGGGTAAGTAGAGCGTGCCGTCAGATGGGATTGAAGAACAATATCAGATATAACTGAGTGGACACAGTTGATCAGATTATTGGTGAGCACATCGATGTCATCAACAGCATCAAAGAGCTGATTGTCCATATTGCTGAGAGCTAGGTTGAGCAGAGGCCAGCCAGCCAGCCATTCTGAAATTGAATCGTGGAGAACGGGAGCTGCATTTGAGGTTATGAGAAGTCATAGTGATGTCAAAAGTAATTGGCAAATGATCCGAGTGGAATATAGGATTGTCTTTGCGAACCTAAATTCAGTAGAGGAGAATACTAGGTAAAGGTAGATCAATATAACAGAGCCGTGATGAAAATAGCCTTGTAGAAAATGGAGAGTGTCCTCTTCTTCAATCCCCATTCCCCTCTGGTAAATCTGGACATCATAGCGGAGTAATTCCTGATTTTGGTACATAGGTAATTGAAATGTGGGGTGAATAACATGTTCTTATCCAGGATTATCCCGAGATATTTTAGTTCCATTTTTAGCTTTATGGTTGTTCCGTGGATTTTTATCTGTGGGGGCCTCCTAATATCCAGAGAGCCCCTCAAGTGGATTTAACTCGTTTTTTACGACGAAATTCTGAGTTGGTTCTTTAGAGTCCAGTGCTGCAGTGTTCAGATGGCTCGATTTGCCGTTGCTTCCCTTTGGGGTCTGCTGTTTGCCTCAAGCATCATTATCAAGTCATCGGCGTAGGCTTGCGTTTTTACTGTGTTCAGGTCAAAGTTTAAGAATTCATCAAGGACCAGATTCCACAGAAGTGGTCCCAGGACAGAGCCCTGCGGGCAACCCCAGAAGACTGGTCGCGACACTTGGCAGTACGGAGCACTGACGTTGACTTTTCTATTTGCTAGGTATGTCTGAATGTATCGGTATAAGTTGATGGGTATGTTTGCCTTCTGGAGCCTGCTGAGGTCGCTTGGCCACCATAGGGAGTCGAACGCCACGGCAAAATCTATTGAGATTATTAGGAAATACTTTCAGGTGCAGGTATGTGCTTCGTTTATTATGTTTTCTAGAGCGCCGTCTCCTAAAACCGTATTGAATCGGAGATGAGAGCCCCGCACCAATGTAATAGGTGTCAATATTTTAATAGCGCAGTTGTTCGAAAGTCTTGCTGAGAACTGAGAGCAATGTGATTGGCCTATAGGATCCCTGAAGATCTTGTTGCTTTTTTGGGTTCTTCATTACGAGTCTCGCTCTTGCTGACCTCGAATCAGTGGGGAAGTAGCTCTTTGTGAGGCAGTGGTTAAATAAGTTCAGGATTGTGTCCGGGATATATTCGACCGTCTTTTTGACGATTTCAGGTTCCAGTAAGTCTTCGCCAGGTGATTTCCTGTTTCGAATTTTGTTTGCTGCAATTTCAAGATCTACTGGAGTGAAGGCTCCTTCAACATGTGATGGGTTGTAGTCAGCGTTCTCCTGGCATAAGTCATATTTGGTCAGGAGTGCTCGGAATAACATGTGGTAGGAATGTTGCGTCCAGGATGTTGTTTATTGACTTCTGCCATATTCTTGGTAATTGCCTTGCGGGAGTTTGGTGCCAGGGATTATCTCACCCCTAGGGAGTTTGTTGGTGGCTATTTTGCATACCCCCCAGGGGTTGGTGTTTCCGGTGGTTGCTGCCTGAATATTTTACTATTCGTGCCGCTCATGGCATGCCTGTTATTAGTTCTTCATAGTGGTTTGGTATGGTCTGTGGCCACCTTAAATTGATGACGCTATGGACTTTGAATACGCTGATAATTATTTATGAGCTGAATACTTTAACTTGGACTTTGAACTGTTTTCTCTGTGTGTCTATTCTTGTGTTGCTTTAATGTGGTCGTCTTAAAGAGTCTCCCTCTTAGAGAGACTCAAGAGAGGGTTGCATAGTGTCTTCTTCCCGGAACTCAGATTTTTATTCAAGAAAACTGCTAGCTGACCGAACACTACACGGAATTACTGATACCATATACTGACGCCTCACGGACTTTGCTGCTTTGCAGCATTACACGTCCCACACATGTTCGATCGGATTTAAGTCTGTTGATCGTTCTGGCCAAGTTAGTCGTTGGATATTTTCAGCTTAAAGATATTCCTCCGCCTGAGCTCTGTGCAGTGGCGTTCTCGTACATGAAAAGAAAATCTGGGCCAACCGCATCCCTAAAAAGTCGCACATAGGGTTCATGATCTGTTCTTGGTACCTCTATGCAGTTACATGAATGGGGTGCGGCCGTTAATCCTGTAAAGTTCAGACAGCGCAAACTTCTTACTGTGCTGGTCAATCTATTTATGAAGATTAATTATTTTTAGATAATTGAGTTTATTTATTTGTATATTAAAGAATAACAGAGGGAAGCAAGAAAGACGCCATCCTATAAATTCGAATTTTAAAAAGAGACACGGTTGCTGTGCACAGTAACAAGTTCTTTTGTGAATACAGACAGCAGCCACCTTTTATTACTGAAAATTCACCTTCAAGCCCCATTGTAAATTCATTTATTGACATTCGATCGAGAATTCTCTTATATTCATTCTCATTCTTCAAAATATGCAGACACCAAATTCAATGCCATCCGAACTTGAATGCAAGTATAAAGTAAAACGAAGGGGGAGTATTCAGTTTATTTCCTTCATATTATTCAACTCTCAATCAGTTCTGTTATGAACATAGCTTATCTTGAGAAGAATTTTTTAAAAAGCTATTCAATTTCAATAGAAATATTATACACTGAATTCCATATTTAGATTTATTTATTTTATGTCATATATTAACAGTGTATTTATTTTCTCTAATTGGGAACCACAAATAATATTGGAGAAAAAATAAAAGAGTTATGATAATTATAGCGTAAGTTTTTAAAGGCTGGAATACCTTTCTTTGAAAAATCTGTACGAACACTTAAGAAAAAGTTTTCCTCAAAAAAAGTAACCATTCAAGCAGCACGTGCTTATTAGCACTGGCCACGATGCCTTGCCAACGTAGCAATTATTGAATGTGGTCTTTCAGGAACTTTTGTTTCGTTACAGCTTCAGGTGGCGTGTGTTGATTGATGATGTGTGTCCAGTTTGTTTGGTGGGCGATGCTTACTGCCTGCCGAGCAGGGCTGTTTTACTTGATGGAGCGCCCAATCAAATACGCTCGTTTGATTAGGTAACAGAGAGCTGTATATAGAACAAATTGACTAACGAACTGTGATGATGTTCTACAGCAAATAAAAGGTAATTTTTTGTACAACCAGTTAGTAAATATTTGTATTTGTTGCTTCGTATTGTTGTTTTGGGAAAAAAATTAAGAACCAGTGTTCGCTTTGATGAGTGCATTCCAGTAAAAGTATTTTTACTTCTGATTTCCTTATTATGCCAAGAAGATCAGATGTGTTCACTGGGACACCGTTTCTGTCGATGTCTTACTCATGTTTGGAATGGCATGGGCTTAATCGATTGGGGGAATCATTGCCATGGGCTTAATCGATTGGGGGAATCATTGCCATGGGCTTAATCGCTTAGAGAATGATTCGCCCCAATAAATGTAATTAAAACATACTAAAGTAAAATTTGATTGATTGGGAGAATCATTCTCTAAACGATTTCGTGGAATTTGAAAGTTAGAAGTTCAGTTAGTTGGATACTTGGATTTTAGAACATGTGATCATTATTTAATAGTCAGGAAAGCAGAGTTCTCTACGAATCTGACAACTACCATGTGATTAAAATGTTTGCTGATGTGAGTTGGATTTAAACAAGATCGAAGTCTTCATCTGAGCAGTGGAGTTTAATTTGCATAAGCAGTTAAGTCGAACCCAGTTGTAGAATGCGTAATGTAAAGCTTGATACAGTTCCGCACGAAGGGCTGTGTATAAACTGGATGAGATTTGGGTTAGTAGCGACTTCTTTGTTGGATCAGAGGCTAGCTGAAAGATAGGGGACAGGGGATAGTTATTAATGGACATCCTTTATGGTGGACCAGCGTAGCATGTGGAGTGTCATATGGGTCAGTGGTAGGGTTCCTCCTGTTTCTAAGTTTGAAGAGAAAATAAAGGGGAAGGCGTCACAGTTTTACTGATGATTTCAAGGTAGGATGGGCAATCAACGACAACCTTGTTGTTAATCACCAATCGAAGGCATGTTTGTTTTCAAAATGACTTGGATCGGTTGGAGATATGGCCTGAAAAAATGCAAGTTTAATTCGCTTGAGGAACAAAAATCCAAGAGTTATTTGATTTATATTCACCGTCAAGCGAAGGAAGAAAATATCCTGGAGTTATGATAAGTTATTGTTGTTTTGGACGCATCAGCGACTTAAATCATGTTGTGCTATATGTACATTGTCTGTAAATTGCGTGTGTTCTGTGGTCTATTTGCTTTTACTGGACAAAAAACTATGCAACCCTCGTCCCAGATTGACTAACTCAGCAGCATTATGACAAAAGCCAAAATAGTCATTGATGACATTCGAACCCCGGCTTTGTCCACCGGGTGTGGAGAGGACGGTGCTTATATAGGGAGAACGATGTCGTTATCCTTGTATATAGACGATGATGAGACCGCATTTGGAATACAGTGTTCATGTTTGGAGGCCACATTTGACAAAGACAAAGCTCCTAGAGAGGATAAAAGAAAGTCAACCGGATTGGTGAGGAACGCTAATCTATGTTTGCTCAGAAGGCGCGCACTGCAAAGTTTGGAAAACGTAATCCATCCATGGAAAGGAGACAATAGCTGCACAAACAAACAATACCACGTGATTATTTGTGTAGACCATGGAATGTTTGTAATTGTAATAGTGAAAATAAACATTATTGTGCAGATTAAGAACTCAAGTAGGTTTAGAACGAAGCATATTGTACAGATTAAGAACTCAAATAGGTTAAGGACGAAGCATGTTGTACAATACAGGTATTGTACTGGTTTAAAAAAAAAAAACTGTCTTATTAGGGTTACCGGAGGACAACCTCATCTACCCATCTCTATTATGTATTTTTAGAGTAGTATTAATCTCTAAGTGGAATATGCTCCTTGTGACGTGAAGCATTATCCTGTTGGAAAAATAGCGATTCGCAGAATACTGCACTATAGCCATGCAGGTACGCCTAATTGGAAACCATTTCCAGTTGGAAAAGATTTTCAGATAGCCACAGGTGGCATCGAAATATTGCCTTCCTGGTATAAAATGTCCCAACGTGCACCACGAAAATACTCCCCATACCATTATACTGGCGCTACCAGTATCCTGCATTGTCCGACACCTGGCAGGATGAATCAATGGACTCCTTGTTTTCGGTACTCGTGCTGTATTCTGATCCATTTACTGTTAAATAAAAGAAACGGAATTCGTCAAACCAAACAATGTTTTCCAATCCTTCAGTGTGTGTGTGTGTTTCTGAATCAACAGTCGTACATAAAATACTAGCAGATAGTAGAAGTTCCGAGATATTCATACCAGCTCTTCTGGCGCCGGGTACCCTGCCACTTTGAAGCCCGATTAAACCTTTCGTCTTGCCTATTCTTTTTGCATTAAGGATCCATTTATGAGTGCTTCAAAATTGCAAGGAACAATACAGGAGCCCATATATATATATATATATATATATAGGGTCACCCGGAAAGTATATTTCATATACCCATATATGTATTGTGTCTGTAAATTGCGTGTGTTTTATGGTCGATTTGTCTGTTTTGCTGGAAGGGAAACCCCCGTTTCTGGGGGTGAAGGGAAACCTTGCTATCTACGCCTGAGACAGAGTAACTTAGCCACGGAGTCAAAAAAGGCCCATAAAAGTTCCTCGCGTCATCGACAGGATTTTAACCCGGGCGTGCGGAGGACGGTGACGATACCACTGTGCTACCGAGCAGACAGAGTGTATATCCTATAGCTAACAATTATAAAAAAGTTCCTGAACATATATCTTAAACATCTATTTCCTAGATATTTAATGTTAATCATAGATTACAGTGCTTAAAAAGTAAGTGAAATAAATCTCTAAAAGGGAAACGAGTAAAACGTTTCTTTTCCATTGAACTCGGTTTAGTCCAGTTCTGCATTCAGCGCGAGGAAATCCACAGTTGATTCCCTAATCATTTAAGACTGTCCATAATGGTTTAAACAACTTCCAGAATGTGATTTCTCAGTTTACTTTGCGTGGTAACAGGCATACAATAAACGTAGTGTATTTCATGTGACCCTACACAACAAAGTAATCCGTTGGATGATCGTGGTGGCATGTACAGGGCTGTTTTGCCCAATCCATTGGTTATTGCACTCGGTGTTTAAAAAGTCAGAAACATCACGGAAAAGCGGGCTGGTGTACTGTTTTGCGTAAACCACATCTGCTGAATTTCAAGTGAAGTGCCTTGTGGCAGCAATTCTTGTAATAGCGCATTGTGAAACGGATACAATTATTTATGTAATGGTCTCTGTAGGCTTGCAGATGAAAATTTTATGTGGCCTGACAACCTTCTGGTACTAGAAGATATTTGCGCAGAAGTATTTGCTCTTCAACATTGCCTTGAGGTATCATAGTGCATATGAGTATCGTCCTCCTTACACCTGTTAAAGGTCTGAGTTCGAATCTCCCCTTTGACGCGAGGAATATTTTTCTGCTTTTTTTTCACAAAGTAGCTGAGTTAATCGGTCTCAAGCAATGATTGCATGGATTTTTTCCCCCTCCAGGAAACTTTGGTTTTTCGTGCAGCAAACAAGCAAATCGCCCAAAGAACACACGCAGTTTACAGACATAATATATATGGCTCAACATGATATGTCACTGATGCTTCTAAAATCAACAACGACAACTCATCAATATTTGCAATTCGTTGAAATCTCCCTTTACCAGTATTTTCTTGTAAAGGTTTCAACCTACCCGGTTTTCTAGGTCGTTTCTCCACAGCAGCAAATGTTTTACGATTTGGTAATTAACGAGTTCGAAATTTTTCGGTGTATCTGCGAAAAGTATTTACGAAATTCTTATGAACATTACTGTAAATTAAAATCAAAGCAGTTACTCGTCAAAAGTAACAGATATTGGTGTTTTCCATAGTATCAGTTTAATAAATGCCGTTTTTGTTGTCTACAATTCCCCAGGAACAAACTTGACATTGAACCGTTTATTGATTTGCCTGGCATCACCGAAACTTGACTTGATAATCAGGATTTCCTGCTGGCAACTGCTTATACTCGTTTTAGTGTCTTTTGCATACCAAGAAATGGGTGTAGAATTGGTGGTGTTGCAATTTTTTACAAGAAGTTCGTTGGTTGTTTGTAAAATTTTAGGCACATCGACTTAGACTATATTGCGCCTTATATATGATGTCTGTAAATTGCATGTGTTCTGGGGTCGATTTGCAGTTTGCTGGACGAAAAACCCTAGTTTCTAGAGAGGAAAAAACCATGTTACCTTCGCCTGAGACTGACCAACTCAACCCACTTTGTGAAAAAGGGTCACAGAAAATCCTTACGTCATTGACGGAATTCAAACTTAGGTCTTTTCGTCAGTGTAGGGTAAACGGTAATATGCTAACTATGCTGCTACGAGGGCAAGACGTTGGCACTGAATCCATTAAATCCAGCGATCCGCTTAATTACGAAGCAGATTTTGTCATGTTTGGAACTTGACACCGGCTTTTACAGTGGGATTATGATCTCCCTATCTCTACTGGATAACCTTCGACAAGTCGTCGATAGGACACCATTGGCTTTCCAGGCTGCCAGTTTACATTGTTCAGAAATCTTCATATCTGCTCGTATCGTAACTTTCAGATCTCTTTCTTCCTCTACTGTTTTTAATTCAGCCCCACCAAGTATATAATTTATTTGTGAGTTGCAATTCCCTAATTGTCAAGACCTTGCATTGAGCTGCATTAAAACAGAGCTGCAACTTCTATAACCATCTTTGAAGTCTGTTCAAATTATCCTGAATTAGTGCTGCTTGTCATTGATCACTAACGACTCTGCCAATCTTTACATTGTCTACAAATTTTGATATAATGCATTCTATCCCTTCGCTGATGTCCTTTTATGAAAACGAGAAACGACAGTGGTCCAAGAACCGATCCCTGGGGAATCCCACACTTGACGTTACACCAATCTGAAGAATATCCATTAATCACAACTCTCTGCCTTCTGTCCTGTAGTCACCCAGCAATCAGTCATAGAATCTTACCAGTAATCGCAACATGTTCAAGCTTATACAGTAACCTCTCATGAGGGACCGAGTTAATTGCTTTGCTAAAATCGAAAAAGAACTATGTCGAATTGTTCCCTACATCCAGCTCATGAGTAACTGTGTCAAAAATGTGTAATCCATTTTCCTGGATTTGACTCATAATCATTATCTCTAATGTTTTTCCTACTACTGAAATTAAACTAACCGGTCTGTAGTTAAGAACTTCACTCTTAGAACGGCTTTTATGTATTGGGGATACGTTGGCGTTTCTCAAATCCAAAGGAATCTACTCCGCATCCAAAGCTGCCCTCATAATTTACCTCAACAGTTCAATACATTCCCTGGCGGTCTCCCTCACCATTTTTCTACCGATTGCTGCTAATGGTGCTGGAGTCTGGTTCGAGGCAGTGGCACAGGTCAAGATTAAAGTAAAACTGATGTTGTTGTCTGTGCTTATGGCTCCGAGAATTGTTTCCACCGTTGCTCTATAGGTTATTGCGGGAACTGTCCCTTTAGAATTATATATTGTATACCGTGGAATGACACAGATTGAAGAGAGGTTTAATGACGGATTTCATGTATATTATTACAGATCCTACAAATGAGACTAAACTAGAAAAACTTCGCATTTGGAATAGTTTGACTGATGACTGGAGAGCCTGTTGGAGTGCAAATGAACATGGTGAGGTCACAAGAAAGTCTATACCTGCTACTGATTTTACTACTTCTAAATCAATTTTTTCCTGGTTTTCCCCTACAATGTATACATCCTACTTTTTGACTGGGCATGGCTCGCTTCGTGCGATGTTATTTCGTCGAGGTCTGGAGGACAATCCGTTTTGTTCCTGTGGAGAGGAATAGTCATGGTTGCATTTGTGCTATTCAGCTGTGTTAATTATAAGACAAATACTTATGTGTAGAATCGCGGAGTTGACGGAGGACAATTTGCATGTTCTTGTCAGTGGTGCCCTGAACTTTCAGGCTTTTCAGGACTTTTCTCATGCTGTTTTCGTTAAAAGAACTGTAATTAGACGTTCCATGTGATTTTTCGTGGTTCATTATCCTTATGTAGTTCTTGGATGTGATGGACCTAGCTCATGGTGTTGGGTCTGTTTTTATTAACTATTTGGCATGATTCATTGTATCACTGCCTTGATTGTTTTGTGTGCGGAATTCTCTGTTACGTTCAGGATGTGGACTGCATTTCCAGCAGATTAGATGTTTCAGATCCTGATTGATGTTGACTTTACAAGAATTGTCCTTTGAAGTAATAACCACTTTTTTTTTTTTTTTTTGCTGGCTCTCAGGACTCTCGAGGCCACGTTATGTCAAGGATCTGGGTATATTCTTACCACATGTACGCCATATCCAAAAATTTCATTACTTCATACAGCATGTCCCACCCACTTTTTCTTACTATTGAATACACCATGAATTGTCAAAATAATAGAGCAAGCTTATCTGCGAAAAGATCTAAACCTCCCAAGGACTTCCTAATTCATTTCACAAATATACGTGGTCTCAATTCTAATCTCAACGATGTCCATTTCCACTTGCAGTCTTCCAAACCCCATGTACTTTTTCTGACTGAATCTCAGTTATCAGTTGATTCAACTACTGCTCATCTCAGATGTCCAAATTATTTGCTGTATGATTCCTTTCGCCTCAAAGGTGGTACTTGTGCATATGTCCGTTCTGATATTCCCTGTCAGAGACTTGGCAATTTGGAATCTCCTCTCTTTGATCTTCTCTGGCTTAAAATCTCTCTACCTCATTGTGTAAAATTCATCTGTTGTCTCTACCGTTCTCCCAACTCCACTAATCACTTGGAGCTCTTTGACTTCCTCTCTTTGCAACTTGACTTTCTCCAGTCCAACTTTCCTAACAGTGAGGTAATTTTCCTTGGTGATTTTAACGTTCACAACTCCAGCTGGCTTCCATTTTCTAGTCACACCGACCCAGCAGGTCGAGATGCTGAGGCTTTTGCAATTACTAATGACCTAGCACAGATTGTCCATTTACCTACAAGAATACCAGACAATCCTAATCATACAGCCAATATGCTTGATCTTTTTCTCACAAACAACCCTTCTAAGTACAAGGTTGAAGTGAGAGGTCCTTTAGGCACTTCAGATCACAACTTGGTGATTGTCTCTTTTCCAATGGAACCTTTATCTCATGGCTATTCCCAACCTCGTATTGTTTGGCATTACAAGAATGCAAAATGGGATGGCCTGCGAGACTTCTTTTCTTCTTTTCCTTGGTCTGATTACTGTTTCAAAACTTCTGATTTCAACGTTTGCTCAGATCGTGTCAGTGAAATTATTCTTGCAGGAATGGAATCCTTTATCCCACAATCCACTTTAAAATCTCGTCCTTTATCTAAACCTTGGTTTTCCAATAAATGTGCTAAGGCTGTCCAAGAGAAGAACGTTGCATATCCTAATTGGCTTGTTTCTAATTCTTCAGTTTCATTTTCTGCCTACACCAAAGCTCGCAACAGTTGTAAAGCAGTTCTTAATCAGTCCAAACTAGAGTTTGAACAGGCTAAGAGTAGAAAACTTGCTTCTTGCCCTATTGGTAGCCGAGCATTCTGGTCTCTTGCCAAAGCTATTGGCCGCAACTTTTGCCCATCTCTGCTCCCATCTCTGTCCAAACATGGTTCTGTTGTCACTTCAGCCAAGGATAAAGCTGACCTGCTAGCATCCCATTTTTCTTTGAGCTCATGTATTAATGATCTTGGTAAAACACCTCCCACCATTCCTAACACGCTCCATTCAATGCCTCCTGTGGTCTTCCGTCAAAAGGATATCAGAAGGATTTTGATGAATCTTGATGCTAAGAAAGCTCCAGGTCCTGATGGTATTTCTCCACTCGTTCTCAAAACCTGTGCTCCTGAACTTACTCCTATTCTTTGCCGCCTTTTTTCGCTTTCTTATTCCAAAAGTGTTTTTCCTTCTGCTTGGAAATTTGCTCATATCCAGCCAGTTCCTAAAAAGGGTGACAAATCCCTCCCATCCAATTATCGTCCCATTGCAATTACTTCTACTCTTTCTAAAGTAATGGAGAAATCAATTAACCGCCAACTCTTAAACTACCTAGAAACCTTCCGTCTGATCAACGATCGCCAGTATGGATTCCGTCAGTGTCGATCCACTGGTGATATTCTGGCTTATGTTACCCATTTATGGACTAATTCAATGGAAAGGTTCGGTGAAACACAAGTAGTTGCTCTTGACATCTCAAAAGCTTTTGATCGTGTTTGGCATAAAGGTCTTCTAAACAAACTTCCATCTTATGGTTTGCCAACTGTTTTTAGTAATTGGTTATCCAGTTTTCTCTCTGATCGCTCACTGAGGGTGATGGTAGATGGCTCTCTGTCTTCTAACTTCTCCACTAATGCCGGTGTCCCCCAAGGTTCAGTTCTTTCCTCCACTCTTTTCCTCTTGTATATCAATGACCTTCTTCCATTGACTGGAAATCCTATCCATAGTTTTGCCGATGATAGCACATTGCATTCAACTTTCCATTTTGAGAAACCTTGTCCAGCTCAATCAGCTTCAATTTCTCGAAAATCTGCTGCCAATTCCTTAAATGCCGATCTTCAGGTAATTCTCCAGTGGGGCAAAGACAACTTAGTTGATTTCAACCCTTCTAAAACTCAATCTTGTCTTATATCTCGCAAAAAGGATTCTTCTGCTCCTATGCTTATCTTTAGTGACACTCCGATTTCTAGGAAAAATGATATATCTCTTTTGGGGATTACCCTAACTTCTAATCTCTCTTGGCACAAGCACATTACAAATATTGCTTCCTCTGCATCTAAAAAACTTGGTTTTCTCTTTCGCTCTCGGCGTTACTTTTCTCCCAAACAGCTGCTCACTCTGTATAAATCGCAAATCCGCCCTGCCATGGAATATTGTTCCCACATCTGGGGTGGTGCCCCCAAAACCTCTATCAGACTTCTTGATTCCATTCAGAAGAGGGTAGTTAGGTTAATTAATGATTCATCTCTAACAGAGTCTCTCCACTCGCTGTGTCATAGACGCACTGTTTCTGCTGCATGCCTCTTCTACAGATACTTCCATGGGCACTGTTCTTCTGAATTGGCTTCTATAATTCCCGCTCTCTCTTTCAAAACAGTCCGAACACGTGCCGCCACCAGCCAACATCCATTTACTGTCCAACTTCAAACCCACAGAACCAACTTTTCATCTTCCTCATTTATTCATTCAACTGCCGTTTTCTGGAACAACCTTCCTTCATACATATTTCCTGAAAATTACAATCTACAGAAGTTCAAGTCCAATGTCAACAAATATCTTCTTTCGTCTTCTCAACCTCCAACCCAAGCACGGTACTAAGTACTATAGGTTCTAATACCTCTCGTGTTTGGGGTTCTCATAAAAAAAAAAAAAAAAAAGGACTGGGCAACCTGAGAGTGGAATTGCTGGCACCCACCAGTATTGCACTTCCTCTGGTGTGTGCGGGATTTGTGCTCTTGCACCAGAGTTTTTATAGTAGATACAGGTCCGGCTCCTCGTGCCAGCAACGGGCATCAGGTAGCAGCTGCCCTGGTGGCAAAGTCACCTGACACTAACAACATACTACACTCACAAACACTTCTTTAACACATTATTTATACTTTCCTATAAAATATATTTTTATTATTAAATTATATTAAGTTATATTATGTCTAGTTAAAATTCTGTTGTTTTCGAAATCTCATTCTCTTTCTATCACATCAGGCCCATTTACAGTTGATCTGTCAAATAAATGTGAACTAGGTGGAGATGGTCAAATGCCTAAGGACCATCCTGGCACACACACACACTGCACGTTATACCTCATTCTCCGTATGGTATTTCAAATGTTAACTTGTATGATAATGTCTGCATGACGATGTATGGCGGGGTTGCCAGAGGTTGGCAGGAACTGTTTAGAACAATAAATAAATAAATAAAAACTCCATTAAATATAGGTCAATTACAAGCAACCTTCTGGGTACAGCCTAAGATCATGTTTTTCCAGCGTTTGAACAAAAACTGGAACTAGCTGTCACTTATTTGGACATTGAAGCCGAATTCGATGCTATCCAAGTGAACTAACATCTCACCCCTCTGAAATGCGCTGCTATTGGATCAGAGGAGATGTGTCTTATCTCTTCTGTCAGACAAGGTAGTAAAGCTTGTCTAACAGAAGAGATGACATTCGATGAATCTCAGCACAACAACATGCGTCACCGCAGATCCCACTACGCGGCCCTTCTAGCATTATGTTTTCGGATATGATCTCCCCAAGCGCAAACAATCAATGCTTGCTAAGCTATGCAGATGATGCCAAGCGACCCACTCCATTTAACCTGCTTCAAGACTTAAACTGATAAAAATCGAAATTAATAATACAATTCCTCCAGTCGCATCTTACCTTTGTGAGTTTGAGCTAAAAGCCAATCTCGACTACTCCTAATTCATAATATTCACAGAAGCAAAATCCTTCATCATTCCGGCCTTCAGTCGACAGTGTGATTCTCATTCCGAATGTTTCCAGTCATAGGGACTGGGGGGGGGGGATTGTAACCCAAAATTCTGTTTTATAGTCCACTTAGACATGTTACTGAAGGCGTACGTCAAAGATTCCGACAGTAGCAAAGCAATATCTTCTAAATATCACTGCTAAAATGATAACTGTAAGGTACGCACCCGCCTAAAATTTTAGAATCAAGTTTCATTTTTCTTCAATTTGAAAGCTATTATTAAAATAGGACCAACATGTTTACCAATGTTTATTACTATATATTCTATTATGTATTAAAAAAAACTTAAATACCGTTTAAGAAATTTCTAGAATATTCGAGAATATTCCAGAAAGATGTAGAAAACTCCTAAATGTGGTAGAACATTGTAGAAGATTCCTGAACGTTGTAGATGATTCTATAGAATATTCTAGAAAGTGGGAGTACTGTTTCAATATTATAAAAGATTAAAGATGATTCTAGAGTGTTTTTTAATAATATGAATTGAGGTGTATGATCAGTAACTTTTTAAAATCGAACGCCATCAATCGGAGAGAGTGTAGTGTAGTGTAAGTTATAGGTTTTTCTTGATAAACATGGCAAGAAATAAGGAACTAACCGTTGAAAAAAAACAGTGCTGATGTAACTTTGTATAAAGAAAGTTATTCCATGAGAAGTATTGGCAAAACGTTAGATGTTTCGTTTACAGAAGAATAAACTACCGTTCCACGATTCAAGGAGACAACCCGCGATCAGGACGACTGCGCGTGACAACGGAAGCACAAGGTAAGACCACAGCACTGATTTTTAAACGCAATAGACGACTTAACTACACCTGAACACCTGAAATCCGAACCGAGTTTAATAGGAACAGAGAAACTCTCTTGTCTGCATTCACCGCAGAACTTTGTATTAAGCAAGCAGGACTCCATGGTCGTGTTTGTGTAGCGGTCTGAAAATCATTATTAAAACCAAAAGTTTGAAAGCAAGGAGTTGGTTTGGGCTAAGTCCCATCACCATCGGATAATTGAGTAGAAAAACGTACTGTAAATGTTTTTGGTTTTATCCGTACAGATTGTGGATGGATGAATCCAATTTTGAAATTTTTGGATCCAAGTGTAGAGTTTATGTTAGACAATGAGCTGAAGGAAAAATGGTGCCATATTGTTTAATACAGAGTCAAGCGCGGTGGTGGTCCCATCATGATCTTGGGTTGCTTTTGTTTTTTTGGAGGCTATAAAAACATGCATGAACTCAATGCAGTACCACTGGACTTCGACTTTGGGGAAGAAATTTTATATTACAACAAGACAATGACCCGAATTACAGTTCTAAGCTGTGCACGGACTTTCTAGCACCTGAACCACAGAAAGGGTATATTGAAAATTATGGCGAGTCCATCCTATTCGCCGGACTTAAACCCAATAGAGCTTTTATGGGGTCTCTAGACAGCCAAGTCCGTGAAGTCTACCCATCTTCACAAAATTTATGGGGAACCTTGCAGATCGCTTGGAATAATGTTGGTCAAGATTATTATTATACTATTTTAAATATTAATCGCCAGAATGCCAAGTCTGTGTAAGGCAATGATAAAATACCGTTGAGGATATTTTGATGAAAAATCAGTATATTTGTTAATGTTAATCATTTCAATATCTTTGCTGTAAATTTGCCAAAGCTCAATAAAAACTTTTTTAATATACTTTACGGTTTTTTTTTAATATTAAATTTTATATTGTCATAGCTGATTTCAAAAAAAATTAACCAACACTGTTGTCATAGCTGCGATTCCAAAGTTTTAGGCGAAAGTGTACCTTTTTAACAGTCATTTTTCCACCTATATGCAGTTAAAATCTGGTTGTCAGCTGTACCAACAACAATTAACTGCGCTTTGCTGCATAATTCTGCCTGCTGAAGTGAGGCATCATGAAACACAATTTTTTGGTCCACATTCTTATCACCGAGCTTGCTAATGCTCAATGGTGCAAAGCTCTAAGCATCCAATATAATTGATGTCTAACGGCTAACGGTTCCCACTGAAATTGATGCCCAACGCTTCCTAACAACAGTGAAAATGATAACGGCCATAATTTCGACACCTTCGAACTAAGAGACTTGATGAATGATCTTTCCCACTGTCCTCAGGAACAAGACCCGAGCTCTGCCGGCTTCAATAAGGCTCCATCTTTTAGGCAGATTTCTATCTACCGCATCAAATACACCCAATTAGACAAAATCTTGTTGCTGATCTGAAGAAATTCTCTGTGGATTACAATTAGAAAGAACTTTGTTCCTTCAAGTCTGTTTCCTTTCTCTCTGATTGAGCCCAGCTGTTTATCTCTGCATTCAGCCACCTAAATGAAACCCTCATAATTTAAATAAAAATTATTTAAATTATTGTTTTTTTATTTCGATTCTGCTATTAACGATTATGTATCTTCCACAGTTGAACGCTATTAACCCCTGGCCTTATAACCCTTTTTTAATTTATGGCAACTATACACGCTGTTCTTGCAGGTAGCGAAATGCTTATAAGCACCGTCCTCCACAAACCCGGTGGAAAAAGCTCTATTTCTACTCCAGTCAATGACGAGGAATTTTTATCGACTTTTTCGGTAGCATCACTTACATGACTGAAGCTGTTATCTCCATATCCCTCTGTCACTGTGTATCTTTCCACTATAACAGGGCATCTAATATGTAGTGGATTCGAACACCAACGGCTGTGTTAATGTTTGATCTGTTTATTGGAAAATAGCATTTCATTTTATATTTATGTTTTTAATTCGTACATCAAAGTATATTTTAAAATTTTAATTATTGTAATTTGATTGAATGTAGCCTTCAGACGAGTGTGGGCTCAGTGATTGTTCTTTTCAATTGTTTTTTTTCCCCCTGATTATTAAATAACCTTATAGTCGATTGTAGGTATTGATTTGGGATATTTCGTTTTCGGAAATTATGTAAATATCAGTAACTTCCAAAGAACCATTAAAAATTTCATTGGCCTTGTGATTATTTTCGTATTGACTTTTTATTCATATAAATTTTATATTATAAGAGGACATATCAAAAAATTCGTACCCTTACATTGAAATAATAGCCCTAGAAAGGTGAAACGTCACAGGAACTTTAATCTCTTTCTATGTACCCTCCATGTACACAGTTCTCCCATATATGAATCAGTTCTTTAATGCCTTGATCACAGAATTCCGCACTTTTTGCCAGAAACCACGATTCCACTCCATTGATGACTTCCTGAGAGACTTTCTGAGTCTCCGGATCATACAGGTACACCCGGCATTCGTCATTTGTCAACAACCGATCAAAAAAGTTCTCAGTATCCGCATTACACAAATCAAACAGTTGGCGAGAACACTGCATTCGACATTGCTTCTGCAAAGGCGCCAGAAAATTTGGAACCCATCGTGCGGAGACCTTAAACACGTGCAGATGGTGATGTACAGTTCTGTGGGCAGACTCATAACTAATTCCTACTGCATTTGCGATGAAATTAATTGTCACACATCTGTCACTCAGCACCAGCTGTTCAACCTTTGTAACCGTCTTACTGTCTGTGGATGTTGATGGCTTTCCTTCTCTTGGCTCGTCAAAGACACTTGTACGACTGCACTGGAACTGCCTTTTCCACTTTTTTTACAGTGTCATAGGATGGACAATTCTGCCCATACACAGCTTTCATTTCTTCGTCAATTTCCACTTACGCTCCTGACCACTTGGCTACATCAGGGCATTCTAGTTTTAATTTGCGTTATATTCGGACGGAATTCAGACGTCTGTTTTTTGGCACCTTCCAATGTTTTAGCATTAGCATTAGCATTAGTAGAGGCATTTGATGCAAGAAAGCAAGCTTATGCAGCATCAGCCAAAAAAAAAAAAAAAAAAAAACCCACTTCCACTTCACCCCTCTGTTCGTTCAAAATACCTGTCCAGCTGAGCCTTAAACTTATTTAGGCTATCAACCTCCACCACAAGGGATGGAAGTCTGTTCCACCAACCAACCACCCGCTGGCTAAAGGCAAATTTCCGCACGTCTATCCTACATCTGTCTTTCCTCAATTTGAATTTATGCCCTCTCAGGTGATTTTTCTGAGCTAGAGGACGAATCCCATCAGCACTGAGCATGCTTAAACCATTCAAGGCTTTATACACCTCTATCAGATCACCTCGCTGGTGCCTAGTTTCCAGACACTGTAATTTGCAAAACTTAAGCCTTTCTTCGTAAGAGCACCCCTTTGTTCCATTCACTAATCTTGTTGCCCTTCTCTGTACTCGTTCCAGCAGCTCTACATCCTTCTTGAAATGAGGCCTCCAGACCTGTATACAGTACTCTAGGTGTGGCCTGACCATTGCCTTATACAAGGGAATAATCACCTCCTTATCCCTGCTGGAAAAATTCCTGTATATCATTGACAATACTCCATGAGCTACTCTTGCAGCCCGTCTGCACTGCTCCGAGAACTTCATATCTGCCTGCACAACCACCCCCAAGTCCCTTTCATTCTCTACCACTGTCAGTGTAGTACCACAGAGTTGATACGTTGCTCTGGGGTTGCTGTTTCCCATGTGTAGTACTTTACATTTGTCAATGTTAAACTTCATTTGCCACCTCTCAGCCCATCTGCTCAACCTTTCCAGATCCTGCTGCAGCAGCATAGTGTCAGTAGTGTCCTTGACAACCCTGCCAACCTTTGTATCGTCTGCAAACTTGGACATTAAGCCCGATATACCATCATCAATATCATTCATAAATACAGAAAACAATAATGGACCCAACACTGAGCCCTGAGGGACTCCACTAATAACATCAGTCCACGATGAGCAGTGTCCATTGATTACCACTCTCTGTCTTCTCCCCCTCAACCACCCCTTTATCCATAGCAGCAATTTGCCTCCAATGTCACACTGCTCATATTTGTGTAGCAGTCTTCCATGTGCAACAGTATCAAAAGCCTTTCTAAGATCCAAGTATATAATATCAAAGTTATTCCCTGCATCCAGTTCTTTTGTGACTGCATCATAGTATCCAATCAAGTTGGTCAGGCAAGACTTCCCCTTAACAAAACCATGCTGTGTCCGAGCTATAACTGAAGTCTTGTCTAAATGATCCTGCAGTGCTTCTTTAACCAGTGCCTTCATTAATTTTCCTGGAACAGAAGTTAAGCTCACAGGTCTATAATTACTTGTGTCAGCCTTTGATCCTCCTTTGTGAATTGGGGTCACATTTGCACATTTCCAGTCTATGGGTACCTCCCCTGATTCCAAGGAAGCTCTCATAATTATGGCTAAGGGTTTGCTTACTTCCTTTGCTGCCTCCTTTAATATAACTGGATAGATCCCATCCACCCCGGGTGCCTTTCTTGTGTTTATCTTCAACAGTTTCTCCTCCACTTTACTCCCAGTTATTTCAAGATTCTGTAGCTTACTGCTAGAGTTGAATACACCTCTGGCATTCCCCTCGCTGAATAACTCCTCATGTGTGAATGTCGATGCAAAATATTCATTTAGTTTGTTAGCTACCTGAGCAGGATCATCAACACTTGACCCATCAATATCAAGTGGACCATTCTGATTCATCCTCTTCCTTCTAGAGTTTACATAAGTAAAGAACTCTTTGCTGTCTTTCTTTGCATCCCTTGCCAAGGATTTCTCGTAATCTGCCTGTCTGTCTGTTTGTCTGGTTACCTGTAGCCTTATTTTTTATTCATTGTACTATTTTATTTATTTGAAGAACATAAATTACGGTTTGGAAATAGCACTTAACACTTGAACTACACTTAGCAGTGTGTGGGGAAGTTCGTGCCACAGAATGTTAAATTTACCCTTTCCTTTTATCAATATTGTGTCGTATTCGAGAATAATCTTGACTGTCTCGAACGCTTCTTCCCAGATAATACAACTCTTCTGTGCAACACACTCTAGTTAGATGTTAACAAGATACAGAGTTCAAGCCCTGTCACAGAGACATATCCAGTTCAACATATCCAGTTCTAAAGAAGACCTGCCATTTAGACGTGTTACATCTGATGATTATACACTACTCTGTATTTTGAAAATGAAAAAAAAATCGCTGGTGTTTTCTCAACAAAGTGTTTCGGAATCATTTTCTAATTCTGATTTCAAAAATGACTTCCGTTTGTTTCCATCACGTCAGTTTTCTTCAGAAATCACGAAAGAAAAATTGATTTTTCACAAATTTTTATTAATTTTGCTGATTTTGTGCACTAAAATTATAACAAAATGCCACTTTTACCAGACTTTTATATTTTTTTGCATAATTAGATTGCTGTCCCACTTTAAAATCAGCACAGACCAACCGACCATGTCAACAGTTTCTTCAAGTTCTCATATGTTTCTTTCAAATGCATGAGCTGCTGGAATTGACCTATATTTATTTCCATTGTGCAGCAACACACCTTTGAGACTCCTCTTTGATGAGTCAATAAAAACTCTACTGTGTAGGATTATAAATAATTCCTAAATAGTTCATTAAGTCATTTATATAATACTACAAAAAATCATAGAATCGTCTTCGGAAAAGTATGGGACTGGTTCTCGTTCTCTGTGTCTCTGCCATTAGAAAAACATACAATGTGTTAGATTTTTTGACTTTAGTCTAGAACCGAATTCTGCAGGTTCCTTTGGTAAATTTCAATCTCTTACCAGATCATTGAGTTCATGCTGGGAAAACAGCTGGTGGCTGGACTCAATGTTTCCAGGCCTGTTTCATCTTCAGAAGCTTCACTTTCAGCACTCTCTGCTGCTATATTTATTCTCCAATATAAGTGGATGGCATGGAATCGGCAGCTTATTTCTTTGGGGACTGGTTTAATGGCAGATAAGGTATATAATGCCATGCCCTTCTTCCTCTTTGCATTGTATCCTCTACACTAAATAAGCAAAAGTAACAATCATCACAGTAGTTTGTAAGCCCCCCCATGGCATGTCCTTTTTACCATTTTTTCTCAATGCTTCAACATAGGTTCGGCAAACTTTATGTGGAGCCCATTGTTTATCTTGGTCACTGAGTTTCACTCCAAAATAAGCACAATATACATTTTTTTTTTCATGAATCCTGTCTTATAGTATATTTTATTTGCTTTAGGATTACGTAACTTCTCCAAATATAAGAAAATAAGTTCGGATTGTTCAAATACTTTGACAGTCTGAAAAATGTTTCGGATTGTCCAAAAACTTTCAACTTGCCAAACAATTGCGTGAAGACATTTTACTCACTTTTTTTTCAGCACAAGTTGGGCATAATAATCCCAAAAATCACTGAGCCCACACTGATAAACACTGCTGCACGAAATTCTGAAGGTCAAGAAACAAATGAATGGAGTCCGTGTTTCCAACGTTGCCAACATGTGAAGATTTAGTTTACAAATTCTCAGCATTTACTCCTAACTTAATACATTCAATAATACACCTTATGTCATCAATTTAAGTGATTTGTTAAAAAAAACTGTAAGTGATAGTAAAAAATGAATAAAGCTTCTGAAAACAGCTAAAAACAGATATTAGTTTACAAACATCGAAAACAAGATACCCGAACTGAAAAACAAAACTTTTCATTGATTAACTCAGCAGTAAAACAGTATAAAGTTTTTATACTATGTATTTATGTTAATTCAGCTCTATTTCCAATCAAAATAGCTGTCGAATCTGTAATTCTTCCAGTATAAACGTTGTCCGGGGGTTAAAACTGAAAAAATAAAATAAATAAGTTGCAAAGAACATGCTCCAGCGCTTCTTCTGAATCAGAAAAAAAATAATCTCCAATTTCTTTCTTTAGGACAATAATGGCTTGTGGATTCTTCTTAAACACTGTCTTTGAGATAACACCAGAAATAAATATCACAAGGGTTTAAATCAGGTGGCGTCGGAGGCCATGTCAATCCTTTTGTTTCAGCACAGGGTAGCAGTTAACACCACTCTGTTGTCAAAGATTTCATCCAGGATAATTCCTGAAGTATGGGGCCTTTCAGTATTCCACTGATCCACTAACCTTCACCCCGTTTTGTTTGTTGGTTCATCACGCACGCCGAAGAGTGTTGTCTTTATCTTCTTTGAGCGGAAACATTTGAATTCCCAATCAATTCTTTAGTATTCCTTAGTAATGAACAATTTGTGCTCATGTTATACGTTGTCACTTTCTTCACGTTAACTGGAGAGTATTGAATGTTGCCAGTTCAATATCCAAAACAAGGTAATGATGTTCTTGGTATGAAAAATTTGAAGCTTGCAAAAACTGCAAAAAAAAGAAATAGTATGATGAATACAAAATCACCCAGCATTTTTTATTTGTCATTTTCTTATATTTTTAACTGTTACTGTTTGGTTTATTTGGAACCTTTATTATAACATTTTATTTTTACAAATCAGTCATTTTAAATAACTGATTTCCACATTTTAAGGTAATTTTAACTCAATTTTTATCCCTCTAATTTGAAAGTCTCATTTTGAGACTTTCAAATCCTTTTCAGCAATAACGGACTCCATGTCGCAGAACTCGTTTAACTAAACTATTCACCGCCCCGTTATCACAACGCAAATTGCATAATTACTACGTCAGGAGAGGGTTTTAGATTCTGTTCTTCCCTCTCTTCAGACGTTCTAACGAACATATATTTGTCTCCACTGCTTTTCATTTTTCATATTTACGACTTCTTACCTCCCCCCACCACACAGCAATCACTGATTTATGATCACTCCAGTGGTAATGGACTACACCGCACAGCTCGCAATATAAAAAGCCCAAAAGATTCGTACCTTAGAACAGTGGTAATTTACATCTGGTTGTGCAAGTCAAAGTGATAAAGTAGCGGTTATGGGAAGTAGTAAAAATATCGCCGAGTTTCAAAAGGGCATCGTTGCGGGAACTCGTGCGTCGGGTGCTTTTATAGCCGAAAGGGCACGTCTTGTTGGTTGCTCACGGCCCGCTGTGGTTAAGGTGTACTGGTGTCGAACGGGTCAAACTACCTCCCGCCCTCAGAACTGTAAAGGATTAAGCAAGGTGGATGTTTGTGATAAGCGAAGAGTGCAGAGCGTTGTACGGGCTCAAAGGCATGTCACTGTGCGACAGTTCATATCGCAATACAATATGGAGAATGCAAGGACAATATCCCAAATGACAATGCGCCGCATACTCAGACGTATGGGGTTTCACAGCAGGCGGCCTAAGAGACATTTCCCCCTCACCGTTGATCATCGTCGACAACGAATAGAGTGGTGTCAAGCTGCTGGTTGGACACTGGAGGGCTGAAAACGAGTATGCTGGTCGGATAAGTGCAAATACCTGGTGCAACAAGTCGACGGATGTCTTTATGTGTGGCGCAAGCAACACGAGTCCATGTATCCATGGTGCGCACTATCCAGGCAGGTGGCGGTGGTTGCTTAATATGCACCTAGTGCCTATGAACCAACATTTCACTGGTGAGCTTTACCGGCAGCTCTTAGAAGACTGTGCATCCTGCAGTTTTTCTCGGACAGAAATGGGATCTTCCAAGACGATAATGCGCGGTGTCATCAGGCCTGCACTGTGCACGAGTGGTTCGAGGAGCACAGTGAATATCACCCGTCTTGATTGGCCTTCAAATTCGCCTCACCTCAATCCAATTGAACACCTGTAGAATGTTTTGGAATGGGAAGTGAGGCTATGGACACGCAACCGGCAGCTATTCCGACACTGTGGGAAGCCTTGCAAGCTGCTTGGCTGCAGATCTCTCTTCAGACATCTAATGGAGTCAATGCCTAGGAGAATAGCGGCTTTTTATTAGTGCAAAAATTGGCTTAACGCGATATTAGGTAGGTGATCATAATTCAGTGATCACTCGATGCATATGTATATGAAAAATTAAGAATGTTTTGGAAAAAGATTGCAGTGTTAATTTTACAAGTTGCAACCTTAGAAGGTAATAGAAAAGTAATGATGAAAATAACAAATAAAGAACAGAATAGGAAGTTTATTTCCAATGTAAAATTCGACGTAAATTATAGGTAATAATTAAATTACATAAATCAACTATAAATGAATGGTTAGACATGTATTAATTTACAAGGAGAATCAAAAATATTCCTAAACCTGCCAAAAATCACAGAAATAATGATTTTTTGGAGTCTAAAGAATGGAGATGTGTAAAAACAATGGTTTAAAACAACATATGCAAAATATAAAACTTTGATCATCCACGTTACCATTGCTAGAAGCTATTTAATCCTGTCTCGCATACTTGCTCGCATAGATCCAAAGCAAATGGAATCACAACCGTGATGACTGAGAATTATAAGGAACTAATATAGTTTAATTAAAAAGTAGTTAAAGTAGGACTTATTGTTTTGAGGAGAACAGAAAATATCCTCCAGGATTTAATGGTAATTGTAATGACAATATTAAAATCTTCAATTCTGATATTGTCGTGTACCACACATTCACTTACAGGAAACAAATGCCACTCTTTGCTAAAATAGGCGGTTGGGATTGGTGGCCCGTTTTGCTCATTTATTCTGCGTTATATTTGGTTTTGCACACGTTCAAATTGAATTGAGGAATAATCGCTATTTACAAATGTAACATATAAACTATTTATACAGAAATGTTTATTTTGTACAGTCTAGAATTTGGCTATGTTGCTGTGTGTTGGTTGAACCCGCATCTCTTGAGACAAATTCCAGTAAACCAGATCTTGATTATAACAGTATGTTTTTGAGTGTACGATACAAAGACACCACTTCTTTATCAGTACGGTATCATTACAAAATACAGAGTGGAGTTGCCAGAGTTTGTTCGGCCTCAAACAAAACAAGAAAATAAGGACATTAAAAAATTTACCTGCAGGGGAAATACTTATTGGTATCCAACGATCGTTATTAAGTTCTCACTTGATGTACCATTTGAGGCGTAATTTTGGTATTCTACTGTTTTGGAAGAGGTGCCTCTAATAATAATCCGAAATGTTGTACACATTGCTGATGTAGAAGATCAAATTTGGGGCTTCTCATTGTAATCCATCGTCCTTTCTTTGGGTATTGGAATTAAAATGAGAAACATCTTGTCGAAATAAATGGTCACAAAATAATCAATACGTAAAATTTCGAGTAAAGAGTGGGTAATGAAATAAGAAGGTCCTTAAATTTAAGCTAGTTTTATTGGAAATCTTATCAAAAGCGACCAGTACAGTGATTTGTAAGAAACTGACTTTATTTATACAGTTGATGGAAGTGAAACAGTTATGTACATCACTACGCACTGTATCTTGCCACTATGTCATCCCAGGCGTCCTACAGCAAAGCTCCCTTCTCCTGGCAATGGCAAAATGAAATCAGTGGTGTGTCGAATTCCTCATAAAAGCATACTTTACATTTACACCATAATTCTGATGCGATTATGAGATCGTGTGATCAAAGCGTTCATGCAAAAGTTCCAGTTAAGAGGGCGAAGAAAGTTGTCTTTAAAATGTGCGCTGAGCAGTAGGTCCTATTCACTTCTTATTCCCATCCCATTCCACCCCCCACAAGTTCAAGACATCGAGTGGCTTCCATTTAACGCTGCTCTGAACTTCACTTATGTTAAACAGTGAAGTGATATGGTGTCATTCATCATGTGTCTGGCCGTTGCTTTCTCCTCCACGTTTATCGTCAAACCACCCGGAAGATACAGCAAATGACGGAAAAGGAACACACTCGCACGTGAAACTCCCGCTCAGCTCACCCAGGCATAGTCATTGAGACCGTGCGCTGTCCAGAATTTGCACTTAGTCTTGTGGTAACTGTCTGTAACGCTGACATTGGAAGATAGGAAAGCGAGTCTCTTAGGGTACTTTAACCATTCAGGCATTGGAACTTTATGACCTCCTGACCCTACGAATTCCATCACAGTTTTTTGCACTGTGTCCCGAAAAGCCAAGTCTTCACTTGTGGGTTCGCCGAGGTATGTTTCCAATTGATCAAAAAAAGCCACAGCTTCCCAGAGATGGATGCCATAAATCCCTTTGTAATTATACATCCGGACCTGCAAGAGAAAGGCAAAAGACTCAGTTAGGTTCGATTCACTATAATATTGTAATATCAGCTTATAGGCTTACGTCTCAAATATATAAGTTGTTGATGGATTGGGTTTAAAGCGAAGAAGAACATTTTATTTTGATACAACTGAGATATAATCTCCTTAAGTTTACACATGGAATTTAAAAATGCCCAAATTTTTTATTCAAACGAAATAATTTATTTGATTCGTTACCAGATATTTTCATATCACATTTTAAATATATTTTTATATCGCATTTCATTTTGTAATGAATTTTATACTATAATACTTTGATATTAAAATTGAAAGCAATGCTTGCTCCATAAAAGTTTTTGTCTAGTTCATGCCTCATATTATCACTCTGAATCTTCAAATTATTGTTTACTATCATCAAGATACTAGTTAGTTCTGTAAACAAAGAGAAACTTTGGACAACGTTTTGGATTTAAGGCTGAGAAACTCTTTCCATAATACGAGGTGGTGTTTAAACAGTGAAGTGATATGGTGTCATTCATCATTCTGTGTCTCTGTCATTCTGTATCTCTGTTCTCTGTTCATGTACATCATGTCACAACTCTTCAAGAAATATTACACCAAACAGTGATAACTTTTTGTAATAGAAACATTTCTAAAGTTATTTTAATATACTTAGATTTTGGTCTATTTGTTCGTATTAGCTGGACTGCTGAACAAGACGTTTTGGATAACTCCAAAATTTGTTGTTCAGCAGTCCAACTCTGTTAAGAGTTGCTAAACGCAAAAAAAAAAAAAAAAAAAAAAAAAAAAAATGCTGTCCGCAACAACAAGGCTGTTGTGATCAATTTCCGGCAGTTTATAGGCTTTTTTTACCACCCCCAGTGTGAGTTAACCTCCTAAATATTAGAACATGTGCTATTTTTATAGTTTGCAATGTCGATTCCAGCTGAACATGCTTTAAAAATGTCACAGCAGGCTTTTAATTAACCAGATAACTAGTTGTGTGTGCGGCGATTATTACACAAATAATTTTCACAGACAGTCTAAAATTGCCCCATTAAAGAAAAACGTGTACTTAATTTTGGCAGCAAATGAGGTGATCTGGACACGGATAAGATTCACGATGATCTTGTTGTGATAACTGCATAAATTAATAACAACCTTCTGGAATTTGCAAACTACCTCAACCAGTTCGGACTAAAAATCAACCCAGAAACGTCTGAATTTATGATATTCTCCTAAAGAAAATGCCTTTTTGTATTTAGCCAACGTTGTATAATGCTCCTATCTCCATTGCTTAACAAGCATAATGACCTTCCCAGAGGGGGGGGGGGGTTGCTTCAGTAATCACATGGACAAGATTGAATTGACAGCTTGAATTCGATGGACTGCCAAACAGCATTTACAGTATTTTTATGGTGACACAACTATCAGAAACTATAAAAACCATGGTATTCTCTCCACTTTTATATGTTGTAGGGGGATGGGGAATCTGCTGCCCCTAGACATAATTAGGATACTTTTCACTGCCGACTTTTGGTTCTTAAAATGGGTTATAAACAAACAAACTTCATCCATAGCTAAGGGAACTGCAATGGCTAGTTTGCTACGTATTCAAAGACTCTCCAGGCTGTTTGACTAGGATGAAACGTCTTACCATGACTTAAAATGATCGTTGGCCAGATGTCTGCACCATCATTTTGGAATCTGACCTCTTGGAAAGTCCGTCAGCCCTCTCTCAGAGTGATCCCAACTTTGCGTTCATATCCGTCTTCACTTGTATGATAAGTTACTGTCCTTTCAGATGCTCTCACGTGCCGTCATTGGATGCTAACCTTAATAAGTTTGTTTATGACGTAGTATAGACGCCGCACCCTCAAGTTCTGTATCTCTGTTCCTGATCCTCCTCCTGAAAGCTCATCTTAATGCCGTTTAAAGTCAACAAAACTATCTGCCTCGAAGGATTGCTTGCCAACTTATTCAGTATGATGATGAATAATGACAAACTTTGTACTATTTTTATATGGTTTGACTCTCTTTCTCTTTACGACAGAAATGATTTATGAGTATTTCTATCGTTACCTGTTTTGTATTGCAATCTGAAATTAATTTACTCACCTATTTTGTACATTGTGTTATATGCTATAGTAGTGCACTTTGAACTGAACTTCGTTTTATGCTTCCATATACACTCAGTGATCACTGAATTATGACTATTTACCGTGTTGGGCCACCGTCTACTAACAGTCACTATTCCCCTAGGCATTGATTCCACTAGATGTCTGAAGACGTCTGTAGGGATTTGCAGCCCTGCTGCCTGTAAGGCTTTCCATAGTATCGGAATAGATGACGTTTGCGTGTCCATAAGCCTCACCTTCCATTCCAACACATCGCACAGGTGTTCAAGTGGATTGAGGTCACGCGAATTTGGAGGCCAGTTAAGATGGGTGATATCTTCACTGTGTTTCTCGAATCACTCACGCAGAGTGCGGGCCCGATGACGCAGTGCATTTATCGTTTGAAAGATTCCGTTTCTGTCCAGGAAAACATGCAACATGGCAGGGCGCACGTGGTCTCCTAGGAGCTACCGGTAGACCTCACTAGTGAAATGTTGATCCATACGCACAATGGGTCCTAGTTCTTGACAGTAAAACATGCCCCATAATAAACAACTACTGCCACCTGCCTGGATAGTAGGCACTATGCACGACGGGTCCATGGACTCGTGTTTCTTACACCACACACAAAGGCATCCATCGGCGTGTTGCATCATGTATTTCGACTCATTCGACCAGCACACTCGTTTCCAGTCCTCCATTGTCTAACCAGCTTGTTGTTGACGCCACAGCATTCGCCATCGATGATAAACGGCCGTGAGGAGAGGGTATCGGTTGAATCGTCTGCTATGGAACCCCATATAACTGAGTGTGAGACGCATTGTCATTTGGGATATTGTTCCTGCATTCTCCATATTGTATTGCGATGTCAAGTGTCGTCTTTGCGCTCGTACAACGCACTGCGCCCTTCGCTCACCACAATCCACCTTGCGTAATCCTTTACAGTTCTGTCCTCGAGAGGTGGTTTGACCGGTTCCACACCGTTCTTTATCCACCTGAACTACAGTGGGCCGTGATAAACCGACAAGGAGTGCCCTTTCCGATATGGAAGCACCCGACGCACGAGGTCCCACAATCATGCTGTTTAGAAACTCCTTGATATCTTTACTGTCCCATAACTGCTACTTTATCACTTTAACGACCAACTTAAATTACCACTGCTCTAGTGCATGAAGCTGTTCAGCATTTTATACAGCCAGGTGTGTGGTATCGTCTGTTACGGATGGGTGGTCATTGATCACTCAGTGTATGTCTTTCCTCATGTTTGATTTATTGAATGTTCACTGTCATTATTATTTATTGGTTTTAATTTTTCTCTCACATGATCTTATCACTGTTAGCTTCCAGCCTAGTGTCTGTTAAGGGCAGTATTGCAGTGCCTTGTATCTGTTAATATTATTGCAATAAAGTTTAATACCAGGAAACTAAGAAGGCAGTTGTTATTACATTGAGAGTCTGTTATTCTTGGCAACTTAAGAAAGGGGGAAAAGGGAGAAATATTTATAATTCTGACGCCGTGGTGGGTGACTGTACATCTTCGGTTTTATATTTAATAAATATCAATTACTACGATTTCGCAGTTAAATGTTTCCTGTTATTTCTAATCTGTGAAACACTTTAATTGCTTTAAGTATTTCATAGTTTAGAAATGAATTATAAATTTCGAAACAGAACTCAATAACATTCTGATTTCAACGCCAGTAATTGGGAGGGGGGGGGGTATAGTTAGAATAAGCCTAAATTGCCAAGGCTTCAATTGCCTGAAAATTGGTGGTATATTCTATGGTCAGTGTTCTGCTTATCGAGAAGAAAACAAGTTAGCTAGGAAGGCTCAGAAAATTTTTCTAGAAGAGCCAAATATAAAATTACATGAAAATCCATCCACCGACAGTCTAGTTATTACATTGGGAAGGACGGACGGTCAAAGAAATAATTTCCTAATTATTATTTATCGAAGTAACATTTCCTAAGCTTGTCTGAAAAAAAAAAGCCAAAATGCTCTTTCCAAGCTGGTTGCAGAACTGTTTCTCGGACAAAGTTTGTAAATATGCGCTTATTGCAGCTGTATCATATAGTATAATGTACGCATGCTCAAAACGTGCAGAAAATTCACGCGCATTGCACTGGAATGATGTCAACAATATTTGTTCGAGTTGCTTTAACTGTTTTTGCCATTCTTTTGCAAGCTTTTAGAACTGCATTTTATTTATTTCGATATTCTTTTAATGGTGGCATAAAGTGGATCATCTTCCTTTTGTACTGCATACAGAACATTTTAAAATGCAACGTCCAGTTTGTTTTCGTACGCTTCTTAAAGGATTTTAGCCTTTGCGGACTGTACTCGGTGTCTTTTATTCACACGTGACCGGTGCTTGGAAGTGAGGGAAACCAGATATAAATCAGCACACTGTCACGGGAAACACATTATGGGGGTGTTGAGGACGACAGGTAATTTCGCCTTTGCGAGAAATATCACGGGGCTGGAATTACCCGGCACAGAATTATTAATAACTGAGGATATTTTTGGTGCCCGTGTCTTTCGTTGGGATCTATCTTATTTACTTTTGGTCGGAAACTTCATACGTTTTTTGAATCTTTCTACAGTGTTTCTGCTTCACGGAAGAAAGCAAATATGGTTAAAGCCTTTTTGAATGCGTTTTTGCTACTGTAATGCCGAATGGAAACTTTTTATTTATTCGAACACCAGCATTTTAAATTTAATTGGAGTATCTTGTTACTGTAACTCCAGAATACTGTTTTTATCATTAGTAATAAACTTAGCCAAACTATTTATTGCGTGGAAAGGTGAAGTTTCTTGGCATTATTATCAAAACATGCATATTAATATTGTACGGATTAGTTAACCATCCCGAGAATGTACAGAGAAGACAATTTAGTTATTTATTCCGGGACTAAAAAAGACCATGGCTTTGTTTTGATGGAGGAGGAAGGTTTAATAACTCCGCTTACCAATCAACTCACCTGTTTTGATGGCCAAGCCGTCATAATATACCTGTACACTGGTGAAGATATTGTATTGGACAGTATTTCGGCCAATTCATTTATGGGACATGTTTGCCTGACGTCTGTTACCATTGTAGTGTACAGCAATTCCGGAGTCGAGTCTTCTGGCCTAACTGGAAGCATAAAACGAATCAGTAAAATTTGCAGACAGAAAAACCAAACAAGATGTTATTTAGAGACTTCAGTTCAGAATATTAATTATATAAAATTCACTGGATGACAATTTCCTGCCTTTTGAAGTTAAAGTTTAACATTGAAAGTTCTTGTATATCGTGGCTGATTTTTGAACAGTACTCTTACAGAAATAAGTTCTGTTCCTTTTTGATTATGATCATATAATGTAGGAAAGGTTAGAAAAGCACTGTCGTATCGTCAATTATTTATGAAAGTTTTTATAAAGGTAATGGAAAATTTGTTGATTGTTTTACAACTGGAATGGAGTAGACTGACGCTGTTCTAATCAGTGTCAATCTACTCCGCATTCTGAGTTCATGCTTTTCCATTTCAAAGAGTTAATCCAGAGAAGTTATTTAAAAACACGTCCTAGTCTTCTTATCATATTTACGAGTAATATCAAGTAAATATATAAGCTATTTTGCTTAGCAGGGTCGCCGTCCTTCCCACATTGGGTGGGAAAAGACTTGAGTTCGAGTCTCGTCGATGATGCGAGGAATTTTTATGGTCCTTTTTCACAAAGAAAACGAAACATAAAAATTATGGTTCTTTTCGTTGAGTTATTCGGTCTCAGGCCAGGGTAGCATGGTTTATCTCCCGGAAACTCAGGATTTTCGTCCAGCAACCAAACAAATTGACTACAGAATACACGCCATTTACAGACAATACTTACAGAGCAATATGGCCTTAGTAGCTGATGCTCCGAAAATTTTACTACAACAACAAAACCTTACAACAACAGTTAAATAGGATATGGTTCTGTGTTTTGTGTGTCAGTTCTTGGCAACTTTCATCAAAAGCTGCAGCTCGTTAACTATTTATAAGGTGCAGTCTCCACATAAACAAATTGAGACTTAAGTGATAAAAGGGGACCTTCAGTTCCTCTCTTGAAGCTTTTTTTCCCCAATACTTTCTTTTCAGCATTGAAAATAAATTGAAAAGAATTTCTTAATTTTCTT
This sequence comes from Mastigoproctus giganteus, assembly GCF_048544385.1. NCBI lineage: Eukaryota > Metazoa > Arthropoda > Arachnida > Uropygi > Thelyphonidae > Mastigoproctus > Mastigoproctus giganteus. The sequence goes on along the minus strand of NC_143586.1, from coordinate 145,487,646 downwards.
TGGCTTGTACAGTTTGGCAACTGTTAGAATAAAGCAAACGGACAAAGGAAGCCAATTTTTGATTTTTAATTGCATATTTCAATTAAAGGATAGGTAAGATACCGAAAACGAATTCTTAGTATCAGGAAAGCAGTATTAAACTGTTTTTTTCGTGTACGAAACATTTATTCTTTATACGTGTAGGTTGTAGCAGTAATAAAATAATTTCAGTTTAAATGATTGCCTTGAATCATAAAATATTTAATTATTAAAGCGCGTTTTAAGTTTAAAAACTTAATTAAAGATGAATTAAGATTTAATTATTAATTTGCGGAGGGGTGGTGCTCACAAAAGATGCCCATTTAATTTACTGGGACAGTAAAGGACAAAAGTAATAGAAAATCTGATCTTGCAGAAATTTAAGAGATGTCCTTGTGGGTAGTATCGTTGGTGTAATTACGGGTCTTTTCCTTCCTCCGGATGGAAAAGACCCGAGTTCGAATCCCGTCAATGACACAGAGAATTATGGGCCTTCTTCAAAATGTGGCTGAGTTAGTCGGTCATATGCGAAGGTAGCATAGTTTTTCTCCCGGAAACTCGAAGTCTTTCATCCAGTAAACAACAAATCGACCACAACACACGAAGTACCTAAGTTGCTAAGTTCCTAAGGCCTAAGTTTCTGATACGCTAAAACCCTACACCAACCAACCAACCATCTAACTGGATTATTAGTAATGAAACACTCTTCTATACACAGTCTCTTCCTTTATATTAATTTTCAGTTATATTAACTTGTTATGGGGATAGAGTTAAATATATTTTAATTAAATTTATCTTCCATTTATGATTCATCTTAGAATCAAACTTACTTTATGCGATTCTTCTTCTAGGATCAAAAATCATCTAGGGATGCTGAGGACATTCTGGTGGGAATTGTCTGACATGATTTTGTACTTTGTGTCGTAATACGCCTTAATCTTTCTAATACTTAAACTGACTTTTATACTTACGTTTTAAAATGCAATGCAATATTTTTACATGACTTTGTTTAGCCTCGCTTGTGAGGATTTTTTTGGTTTAAAATAATTTATTCAGTTGATGTCAGCCCATCAGTTGGATAATGCCAGTAGAGTACTATCATCCATTGAGAAAACTTAAAATTGTTATGAATTTGCACATTCACAAATCATTCATTTTCCACGTGGTAGTTACGAGAACCATAGCTACTCCCTTGAGGTTGTAAAATGCTCTCCAATAAAATTCGAAACTACCCTCCTGGGCACAGAGTTCATTTTCTACTGTGTAAAGCCTCCATTTCAGCTGGCTAGTGCTCAAGAGTAGAGAAAGGCTAATCCACTAAAGTGTTTGCCAGTGGAAAACGGTAAATATACTTTTGCGTGAGTATTTTTACACCAAAAAGAATACTAAATTAACAGTGTAATCGAGAAAAGTACTTATCTATTTATCTTCTCTAATTCACATATTCGTCAATTTAAATTCAAATAGCCTTTTCGGAAAGTTATGTGAGAAGAAATAAAGAGATTAGCGAATCTATATGGTCGTTGTGCTCTCTTACCAATTGTCTCGGTTGTATTGTACATCTGAAGTGCTAGTTGGCTCACCCGAGGTCCAAAACTGTCTAGACTAGTAGTGACATATTTCCTGTATTGTTGCCATGACCACAGTTTCAGATCTTCTGGGCCAGGCCAGAAGTCCACAGCCTGTGAACCAGTACCTAATGAAAAAGAGACATAAATTGGTGTTGGAATAGAAACAAAAGGAAAAGCTGGGAGAACGGTAAAACAAATTTGCCAAACAAAATTTAAAACAAATTTTCATCACAAATCTCTCAATGAAAATTTTTTACACATAATTAGATTATCAAATAGATTTGTTTATTAAAAATTTTTGAATAAATGAATTGAGAAGTAATCTGCTTAGTTGTCCCATTTCACATACTGGCTTTGCTCTCTTTGATTAAATATGTTCATTGTGAAAAAGTCTGAATATCTGAACGCATCTGTGAAATTGCGAGGTTTTGCACGACATTTCGAGATATTTTCTCCATAAAGTTGGTAATTTATTTACGATATTTTACTTGGTACCATGGTAGATAATCTTGTTAATGTACGTGTAATTGCCCAATTAATATTAAAGTAATCATATTATTTTAATGAATAATAAATGAATATAAAACAGTAGGTGGCATGATATGTAGCAGTGTAAACTGCAATATTTAAAAAAATCCACAGCCCTCCCTGCTCTGAGTTTTCATTTACTAATGCTAACCGCAAATGTGAAAATGTATTCCATAATTAGGATTAATAATATTGATCATGAATCTTGTTGATAATGAACGCAAACCTCTTTAAGTGTTACCTTAATGAAGTGAGTTACTAAGCTGGTATTTTTATAGATGTTTCGTGCTTGACTGGAACTGATCACAGTTTGCTTGTATTCCCTTTTGTGCTGTTAGGGGCCGTCCATCTTGTGAAAGCATCGGTGTACTAATGATGGGATATGAGAGACTCTGGGGATCCACGTTACAAATTGGGCTCTTGGGATCTTTAATAAGAAAATGTCTTATTCTGCTGGTAGTTGAAGGAGGGAGTGGTTGTATGAGGGATGTGATTTCTCCTTGGGAAATAAGTTTGTGACGGGTGTTAGGTTTCCTTAGGTTGTAACGTGCTCGCGTGTGTGTGTTGCCCGAGCTGGACTGCTCTTCTTTTGCTTTAGGAACCTTGGTGTTGATTTCTCTAGAGTTTTCTTATCTGCAGAAAATCTCTGTTAGTCATCCCGTAAATAAAGTATGTATAAATATTCTTTTATAAAATATATTTTTGAATAATCCCTTCTTTTCGATATTTTTAATTTTAATCTTTTATTTTTTAACGTTCAACTAGCAGCATAATAGCACCAACATTATGAGATATTTAGCCTTTATTATCGATAATATTTAACAAATATTGATAGTCCACATTTATTCGTGGCCAACAGTGCGAACTTAACGAAATGTTACAGAGCAAAAACTTCATTTGCTGGATGGAATAAATAGACATGTCCAAGTCGGAAACTCTTTAAATTAATACTGTAATAAAATTGTGTATTTAATGACTGTCACGAGTCCCATCGGCATCTTGGTCAGATTGGTGTTTCTCATAATTTAAGGGAGGAATATTTTCATTGGAGTTATTCTGCTTATTTATTTTTTTTTTCCTTTGACTAGAATCATATCATATTTTTACTTTTATTGTTAATGGCTACATGTACTTTCTAAACAGGTTATATCTTGGGATATCGTATCAATACCTCTGTAGAACTGAATAGAAACAAACCTCATATCAACACATCTGTAAAGTTGAATGTGGCAATGCTTTGGAGTTATTTGTATAATCATTTATTTGGCAAGTGATTATAAGAATAGTAATTCCATGGTAATTCCACATTCATGTATGTTTTACTCTTTGCGATGAAGCTTACTGATCATGAAAGAATTCATAAACTCGTAATATTTGACAAATATATTTTACTATCCCATGATCTACTGGGACTCAATATAAGAAAGCGAATGCACGGTTTTTTATTTCTCCTAATACTGTTTGTAAATCGATTCCACAGCCGTTACGTTTTCAGACTGAAGTGCAAATTTCCTGTTCTGAGTATGCGTTCTCGCAGAGCAGTGACTTCCATTCTCGTATTCCTTCTCTAGAAATTGATACTCACATATCTCCATTTGGTGTATGTCTTGGTTATTTACCATGCTTCGTCTTTTATTTGTAGTAACTTGGTTTGTAAATGCTACTAAATTGGGAATGCCGAATCACATGTAATGTAGAAAATTTTCTCCTGCATTGTACTTTAATTTATTAAATTTTATCTAGTAGTGGAGGATTCTTCATTCTAGTTTCAACGTATTTGTTACTGTCTATTTCTTTTGCTAAATTAATCTTCAGCTACCTTCTGATTTTTATCTTTAATTCATCTGTTGCTCAGCTAATTAGTCTGCTTTAGTCCGACACTTTATCTTTTGAACTGAATTACACGCATTGATTGCCATCACCCGAGTCTCGTAGTAGAACCAAATTACCACCTACAAAATTTATCGTAAAAGAATTTATCACTTTTAAAACGAGACTTAGTCTTGGAGTCTTTTGTTTTTTTCCTGTGATAGTAATCCTTTTATCAACAGATGAAACCGAACTCTTGAGTAAACAGATTATGTTTACCAAGTTGCGCTTCGCACATCAAGGGAATAGTCGAACTTCTTATGTGAACTAGAACGACATCGCACCATCCTTGTTTATTAGCTTCTCCGTCCACGCTTAATATGTCATCTCAAGGTGTTCTAAAATTAGTTCGTTGTTTACAGCTGAAAGATGAAGAAATTCTTTAATGAGATGCCGCTGCTTTGAACAGCTTGAGTTTGTTAACTTTGTTCCAGAAAATGGTTTGTACCCCAAGGCTATATTCAACAGAATTTTTCTGTTTAGAGCAGTTGCTTTGTATGAAATAATGGCTATGCCATTTACCACGTTCTGTGTTTTTTAATCTGTTTATACTCGGGCACGACCACGTTCTAAGAGTTTGTAACTGTTCATTTAACTATAATTCACTTTAATAAGCAGTCTGTGGACTCGAACAACAAGATCATAATCCCTGAAAATCCTTACACGCCCAAGCTGTATACAATTTTCATTTCACCAACAGATTAACCAGCCTTAGAGCACACAGAAGGTGGATGATAAATTGAGGTTTGAATCGCAACGACGCTATATAAATCATGCATCCTGTTTTCTGCAGTTGTCTTTTCTGATCATTCAGTAGCCACAGTCCATCGATTATTTACTTTATCTTTAAAGTCCTTTTCAATATTGTTTAAAGTTAATTCGATGCATATTCAGTTGAATCTTCTCCAACAAAACACCTTTTTTTGTTCTACTGTGAGTTCAGGCAATTACACGCACATTCTCTTAATTTCTCTTTAAGCGTGTTATTTCACGTGTAATATTAACTGCATTAAAATGATTAATTCCATATCACAGTATTCTCTTGAGAAAGCAATTTTCGTGGACTGGTGGTTGAAGTGTTTCGCATCAAAGATGCCTTCCTTTACACTCAATTAACTTCGTTTTGGCTCTGAGAGACACTTTCGTGACTGAAGCAATATTAACGTAATTCATACTTCCCATCTGGGTCAAGTCGATGGCCTTTCTACCCTGTAACAAATTTCTCCGAAAACAGTATTTTTACTCATGCTTGCCTAAGCACGCACGCAGCTCTTCTTAGGATGCCGCAGTCTGCTTCTATTCTGCAATGGTGGATGGAAAGCTACTGCCGCTGCTGTTCATTTAAAAACTGCTTCAGGTGCAAGGAAAATGTGTGAAAAATACTTCGTTACCATGAATAAAGTCCTCCATTGTCTGTTTTCAACCTACCGCTTGAAAACAGACAGTGAATTCGTGGGGATAAGAAAATATATGTGGACGCATGTGCTAACAGAGTTATTTCTTGTTATCTGTAGACCGGTACTTAGACTGGCTCAAATCAAACTGAAGTTGCATTTTGCCCCTCACTGGAAGGATTCTTAATGTACTGCCCATTGTAATTTCCATGAAAGGCGCTGTAATCCAACAACGATCATGATATTCAATGGTACTCAGCTGTGTCCCTGGGAATTTTTGACAATATTATCCCTTATCAACGGGTTTTTCTCCAGGTTTCTGACAAATTTTGGAACACAAAGGAGTAGCCACATATTCAAATCATCTGTTTGAAAAAAATTTTCACATTATAGCAAAATATTTCAACAGTATATCATAAAAATTTTATACATATACGAGTTACTGTTTTTAGGTTTGTTATTATTATTAAATTAACTAATTAATTCCCGTTTTAAATACCGAATAGTAACTGAGCGCATTATGAGACCGAAGAATATAAAAGTAATTGAAATCATTAAAAGTAACTCGAACTAAATTTGGTTTATTTAAAATTGTTATTTAAATTAACTGCATTTAAATACTACTCAAATTAACCACATTCAGTTGTGTTAACTTACTGCAAACTTGTTTGAATTTTCCAAGCTTTCTGTGCACATGCGTCCATGAAACTCTGAGATTATGCTGTACAACAGAAGCTGGTCGTCAACTCTAATCTATTTTTTTGTGTTTCTCCTGTACGACTACTTCTATAGGCAGTGCAATTAAAGTTAAACTTGCTTGTTAGCTATTCCTACTGATAAGTTTTTCTAGTTAAAAGATATCCTTACCTATTAATAACGGAATATCCGTTATCAGGCGATTTACGATTGATTCCATGGGCGACATGGAAAGCAGTTCATCTGAAATGAAAAAATTATAACAAAACAATTTTAAAATAAGGAAATATAAATTTTCTTCTCTATTTAAATTCCATAAACAGCAAAATCGAAATATCATTAATCACTTCAAGGTTTTTAAGAAATTCTGTAAATCAAAGTCACACTTGATATTTAAATTCTTAAATTCACAATTTATTATGAAGGGGCGTTTTGTTCTGCACATGGCAGTTTTAAGCCACCACTGCCACTTCACATTCGAGCCTGTATACCCAGCACTCTAGTCTGCGCATTCAGAAACGGATGACGCATACTTTTCACTTTATGGCACACGAAAGCGTTCCTAAATATCTAGTGGTGACACACTAAGTGGGTCTATTGTCCCTTTCTTCTTTCTTGAAGAGAGAGGATTACGGTGATAACCGTAAGTCTCGACAAATCTGTTTAGTGATTTGCTGACATCATGAAGAGTGGAAATCGTGCTCACTTTCTTTCTCAAGACTTATTTGGCCGGGAGGGAAAATCATATTTGACGATTCTTATAGTAACCACTTTCGCTTGTTCAAAATGTCTTCCTTTCCCATTTATGTATTTAAACCATTGCAGATGTAAAATATTTCCAGCTGGTTCAAGGGGATTCATTAATTTTTATTCCCAAGAAGATAAATTAGGCTATTATCGGCCTACACTTCCATGACTTGCTAACGATGTTTGTTTGTTTGCTAAACAGCAAATAAGTCGGAAGTTTATCATAATTGCAGTAGCTTCAAGGCCCTCGTTGCTCAGTGACCCAACTTAACCAAATTTCAACCATCCGATCTGCAGATGATGTGAATCTGATATTTGCATTCCTGGTAGTGCAGTTACCGTGATTTTCAAGGCTTTTGCATACTACAACGCCAAGAAACCTTCAGGATGCATATAGTTTATAAACAGTGCGTGATCTGAGCTTTTAACTTTACATTAATCTAAATTCATTTGTTGCCATTTTACAATGAGTGCTATTGCAAACTTGCCACTGTTTATTTGTGTTTCATTCTCGAGCGATGAGTGCCATTTGTGTATTTCATTAGCTCTTATATTTTCGTCCCCCTTTCTCCCGGACTGCCAAGGTTGAGAAACAGTTTACAGTATAATTTTATTTTGTAGCCTTAATTACAAACCACCCCTCACCAACTCTCTTTCAACAAAGGATTTGCAGCCCAACCCTCTTGGAAAACTAATGTACAGAAAGTGCTCTTTCTGCGTAAGATAGCACAGGTGATTGGAAAGAGAGCAGTGTTTGCCTCTCTCTCTCTCTCTCTCTCTCTCTCTCTCTCTCTCTCTCTCTCTCTCTCTCTCTCTCTCTCTCTCTCTCTCTCCCCCAAAAGAAAGGGCTCTGAACTCTTCCAATTTGAGATCCACTGGTTAAATCGGATACTGCGAATAAAAAAGAATACTGCTGGATAAAGTAATCCGCTATGCAAACAGTGCACTTGTGTGGAGTAATACAAATGATCTGGCATGGGATATTTGCGCATTTGTTGTGGCATTTTGTTGGAAGAGTGATTGGATTTGGGTGCAAGTTTAGAATTTTATAGAGTAACGTTTAGAACCATAACTAATGCACATCATCGCAGTCATGTATTCCAACTTGTCATATCCTTTGAGGAAACTTTACTCGTGGGCGTTAAGATAATCACATTTACTCTGCATCTTTCACTTCCTTAAATTTCTATTTAAGTCATGATTGAAGCAAATACGATTTGCAACGTTTTTTAGCAAGTGTAAACTGGCTAGCCTATGCCTGTGAACACCCAGTTTTGATCTGGTCATTTTGTGCAAGCAAGAAAGGAATATTTAACTTGCGCGAGAGCGGATTAATGTTTTCTCAGTGCAGTAGCATCACGAATAATGCTAGGTCTTTGCCCTTTCTGAAATTTAATGATAAACTACCGAAAAGAGCTTAACGCAGCAATATAAACATGTAGAGTTGTAGAACATTGTAGACTGAATTCCCTGAAGGACTTTGTTCCATTTGAAATTCTAACATTTGTTTGTTTCTGCTACTTGAAGTCTACAGAGACAACACATAAGGTTGACGTTATCTTTTTTCTCGTAAAGATAGCTGTCGAGGCGTTAATAATCCTTTTAGTAGGTGACGATGTTTCTTTCTCTAAGGGTCAACGTTATAAAATACCATTAAGAATATTTGTCTTCTAATGCTTTTTTTTCCATGATGTCTTTGTGCCTTTTCACTCTTATGGAATTGTATGTCCTTGAAGATTCATTATTTAGGCAAACAAACAAACATATATTACAAGTTCGTTAAATCCCGAGACTAGGCAGATGTCAAAAAATGGATATTTTATTTGGTGTTAAGATACGCTTCATTTGATGATGATATATACGTTTTTCATTTGTCCTGCAGAGTTTTCGAAACAGCTTATCAACTAAGCTTTTAATTCTCATGTCACGTTCATATGAATTATAAACAAATGCATTGGCGCGTTGGAAACTTGCCATGCAAAATATTAACTAGATCCGTGCAGAAAGATTGACGTTTTATAACCAGCCGCAATTTCTGCTTTGAAATCTTGATGTAGTAGCGTCTTTGTGTATTCGCTCCTTCGGCACAAAGTGATGGAATGGCACCTATAAAAATGGAATTCCCTTGCAGAGAATGGTATTCACCACAGGCAAAGTCATCTTTTACTTCTGGGAAATTTTTGACACGGGAATGTACCTCAGAATTTGAGTGAGTGAATGAATGAATGAAAATCCATGTATTCACCATCACTGGTGTCAATCCCGGAAGAGCCTCTCGAAATTTTTTATTTTTACAAAACCTATTTATGTTTAGCATCATGATATATAGTTTTGTAGTTTTAACGGACCTTTACTGTATGCGAGTTATTTGCTCTTCATCATTTACAGTTATGAGAATAATTAAAGACAGTTAAAATAAATAAAAATAAATTATTTTCAGAAACGGTCTACATCGATGCACACTTAATATTTACATTTATTTCTTAATAGACCCTATGTTATACACTCTGCGACATTGATATTGCAGTACCCTGAAGGAAGAAGGATATTGAGAGGATTAGCGAGTAATGATAGCCAAAGAATTAAGAAACACATGATAAAAGTTGGGCGCCAGTGTGTGTGTGTACATACACATTGGCAAATCTACCACGATTGTGGATATATTGGGCTTAGCGTCTGGGCATTGATTTGTATGGGTGTCGAATGGCCTCCAACGGTATTTACCACCGAACTCCTTTCATCTGGTCCCGCAGAACATCCGTGCTCTGTGATGGCTGCGGATGGCTTTGTAGATGGCTCCCAATCTCATATTCTACAAGTACTCTATAGGTGAGAAAGCCGAACTTGGCTGACCAACACAATATGTCCACACTACGAAGACGTACAGAAGAAATTGATGCGGTAGGTGTTCGGGTGCTTTCTCCTGAAAAATGGCTTCAGCACCCAGTAAGGAAGGGGAGCGAACACCAACGACTGCTTACCATCAAAACTGATCCCTCTCCCACGCCATAACACAAGCTGAGCGTGCAAAATGGCGTGCAACAATGGCTCTAGGATAATTGCATTCGTCACGTTGTAGTCACACGTGTGTGCGGCGATCATCAGGCTTCAAGCAGAAGGATTCATCGCTGAAGACCGCTTGACGCCATTCTATGTATCCCAGGTGGCCCGTGCCAGGTCACTTTTCCAGATGCTGCTGACGATAGGCAGCTGTTAGGGGGTAATTGACACAATGGCCCGATACGCTTGGTGGCCCATTCCTCTTCTGCGTGCAATGGTTCTACGAGTGATGGGGTGACAACCAGCTGATGTCTTGGCTCGTAAGATGATAGTCAACGTGACTGTAGTTTGGTGTAAACCTGTCGACAGATAAGACGATTCTCCGTTCTGTTGTCCTCCGTCGTGTTCCGGTACTCATTCGATTCGCAGTCGCACTTCCCGCTGCCGATACCAGTGCACTGTGGTATTTTCACGGGCCACACCTTCTGCTGCACGACGAACGGCCATCCAGCCTCTCGAAGACCCATAAGCCGCCCTCTATCGAAATCACTAAATTGCTGATATCGGTGTCGAACGTGATGTCTTGGAATTCTCTACAATCTCTTACACTGTGAAGTCGGTTCCTGCGTGACAGAAGTCTGTTAACTGCAACACACTTTACTTTGAACTTTCCAATCTCAACGTTGGATTTTAGATCAGCCGAAGTTTCCGCCTGATTAGTTCTGTATTTTACTCATTTGTATGACTAGGTGCAACTAATCCACCTGCTGATTTGCATGCACTTCTGATTATTCCTTGTCGGTGCTGCAATTTCGGTGTCACAGAGTCTACGTGAATTTTTTCAGGTTGATCATCTTATACTGTTTTTAAGACATTTCCTTTTTTTTATCAAGTTCGAAACAGTTGTACTCGTTCTGTGTAAAAAAAAAACCCTATCTAAAGAGCTAACAAACATTCTCATAAAAATTTATTTTTATCGTATGCAAATCCATACATTTTATAACTTGGTTTAAAGTTCACCATTTTAACTTATTCTATTACCGGTAGTTGCAGTAAAGTCCATTACAGTCTTAATAGGGAATGATTTGAGGAGTTGTTGAATGGAAGTTTAGTTTTTGACTGATAGTGTGGATCTTCTGCTGTAGTGGGCCATACTGTTGTCCCTCCATTACGTTATGTTCTTTGTTTGCTGAAGTGCTTGCTGCGTAATTCCTCTCTGCATGCTGGTGATATTTTAGATTTCCTCAAGTTGCTTCGATATACATTGAGTATTCGATTCTCAAGCGATTTTGGGACAAATTCTCTTATAGTCGAAAGAATTTCTGTAGGATAGTCAAGGTAATTCGCTAGCTACTTTCTTGCTCTCATTCCGTATGCCTTTCACCAACGTAATTCGTTGTCCCGAAAAGTTATGTAAGCAGTTCGTTTCTTAGATTAGCAGCTTGTTGTTGATGAGGAGGAGGAGGAGGTGGAATTGTAACATGAATATGCCTCGGAATAGATAGTAAATGACCTTGACCCATTTATAGTATCGCGTCGATTGAGTATGAGTTGAGTTTAGCTCAACTTATACTCAACAGGAAAATTCAGCCACAGTGACGATTTATGTTCCAACGATTTAAGTTAAAGATTGCTTGATTTGTTCTCGAATGGTGAACAGGAAACCAACGATTGAGCGATGTTAAGATTTGTTGTTTATTTGTTAAAAACATACCATATTTCGTGTCCACACGTTAGTATGGAACATAAATGCAGGGTTGGATGTTTATTATGCTTTGCTTTTACGGGGCCATTTAAAGTTTGTTTATCCATATCGTCATAGGCATGGTGTTCAAAAGCTAACTACCTTTACTTCTTTAAGTCGTGAAATTTAAGAGAAGCTCACTTCAAATAGCTTTTATGCATATAAAGTAATATCAAAGTGTGATTTCTTTTCACATTTGCAGCCAACTTTGAAACAAATCTGAAACCAAAATTTAGAGAAACAAGCAATACCCTTCATGTACTGTTCTTTTTTTGTGGGAGCCATTTACACGTAATATTATTGCATATTACATCATTAAACTTCGAAATATTTTGAAGTAAACTGCATCCGTGCTACAATGTAAGAATAATATTAAAGTTAAAGAAGTAAGTTCGTTAACAATTCAACATCTCCAGTTTTCATGCACGCGTGGAATTAGCAGATATGTATTTGAAACTAGTGTGGTTTCTTTAATATGTCTTATATGAAATGTAGACGGGAAAGAGAGAATCATTATGTAAACATACCGATTCTCTCCTTCTCGAAGACCAGAGGGCTGTGATGGTTTTCATTCTTTGCTGAGTTAAACCGACTGAAGGATTTTCAGCTGTCTTAAAACTTACCTTTTAGAACATATAATGGACATTGTGAAAACATCAGATGTAGAGCGATAGTTGATATACATTACCTTGGTAAATGTATAAACTAACAACCCACCAACCGCCCTTGGTTTAGGACTGTCTCTGGCAGAGTTGAACCTTGAATAGTTAACCGAACAGTTATACTTGTAACAAATATTCAGCTCTTATTTCTTGTAAGAGTGAATCATCTTTTGATGATATAACAATATGAAATCTTGCACTGTGGTGACGTTAAATTCATAATATTTGCATCTCATGTTTTAATAGAACAGGCTTAGTAACTTTACTTTTCCTTCGCAGAAGGAAAAGTAAAGTAAGCCTTATTATGTCCACGTTACAGCTGAAACTCATATCCCTGTTTGATTGTGTGCGGGTGCGTGAGAGGGGTCGTTTTATAGTTCTTTTGAAAACGTTTCAATTTTTGGTCGATGATGTGGCGTAAAAATTTCATCAACACAAAGAAAACTACTAGAAAAGCAACACCCAAAGTCTTTAAAGTAGTTTGCACTTTTTCTTTTCTTGAGAAGACATTACTCTCCTTTTCTCTGTCACACGCACACACAAACGGAGATCGATTATTTTGTTTCTACTCACTAGAAAATGCTAGCCGTGTCTGGAAAACTTTATTTTCTCAGTTTCTACCTTACCGTCTAATATGATCAGCTGCTCTGGAAGAATCCCTTGGATCGGAAGGTCATTTTGATCCCTGATTCTGAACGACGGGTCGTTATTCCACACGTAGGTTCCGGTTACTTCTTTCGGTGTCATTTTCCGTAAACACTCGGAATCCGAGCAGCCACTTCTTGGAAGGAAGTAAGCCTTATTATGGCTGATAGCGTCGGCGAACGTGCGATTGAAAAGAAGTGCCGGACCGATGAGCCAGGCGGACTGGAACATGTCGCTAAACTGCGGGGACGTCATCATCGCTAAGATTGACGCAGCTCCTCCATCAGGACCAAATAACGTCACCTGGGTAAGAAAATTGGAATCAGGAGACAAGAAATGCGCCTACAGGTTGACACAGTGTAGAGTTTGGTATTTGAACTGCTGGATTTGTGGCTTTCAACTATGTGTGATATTGGAATTCTTACGTCAGTTTTGAGTTGGTCTTTCAGAAATGTTAGGAATTCTCATGTACGTTCTAAAGTTGTCTTTTGAAGAGTCCAACTGCATTTCAATTGGAAATTCGATATTTTATTAGACGCGGTGTTCATGGAAACCACGAGGTACTGCAGCAGTCGATTTATATTTATGTCAGTATCTGTGTTATCAGTATCATGCCTCATAACGATCTGCTTTCATGTTACCAGTTTAATGTAAATTTAAAATATAATAGTAAGTAATATAATTAATAATAGTAACATTTAAAATAATAACTGCCCTGTCCATATTCGGCAGCGAATAAAGAATATGAATGGGATAGCTATTATTTAATGATTATGCAAATTAATGATTTAGCTTTCCGTGCAGTTTAAAACTTTCTTTGGGTATTTAACTTTAATGTATTATAGACTGTAATATTATTGTATTTTAAAGTATAATAAAACTACATTTGGGCGGACTCAACAGATCTTTTTTAAATGCATTATGCATATGTGCTACGCCTAAAAACGTGTCGCAGCTCTCAAGAACCAGAACTTCTCATAATAATAATAATAAAATTCTTTATTTACAATATCATCTCAGAAAGGAGCCGAGATGCTTACAGGTCTTCAAAAGAGATCAGCGGAATGGAAGTTTTAAAGTTGCAGTATCATCTACCAAAGAATTGTAATGTCTATGTAGCAGAACCGAAGTATCCACCAAGAACCATCTCATAATCCTGTTTATTGGGAGATAATATGGCTGTTGCTTTTATTGTTGCTCAGGGGAAAGTATGGTATCACAGGTCTGCTTTCATCTAATTGTTAGTTTTGTGATTGATAGCTATACCATAGCCATTTGTCACTATGGCTATGACTGATAGCTATACCATTTTTAAGCCTGCTATGTTCTCCAAGTTCCTTGTTTAAATTCCTTGCGATGAATACTAACACCGTTGAACTTCTGGGTGGCATTTCACCTAGGGCTTACAATACTGAGATCCCGAATACCGGGATTCTGGTCATTTTTTTTCCAGTATTCAAATACCGGTATTGATACAAAAATACCGGTTTTTCGGTACAAACATAAAAAAAAATAATTGTTTATGATTTAATCACAAAGGTTATAAAATCACTTTTATGTCATTTTATGGTTTTATAACCACCAACCAAAAAATGATAAATATATACAAAAGTATACTGCAGCAGAATTTGGCAAATAATTTATTATGCAATTAGATTCCAACACTCATTGTAACAGTTTATTGTCCATGCTTGAAAGCTTTTTTGAGTTGAGATATTGTATGCAGAAAGCTTTAATTTATTTAGATTCAAGTACTTATTTCTGTGAGGATGAATTTAATTTATTATTTGCGGCTATGTCTACATTAATATCTTGCAAGTTAGCGGTAGATGCACTATGCCTCAAAGAAGCAAATCTTTTAACTGAAGATGCTGCCATAAAATTTTGATGAAAACTGTTGGCAATCAAAATTCTGAAACAACTAGAGAATTGCATACGGCATTGAAACCACGTACTTTACAGAAGCGTACAAATTTATTACAGGTTCTTCAGTATTTGCAAAGTGGGACACAATACAATAGTAAATTATTTAGTATTTGTAATGGCTATATGGTGCAAGGAAGCCTAAGGCTTATGTTGAACCAGGAAAAAAAACGAGTAAAATTATAATAAACTGAAATAAAATAAATAAATAATAAAAGAAAAGCAAATAGACAACCTATGCATTTCCCTCCTCCCAATCCAGCTGACCTTTGAATTTCTCCAACCACTCATGTAGGTAACTTATTCCAGTAATTTCTAACTCGCTGACTAAAATAAAACTTCCTGCAATCCAGTCTAAACTTATCCTCCCCATAACTTCAATTTATAACCGTGAAAAGTTTGTCATCCTGTTCATAATTCTCGGAGAACTTCATGTCTGACCGTATCGTAACACCCAAGTCCGTTTTCTCCAGCGCTTCAGTTCAACTCCACCAAGTGTAAAAGTTATTTTGAGGTTGCTGTTCCCGAGGTGTAAGACCTTGCATTTTGCTGAATTAAAGCATAGATGCCACTTCTCTGACAATCCGGAAGTCTATCTTGGTCCCACTGAAGAAGCTCTGCTTGGCGGTCATCGTTAACTACTCTACCGATCTTTACATCACCTGCAAGTTTAGACATCGCGCTCTCCATCCCTTCATGGATGTCATTTAAGATAATCAAAAACAACAGTGGTCCCAATAATGATCCTTGGGGAACCCCACTTCTTACATTAACCCAATCTGAGGAATAACCATTTATCACAACCCTCTGCCTCCTGTCCTCAAGCCATCCTGCTCTCCATCTAAGCATTTTCCCTGTGATTCCAATCTGTTCCGGCTTATAAAGAAACCGCTCATCTGGGACTGAGCCAAATGCTTTGCTGAAATCTAAATAAACAGTGTCGAAATTAATCCCTAAACCTTGCTCACGAGTGACTCTGTCAAAATAGCTAATCAGATTAGCTAAACACAATTGTCCCTTTACAAAACCATGCTGCGTATCCTTCCCTTCAGAATTCCATTTCTATCTGAATGATCCTGAATTCCACCCTTGATCATTGCCTCCATGATTTTCCCTACTACTGAAGTTAGACTGACCGGTCCTTAATTTCCCACTACACTCTTAGAACCGCCTTTATGTATTGGTGATACATGGGCACTTTTCCAATCCAACGCAATCTCTCCTGAGTCCAGTAATGCTCTGATAATTAGCCTCAATGGTTCAATGCACTCAATTGCCTTAAACATATACCCTATAATTTTAAGCTTCCCTTAAAATTATAGGGTATATGCCATCAACCCAGGAGTCTTACTCGCCTGTAGGAGCGAAAGTGTTTTTATTAAATAAGCATGTGAAATTTCAATATCATTAATTACATATTTTACCATTTCACTCCCATATGTTCCCATTAACATAAAGGGTTTTTCTTTTGTAAATATTGATGCAAAGTAACTGTTGAGTTCATCTGCAACATCAGTTGGGGGTATCTAATACTATCCCATGCAATTATATATGGGTCCGATCTGATTTGTCCTCTTCTTTGCATTTATATATGTGAAGAATTCCTTATCCCGACTCTTTGCTCTCTCCCAGATTCAGTACAGATACTACAGTGAAATTAATAAAACGTCTTTCTCCTTCAGAAAATGGTGAACAGAATTCAATCTTTGAAGAACAAAAGGGGACACAACATCAGTGTTCCGCAAATTCTTTCCAAAATAAGAAATTGCCCGACTTTAATGAGATTTTAAAAGATAAACTTGAGTGGGAAATTAATGAAATACTTTTTAAATATTACTTCTAAAAAAGTTCGAAGCCGAGAATAAACAGACTGAGATCGTCTACGACTATTTCAGTACAATAGCACCATCCAGCATAGAATCCGAAATGACGTTTTCTGCCACTAATCAAATATTGTACCAAAATTAGATCCAGTTTAAACGATAACACTAAATGGTTACGTTTCTTAAGAACTCACTTTATTCGGACAGGTAGTATGGATGCTTAAACATCACTAAACTTTGCAGTATCAATACATATGTTTTTTGTTATTAGAATAATTACCTTTTTAATAATTTTTTCCGAATATTTATTATTGCAATAAAAGCTTATTTAAAACATGAATTCAAGTAATTACAGTACTTGTTTTTTTCCTTACTTTATTGCACCTAATTGTCATCAAAATTTATTGAGAAAAAATGTTTGTTCTTGGAACACCGGTATCACGGTTTCATAAATGAAAAACGCCGAAATACTGGTATTAAGATTTTGACTGATATTGTAAGCCCTAATTTCACCATATTATTCCTATAGCCTGCTTCTATATGATTTAACTTCTATAGATTAAAAGCTATGAACTTTTGCTTCGGTTCGTGTACAGTGGTCAAAGCCGGGAACAGATTGCAAGTGAATATCTACAATGCTTTTTAACAGGAAAGACTGCCCTCGTGGGTAGCAGAGATGGTATAGTCACCTTCCTCCCAAAACCGGGTGGAAAAGACCCGAGTTCGAATCCCGTTAATGACGCGAGAAATTATTTCCCTTCTCCACAACATGGCTGAGTTAGTCGGTGTCAGGTGAGGATACTATGGTTTTCTTGTTTTACTCCGGCACGACCACCAGGTCAGTGTAGTTTACAATAAATCTCAACACAAACGTTAACCGTATTTAGTAGTCACGGGTTCGAACCCTTGTCCACTCAAAGAGCGTGTGCTATTGCACTCAGGCTACTGACCACTCGGCTACCTCAGTTTTCTCCCGGAAACTCGCGTTTTTTTGTCCAGCAAACAGCAAATCGATCACAGAATACACAATTGGCAATGCGCCCAAAAACCTGTACAACAACCAAGAGGGACTGTCTTTACAGGAGTGGGGCAGACGATTTTTATTTTTCAAGAGGCACAGGAATATTTGCTGACGTTATTGAGGCAGTGTTAGGTGGGTCAGAAAACTACTAGCTCTGAGGAGGGGGATGCACAATATAATTGATTTAACTAGAGCCGAAAGCAGATGAAACAGAAGAAAATTGTTAGAAATTTCAAGCCCTGCCGCAGGTCAAATTGAAACAAGTAAATACATATAAGTAAATACACTTGCCAAAAAAATACGAACCCTGATTCAGTATCGAATCGCGCCGCCTTTGTTTCGAATAACAGCAAGTATAAGGCACTGCATGGCTTTTGTAAGATGTTTAAGCGTGTTTTGGTCTAATTGTAACCATTCTTCTAGCAAAATATCGTCTAGCTGTGACAAAGTTAAAGGAAGAGGACTTCGTTGCCAAATAGCTTTCTCTAGCACATCCCACTCATGCTCAGTAAGATTGAGATCAGGTGAAAGTGGAAGCCAGGGAAGATGGTGGAAATTCATTCAATGTTCCGAACGATTCTTGTACGATTCTAGCATGATGCGCTGTTGCATTGTCATCCATAAAGCAGCCATAACTTTCGGGATAAAAGTGTAACATTTCAGGGGTCTGTAGATCTGATGCAAAACTTCAGGTACTCCCTGGATTGATATTCAACCTTCCATCGGTATCAGCTGACCCAGTCCGTGCAACAAAACATTCCCCATACCATGATACCACCTC
Source organism: Mastigoproctus giganteus (assembly GCF_048544385.1). Lineage (NCBI taxonomy): Eukaryota > Metazoa > Arthropoda > Arachnida > Uropygi > Thelyphonidae > Mastigoproctus > Mastigoproctus giganteus. The sequence goes on along the minus strand of NC_143586.1, from coordinate 145,469,224 downwards.
CAGTTGCTTCGGTTGTCTTAAAAAGCAAACACAGTCCATATCTTCATGAGGTCTCGCCAATCTGTGCCTACCGTCTGTGAAAAACAAAGTATTGTGATTTCGTCTGACTACATAACCATAACTTTCTTCCATTGTTCCACTGACCAATCCCTGCACCACTGCAAGCGGAGTTTTCTGTTTTTCTCTGAAACAAGTCGTTTTCGAACAGGCAAGCGACTACCAGCACCCAATTTCTTCAATTCCCTGCTATGGTACGGGTTGAAATAGGGCAGTTCTGGGCTTTGTTGAATTCTGAAGTCCTGCTTTTTCCGTACAGTACGACGAGTACGACGGATTCGCTCTCGAAGTATTGTTTTTCTGGCACATTTACGCCTTTGAAGTGTAGAAGAACCGCTTGCTTTCCAGTCATTAAAAAGCCTTGAGAAGGACACTTTGAGAAACCATTTTCTTTTGTTTCTTAAATTGTGGCTCCTGTTAAACGTGCTCCCACGATAAGACCTTTTTTAAAGTCTGATAGATGACGCGTTTCCCCTCATTCTGCCTTGAGATTACTCTAGTCGACCAGCCTGTGCAATCTTTACACTGAACGAAGCAACACGTCATCACCCCACGTCTCGGTTTTCTTTGCATTTATTTACATTTCTTCTGTCTTAATACAAATTTTCGTATTTTTATGGCGAGCGTGTGTACATATGCTGTGTTAGGATAATTTACAGTAAGAATAGCTGTATGTATACTTGCATCTGCACTAATGCTAGGACAATAGTAAATAAATTTGATGGATTTGAGGTACTGGTTAAGTCATCAAATGTATCCATTGTGGGGATATCAGAGACATGGTGTCACTCAGACATAAGGGATGCAGAATTTGAATGTGAAGACTAAAATGGACTGACAGGACAGGAGGGGGGTTTATGTTCTTAGTTAAGAAGCATAATAAATCTAAGGCAGTGTATCCAGTGGACACGTGTGGCCAGTGCAATGTTGAGTCAGATTGGCGTTGGCATAAGCACTGAGAAAACAAAAATGAGATTAGGAATATGTTATAGGCGTAATGATACAACTGTACATGAAAATGGAGTCAGCCAGTAAATCAGAATGATTTATAATGAGGGATTTTAACTTTCCAGATATTGACTGGAACTTGAGTTGGTCACTCACGCACTAGCAAGACTTTTTGGATTTATTGGATGGTTGTTTTCAACAGCAGCATGTTAGAGAAGCAACAAGAGGAAGCAATACCCTTGATCTGATTATCATCTGCGATTCCTTACGCATTAAAGAACCTGCAGATAAAAGTCCCTCTGGGTGGCAGTGATCATAGTGTGTTGATGCGGGATTTACATAAAGACGCAGCCATTGTCAAGGGAAGGGATTTTGCTCTCGTAAAACATGACTACAGCGGTCTCAAATAGTTTTTAAGTTTTATAAATTGGGAACGCTGATGATTTGATCAACAGCAATTGCAGGCACAATATGGCCTTAGCAGCCCTTGTGCCATTAAACAACACATCAACCAACCAATCAACAGCAATTGCTGTTGATCAAATAGCAAACAGAATTTCCTCTCACGCACAATTTTTATGTGATAATTTGATATAAACAATACAGCAGTGAAATAGTAATAGTGTGGTTTTACAAATTGAATGAATATGTGGAAAGAGTTGTGCTGCGTGGTCTGATAAGCTGAGGCATATTCAAACATGTTGAAACATTTCATGAACCTCTAGACCAATAGCAGACGGCTGTTCAAAGAAGTTGAGACCTGACGTAATCGTGCTTACTTGGGCAGAGTAGATGCTCTCTCAGTTATGTGGAGGACGTCACTTGGTTATAGTCAATATTGTTCGTGATCCTTTTCTTTAAGTGTTGCGTATACTTTTTAAATAGTTCTGCGCATTTAAACATAAAATACCTTGTAAATGGAATCTACAAGAGGACATCAAAATATGTTATTTTGCTAAACGTCAGCAGCATTTATTTTCTAGAAAAAGCGAGTTAGTTTACTGCAGTGATATAAAATCTCTAATATAAACTCTAGGACACGATCAATTCTTTTCTGAATGGTGGTTATTTATTGATTTCGTAGAAGCGAGTTTGAAAGCAGTGTTGCTGTATAACGGAAATACATTGCCATCATTCACTTAGCATACGTTGCACAAATGAAAGAAACTTCTCTTGACAGTTATCAGGTATTGGCAGTTTTGTTGGCATAACTGTGGTGACCTAAAACTGATTGCTTTTTCTTTACTCGCCTACAACTTGGCTATACCAAATATTGCTGCTTTGTTTGTGAATGGGACAGTAGAGTTAATAAAAACGATTATGTTACAAAAAAGTGGCGTCAAAGGAAAGAACTGATTAGAGGAAATAAAAATGTTGAAACAAACCACTGGTTACTCCTGATGAAGTTTTATTACCACCATTGCATTTTAAACTTGGTTTAATGAAAACTTTTGTCAAGAAGTGGACCGGAGTACGTTCTCTGTGCCTGAAAGAAAAATTTGCTTGAGTCAGTGAAAACAAAATTAGAGAGACAATTTGTGGAAATCCAAATAAGAAAACTGATGAAAGATGATCATTTGAAGAACAGTTAAATGAAGATGAACTCATTTAAAAAAGTTACTGAAATATTTTTTTGGGAAATTTCAAGGCAGAAATTTATTAAGAAATAGTCTATGAGCTTCTCAACGCTTCTGAAGTAATGATATGTAATAGGTCCCTATGGATCCATTTCTTGGATTCACATTTGGACTTCTTCCCAGAAAAAGTAAGCTCTGTCAGTGATGTGCACGGGGAGTATTTTCATCATCAAACTATTTCCACAACGGAGAAGAGTTGCAAGGGTAAGTGGTGCCCAAGCATGCGGGCTGATTACTGTTGTACGCTGAGGACGGTTGTTCAACAGGCTAAATACAACAGAAAATCAGGTTGTTGACCAGGTTCGTCAACTGAATATGTACTTTCCATCTACACTCGCACGTGAGGAATTCTTTAGGAAGTGGATTCCAGAAGATTATCAAACTCTACCACGGAGCTAAATGATTTTGTAATAACTGAGAGGAAGGTGTAAGAGAAATTGGTGAAGGTAAATGGAAGAAAGGCACCTAATGTGGGTGGGATCTATCCAGTTATATTAAGGGAGGCAAAACTGAGTTAAGTCAAACCCTTAGCCGTAAGTTTTAGAGCATTTTTGGATTCAGGGTAGGCTCCTATGCTCTGAATATGTGCAAATGTATCATCAATTCAGAGAGGGATCAAAAGGTAACGTGAGTAATTTGAGACACGTTAGATTAACTTCTGTTCCAGGAAAAACAATGGTCATTGATAAAAGAAGTAATAAAGGACAATCTGCATAGAAATGAAATTATACTGCAGTCACAGCATGAATTTGTTTAAAGGGTATCTTCTCTGACCAATATTACTATGATGTTATAACAGATGCAAAAAGTAATTTTAATATCATATACTTGGGTTTCAGGAAAGCTTTCGATACTATTTCACATAAAAGGCTGCTCTGCAGATTGGGGCAGTGTGGCATTAAGGGCAAGGTGCTGCTATGGATAAAGGGATGGTTGAGTAGGAGAGACAGTGGTTATTAATGGACACTGCTCTTCGTGGACTAATGTTGTTAGAGGGGTCCTCGAGGGTTCAGTGACCACTGTTGTTTTCTAGGTACTGCATATGGGTAGCAGTAACCTCAGATAAACGTACCAAATATGCGGTACTACACTCATTGTAGTGGGAAATGAAAACTACCTTGGAAATAATTGTACTGTCAGATACGAAGTTTTAAGAGCATTGCAGTCTTGCTGGAAGGACAGCTCATGGGTTTTTGTCAATGATATACAGGAATTTCGTTAGCCGAGATAAGGAGATTTTTTATCCTAATGTAAAAGGCAATGGTTATGTCTCATTTTGAGAATTGTATACAGGCCTGAAGACTTCATTATAGGAAGTAGGTCTGCTGGAACGGGTGCAAAGAAGGGTAGCGAGATTGGTGAGGGGTACGATGTAGGTCTGTTTGAACGGGTGCAAAGAAAGTAACGAGATTGGTGGAGGGAACAAAAAGGCTGCTCTTACACGGAAAGACTTCTGTTCTGGAAATTGCAGCGTCTGGAGCCTAGGCACCTGTGAGCTGAGCTGATCTGATCTGATCTGGTCTGATTGACGTGTTTATGTTTCTTTTTCTCAGCCTACAGACATGAGGGGGACACATTCAAATTGAGTACGTGTAGTTGTAGGATGTTTTTCATCAGCCAGAGGATGGGCGGTTGTTACGACAAACTTCCAGCTGTCTTTATTTGAATTCAGTAATTTGATTATCGAGGAAGAACTAGATAAGCTATTGTTGAGGATGGACAAGTGGTGTAAGAAGTTTTTTTTTTTGCTGTTTCCATGTAAGCTTGCTTTCTTGAATCATTTACCATACTAATACTAACAAGGAAGCCTTTCCACAAATACAAAGGGTAGGTTATCGTAATAATGGCACCATCGTCATTTGTTGAGAGAATCTAAGGAATTACGTTTTGAGGGAATTGAAGGAATCGCGTTTCGATTGGGCTGTGCGTAACCACTTAAAATTCTCTGTCAGTATCTTCAATGACAATGTTTCACTTAGTAACAGTGACTAGCGAATCCATGGCTATATCGAATACAGCTTAAAATGCGAGTATTTAAATTTAATATAAACCAAACTGCTTCTGAGTTGGATTGGACTGTCAGGTCCTTGTAGATGTATGTACCTTGTAGATGTATATCCCAATATTTCAATTCGTAAGAGAATCAGTGCAGCACAGTTAGAATGTTAAAATCCTAACAATTTAGTGTTGCCATAAAATATTTAAGTATGCCAAGTTTTCATGTGTTAACAAAGTTCATTTCTGGTAATTTCAGTGTTGCTTAATGGTTGAAGAATAATCTGTACGAAAAATGGCACGAAATGTTATACATTAATTACAGTAGGAGTGCGGGCGCAGTGTCATGGATGTGGTTTAAAAATAGTGTGAATTGAAATTACATAAATCATATTTCATGAATAAGATGCGTGTTTTATCTTACTTTTCACAAGTTTGTTCCTTATGATGATATTACCATTTTACTTAGTATATTGGAGATATCATTTGACTGCCACTAATGGATCGCTCAGAATTCCCATCTTGCAATTTCAAGCCCTGATTTAACTTGGAAACACTTAGCGAGCGTAGGTTATCGTAATGATGGCAGCATCGTCATTTCAGGGAATTTAAGGAACCCACTCTACTGTAAAACTGGGTATCTCTTAAGACTTAATTACATTACGAATGTATATAGCATTTTACTTATTTCAAACAAAGAAATGGCAGGATTTGGCCCAAGAGTGGGCCTTAATTGTTTCCCCCATTGACTTCAAAGCGACACAGAAGGGAAGAGTTATTTAAATATTAATAAACGTGTCTGGCTACAGCTACGAGCGAGTAATGTAAGAAATTATGTTAATGAAAGCATTACTCTATTTCAAGTACGTAGTTTATGTTTCATTAACGGAGTACATTTGTTTAGCAGGCTAATAATCTACTCAATTAACCTTCTCCAACGCTTCCGAAGGATTACATAAGAAGATGCATTTCGAAACGTGCAGTACGAGAGACTTGGGGAAATTTAGAGATATATTTGAGGGACTTTTAGAACACTTGTGGAATATAAATTTGATTAACGAGGGAGTTGTGTAATTCATTCAGATTAAAATAAGTTAGATGGGGAGGAGTAATCAGATTGCATTCAGTTGACTTTGAATACTGTTAAAGGTGATTCCTTCTTGAAGTGAATTAAGAAAAAAACTAAAAGATTAAAGCAAGGTCGTCGATTTTAAGTGTTAAGCAGATTATGTTAGAGGCCTTCATCTTCTATAGCGTACTAGTAATTCTGCCATGCGTTTTACAGCATGGCAGAATTACTAGCAAATGGTTACTTATCTGCAGCCAAATCGATTATTCACCTTGTATTGCTGCAGAAAGGAAGAAATCAGTTGTAACATTATCAACACCGGTGTACTTCAGCATTACTTTAGTCTCTAACTGATCGCGAGGTCTTTGCAGTTGATCTTAACAAGAAGGAAAAATAAAGTGTAACTCAGCTCTTTTGTTGTTCTGTCGAAAAGTCTTTTATGCATCCATCAGTTTAATGGCAAAAGTACATCCTCAGGTGTGGGGTTTCTTGTTATTCGTATTCTACTTTGCCATTTCTTATTAACCGTGGATCCTACTTCAATCAAATAAAAAAAGATTCCTCCTGTGTTTTATTGTTTCCAAATTGAGGGAAATTGTTTCTCCAAGCGATATCCTCTCTCTTCTTATTGTCCTTCCAATATTCCTTTATTATTTGAGGTAGCATTTCGCTCGTCAAGTTGAAACTGAACTACGCAAAGGTCCTTGATGTTACAATAAAAATAAACTATCATTGATAGATACTGGAGCTAATGCTAAAAGACCAAATGGCACGGCTATCAGCCATCTTACTATATATTTTTTCAGTTAAAATTGAGATAAACAGCAAACCGTATTACGTTTTCGCTAGAAAATTCTATTAATAACACAATCTGCAAATTGAACTTGTAGAACGAGATTTCTATTCTATTTCCACCAGTGCCTTCAGTTGGCAATTTAGGTAATTGGGGTGTTTGTCCAACTAAAGGGGAGGGAACCAAAATTAACAAACAGTCCAACCAGAACGAAGATAAAAACAATTTCAATCAAATAGCTCTGAAAACTGCGAGACCTTGTTAACACGACAGAATAACTAAAGAATTATTTAAGATAGGGAAGTTCCAAACGGCTAAACGAAAAAAAAAAGAGGAAACGTGAGCCCAAAGAGTTGAGAAGGGGAAAGGAGGTAAGGTGATATGGAGTAAAGGAAAAGAACGGTAGAAACCTAATAATTATAAAGTGGTATTATACAAATGGGGAGTAATATTCTCGTAGTAACAGGCTTCTGTATAAAAAAGAATAATTACTGTCTAGGTAGTTGTCATATTTAGATGGCACTTGCTATGTGTTCTTTCAGTCTGCCCCTAAATATATTACAGAAAAAAAATGTCTCTTGTGCAAGCGTAAGCATGACAGTTGTGCAGTTGGGTTGAGTACATGAAGAGTGTGTGTTATTCTAGCAGGTCCTCCCAATCTAGACTGCAGTGGGAGCAGCCGGTTTCAGCTAATCCCACAGCAGTGGGATTAACTGAGACCGGCTGCAGCTTGTCTGGTCGGTGTGGGGTTAAAAAACAGAGAAGCACTTTGCACAGTGAGATCTTCCCTCCCCCAGACTTAGGGCGCACCTGGCTCTGACTTTTCTCCCCTATGATCCTTGCTTCCCCCCACACAAACCTTTTTACTGCTCTTATCAGATCCCTGTGGAAGGCTCTGGCCTCCACAGGGGTGCCCTCTATTCCTTTAACTTGGATAGTCTTTCTATCCTCGACCTCCTTTTATCTTCACTTCCCTTCTTTCTTCAACATTTGAACTATTACCCCGTGCTCTCGTTCCGATTTAAAAAAAAATATCCATTTTTTTTTTTTTTCTTTTTTTCTGGAGGCCATCCGTGGCAACCTCAGGTGCATACCAGGGTTTGTCCTGCCACAGTCAACTACTGCCTGCTCCTACCATACCCAGCTGCCTCCTCGTGGCAGAGGAACAACAAAACCCAACACCACACTACGTCTGCCACACCGAAACTCATATTATATCTGGCATTTAGAGAGTTTTTACTGCGACACAGAGTACCCAAACGTAGCGAAAGAGTACCTAAACGTAGTGTTGAGTTGTGTTACGTTAATCTGGCATCTTAGCAGCCGGGTGCTTGGAAACCAAAACATCCCTCGTTGCCTATCACTACCTCTGGGAGTTGGGCCAGGGCAGTAGGTAAGTAGACGTATGAATACTCTGGCGAAGGGAACCCTGGGCGTCGCCTGAGCTGTCCAGGGAGGGCCCGAAAAAAAAAATGATAGATGAAGGGGAGAAGGGGGTAAAAAATAACAGGGAGCATGGTAATGACAGTTTGAGTTTTGGACAGAAGGTTTGTTTGTTATTTAGAGCTTTAGCAACTAAGGCCATATTGCTCCGTGGATATGCAGTGGTCATTCCCTGACCTTTCCGCATCCTCCGTATATGGTGGTCACGGGCTCGAACCCCAGTCTAATCAAGAAGCGTGTGCTACGCACTGCTGCTCCTACCCACCTGGCTACGGAGGCGCCTTACAGAAGAAGGCACTGGAAGTGGACGATAGGGAGACTTCCACTTGGAAACAGGAAGAACAAGAGGCATCCCTCCTTGTGCTGGGCGGGAACTGTTAAGAGGCAGACACAGAATTAGGGTGGTAGGGCCCACCGGGTAAATGAGAGGTGGGAAGGGAATGGCCAGGACCTTTGGGAAATGGTGAATGATGAATTCCATAGGGCTAGAGCGCCCTATGTGGGAGGATTTGTATCGTGGGGAATGACATTTCCACGTTGGCCATCTGGAACTAGGTCAGCATCTCTTGCGATGCCTAGGAAAAGGAATCAGCATTGCGTCAGCACATGCACGAGGGGGCTTCCAAAAGAAGAAGGCAGGAAGCGGATGACATGGTCAGGAGGAGACACCTGTTTACACGAGAACACAACATGCAATTCCACTTCCCACACACTTTCACACATCTGCCAGTCAAACAAGCAAACAAGACGTTTTAAGATTTTTATATTTTATTGTGACGTTTATTTAGAAGCACATTATAGAACACTAATATCACCTAGCTTTTACCCATCTTCCACTCCTTTCATATTTGTTTTCTTGACGTAAATCCATGAGCGCACAGATCATACTTATGAGATATTTATACTCGTTTACACATTTGATACAGTTTGTGTGTGTGTGTGTGTGTGTGTGTGTGTGTGTGTGTGTGTGTGTGTGTGTGTGTGTGTGTGTGTGTGTGTGTGTGTGTGTGCAGGCTAAATTAACACTCCACATTCACTCAGGTGGTTCACCTAAGGCAACACAGACGTCTGACAGCCAGCACTTGCCCCCACTCGCACTCAAAAACTCTCACCGCGTTTTACTTGTGCAAGCTATCCCTGCAGTTATTCCCCGCCCAGCAGCCCAATGACTAGAGCGAGGTAATCAGGAGAAATTTATGTTCCCTCTGATCATGGGGCGATAGATCCCAACAGGTTGGTTGCTTGCTATAAGGTTTTAGGTGCACCAGCAGCTTAGGACATATTTGCGCTGTACATAATATGTTTGTAAATTGCAGACAGGGCAATGTAGACACGTATACTATTTTATGTAACGCGGCTCCCAAACGCTAGTAGAACTTCGCTGTGGTACACTGTGATGATACAGAACTCTTCAGAAAGGCCAGAAATCTGTGTAGTGCTATGCTTGTGTGCTGCATATGTTGTTTAGTTGTGCCTGGCCACTTTGCTACCAGGAAGCAACAAGCACCACAGAGGTACGTCCTGGTACCCGTGTACGCCACGAGGAGGCGGGCCACAACTAAGCGCGAACCGAAGCAAACCTCGAGTGTCACATACTGAATGTCCAAACCATTCAAAATACGAGCAAATAAATGAAAATAAAAAATAATAATAAATTAAAAAAGCTATACAAATAAAAGGAATTAAAAAAAATTAAAATTAAATAAAAATAAGGAGTTGATAGAAAACTACAAAAAAACCCCATAAAAATTAAATAAATAAAATAAAAATAAAAATCTCGCACCAGAGCAAGGTTGGTGCCAGCAACGAGAAACACGATATTGTAAAAAAGGGGGAAAAAAAAAAGCAACGCTTGATAAACGGACAAAAGGAAAATATGAATTAAAAGGGGATAGAGGGAAGAGATAAAGATTCTATACATTCCAAACAGGATAACCTGTGTGGAATGTATCAGCAGATGAGACCTATAGAAGACAGAAAAATACAAAGTGATATCATTCAGCATCGTACTGGTAAGATTAGCAACTGCCCAAGCTAGGCGCCTCCGTAGCCAGGTGGGAAGGAGCAGCAGTGCATAGCACACGCTTCTTGTTAGACCGGGGTTCGAGCCCGTCACCACCAAATACGGAGGATGCGGAAAGGTCAGGGAATGACCACCGCATATCCCGAAGCAATATGGCCTTAGTTGCTAATGCTCCTAAAAACCAAAAAACAACAACAACAACTGCCCAAGTCGAAGGTGGTGGTGACGAAGGTACTTGACCTACAGATGGTGGTGGTATCACGAAATGGCGACGCTGGAGGTGATGTCCTGGACTGGATATATAGCCGAAATATGTGTAGTTCCCGGGATTGAAGCACTACTGATGAGTTACCCACGTCTAGTGAAAGCTTTATGTGTATGATCTTGCAGAAGATTTTAAATTTGTCTTTCTAGTCCAAGAGAGACGACTCTGACTGGATAAAATGGTTGACAGATAGCAGACAGAGCTGACGAAGATCCAAGTAATATGGACAAGTGAAAGGAACATGCTACCAGTCTTCTGGGCTCCCACAATTACAGAGGGGTAAATCAGACAGGTTAAACATAGCTTGAAGGAACCACAGCCAGTTAGAAGGAAAAGAGCTTGGACACTCGTACTGGACCATTTCTGAACAGCCTTTTATGAGGAAAAGGACACAGATGGAATTAACTTTCTTGTTACCATACCTTTGAATATAGAAGAAGACCACCGATCTTGCCAGAGTTGGACTAGATGGTTCCAGCAACAAGTTTTTGTTTCGGTTTTAGGATTGCAGTGGATATTAATAGTTATGTGTAAAAAGTCACCGAAAATGGAATGTCTAAGGTAATAGCAAAAACCTCGATAAGCAATTTGGAGAACCGGAGGTACGTAATCGTTAAACCTATAGCCCAGCTGTCGAGACAGTGCGACAGGAATGACTTGTAATTGAGGGCATAAATCTTTGGCAGCTACCCACAGTTGAAAGCCTTGCAGGCAGTATGGCTGCAAATCCCTACGGACATCTTCAGACATCTAATGGAGTCAATGCCTAGGCGAATAGTGGCTGTTATCCGTGCGAACTGCGATCAACACGGTATTAGGTGGTGATAATTCACTGATCATTGAAGCATGTATGTATTCTTCTCTCTGATACTATGCTAGGCATAGGTTCAGAATTGACATTACAGTACATGACAATTTCGGTGACTTTGTTTATTTTCATTTGCTTATAATTGACAAATTGAACTGTCATTTACATTTTAACCACTATAACTAGCTTTTAGTCAATATAAATGTTCGGATTTAAATAAGTTCAGTTGTTCTTGTCCCATTTTCATTGAAATGTTGCTTTTGGAAGGCTTCTCAAACACAACAAGTCTGCCTCGTTAAAATAGGAAAATTTTAAACTCATCTAAATTCCCGAGAGAATGATGCTGGATTTTAAAGAGTTTACTGTAATAATGATAACAAAGAAAAATAAGCATTATTGTTTTTGTGCATTTTATTCAAAATCAAGTGTTGTTTTATTCAAGTGTTGTGTGTGTGTGTGTGGGAGAGTGAAATATTACACTTTTCTACTATTACATTTACGTTTCATGAACTTACCTTTCTGGGATTGCCTCCAAAATGGTGAATATTATCTCGAACCCACTGGACCGCTACAAGCTGATCCCATAGGCCATAGTTCCCAAGGGTGTCTTCCAAAAGACTTTCTACTAGATTGTCCAGCGCGAGAAACCCGAGAGCATGTAGACGGTAATTGAAGGAGATAAACACAACATTTAACCTCCTCGCAAGCCAGCCGCTAGGAGAAAGCCCCGGATGGTGTCCACTTCCGAACTGCAGAAATCCTCCATGAATCCAAACCATGACTTTGAGGTCTGCCTAAACGAAGGAGTTTATGCACAGTCCGAAGTCGTTAATATTGTACAAATAAATTAAGAAGTAATGCAAGCAAATATTAAGTTATATTGAACTAAAATTTCTTGTTAACAAGAGGAAAGGTTATTGTAAATCACGAGCATATGTTTACAATATGTATAAACCTATGCTAAGCCTATGAACATTAATTCACATTTTATTCCTTTATTGGAAGAACTACCTAATGGGAAGAATGTTGTGAAAAAAAACCCTAAAAATTCCTCGTGTCATTGACGGGATTCGAACTAAGGCCTTTTTCCACTCAATGTAGAAGAAAGATGATTATATCCACTTGCTTTCCACGAGGGCCTTACTCGAAGGATTCTTATAAAAGTGATTCTGATGCCGGAATGAATTGTTGTATATAGCAGTGGTTTGCAACTTTTATCACCTGAGTTTTTGCATGAATATGCTCAAATTGTTTGCATTCAGATTGTAGCTTTCAAGGTGGTGTATTTGCAGCCATCATTGATTAGCTGTATCACGGCTACCACGTTCTTCTAACACTATGTCACTGGGTTTTCCCTGTTTTTTAAAGACCATTTTTAGGTTTTAACATCAGGTTTATTACATATATCATCGAAGTCATTGATACTATGGCATATTGGCCCGTACGTGGATGGAAGTCAAATTTTACCTTGGTGTACTGTGGGCTGTATGATTCATATCGAAGTGTAACAACATGAACAAAAGAATGAATTAAGAACTGCCTGAATGAAGAACAAAGATGACTATTGGGGTTTATTAGAGTTAAATACCAACTCCACTATTTTCTCTGGAAAGAATAGCTTGTTGGATGGACTGAATATGTCACTCGCTGACTGATCTTTTTTGATCAGTGGTTCCGCGTCAAGGACGGCAAAACTTGAATCCCTCGTGTTTATATATGACAGTTAAGCCATTTTAGCTGCATTAGAGTTCAGATGTAAATAATCAACCAGTAAATTTAACGCAAAAAAGTAATATTTGTAATCAGTTCAGAAACTCTCACAGATCGAAGAACAACATAAATATTCGCGTCCGCTAACTTAGAAGAAATACATACCACCGCTTCCAGAGTAGGAGTCCACACATTCAAGTAGAGACAGTCTTCTTGTCCTTCAAACTGTTTAGTGTAAGGATTGAGCTGGAAACAGGCTGAACCATAACTCCTTGCGTCGTATTCGCTGCCTGTGTTGCACCACCTTTGGTCTGTCCATAGAGGGACTGGCTTCCGCCACCGAAGTAGTCCAACAGGTGGTTGAGCATAGGGAATCCCCTGTTATCAATAAAGAAAGAAGAAATAAACATCAGTTCAGAAATATGTTAACGGGAATCATTAAAGACAAACTTTAAATGGGAGTTCAAAGAACAGATGAATACTTTGTTAATAGGAAAATTCGTAAGAGTTGGTTGTCAAGTGAAAAGAGTTGAATTGCTCTGAGTTAAGCCATTAAGCAAAATTAAGGACAGGGATCAGATAACGGCAAAAAATTTAAAATAGATATTTATTCAGTTTGATTTTGAATAATTTAATCTGTTATTTAAATAATCAAATGTTTAAGCGGTTATGATTTATAAAAATAGTTTAATCTAAATTAAATAAACTTCACCACCAGTGTTTAACATAGTCCATCACGAATGAAGTTAGTACATGTATTGATAACTTCTCTACTGTGTTGGTGTGCTAAAGTATATTCGTTTGTAAAGGACAAGCAGAACCAAGAACTCCATGTCGCTTTATCCTCACATATAAACATATTTGAAACAGAAATATTTGCCTATCGAAAGAAAAAGTAAAAAGTCAAGGAACTTACACCTCCAGACTCTAGCATTTTCGTTCGGCTTTGGAGGGAAGGAGGGAGGGGGTTGGGAGAGAGAGAGGTTGAAGTATTACAGTGGGAGTCCTAGAGAATCTGGCAATACCTTTTCACTTTCCTGGACTGCGTGCCATTCTGTGTGCCATCAGCAAACTTTACGGAGCCCATTTATTAAAGCTCCGTCGAAACGCACGCCATTCATCTAAGAAAAGCATCACAAAGGTCTCTAGTCTTCTCTCTCTCTCTCTGTGGAAACGATGCACTCCTGTTCGACTCGCAGTTGATCAATAAATTGTGTGCTGAGTGGTCGCTACTCCACTTCCTTGTACATCTATGAAGAGTGGATATTTTTGGCGAGGTTTATAAATTGGAGGTGTTTCTATGACCGCTGCTTCTAGACAGTTTCGCCTTCCATCCTATTATTAACATTCTTTGTTGCTACCACGAAGGAACAAAGCGATTCGTGTTGTATTTTTCGCCAACGAGGACTTAACACGCAGAGCACACGAACGTTCCAGTGCAGCTAAAAGCGTTAGTAAATAAGTAAATAAGGAGTGTACACGCTAAGGCAGTACGGGTCATATGCATTGCCAAATCTCGTTGTGACTTACTTCAACGCCTCAGTTCTTGTTAACAGTTACTTTTGCAAGTGAAATTATAGCAGATCCACTTTAGTACCAGACGTTTTAATTAATTTTTAGCCTTATATTAGGTTTTCCAGCAAATATCCTTTTAAGGAAACAAGCAAAGTTTAATTAATCGCTTGTCGTCTCCTTTTTCCTCCCATCTATTCTCCCAACATGCGTGTGAAGATAATTCTGACACTTGCCCGGTTATTCGTGATGCATTAATTAAATTTTCACATTAGCGGTTTTGTTTTATTCAGAAACCTTAAAATTGTTACGTTTCAAACGTTGCGCAACCGCAAAAGCATTTGTTATTGGCAGGATAATTAATAGAAATGAATTTCATTGACGTTTCATCATACCATTAAGCGCAACAGTTGTCTGATCATGTCTGAAGTTGATGTTTTTCGTGAAAATATTTTAATTTTGATCTTTGTTTATTTTCATTTCAAGTTTGAGTCTGTCAGTCGATTATTTATACATCGTGTTACTCGGTATATTTTTCTTTATAAGAGTAATGGTGAAATTGGTAAAATTTCTAGCTGGCTCATAACTCATATGTAGCCAGTCTTCTTTAGTATAACAGCGTGTTATATACTTCCACTCCAGGAGCCCCACCTACTCCCGGCACCAGTAGATAAGAAAATATAAATTATATGATTCCCTCCTCACACAGGTAACTATCCAGTTGACCTTTGAATTTAAACTGTCAGCCTCAACTACCTGCGATGGTTACTTGTTCCAGTAATCAATGACTCGCCTGGATAAAAGAAACTTTCCTACAATCTAATCTAAACCTCAATTCCAAAAGAATTCCACCCTCATTCATTTTACTAATATAAACCTTAATCAGGTCACCTCTGAGGTGCCTAGTTGCCAAACTCATTCATTTTACTAATATAAACCTTAATCAGGTCACCTCTGAGGTGCCTAGTTGCCAAACTCTGTAGCCCACATAATCGCAGTCTTTCCTGATGTCATCCTTCTGTCGATCTCACCATGCGAGTTGCCGATCTTTGGACCCTTTCAAGAATCTCAATTTTTTTTTTTTTCAGATGAGGTCTCCATATTTGGACACAGTGTTCCAAATGCGCTGTAACAGTTGCCTTGTACATGAGATTATGATCTTTCTATCTCTGCAGGATCGATAGGACACCATGGGTTTTCCTGGCCTCCTGTTCAGAATTTTTCATTAAATTCTTCAGAAAGCGCCATCCATTGCTTTTAATTCATCTCCATCAAGTGTATAAGTTTTTTGTGGTTGCTATTCCCAAACTTAAGACCTTGTATTTTGCAGCATTAAAACATAGCGACCGCTTTTCTTTTACCATTCTTGAAGCCTGTTCAAATCATTCTGAAAGAGCGCTGCTTGTCGCTGATCAACGACTCTCCTATTCTTTGCGTTGTTTGCAAATTTTGACATCCCACCCTTCAACCGTTCGTCGATATCGTTTATGAAAATCAGAAACAGCAGTGGTCCAAGAACCGATCCTTGTGGAACCCCACTTCTGACGTTGCATCAGACTGAAAAATATTCATTAAATAACAACTCTCTGCTTGTCTTGCAGCCACCCTGCAAACCCTCTTAGAATCATTCCAAAAATCCCAGCATGTTCCAGCTTATGCAGTACTTCTCTTGAGGGACTGCACAAGGAATTCGATTCGTTTTCTTTTTCTTTATATTCATATACATGAAATCCTCGTCTCTATTCTTTGCTCTCTTAACCAGTGCTTTCTCATACACAGCCTTGGCTTCCCTAACCTTCTTTGTAATACTGTTACGAATGAACTTGTAGCTGTTATAGGATTCAGTTCTTTTCATCGCTGCGTATCGTTCCCATGCCGTGTCCTATTAGAGTGGCCAGTTCCGTATTCATCCATCCAGACATCCTCCTTGTGCTATATTTTCTTAAAGGTATATACTCGTATATGTTCATAGCTTCCGTGATTATTGCTTTGAGGGCATTCCATGATGCTAATGTATTCGCCCACCCTCTGAAATCCACCCAGTTAACAGATGCCATGTAGCGTCTTAGACTGCCATAGTTCCCTTTTATGAAATCTAAATCCGTGCCTTTACCTTTAACTACTGCAATATCTTTCTTCATTTTACAACTAAAGACTGGGTGATCACTGCCTGCCAATGGTTCTTGTACTTTAAACCTCCGTGGTGTCATTTTATGTGTGAGTGACGATGAAGTCAAAAATATTTTCACATGGTGACTTTTTCTCCCACTTTTCCAATCACTAATAGACATTCACGCTTGCTTGCCCATTCCAACCGTGTGGAAAAGGTCCAGCTTAAAATCCTGTCAAAGCCGCGAGGAACTTTTACGGGCTTTTTTCACAAAGTGGCTGAATTAGTCGATCTTATGCGAGGGTTGCATCGTTTTTAATTCTCGGAAACTTGGGTTTTTCATTCGGCAAACAGTCCAATTGAACACAGAACATACGATTTGGAGCTGTGCTATGGCCATCTCGTTCCCTGATTTAAGATACTTGACTTCTTATAAGGATACCTCAAGAGCGGTATGTATGCAAATTAAAGACAACAATTATCGAAGAGCTTTAAGATTGGTGAAGAAATTTGGCGATAAATGAAGACATGCTCCACAAAATTATTAAGAATGAGAGTTAGAACGCATAGTTGTGTAACTGTCAGTTGTTTCTGACACGCTGTGTAGTTGCCTAGCAACCCTAATATAACGTAAACATATTAGAGTATCATTATTTTTCTGATACGAAACTTGTCTCTTGTATCCATGCAATTCTTTTTGTTTGTAAATGCGTGTGTTCACTGTTTATTTGCACTGTGTGCTGGCTGCAAAGCGCGAAATTACTCACCGGGGGGCGTACTCCCTCCGCTTTACATCGATAACTACAACCTCGATTGAAAAGATTTTGAAATTCTTCCGTTCAAAACATCAGTTGAACCCAGAACTCTCCAAAAGAATAGCAAACGACGATTTATCAAGGTGACTAAGCTGCCACAGACAAGTAACGTAAACATAGCATAAGCTCTTGACATTTCAAAGCCTTTTGATCGTGTTTGGAATAAAGGTGTTCTAAATAAGCTTCCATCTTATGGTTTGCCAACCATAAGATGACCGCTCTTTCTGACCGCTCACTGAGGGTGATGGTAGATGGCTCTCTGTCTTCTAACTTTTCCACTAATGCTGGTGTTCCCCAAGGCTCAATTCTTTCTCCCATCTTTTCCTCTTGCATATTAATGACATTTTTTCTATTTACCGGAAATCCTATCCATAGTTTTTTCTGATGATAGCACATTGCATTCCACCTTCCAGCTTGAGAAACCTTATCCTGCTCAAGCAGCTTCAACTTCTCAAATATCCACTACCAATTCCTTAAATACCGATCTCCAGTGGGGCAATGATAACTTAGTTGATTTCAATCCTTCTACAACTCAGTCCTGTCTTATATCTCTCAAAAAGGATTCTTCTGTTCCTATTCTTATCTTCGGCGACATTTAAATTTCTAGACAAGATCAGATATTTCTTTTAGGGTTACCCTGACTTCTAATCGTTCTTGACACTTCCTAAATGACGCCAACTCAGTCACCAACGTTGATTTGGTAGACTAAGCAGCGGGTAGTAATATTATGCAAGAATAAAATGCAGATTTAATAAAATCTGATTCCCAAGATTTTGATCAGCATCAACCTTCTAAGTAGCGTAAGTAAGTAAGTTTCGATTTGAAAGAAATCTTTCAAAAGTTTAAATGGTTTTATTCTAGTGCTTCCATAGATGTTTTCACATTAAATAAAACATCTTTCGTGCATAGAGGGCACACAAGCTGCTTTTTTTTCCCCTGTTAACAGAACGCTTTTACTTGTCCAATTTTCAGCCCCTCCACGCCATGCCAATAAGCCTGAGGTGCAATAGGAAACAATGGCTGACGGAGGATTAAATGAAAGGAACTGTGAAGTAACCATGTCGGTGGCATGATGACGGATGGTCCTTGCAAACCAAAGAAAAATCATTCTTTAACACAACTGTATTATGAAGACAGAAGACTTTAGAGGGTGGAACTCACGCTATACTCCATTTAGACGCAGCATTCGTAAGCCAACATTTATATTAGCTAATTCGCTCTAGTTCTTGTTGGCAGCTGGGAGCGAATTGATAAAGTATTAATGGTCCAGAATGAGACTTGATCAGTAAGAAGTGAACTGGCTCTTGGATGGGTCAATAGGAAAGCCGTTTGAACTTGCACACTGATGAAATTTGTCTAGAGAATGCTGAGGTCGTTTTTGATCAGTGGAGTCCACGATAGTATCGTAAATTTTGCTATGGTTGGTATATAGCGCAACATGGACTTGTGTAGTGATTACATGACTTAGGCCTTTTATATAAACCTTGAACAGAAAGGGCCCCAGTGGAGATACTTGTATCACACCATTCGAAGTGAATATAGGCTTGGAACATACTTTGGGCGATAAAAAATTGGGTGGTACATGGTGAGTAAGGTAACTTCGCAGCCAGGTAAGGAGAAGTTATTGAATTCCATAGATATTATAGCTTGCCAATTAGATTATGGGAAGGGGCGTCAGTTCGAATCATGTCGATGACGCGAGGATGTTTTATGGGCTTTTTCACAGAGTGGCTGGGTTAGTCGATCTCAGGCGAAGGTAGCATGGTTTTTTCCTTCTGGAAATTCGTGTTTTCCGTTCAGCAAATAGCATATCGACCACAGAACACAAGAAATTACAGACATGTTTTACTCGGCCTAAGTTGCTGATGCGCCTAAAACCCTACAACAACAACAAAAAAATAATCTTCTTTCATAGGGAAAAAAAGTGTGCATCCTACTTTTAAATAGATTTGAATGTAAAGAACGTTTACATAAAACTTTGAGTGTGGTTACCATGGATTTGTTCAAGATGCTGGTGTACAATTCGATACTGATGGATTTTTACACTACAACTAACAGTTCGAGTCCGAACCACGAGAAGAGAAGCAGTCCACATTATGATTCAGCCTCCTACAAATTTCACCGTGCGCACGGTATCCTGCGGTAGATGGTGTTCCAGGTATTGTCATCCATTATCACCCAAACTTGACTGTTTGATCTGGACTGTATAACGGGACTCGTTGCTCCATAGAATCTTTTTCTATTGTTTCATGGTTCAAGAACGATTAGCCCGGTACCACCTCAAATGAAGTCCAGCGTTCATTGGCTCTGTGGCCATATGGAGTTCCAACGTGTGTCGGTTCGCTTTCATCAGCAATCCTCAATTATGCCTCTTTAAAATCCTATAAACGCCTTGCTGCGATTTATGCTTGTTTGTGATAATTCTGCTATTGCCTGCACACTTTTAAACCTCTTCCTGCGTTGCATATATCTCTTTTGCACTATTCAATATATTCATAGGGGATGTACAAATACTTTTGGTAGGACAGTGTAATTTAATTAATTTAATATAGCGGCTTTTGTTCCCTTCTCTCATTCAGTTCCAAAGTACGTTTCTACAGACTGGTATGTCCTCTTTCTAGATTATTCGTGCACTTAATAAAGTTAACTTAAACGCCAGACCATTCAGGGCCAAAGGAATCAATCAGTTCATAATGATATTTCGAGCAATTTGCAGCTGTGGACATCGCATAAGCTGGGCCTATCTTTTAATTCTCTTGATGCGATGAACTTGATATTATATCTTGTAACTCCGTTTGGAAGGTGGCAGCGCCACTCTCGTCTGTATGCTCAGAAGTAGGCAATACGATTATTGTGACAATAATTATACTCCTGTTGCCCGTTCCAATTTCCAAATATCAGACCCATGCGACGCGCATCCGCGTTACTAATGGATGGCAAAGCCCGAAGTGCAAGTTAAAGCTGCCATCACATGTGTATGGCATGTTTGCTATTGGATTAGTGAGATAACTCAGTAGGCGATCATTTGCTATGAAATTCTACGGAGGGTGATTTATGGCCGGTTCCAAACGTATGCAATGCCTCATTAGTTGCATTGGACAAATCTCGTTAGCACGTAGAGAGAGACAGAACGGTTATGTAGTTGAGCAATAAAGGGCGAATGTAGATGATATCCGCAAAGTATAACTAGGCATTGCCGACTGAACGTTGGTTGTTGAAATAATTAGGATGCAATCAAATATTCCACTTTATAAAACCGCATAATTTGCCAGGTGTGTTAGTTACGCTCACGTGCAACAGTGCACGCACGTTTTCTCTTTGTCATCTCTTATCTTACACAATTGAAAGTAAAGTTGAATTTCCGAACGTTGGGTTTTGAGTTAATGCTAAAATAAACTCTTGTCTGCGTTAGTGAAACGTAAATATAGCTATCCCCTTGTCAATATATTACTAAGATTATAACTATATAGAACACTGAATTCTGTTTGGAATAGATTTACATAATCTAAAGTTAGCCGTTTAGTATAATTAAAACTGTGTAATATTTATTACTCTTCTCCCATATATAATTTTTTCAGTCTCGTATGTATCTATTCATAGGCACCACCACATTCACGAGTCTGACTGTCTAAAAGCTAGCAATACTGCATTGAAACTACCTTTAATATATAAATTTTTTTTCCATACAATTTGTATCGAAAAAAAAAAAAAGAAATCATGTTTGCCAGATTTCTGAATGCCCGATTTTAATGAAATTTCACATGGCTCCACAAATCTTCCTTAAGAAACTATATATAAAATTTCATGAAAATCCGTCCACTGGGAATGCCTGTTACATGCGTGCGGACGGACGGATATGACGAAGACAATATGCTCACATACACGCGAACGCTTCTAAAAATCCCACTATCGCCCTAGACTTGAGGACGCATTTTTGTTGTTTTTTAGGCAAGTTAGCATTATGTATACGGCGCCTATTTTTTTCACCGTGTCCGTCCGTCTGTCCACATGTAACAACTCTTCTTCCAGTTGACGAATTTTCATGAAATTTTATATTTAGACCTTTTTGAAAGATCTGTCGAGCCATCCCAAATATTATTGAATTCGAGCCAATAGAAATCTGACAGTTATTATTTCTTTGTCCGTACGTCCGCATGTAATAACTCGACTCTCAGTGAAATTTTATACTTCACATCCTCTTTCATGAAATTTTATATTTGGTCCTTTATAAAGATTTGTCGAGCCTTTTCAAACTTCAGTTTAATTCCCATAATGTAAAGAAAGAAGTCATTTAGACCCTACTTTACATGTTTTTGCTGCTAGCTAAATTTAACAACCAACGTGTTTACACTGTGTCAAGATTCAGTCGGAACACAACACGATTTTTTCTCCATTCCTTAGAAATTCAGGCTATTATTAACCTTTCACTTCTAATCCCGCTGGTCATGACAGAAGGCCTACAGATTTCTCATCGATTGAACTGTAATGAGGCCTATTAAGGCCAAAGTTGTTTTTTTAAGGAGATGCCTTCATGTGTTTGTAACTGTTATTCACAGCAACGTTGTTAATATGAAAATTCTACATGTGCACAAAGAATCCTCATTTACTCGAATAATAAATGGATTATTCTGATGTTTAAGTTTTCTAATATTTTGGCAAGGCTATATAGCTAGCAGTTCTAAACCTGTCAATAGAATATGCACGAAAACCTTTCCTAGAAATTTATGAATCAGTTTATTCGAATGAATCGATTTATTTGAATTTTGAATCGATTTATTTATGAATTAGTTTTGCTCTCCTTTTAACAGGGTTGCCTCTGCGTTCTCATTCTTCCACGTTGTACATCCGTTTCTTTTTCCTGCGTAATGTGTCTCGCTCTGCGTCTCCAAATTATTTTTGCTTAAAAGCTTTTGGATGTTTCCTTTTTTGTTATTCAATTATTTCTTAATATAATTTAACTAGATACGACATCACTCTATTCAGGGCAACACGAGACGCTATATAAACTCAATTTGGTATTGGCCACGTGCATCTGTTGAATTAGCACTTTACAATTTCGTTACATTGACACGCGCGCGAGTAGTGAACTTGAAGGCTCAACATTAGGTTGGTTTAGGCTCGTGTTACCTGCTCGCGAGGACGTTTATAATTATATTTCACGCAAGTAGGCTTTGGCAACGATGAATTTCATTAACTAGGAGTGGAATGCGTGGATGATAGCAGGAATAAATTTATACGTACAGCAACAAAGGTTGCAGAGTATGTTACCAATGCTGTTTGTTATTGGTATTGTGATGTTAGGAAGTTGGATACGTTCTGTATTTCTTTTTTTTAAATAACTGATTTAGTTAGGGATTGTGTTATAAGAAGTGGAGTAGTTAGCGCATTCATATGTAATAAACGCAATAGTATGCGCATGTATTTGGATTTAAACAAGGATCAATAGCAGAAACGTTGAAAGAAATAAGCATTCCTTCAAATTATTTTTTTAAGAAAACTGAATTAAAAAATCTATTGGTAAAAAATGTATTAAAAATCTAGAAATAGTGGAACTTTATTGAATAGCGCAGTAGCGCCGATTAGAAATATCTAATCGGCACTACTTTAATAAAGTTTAAATATTTAATACTTTATTACAAAACTAATACATTTACAATACAATACAACCATACAATACTTTTTAAAATGTATTGTTAATTTTAAAATTAAAACAAAAAAATTCTCAAGGAGCCCGATATGAGCTGCTTTTCTCGGTAGAAGGAAACTGGAATTGACAGTTGGTTGTTTGATGCGCCATCCTTCAAACGTAAAGTCGATGGAATATCCTCTAGTTCTCTTTAATACCTGGCTTGACGATGTGACCATTGCATGTGGATTCTTTCGGCTTCCTACCATACCACGATCCTCCCAAGGGGATAATATCTACATCTGTTGGAGAAATGCTCTATTTGTTTTGCCATTTTCCATTCCTGTCAAGTTATGATGACTGTTCTAGTGCATGACACTGGCCTTGTAATATCCTGTGTTGGCGTTTGAAGACTTTTTCCATCCACTGTAAGAAGGAATTTAGTTACCATGGTGGCTTTACGTAATATTTATTAAAGATCTGTTTATTTTGTTGAGGATTACGCCTTCGTAAACTACGAGGAGTGTATAAAAAAGATTCTGTCTTGTGGTAGGTTCTATGTTCTATCTTTTAAGTGCTAACACAGAAGACTGAATCCTAATCTTTGCACAGCATTAACCACTAAACCTTAGTAACGGCCTGCAGATGGTGAAAGTCCAATCGTTGTCATGCGTGCTGTGTAATCATTAAAAATAGGGACTACACTGAAGGAATTTACGTGTGAAGAAATTTGCTTGCATTTGATCTTTTTCTGTGGGCTCAAGGCCTCATTCTGGGGCCGGGGAAATTAAGAATCACCACGAAGAACGTGTCTGTTTATGGATAGAATGTGATGATGGTCAAAAATACATACACTTCACACTTAGGGTAAATATTTCGGTAGACTCTTACTGTCCAAGTGGAGAGCTTACATGTGTTCCTCCACTTGTTGAGCTGTCCTAAACAATATATAACAGTGTTTTACAGATTGTTGTATCCGTTAAAATTGCCGAAATCTAAGGGGAATGTATTTTGTATTACAAGAATCATGAGACAATCTCATTGAATACAGCTAAAAAGGAAAAATAAGACAATGGGAAAGGATAAGAAAGCAACTCGATAGCCCCCATTACGAGTCAAATAAGAAGCAATTTTCCGATTATTTTCTGCTAAGAAGTTGATATTGGTAAGCTAATCGACCCAGGCAAGTGCAGTTTGCTAAGAAATTCGGAAAAATTGCCGATTTTAGACATCATGTTACGAGTTGGTAAATTTTCAGTCCAATCAATAAGATGGCATATGTCTAATGATATATCATTATTACCTGATTCTTTAAATAAAATGCAATAGCTAGGCCATCTCTTCTTACACACTAAAGGAGTTTTTCACGAAGTTACCTGTAGTAACTTCGTGAATCTTATGACTGTGTGTGTTGTCAGGCCGATTTTCACGTTATACGGGTCGCAAAAAACTGCATCACCTTAAAAAAGTAACATTTGTAATGAAACGTATAAGATATTGTTTGATTACAGTCGTTTTGTTTATCACAAAGCAAAGGTATTGCGTCAGATAACGCTTCTATTGCACCAGACAGTAATTACAAGGTATTGCATCAGCTGTTTCTATAAATACGACGTTGGAAGGGTATACACCTCATTAGTATCCTGTTGTGCGGCGGTGTAAGCATGGCTCCATATGTTCAGTTGACACCAAGAAAAAAAAATGTGTAGCTGTTGCTCTGTCCCAGGAAGGGCTTTCTACGCGTGCTATCGCTGATAAAATAGGCTGTCAAGAGTCAACAGTATCCCTTGTGCTGAAATTAAAGCGTGAAACGGTGATGTGAAGAGAAGACCTTGATCAGGCCGTAAGAGAGTGACTACGCTTTCCCAAGATCGATATTTGAAACGCCTATGCCTTCGTAATCGCCATGCTAGTGTTCCTGATCTAAAACATTCTGAGATGGTGGTGAAACAAGTGCACGAACTATCCAAAGACGGCTTTCGGAATGTGGTCTGCATGCCTATCGGTCCAAGAAGAAGCCTTTGTTAACCAAACAAATGAGAAAGAAGTTACGTGCTTGGGCTAAAACGCATGTTTCATGGACAAAAGAGCAATGGCACACCGTCATTTTTTCTGACGAATCGAAATTTAACCTGCATGGCTCGGATGGGAAGCGATATGTCAGAAGACGAAAATCGGAGGAATACCATCCTGACTGCATAACACCGACTGTAAAGTTCCCCGCCGTCCAGATGGTCTGGGGATGCATAACAAGCAAAGGGGTGGACGAATTAAGTTTATTAACGGAACGGTGAATGCAGAAACTTACACTGCTATCTTGGAGGAGTGCCTGAAACCCGTTATTAGGGATCACTACACAGACGTCCAAAACTGCATTTTCCAACAGGACTCAGCACCTTGCCACACAGCAAAATTGGCGCCTCTGTAGCCAGGTAGGCAGGAGCAGCAGTGCATAGCACACGCTTCTTGACTAGATCGGGGTTCGAGCCCGTGACCATCAAATACGGAGGATGCAGAAAGGTCAGGGAATGACCACCGCATATCCCCGGAGCA
Source organism: Mastigoproctus giganteus (assembly GCF_048544385.1). Taxonomy (NCBI): domain Eukaryota; kingdom Metazoa; phylum Arthropoda; class Arachnida; order Uropygi; family Thelyphonidae; genus Mastigoproctus; species Mastigoproctus giganteus. Next base: position 145,443,860 of record NC_143586.1, on the reverse strand, counting down.
ATACGGCCTTAGTTGCTAATGCTCCAAAAAACCAAATAACAACAACACAGAAAAATTGGTAAGTTTTATGCTATTTAGATTTAATGATGAGTTTGTCTTCTTGTCTCACAAGGCTTAAAACATACTTACACCAATGTTTTCCCTCGTTTTTCTCCCTTAAGGTGCAGTCATACCTCAGAAATGCTGTCATTACAGTGTTGGACTGGCCCGGAAAAAGTGCAGATTTGAACCCTATTGAAAATTGCTGGTACATAATGTCGTCTAAAATTGCTCATAAGAAGCCAGCAAATAAGATTCAGCTGCAGGAGAGCATTGTAAGGGTGTAGTACCACGAAATTGGGCAACCGTATATCCAGAAGTTGAATTCTAACGTATATCCAAAAGTTGAACTCTATGCCAGATCGTTGCAAGCTGTAATTGCAGCTCGAAGAGGACCAACAAAATATTGAGGACTTTTTTACTAATTTACAATACATAATACTATTACGTTAATTTGTCATTTCAGATTGTACACGTAAATGCAATAAAATGTATGTTTGGTTGTCATGATTGCCATTTGCATGATTTCTCATATTTCCATTAATTACGCATTTTTCCCTTTTTTGAAGATATTTATGGCAATTAGTTATATCAGGTGGAGTCTTTTTATTGGATTTCATTCACATAGATATATATGCCATCTAAGAAATTTAATTTATTTATTTTTATTTATTTACATAAATACAAAAATACATAACACTCTCTATTTACAATCATTTGAAGCTGTGTAAGAAACTCCCGCAGAAAGTGGAGCTTCTCTTACAAAATTGTAAAACAAAACAAAACTCTCAAGACTTAAGTAAAAGAAATGCATGTACGCACACTCAATGACATTTATATTTGTGTGTGTATGTGTCCTGTTTGTAGCGGCTCCAGGACCTGGGTCCATCTCCGCAAATTGTTTCTACCTTGACTACAGAATCTGTGTAATCAGGGCTTGAAATGTGAGCGGCCAACACCTGAGGAACTGCTGTCTGATGCCGAATTGTTGCCAGTCCGAATTGGAACAGTTTCGCTTTAAGAGTGCCATGTCCTGTTAGGATGTAGGATGTGCTCATGGATGGGCAGAACCAATTACAATGTGACTTATTCATGGCAAAGAAAGGTGACATCTGGGATAAAAAGTCTGGTGACCTCTCCAGTGGGATTTTCATCCCATCTAACCTGAAAAGGAAGAGGAGCTTATTCCATAGGTTTATTTTTTCCTGTTGGATATTTGTTGCAGGATTGCAATCTATTCCAAGGAGTGAGGTTGGTAGGCCTTTTTGGTATTTGTAGATGAAACCTCTACAAGGGGAAGGGCCCCAGATAGAACCTGCAGTGGATTAATTGATGTTGTTCTTGTTACTCGGTGTGCCGCAAGCAGCATAGTTCTTTGCATGGAAAGGAGTTTGGCCCGGATTTTACTGTTAGTGACCCTATGGAACCAAACCCCAGCAGCAGCATAGGAGGAAATTGGCAAGAATCCAGCTTTTAGTAGAGAGACAGGGTTCTTTTGGTGAGTCCCCAGTCCGAACGGGAGATCCTGATGACGGCTGCAGTGAAGGCTTTGGTTTTGTTTGCTGAACTGTTCACGTGTGGTTGGAAACTGAGCCTGTCATCCAATATTATGCCAAGGTGTTTAAATTGTGCAACATATGGAATTTGCTTCCCGTGAATAAGCACTTTAGGGGGTCTGCGGTAATCCAACCTGTTTTTGAAGATCATTAGCTTTGTTTTTGTGTTTGATATTTTTAATTTCTTTGTGAGGGTCCAGTTTACCAGGTCATCCAGGACATTCTTTGCACCCCATCTAAGAAATGCATTACAAACATTTCTGCAACCCACAATGCAGCGCAAAACACATTATTTGCAAAATTCACAAGTGGTGCAGTTTTTTTTTTGTCCGCCACTGTACATTTCTCCTATCGTTGACGGGAATCGAACTTCATCAAATGTCGCGAAGGGTTCGAGAGTATAATACGAAGTAGCCCTAGGTTTGTTTATGAACAGAATCAAATTAAAAGAAATCAAATCAAAACTACATCAAATTAAACGGGATAAAATGAAAGCACATTATTTAACAATGGAACCCTTAAGTATGTACCTGTCATGTTAGGCCCACTTGAGAACTAATTTATCTGTCCATGTGTAATATGTTCATAAACTGCGTATGTTTTCTGGTAGATTTGTCTGTTTAGCTACGCAAAATCTCGAGTTTCCTAGGGGGAAATACTCTGCTGTCCACACATCAGACCGATTAACTCAGCCATTGCCTTTTCTACCCAGTGTGGGGAGGACGGTGATTATAACCACTGTTAGCCGCGAGGACACTAAATATATAGATAATAAAAATCTAACGCCTCGTTCTCTTAGGAGTATGGCAAAATGACGCAAGGAAGCGAACATTTTCATCTGTAAAAAATAAACAAATAAAATAACAATAATTATTATTAAAAGGAAAAGAATCTTCATACCATTCACATTCCCCACAAGTTAATTATCCAATTCTGCCTTAAACTTGGGCAGACGTACTGCATCTCATAAGGTTGAGAAACACCTGTGGTGGGCAGCGACAATCCGCTGCCCATAGGTGAACTTTATGATATCCATTCTTATGTTATTCCCTGGATTTCGTGTCCCTGGTTCGTGTCTCACTCATGAGGGAAAACGCACATTTCCCATTCATTTTATTCAAACTCTTTATTGCCTTTATACTCCTCAGTTAGAACTCCCTTTAGACACCCTCTAAGCATGTCTTCATATGTTTTTCGTTTTGCACTCGTCACCAGTCTGGTCGTTGTCCTCCTCTGAACCTTCCCAGAAGTTCTGTCATATTTAAGTGATCTGGAATAAAATATTCCAGATGCGATCTAACCATTGTCTTGTGCTGTAAAGAGAGATAATGACGTCCTTCTCCCAACTAACAACGGCCCTATAAATCGTAGATAGGTTACTGAGTGCATCCTTAGGCCAGCTGTTTACACTTCATGGAAAATTTCATGTCAGATTGAATTATAACACCTAACCTTTTTTCGTCTTGAACACTTTTAGCTCCTCTTCCCTAGCTTATACGTAACTCCACGACATGTATAACCGTATATTTAGAAGCATTAATCTGTAGTTTCCATTTTTCGGACTATATATGCAACCTATCCGAGTCCTTTTGAAGCAACATGACCTGGCTCGTATTGAAAACCGCCATTTCTACCTTCAAATGATCAGAAAAAATTGACAACTTACCTTGGATAACCTCGTCAACATTATTTCTTAAAGTTAGAAACAAAAGGGACCCAACACCTATCCCTGAGGGACTCAATTGTTACGTTTGTCCCCTCTGAAGGCTTATCATCCATGACAGCCCTCTGTCTCCTGCACTGCAGTAGGATCTTGCCAGTAACTCCAGCTTCTTCCAATTTATGCAGTAGTATTCTACAAGGGATAGTTTCCATTCTTTATAAAGTCTAGTTGGGAAATGTCAAAATTATTACTTGCGTCCATCTGCTTAATGACTATATCATAGTAATTTACCAGATTGGTCAGGCATGACCTCTCCTAAATGAACCCATGCTGCGATCTGTTCAAGATTCCATCCTTGTACAGATGGTCTTGAATAACTATAGACTAAATTATCTTTCATAAATCAAACTCTCTTACCTTAGTTATCTACCTCCTCCTTTTTAACATCATCTTTATATATATTTGGGGTCAAAAGTGCTTCACCAGTCCAAGCAACCCTTCCTGGAATCCAATAACTGTCATTATTGGATTCCGGGAAGCTAAATATGAGTGCATATATATCAGGAAAAAACTGCATATGATTCTATAACACCAACACTTTTATACACGTTTTAATTACAACTAAATAGCAGCGTTTTTAATTACAACTGAATATATACCATCTTCTCCTGTGGCGTAGCCCTCCCTTAATCCCAGTACCTTTTCTAACAAACTTCTTTTTGATCATTATATTACTTATTCCACAGCACTCTGATACCACAACATTTTCCAGAGTGTCCAGTGGTTGCCTTGACTATCATTGAAAAGTATCTGTTGACCTTGTCTGCATGTTCGACTAGACTTTTTACTGCAACCAGTTAAGGGACATGATGGATTCACACTCTTCTTTCTCGTATTCAGTTAGGAGAATCGGTCCTTATCCCCGTTCTTACCACTCTTTGCTAGTGTATTCTCATAATTTGCTTTCACCTATCAGTGGATATGTTATATATTTTCTTATAATGGTCATACAGATGGGAAACACGTGGTTGTTTGTAACTGTCCCATCTTGTTTCTTTAGCTGAGGCAAACTCCTAACGTTTTACATTTTGTCATCTTATTCAGGGAAGATTTTTGTTACCTTCAAGTAGTTTTTAATCACAAGTATTACTCTCCCACCCTTCCATCGTCATTTATCTTTCCTTAACGCACATTATTTACTAAAATGAAAACTTTATCTCATATCCCTGAATGGCCCTATGTCTCAGTAAGCTTGACTGCATCTGCTTTAGTCGACGCGATCAAAAGCTCAAATTCATTTAACTTGTTTACGGTACTCCTATCTTTACTGTACAAACCAATTAATTTTTTTACTTTATTGCTTTTGACAATCTTGATGCAACCACGTAGTTAGTTAAAAGTGCGTTTCCACATGCTGGCATTCTTGCCGTGAAGGGTACATTGTATACATCCTTTTGTACACTTTCCCTTTCAGTGTTTAAAGTTTTTTTTTTTAATTAAGTCATATTATATTGCTCCGTGTATATTGTCTGAAAATTGCGTTTGTGTTTTGATGTCGATTTTCATTTTGTTGGACGAAAAGTCGTGTTTCTGGGATTAAAAACAGTGCCATCCTCTCCTGAGACCGACTAACTCAGCCCCTTTATGAAAAAGGCACACAAAAATTCCTCTCCTCATCAACTGTATTCGAACTCAGATCTTTTCCACACTGCGTGGGGTTGTTATTTCGTTTTTAGGAGCATTAGCAACTAACGCCATATTGCTCCGGGGATATGCGGTGGTCATTCCCTGACCTTTCCGCATCCTCCGTATTCACGGAGGATGCGGAAAGGTCAGGGTAGTCACAGGCTCGGACCCCGGTCTAATCAAGAAGCGTGTGCTATGCACTGCTGCTCCTGCCCACCTGGCTACGCACCCATGTCCTGAAACCACTCTGTTACAACTCGAGTAGTATGGCATGGCGCGTTGTCTTGCTGATACTGGTATGGGCCTTCCTAGATATATTTCCATAATGTTTGAAGTTCATAATTGTCCTGGCTGTCCTGGTATTGCACAGCATTCATTGTTTTGTCGATAACGACTAATAGGCCCAAGCCAAACCATGAAAGGAGCCCATACCATGACACTGCCTCCACTAAACTTCATTGTTTAGTGGAGGCAGTGTCATGCCTCCACTTCATTGTTGGGAGAATACAATCAGGAAGGAAATGTTCCCCTGGCATTCGCCACACCCAGGAACGGCCATCGGACTGGTAGATTTCGAACCTCGATTCATTTGTCCACAGAACTATTTTTAACTGCTCTACAGTCCAGGATTCGTGCTCCTTACACCATGTTAATCGGCTTCTAGCATTTGTTGAGGTGATCAATTCTGTTGAACGTGACATCTAGCATGCCCACTTTTGCAATTGTCTGTTCGTTGCCCAGTGTGCATATTTATAGCAGGTTCTGTGACGTGTTGCATGCACAGGACCTCTTTCCCCATCCATAGGGGGTGTCCGAATATTAAAGGTAGGGCAGTGTGGATATCGATAACAAAGACTATCTAAATATTTAGTTGTAACTTTCTCAGTAAATCAATAAATATCGCTATAAGTACAAAACATTACAATGATACTCATAATGGCAACACGCCAGGGATTTAAAAAAGTAAATAGTTCAGGCTATATCAATAGACATGAGCTTCCATCGAGCTCTGCAGTTATGCAGAAAACTGAGGGAAGATTGTGTTTATATGTAGCCTAGCACAACAGCCAAGATTCAGATGAAAACTAGTTTTATAGCAGTAGGAGATCTCTAAAGTTGCAGATCTCAGCATTTTGTACGATTGAAGAAATATTGTTTGAATATACAGTATTTTCTGGTTGTAGTTGCATCCCTGATATATATCATATGCTGCTTCATTATCCATCTTAACTTGCAGATTTCGATATGCAGTGATTGGAGGGTGGGGTGATGGAAACCTTAATTTTGAATCAGTACCTCCTTTAAATAAGTATGTTTTCATGGAAGGGTGATAAGAATGCCCTGAAGCGTTAAGTGAATCTTAACGCTTCAGGGGTGTAACAGAACCGTAAACAATAAGCCTGATAGTACTCCCCTTAGAGAACGCCCGTGTTCACCCAACAATCATAGTTCTATAAATTCACTCTCAGGCGGAGAGTCCTGTTTCCTAGGAGACTTTAAGGAATGATGAACATCTTCTCCGATGCAATAGAATTGATAACATACTTCCAAGGGTGCACTAACTTTAACGGTGTCAAATGCTGCTTGATGTTGACATAAATTAAGAGTGAATTCAGTGTTAGATTCAAAAGCTCTGAGAACGTTTAGTGTTGTGCCAAGGAGATTCGTCACAATAGATCTATTTTGCAAGGAATAGTGAATTTTAGGTTGCGATTGTAGGAACAGTTTATTGGCCAATATTAGTAGAATGGCTTTCTCCCTCACTTTAAGGAGGCAGGAGGCTTTGCGTTGGGGTATAAAGTTCTTCTAGTCTGCTGAGAATGTGGTTCTTTGCAGTGGCTTGACAAGGTGCAATATGTAGATCATCCACTCAGGTGGAAAGAATTGTTGACTCAAAACAGTTGGAAATGTTAAGCGGAGAATCCAATATGAATGGGCTGAGACATTTTATAATAAATTTGAGGGACATCGTCGGCGCGTGTAGTGTTGATTGATGGAAGAGCATTAATAGCCTCAGTGAGCTCTTGCTTCGTTCGACGGATATTGGCAAGGATATATCTGGATCTCTCTCTATGGGGAAGTTGCACCCGACGACTACTGTCTGATGAGAGCCGGGTAATATAATCTAGCCGTTCATTGAGGTCCATTTGGGGAGGGGAACCAGTGTAGTCCAGTTAGGTGACTTGTCTTTATCTAAGGTGGATTGGATTTAGCATTTGACTGTTGCTGATTTCTCTTTGTTAAAAATAGCTCTAGCTTGTGAATAGGCAATCCTAATTGATGTTTCCTGTTCAAAGTTTTAGAGAGCACTGCACATCAATACCTCGTGGACCGTTCAGTAAGTTTTTTATTTTTCTGAAGTCGCAGTAACTGCAACAAATCTTAACCTCTGAGACAGGAGAGCAATCTGCAAGACTGATCTTAACCGGATCAATCTTGCGAGTTTCAGAAGAGGACCGTGGGATGATTGATGCAGCATAGATTGCCTTGTTAGTTTAATTATCTAGATGGTTTGAGCCAACTGCGGTGATCCCTTTTTTATAAATCTGGGAAAGTTCTTCATAGATGAAAGAAGGTTGGACCTGGAAAGTGACTGGATCATGGTCTGAGGAGTACAGGACCCCAGGTAGAAGTTCTGTGATTGTTAATATTTAGGAAAACACGAGGTATAGACTGTTATGGCTCCTAGTGGGTATGCTATTGGTTAAATTAATCCCGATAATGGTCGGCCTAGGTGTAAGTGACAGTTTTAGATGACTTAGGTTAGGGTGGAAGGTTGAAACACCCGCAAATGAAATGTGCTGCATTGGGTCTATCTCATTGAAAGACCACTTTGTTGCTTTATCTACTATTTTGGTATCAGGAGATATAAATTGTAATAATATCAGTTTGGTTGCTGCTGCAACAACCAAACAGTGGAGTGTGACTCAAGGCAGGACTAACTGAGGTATGATTGTCGTTTTTATGGAAAGTTGCAACTCGACACCCATCCTGTGATCCCTTTATGTGACAATTGAGCCATTCTTGGCTGCGTTTGCAGCCAATGAAACCTGTTCATGTTTCTGATATGAAGTTTTGTCTGAAAACTGATGAAGAAGTATTTGATCGGTAGTCTCCTAAATACTTATCTAAAAACAAAAATAAACATACGTAACTATGGTAATTCAAACCGTTTATTAAATACCTAATTGTTGAAGTAAATTAGATACACACTGCTGAAAATAAGTTGGTCTCAAGAAAAAAATTCCAGCTCGCCATCCTTTTGTTGAAGGTCAAACATTTGAACAACTTCTAACTGCACATCAAATAGTGCTTTTATTGCCAATAGCTTTCTAGTACAAAAACAAACATACGGCAGACACCATGTGTAACTGCTTTTTTCGTGCATGTTTATTCGTTCACTGTAACATCGTGTCTAGTTGCTTAGATGTTTCTGAGAGCAAGCTCACTTATTTGTCAGAATGTGGATTTAAGTTTTCCTTTCCTTTAAAAGGTTTTGGATTGAATTTTCGTGGACTTTTCCCGTTAAATTGTTATGGGACAAAGCAAAGATAAAACAGATTGTAGTCAATAAGGCTAGAACAGAAAGAAAAGTTGTTTGCAAAGAAATGAGAATAAAAATGGTTTTCTCTTATTTTTTGCCCTTCTTTGAAATGTTTCGTTCATTGACGAGAGAGAACTGGATAACGTGACGCTAAACAGCAAGTTCTATTAGCGGCAGACCAACAACCACGAAGCTGGTAGATCGAAGCAAAGTCACAGAATAAAAAAACAATAATCTTAACAAAAGGGATATTTGCAATGGAAATTCACCCTTTTACAGACTCCAGTTAGATTTTAGCTGTTCGGACAGGTGAACAGCTGCCATCCATTGAGGAGGCGATATTCATATACAAATAAATGCAATGGAGTTGATCAGTGCCCCGGAAAAGATGTAATCAGTCTTTTCAGCTGTCTGAGACGTTTATTAAAATGTCATTATGCACTAGGCTGAGATTCAGTAGTGCATTACGTGATTGGCGTATGATTTAAAGCCTCACCCGCATGATAAATGACTAGGCTTTTGTATAATTAGAATTACATTAGCACACAAACAGACACGGATAAATATTGACGGGAAATAATTTTGCTAATAGCGCCCTGTGATGCGTGTTTCCATTACCTTTACGAGAAAGATTAAATCTCTAAACACTAGTCTCCTAAAGGGATCGCCTAATTATAAACATGAAAGAAACTATACATTACGGTTACCATGGGCTGGCACAGGTTACTTGCTAGGCAAGAGAATTTCCATAAAATATCTTTTGAAGGATGACGTGAATGGAATTGTTTCAGAAATTTTTAGCCCGTTATCTGGGTACTTTGACATTAAAATGAATTGAACATTGTGCATATTCTCTAGGATGTTGCCAAACAAATATTTGACCCAATTAGAAACATTATACGATGAAGAGGAAATTAACAACCTATTGTATTTAGATCTTACACATTGTGTTCCCTCATTTAAAGTCAGCTTTAAATTGATGAGGCCCAAATTGACTCTCTGATTTTACTTTTCTTTGAGGTTTTATGGTTTCTGGGGAAAATTTTATGGATATGCTGTGGTGCTTGCTAATATAGAGAATTATAACCTCAGAAGTTGACAAAATCATTATCAACAAACCTGTAAATGTTGACCTTACCAAGTGGTTTGTAATCAGCCTTGTTCTTTGATCTTATCTCTGGTTAGTGGCTTCTGTCTTTCCTTAATGGCTTCTGTTTCTGCTCGTTTTGCTTGTATGAGTGATACAGTAGGCCATGCAAGGTCCAGAAGAATTCAAATGGTGCTGCAAGGCCTAGAAAATATTGACACTATCTTGACAGAGCTTTTAGAAGTAAACCGGTTTATTTTTCCTCACTCTCGATACTGATACATCCAGCTACTTCATAATCTCTGTGACAGCACTGGTAGCATTGGGAGGACCGACTCCTTAAATATGTGAATGGCATGATATCCCGTGCCTCCATTTAAATTAATTAAATTCCTCTAATTAATCCTCTACATTAGCCTTCCACACAAAAAGCGCACGTGATACTTGTACAGAATACATAAGAAGCAACTTATGGAGTACTAAGGACGATGCTACACGAGCGTGTAAAAAAGCTGCGGGTAGCACGCGTATTTTGTGTGAACATTGTGTGAAACTTGATACAAAGAGACCACCTACTGTTCGATTAGGGGTCAGAAAGCCTTGAAAGAGTCTGTCATTGTAATGTCCCATCTTTTAAAAGAATGATAGATTAGCCATTTGTTTAAACGTAGTGCAATACCAAGCAACTCATTCAGAAGGAGTTGTGTTGGTGTTTAGACGCATCTCCAACTTACTGTAGTACCATACTGGACCATTGTGTATTATATCTGTAGGAATGTATGTTTAGGTCCGAGTGTATGTTGCGCGCGCCGGGAAACACAAAACATCTCTGTGGAAAAAAAAAAAACCTATCCTCCTCTCTGGCTGAAATCGGCGACTCATAGCCTAAAAAAGTGGCGAAGCAACCACAGTAAACTCTCATGGAGGTCATATTGAACAGTGATTTTATGCGAACGCTTACTGCAAGTTCAGCAAATGCATATTTACTGCTTTGTGATCGTTGCGAAGGCAAAGTTTGTTGGTTCTGGACTGTTTAATGTGTTCTAAGAGGGTCAGGTTATGATCAAGTATTCCTTTAAAAACACTTTGCTGTTGTCCATGTACCAGTATTATTTGGCTGTCTGGTTTCAGTTCGAGATCTGGCTACTGTGAGCTATAAAACCATTGCATTAACTAGAGAGGTCTCAGGGTTTAAGTCCTGCTGGATGAAAAAGCACACGAAAGGGCAACGCGGTCCTCCCGACTTCATATAATTTCCAAAAGGCCAAATGACGTTAGTTGTTTTTTAATTTTGAAGCTCTGACTTTAAGTAATTCAAAGATAGTGACTCTATACCTTTACAGTTTTATGAGTTTTTATTTTATTCCATAATCTCGATGAAATACAAAATAAGCAGAGTACAAAAGAAAAAAATCTGGTTACTTTTATAAATTTTCCTTATCATCAAACACTGTAATTAATTGACACCTCAACACTCTGCTGCTCAGTATCCAAACAGGAACCTTCCCAGACGACCGGAAGATAGGCAACTTAAAACTAATTTAAAAAACCGACTAAACCACCGGAAAAACCCGACTCATACCGGCCAATTGCCCTGCTGACCGTCGCCAGCAAGCTATTGGAAAGAATGCTTCACCGAAGAATTCAAACCACTACGACAGGGCAGCACTCTCAAAACAAAACCAATATGGCTTCAAAGCTGGATCGTCTACAACAAATGCTCTGAAAAATCTAAATGCAGCGAACATGACTGAGAAGAAATATTTCTTGGTCATATCAATAGATTTTGCGGGGGCCTTCGACACCATTTGGTGGCTCAGTGTCCTTGCAAGACTGAGACACGCAGCAGTCTCGCAGAACTTATACAAAATCATCAGGTCATATCTCTCCGGACGGAAAATTGAAATCAATGTGCCCTACAGGAGGCTGACCAGATCTGTCTGCAGGGGCTGACCCCAGGGTTCTGTTCTGGGGACACTCCTGTGGAACTTTGTCCTGGATGAGTTCCTAGCCCTGGACTTGGGTGAGGCCCGCTCCCTCCTTTGCTGATGACTTAATTATTACAGTTGCCTCCAACTCTAAGCCGAACTTGAAAATATAGCAAATCCAGCCCCGAAAACATTACAGGAGTGGACAGAAAACCATTTCCCCCAAATCTCTCCAACAAAAATCTGCTCGGTGCTGCTGAAAGGGAAGCTAGAGATAAGAAGACCGTCAAAGATAATGATTGGGAATATTACCATCAAATTGAACACGCAACCTACGTATCTGAGCATAATAATGGCTACCAAACTAACCTTCCAACCACACTTCAAGTATATAAGGACCAAGTTAAGAAACTACTCAGCCTTAATCGCCAGACTCTCCCAGAGGGACTGGGGACTCAACAAACGCACCCTTTCATTGTATTATAAGACAATCTTCATACCAGTCATAACCAACGGCTCGCCTGTTTGGTGTCACAACAGCAGTCAACCAAAGAACCCTGGATTCCATACAAAGAATCATACTACTCACCATCACTCGTGCCTGCTGTACCGTGAGTACGCACGCCCTTCAGGTTCTAGCGGGACCCCTCCCGCTGTACCTGGAGTCAATCAGAACCGCCATGCTCCACTGTTTGGCTAAAGGTCTTCCAACAACTTTCATAGGGCACACCGCTGATCCAACTAACAATCACAGGATAGAGATTTAACGAACACTCTTCTGCGCAGACAAAGCACAGTAACAAATGGGAATGTGTGCGCTACATACCAAGTCGATAAAGGAGTCCCACAAGGCGGCGTATCGTCCACCACACTCGTTGCAATAGCCATAGAACTCTTCTTAGCCCAAAACAGGAAGCAATTCATCACATGTGCAGACGATACGAAATCTGCCAAATACTGCAACCGAGTAGCTAACGGCAAAATAAAAGAACCACAAAAATACCTCGACTCTATCGAGCTACACTTAAATGAAGACAAGGCTGCACAAATGGCTTTCACAAATAAAATAAATCCAAACAAAATAACAATATACGTGAACGACATTCTTCAAAAGGTTTAGTCACATGTTGATCTTGGACTCAAGTGGGACGAAGGACTGAACTTCATTCCGCACTATGCTTACAACACTAGGAAAACATACGTGGTTTGCAAATTGCTGGAATATTCAACCATATTTTCTGGGAATATGTCTCTGCGGCAAAGGAGGTTGGTGAGTATAACTATATCCTGTAATGACCTATATCATTGTTTATGTCGCTCTCTCGGGAGAATACTTGACGCAGCAATTATATCCTTCACCTTGAAAGAATCCATCCTATTAGTAATTCGACAAGCGTGATTAGATTTTTTTCAATAATTTTGACTTTCCATGGACATGTTCGCTAGTACAGACCCGGAGATTGTGAAATGTAGTCGTCCAATCTTATTCAGCTATCCCATGATCCAGTACTCAATACCTAGGGGCTTTTTTTTTAGAATGCTAGATGGGACTGAGGACCATATCTCAGAGGCATATAAAGAGATGGATGTGAGGAATCTTTCAATGTATTTACATGTCGCCGATGTATTTTGTCATCCATTGAAATGCTGGCTGATTGCCCAGAAAGCTGCGTTGGTTTTATTTTTAGTATACATCAAACGCTTCCAAAATGTAAGGGTTTCATCTCAAGTAAGACTAAGATTTGTATAGAATGAAACCGTTTTAATTTGTTTATTATTTATTAGTACACGAATGTCATTTTTGATAGGATTTTTTTATAATGGACATTTAGGAAGATTTTGCTTCATTTAGTTGAAACCCTGGCATCTGTAAATAATGTACAAGTAGATTGATTTGTGCCGCAGTATTTTGATTTATTTCTTCGTTGGATTTGGGATCATTGGCAAACAACTTCAAATTATCGGCCTAATAGCTGAAGTTAGTTAACTTTACGAGAAATTCTTTTAAGACGACTGCAAAGAGGGTAGCAGATAACACCCCGCCTTGTAGAATACCTTTGTTTTTTGTCTTATAATAGAACGGGTACATGAAGTGCAGAACTTCAGTATCTTGTAATGAAGCGGGGATTAGTGGTGTAAGCCTGTATTATTTGTACAACATTGTCAATAGCGGTGGGGATGCAGGAAAGCTAGTTTGGACCGACTAGTACAATAATAATAATAATAACTAAAAAATATCTCTTTTTACAGTAGTTATAGTCTAGTAGTTGCAGTGCGATATGATGAGATCCTTTCCTTAAGGAATATTTTTGTTTAAACATACGGTACAGTGCTGTTTTACAGTGCCAATGTCCATAGTAGCCGTGCTGGTTCTAACACGGCTACTATGGACATTAGCATCCCTTGGCAAGCCGTGTTATATACTTTTCTTGGTGGTTTACTTTGAATGGCTGAGGCGGCAATTGCGTCTGCCACTGAGATAATCTTCCAGCTGGTGGATGGAAGTTCCCATCATTGGTTATCCTAGCTGGAGCCGATCTCTCTGCATACATAGTAAAATAAGCTGAGGTTCCATCTTCATTAAACGGTGGTAAGCCTGACTGATAGAATGGCTTGTATGAATTCTCTCTGTTTTGTGTATATACGTATGTGTACTGTTCTCTCTCATTCTAGAGTGGTGGTGTCCTAAGGCTGCTTTGCGTAAGGGCTTGACGTTCTGGAGAGTTCAGATTAATGAATCAGTTTGCTTTGAAATAAGTTTTTAATATATAAAGCAGTGCTTGAATTGATACATTGTCGATAGTTGATTTTATTTCAAAAACTTGTCTGTTTGAGACCTGTTGTTGATGGCATGTTGAGTGTGAAATAACGTAAGAAATTTGTTATGGTAGAGATCTCTGCTGCAGTTTTGTGTGGAGATGTAGTGGTCTCTTGCAAAAACAGTGGTCAAAAACTGTACATAGCAACAGCTTTTCAAAGATCTTCAGTAAAGAGCAATGGATGGATCTAGGACGTAAATCTGTTGCTAGGCATACTCACGGAAGAAGCAATAACAACAGCATTTTACAAGAAAGATGTCCCTTTCCCCCTCATTAGTCCGATTTATTGGAGTTTTATTTGTTTTCCAGAATTTGCTGTAGGACATCTTTGTAGAGGTAGTTTGGTTGATAGTTTGGCTCAGTGGAACAAATTCTTGGTACACGATTCAATGGGTGTCACAAAAAACTTTCTCTTGACGTCTGAATGGACCTACTGTCACTAGCGTGAATATGCAATCTGTATTCAACCTGGCGAGAACGACGCGTTAAATGTGGCTAACGAGTAAATCCCTTTTCTAAATATTGGACTATTAAACGGATAACTTATTCTTGTGACGAGCTCCATTCAGCTGTAGTTGCTAAGGTCAGAACGGGTCAGTGGAGCTCTGAAAAATTAGGAAAATTACTGACACAGTCATAGAGTCATTTTCCTTTGGACTTTGTCGCTTTCAAGGTGGTTTCCTGGCACTCAAAGGGTAGGAGGGGGAGGGATAGAGAGAAGATGGGTACAAATGTCTATTCCTTTCTTATGCGTCATGTGTAATTCCTTCTTTTTTTGTGATTACAACCGAGTCAGCATAAAACAAAAGGCGAAATTCTTTCCATCTATAAATATTATATAAGTTATCGTCTACAGAAGCAATGTATTGCGTAACTTCAAGAAAAGGCGAGCAGATGTATGCCATTCCTTACGTTTTAATTGAATGCACGTTCGTGGCCTGTCAGAAGAAATGGAAAATTTCCGTTTGCCGTTCCTTTTGCGCCCCTCCCGCTAGTTTTTTGCTCGAAGGTATTTGGACGATGGTGTACTACTGTAATTAACGATGAGGCACATGTGCAAAGAGGAAAATTAATCGCGTGGGTAACTGCGTTCCGAGAATGCCATAGCTGTTGTATCGACCTGTGGAAGAATCAATTTCGTCACTTTTTTTTCCGGTTGTTTTCTTTTCTATCTCTCTTTCGACCAGCAGCGATTACAGCTGTTTCTGCTAAGTAAAGGTCGCAACATTCGATGGTACAATGTAAGAAAAGCGGTGATGTATGGCAATGTTCCTTGGGCTGTTTTGCAGAGGTTGGTAATCGACCAGATAATAACAATCACTGGGATTGCGGCCGTTATGGAATAACGTTAACAGACAAAACGTCGTAACTCATATTTAAGAGATTCTCAACTTGGATTATTAAAACAATGCCCATCATTTTATCCATTCTATTCCATACGAATGAATCCAATTTCAAGTATGTCTTTTCAGCGATCGATTGTTATTGTCCTATGCGTAGTATTCGGAAGTTTCGGTGGTTATGTTGTACCGTCTTTATGATAATAGGGTGGTTATCTTTCATTATCACTAATTTTACAGGATGAGGTCGTTTTCTTTTTTGACAGTTTGTTCCCTGATCATTCTTCGATTTGCGTATACAAACATTCCCCTTCGTTTTCCCACATATTCCCACCTTATTTTCTGTCTTTCAAAAACAATTAGGTGAATCGGTTCTCATAAGCATGAGTTCTTTAAGCATTAGTTCAGAGGATTTCGTATACTAATGAATAAGAACTACATTCAGTGCTAATCCTCTGTGTAAAGCAGCTCGATCAAAGTACCATGCTATTCCATTCATTGTTTTCACCACCGATTTGACTTTCCGTTGCTCTCATTATCCTCACTAGCATGAAAAACCTTTCTTCATTTTATTCAGGAATGAGTGAGGGAAGAGCATATTTATTTGGCGTGAAACATTGAAGTAGCATCCAATAAGAAGTACAGGACTCTCGAAAATTCTGTAATATCCATATTTGGTCATATCGAGACCAACCACATCACATTTATACGCAGGAATTCTTTAAGGTTTATGCGTGTGTGTATGAAACGTAATTTTAAATTCTTCCCCCATTGAGATTTTCAATGTCCCATCTTGCTGTTGAAGAACCAGGCTAAATCATTTTATATCAGTTTAGAAATTGTTTCAAATTTGGAGATGAGAAAATATGATAGGAAAGGTAGGGTTTAAGCAGAATTATTTTCTCGTTCGCGAAAATGTAAATAGGAAACTTGATAAGAGGGCATTCCCTTTTAGTGACTGTCATGTTGCTTCTAATCAGATAATCATTATGACAGAATGGTAAATTCGCTTCTTTAACTCGTTTAGAGATGGCTGGATTCAAATTCCATCAGACACCGGAGGATTTTTAAATTTAATTATGAAATGTAAATAATTAAACCCTAAAACGTTGATCAACAGAAATTAAATCCCTTAGAAAACGCCATAACATAATTAGTGGCATTTTATCTGTTTTGGTCCCTAGTCAAAAAAAAAATTGGACACTTTTGAAGTTTTAGTATCATATAAACATGCACACTGCGATCGAAATAGTCGACGTGTCAAAGAAGATCAACCAGATATTCCCTAAAATGCTTTGTTTGTCTAAGAAAACATTATTAGATAACCAAGAAATGCTCAATTAATACTGATTAGACCTATTTTATAAATCATTGTAAAGCTGTTGTTTGGATATTGTATGTGGGAACTATTCCAGAACTCAGTACTCTCAGACTAGAAATTTCATAACTGTTATTGCTGGAGTTCCGGACCAGGTTCATTGGATGGTAATTGTGAGCTTCGTTAAAAAAATCTTTAATTTTGTGCTAAAAGAATAAGATATCCATCTCTCTTCTGTTTAAAGTAACTTCGTTGTTTTTCCTTTCTTAAAACAATCCTCATCTCCGGTCATCCTTTCTTTTTAAAAATTTTTAGAGATGTCACACAATGTCTGTCGTAGGGCGGGTTTTATCTCTGTACACGTTTACAATTTTATTTTATCTTTTCTGCCTCGGGTATCTCCAAGTTATTAAGAATACCTTGGGGGACTGATACCATGACAACAGAAAAGTTTCAGCACTTTAACTGACAGGATAAGAAGAAGAAATCAGAACTACCGACTTAGAAAAAATCAATACATCTAAGATCTTAAAGGACTTCTTTTTTATTGTTCAACTAACTTGTTTCCTTTTGTGTTTTTAGTAAATGTTATCTATTTGATCGAGAGACATCGCGCATTTGGTGGTATTACTTCCTTTGAGGCTTCGGGAGGTTTGAACTTCCGACTTACGGTAACTGAACACTTTTATTAAGTGCATGTTTCTGACATTTCTTGAAAAGAGATTATCAGAAGAGTAATCAGTTTTTTATTCGTAAAAAAAGATCAAAGTCGAGTGGATACAAAAGAATGAGAGAAAAATATCGCGAGTATTTGCTGCAGTAATTAATTTGTGGACTTATTAATTTTGCGGGGATATAGTTTCTATTAAAAGTTACTCCACGAACAGAGAATTAAAATGTCTGGAGAACAGATGCTTCAGTTTTTTCTCCTCTTCATCCTGATTTATAATTCACTAGACTTAAAATGCAGTTAATTTAATTTATTAAGTTTTCGCCGTTACTTTTGATGGCATTTTTATTATCTTTGCCAGGTTTTTGTTGATAGAAATATTATGAACATATAACAACAAAGATGTTTGTTGATAGTATCTCCAGGTTACTGAGAATGATCTGCAAGATATGTCTGCTTACCATATTAGATATAAACTGAATTTTCTTCAAATAACTCTGCGGAGAATTATTAAGAAATGTGGCATCCTTTGCGTTTGGAATTTGTGACTGTTCGCAGTCAAGGACGAACTACCTTTCCACAGAAACGCGAGTTTTTCATCCATCTAAATAAGCAGCCAAAAGATACAGGCAATTTGCAGACGAAATACATTGTTCTATACTTGTAAATTGGGTTTTTCTAGAATGGTCACAGATACAGTTCTTTGTCAAGCGGATAGTAAGAATTACCAGAACCTAATAGATATAATTGTTATTATAAATTGTAAATTAAACTCCTGGCCTCCAGTAGAATAATGAACAACGCAATTTAAAGATTTTTCAAAGTCTTAAGGCTGCGCCTTTACTCCCCTTCCTCCACGCTACGTACATAAGGTTCTTTACATTCCCATGTGCACGAAATATCCCATAGGATTTTTATAGGAGTAAGACCTTAGGAATCTCTCTCTCGATCTGCTTTTAATGGTCGCCTTGGGTGTTTATGAACATGAATACCACTGAGTTCCAATAGCGAACATCAATAAAACGCATCAGAGTAACTGCACTAGAGGAATGTGCTCTCGGGTTTTGTCCTTGTGCGTATTTATGAGGTGTTCTGTATGCATCCGTTCAGTGTCTATAGAAGATACTTCGATTTATGTTATGAGAATTATGTAATCACAGGAAATGTAGTTCTTTGTGCGCTGAGTACAGTTTGTTTTCTCTTCGTTCTCGGCACGATTTGCATAGCTTTTATTTAGATTCCGCGTTAAAATCACTAGCACTGTATACAGGATATTTGGATTCATCAAAAGGAACACCTATAAGCTTAAAAAAACATATATATATATATACTATCATTTTATATAAAAACACAGTACCACGAATCCTTGGGTTCATCTCACCCATCTAGAATACCCAATTTGTGTATGAAAACCCCAAACACAAGAGGTATTAGAACCTATAGTGCTTCGTATCGAGAATGGGTGGAAGGTTGAGAAGATGAAAGAAGATACTTGTTGACAATAGACTTGAATTGCCATAGATTGTAATTTTCAGGAAATGGGTGTGAAGGGAAGTTTTCCCTGAAAACGGAAGTAGAAAGAATAAATGAGGAGGAAAGAAAGTTGGTTATCTGAGTTTGAAGTTGGACAGTAAAAGAATGCTGACTGGTTGCGGCACATGTTCGGACTTTCTTGGAGGACAGGGAGGGGAGGGTTATAGAAACCAATTGAGTAGAACAATTCCCATATATGTAAATATCTATAGAACAGTCATGCAGAGAAACAGAACATGTATGAGACAGAGAGTGGAGAGACTTTGTAAGAGATGGGTAATGCACTTACGTAATTGCCCCGTTTTGAATGGAGTCTAGAAGCCTGAGAGAGGTCATCTGGGCACCGCTTCAGATGTGGGAATATTCTATGTAGGGAGGATTTGAGATTTGTATAGAGTAACTGTTTAGAAGAAAAGTAACGCCTTGAACGAAAGAGAAAACCCAGTTTTTTAGATGCAGAGAAAGCAATATTTGCGATGCGCTTATGCCACAAGAGATTAGAAGTCAGAGTAATCCCTAATCGAGATATGTGATCTTATTTAGAAATATGAGCGTCATCGAAGATAAGCACAGAAGCAGAATAATCCTTTTTTGTGAGATATAAGATAGGACTAAGTTTTAGGATTGAAATTAACTGAGTTATCTTTGGAAAATTGTTATTTTTCGGACAATTCCTTGGAGATCAGCATTTAAGGAATTGATAATGGATATTCAAGAATTTGAATCTGTTTGGGCAGGGCAAGATTTCTTGAATTGGAAGGTGAAATGCAATGTTCTGATCTGCAATGGGGAAAGGGTAACGCAGTTCATTAGGGTTTACACTGAATGGAAGAAAGATTTACAGTGAATGGAGGAGGGTCATTAATATACATGAGCAAAAGATTGTAGGAAAGAAGAAGAGTGCGAGACATGTGTCGTCATTTCTGATGTAAACTACAAGCCAAAAGGTAAAAAGCATAAACACAAATAAAAATCAGAATAAATTTTTGAAACCAAAATAAATGAAAATGAAATTTTGTAAAAAAATAAAAATTCCAAGGATTAAAAGGGAGGTGGTTAGAAGGTAGCTTGAGAACTTTACAGTTGACACATGGAAGACGAGAAATTAAAACTGGAATTGATAACAGAAATTAAATAAGTTGATACCATATAAAGCAATTATTCTACAACTACAATTATTTCTCATTTATTCTACAACTACAATTATTTCTCCTTACTGTGTTTGAGTTCGATCATTTGGATTTTTCTCTTTCCACTGAAGTTCGAGGTTAGGTATTGGACAACTTAGAGACGAATGGTTCATGTAAATAAGATATTATATGTTACTTTGTCCCCTGATCTGTGCTGCTGTTTCTGGGAGAAGTGTTTAGTCAGATTAATTTAAATAAATTAAAAGGTTGAATTCTCTGTACAAGGGGTCTCGTCTCCAACTAATCGTTTGTGATCGATCGGACGATATTTGGTAAATCCAAAGTCGATCTCATAGCAGAGTTTCATCCCTATTGCTTTTTATTGGAACAAGCTAGAAATATTGAATGTGAGTTCCATCTCCATCCACTTCGAGCGATACTGTCTGTTCATTGCACTTCCTGTCCGCTACGTTTACATCCTATTACAGTGTTTCGGAGAGTGAGTGTCAAGTTCGACAGATATTCTCAACAGTTTCATAAAATCGGGAAAAAATTCTTATTTTGAGAAAATCCATTTTTTGTTGAGGATATAAGTGAATTGTCACTCGTTACTGAGGAATTGGCACGTGTAAAAGGTAAAGAATTTCAAATGGAGGCTAATTCTCTACAAAATGACATCCGAGTAAAATCAAGAATCAGGGACAACGATTTTTGGACTTTCATAAACCGATTTATAAAAAGTTTTTGTTCATACTCTGGCATGACAACCAGGCCAGAGGAGTTTACAATAAATCGTGAATACAATCTTTAATCGTATTTAGCATTCACGGGCTTGAACCATGGTCCACTCAAAGAGCATGTGCCATTGAACTCTCGCTCCTGGCCACTCCACTCCACTGCATCAGGCTTATATTAGTTGCCATCAACTGTCGTATGCACAGAATTGACGTGGACCTCATGGCAAGAAACCTAATATCGAGCTACGTATACGGATAGCCTATGTGATATGCAGAAAATAAATAAATAATTGTCGGATTTCTATTGGTCTTATTTTAGTGAAATTTAGGATGACTTCAACATTTTTTTTAAAAGGCTCAAATGCAAAACTTCATGAAATTCCATCAGGTAGAAGCTGTTATTGAATGCTGGCGGACGGACATGATGAAGGCTATTTTCAGGCGCGTTAAGTAATATGCTAACCGCGCCTGAAAATAGTGCCTATGAAATTGTCTGTAAAAGAAGAATGCTGACAAAACAGTCTCGATCCATTAAGTAATAAAGGAAATCACTAAGATAGGCTAATACCGTATAATTCATCATCAACAAATGGTCGAAGATTCGATCTTTTATTTGAAATTTTCTGTATTGAGTCGAGGTAAATGTATCTTCGCGAGTTTCATATAACGAGGAATATCTTCCATCAGCTAATGTTGGTGTAGTTAAATTATGTAGAAATATTTACCGTTAGAAAACTCAAGGGACTGCGTCCAAACAGTTGTAAACTATGACACTCGTCTGCGTGATGAGGAAGTTGAGCATCTTAAGGATACTTGAAACGTTATAGGAGTGTGATTAATTCAGTGTCCTACCTACGCTTCCAGTAATTCTCTAGAGAGAACTAGACATTCCATATTCTCTCTCTCCTCTGAGATTCAGATTATTCAAATAGCATTTATTAGAAATTCCTTAAATTAACTAGGGGCTATTATATATTCCGAGTCCACTGTTTCATTGCTTGCTTCTGTTGCGCTCTCTCTCTCTCTCTCTCTCTCTCTCTCTCTCTCTCTCTCTCTCTCGAACAAATATTGCGCATGGAGTAGATGGTCTAGCAATATGCATAAACTCTGTTTGGTTTCAGCAGTAATATACGATTGTAAAATAGGGACATGACAGGCCAGAAAGCGAGCTTGAGGAGGGGGGGTTGGTTTGATTGGAGCTGTATTTCATGATTCCTGTAATGTAGTTATTACGCAAGACTTAAATGGCAGCGTTTATCGAGGTGTCGGCGTTAATTAGTTGGCGAAGTAATTAAGCCAAAGCTTAATTTAGTCGCTAGAGGGAGCCTTGACAGTACCTTCGTCATTTAAAATACCAGTAGCCCTTCTCATAGATCAAACGTGTGATATTTACACATCTCTGATTGTATTCTGTTTAATTATGAGAGGTAATCAATTATTCCGCATAATAAAAGTTGTTAAACGTCTTTGGTGCTCTAAAGCACTTTCTTAATTATTCAGAAAGTCCTTTGGTGACTTTCTGAATAATTAAGAGCAGACTGTGTTTAAAGATTGACTGTGTTTTGCATTTATATGTACTGTACTTGTTGTGATCGAAAAATTGTGAATTTTCTCCAGCAAAAGAGGCAATAGATTAATAGATGGAGGAGCCCCAGAGTACACACGTAATTAACAGACACAATACGCATGTAATATTTTTTTGCGCAAGATTCCAGGAGTGCGACGAATGAAATTCGAAACTCAGTGTACTGTTAGGCGTGATTGAGTCGCTGAGGAAGCGAGAACTCCAAAATCCAGCCCTAGAAATGGATAAATCACTGAAAAATAGTTTGGTTCCACAGGAGGTAGTCTTCATTAGATTCTCAATTGTAAGGGATACAGGGAATATATTTTAAAAGAAATACAGGTGGCGTAGAAGCAGACCATGCCTATAAGTTCGTGAAAAAATTGATGGGGAAAATGTTCTTCTCTTTGCAGTTCGAATTCTGCCCATACATGCCGGGAGGGATTATATGATAAAAGCTTTGTGGGTTAACCATAGGCTTGAGGGATTCTACGAGCCTTATGAGGGGGGGTTCTCAGCATGGCCAGCCTTAGTTGATAGATCGAATTTATTTTGTGAAAATGGTATTCACTTGAACGGAGGAGGTGAAAAAGTTTTTGCTAATGCCATTGAGGATGCGTTAAGGGTTAAGGTGATTTGCAAGTTGGGGTAGTTAGGAAATTTTCCAAAAGATCGACTAAGCTCAGTGGCATGGAACAAAATTTCGTTTGCATCTTCCCTGAGAGAGCTTGTGCAACCGTTAATAACCTTGTCCAATGCTCGTGTCCAACTATTAATAACTCTAAACATTGTAAGGGGAAAATGTAATAGAAGCAAAGGCAATCTGCAGTCGAGAACTGCATGAAAAAACTGTTTTAAGAGTTAAATGAAGTTGAGCTTCTGATCAGATCAAATGATGCTGATGTGGTTGGATTACAAACACGTGTTATAACCGCTGTCCTCCCTACATCCGGTGGAAAAGACCTGAGCTCGAATCCCGTCAATGAAGCAAGGAATTTTTATAGGTTTTTTTTCACAAGGTGGCTAAGTTAGTCGGCCTCAGGTGAGGGTAGCATGGTCTGTTTTCCAGAAATACGGGATTTTCATCCAGCAAACAGAAAAATCGGCCACTGAACACACCAATTTGCAGTCATATTATATACCACGCGATATGGTCTAAGTTTCAGATGAGCCTAAAATTCTACAACAAGCAACCGTACTTTGCAGAAATAAATAACTAGAAAACTTCTTTCAGATATTTGTATTCGGATTCAAATTTTTCTTCCCACTTGGGTACAGACACAAAAGAATACGTTATATTTTATTACGCTAACAGTAGTGATTTCACTCTTAATACTAAACTAGTTTTATATCCACTTTGAACACAACACTTGATGCGATCAAACTTAGTGGATTAGTGTGCAATACTGTAAGTGAGAAGGGAAACTTGTGAAAATGAAAAAAAGTGGCATTTTTCCAGATGGCACGGCAATGTTAATGGATTTTAGCTTAATGAGTATAAATTCATGTTGTAAGGAATGTAAAAAACGAAGTTTGGTCGCTTTTAAATATGCTATAAAGGTAATTAGAGTATTATACTGGATAATGAGAGAATTTTTATGGAATTTTGCAAGGTTGAAAGAATGAACACGCTTCCAAAAAGGATCATTACTATTGTGTTCAAATATGTAAGTTGAAGTAGGATGAGTGTTCTTTTGTTTTAAATTAAAGACGTATAGTAAAACTTTATCTTTGCAAACGCAAACTGCAAAAAAAAGGAACACAGTAATCCCCATCTAAATTTCTAGAGAGAGGAGGGAGAAGCTGATTTTAAAGAAGAGTAGATTCAAAACATCCCACAGACGTTCACTTGGCTTGATGTCAGGCGAATTTGGAGGCAAATCACGATGAGTGGTATCTTCACTGTGTTCCTCGAACCACTGTGCACAATTGGTTCGAGGATAACACGCCGATGACACGGTGCATTATCGTCTTGAAAGATCCCGTTTCCGTCTGGGAGAAATGCAGTAAATGTAGCAGGGTGCACAGGTCTCTTAAGAGCTGCCGATAGCCCACACCAGTGAAATGTTTGCCCATACACACCAGGGGTCTAGTTCTTGCCACCAAAAATACCCCATATTAAGCAACCACCATCTGCCTGAATAGTGGGTACCATGCTCGATGGGTTGGACTCGTGTTGTTGTGTCACACGGTCACGAAGGTGCCCGCCGACGCACACCAGAGCATTAGTCATCGACAACGATCAGCGGTGAGGAGAGGGTCTCTTGGATCGCCTGCTGTGGAACCCCCATACATCTGTGTGCGGACTTCGTCTTTTGGGATATTGTTCCAGCGTTCCTCATATGTATTGCGATGTGAACTGTAGCATATTGATCTGCCATTGAGCCTGTACAATGCTCTGCACTCTTAGCTCACCACGAACACCCACCTTGCGTAATATTGTACAGTTCTGTCGGCAGGAAGTGGTTTGACCTGTTTGATACCATTCTTTGTACACCTTAACACAGTGGGCCAAATTATTATATTATACACTGAGTGATCGCTGAATTATGACCACACCTATAAAAACTGAATGCGACCCGTTGACCACGTGAGGTACGAGACGGCGGAGTTACTCGACCTACGTAGCATAGATAAGGTGTCAGTGGTTCAGTAGGTAGTGAAATTCCGAGCGCGATGGGTAAAAGGAAGAATTTATCGGACTTTGATAAAGGACAGATTGTGGGTGCTCGACGAGCTGATGCCTCCATTTCCCAAACGGCTGAACTGGTGGGGTGTTCGACAGCCACCGTAGTTAGTGTACCAGGACTGGCGTCAAAATGGTCAAACAACGACGATACGGCAAAACTGCAAAGATTAGCGAAAGGTTGATGCTAGAGGTAAGCCCCGGGCTCAACGACTTGTACAGGCGAACTGGCTCAGCACTATTGAAGAGTAGACTACCCAATACAACATGGGCCAACCCGGAATAATATTTGGGATGACCATGCGTCGCACGCTCGCACGTATGGGCTATACCTTCAGATGACCCCTACAGCGTCCTCTCCTAACCAAGGTTCATCGGCGTAAAAGACTCGCCTGTTTCAAAGAGCATGCAAGTTGGACGTTACAAGACTGGAAGAAGGTGTACTGGTCGGATACGTCACGTTACTTACTCCACACCGTGGATGGTCGTGTACGGATTTGGCGTCAACAACATCTTGATCCATCACGCATGGTATCAAAAGTGCAGGCCGGTGGAGGCGGTGTATGGTTTGGGGCATGTTTCACTGGCAGGAACTTGGACCCCTGGTGCATGTCGAACAACGTATCACTGGTCTTCGCTATCGTCAACTGCTTGCTGGCTGTGTACACCCCGCTATGTTACACTTTTTTTGTAATGGCGATGGTGTCTTCCAAGATGACAATGCGCCGAACCATCGGGCACTTGATTGCAGGAATGGTTTGAGGAACAGTTCTAATTTCCGGTCTATCGATTGGCCTCCGAACACCCCCGATATCAATCCCATAGAGCACTGTGGAAAGGCATATCAGGCGTCTGGATATACCAATCACCTCCATACCTGCATTGCTGGGGCACATTACACATAGCTTTGTTGGACCTACCACCCGAACGCTTCCGACATCTTGTTGAATCAATGTCACGTCGGAAACCCGTAGTTTCGTCTGTAAATTGCGTGTGTTCTCTGATCGATTTGCCTCTTTAGCTGGACGAAAAAAAAACCCAGTTTCTGGGGAAAATCCTTGCTATCTACGCCTGATACCGACTAACCCAGCCACGGAGTGAAAAAAGCCCATTAAAGTTCCTTACATCATCGACG
Source organism: Mastigoproctus giganteus (assembly GCF_048544385.1). Classification (NCBI taxonomy): domain Eukaryota; kingdom Metazoa; phylum Arthropoda; class Arachnida; order Uropygi; family Thelyphonidae; genus Mastigoproctus; species Mastigoproctus giganteus. The sequence continues at coordinate 145,417,425 of NC_143586.1, read as the reverse complement.
AGATTCGAACCCTGGCCTTTTCCACTCGGTGTGGGGAGGACGGTGATGATACCACTGTGCTACCGTGCAGAGTAACACAGTGGACCTTGAGGAACCGACCAGACATTTCTGATATGGAAGCACCCAACACGCGAATTCCCACAAACGGTTTGATTGTGGGAACTCGCGTTTTGGGTGAGTTCCCAACACGCGAGTTCCCACAATCAGGCCGTTTGAAACCACGATATCTTTACTACTTTCCATAACTGCTACTTGATCCCTTTGACTTGCTCGACCACATGCATATTACCACTGCTCTAGTACGCTGTGCTGTTCGACTTTTGCCTGGGAGATATACCGAATAGTTCATTATGGATGGGGTGGTTATAATTATTATATATAAAAGTCTTTTGATTTTTATACATAATATTTTTTATTATGTATGGCTGGGGTTGGGTTGCTTCTGTTTTTCTGGAGTAGGTGACGTCTTCAGAATTGAAGGAATTTTAAGAAAATGTTATAGCAACTTTCTTGAACAAAATGCAATATCCTCTGGACTCCGCCCTCGTGGGTTGCACAGTTGGTAGAAACGCCGTACTTCCCGCACTCATTGGAAAAGACCTGCTTTCGAATCCCGTCGATGACGTGAGGAATTTGAGTCTTTTTCACAACGTGGCTGAGTTAGTCCGTCTCAGCGAGGGCAGCATGGTTTTTCTCCCGCAAACTCGGATTTTTCGTCCAGCTAACAGAAAATCGACCTCAGAACACACGTAATTTACGGACAAATACACTGAGCACCAGGCCTTAGTTGCTTATGCTCTTGAAACAACAACAACCTCTGGACTTCGACTTTCTGGAAGACAGTTTATATTACAACAAAACAATGCCCCTAAGCAGAGTTCTGAGCTGTACAGGGACGTTCAAGCAACTAAACAGCAGGAGGGAGGATATATGGTGTGGCCACCTGTGAAAGAAGCCCTTAATTCCTCGTGTCATTGATTGGATTCGAACTAAGGCCTTACCCTTCCTATGTGGGAGGACAGTGATTATAATGAGAGTACTACGTACTAGGGTCCAGCCCAAAGGTACTTAAGTACCATAGGCACCATCGTTCCCATCAACAGGCAGCTAGTTATGAACAGCAGTTACCGGACTGAATTGCCTGACAACAACTGGAAAGAACTGCATAATGATGACTGGGGTTAATATCATCACCTTTCTTCTGGCAGCTGTATGAATGCCACATCCTACCACCAACGTTACGAGGTGCTGAATTATCGTGGCTGAAAGTCAACAGACTGAGGACTGCAGATGGATTCCTACCTGCCAGGACATTACAAGAAATTCGTAGCTTATCCATTATCGGATTGACCTTCAAAGGTTTACAACTAATGCACGCTATAGTAAATCCACTGTCTATGGTTTTCTGAAGCTACAGTTGCCTTCCCATAGACTTGATGCGCTTGCCAACATCTTTGTTTTAGGATGCTGGGGAAACCTGTGCCATTTTAAATTCATTCTGAATATCACACTTTTAGGCATCCAAAGTATTTGTATAAAATCTTTGGATGCCTTATTTATGCTATGCAGATGTTTAATATCTTTTGTTTATCCATTCACGAATATTTTCTTGTCTTTAATAAATTAATCAGATTCCTTGTGTAATCTCTTTGCAGGTGCCTAACTATTCAGGCGCTGCAATTCATAACTGAAGCCTATCTTGATAAGAGCACTGTTGTGTTCCCCTCACCAATCTCGTTGCCCTTCTCTGCACCCTTCCAGCAGTTCTACATCCTTCCTAAAATGAGGTCTACAGAACTGTATGATGTACTAAAGATGATGTGGTCTAACCATTGCCTTGAAATTATCCTCTTTCGTAGTGTATTTTCGTTATTTTTCTGGATGCAGCGACAAAAAGGGGCAGTTGTGATTTAGCCATACGCAAAGCATTATTACAATTAGGCCAAAGTGTATTACAGATGCAATCCAATACAAAACTTGTAGGATCATCATAAGCCATTGAATTTGGACGGATGGGCTGTTTGGTCAATATTAATTTATGACTGGATACATCTTTATGCAGGCCACAGTTAGCCCATTTATAGTTTCTAAAACTATCTATTGCTCAAGAAGTTCTATATTCTACAGTATTCTCATATGATACTGCTACTTTATGAAAAATGCTCCATTTTTCTTTTTTTAAGTCAGGTGCATTGCGTAACGTAACCTATTAATAAACAGTAGCAAGAAGTGCCCCAAACTGATGAAAAATTACCATTCGTCAACCATCAATAGTATTCATCTGGACTTAATGTTGCCTTGTGATGTCATCAAGAGTTTTTTCTGTAGAACGATTCCACTGGAATGCCTGATAACTTGCTGCTGCGCCACTTATCGGTTAGGTAGGAAACCAAGAGAAGGTGAAGCTATTACTAGATCATTTATATCTTTCTTTCTCCATTTCGACAAGGGAAATACCGGAAAGGTGTGACTTCTACTTGTGTTAAAAATAATTCTTTTAGAGGCCAACATGAAAAGATTAAGTTAGCGTGTATCGATTTTTAATAATCGCTTCAAATTGGAAAGGCATACAAAAAGTAGGTGTCCAAAGAAAGGCTTTAAAATGCGACATAATGACAGCTTGGAAGGAAACTGTATCGTTAAATGGTCATTAATACGATGAACACGGTGATGAGTAACAAAACTTGACTGGAGGTTAATGGTGGAAGTGGAGCTGGGAGGGTGGGGGGGTTGCTTCTAATACCTTCGGGTAGCGTATAATTTTTCCATGGTAGCTAGGGAGGAGAAAATAGCTTCGGAGCAACGAGTCATATTTTATACAGCTGTTTATCGCCCCAAACCTCTTATTTCATATGTTCGTTCCTCAGATTGTTCCTTGGATACTGAATAAAAGGACATTTCTGATGATCGTGCAAACAGCACGTAAAGTCTGGACTGTATTTGTTATAAATAAAAGACGATTCGGTTTTTCACGATGTGATGAGTAAAGAAAACGACAAATATCCTCTCAAAGGAAAATAGAAGTCAAAAATTTCGATAACTCATAGTCCAAGAAAATTTTCACTTTCATTTTTATTGATTCGTATTTGCTTTCATGACAGATGAGCATTTCTTTTGGATTTGCTGAATCCTCTAAAACTCAGTACGGGTGTGTACTAAATGTCCATTTCATGTCGACTTTGAAATACTGCGCACGCTATGGGGACACGAGATAAATGTGACTTCGTGTACAGAAATGTTCCATTACTGCAATGACTTTGATTTGTCTACTTAAATGTGGAAGAACTCAAATATTTTAACATATATAAGCTCTGGAAGAGTTATGAAAGGATTCCCGGTTTCTTTTAATGAAAACTCCAAAGAAGAAGGTATTACAAATTATAGTACTTAGCTTAGTATTGTGCGTAGGCTGAAGATTGAGAAGACAGAAGATTAGACTTGAACTTCTGTAGATTTTGCAGTTTTCTGGAAATACGTGTGAATGAGAAAAAAAGGTTTGCAGCAAAAACAGAACGTTATGAGACAGAGTGGAGAGACTTTGTAAGGATGGATCATTAATTAGCCTAATTGCCCTCTTTTGAATTGAGTCCAGAAGACAGAAGTTTTGGGTGCGCCAACCTGGATGTGGTCACAATATTCCATGATAGTGTGCATTTGGGATTTGTGCAGAGTAAGATGTTTAGAAGAGAAGTAAGGCCGAGAGCCAAAAGAAAAAAAAAACAGGTTGCTAGATTCAGAGGGAGCAGTATTTGTCATGTGCTTATGTCAACTGAGATTAGAAGTCAAGGTAATCCCTAACATAGATTTGTGATCTTGTCTAAAAATCTGAGTGACACTGAAGCATTGGAACGGCAAATTCCTTTTTGCGAGATATATGATAAGGCTGAAATTAACTAAGTTTTCTTTGCACCATTGGAGAATTACCATTTAAGGAATCGATGGTGGATACTTGAGAATTTGAAGCTGTTTATGCAGGACAAGGTTTCTCAAACTGGAAGGTGGAATGCAATGTTCTATCATCAGAAAAACTATGGATAGGATTTTCGTCAGTGGAATAAGGGCATTAATATACAAAAGAAAAGAGTGGGAGAAAGAACTGAACCTTGAGATACACCAGCATTAGCGGAGAACTTAAAGACACAGCCACCAGAGCATTCGGATATAGTTAAGGTTTAGGGAGTAGGTTCACTTTCAAACCTTGAGCCTCCGTCTTATCTAGTAATGAATTCAACAATTTAAATTTTAGAACTAGTTTATCAATGCCAGCACTAACTGGAAACTACTTAATATTTATTTGGGGATTTAAAATAAGGCAGAAAAATGTAATGTTGAATCTATTGAGTTTTTGTAGCATCAGCGACTAAGGCCATATTGATTTGTGCAAATTGTCTGTAAATTGCGTATGTTCTGACGTAGATGTTCTATTTGCTGGGAAAATTCATGCTACCCTTGATGAGACCGACTAACTCGGCCACGTTGTGAAAAAGATCCATACAAATTCCATCCCTGATCAACTGGACTCGAACTCGGGTCCATTCCACCCAGTGTGGGGAGGACAGCGATTCTATGAACTGTGCTACGTACGAAAGCATTTCGGTTTTTGTTTATCTGCAGATCAACAGATCTGCAGATCTTATGCATGATAAGTTGTCATGCCAACCTAATAATAATTAGAGCACTGTAAGAATATAGTGTAGATACACTAAATTACATATTTTTATAGCGAAATCCTTAATTTAAGGATTAGAGAATGTGCTTCTATAAGATTACTGAAGCATTACTGTGTGATGTATAATCAGAGGCCTAGAAGCTTCTTCAAAAGTATCTTCACTTAACAGAACGTTCAAGAAATATTTTTAATACATTGTATCAGTGCTGTCTGAGGGGAAAAATCTGTCCTAAGAATTCAGAGTAAGAATATAAAACGAGGAAGAAGGAAAAGGATGCTTAACGGATATATTGGTAGGTACATATTCGCTAGGTGGGAAAACACAGACCACCTAAGAGAATAGCGGACGACTAGCCGCGAACAGAAAGATGGGTACCAGAATAAGCTTCTAACAGCGGAAAAGGATAGAGTTCAGAGAAAGGAGAATGGGCAAACACTGGAATCAAAACATGTGCATCCAGATATAAGGAATAAGGCGAAGGCTTCAATATCTTGAAAAGAAAAAACATGACAGGCATGCTTTGGTGTGGATATTAGATCATGAATTATTTATAAATATTATCTTTTGCATGCAGAATTTCGAAGCGTCTCCTCTCTCCAGAAGAATGAAGCGGACACACAAAAATTGATACCTTTAAGTTCTTGTGCTTTAAATTAAATTGGAAAACAATTGGAAAAGTTTAGAATCCATTGGAAATATTCGATTTCTATTGTGGACCTGGAATCTTTTAAAGAATATTATTTCTGATTGATGGAGTCTGAATTGAAAGGGTTTATATTGAAATAAAAGCATTTCAGTTCTGAACCATTGTTTCTTAATCGCGATGACATTTCCTTGGAGGATTTCTTTAATTCTTGAGATATCACCAAATGTGATTCTTTTATTTCCGAGTAAGTTCACCTCTCCAACGATTAGATTACGAGTCTTTGTATAAAAGTTAAAGATGCAGATGTGCATCATCGCAACTGGTGAGCGAGCAAGCGAAAGAACTAAGGAAATTTCTGCTTCGGACTGTTTGTTTCTGATGAAGGAAGGTTGGTTTGGAAGTAGCGTAATTAACAAGCGACAAGCGTTTATATTCACGGGGCATTGTAATTACCTTAGGTGTATACTAAACTCTTGCAAGAGTTTTATTACAAACTAATGCGTATACACGTGTAAACTGAGACCGCTAACAAGTATCGTTTTAGTGCACGTTGATCACCTTGACAACATTGCCAAGAGTCGAACTTTTCAAGTGTTTCCCGTGTTGATGGTAATTAACATTAGAATGCGAACATTAAGCTGCTGTGAAACTTCATGGTTCTCGCTTCTTAATTAAAGGCTTTGTGTATAGATAATGGGAGTTTTAATTAAGTGGACGTTAGGAAAAAAAGCAAACTGAGAGCGGCCACTTTCTTCTGGATTACTGAGCGAGCGTTCATGGATTTCTTCTAACGTCATTTTCAAGCGATGGGAGTGTTTAATTTGGATAGTCTTGTAAGATAATACGAGATTTATCTTCGTTATAAGGAACGATGGCTAAGGATTTGATTAGGCAATTCTTTATGTTAAAGAGATTAAACATTCGGATGCGGTTTTAGTTCGGTAATTATACATTTATCTAAGGAGCTGTGTTTTGAATTGGAAAGAAAATGATGTCGTGTTTTTTAAGTAAATATAAAAACTGGGAGCTTTGCGAAAATCAAATCTAATGTCTATAAAGAAGATGTGTTGAATGTCCGAAAGTGTTTGTTATAGTTTTAAACCTTCTGATATGCAATTGCAGTCCACTTTTCCAATTTCTGTTCAACAGTCTGAGATAGATTATAATTTGTGGAGCAGATCTCACACGCATATCCAAGGGGACTAATGTGGAAAATACACTATTATTATTCAACGGCTGGAAAAGACTTGAGTTCGAGTCCCGTCAATGACGTAAGGAATTTTTACGGGCCTTTTTCACAATGTGGCCTAGTTAGTCGGTCTCGGGTAGTATGATTTCCTCCCGGAAACTCTGGATTTTCATCCAGAAAACAGAAAGAGATCTCCGAACACACGCCATTAACAAACATTATACACGGTGCAATGTGGCCTTAGTTGCTGATGCTCCTAAAACCCTATTACAACAACCAACCTGATGCAGTAAATCTGAATCGTAAACGTAAGAATACCTATTTCTCATAGAGGTAGCTTTCTTATCTTAAATAAAATGTTTTTCATTGGCCTTCTCCTCTTGGGTGTAGAATGTGTGTACCAGACTAACAATTTGTGTTCGCAGCTGACGACAGAGTCCGTGTAAGCATCATTACGTCCGGAATGTAGACACCATAATAGCTAAGCCTGAAGGAGTTTAATCTTTAGGTTTTCCTCTCGCGAACAACAACGATAAAAAACGATTTCAACAACGATCTTCCTCTTGACATTCAGCGTTTGCTTCTTTAACACTTCGACTAATGTTCTCTTCGTTCATTCAACTGCACCTTTTGCTGACATCAGCCCGACAATAGAGAACGATCCGGAACTTAATGCCTGCGACCATTAAACCTCCAGTTCTGCCAGACGCTTGGTATTAAAGTTGTGGAAAGCGAAAAAACTTGTGAAAAAAAAAAACAAAAAACTGCCTCTTTAGGTTTTTCGTGCACGCTGATTTAAAAAAGAAAACAACAACCCTTTTTGTGGTAACGGTTATCACTCGTGTTCCACTCACCATCCAAAATACAAAGAATGCTCGAGGATTAATCGAAGCTTTACGCACCCACTCTGGCTTCACTTTTTATTAGTTTTTTTTTTAAATTATGTTTTTGTGGCTACAGAAAAAGCCAAATGAATGAGATTTCTTGATGCGTGACAAACTTATAGAGTCAATTAGCATAATACGAAGACTGGATTATGCAAAAGAAAAATCTCTAAACATTGCAATATTTATAAGCTAGCCATTCCCTTCGATGCATCTCAAACCGCGTGATTAAAATAAGGATTATTGAAATATTAAGTGTTTATTGAAATATTTGCATTTACTTTTTCATATTTTAAGATATGTACATGAAGTGGCATTTAATTAATTTTTGTAGCACTGTGGTTATAATCATCATCAGGTCCGGGTTCGAATTATTCGTCAATGACGCAAAGAACTTTCATGGATTTTTTTCACACAATGGCGTTAGTCAGTCTTAGGAGATATAGATTTAGTCAGGATCCTTAATTTATTCTGAATTGAGACAGCGAGATTTGGAAGTTAATTAATACTTAACTGTTCGTTGATTTACCCTTCGTAATTTGCCGCCATTGTTATACGATACAACGTTATATCCCGAACTAGACAGCGTAAGCTTGGTATAGTATAGTATAGTATATAATATAATATTGTCAATTAATCAGTAAAATCTATAATCTGTTAAACTTCATTGTCAATTAAATTGTACTTTTTAACCAAATACATATAACGACTTAGATTACAAACGTAACATAATTAATTAATACATAACTTGATACGGAAGTTACATAAAACAGAACTCGTAGATAATACTCGATACTGAAAAATATAAATAGCATTATAACTGTGTTAGGATACAAGTTTAGGGTTATAATTTTGTTCTGAAATTGAAATTTTATTGAAACTAAATCGAAATCATGAATCAGACCAGAGCAGCAAAGCAAAAGGCATAAGCTAATGGAAGTGCTGTGGCTCAGGGGAGAACTGAGGGGAGCAGTTGCCCTCTGAATCCCAGCCTTTTAAAATGCACTGCTTGCTTGATGTTTGTGGAGCAATCGGGTATGGGATATGATATTGCCCCATGGCAATATCATGTCACAAAAAGACATATTGTCTTTGTGTGTGTGCGCGATGTAAGGAGTGTAAGGAAATCAGGCGACAACTCAGCGTTGTTATGGGCCTATATGAGACCTTGAAGGACATGGTTAATGCTTTCGAAGGATCTAAATTGAGGGGCCTATCAAGATCTCAGCTGCCCACATCAATGCCAGAGCTTGCACTTGGTCATCACACAACACAGCAGCAACCCCCAAGGGAGAATGCGCTGGTCCCACAGGAACTAGTAGTTGTTGGTGACTCTATTGTCAGGGAAACGGGAAACATGCTTTGTAAAAAGGATAGGTGGAACAGGATCAGGACCAGGGTATGTCTACCAGCGGCAAAGGTTAATGACGTTGTAGAGCGGATATCATCTTTTAAGGGCACAAAAGGTGATATAGTTGTACACGTTGGCACTAATGATATTAAGAGTAGAAGACCGGCAGATTTACTTAACAAGTACAGGTCACTGTTGAACAAAAGCCGAGAATTAGGGTTGAATTTGAAAGTGTCTGCAATTCTGCCCAGACACGGTAGGAGGGAGTATATGATGAGTGCCTTGTCGATAAATTCGGCCCTGGAAAGGTTGTGCAAGGCTCAAGGGGTAGAATTTTTTTCAGCCAGGTATGTACTTGTTAACAGGAGAGACTGCTTCTACAGGGATGGGATACACTTAAATAGAAAGGGTGCAAGAATATTTGCTGATGCTATCGAGGCAGTGTTAGGTGGGTCGGAAAACTGCTAGATTGGGGGGATACAACGACTAATTGAATAACAGTAGCCACTGGCAGAGGTGAAAGTTATTCTTGCACTGCTTCTATTGGAATGAGCAGCAGCCTGGAAAACAAGATGCAGGATATTTCAGAGAGTGCTGGGAGTCATTGCGGTACAAGTAAACACATGGGTTGTGTTAGGGTAGCTAAGAATAGAAACAGGTGCATGTATACTTGCGTGTACACAAATGCTAGGAGTTTGGTAAATAAATTTGATGAATTTGAGGTATTGCTCAAAGCATCAAATGCGAATATTGTGGAGATTTCAGAGACGTGGTGTCACACAGATATAAGGAATGCAGAACTGGAATTTGGGGAGTACAACGTCTACAGAAAGGATAGACAGGATAGGAAGGGAGGAGGTGTTATGCTGTTAATTAAGAAACACATAAAATCCAAGGAAGTGAAGCCAGTCGACATCGCTGGACAGTGCAGTGTTGAGTCAGTTTGGTGTGACATAAGCATTGGGAGATCAAAATTGAGAGTAGGAGTGTGCTATAGGCCTAATGAATCTGAGGAGTATAATAATAAACTGTACAGAGAAATAGAGTGGGCCAGTAAATCAGAGTGTCTTATAATGGGAGATTTTAATTTCCCAGATATTGACTGATTTTGGGCGCTGGTTACTCACACACTAGCAGGGCTTTTGTGGATTTATTGGATGATTGTTTTCTACATCAGCATGTTCGGGAGGCAACTAGAGGGAGTAATACTCTTGATTTGATTATCAGCAGTGATTCTTCATGCATTAAGAATCTGCAGATAAATGAACCACTAGGTGGCAGTGATCACAGTGTGCTGAAGTGGGATTTACTCAAAGAGGTAACTACTATTAGAGGTAAAGGGAAGGGTTTTTGCTTTCGTAAAGGCGACTATGGTGGGCTGAGACAGTATTTAAATTCTATACGGTGGGACCAACTGATGATGTTACCAACAGCAAATTCAAAATGAGAACCATTCAAAGAATTTATCTTGGAAGCTACTAGGCTTTACATACCAACTAAGAAATATTGTTCAAGGTTTAGGCCTAAATGGATGTGAGATGAACTAATGAGGCATATGGCAGAGAAGAAAAATGCATGGGATACATATAAATTAATGGGTGACATGGAAGCCTATGATAGATATAAGCTGATCTGTAACCAAGTCACAAGGGAGATTAATTAGGGCGGCAAAGGTAGATTATGAGAAATCCTTGGCAAAGGATTGAAAGAAAAACAGAAAAGAGTTCTTTACTTATGTAAACTCTAGGAAAACACTATGAAAGGGATGAATCAGATTGGTCTACTGGATATTGATGGTTCAACAGTTGAGGATCCTGCTAAGGAGGCTAAAAAACTAAAGAAGTATTTTGCATCTACATTCACACATGAGGTGTTCACACACATTCAGGAAGGGGAATGCCAGAGGTGAAGTAAACTCTGGCAGTGAACTAGATGATATTGTAATAACTGAGAGGAAAGTGGAGAAGAAATTGTTGAGGATAACCATAAAAAAAAGGCACCCGGGGTGGACGGGATCTATCCAGTTATATTAAAGGAGGCAGCAAAGGAAGTAAGCAAAGCGAGCCCTTTTGGACTCAGGGGAGGTACCCATAGACTGGAGAAGTGCAAATGTGACCCCAATTCACAAAGGAGGATCAAAAGCTGACACAAGTAATTATAGACCTGTGAGTTTAACTTCTCTTCCAGGAAAATTAAGGGAGGCGCTGGTTAAATAAGCACTACAGGATCAATTAGACAAGGCATCAGTTATAACTCGGACACAGCATGGTTTTGTTAAGGGAAAGTCTTGCCTGACCAATTTGATTGGATACTATGATGCAGTCACAAAAGAACTGGATGCAGGGAATAACTTTGATATTATATATTTGGATCTTAGAAAGGCTTTTGATACTGTTGCACATGGAAGACTGCTGCACAAATTAGAGCAGGGTGGTATTGGAGGCAAATTGCTGCTATGGATAAAGGGATGGTTGGGGGGGAGGAGAAGACAGAGTGGTAATCAATGGACACTGCTCATCGTGGACTAATTTTATTAGTGGAGTCCCTCAGGGTTCAGTGTTGGGTTCATTGTTGTTTTCTGTATTTATAAATGATATTGATGATGTTATATCAAGCTTAATGTCCCAGTTTGCAGACGATACAAAAGTTTGCAGGGTTGTTAATTACACTGCTGACGCTATGGTGCTGCAACAGGATCTGGAAAGATTGAGCAGATGGGCTGAGAGGTGGCAAATGAATTTAACATTGACAAATGTAAAGTACTACATATGGGAAACAGTAACCCCAGAGCAACATATCAACTCTGTGGCACTACACTGACAGTGGTAGAGAACGAAAAGGACGGGGGGTAATTGTGCAGGCAGATATGAAGTTTTTTGAGCAGTGCAGACGGGCTGCAAGAGTAGCCCATGGTGTCTTGTCAATGATATACAGGAATTTGTCTAGCAGGGATAAGGAGGTGATCATTCCCTTGTATAAGGCAATGGTCAGGCCACACTTTGAGTACTGTATACAGGTCTGGAGGCCTCATTTTAAGAAGGATGTAGAGCTGTTGGAACGAGTACAGAGAAGGGCAACAAGAGTAGTGAATGGAAAAAAATGATTGCTCTTACGAAGAAAGGCTTAAGTTTGGAAATTACAGTTTCTGTAGACTAGGCATCAGCGAGGTGATCTGATAGAGGTGTATAAAGCCTTGAATGGTTTGAGCATGCTCAATGCTGATGGGATTCTTCCTCTTGCTCAGAATAATCACCTGAGAGGGCATAAATTCAGATTGAGGAAAAACAGATGTAGGATAGATGTGCGGAAATTTGCCTTTAGCCAGCGAGTAGTTGGTTGGTGGAACAGACTTCCATCCCTTGTTGTGGAAGTTGATAGCCTAAATAAATTTAAGGCTCAGCTGGACAGGTATTTCGAACGAACACAGCGCTTGCTTTCTTGCATCATATGCCTCTACTAATGCAAAGATAGCAAGGTTTTTTCTCCTGGAAGAAACGGTCACACTGCTGCGCTGTAAGAGACTGAATGGAAAGAAGGCATGTCATCTGACAGAATAAGGGTGGTGATTTAGTAACTTAAGGGTTGCCATTAATCTTAGTTCCTTGTGTTTCGCGTGGGAAAGTTACGCAGGTTTTGATAAGGTGGATGCAAAAGGCTTTACGCTTTAAGCCAAATATGCGACTCAGTTTCATGAAAACCATCTGGTAAAAAGTAGCAAGGAGACGACACTGAAGCTAATTCAGCAATATGAAGTACTTGTTGAATTGAGTAGGAAGTCAAGGGGCTGGTGGGAATGGCAGAATAACAGTCCAATTTTTGTTCTTCTTTGTATAGCACATTAATACCTGAGGTAGGGCTGAACAGATGACCCACAATTTATCCCTATTTGTAATATTTTGTAGCAGTGTCCCCCAAGTTTCTTTTGGGACACTGCCAGTGCGAAAAAAATTCATCTCAATTTGCAGTAATTCATTTTTAATCTCAAACTAGATTTACCAAATAGGACTTTTAATAAAAGACATTCGCATTTCGAGTGAGAGAAATACTATTTAATGAGAGTTAATTCACCGAGAGTTGATTCTAAGAAAATAAAGATGACAGCTGTGCATAGCTTTCATAGCTTCCTGCCATTAATAAGTGTCCTCCGTGGTGATGTTGTGGTTTCATCATTGTTATACTAATTAATGCAACCAATTAGTTTTTCGCTCGTTTGGAGAGGTCTTGTTTCAATTCCCATCTGTGACTGGAGGAATTTCTAAAGTCTTTCCAATCAAGACTGTAATCAGACGATCTCAAGTAGGAAGCATTGTCTTCCCTGTCAGTTATTCCACGTTTTTCCATTCGCGCAACATGCAGATCGGCTCTGAATACACAATTGTATAGAAATAATACACAATAGTGGAATATGGCATGTGCCTAACAGAAACGACGCCTATTTATATGCTCTATTATTGGTGCATGTAATGAATGCACCAACTGGGCTATTATGCACAGAGTTCTCCTCTGGAATAAAAGGCGAAGAATTCCATATGGATCTGCATTGTGCGATGAGACAATCTGACTTGCAATCTCCATTGCTCCTGTCCAAGGATGTGAAGTTATTTTCATTCCTGGTTCGTCGAATTTTGTTCTCTAGAAGTAATGTATAATAACTTATTGACATTCATAAACTTGCTGGTTACGTTTATACCAAGCGAATTTCCATGTTTTGAAAACTGAATCCTGAATCCAGTTTGGGAGGAAGCACCAAATACGCGTACAAATATTACTGATATGGAATATCAATTCCATATCAGCAATATTTGTACCACCCCCCCATTTCTGAAGTCTGCTTTTGAAATACAAACTGTAAAGAACTGTTTTATACATAATTTGCGTTTCGTGAATTATCATTCAAAATTATTATGACAGAGAACTCGATACCAGTGTCGAGTTCTAAGATTATATTTCAGAAAAATCTAATTAATTTAAAAGATTTTTAAATGTATTATCTACTTTCAGATCACACTAAAACTATGGCTGTTCTGCCAGTATGTTAATTAACAACGGGTCTCGCTTGAAAAGAATTTCAGCCAAGGATCATTTCTGGGATAATAATAATGATGATGATGATTAAGTACACATTTCCAGCGATTTTTCTAAAATAGATTCTATTGATAATTTCACCTTACAATATTCTTCATTCTCTGTGTTCAGTCAATATGGTTCCTAGAATAATTTCACTGTTGTTCGAGGAATTTTGTGTCGTTAACTACTGTGACATTTAACTTGTAATATTGTTAGTTTAATAGTTCGTTGAAGGGTTCCAGATTTCTTTGGATAATCTGAATTCTGTATAACTTCATATTCTTCAAGGTTTAGTTGTTTGGTGGCTTCGGTACATCGCAGTTTACTCTTTGAAATGCTGTGCAGTCCAAAGCTCATTAAGGTATTCGCAGTTCGTCTTAAACATTTTATGAACAAATTTTCCATAAAATTCTTTGTTGTCAAAGGAACAATTAGGACTTTACCTTTTAAACTTAAATAAAGGTAAGTAATGAGAACAACTAGTTTATTCGGAAGAACCTATGTTGGCAAGCGTCATAGATATGCCCCGGAGTTGTTCTAAACACAGTGTCCTTTGCTCGTTTGCTCTCTATGCTCTGGAAAGTCATACTCATGACTCTATCAACAGTTAGGTACACTTAACGGAATAATGCATGTTTAATTAATTCCAGTAAACACAAATGCCCTGCAGGTTTCTTCCAATATCGCTGCACGTTGTCATGTTAAGCAAACTTTGCTGCTGTTATTTAATTCTATGGAGTGCACTAAAGGACTCTCTTCAGTGCTGTGGAATATCTGTTTGGTTGCCAGACTGTTTAGATTGGATGCATCTGATATCTTTGTGTTGCAACATTTTGAAATGTTGTGTTAGTTTAACGTATGCCAATAAGTAACGGACTGCTACTTCATCTATACAACTAATACCACTGAAGATTTATTGCACAGCTTCAATTTTGAGTAGTGGTTTACAAGAGAACAGTTGGAAATTAATTAGACAAGTTTGAAGAAAATACAAATTCGGTTAGTTGATTTATCTCTTTAAACGCTCGTGAGATCCATGGTATTAATCTTGTTTCACGTTCTCTTTGGATGATTGCTTACCGATGTCTGGAGTCCAACTGTTTTAGAGGTAACATACGATTTTAATATAAATTGCATCAGAGATGTAAACAAAATGTTTATCGACTGGGAGCAGCGAAGTGCTACTGAAGGACCATATGTTAATATGTATTTTGTGGATTTATATGAAAAATAAGCAACTCCTTTGTTATTATCTTTATGATCCTCAATAAAGGTGAAACCCTGCAAGAAATATAGATACAAGCGCAATTTTACGATAAAATTTCTCGGCCTGCGAGTTTTTAGGAAGACCAATTTGGATTTCGATGCTGGAATTTTGATCATATAATGTTATTAATCAGTAAAGTGATGCCGTTGCTTATTAATATGATTGGTTTACATTTAAAAACTATTTTCACAAAATGGCTGAGTTAAAAAGCTGCGCCTGTTTCGCACAAGTTTTTTTTACCACGGAAACTCGGGTTTTTTTGTTCAGAAAACAGCAAGCTGACTAAAGAATAAATGCAGTTAGAGAAGAAATATAAGGACGCCTTTGTTGCCTTGGCGTTTAACACACATTTAACTTGTAATACACGTTTATGCATAATGAAAATGCACAGTGCGTAAAGCAGTATGTTTATTCACTACGAAAATACCGATGGTGGTGTATGGACGATCGTGGAACCAGTTACAGGAAAGATCTTGATGCATGTGGGGCTTGGGGACATAAGGTTAATAACAGTTACTTTCGAAGGAGTCTCTCGTTTGCTGAGGGATTTGCACTTCTTGCAGTTACATGGGCCTGTAGAACCATCTCAAATGATGCATTACAAGTACAGGTGGGTAAAGAACCGGTGGATTTAGTAGGGGCTAGAAGAACATTAGAATATGCTACTAAGAATAATATTTGTCTAGAAATTTTAGGCATGCGATCTTGTTTAGACATGGATAGCCAGTACAGTAGGAAGGATTTACGCATAGAATAGAAAAGAAAAGATTACAATTTGAGGCAAATGGCTGCGTCACTTATGCTTTTGTTCCTGGGGTATACACTATCCAGGCTTAAATCTTGATTAGTTCAGCCCGTCACCACCAAATACTGAGGTTGCGGAAAGGTCAGGGAATGACCACCGCATATTCCCGGAGAAATATGGCCTTAGTTGATAATGCTCCTAAAAACCAAACAACAACAACAACAACAGCTTAAATCTTTTCCTTAAACCGTGTCCTGTCACCAGGATACGATTTAAGGAAAAGATTAGTAGAATTAGGTGTGGAAAATAAATTTCTTTGTGTATATGGACAAGTAGACAATTCTGAATATATTTTAAGGCATTTCTCTCAATATGCAGATTGGAGAAATAATTTTATACAAAATATTGCACTGACACATGTGATTGTGAGCTTTTTATGGATATCGAAAAGTTCAGAGCCTCCCCGGGACTTAGCAAATGAAGATTATTTCGAAGGAAGTGAAGGATACTGTAGGTTTATAGATATGCAAATATGTCTATAGATGGGAATAGTTTGTAAAATCAATTAGAATAATTTACTTTTCAAATTAGAATTAGAATAAATTACAAATAAAATGTGAATAATTTGAAAAGTAACTTAGATTAAAACGACCTAACTCAGGCTGTTGCAAGCTTGTCAGCTTGCGACAGACTGGATTAAGTCGTTTTAATCTAATTTACTTTTTCCTCGAATTAATAATGATGAAAACTTGTCCTCTTATTGGGAGAATCATGAATTTGAAGTTCGTAATGCAATTCAACTCTCTTTGGATTATAATAATAAGAGTCCCACTTTGATAATGCCATTTTGAAACCAACTAAACTAGAAATTCCAGGAGAAAAGTTTCTGAATATTTAAACATGCATCAAATCAACTTTCAACCCAACACGCCATAGTTTTCATTTATGGGAAGCCTTCGGTAATTTCATAGTTTCGTTAAGCGTAAACTTAGAGCTAAATCCAACTACTGCTCTTCAGTCTCACAGGTTTGGATATTTCGTCTAAGAATTGCCTTAGGATTGTAAAACCAACGAACAGTATGATGCTCATCACCATCTGATGACTGCTGTTAATACCAGGAGAGAAGACTGATCAAGTAATGAGACAGAATGTCGTGCGCGGCTTGTACAAGCAGAAGATTAGTCATAACAGGGACATGTTCACACATGCAGCAATAGCAGTACTTTCAAGAGCAAAGAATTAATCTCAGATGAAGTTTAACTCATTTGAATTGGTCTCATCACTTTATAGATCCTGCTCGTACGCTGTGGTTCGATAATGCAACGATTTCACACATTACAATAACATTATCATTGGTGAAATAAAATAACTTTTGATTAAATACTGCTAATAAACGCTATTGAAACTAAAAAAATAAAAAGGCCCCCACAACTAGGAATTAAAAATTTGTGGAGTTTCATTTTCAGTTTAATTTTTCAGATTAAATGTCAGTCATCCAAATTGGTAAACTGAGGAAGAAGTAGAAAAAGGAATCAATTATCTGATGATTTGCCCTCGCAGTTGATATAATCAGTCTACTCCCCACAACCGGTGGAAAAGACCTCAGGTTGAATCCCGTCAATGACGCGAGAAATGTTTATAGGCCTTTTTCACAACGTTGCTGGGAGACTTATTCTCAGGCGAGGGTGAAATGGTTTTTTCTGTCGAAAACTATGATTTTTCATCCGGCAAACGGGCAAAGTCATCCACAGAACACACGCAATTTACAGACAATATATACGACGCAGTATGATCTAAATCGCCGATGTGCCTAAAACAATATGATGATGTTAATGACAGCATTAGTAAATTGGAAATAATTATCAGCATTAGTGCGCAGATGTGGGAAACCACAGCTGGTTTCTTAACCAAACACTACTATCAGCAATAGCTATCGGAGTGGAGAAAAACCCAATGAGATACAACAAAAGGAAATGTAACATGGAGTCCCAGTCTGCACACCTAATGAAAATAGGACTTTTGCTAGGTTTAGAGGCGTATCGATGGATAATAAACCAAAAACAACAATCACCATTTTTGATCCGAGATTTCATGATAAACGGAAAAGAAATAAGAATTTTTGCTGGATTATATCAAGTAAGCTGAGTTTCTTGTGGATAAAAGACAGATAGATCTTGTCCAGTTCATTCTCAGAAA
Source organism: Mastigoproctus giganteus (assembly GCF_048544385.1). Taxonomy (NCBI): domain Eukaryota; kingdom Metazoa; phylum Arthropoda; class Arachnida; order Uropygi; family Thelyphonidae; genus Mastigoproctus; species Mastigoproctus giganteus. The sequence continues at coordinate 145,399,409 of NC_143586.1, read as the reverse complement.
CCGATTGAGATTTCTGGTAATGGGTTGTTACCTCTGCAAGGCATGAACTATAACGATATCCACACTAATAACCATCAGTACCAGCAATAACTATAGGTATATCCACAGTCAGTAATCTACTCAAATCAGAAGATTATTCTTTCAGAGGGTAAATAATTGAGGCCTTGATGAAACGAGGAATTTTGACGGGTCAGTGTCGAACAGTTTTGACTCGTTATCAGATACAAAATTTTAAAAGAAACTCAGTGCCACTCATTGAACATAGTCTCATTTAGGGGTTTATGTGATTAAAATATAGACAACGGATTATAGAGAAAGTTTTGTAATAACGTGAAACCAAACAAAAAAGAATAAATATTAGAATAATGGCCCTTGAGAGAGAGAGAGAGAGAGAGGCATTTATGGAACCAACTCAAGATGGATTATGGTTGAGTACCTTCTGTCCGTAGATCCATCATAGTCCTTTGTACATGGCTTCAGTTGGAACTTCGCAATTAATGCCCGCCTAAGTGAAGCATCCAGTCACATTCAGGTGTGTGAAAAGTGCATCACTGGAAGGGGTGGAGAGTAAAGGATAGAAATCGTAATTAGTGGTAGTCAGAAAGGGACTATATTTAATTTACTTTTCGGCTTAATAAGTGCTCCCACTAAAGTACAACATGTAATGAATAAAACAGAGAAGACCTTCTGCTTGTTCAAGTAGTTCTATTGAAATTCGGGCTTCCGTGGCTTATTCAGTAACTGTCTTCGCCCGCTTCGTTTAACTTTGGCCAGAGTTTAGTTCCATCGATCAAGGGAGTAACAATACCGTGTTAATTGGTCTCAGGTATAGAAATTTCAGGGTTCCCGAAACAAAATATTTTAGCCCTTCCTTTATTGTAATAAAAAAACGTCATTGCTTTATTTTGGTGCATGTAATATTCATTTATCCAGTTTATTCCTCTGTTACAGTGCTGCTGTTGATGGGTTAGCCCAATTTAATTATGTGTACATGTTTGTTCTTTTCAGCAAGCTAGACACAGTTAAATTAACATTAATTATACGCTAGCATATTCGTTGTCGAGGCAATAGCGCGCTGTTTACAAGAATAATTCTAAAAAAAGATGCTTTTTTAAATGTAAATAAAAAGCTCATTATTAAAATGGCATTTTCGTAAAAGCAAGTTCTTATAATTAAATACTTAATTTGTTAGAAAATATGCAATTACAATTTCAAATGTGAATAAGCCGTTGATGCATGCTTTTAATTATGCCAGACAGCAAAATTTAAGAAATGAAGGTGGAAATTTTCTGTCATTTTTTTTTTATTAAATTCTTTTGTATATTTTGAAGATTGTCTTGTTATAGCTTTAGGTAATTTTAAATTGTACGAAATAGTGTTGGCAGCTCTGATGTTTCGAAAATGAGTTCACACCGTCAACAAATATCAAAAACAAAAGTTAATTAATGTCGGTGTGGTTAAGAGGCTGTTAATTTATGTTTGCTGGTGTGCGAGAGCTGACAAAGGCAGCGATTAAAGAGTCAACTATGGCATCCAAAGAGAGGGAAAGAGGGTGAGAAACTTAACTTCCCTTTTGTCGATACACTGTCTAGAACACTGCTTGTCATTCAAATGGACTCACTGTTCATGGATCGTTGTAGTAGCGTTTTAAGAGCACCAGTGGCTAAGGGCATATTGCTACGCAAATTGTCTGTGTTCTGTGGTCAATTTTCTGGATGAAAAATCCGAATTTCGGGAAGGAAAAATCATGTTACCCTCGTCCGAGACCAACTAACTCATCCACATTGTGAAAAAGGCCCATAAGAATTCTTAACGTCATAGACGAGACTCGAACTCAGTTCTTTTCCGCCGATGTGAAGATGGGGATGATCCTACCAACTGTGCTATCCACGAGGGTTTGTGGATATTGTTCCAAAGCCTAAACCAATAAGCTTTGACTTTGGAATTGATGAGTTGGTAACATTTTATAACTATGGGAGGCTGTTCTGTGCACCATGAGACAAAAACTACAAACAGCGGTTACAGGAAAGTACCCATACGCATTGTACAGGCACAGCATCGTGGGTAGTTCTGTTGGAAGAGTTAGAGTACATTCAGGTACTATAGTCACTTGATACGGGTCTCTGGTGGTTTTAGTACCTAGAAGATGTGTATGATCTGTATAAATCAATACAATTTCAGATGGATGAGAGAAATCAATGGCATTAGCCCAATCCTAAGGGATGGGCTAATGTCAGTTGTAATGTCAATCCACAGCTGAGCGTGTACTTGCATACCACAGTTATGGGATGTTCTGCTTGAACTTGGCTGGCCATACCCATCCTAGTTTTCTCTGTGTTTCTTATGATTTATACCAATGCTTATTAATGTCATTCCTTCCTGGAGATAAATACATCAAATTATTATGTATTTCGATAACGGGTGAGCAGATATAGTGAAAATACATGAAAAGGATGGGATTCAGCTCTTCAGTAGTTGCATTGCCTACTTTTTTAACGAAAAATAAATGACATGACAGTTTCCCTCTACGTTTTTCATTTTCTTTCGAATTTCTGTTTACCTTATATAATTAATTAATGTTATATCAACCAGGGATTAGATGCTAAGCATAATTATTTATATATTTTCATGTCACTTTCTTTTCGCCTCATCATATCGAATTCTGATACCAAAAAGGTTGTCAAAACCAATAGTTGGGTGTATATTATTGTTCGTAACAATCACAGCCTGATGTAAGCTCAGCTTCTTCATATCACATTGCACAGAACGTTTACTCCTTTTCGATTGATGGGGATGGACAGAAACAATATTAAACATCCCTTAGAATTATAGATGACACACTAATATTATACAATATTAGGATTTACAGACATCTGTAAATCATTCTGCAATAGTGTAATTAGTGTTTAGAGCCAAGTGGCACCAGCGATTTCCCACAATTCCGCGATCAGTTCTATTGGTTTCAATACAGTAATCTGTAAAGGCCAGAGAGTGTGATATGTGGTTTAGGCAGTGTAATGTAGGGTTATGTTGTCCATCGAGACTCCTAGGAGCCTGTGGAACACCATCGACCCCTAATTACCATACCAGGTGCGGGGAGCTGGTTCAGGTAGTAGCGATTAGATGCTCTGGCGTGGCGAACCCCAGCGTCTCCTGAGCTTAACAGGGAGGGTCTTAAAAAGTGTTTGTTGGTAGAGAGCACGGAAGTGACAATTTACGTTTTGGATAATAGCAGAGTGCGAAGAAGGTGGAGAAGGACTTCGAATTAGAAGAAAAAGGAACAGAAGGGACACCCCTGCAGAGGTAACCCACCCTCAAGAGAGGAGTACCGTTGAGGACAGCAGAAAGTGTTTAGCGTGATAGGGCCCACAGGGCGAAGTTTTGACGTGTGGAGGGAAATGCCCTGCGTGTTTGGAGGAGATTAAAGGCATAAGGGAGTGGGGGCACATATCAACAAGACACGAACACTTCACATCGGCCTTGGGCCTTTAATACGAGAACACAGGACATTTTAGAAGGGCTTTTTTGACATATAATCAAGGGTGCATAACAAGGAAGAAAGTTACAACATTTACTCTCACATTTGCCCCGTTTCACTCACCAATCTTTCACACTGATATGTTCACAGCACACTGAATATGAAGAACGCGCACTCGCATTTTATAATATTTTCTAGTACGGATCACAATCACTCATTTGGCCATCGCGTAGTTTACTCACACGACCAAATCATTCATACCACAATTACACACTTTAACCTGCAATTACAATGTTATTGATTTTTAAAAATGTATATACTGTATAAACTCGTATTCAGAGTGCACATTTATGACAATTAATTTGGTTATTCTTATATATTCACTCACTTACTCGCTCACACACCCTCACAGAAATCTGAATATAGACTACACACACATAGTTCGTATGCATCTTTTTTTCTTGCAGGGTATGTATACTATTGATCTGTCGTACATAGGGATTCCCACAGAGAGAGAAAATGTTCCCACTCGTGCGAAGTCTCCTCTCACACAATCGTCCATTCATGCCTGTTTGCTCTGTACCGTAATTAGGGAAAGCAGGCACCTTACACAGTGATAGAGTCCCAAGGTAATGTTCGGTAGATTATAATGTCGCATCAAGAGGGAGGGGAGGACATACCAAGGTTTGAGTTGTGGGAACTGGGAACAAGGTTTGAGTTGTGGAATTGTAGTATTCCTATTTAGGGTCCTGATGCATTCTTTCCCTGTGAGTCTCAAAGACTTCCTGAGAATACTGAGCCAGCTCTGCAGTTCTGAATATATATCCATAATTCATATGCAATGGACAGGCAATTTTGGTAATAAACCTGTTTCTGTGGTTATCATAGAGGGGCAGGAGTGCAGGATGTAGCTCCAGTCCTCATTTGCTCCACAGTTATAATGGGGCCATCAACTAATCAAGCCATCAGTTTATCCACATCAGAAAAAAAGAATGAGGGTACATACCAGATGCATACCAGGTGGTAAGTTTAGATCAGTCCGGTTTGGGAATACCAGATCAGCCCTCTTTTGTGGACTGGTCCCAGTTATCCTGCCGCTTTTCGCATATTTTCGGGCTTTTCTTTCCTTTCCTGCTTAATAGGATTGTCAAGGTTGAGGGTAATATCCATAAAGCTGTAGATAAATATACGTCTTTTCGGCCTGCAATAAAGCCACCTTTGATGATCTCTAGATCCAACTAGGTGCCAGTTAGTACTTACAGGGGTGCCCACAGAGCAGCACGCTCTGTTTTTTTTTTTTTTTTTTGTTTTGTTTATTTCTAACTATGACTGCTTGGGAAACCCACTACAGGTGTTTATAGGTAAGAAAACCGCTTTATATATTAGGGACAGGGTTTTCATTTTAAGTCCCCAGTCAAGGCGACTGATGCGGTCAGTCATAGCTGTGTAATTTCTTATCTTTTTAGCGAGATGGGTAAGGTGAGGGTAAAATGAGAGGTTATTGTCAAATAGTACCCCCAGACATTTTAGTTGCCATATTGACGGAAGTGCCAAATAATCTGATCGGGGATCTCCTGATATTAAGCATCCCCTTGACCAGAATGCACTTTGTTTTTGCCGCAGAGATTGTAAGCTTGCGAACATTGGTCCATTGCTGTAGTGTTCGCAAGGCAAGTTTGGCTCTTTCCTCCATAACAGCTCTGGTGTTAGCTGTTAAAAGGAGAATAAGGTCATCCGCAAAGGCAACCTTATCTACAGGTTCTAGGCTTGTGTTAAGAAATTCATCCAGGATTGAGTTCCAACAGAAGGGACCCAGTACTGAACCTGGAATGCATCCTTAAGTCACAGGGTGCGTGATTGCTTCGAATCTTCTGGTACTCACTCCGACAAGTCCATGGCTTAAGTTGTTCTGAATTGTTTCATATAAATTGGGAAGCCCATGAGCTTGGCGCAGCCTCCTAAGATTGCTGAGTCACCAAAGTGCATCAAAGGTGCCTTCAGAATACACGGAAGTAGCAGGTATTTTTCTTGTGTTGAGTGTAGTTTAGTTATGACATGATTCATGGAATGTTATCTTGTTTGAATCCATATTGTTTATCTGTGTTTAGTGAAATTTAGGCGGGAGAGGATCAGTCTCTCTAGGATCTTACCCACTACTGGTAATAAAGCAATGGGTCTGTAAGACCCTATTTGGTCTCGCAGTTTATTTGGATTTTTAAATTATCCTGTTTGCATTTGAACGAAATTTTCTTGCAGTGACACAGTTATTATATAGCTGAAGTAGGTGATCAGGGTATACTGAGGCGAACTTTTTTATTGCCTCAACCTCAGTGAGGTCATGGCCAGTGTATTTATTTTCTCTTGTTCTGTCAATAGCAGATTTCAATTCTTCTAATGTGACGAGAAGTTCTATCGTATATTTGCTTGGTAATTAAAGCTTTCAGTACAGATTTCTTTCTGTTCTTCTGAGGCTAGCTATCTGTGGGAAAGAGCGCATTCAGGATGTTGTCTACAGTTTCCTCCCATTTGCGGGCTGTGAACCCGCCAGGTGTTGTTGTGTGCATAATTTCCCCTCTTGGCAGCTTGTTTGTGACGATCCGGTAGATCACGTCCCAGGAGTCAACGTTTCTGGACGTTCCAGCCAAGGTACGCCAAGACCCCTTCTTTTTCTGTCTAATCTGTATTGTGCAAGTGTTCCCGAGGTTCCTGTATTGTTCTCTTGTTCCATCTATTTCATGTTGTGGGCAGTTGCAGCTGAAAGGCTTTTCGTGTCCGGTGGACTCTGCACCTAAGGAACTTAAGCTCATGTTACCACCAGGGAACAGCATATTTTCTTTGGCACTTCTTCATGAAGGTATTGCAGGCTGTAATTATTGTCTGTTAGCTTATTGCAGTGATCTTCAGATGATAGGTGATTATAAGCCTCATTTGGAATCCTTTGCAGGCTAGAATACCTCAGGTATTCCAGAAAGGTTTCCTAGTTGGCATTTTGACATATCTAGTGATATTATGCATTGGCCACACCAGTGTACTCGGAGCACCAGGTAAATGCTATAGCCCGGTAGTCAGAGGTAGTTCCAGCATCTTAGACCCTAATAAATTGACTCTCAATTTATTAACTACCTCTTAATAAATTGAGAGTCTATTTATTGAGAGGTAGTTAATAAGTTTATTAGCTGTTGATCCTGTTTTTTTTTTCTTCATGTGCTCTGCCTTGAGTTCCTACTCCAGTGCAGCCACATTTAAGTTTATTTTTCTTGCACGCTCTGTCTTGAGTTCCCACTCTATTGCATTCTACTTTTTTTTAAAGTTTTTATTCCTCTAACCTGCATCACGGTTAGTTTTTCCCCCTCCTTCCGGAATGGGTTCCCGGAGGATCCTGGCCCACCTTCTGGCAACAACAGGAGAATCAGAGTCTCATCCGAGACGGTATGTGTTTTACTGGGAGTGGCCCACCTTCACATGGTGTGGACGAGTACCCAGAATCATCTCTCCAGGTGACTGATGCTTCTGGATAAACAAGTGGCCAGAACACAACAACAGAACTTGCACACTACTTATACAAACCTACACCAAACACAATTCTGGCCCTTTTACATTTACTTCTGTTCTTCATAGTGATACGAGGCGGAGTTGAACAGACGTTTCAGGTGCCCTTACATAAACACATGTCCATGTGTCCTGTGGCTAATGTGACATCAATGTGGCTTTCTCTTAGAGTACTGCTAAAAGTTGGAAAATTCTGTGGTTGGTTTAATACCACAAATGATGCTGTTACGTCTTCTAGTTCTTGGCCGCTGTCTTTGCCTCTTCGGTCAGTCCTACTGTGTCAGAGGGGGTGATTGACAGTTCGTGTTCATTGATACTAGCAGTCTGCAGCCAGGCAAGATAGTCAGTATAGACTGTTGGTAGTGTTTTGTAGGGACATACTCTCTCCTGGTCTGTTGTAGAAGCCCTCGTGGCAGCAGAATCGCCGTTCTCTATGACGGGAGGAATTGTTGTAAGTCATTTTCACAACGTGGGTCAGTTTTTCGGTATCAGGCCAGGGTAGCATGGTCTTTTCTCCCGAGGACTCAAGTTTTTCGTCCAACAAACACAAAATCGTCCTCGGAATACACACAATTTACCGACAATATACAGGGAGTAATATGGCCTTAGTCCTCGATGCTCCTAAAAACCCCAAAACAACAACTGTTGTAGAGAGATATAATGTGGAAGTTGCCTAGCTGGCTAGCAATGTATGCACATATTGCATGAGGAGTACACAGTGTATTATCTTGTTTGGTCACTGTGAGTATTGTCCGGCACAAGCATGTTCAACCGGTTCTGTCGAACAGGGCTCCGCTCTCAAATGGTCAAAACAATATTGCTGGTTAATGTATTAAATATTATTTAAAATTTTTGTTCATTGTAATATAAAATTATTTAATTATGTCTTTGTCACTGTAAAATTTGAAAAAAAAGATCACTATTGCAAAAACACCCCACATAAGTTTTGCACAGGACCCCGCAAGTAATTCTTGAACAGGGCCCTGCAAATTTTGGAAGCAGCTCTGAATGTGAGGTTAAGCTCTGGACCACTGTGGCTGCCAATTGGCGTCACAGGTTGTTTTAACAACCCTGTAGTACAAGAGGTATCCCTGAATTATGCCTCCATGTATACCATTCAGCAAGATACTCTGTAGTGATTTTCAGTTGCATCTTTTCGAGAATCTGTGACAGATAAACCTGTCACAGATTTTCAACCGGTTTGCAATTATTCTAAGTGGAAATTTAGATAGTTTCTTTTCACGCCATCATATTAAAAGCCATGAAGACGTAGGCTAGCCTATTCTGCTGAAAATGCGTGTGATCAGTTTGTTGTTATTGATATAATATTGGCCGTCTTATGATACCTGACTGACTTCTTGGCTCTTTAACATACAGGAGGCTCCTGACTGTTGATTTTCTTAAAAACTCATTTGTACATGTTGGACAGAGCAAAATCTGTCAATCATCAAATAGTACACCTCAATCTTTATCACTCGTAACCGTGGGAATTTTTGACTTCTAGCGATGGTTTCAACACGGTTGTTGTTTTGTTCTAGTCCTAGTTTTATCATAGTTTAATCATCATAGTGTTATCCAAGTGCAAGAAGAGTTTAAGCAAATTTTAAATAATGATTGAAACATCAAGGTTCTGGTTAATTTGTGCCGCTGCATATCCAGGATTTATCCATTGGGGTACAGGTTTGAGGAGCTTAATATCATCCACATAACCACTATATCGGTGATTTAGAAATGTGTATATGAAGCGCTAAAGCAACTAAGACTATGAAACGTCAGTATATTGTGTCTGTAAATTGCAGATTTAGAAATGGGATTAAGAGAACTATTAATAGTAGATCAGACACAAGATCCCACCATGTGGAACTCTTTCAGTCATATTTTTATTCAATGATCCCTTTGTGGTGTAGGAGATTACTGTTCTTCATCTTAGGAGAGATTGTAGTATGTAGTGTAAATGAAGAAAATTCTCACGGGTGCTGAAGGTATTTTACACTATTTGAATTGAAGTATTTACATCTAGGATGTCGAAGGAAGATCGGGCATCACCCCAATAGACATTCAAATTTCAGACAATCAAATTTAGAATTTGAAACTGAAGGGCTAGCAGATTAGTTCTGTCTAGTCCTTCAGTATAAAATTCGTGTGGGCTAATTAATATTTGTTCAGATAAAATTGGTAGTAGGGTTTTTACTAGAATTTTTAACTGTATTATGGTGTCTGTTGTTTTGTCTTGTCTGTGTAAGAGCACTAATATTCGAAAGAGGAATTATAGCTTATGTTTACTTATTTTGTTGCATTTGTTTATTTTCTTTCGCTTCTTCACTGGCTTAGAGCATCTACGAAGAGTTCTGCACTATAAAAAAAAATAAGGTAAATTACCTTTCCAGAACTCGTGCTCTTTCTGTAATTGAATAGTTCCTGAATGCAATTAATTTCGCGTAAGATCGAAACTTTCGACTTCCGCCGTTGATCTTTCTTTCTTTCTGTCAAAATAAATGAGATCTATTTGACAGCCCATCAATTCGCCACGTGCATCAATCTGGCTAATAGATTTATGACTCTAAACATGCAACGAAATTTAAGTAGTTCCTTGAAATAAAGGGTCAGTTGTTAAGCTGGTTCCAGTCTCCTTTTCATTACTGTATTTTTTTTAAAGGATGCTTGACTTGATGTACTGTAGCATGGGAGAAAATTGATTTTCTGCCTCCATTTAACAGAAGATAATCCAAAGATTTTACACATCATGATGTGTAGAATTCAAGAGACTTAAATGCACATGAATAACTCATTTAGTATTAAACAAAATTCAAGTAACATCTTTAAGTTTATTTATCTTTCTACAGGAGATTAATTAATTATAATCATAATTCATTTTGAACAATCGATTTAATGTATTAAATCGAATTAAGGATTACTGTAGAAGTGACATAATTCTCTGGGTGGAAAAACCCTGAGTTCGAATCCCATCAATGGCCAGAAATGTTTATGGGTATTTTGCACAACCTAGCTGAGTTAGTCGGTGTCAGGCGAGATTTGCATGGTTTTTGCTCCCGGAAACTCAGGTTTTTAGTTCAGCAAATCGACCACAGAACACACGCAATTTACAGACGTACGATATAGGGCACATTATGACCCAAGTTTCTGAAGCGCCTGAAAAGCCCTACAGTAGTTTAACACACGCCTGAGAAGTCAGAATTTCAATTTGTCAGTATATTATCGATGTTTTAAATCTGATTATTAAAATATCAAACTTATTATGGCAAATAGAAAATTTTAAATAAAATTTATTAGGAAGTGAAACGTTTATTAAAATATATTGAGTTTTCTTTAAGATGAGAAATTAAAATAAATTGCTTATAGCTTTCACGTAGATATTTAAAATATAATAAATGATTATTGTTGATCTAGCTTGATGATCCAGTGTTATCCTATATCAGACGTGTCACTGTTTAAATAAATGGGAACCTTGATGACTCTGAATCTCTCTTTGAATTCTATGCTGTTGCAAAGCTGTTTTTGCAATTAACACCACGTAGGAAAAATGCTGTTACTGCTTTGAATGCAGGGACCTTCTACGCATGAAATTCTTAAAAGGATTCATTGCAGTTAGTCAACAATCTCATGGTTATTATGAAATTGTTAGTCTAAACAGAAAGAAAGTGGACGTTCACGAATAACTTTTACAGGCAGGACAGATTTCTGAATCCGTCTTTGCGTCCGAAACAGAAGATCCTCAAGGACAGTTCTGAACAGAGGATGATAGATGAATAAAGCAAGTACTACTACTACAGTAGTTGCTTTACTCCTCTAGAGACTTTTATTAGCGGGATTAGTAGCGTTGCCCAAGGAATAAAAAAACACCTTTGACATAAAAAATGAAAGCTTAGCGTCTACAGTGGGCAAAAAAACATGCTAGTTGGTCTGGGGATCAGTGGACATCTGCTAATTTCTTTGATGAATCAAAATTCAACTTGTATGGTTCGGACAGCCAACAGACTGTTAGAACAAGAAGAGAAGTTTTCATCTCGACTATCATTTCCACAGTAAAATATTGTGCATCTCAAATGATATGGGACTGTTTCGCAAAGAGGAGTTGGTCGTCTTGAATTTGTGAAGGGTACAGTGAATGCTGAGGTATACAAGGGCATTTTTCAGGCAAAATTACTTTCCACAATTAGAGATCACTATGTCGGATGTTGCCAATTGCACCTGAACGACTCTGTTCGGGCATGAGAATTAAATATAAATGTCACACTAGGGTAACCCAGAGCATTTGTTCAATTACCCAAATGTATTATGTTCGTGAATTGCATGTGTTATCTGGTAGATTTGCCTGTTTTGCTGGACATAAAACCCGAGTTTCCCAGGGGCGGGATCCATTCTATCTAGGCCTGAGACCGACTAACTCAGTCAAGGGGTGAAAAAAGCCCATAAAAGTTCTTCGCGTCATTGACGGGATTCGAACCCATGCCTTTTCCACCCGGTGTGGGAAGGACAGTGATGATGCTACTGTGCTACACGCGCAGACATAAGAATGGAATAGACAGAGAAATTCTATAGCAAAAAAAAAAAGCGGAGAAATTAACCCTCGTTCCTTTTCATGGACACTGTGATGCTTTATACATTCCAGTTCAGGGTTTTCTAGAGATGGTTAACTATATTATTCCTTGTTTATTTCTAGGGCCAAAGTTATTCCAGTTGTGGTATACGTTGGAAAATTGCTGACTTCGGAAAATGGAGTGTTTAATTTTTATTTATTCTTTTGTCAGAATTTCCTTAATTTTCTGCTCAGTTCTTTTAGGGACAGTTGGACTCACACGGGTATTTAGTCTTCAATAATAGAAACACTTAACTATTGAGCTACAGTTTTAAGCTATCATAACTAGATGACTATATGAATACATTTTACAAGGTATAAGCTCTTCTGTGGTTGTTATAAGAAAAGAAAATGCTAGTTCTAAATGAAAATAAAAGAACAAAGGAAATGCTAGGGAAAGAAGAAAGCTGAGTTCCTTCAGCACTGGCCGATTCCACATTGGGGCAATTGATTATCTGAAAGGTCGACGATGTTCTTTCCTTTCCTTGGAGGAAAGATAGCCAAATAGATTAATTGTTCTCGGCGATTGTTTTAATGTCTCAGTTGGTCAATTGTCTACAAGACAGTTAATCTTTGTTCCTGCACTAAGCGGGGCGCATCTATTCTTTAACATCCATAATTTCCCCGTAATATTTTATCATGATCATCTGAAAGAAACTCATTTGCTCTCGAAGTCGTCAAATCGGTGCATTTATAAGCACGTCAATGACATAACACTAATGAACACACAGTAAGCTAAGAATTTTGCAGCCTTCTAAATAAGGGAATAAGTGAAATTCCATTTGTCATATTCCCTGATGACGAATGAAGTGTATTTCCAGAGCAGTCAGTGCATACAATTATGGAGTAACATTAGGCTCGGTAGTCATCGAGGGTAATCAAAAGTCTGTATGGGCAAGATTTATAGTCTTTAGAAATTTCAGCTAAAATTATATTCCTACACCAATAATTGTGGGAGAAAGAAAGAACGTGGTGATTATGATCATAAATAAGCTCTTGAATAGGAAACATGCCCTGCGGCTGCGTGTGGGCGATGACATTGGTCGATAAAACTTATTTATACGTTTCCTCAGTGCAATAACTAGCACGTCTTGTACTTATCAGAAACGTGGGCGAAAAAAAAAAATACTCCAGGATAAAATACCTCCGGTAAAAATACACCACAAAACAAAATACTCAACAATAACTCTTCGCGAAGAAATAATAATGTAATAATGGCTATAGTATATCCACTTTGCCTTCTAGAAATTCACTGCATTAACAAAAATTCTTGTTTATATTGGACCACTAGTTCGGAGGAGTTTACAACTAATTATATTGAGAAGCTAGAGGGATAAAGAGGTAATTATCCGTTTGCATAGGGCCATGGTTAGGCTCCATCTTGAGTACAGTATACAGGTGTGGAGGCCCAACTTTAGGTAGGATATAGATCTGCTGGAACGGGTGCAGAAATGGATAGATTGCTGAAGGGAACAAAAGGGTGTTCTTACCTAGAAAGGCTTGAGTTCTGAAAATTGCAGTCTTGAGACCAGGCACCTGCGGGGAGATCTGATTGAGGTGTTTAAAATCTTGATTGGACTGAGTAAGCAGAATGTTAACGGTATTCTTCCACTTGCTGAGACTACGCACATAAATGGCATAAATTCAAGTTGAGGAAGGATGGTTGCAGGATAGATGTGAGGAAGTTTGCCTTCAGCCAGCGGGTGGTTGATTGTTGGAACAGGCTTCCATCTGTTGTGGAAGTGGATGGGTTGAATGAATTGAAGGGAGAACTAGACAAATTTTTGAAAGGTATGTAGAAGCGAAGCTTGCATTTGCCATTACTACTACTACTACTTTTAATGGGTCTATTAGGCTTTTGTGTAAAAATGAGACAGAAATTTTTGAAGTATGCACACATTAATAAGAATAATAAGAATTGTACTTGTCATAAGCATCACAATGGCAACGTAACCTAAGAAATGTAAATATTCTTAGGTTACGTTGATAAATATTCATGTTAAATTAATATCACTCTTCTTTAGATACAACTCTTTCACGTAGATTGCGTGCATAATTTTATAACCTCTTCAGACTTCAATAACTGTACAGGACGAAAGCGTCAGGTAGTATTTCGTAATATACTTGTGATGCATATACACTGCCCTACCATTAATATCCGGACATCTGCCTTTAAACAAAAAAAAAAAAAGAGCTTTTATTGTGTCGTTTAATATTTTGTGACGAAATCTTTTGCTTTTATAACGGTCTTCAATCTTCGCGGCATACTCTCAACCAGTTTTTATAAATGTCAGGTGATATGTTCCTCCACTAAACCTTTCACGCGGCCACCACTTCAGCCTTGTTCTTCGGGAAATCTCGACGTGCACGTAGTCGACGATCCAATACATCCCAAACATGCTCGATAGGGTTCAGATAACAACTTTGGGCTGGCCAATCCAATTTTTGCACACCCATGTCCTCAAACCACTCTGTTACGACCCGAGCAGTTTGGCATGGCGCGTTGTGTTGCTGATACAGTCATTGGCCTTCCCCGAAGTATTGCCATAATGTTTGAAGTTCATAATTGTCCTGGCTGTCCTGGTATTGCACACCATTCATGGTTTTGTCGATAACGACTAATAGGCCCAAGCCAAACCATGAAAGGAGCCCCATACCATGACACTGCCTCCACTAAACTTCATTGTTGGGAGGATTCAATCAGGAAGGAATGTTCCCCTGGCGTTCGCCACACCCAGGAACGGCCATCAGTCTGGTAGAGTAAGAACCTCGACTCGTCTGTCTATAGGACTGTTTTCCACTGCTCTAGAGTCCAGGATTCGTGCTCCTTACATCATATTAATCGGCGTCTGGCATTTGTTGCGATGATCAGTTCTGTTGAACGTATCGTCTTGCATGCCCACTTTTGCAATTGTCTGTTCGAAGCCCAGTGTGCATATTTATAGCAGGTTCTGTGACGTTTTTCCATCCATGGAAGGGTGTCCGGATAGTAATGGTAGGGCAGTGCATGTGTGTAATGAGTAGGTAAGTTGTATTACAAGTATGTATTCGTTTTATATTACAAGTACTGTGTATAGTGATTGAGGGAATTTATTTTAATTTACGACACCATTCGTATAATGGCTTTTACAGGAAATGAGCAGACTAGGGGTCGAGAAATGTTCCCGGAGCTTGTCCTCGAGAAAGGAAATAGAGACCTTTTTGGAAATTGATTTTAATTCTCTATTTAAGTAGGTGACAGATTAAAACTCGGTTCATTTAACCATGGAGTCTTACAGGGCATCACTTGTGAATAAAATATTCTGAAAATGTCTTGCCCACGGTTGGTAGGATCACCGACCTCCCTACTGTGGTGTAAAACATCTGAGTTCGAGTCTCGTTGAGAAGGGAGGGATTTTTCTGGCCTTTTTTTAAAACTTGGCTTAGATTAGGCGAGGTAGCATGGTTTTTTCCAACGGAAACTGTTTTCTTCCTCCAACAAACAGAAAATCGACCTCAAAACACAAGCAATTTACAGACAATATACAGAGGGAGCAATATGGCCTTTGCGTTGTTAATGCTCCTCACACCTTATTACGATAACAAAGAGATCTTAGCAGAATATAATGGATTTCTGTTCAGTATCAAGCATTATTTTCACCTTTAAGTGGAAAAGATCAGAGTTCGAGCCGCCCGTCTATGACGTGAGGAATTTTTATGGGCCTTTTTCACGACTTGGCTGAGTTAGTCTCAAGCGAGAAACTCGGGTTTTTCGTACACGAAAACTTAAAATCTAACCCAGAACACATGCAGTTTACAGCAATATAGACATAGAATTATGGCCTAAGTTGCTGATGCTCCTAAAACCCGACTCCAACAACATCACCGAGATGGGACGTAGCCACCCAGCTAGCGGCAGCATGCAATCATTTCGGATTAAGCCGAAATTAAGTTATTAAATTTATTTATATATTCTTTAGCTTTAACAGAGAAGTTCCAAAATCAAATGCAGTACATAGAAACAAACAAACAATAATAAAATTAAAACTAAAACAATAGTAAATTAAATTGTAATAAACTATTAAGGAGCCATACAACAGAATCAATATTTAAAAACTTTTGTCGTCAGGTTTTTATTAAACTAATTGCAGCTTAGGAAAAATTCCAGTTGCATTTAGTTAGCTATCAACCTTATTGCTTTATTGAAAAACTGATGAAACAAGTAATTGGGTTTTTTTTTTTTTTAGTGAAACCGCCAAACACGAGAAGTATTAGAACCTATAGTACTTAGTACCGTGCTTGGGTTGGGAAGACGAAAGAAGATATTTGTTGACATTGGACTTGAACTTCTGTAGATTGTAATTTTCAAGAAATACGTATGAAGGAACGCTGTTCCAGAAAACGGCAGTTGGATGAATGGACCATGAAGATGAAAAGTTGGTTCTGTGGGTTTGAAGTTGGACAGTAAATGAATGTTGGCTGGTGGCGGCACGTGTTCGGAATGTTTTGAAAGAGAGAGCGGGAATTATAGAAGCCAATTCAGAAGAACAGTGCCCATGGAAGTATCTGTAGAAAAGGCATGCAGCAGAAACAGTACGTCTATGAGACAGCAAGTGGACAGACTATGTTAGAGATGAATCATTAATTAACCTAACTGCCCTCTTCTGAATGGAATCAAGAAGCCTGAGAGAGGTTTTGGGGGCACCACCCCAGTTGTGGGAACAATATTCCATGGCAGGGCGGATTTGCGATTTATACAGAGTGAGCAGCTGTTTGGAAGAAAAGTAACGCCGAGAGCGAAAGAGATAACCAAGTTTTTTTGATGCAGAGAAAGCGATATTTGTAATGTGCTTGTGCCAAGAGAGATTAGAAGTCAGGGTAATCCCCAAAAGAGATATATCATTTTGCCTAGAAATCGGAGTGTCACCAAAGATAAGCATCGTAGCAGAAGAATCCTTTTTGCGAGATATAAGACAAGACTGAGTTTTGAAAGGATTGAAATCAACTAAGTTGGCTTTGCCCCACTGGAGAATTACCTGGAGACCGGCATTTAAGGAATTGGTAGCGGATATTCGAGAAGTTGAAGCTGATTGAACAGGGCAAGGTTTCTCAAAATGGAAAGTGGAATGCAATGTGCTATCATCGGCAAAATTATAGATAGAATTTCCTGTCAGTGGAAGGGAGGACATTGATATACAAGAGGAAAAGAGTGGAGGAAAGAGTTGAACCTTGGGGAACACCGGCATTAGTGGAGAAGTTAGAAGACAGCGAGCCATGTACCATCACCCTCAGTAAGCGATCAGAGAGAAAACTGGATAACCAATTACTAAAAACAGTTGGCAAACCATAAGATGGAAGCTTGTTTAGAAGACCTTTATACCAAACACGATCGAAAGCCTTTGAGTTGTCAAGAGCAACTACTTGTGTTTCACCGAACCTTTCCATTGAATTAGTCCATAAATGGGTAACATAAGCTAGGATATGACCGGTGCATCGTCACTGACGTAATCCATAATGGCGATCGTTGATCAGACGGAAGATTTCTAAGTAGTTTAACAGTTGGCGGTTAATTGATTTATCCATTACTTTAGAAAGAGTAGAAGTAATTGCAATGGAACAATAATTGGATGGAAGGGATTTGTCACCCTTTTTAGGAACTGGCTGGATATGAGCAAATTTCCAAGCAGAAGGAAAAACACCTTTGGAATAAGAAAGTGAAAAAAGGCAGCAAAGAATAGGAGTAAGTTCAGGAGCACAAGTTTTGAGAACAAGTAGAGAAATACCATCGGGACCTGGAGCTTTCTTAGCATCAAGATTCGTCAAAATCCTTCTGACTTCCTTTTGACGGAAGACCACAGGAGGCATTGAATGGACTGTGTTGGGAATGGTGGGAGATGTTTCACCAAGATCATTAATACATCAGTTGGAAGAAAAATGGGATGCTAGCAGGTCAGCTTTATCCTTGGCTGAAGTGACAACAGAACCATCTGGATTGGACAAAGGTGGGAGCAGAGATGGGCAAAAGTTGCGACCAATAGCTTTGGCAAGAGACCAGAATGCTCGGCTACCATTAGGGCAAGAAGCAAGTTTTCTACTCTTAGCCTGTTCAAACTCTAATTTGGATTGATTAATGACTGTTTTACAATTGTTGCGAGCTTTGGTGTACGCAGAAAATGGAACTGGAGAATTAGAAACAAGCCAATTACGATATGCAACATTTTTTTTCTTGAACAGTCTTAGTACATTTATTGGAACAACAAGGTTTAGATAAAGGACGACATGTTAAAGTGGAGTGTGGGATGAAGGATTCCATTCCTGCAAGAATAATTTCACTGACACCATCTGAGCAAACGTTGACATCAGAAGTTTTGAAACAGTAATCCGACCAAGGAAAAGAAGAAAAAAAATCTCGCAGGTCATCCCATTTTGCATTCTTGTAATGCCAAACAACACGAGGTTGGGAATAGCCATGAGATAAAGTCTCCATTGGGGGAAGAGACAATCATCAAATTGTGATGAGGTGCCTAAAAGGACCCCACACTTCGATCGTGTAATTAGAAGGGTTATTTATGAGAAAAAGATCAAGCGTGTTGGCTGTATGGTTACGATTGTGGGGTATTCTGGTAGATAAATGAACAATCTGTGCGAGGTCATTGGTAATTGCAAAAGCCTAAGCATCTCGACCAGCTCAGTCGGTGTGACTGGAAAACGGAAACCAGCTGCAGTTGTGAACATTAAAATCACCAAGGAAGATTACCCCACTGTTAGAAAAGTTGGACTGGAGAAAGTCAAGTTGCAAAGAGAGGAAGTCAAAGAGCTTCAAGTGATTAGTGGAGTTGGGAAAACGGTAGAGACAACAGATGAATTTGACACAATGAGGTAGAGAGATTTTAAGCCAGAGAAGATCGAAAAGAGAAGATTCCTAATTACTAAGTCTCTGACAGGGAATATCGGAACGAACATATGCACAAGTACCACCTTTGAGGCGAAAAGAATCATACAGCGAATAATTGGGCTACCGAGATGAGCAGTAGTTGAATTTACCGATAACTGCGATTCTGCCGGAAAACGTACATGGGGTTTGGCAGACTGCAAGTGGGAATGGACATAGTTGAGATTAGATCTAGGACCACGTATATTTATGAAATGAACTAGGAAGTGTTTGGGAGATTTCGATCTCTTCGTAGATAAGCTTACTCTATTAGTTTGAGAATTCATGGGGTATTCAATAGTAAGAAAAAGTGGGTGGGACATGCTGTATGAAGTAAAGAAATTTTTGTATATGGCGTACACATGGTAAGAATATACCCAGATCCTTGACACACTACTCGGAATCCCTCTGGTCAATATCTGGCAGAGTAGCGGTAGCAAGATTATACACTAGCTGATCCGGAAGCCTTCTATAGAGTTACCAGTAGGTTCGGTCCCGTGTACTAACTAGCGGCCGGCCTGTGAACGCTGTTTTAGAACTGTACCCAAGAAATGTAAGGAAGATTGGATCTCGCCATTATGTCCATCATAACCTCAAAAGTCATCAGTCATACTGCATGATGGAAGAGTTGGGGGAAGGGTTGACTGGAACTTAGCTCTGGAGACTAAACATGGGTTCCACCACTTCAAGCCTCCAATAAGCAAAGTGGTGGAATTGCTGCGGTTGATGAAACGCATCTACCACCTATGTAGATTTAACCGTACATTCTAAATAGTTTTGTTTTTCTATTAATTCTCCGAGGACAATTAAAATTAATTGTTTCCAATAAAGTTTTGTCTATTTGAGCTTTTACAATTTTAAAAAATACGTGGTGCAAAAGTTCTCGACGAGCTTATAAATTCATTAAATTAAATCTGTGTTTATAAGTGATTTGAATGAAATCGAAATTTAACTTGTAAGGAAGTTAACTTGTAAAATTGCTGAATTCAATATGAAATATATCACTGTATGAAAAAATAAGTAGGACACCAAAAATAAAACAATTTTTGCCACACAAGTAAGACTTAATCTATTTGCCAAATTGCTAAACTTTACAAACTGACGTTACCAATATTTTATCGAATTAACCGCTAACACAATTGTTTCTAAAGCTTCCTGCCACTTCATTGTGTTAATTACTATGGTAGTGTCACAGCAGTGCCCTCAACACCGAAGGCAAAGTCCAATTGTGTATGCTAACAATTATGTGACTTTAGTGAGCGCAGTCTAATTAACCCTTTCGACCAATGTGAGGGACAAACTCACATCACTGTTAGTTTTACTGTCATCAATCAAGAGACCAGCGAGCAAACTCCATTCTCTGTTTACAGTCATTAGTCAACTTTCTAGTTGTTTGATGCAAGTCGAACATCAAAATATATTACTGGTGTGAAAGATTAATTTGCGATTCGAACTGACAATAACAAGCTGATCCGTATGCGGATTGCCATTTCGCTTCAAAACTCGTTTCGAGAGGTACAACGAAAAGGTTTTAGCAATGTCAACTTTTCATTAGACCCATTCGCCAATCTGTTATAATTATTTTAATAGTCATTAATCTTTTTAGTAATAAATTCCTGTTACTAGTTGTCACATCGTCCAAGTTCACCATCTCGGTAGTTCAACTTCGCATAACGGGAAATTGTTTGAAATATTAATCTAGGAGAGGAGAAAAACATACAAACCGTATCCTTTGTGTTGAGTAACTGGGGGATATTCCACTATGCTAATAAAATGGTAATTTAATGATGCAATGTTAAATAGAATTTACGTGCATTTGGAAAGATTAATATCTGATCATACTCGAAGTTGGTTCAACCAAGACATCAAGGTGGTCTTCACAAGAAACCAAAAATCATATAGAAGTTGGATGAAGTCAAGTACATTAGCCAATCAGGAAACCTACAAAAGGGACCGTGCTTACTTCCTCAGATTCAAGAAAGCAGCCGCCACCATCTCATAAAGCAGTGAAGAAGAATATTTGTGCGAGAACTGTTGTTTGACGTGGAGGTGGAGCTCTCCAAATATTCGGTTGACGAGGCTTCCAAAGATTAACAGAAACCAGCAGCCACTAGATTCCTAGCTGAAGTGAACCAGAGTTTCTCACAGGCAATGAATAAAATGATTTATTATGTGAAACTGGCCCCATAAAAAAGAATCCAAAGTTACTAACAAATTTCGGTCCTATTCCATCGGTTTCTCCGTAATGAAAATCTTTGAAGAGCTGATACTCCCTACAATTGTCGACCACTACTTCTGCAAGAGACCACTAAATTTCCAAACATGACTTCAGCAAAGATCTGCCATAACAAATTGCGTTATTTCGGGCTCAACATGCCATCAGCAACAGGTTTCAAATAGACAACTTCTTTGAAATAAAATCCTTTAGACAATGTATCAATTCGGGCACTGCTTCATACACTGTGTTGCCACTTTATTTGGTACGCCCCTGCTGTGCACACAACGTTGCAAGTCACATGACCACAGTTGTGGATATAAATGCAGCAGAACAACCTTTCTAGTATCAGTTAAGCGTACAAACCATAGCAAGAATGGGGAAAAGGAGTGATCTAACGGACTTTGAACGTGCCATGGTAGTAGGTGCAAGATGTGCTGGACAAAGCATCTCCTGAAACGGCAGTTCTCCTGAACTTTTCACGCACCACAGTTTCAAGGATGTATCGAGAATGGTGCAACGAACAGAAAACATCCTCCCAACGGCACTCCTGTGGAAGAAAATCGCTTGTTGATGAGAGAGGTCAGAGGAGGATGGATAGAATTGTGCAAGCAAACAGACAGGCCATAATATCGCACATCACATCAGAATACAATCTTGGTGCGCAGAACAAAATATCTCAAAGGACCACTATCGTACTTTGTCGCGAATGTGCTACAACAGCGACAGCCACATCGCGTACCTTTGTTATCAATGAAGAACAAGAGAGCACGCTTCCTGTGGGCACAGCAACACCAACACTGGACTATCGAGGATTGGGAAACAGTTGTTTGGTCTGACGAGTCGAAGTTCCTGGTGCATCATGTTGATGGAAGGCTCAGAATTTGGCGAAAACAACATGAATCCATGGACCCGTCATGTCTGATGACTACTGTGCAAGGTGGTGGGGAAAGTGTTATGGTGTGGGGAATGTTTCCTTGGAACACGTTGGGTCCATTGATACCCATAGATTCACGTCTGAGTGCCACATCGTACCTAAACACTGTTGCTGACCAAATACATCCGTTCATGTTGACAGTTTATCCTCAGTCAGATGGTTACTTCCAGCAGGATAATGCGAATCACTATGGAATGGTTCCAGGAACATGACAATGACTTTTCTTTGCTGCAGTGGCCCGCTCAGTCCCTGGATCTCAATCCTATTGAACATCTCTGGGATGAGCTGGAAAGGGCTGCATCTCCGTCGAATCTCAAGGAACTGCGTGACACACTCGTGTCTGCATGGTACTCCACTCCTGCACAACGTTTTCAGCATCTTGTTCAATCCATGCCTAGACGAATTGATGAATTCATGGTTTGAAAGCTAAAGGAGGCTCAACATTCTACTAGGTAGGTATACCTAATAAAGTGGCAGCACAGTGTATATTAAAAAAAATATTTCAACGCAACCAGCTAGTTTATCTCTATTCTCCAGAACCTTCTTAAGGAAAGGATATTCATCATATCGCATGGAAACTACCAGAATATGACTACTGTAAAAAATATATACCACTAGGCCAGGTGCTATCCACTATCCTCTTTGAGGGTGATGTATCCGAGTGGTAAAGAGCGAAAGTGCAGTAGCATACGCTCCTTGAGCGAACCGAGATTCAAGCTTGTAATTACTTCATACGATTAACGATTGTAATCATGATTTATTATAAACTCCTCTGACTTGGAGGTATTGCCGGAGTGATAAATAAGAAGATCTATTATCCTCCTTGCAATAATCCTATAACCATTTCTCGTAAAATTTAGCAATTTCAGATTTAAGCTGACGAATTGAAGTTTTGTCACCTCTAATGATGTCAAAACCAATGAAGAAATAAATCAAAACTGCCGCACAAATCCACCTTTTTCTGATTATTTAAAAATGTCAAGATTGAATCTAAATGAAGCAAAATCTTCCCAAGTTTCCATAACAAACAAGCGTGCACTGATAAATAGCAAACAAATTAAAACTATTTCGTGCGATACAAATCTGGCCTGATTTGGGATGAAAAATTTACATTTCGAAAACATTTTTTCTGTACTAAAAACACCTACGCAACTTTCTAGACATTCCCCCAGGAGTTGATTGGATGCCAAAATAAATTGAAGGATCTTACGCGCTTAACACATGGCCCTCAGTCCCATCTAGTATACTAAAGAATTGCCTGGATATTGAGTACCTCATCATGAAATGGCTGCATAAGATCTGAGGGCTACCGTTCACCATCTTTAGATTTATAATACTTCATGTATATGAGTACAACCCCCACCAAATGTCAAAATTAATCACACTAATCACCCTTGCAAATCTGCTAACTAACAGAATGATTCTTCTAAGGTGAAGGATGTAATTGTAGCTTCAAGTATCCTCCCTAGAGATGGACATAAAAAACCGCGTAGGCTAACAAACATGTGACTCAGAGACATGCCAGCAAACGGTTAAATATTTCAACAATCTACATATTGATCCTGATAAGCTAATCGATGACAAGATATAAGCAAATGATAGACGAGCATCAGAACACCCATCTGCAGTGGGTCATGGCTAACACCATTTAGCAAGCATTCCTACAAGTTCATTTCTTTGTTCGTCCTGAACTGTTTTTTTTATTACAGTTCTAATCTCTGTATTTAAAGGTTCCAAATGTACTCTGTCGATCTCCAGCAGTTCTCTACGGACATGCTGAACTTAAAACAAATTGTTAGTGACCTTTTACTGATTGTGTAATTATTAGGTATCTAATTAATGTTTCTATGTACACCTTCCTAGCCAAGGAGTGGATTTTATTTCAATAGATGGATTTATCATCATAATAATAATATACACTAATGAAGGAACCGCAAACTGAACACGAAACTGACACACTTCCTAGAAGCAACCATGGCAAAGAGGAGGACCACAACGTCGAGAACATCACGACCACACCGATCATCAAGAGAAGAGGAATCTTCCAGGGAGATGCAATGAGCCCAATGTGGTTCTGTCTAGCATTCAACCCGCTGCCCACTATGCTTAACAAGAGAAAGTACGAATATACCCTGAAAGAAGGGAGGAAGAATGGGTAACATTGAACTGTGCAGCAACCAATAATCAACTCTAACAGCTAGTCCAGATCACTGAAGAGTTCAGCAGCAGGATGTGATTTAGCCTAGACAAATGCAATATTCATGGATTGCATCATGGACCGACCTATTAGCTGAAGACCAGTGAAGAGATTGAAGCCATGACAGCGGGAGATATCTGGGGATGATGCAGGCACAACAACTATAATAAATAAATAAATATTCATTTATTGAAAATACAGTAAGCTCATCACAGCAAATGGCTAGGGGCAGAAATCGGCAAAAGGAAATAACATATAAATATCAAATACATAGCAGAAATGAGGAGATCAAGATCCGTCTCACTGAGAAATACCATCAGAGACCTAGAGAGCCTGCTAAAATCAAAGCTGAACGCGTCCCTGAACGCCAGGGACGCATTCCCAGTACTAACATACTCTTTCGGGATTAAAGCTTGGACCAATACTGAGCTGGAGGAGATTATGAGATCGAATAGCATAATGATGACTAAGAGCAACCAACACAACCCGAAGAAGTCGGCCATCGAGAGACTGATTTTTCGTTTTTGATTTGCTAGATGCGATGGTTGTCTGACTTACATCTTTGCTTAAAAACTCTGTTTACTGTTAATTCTGAAACGCCAACAAATTCAGCTTCTTCTTTAACAGAGTATCTGTTATACCTCTCATTTGGTATCACTCGTTTTTGTCACTTACTAACATCTTCTCTGTGTCTCATGTTTAGTGTTAGAAAACATTGCCTATATAAGTATTCAACCTGTTATTTGCCTAAATACCACAAATGGCTAATTTTTTGTACACTGCTGTATATATTAACAATATATTAATCATTTTGACAAAAATATTAGCTACATTTATCGGTCATATGGGCTCGAACCACGGCTAAGTTAAACTCGTGCGCTACTACATCCTGCGTTGGCAACATTAGGCCTTTCAGCTAATCCAGCCCCCAGATTCATATTTCAGAATTCTAATATTGTTTGAGATAAAACGAACTGAAATGGAAAGCTCTCTAATAATAATATAAGTTGGCAATTTGCGCTTTGTTAATAGAACGGCTCTGTTAATGTATAGTTCTGGTGGGTGATTTAACATAACTGCCTGATCACACGGTAATATTTCGTTAGTGCGCTTGCCTCTACGTTAGAGCGTATTTCTTCCTTCCCACTTAACATTGCTAATTGTATTTCGTAATCACAATTCCATTCTCAAGTACACCGAAATTATTAATCACTTCAGACAATGAAGCACAATTAGCAGTTTACTACTCTGATTACCGAGAACGAGATTAAAGCGTGTTCACTTACAGCATTCCGTGTGTTATACAGACATTTAAAGCAACTGCTACCGTGTGTCCTCTAATTAAAACAAATGGAATGCCTCTTAATGAGTTGAAATGTCTTTTAAGACAGCCACTGTCGTTACTTAACAGACCGTATCGAAGTGGGTAGAAAAAGCAATTTTTGGAATGGATTAATTGATTTGCTTGAGCGCCGTCTGCTGGCTAATTGTTCTGAGCAATACATCAGGTTCCTACTTGTTTGTGTTCGTGTATTAACGAAGAAAAGTATCCTCACTCTCGAAAAGACATCTGCGAGCCCAAATATCAACGTGCGAGTATGAAGGAAACTAAGCATTTATGGCCCACTGATATCTAGCCATCTTCAAACTGTGTTCATGGGCTGATTTGCACGTTGTTCTGGCTTTTTTATTTACTGTACACAATCATTGAATAAACAGTTTCTGATGAGGAATTTATTACCCAGATCATGAGTCCAAGCAGCTTCTCAAGCTGCCTCTGAATGAGGATACTTTACCCCTCCACTTGAGATTGGTTAATTACAGCCCAATTGACCAGCTAACTACCTGGAGAATTTTAGGACCCATCCTGATGCCTTCAAGATACCTCTGCAATTCCCTGGAAAGAGACTGTGATCTTGTTGAAAGAAGGAACTATTATCCTGCCAAAATATAAAAATCGGAACCCAGTCTAAAAGCTTTCTTCAAGAAGATTTCTTGCTCATGATACGGAAAGAATCAAATGGTAGGATAGGATTGCCTTCTCAAGGCATTATTTGACAGGCTTAATGGACATTATTTAACACGCTATATGGACAACTTTGGCATTTAAACTGTAAGTGGCTTTAATCCAAATGCATGGATGGATCAGGTGTCTAGATTGTCCACTCAGGATCATGCCTCCTCAACGGGTGCTATTTCGTTAATCACTGTCATCAAATAACAACAGCTGATAAACACTATTAACAGTTTGACACCCTCAACTGTCACCTACAGTGTACCACAATTTCTGGTAAAATGTCTTACTCCTTTTAATCGAACCCCACAGGTTAGTTTTCAACGAGATCTTCTCAAAACACGTTTTTCCTGATAGCTGATCGTTATGTGATTGGGTCTTTTTTCAAATGCAAACTTGCCAACTCTCCAATCATGTGTTCAGACCAATCTCCACCGCCTGAAATCTTTTAAAACTTCTTTTTCCTTATTTGACCAGAAAAATTCTCCAGGACCGACAAAAGGAAGATCTGCAACAACAAACCTCGTCGTATGCATACGTTCAGGCTGCCTTCGATGCTAATATCCAGTCACTTCGCCTGTGTATTTGCTTGAGAATTACTTCGCTGTTCATTGGAATGTTTTGAATTGGAATGTTCCTTCTTGAGAAAAATATTGACCTCAAGATTGGCGACCAGTTAATAACCAGAACATTTAATGCGGGTGGCCCTCAAGACGAGGTCTATCCTGCCTGTTGTTATTTCAACGTGCTCACCCGCATCAAGTGCTGCAATTCTTCCTGTCTAGGAACTTGTCGCCTGATTGCTTAGTTACACAAGCTTGCTGACTTTGAGAACTGCTCGTCTTCGTTCGGCCTCCTTGTAAATCCATAGAGATCGGCACAACTTGTCGACTAAACAAAAGTCAAGTCGCCCATGAAATAACAAATCAGCATAAAATTGCTCGAGTGCGGTTTTGCAGACAATCTGTGGGCATTTTGGAAAACGATTCCAATGTTTTGAATATGTCAGACGAGGCCAATTTTCATTTTCTGGATTTGTTACCACCCAGAACTTTTGCCATTGGTCGGGGACTAACCCATTGGAGCTCCACTAAAAGCCCTTATACAATGAGAATCTAACTGTCTGTTGTAGTGTATCTACATTTGGAGTAATTAGACCATACATATTCGAAGGAACAATCAGTCAGTAACGGTGATCGCTGATCACCACAGTACGATGTTGGAAACGTTTATGGTTGAGGAGCTACACTGCTTCAGACAGAATAATGTCTCGTTTCAACAAGACGGAGCAACACCGCATATTTCAAGACAACTTATGGCCATTTTTGGTAGAATATTTCCTGGGTGTTTGATTTCAAGGTTTGGTGACATCCACTGGTCGTCAAGGTATCCCGACATTTTTATTTGGGGTATATAAAGGCGAAAGTTTACGAAAAAAAGACCACTAGATCTGGAACTAAAGGAGCAGATTACAGAAGAAATTGGAAGAACTAATTTAAATTCGTTACAGAGAGTAATGCGCCATTTAATATCAAGACTGCAACAATGTATTGAATGCGCCGGAAGTCATTTGGAACATGTTTTTAAAGCTTAAAATTGGAATAATAAACTGCATTTGTTAATGTTATTATTTCTTTAAATAAAGATTCTCAATTTACATCTCATTTTAAAAATAATTCGCCAGGAAACATCCAATCCTACTGCCTTACCCTAAACAACAATATCGTTCAATTTCTCTGGTTGTACAATAAAGTATTTATTTAAATTTTTGATAGCCATTCATATCGCTTCCTTGATGGTTTTATTTCTTGAGCAGTCCGTCTGTTTTGTTTAATGTTTGCATGGCTTTGGAGTAGCGAGAGAGAATTTTATAAGAACTAAAGTGTTTTTTTCCCCAGAGAGTAACCACCGATGTTAAAAATGTCCATTTTCAGTTGGCAGTATTCTGTCTTTTTGTCACACGATTTTTGTTACACGAAACAGTACTGACAGGAACCGATGTAGATGTGCACGCAGAAATATTGATAAGTACACTGAAATGACAGAATTCCTGGCCAACGCGACGCTGTCACCCCTCTTGATAGTGGACGAACCCACCTCTTGGCAAGTATATAGGAACAACTGCATTCGCATAGACGGTAATTCGATGTCAGTATGGATAAACATCGTGAGTTAACCGACTTTGACAGAGGGATGATAGTCGGTGCCCGACGCATGGGTCACTCTATCGCGGAGGTGGTACAGAAATTGCACTATCCCCGTTCTACAGTATCAAGAGTGTATCGGGAATACGCCATTTCCGGAATAACATCTCATCGTGGACAGCGTTCTGGGCAGAGAAGGGCAGTAGATGAACGGGGCTGTCTGTCTCGCATTGTTTCAGCCAACCGGAGAGCGACAGTAGCACAAATCACCGCCGACTTCAACGAGGGAGGTAACAGAAACGTCTCCACCAAGACCATCAACCGATCATTAGCCGCAATAGGTTATGGGAGCCGCCAACCCACCAGAGTTTCATTGCTAACCCCATGACACAAGACTCCACGTCTCAACTGGGCGAAAGAACATGGGCATTGGAACTTGGATGATTGGAGACGGGTCTCTGGTCCGATGAGCCCCGTTTAAAGTTATAGCGAATGGATGAGAGGGTGCGTACTTGAGGAAATCGCACGAAGCTATGTACTCGTCATGTCAACAAGGAACTGTTCAGGCAGGTGGAAGATCGGTAATGGTGTGGTGTGTGTTCAACTGGCACACGTCGGGACCTCTGGTACGTCTAGACGCATCTCTGAACGGTCCAGGTTACGTGTCGGTCTTTGCAGATCATCTGCATCTCTTCATGGTCATCGTGCACCCACAGGTCAATGGACTCTTCCAGCAGGATAATGCGCCTCCCCACGTGGTGACTAGAACATGGCTCGAAGCCATGTTCTAGCCACGAACATGGCTCGAAGGAGCCATGTTCTAGTCACCACGTGGGGAGGCGCATTATCTGGGGAAAAGCATTCCCCAGATTTTACCACCCTGGAATGGCTTCCCGTTCACCAGACATGAACCCTGTGGAGCATCTTTGAGATGCTGTGGAAAGGTCCGTTCAAGCTTTCAATTCTCCACCCACGAATGGGACGGAATTATGGACAACGGTGCAGAAAGCAAGGATGAAAATACCTGTGGAACGCATTTGTGAACTAGTGGACTCAATGCCTCGCCGTGTGACTGTCCTTATACGGTCGAAAGGTGGGCCTACCCATTACTAGGTAGGCCCACCTTTGTAACCCAATTGTAACCCAATCCATAGTTACAACAGAAATCTTTTCTAAGATGGTCTGATATTTTACCGTTTGAATATGAGCTGCATACTTCTCATGATGAGCTGATGCCGTCAGAGTTTGTTAGTTTATCGACTCTCTAAAATTCAACTATCTGTATGTGGTTTATTTATCTTTGTATTCAGAAACTGACTGTTGGTCGAAATCCCTATCATATGTCCTTGTGGGTAGCACAGTTGGTTGGATCCGACAAAAATGAAAAAAAATCGCAATGTTTAGGTAATATGAGCTCTAAAACTAAAACATAAATATTAAAAGACAAAGTATGGTTTAATAAATCTTATCATTTCCACTAATATATTTCATGAAAATTATTCGGTATCGCAATAAAATAAATCAGGAGCCAAAGAATTTACTCAGTGCTATTTTATTCAACTCCTTTTTGCTTTATGCAGAAACGAGTTCAATAAAATTCCGAATAATGATTCATAAACTTCAGAAAATATTCTTTCAGCATTTTC
Organism: Mastigoproctus giganteus; assembly: GCF_048544385.1. NCBI lineage: Eukaryota > Metazoa > Arthropoda > Arachnida > Uropygi > Thelyphonidae > Mastigoproctus > Mastigoproctus giganteus. The sequence goes on along the minus strand of NC_143586.1, from coordinate 145,369,722 downwards.
CTTATGGCATTGTCTTTCAGAGAAGTTTTAAATTTCCGAAGTTTGCTCCTGAAATACGAACTTCTGGAAAAAAACAATGCCCAGTTATCATAACAAGATCTAAGTCAGCCATTGTTTCTTTCATTTATAGCTCATTTTTTCCCTCAAATATTTCATCATTAAACGTTAGCATTCCTTCATCCTGAATTTTTGATCAGTTAAAATTTTGCAAGGAAACAAAGTTTTCTTCAGTGCATGATAAGCATCTTGGTTTCAAGGTTTGGTGACATCCACTGGCCGTTAAGATATCCCCTTAGAGGCGAAGAATTGCATGTATCAGACGGATTGCATTAGACAGATGTAATTTTCAGATTATTGAATTTTAATAATTGCTTATTGAATACGCCCAGAACACTTTGCATAACATGAAGTGCGATTCAGTTAATGGTATTTCCAAAAATTTATAATTAAGTTCGCCAGTTTTCGTGCGCAATGAAAACTACTTTCAATAATTCGAAAAATTTTAATACTCTATCGATCGCTTGATTGGAACTTAACCAAAAAGTTTTCTGTATGTTCGAATTGCTTTCTATACTTGACAGCTTCAAGAGAACAAAATTCGGCTGGTTTTCAGACCATCTGGTCACTTTATATTAGAAAAATGTAAAGGAAAGCAAACTTAGATCCGTCATCAAAATGAAAAATAACAAAAATATTGAAATTTCAATAGGAGAGTTGATAAATATGTCGGGCCGTAATGATCGTGATATCTCGAGAAACAAGCCAGTCACTCAACAAGTATCTCCTTAACTGATGCTACTTTCCAGCAGGGAAGCTTAACCGCGATGACACACGTTGGCGTTTGCCATTCGTGCAGAAAGCTAACTTCTGAAGGCAAGCCATTTTTTTAAAAATTACTTATGGTTTCCGTCATTCAAGAGGTATTCCAGTACTTTCATTTTCAACCCGACAAACAGCTTTATTATTGGCACAAAGGGTGTTGTTGTATTGTTCTTGCGTTTTTAAAGAAACCTACACCATCTTAATGATAATTGAATTACTGTACCGTCAGCTTGTCCTCGGGGACTGAACCTGTCTTAATCTTCTCTCAAAATATTCTTTTGGAGAAGATACAACCAATACCTATGCTTTACTTAGAGAGAAAAACAGGTTTGCTGCTTAGTGCATCGATCTCTTATTGGGGAGATCCTTCGCCACAAGTTGCCTCAGTATTGGGCTATTTTAAATAAAAACCACTAATCCAATAGAGAAGTGTAAACGTTTTATTTAAAGTATGCCCATTATCCATATGTGTATATCGTCACTGTGTTGTTCTGGTTCTTCACTGTGCCCACTCATCTATCGTCAAGATTTCAATAAGAGTTGGACCAGTGGTAGTGGACCTGTCATTCTAGTGAAACCTGAGATTACTAGAGTTTGTTCTCTTAAGATTAGGCTTTCATGCCGTGTTTTGATGATCGACATTGATGACCAGATAGCAGCTATCTCCACCAGGTCAGTTCTTCAAAAATTAGGCTTCATAGATTGCCGTCTAATCTTTGGATTAGCCCCAGTGAGCCAAATCATAATTTCCACCGTTTTTGTAGGCAATGTGCGCTAAATATTGATCCATTAACAGTTGCTGTTTAAAAACGTTTTACTTCTATTCATAACTCTTCAAATCACCCAATATTTTGCGCCAGTAATCTATTTATGAAAAGTTAAATTGCTGAATGAATTTACTAATGGCCAACGCATTATGTTATTAGTGATTGGTTAATTTTGCAAATGACTGTGCAAGATAAATCAGAATATTTATATTCACAAATATATCCTATCCGCGAGAACTCAATTACCAAAATTAATTACAAAAAGAACTTTAAGGTATTTTACTAAAATTTCCGGACATTGATGAATCCATACCATCCTTTCAGTTCAAAGCTGTTTAAAGCCGTTTTGGGTGAAATATTTCACGTCATACAAAGCCCATATGTGACGACCGAAATTGTACTGTGGGCTTATTAAAGTTTCAGAATTAACAGCCCTATCAAAGAATTACACAGGCAGCGAATTCGCAGATAGTATCTTCTCTTCCATCATGTTATACCCTTCTTATCTGTGGGCTGTATACAGCTTCCCTTCAGCCTGGCTGCAATTTAGCAAATTACTTATGTAAATTAGAAACGCGAAGTGTCAGAGACAGGAACAATTTATGGAGCATCCCAAGTGACTGTGATACTTTTCCTCCCCTTCATTTCCTTCCTTAACCCCCAACACTCCTCTCACCAAACTAAAACTTTGCTAAATCTGCTGACAGAAGTATATTCGTCACTGGCTACAATCACGCTAAAGATGAATATCTGCTCCGTTGGAGGTTGATAAGTGATTGGAGCTCCCTCTGTAAGAGTTTCCGGCTGCTGACTTGCAGTAAGCGGTAAACGATAATAAATGTGCTGACGCGCTGTTCCTTAATCTCTTAGCACTGATCTTACTGGCGACAAGAGATAAAGCAGTCTTCAACACTTTATCTAGAGCGTTAAGAACAGAAAACTTTCTTCTTTTCCACTTGTCAAAAACCATTTATGTGTTTGGTGTCCTTCACACACTTCGTTTGGGACTTTTTGTGCAAAAACAAAGTAGATATAATCAAACTGGCACGATGGAACTTCCTGCTTACAGTAGAAGGAACCGGTAAGGTTTCTTCAAGGGGATTCCAGTTTCTTATCAGGTTTCTCTATCGAAAGTTTTATGTTTCTAGGCAAGTTACGACTGATTCTTTCTTGCGGCTTCTTTTCCGTTCTTGTCACAAGAACTTGGGGGAAGGGGTTGTTTCTAATGTTTCTTCTCGCTTAATTTAAGCATTTTGGGGACCTAAGACTCAGTATAATTTTGTGTTCCAAGATGATTTGGAATTGATCATGCGGGATAGAGTTTTAAATGTTTGTCGATGCTAATCACATCAATTTAAACATAATACTTTGGCTATGTTTCGAGGAGCAACTCAACCCCGTCATCAGCCCTATAGGGGAAGTTGAACATGAAAGAAATCAAATTAGCAATTGCTTACGACATGATTGTATTATAAAGGTACATTAATGAATTTTAATAACATATTAGCATTAAGTTAAGAAAGATTACTTTACAAAATTAAAACAAACACTCCAAATAAATAAGAGTTTTGAATTTCTCTGTTTATAGTTCGTTTCGATGTTTGCGTTACAATATTTTACACTTGTCCTGTTCAGTTACTAAGGTTTAAAGGACACCCTCTTCTCAACTGATCATCGTCGATGGCGAATGTTGTGGTGAAACAATGCGTGGTTGGACACTGAAAGACTGGAAACGAGGGTGCTGGTCGGATGAGTTAAAATAGATGGCACCACGCCAATGGACGCCGTGCGTGGCTCAAGCAATAGAAGTCCATGAACTCATTGTGCGTAGTGCTCACTATCCAGGCAGGTGGTGGTGGTTGATTAAATATGGTGCATGTTTTGATGGCAAGAACCAGGTACGTATGAACCAACATGTCATTGGTGAGGTCTAACTGGCAGCTTTTATGAGCCCTTGCCGTGTTGCATTTTTTCCCCAGCAGAAACGGGATCTTCCAAGACGATAAGGTGTCATCGGGTTCACACTGTGCACGAGTGGTTCGAGGCATACATTGAAGATATCATCAATCTTGATTGGCCTCCAAATTCGCCTGACCTCAGTCCAATTGGACTGAGGTCAGGCGAATTGAACAATTGTCCTGTGGGATGTTTTGGAACGGGAAGTAAGGCGTATGGACACCCAAAGTTCATCTATTCCGATAGTGTGGAAAGCCTTGCAGGCAGATCTCTATGGATCTGCAATAATCTAATATTTATATACAAATGCGCCTAAAAAGGAAGAAACGTGACGTCAGTGTGTTGTTTCTTTTTTTTTGAACACCATATTATTTATTATTATTAAATCGAATATACGCTGCAGGCGTAGGTGTAGTTAATGTGCAGAGTAGAGTATCTAATATAATATATATTTAATAAATCCGTATACATGAAGTTAATAACAACAACAATAATGCCTACTGCACGTGTATAAAGAACTGTCTGGTGTCACAGAATGATTATGGAGGTTAACTTTCGTGTAAGATGGTTCATCTAAGTATAAGTGCTCTCGGATTTGGAAAGAAAATTTGTTGGCTTGAATAAAGCAGTTTGTGAAAGTTGGACTCGAGATTTCCGAGCTAAAATCAGAGTGTATGCTTCACAGAAGGCGTATCTAGAACATTGATTAGCTTCCTCTTGAAGAAAACCGATGCATTCGAGCCAACAAGGATCAACTAAAAGAAAAAAGAAGCAGCTACAAAAAAATGGGATATGAAGGAAATAAAATTATACCGAATGACTGTTAATTTAACTTTGTAAAATACTTGTTATCTTCGTTGTAATGCATAACTGTGGCAGTCATTCTTGCGTGTCTTTTATTTAGGTTAATAATTACTGGACTGCTTGAATGCTATAAATGAAAGCGAAATACATATGTGCATTTCACAACCTTCGCTGCTTCCATCCATACAGAATTATGGAATGGAATGGAGGATCTTGCAGTAGAGAGCCTTTTACATTCTCCCAGGAGGCAGTACTTAATGTTGCAGGATTTGCATATGGTGAAATTCAATTCATAATTATTAACTGGCGGGTGGAAATTATGGAAATAAGGTAAAATTAAACGAGATTTGATTAATACTAAACTTGCAAGTATGGAATGCCCGTCAGTAACACATTTATGTGCCTAAGTGGAAAGGCGGTTGTCTGAATCACGCCGCATTATTTGCTTTCTTATTGCAAATGTTTTCTTAATGTTTTCGTGAATGGTTCCCTGAGGTATCGTATTCGATCACAGGCAAGCGTCATATTTTATGGACAGTGTTATCGGACTCCTTAACTTGATTTCTGTCAAAATATTATGGAGTTTAAGTGAACTAAACCACCTGTTCTTTTGAGATAAGTCATCTTTTAAATATAATTAAAATATCACTTAAAATCGGATTCTTGGGAGTGCAGCAAATACGATATAATTGGTGTATTTGATTACGCCTCCTTTTATGTTCACCTTTAAGATCGAACCTCTGCGTTTTGTTCTGTTGCTTATAATTCGAAGATTGAATTATTTCGTATAATAGTGAGAGCTCATTCGCAGCAAACTATTATAATCATTTGAGTCTTTGGAGGCGAACAATTATTTTTCTGTGGACGAGTGTGTTCATGGGCCGAGTTACATGTTGTGCAGGTTTAAAATTCCGGCTATAGTTATCCTACTCCTCCTCTTGAGATTTGAGATAGGATAATACAGCCTTGACTGAAGATGACTTTAGAAATGAGAAATGAATTACAGAAGCGACCTGTCTTGCTAGACTACTGTGGCAGGCAATTCATTCCACCGATCTACAACACGCTGTCCACAGGTAAACTCCATGAGATCCATCCACCTGTCGCTCCCAGAAATTGTGTATTTGTGCTGCTGGTTTTTCTCTCTTCAGCTAGTGAAAATATACCTCCCTCGTTTATTTTACTGATTTCCCTCAGGGTCTTATATACCTCTATCGGGTCTACTCTAATATGTCTAGGCTTGGCGGTCTGGACCTTTTAAGTAATTCTTCACATGGGCATCGATTAACGCCGCCTTAGCAATCTGTTTGCCCTTCTTTTGAACTCTTTCTAGAAATTGTAGGTCTTTCTTCATTGCAGCCTTCGGACCTGGATTTCACACGCAGTCCGTGGATTTTACACGCAGAGAGATTTCAGCAGCACAGAGTAGTGCAAGAGGAAAGCCTCACAACTCGCCTAGCTAGAAACATCATTCAACATGCAGAACACCCATGGAGCAAGTAGCACCATGGATTCGTTATCATATCAGTATAATAATGCAGATCTAAGAGACATGAAGCCATTCTTCTTTCATCTTGCACTATTTTAACGTTTAATTCCTAGGCTGAAATATTATTTGAACTGTAACGCAGTGTACAATGACCTGTATAACATTGCACTGCAGAACAGCAAACCGTTCAAATGCCATCCTCAGGATGCACAGATTCCATATACACATCATAAGGAGCATCACAAAGGAATATTTTTAATTTTTACATTTTTACTTATAGGAACTCTCGCTCACTAAATTCAAAGATAGGCCTCATCATCCAGCCTGTGTCTTCTCCCCCGAGACAATAAGCACTGAGGGCCTACATAACAGTAAGGTTGTGAAGGATGGAATAATGCCTCTTTTACGGGGGCTGCGTTTAGTTTCAGAACTAGCCATTAAATCTTTTTGCAAACATCGAGTAATTTCAAACGGACTTTGACTGCCAAGATCACTCGTCTTCCCGTGGGGATACTTGAAGGACCACGTTTGCACAAAAAAAAAAAAATTCTTCACGTCCCGCAGGCATTACAGGACAGTATTACCAAGTCCTTAATGACATTACTCAAGATATACTTCAGTGTTACAGAGAACTTGTCACTGCATGCGTATATGCCTATCCGAGGACGGAGGACATTTTCAGCACCTTTTGCGAATATTCAAATAATTGTATGAAGTATTTATAAATCGAATTTTACATTCATATATATTTATTCATTTTTGGTTTTTAGTGAAACTTCTAGGTGGGTGGAGAAAAGAATTATACTGTTTTTAGTGCTAACCTAGTTGCCGGATTATTGTGGTAGAGAAACCATAATCAGATAATATAATATAAGAGTGGTATGACAGCAATAAGATCTACAAAGTGGGAGATTGGTTGGCTTATATATATATAGGCCAACATCTAAAGGCAACTCAGGCCATGTTGCTGTTTTGTGATATCGAAGTCAGAGTTTTTAAATTCGAAATCAGTGCAGTATGATTTCCAGATTGATTTACTCGAAATTGGGTGAAAAACATAGAAGTTCCATAGGAACATACACTGCCCTACCGGATATATCCGGACACCTGACTTTAGACAAAAAAAAAAAAAAAAGCTTTTATTGTGTCATTTAATATTTTGTGCTGAAAAAGTTTTGCTTTGATGACGGCCTTCAATCTTCGCGGCATACTCTCAACCAGCTTTTTATAAATGCCAGTTGATATGTTCCTCCACTAGGTCTTTAACGTAGCCACCAGTTCGGCCTTGTTCTTTGGGCGATCTCGACGTGCACGTACCCGTAGATTTAATACATCCTAAAGATGCTCAATTGGGTTCAGATCAGTACTCCGGGCTGGCCAATCCAACTTTTCCACACTCATGTCCTCAAACCACTCTGTTACGACCAGAGCAGTATGGCACGGCGCGTTGTCTTACTGATACAGATATGGGCCTTCACCGAAGTATTTCCATAATGTTGGAAGTGCATAATTGTCCAGGCTGTCCTGGAATTGCACAGCATTCATGGTTTTGTCAATAACGGCTAATGGGCCCAAGCCAAACCATGAAAGGAGCCCCATACTGCCTCCACCAAACTTCATTGTTGTTAGAATACAATCAGGAAGGAAGTGTTCCCCTGGCATTCGCCACACCCAGGAACGGCCATCAGACTGGTAGAGTGCGAACCTAGACTCGTCTGTCCATAGGACTATTTTCCAGTGCTGTACAGTCCAGGATTCGCGCTCCGTACATCATGTTAATCGGCCTGTAGCACTTGTTGAGGTGATCAATTCTGTTGAACGTGTTATGTTGCTCGCCCAGTTTTTTAATTGTCTGTTCGAAGCCCAGTGTACATATTTATAGTAGGTTTTGTGACGTGTTGCATGCATAGGACCTCTTTTCTCAGCCATGGAGGAGTGTCCAGATATTAATGGTAGGGCAGTGTAGAAGAAACATAGAAACACACTGAATTTTGCAATCGCATCTGTCCACTCGACGCGGTAAATTATTGGTATTAATGATTAAATCTGAGTTTTCGAAATGTTCCTACTTGTAACTTAGTACACAGTCTCTTTATTACTAAAAGGTCGCTCGCAAATGTGCTTTTCTTAAAATACTATTACAATATATGTGTATCGTATATTAGGGAGGGAGTTAGGATCACCATAATCTTCTTTAAGACATCAAAAAAATCTCATGGAACCAGTGATGTTTCCATGAGTTTTATGAGAAAAATATCAGGAAAGGAAAATGCATCTTATTTCAGTGGAATTTTTCTCAAGCGCACTTGAAAGGATTTTGAGTATAAAAGATTTTCTTTAATAAAAGTTTTCTTGTAGCTTGCGCCTCTATTGTCTTCCCTTTGACGAGAAAGCAGCAGAGGCACGGAATTTCAAGGGAATTGAAGCTTCTCACTGATCAGAAGCATCGATTGGATCTCGATACTTCAGCTGAGCGCTCTTCAAACTGAAGTAATTTATTTAATAAGAACTTGCATTTAGTTCAAAGAAGAAAGTTTTCTTAGTGATACACTTCGCAGTTCGAATACACTGAGATTAGCCCCATGGGACTTGAATTCCAAATATAAGACGCTGTATTGATAATATATTGGAAAGCAGATATAGGAATAAAGAACACGTTGTTAAAATTTTTAACTCGTATATATCTCCCCTCATTTCACCCACCCCTTTAATAATGCTGTCTTAACATTTGCTTGAACAAGAATGTATTAACTTCAAGTTTTTCCTAAATTAAACTTCCAAAATGATGTAATTATAGTAAAAGTCTGTAAAAATAAGGTATTGGACCCTCCTAGGACTGCTTGTTAAATATATTAAAGGCAAAGAAGTTATTTACACAACCGGGGGTTTATCCAGTACACGTTTTAGTCTCCTAACGGGCTCTAAAGATTTAATTAAGAAATAGCTTCACTTTAAGATGCTGAAGAGAAGGCAAAAATAAGAGATGACTTCAGTTGATTAAAGATCTAAAGGGGAAAAACTTTATTCTGGTTACATGGAGCTCTTTTAATCCTCCGCAATGAAGCTTGAAATTTGTTAGAAGTGACATTAAAATTAAAACTTGGTAATTTATCAAGAAATGTACCCGTCTAAGCATGGGGAAATGAGGTTTTCAAATGGAAATTGGAGTAATTAAGAAATCGATAGATCCCCAGACGCATTAAAATGATTTAAATTGCAATGTATTATGGAGTTTATTAGATTTGAAGGTAAACCACATAATGTTAATATTACCGCAAATTTACTGGTATTTGCAGTAAATTTTAAATTCAATGCAAATACAAGGAAGAGAACATTTAATGTGCAGTTCAGATTGATTAATATAAAAACTGCTGCGAAAGATAAAAAGGAAACTAGAAAAAGCTGAATGGGGAGTGCTAGCGGTTAGTGGAATGGTGAAATACATTAAGAAATCAAGCCTACCATTTTAATATGAGATTGAAACATTAAAGGACTCGATGTGGAGCTGATTATCAGACATGGCGCACCATATTTCAGCCAACTGGCAATTGTTTCGTCTATTTGGATGCCTTCCGCGGTCAAGTGGCAGCCTTCCAGAAGAACTAAACGAATTCAATTTTTAAGCGTTCTAATTCGTCACTTTGCTGAGAAAGAAATGCGTTCATAATACAGTAACCGGTCGTGGACTAATTTGGGTTGTGTTGTAGTTGTGAACGTTTCATTTCAAGTTAATACCATATAATGCAATAATTTTTTGTAGCGTATAGTACCTTTAATAAAGATTACATCGTTTATTTATTAGGATTTAATTCTTAAGTTATTTTCACAAATAAAAAATGAGCATTCTAACGCAAAAATTTCTTCTAGAAGTCCAAACAGTTTATCCCAAATGCCCGACATGGTTCTCCCCGGGCCTACAAACCACCTTCCTTCTCACAGGGCACGGTGCCATTCGTGCAAAGCTGACTTGCTTCCATATAACAGACAACCCTCTGTGGATTTCAGGAAACCTGGGACCACCTTATGTACCACTGCCCTCTTTACGAAGATCTCCGACTCATTCTCATTACACAGATTCATTACCTTCCTCAGGATCAAGAAAACCATCTTCTGGAACACGAGCAAAACTACTGCGCCTTTTCCAAGTTTGCCCAAGACGTTTTTGCCAGGCAACGAACTTTACCTCAACCGTAAACCTCTGAGGGAATAGTGCTATACAACTCCTTCCTTGGTTCGTCTTAGGAGTGCACAACCACCAGCACAGCTCAGATGCTGCCATTAAGCTTTCCTAGCCACACTCCCTTGCGTGGTCCTTTGCCTCCACTCCCCGGGCTGGAGGGGGAGGTGACTCCTGGTCTCCCCCCTCTCTGCCCCTCTTTTCCCTCTTGTGGTGGCATGGGCCTGCTCCACTGATTTGGGGATCATCTTCTCTATGGACCCCTTATCTCTATATTTTCCCCCAGCCTTCAGTCTCCCCACTCCTCTCTCTAACTTGCAACTACTAGTGTCCTAATCATCTCTAAGTTGCTTGAGCCCTACACCCAAAAAGGTAACATAAAATCGCATAACTAGTACTCCTTTTGGCTGACCCCTATCTATAACGGTTTTTTTAGGTCCTAGTCACTGAAATCTCAGGAAATTAGGTGGCAGGACCTTCCAGAGAATAACTATAATACTGATGTACCTGGTCTGCCTCCACAGGGCCGGGTGTGGACAACGTTGAGTCCCATTAGGGACTCAGAGGCTAAATGACCAGAGCAACAACGGTACACGACGCTACACATGTACAAACTCCATACACTTTTAAACCTCTGGCATTGACAGTGTTCTGTTTCACATTCACAATGTATTGTACACGGAGATGGAGGAAATCCCTGGTGCCGTTTGACATTAAACACACTCTACACTAGCAAGAGGTCATGAAGCAATTCACTACTAATACTCAGACATTGACTATAGATTATCTTTTGCAAGGGGGGCGGTACACTGTGTCCATCCAAAATGTACAATCGAGAAGAGCACCTCAGTAGGTATGGTTTAATTCCAAAAGTCGATGGAATGTGTCCGTTTGGAAGAGCCATATCAATTTTATGTCTGAAAAGGTTGCAAAATTTGTTAACATGATAGCAAGAATTACTATGAAGGATTGGGGTATTAGAGGTAGGGTACTATCTTTTATTTATGACTATGTTTTCATTTCTATTGTTTCTTATGGTATCTCAGCTTGGATAGACTGCGTAAATTTAAAAAAAAAAAACTGTATTTCATTCAGAGGATGATGCTCCTGAAGATGGCTCTAATTTGTAGAACTGTCTCCATTGATGCGCTAAAGATTGTCACAAGGAAAATGCCAATTGACTTCTTTCTGATTTACAGAGTAATGACTTTCAACATTCGGCGTGGAACTCCTTTTATTATTCGTGATCTTGAGTTGGATTTGGCTAATGATCTTAAGAATGAGCCCAAGCGAATCTTAGATATCGTAATGACTCTTTGGAATCATATCATAGAGGGCTAACTCAAATAACGGTGAAATAACTCGTAGGTTCTTTCCCTCTGTTGTTGATGTTTCATCAGAAAAAATAAATGGTTTGTGCCTAATCTACAAACAATGCTTTTTATTAACCAGTCATGGCTCATTTCTAGCAAAGCAAGTAGGGTGCCTATATACAGTTGTACAATAAAACTTAGAAAGTAAACATATATAAGCATTAGTTTCTATAAAAGAGTACAACAAACAACATCCGATACGAGTAAATAAAGCACATACACTCGTATATACAGTGATACAAGCAAAAGGTAGAGACATATAAACACATACGCATCGTAATATTTATAACTAACTTACATATACATAATAATTTAAGACGTTAATTCTCCTCAGCAGAGGAGCAAAATAGGATTATTAAAACAGAGATTCCATCCTGCAGGAGATAATCAGGAAACTGCTACAGCTGTATGTGATGGTACATGTCCTTTATCATCACAGAACTAGTGGGGGTCAATCTTCAGGCTGTTGTACGTTTGGAGGATGTTAGCCGGAAAAAATCTTCGAATCATGGTTAAATTCTGTAGCGAGCTTCTTAGGGGGAATCCGCGCGTCATTGCAAAAGAGCGGGACAGTCTAGGGCCCGCAACAAGATTGTGGACATTTGGTGCATCAAGCCGATCGGTGAGGAGCTGACAGAGGTTGCGTAGCTTTCCTGCCATGACCAACTGATTCCAAGGGATGCAACCAATGTTTGTATACATTATAGAAGCGAGATGGTCAAAGGATAAGACGGTTCAACCACCCTAAAATCCAGTACTCGATACCCATGAATTTTTTGATGTTAGTGAGGGAAGCAGACCACCAGATTTGTTGAAGCATACATGGGAATCGGAACAAGACATGTTAGTTGATGATACTTGCATGGGAAGGGAAGTTCTCACTGAAATTCTGGGTTTAAGACCCACATATATGTCAATCAGAATCTTGCTATTTACATACGTGATTTACTGACATCTTATGACTTTAGTTGTGTGGAAAATTACAGTCCAACCGACTCATTCAACTAATCAAAAAAAGTTTCAGTTTGAAATAATGCTTGGATTGTCTAATGCATAATTCTGGAAGCAAATACGTTAATATTGTAATTCATGAAACATTTCGCATTTATTTTAATATTAATCAGTGGATTCTACCTGTTAATAATTGGTAAGCAGGTGCTGATTGTGGTAGGATCAAGAACTGCGCACCTGCCTGCCGATTATTGATAGACTTGAACATTCCCCTGGGAACCTGCTCTCTTGAAACATGATTAATGTATCCAGTTTGTTTATTAAATTAATAGATTCTAAACACGTTTTTTATTTTAAATTTATTTTTGTTATCGATTTGCCAAAGGAGAATTTCGTAATTAGATTTTGCGGTATATTTTAACTAGATAATGTACATCACTGTTTTTATTCTGTAGTTTCTGAAAAAAACATTTATCAATTACGTTTGCACCCTTTTAACAAACCTTTTTTCCGTGCGAATGGAATTCATTTATTTCTCCCGTTATTTTATAGAGTTAGCGTCGCCTCCAGGAACCAATTAAATTTAATTTTTTTTTACAATAGTTTATAGATATTCCTCTGAAAAGTTTACATTTGTTTTTCTAATAAAAGATTGATATTCAGTTGTTTTTTTCTGGTTTGTTATTTAATTACGAAAACCTGACCATTCTGGATATCATCTCGACTTTTGAAATGGTTTCAAATTTTTCAATATTTGTGAAATCTTTTGTTTCCAAGAGGGTGGATTATAATTTAGCTTACGCGAATTTTGAATTAGATAATAATAAGTCAGAAATATATTTTTACACTTCAGTTGTTGTTGTTGTTGTTGTTGTTGTTTGGTTTTTAGGAGCATTAGCAACTAAGGCCATATTGCTCCAGGATATGCGGTGGTCATTCCTTAACCTTTCCGCATCCTCCGTATTTGGTGGTGACGGGCTCGAACCCTACACTTCAGTAGAAGCAGTAGTTTTATTTCTTTCATAGTTCGAAGAATGCGAGACTAATCAAAATCATGATTTGCTTAATTATGATTTTGGTTAGTCTTCAATTCTTCAAGTCTAAAGGTATTTTACACAAAATATCTGAAAGTTAAGAAAGTCAGTAAAACTGAACCAGATATTGTGATCAACAACATGAAAAAAGCAAATACAACAGAATACAAATATTTTGGTTCCTATTTTAGTAAATCAGGAAAGAGAAATAAAAATAAGAATAGTCATGGCCAAAGATGCCTTTTGGGGAAATAAAGACGTCTTGAGGAGTACTGTGGGAATTTAAACAAAGAAAAGAATGATTAGAAACTTGGTCTGGCCAGTTTTTACACATTGAATGAATCTTGGACCTATAAGAAAAGAGTGGGACAACAGATTGAGGCATTCAAGATGTGGTTCTTCAGAAGAACATTAAGAATTTCATGGACAGAGCGCATGATCAAACATTGATGTCCTACACAGAATGAGAACACAAAGATCTTTACTAATGGAAATGATTCTGAGGAAAATGGGACTGGCAGGACAATAAGAGCTGGACAAAGAACACTGACAGTCCTCGAGGAAAGATCGTGGGAAAAAGATCAAGAGGGAGGAGAAGAAGGACGTGGTTTGACGATGTAAGAATCTGGACGAGGTCACAAAACTACGCTGAGACCAAGAGAAAAGCTTGTGATAGAGGGAACTGGGGAGACATGGTGCTGCACCCTCAAATCGAGGAAGCCGCATAAAGAAAAAAGAAGAAAAGGTATCTTAAATAAAATCTAAAACAAATCTTTCTATTTTAAAATGTTTATTGCACTACAAGCTGTTGAAGATATAAAAACATATTTCTTCTGATCTCTTCTCGGATTTGTATTTGGATATAATAGAAGAAAACCTTTTAATATTTTGTCATCATACTATAATTTATAGGCATAGTTTGTTTACCACTTTTATCTTTACAGTTGCAAGGACAGGAGGCCCAGCTTTGTCAGATATAGTTACTTATTTTGGAGAAATAGCTTCGGCTCATGCAGTCGCTTTTATATTCTTCATTTCTGTGGGATAAGCTTCAAATAAAAAATGCTCAATGAACCAGTGCCATGACATCTTATTACATCTGCATACGTCTAGCTGACAGCTTTTCAGACTGCAAACATGTATGTAAATTACTTCAGAAGCAACACCTGTTTTATGCAGAACATTAAGCCGAGGTAAAATATGTTATTTTCTTTTTGGTGATGCAGCGTCAATAACTGGAGAAAAATGCACTTTATTTGCTTCGCCTCTGAGATAGAAGGCCCATAAAGATGTTTCAAACGTTGTCGCATTTTATTTACGTCAGCTAAGATTGTGTGCTTTTTAGTACTCAGTTTAGGTTATTAAAATATGGCATGGGTTTATGATTCATTTAAGATTTTACCTGTAGGAAATGGTTTAACTCCTTTACCACAGCTCCTTGGAGCTTTTTTTCACACATCAATTCAATTGACGAACTAATTGCTTTGCTTTCTCAGTCTGTTGAAGAAAGGAAATGCTTTTGTAATGATTTTTAGTGAAATCATTACAAAATCATTTCTTAACAGAAGGCACAGGTAAGTGAGGATCACCAAAATCCTCCCCCTTGCGCCAGAGACCCAAGAACAGCTTAAAACTCTTAATCATGCTTCTACCAATTATATGTGATGTGAGCGTGCGCGTGATTGTTCGGGTCGGATGATTTACACGCTCCGCTTACTTCAATTGTTTTAGTTTCTTAAACTAGTGTAACCATCTTAATTTTCATCTACTGTCTTAGATCTATATTCACAGATAGATTGAGAGATTCTACGGGATATCCGGAAATATGCTCGAGAATGCTTCACTTCAAAGGCAATGGCATTAC
Organism: Mastigoproctus giganteus; assembly: GCF_048544385.1. Classification (NCBI taxonomy): domain Eukaryota; kingdom Metazoa; phylum Arthropoda; class Arachnida; order Uropygi; family Thelyphonidae; genus Mastigoproctus; species Mastigoproctus giganteus. The sequence continues at coordinate 145,354,485 of NC_143586.1, read as the reverse complement.
AGTCACTCAAAGCGTCGAAGTAGGAATCCCACAAGGTGGTTCTCTCTCAGCCTTGCTATTTACAGCAATATTCGTTCCACTAATGGATCAAATTCCAGCTTTCCTATCGTATGCTGATGATATTGTATGCTACTTGCCATGCAAACGCCATGTTGGTGATTCACAAGACAGACAAACCTCCTCTGAATCTGTAAACAGCTACCTAAATACATTCTGTAAGTATGCTAAATTTTTTGGCCTGTCAGTCAATCCAGAGAAGTCAAACTATCTCATCTTTACGCCAAGTCGGATGACTTCTACTGATACTGCATCTTCTCTACTTCCGGAATTGGCAGGAAATGTTCTGACTCCCACAGACAGTGTCAAATTCCTAGGAGTAATCCTTGATGCCAACCTCACCTATAAAAAAACAAATCCAAGCTCAGTATTCCAAAGCCCTGAGAGCGTTCTGGGGAATGAAAATTGATCTGTGCAAAACGCACAATAAGCAAATAATCAAGAAATACCTTGCAACTTACTTCTGTAGTGTGCTTTCCTATGCCGTGGAAGTTTGGTCGGCGGCACCACCCACCAGCCTCAGGAAACTATGGGGCCTCGAATTCTGGGTGCTGAAGTGGGCCAACTTGTGGTCGCACCAGATCTACACAACATCTAAATCTACTCTCTGCTGCAACCTGCATTAATTTCCCACAGTCCACAGAGCTCATGTGCTAAAAATAAAGTCATTCCTTCATCTGTGCTCAGCTAAGCAGGATCACATCAACATCTGGAACACGGTTGGTTGGTGTTTGCCAGACATCTCCGTAGTACCCCCTCCTCGTGCTCAAGGCTCCAGCGGTTACAGAATTTCAAGAGACACTTCCCAAATGTGACTCTGGACACTCTCAACTCGCTCAACATCGACATTGATCTGTGGACTATAGACAAGGCATATCACAATGGCATCTTGTCCTATCTTGCTGTTCGTAAAGGACATTTATGTAAGTGCCGATCTTAGTTAGCCGATGTCATTTCATGTTCTGCGCAACTTGTAGTCCTTTTTCGCTGTAATCACTACTTCATTTTTACATTTTGATTATCCTCTTTGCTTTTATCTATTAATTATTATTTGTTTATGATTATTATTTTATTTTATTTCATTTTTTTTCTATTATAAAACAAAATCACTTGTATAAACAACGAATTGTAAGATTCCTCTGGCTTTCTGTGTAAGGAATCACTATTGTATAAAAATATGTTAATAAAGAATCTTATTATTATTATATCCACGAGAGAAGCATTTTCAAATTCCTCTGATATTTATAAGGAAACTTTGAACTCACCTTAAAAACGAACGCTCCGTCTTCTACCGTACCAACAAACTTTCCACAATTGGTAGTCACCACGGGGCTTTCAGGTATTCCAATGCTATTATCTTTGTACGCCGGAGACAGAGAAGTTGAGCCGAAGACACCTCTAAGCGTGAAGAAAGACACCAGAGCCAGTGCTGTGACCGCTATAGCCAAACCCGTCAATCCTAGTAAAAGCGCCCTGAGCGACGGGCAGTGGTATCGATGCCGGATCACGCGAATTTCCTGTTGAGGGCGAAAAAATTCGTCCTCATCATCCTGGTTATGGCACTGTCTGTAGTTGTTCCTCAGGAAAGGCATGGTAAGGGTTTTTCTGATATCCTGTTATTTTCACATGACTTCCTGTGGTCTCTGTAAGACAAATAGAGGAGAAGTTGAAGCGGGATGTGCGTGTTCTATGTAAGGTAGAAAGATGAGGGAAACGTATAGGAGGTTGATATATTTAAAATAAAAGTGGAAAAAAAGTTAGAAAGAAAAATATGTGACGCGCTTAACATAGAAATACAGAATTAACTTTAGAATTGCAGAATTAAACAGTTGTATTCGAATAACTTGATGGATTCCGAACACACCAATTGATTTTAATTATTTTACTTCGATAAATATAATGCTGTACAGTATCCTCTTTTACTTGTAATATTTCATATTATATTTTAGCTCTGTAATATTATCGTACTATTTTTATTATTATATTAGACTACTGCTATTATAATTATTGTAAAACAATATTCTTATTATTATATTATAAAATTATTATAGCTCTACGTTTCTATTTAGTTAATATAGTTTCCATAATCCTAATTGCTTATGTGCTAATTTGATGTATAGAGTATACATCAAAGAGATCTTTCAAGATTGAAAATATTAGTTAATAATAATAAATGCGCAATTAGCCTAATGGTTAAGACGCCAGACTACCACTGTGATGGTCACGAGTTCGAATCCTACAGCGAAAAAAAATAAATAAATAAAACTTGCGTTTTGTCGGACCCGTTTCCCCCAAGGTCAAAGCGATGGTTGAGGCAGAGAGTGGGATCAGCTGTTGCCGTTCCTAATAACTACCACCCACCACTGGATGCAAAAAGCCAAAGCTATATAGGTCCAGCTCCATACCTGGAAGTAGATGACAACTAGAAATACTGAAAATACTGCATCGACTGTGGCGCAGCATAAAGTCACTCATATTCAGACCTGAGGGTTCGATTCGAACAGTAGGAACACGAGGACTTTATGCTTTGCCACACAAGATGCAGTATTTCTACTTGTCATCTTCATCCAGTTATGCAGGTGGACCTGTTTAGCTTTGGCATGAAGTGAAGCATCGAAATGAATAAGTTCATAATGTGAACATACTAAGAAGTAACCAAACTAGAAACCGCTATGACAAGGTACAGATGATACTACACACCAAGTGGTTGGAAAGATTCCCGACTGTTCAAGTCACAACAGAAAATAGCAGATCAGAGACGGACTATCGTCAGGAAGAAATTGATAGTTCCTGCAATCTCAGAAAACAAAATCAGGATGTGAGCGGCCAACTACAAATAATACGGATGCAGCCGAACCGGAACTAGAGGAGGAACAGCAAGTACAACCCGGAGCAACCGAATTGGAAACAGACGAGGTCGCTATATACAGAATAGAAGAATGGAAGAAGGCCTTAGCAGAATTCGACAGAATCGATCCCGACAAAGACCCCACAGAATCCTTTGGCAAGTCCCAGACCACCTCATACCACATAACGGATTAGTACCTCAAAAACAACGGAGTAACGCTAGATGCTATCCGTACAGTCATTTACTGTGTCGCTATTTCAGCCACCAGGATGAACACAGGAGAAACAGAGAACAACAAGAAAACAAAACGCAAAGGTAAGGAACCAGCGGCCTGAGAAAAATGATATAGCAGAAGGTAGAACAGCTGAAAGTGCAGACAAGCCAACTGCCCCAGTACAAGCGGGATAACAGAAGTAAGAAGCTGTTCAGAAAAGTGAAGACCATCCCGAGAAAGACAATGTCCACAGCAAACACGAGAACTACAAATAGAGGAGCGAAGTAAATTTGGACACCCTGAAACAGAACTTCCTTGCACTCAGAAAGAGATTTCACAAATACAGCCCAGAGGAAAACAGACAATGGATATTTGATTTTTAATCAAATATAAGGAAAATGGATCCCTGACCAGAAGGCACTCGAGGAGTTCTGCGGCAACCTATGGAGCGCGAAGTTAGGCATTCCGGCAGTGCACTCTGGATAGAATGAGACGAAAGAAAACCAAGGGCATATACAAGAGATGACACAATATGAGATTTAGGAAGAAGAAGTAAACAAGCGATGAGGAAGTCTCACAACTGGGGAACCTCAGAGATATGATTACTTGTTACATCGTACCTTTCCTTGCAGAAGAAATTATCGGAATTTGAGTTTGGCATATTCAGTCCTTCACGGAATAAATCTCCCTAAAGATTTGAGTCCGTGATATGACAAGTAAATATTATTACAACAGTAAATAAGAAATTAGTAAGTATCGAACAGTCATTGAAAGAAATACATTCCTTTTCGATGAAGGTGGACTATTTCTTGATAATTTCATTGAATCAGAGATGCTTCTTCACTGCCGTGCACTAAAGTATTATAATTGAACTGCCATGTCGACTTTGACACACCTAGACTAGAGAAAGAGGAAAATTAGGAAAAACCTTCACTTTTGGAATTGAAACACTTCCTTCATACATTTAAAACTTCCCGGGCAGATTCCTTTTACAAAAGCTGTAAAAAGTAAGAAAAATGAAAATAAGACTCTCTGCAAAAGGTTCTGAAGTCGTAATTGAAACTAGGTCCAGTGAACAGCATGGGGTATTCCACCATAATTTCACCCCTCATGGAAAGCTCATCTTTCTCTCTTCCTGCTTTTCGTCCCCAATTACCTTTTGCCTTCAAAATACTTTTACCCGAATTGTGCTGCTCACAGCTATAATAGCCTGTACTCCCGATATAGTTGTCCATCACTCGTGACCCATTTGAAAAAGGTTTAATGTTCGATTCCATCCCAGACTGGAGTAATTCTCTATAAAGGTTTTTTAAAAGCCCATTCGGGACTAGTTAGTAGGTTTTAATCTTTCAGACCCGAGTTTGACTGTCTAGACGTACTCACAAGCGTATTTTATGTCATATCATTGGCAGATCATGACTTATTTGTAATTATAAATGTATCAGTGCAAAAAATACTCAGTGGATGCAATAACATCGAAGTCTCATGAATATTTTAAACCAGCGTTTTAGTTCAATGTTTTAGGACCACCCCAACTTATGGTGTGTTTGAAAAAAAAAGAAAATGTGAATGATAACCGAGTAAGGAATAAGTAAATTTGGACTAACGGTACACAGAAAAACTTGGTATATTCTGTCCACCTTTATTGTGAAAGAAAAGAGGAAAAATAAGATTTGGAGTTAATCAATATTATGTCAGGTTGGATTCACTTTCTCGCTGAGTCTCTGTATTCTTTCATTCTCAGTATATATAAGCAGAACACAGTTCACGAAGTTACTGTGTACCGTAAGTCCAAATTTACTTATTCCTTACTCGGTCATCATTCATATTTTCTTCTTCAAATAAACCATAAGTTGGGGTGGTCCTAAAACATTGAACTAAAACGCTGGTTTGAAATATTCATGAGACTTCGATGTCATTGCATCCACTGAGTATTTTTCGCGCTGATACATTTATCATTGTCTCGTGACTTAATGTAAACTAGTCCTCCCCCGTTTGTGTCACTGGGTTCCGTCAAGTATTTCAGTTGAGTTTCAGGACAGGAAGACCATGTAGTTTGTTGAATGAAATACAACCATTTGAAGCACGTGCATGTCATTTATCAGCGGTTGTCGGAAAGTACACGGTGTTTATTTTCTCGGTTTCGATTTTCACTAGTTCGAAGAGCCCTCAGGTAATATAAATTACTCAAAGTTCATTCTACACTAGTGATTACTCTTCTAATATTAGTCATAAAGCCTGTTTATACGTGGGATCGATACGACATTGTTTATAAGTGTAAGTGCCAATATCAAACTTGTTTAAACAATATAAGAATGGTAGGAATCCAAACATATCGTACAAAGTTTAGTTATGTATACAAATATCTAGAAACTGTGGACATTTTTTCTCGTGATGTTGTAGAAGCAAACGATCTGTGTGACTTAATACAGTCCCATGGTGTGCATGTTCCTAAGTTACATTAGATGATGCTTGTAGCTAGCGTACTTCTTGGAAGGAATTCTGAAATGCGTTGTTTTAGAGCTCTGTCTGTCTCTCTTCTGTCGATAATCTACTTCAGAATTTTACAGTTCAGTCAATACATTTTGAATACATTTTTTGGTATGTTCCCGACGCAATCTTGTTGGGCAGTAGAATGCTCAGCAATGATGGAAAGCAGAACATTATTCTAAAGAATTCGCTGATACTTTATAGGAAAGATGGCAGTTCTCTTCATAACTATTATTATTCAGTTATGCTAAACAGAGAAGCGTCTGGGATAAATATACATGTAATACTAGTAAGGGATTAAACTCGGGAACAATGGAAGCAATAAGAAATCCATCGCTTCCTTTTGCCTAACTCCAAACACGAGGTTTTCTAAAAGATGAAGAAACATGCGCATGTCATGAATGAGTAATTTTGAATTTTTATCCTTTGAGTTTACTTTTGCCAAAAAAAGGGTTGCGTGATGTTTGGTTTTTTATGCCTCTATCGCAAAAACGTTCAGTACGGTAACCATTTTTTTTCTTGGCAGTAACGATCTAAGATAAATGTGCAGGTCATCGCACAAAAGAAGTGACACCGTACATTAAAATAGACCTATTAAGATGATACGAAACGTGCTTGCTAGGAGAATTAAAAGGTTGGAAAGAGATTGCAAACATTTGTCTGTTTCAAAAAGAGAAAAACATGTAAGGGAAACTTCATTTATTCTTATAAAACTGTATTAGCTGACTCAGTTAATTATAAATTCATAATATGTCCAAGTGAGTTAGCCAAGCTATAGATTAATAAAACACATTCAGTTGTGATTGGAAATCACTATTTTTATCCTTTAGATATTGTGGTATTTACGATGATTACTACTGGTTAAAGGCCTTCGTGGGTTGGTTGGTATAATCGCCGGGTGGAGAAGACCTTACTTAGTTCGAATCCGTTAATAACTCGAGGAATATTTATGGATCTCTTTCACAAGGTCTTAGAGGATGCTCCCCAACAACAAGTCTAGCTGACACCATGATCGGCATCCAGATTGCGTTTCGAGGTAAGGCACAATGTGATGTTTTCTATTTAGACATCAAAGGTACTTCCAACAACACAGATCGCAAGAGAGCTTTTGGTACGTAAATAAATAATATTTTCATTGACAGATTAGCAATTTCCTATGTACAGTACGGTACAGCACAGCCTAAGTTGCAGACATTTTTCTCTTTCCCACTAGCTCCGATGATAATCTCGTCCCAACCACAAACAGGGATTGTTCAAGGAGGTGTAGTCGCCAGCACTTTATTTACAGCATGAAACCCCAATTTTCCTGGCATATTCTAATGACTTAAAGCTATTTATTAATTCAAAATCCAGTGATGATATTTGCAAAATTTGTCACGATGTGAATTAGATATCTGAAAGAACTTAATGTCATTATCAATGCAAACAAATACACCGATGAGCCAAAACATTATGACTATCTACCTATTATGATGTTTGTCCTCCACGTGTAGCTAAAACAGCTCATACCCGGCGAGGTATGGACGCTACAAGATTTATAAATGTCTTGTGGTACCTGGTACCAACACGTACCAGCAGATCCTTTAACTGCTGTAAGGTCCGTGGTTGAGACGCTGCAGATCGGAGTTGCTGTTCCAATACAAACAACAGATGCTCGATGGGATTGATGTCTGGAGAGTTTGGAGGCCTGGGCAATACTGGAAGTCTTCCTCATGTTCCGCGAACCAGTCTCGAACAATCCGGGCGTTGTTCTGCTGAAAGACCGCACCGCCAGAGGGGAAGACCGTTGCTATGAAAGGGTGTACCTGGTCAGCAATGATGTTTAGGTATAGGTATATCTGGGTCTAACGGCTCCTGGGATTTCTCCCATCTCCGCTTATGTACACTGTATCGGACAAGCCAGGGATTTAAAAGTGTATGGGTCATGTGGTATGTAGCATGTTGTGCCCTTGTTCATCTGGCCTGTTAGCCGCCGGACCCCTAATGGGACCCGAAGTACGTCAGAATGCCCGGCACATGGAGACTGGACCCAGGGTATTCCAGCAGAACAACGCCCAAAGCATGACACCGCTGCCACCGGCTTGTTTTCGTCCCACGGTGCATCCAGACGCCATCACTTCCCCAGGTAAACACGCACACGTATCCGGCCGTCCACATGGTGCAACAGGAAACATGATTCATCTGACCAGACCACCTTCTTCCAATCACTCAAGGTCCAGTTTCGATGCTCGAGTGCCCATTGTAGGCGCTGTCGCCGTGAACCGTGGTTAGCATGGGCATTCGGAGCGGCCTGCGGCTACGCAGCCCCATTTTCAGTAGAGTTCGATGTACTGTGTGTGTGTTATGACACATTACTGCCGTCACCAGCATTTCAATCACCGGCGAAATCTAATCTGGAGCCGCATATAACCGTCAAGGAGTTCATTGCTCTACAGTATAGGGTTCTAAAATGACTCAATAGCAAACCTGGTGCTCAGCAGGCAATATCCAGGCAAGCAACTGCTTTATAACAACTTAAACACGAAGCATCTGCAACAGATCAACTAGTCTGGAGTCATGCATCTTTCAAAGTTGATTATATCTGCAATCGATTAATCAAATACAGCCAACGTAATTCCCAACAGATAAAATTTAAGAAATCAGCAAATATTCAACCCCAACTGATCCAGATTCAAATGGACAGAATGTTTTCGATTGTTTTCCAATAATTGTTTCTCAATTTTTCTTCGCAACGTTGATTGCCAAAGATATGTCAGTTCTTAAGCTTACAAGAATCAGATTTCCAATCAGATGAATAGAAATACGAAGAGCAGCCTGACTTCAACCGAGTAACCATCAACTCAACGCCTTATATACCGAAACTGTTTTATTTTGTTAAAACGTGAATATAAATCATTGGTGATTTTTGAATACTATACATATCATGAATCGTGTTGGTTGACTACTCTCATTATAATAACATGCCTTCCATCACAAACAGAAAAAGTGTTGAATCTAAGATCCCTTTTATCAGGGGCTCTAGTAAAACGCTTCACGGACAGACCATCAAGGGAGTCCAAAATCTCCTCTCCACCGGCATAGCAATCAGATACCCTGCTATCTACACATACTACGTTCTCCTCTCGTCATAGAATCCCCAGATCCCAACTGTTCAGTGTTTACCTTCAGAATTGCAGGAGTATAATTAGCAACCTAAACCACTTCAGAGCAATCCAAGGCTCACATATTTACGACATTTACCTGCTCACTGAAACCTGGCTCTCCATAAATATTGATGATCAGGAGATTATAGATGGACAATATACAATCCATAGAAAGGACAGAGGATCTCGTGGAGGCGGAGTAGCTATTATAAATAAATAAATAAATAAATATTCATTTATTGCAAATACAGCAAGCCCATTACAGCACATGGCTAGGGGCAGATAAGAATACAAAGGAATGATATAAAGTATATGTACATAGCAAGTTTTATATAGATATTAACAATGGTTAGAAATTTTAGTTATGAATTTAAAAATTGCAGAACAGGGCATTTAGCTTTCAGCTGCCATTACTGGTTGGGTTATTTTTCTTCATTTCATCGGAGATCTGACTCCTGTAGGCTGCAGAGTTGATTAACCTGTTGCAATCAATGTTGTGATGATTTATGAGGTGAAGAAATGCATTGGGGAACATTCTGTCCATTTGTTTGAGCCTGGAGAGGCTGGATTTGAATCGCTGGTTTCTTGTATTTTCCCTGTTGGGGGCAGCTATTATATTGCCTAAATTTGGTGAATCGCATGCAGAGGTGATTATCTTTGCAAGAAGCATGACTCCAGACTCGTTGATCATCTGTTGCAGAGGCTTTGTTTTTAGGTTTTTATAAAGCTGTTGCCTCGATATTGTATGGGGAAAGCGAAGCTTCCTATTGAGCCATCTAAGAACCCAATATTCCAGGGCAAGGAATTTCTTGACGGTTACTTGGGGAGCACCAGACCAGATTTCGGAAGCATAGGACAGAATGGGAAAGATGCATCTTTGAACATGCTTAATGACTGTTTTTCTGTCTTGAATCGCTGCTGTTTCTTGTTTGATTAACCATTTTGCTTTTTGAATTTTTTGAGCAACATATAAATAGTGGGCATTAAAGGAGAGATTTTTATCAAAAACAACTCCAAGGTCTTTGTGAGCGTAAACATTTGGGATTGGGACATCTGCAATTTTTATTTCTATGTGGTTGGGTTGTTTCTGAAGGGAATAAGTAATTTGAGCAGATTTGCTTGCATTTATATTCAGATTGAGATCTTTCAGGTACTTGATGATTTCACAAATCTGTGAGTTCGCATCATTGATAACTTTGCGAATATCATCAGTGGCTTTGGAGGTTATAAATAATTTTAAATCATCGGCATATGCCAGTAGATTTGGATTTTCTTGTAGAAGTGGTTGAAGAGATGCTGAAAATATTGTACTGGAGAGAACGGCTCCTTGGGGAATGCCTGTTGAGGTTGTGACGAGAATATCGTCAGTATTAGTGGGGAAGAGGAGAAGTCTGCGATTTAGGCTGTATTGAAGATAGGAAATAATCATTGCGTCAACGAGAAAGTGATTTTTTAGTATTTGAAAAGCTTTTTCGAGATCTATGTTGTCGAAAGCACCTTTGATGTCAAAATAAAATACGTCGCATTGTGCCTTGTCTTGAAATGCAGTTTGGATGCGTACAATGGTGTCAGCTAGGCTTGTTGTTGTGGAGCGCCCTCTGGGACCAAAATGCATATTGACAGGTGCTTTGGCGAAGATTGCATGTTGAAGATATGGGAGCATGATTTTTTCAATAATTTTAGTGATTATTGACGAAACAGCAATTGGTCGATGGCCGGAATGGTTATTTCTGCAAGCTTTTTTAGGAATCAGCGTAATCCTGAAAGTTTTCCACTGTCTTGGAAGGAATGGCTGGCAGATGCACCTGGAAATGATATGCACTAACGAATCAATGATGTATACGCTGGACAATCTAATAATAAAACCAGGGATGCCGTCAGGGCCTTCACTACTATCAGGGCGTATTTGGTTAACTGCATGCTGAACTGTATTTTTGTTCACAAGTTGGCTAACTAGCAGGGCTTGATCCGGAGACACATGTACATTCTAACCATATACTCTGTGAAACTGCATCAAATTTCACAAATATTGAATCAGTATACTGCCTTCTTCATCTTGGCAAGTTAAAGGTTTTAATAGTATTGCTTTATTTTCCACCTCCCTTAACTAATATAGACCTCCAGTACTTAGAAAGCTCGCTGGAATCAATCTTCCCACTAATTCAATCTGCCGACATAGCAATGGTTTTGGGTGACTTTAACTGTCAAATGGCCAATTTAGAATCTTCTTCTCCATCACTGCAGACTAGGGCTCTCTTTAATATGCTTCACAGCTATGGTCTGGAACAAATTTGCAACTTTCCAACCAGAGAAAATGCCTACCTCGACCTAATATTTTCCTCTACTCATATAGATGTTCACACCGACAACCCCATATTTCACTCGGATCATTCACCAATTACTTTTGACATCACAGTGACTTCTCATAACTTCAAATGCAGCTCCCGTACTCCTCGATTCAATTTCAGAAAGGCTGACTGGCCTCTGCTCAACCTAGCTCTAAGAAACGTAGACAAGCAGCTCGCTGACGCTATGGATGACATCGATGTGCTCACCAACAACCTGATTAACTGTGTCCATTCAGTTATATCTGACATTGTTCCTCAATCCCATCTTACCGCACGCTCTACCTACCCGCACTGGTATAATAGTGAACTAATACGTAAAATTAAATCCAAACAATTCTACAGAAACAAATATAAGCAAACAGGTGACAGTCAATACTATGAAATATTCAGCCAACTCCGCAAAGAAGTGAAAACTCTCATATTAAACTCCTACAACATGTATACAGAGTCAGTTCAGGATAGTCTGCTTACTCACAGAGATATCAAACCATTCTGGAATTTCATGAAGCATAAGAACATAACCAGTAGAAAGTTACAACTCCGAAACGCAGATGGAATTCTCTTATCTGACGAATTCAGTATTGCTCAAGAGTTTGCCAAACACTTTTCTAGAATTCAAACAAATGATACATTGAGACCTGCCTCATTTCCTGACTTCACACCTGTTAAAGATGATATCCTCATTAATCTCTTTATCACTGATGAAGATTTAAACTCGGCATTAAAAAGCATGAAAAATGACTATACTAGAGGCCCAGATGACATTCCAGGCCTATTTTGGAAAAGGACTGTCACTACATTGAAACCCCTCATACTGCGGATCTTCAACCTGTCTCTCAGGCTGGGGAAGTATCCTAATCACTTTAAGCAGGTCAATATAGTTCCTATTTTCAAAAAAGGTGATAAAAATGACGTATGCGATTACAGACCCATAACCTTGCAAAACAGCCTGGCTAAACTCTTCGACACAGCAGTGCACAAACATCTCTTCGAATTCTTCAAGCCTTTTATCGATCAGAATCAACATGGTTTCTGCAGTGGCAAGTCAGTAGTCACAAATTTACTTCCTTTCTGGCAATACACCTCTGAAGCTCTTGATAACCACCTACAAGTTGATGCAGTCTACACAGACATATCTAAGGCATTTGATAAAGTCCCGCACGAACAACTTCTGGAAAAACTTAAGCTGTATGGCATCCGTGACCCTTTGCTCTCATGGCTACGCAGCTATATTACGCATCGTTCCTTGAGCGTTATCATCGATCAAGTGAACTCAGACTGTTTTATACCACTAAGCGGAGTACCACAAGGCTCTCCCTTAGGTCCTCTTCTCTTCATTGTTTTCGTAAATGATCTTCCTTCTTTCATCTACACCTCCAATGTTCAAGTTGCTCTCTATGCAGATGATCTTAAGATCTACTCAGCAGTGAAGGAGACTACCGATTCTCAACAACTTCAATGTGCTCTCAATAAATTCTCTCTGTGGCTATCTCTGAATGGCTTGTCTGCTAACCCCTCGAAGTGCAAAGTTATCTCTTTCTCATCTTGCAGATCTCCACAACTAATGAATACGGAGTATAGTATTAACTCTGTGATCATCGAAAGGTGTGACCAAGTTAACGACTTAGGGATTCTCTTTTCCAGCAGTGCTAAATTCGATGCCCATGTCCTTAAAATCACCAGCAAAGCATTCAAAACACTGGGATTCATCAAACGGAACACATACAAGTTCAAAAACTACAGATATGCGGTTATCCTTTATAAAACTATTGTACTGCCAATCCTTGAATTCAGTTCACCCATCTGGAATCCTCACACAAAGACTTTAACTAACAAAATTGAAGCAGTCCAAAAAAACTTTATCCGTTACCTTACGTACCGCAATCCTCTATTCTATCACTCAGTGTATTATGAATCGCTGTGTGATTACTTTCATCTAAGGCCTCTGTGCGCTAGAAGAGTTACTGCTGACATCGCCCTCCTAGCCAAAGTAATCACTGGAATTTATGAAGCATCTGATATCCTGAGTAAAATAAACTTCAATGCTCCCTGTAGACAAGTCAGGAACCTTACACCGTTTCGCCTTGACTCTGCCAACACGGACTTAATGAAGTTCAGTCCACTGAACAGAATCAGCAAATCAGCAAATGACTCTCGCATTGACTTCTTTGACAACTCCCAATCACTGATGAACTCCATCCACAAGTTTGCCTCTTCACTTAAACTGCAAAGTGACTAGCTCACATCTAATTATTGTAGCTTATTATTTGTTATATTATTTTTCTATTCTCTAACGGATTAATTATTACTTGTTTTACCGGTAACTTAACTTAATACAATCCTCTTTTGTACATATGCTTTATTGTTTGAATTTGTATCAATGTTTATCGTCCTGTAGGATTTCACATTATTGTTATTATGTTTATTGATCTGATCTCAGATACACTGTTAATGGTTACCTGTTGTGTATCTTTTTATTAATAAAATAAAATAAAAAAAAATAAAAATTACACTCTTAATTTCCTTTAACTCCTAAAATTCTCTGAATGGTGGTCTTCATCAATATTGTGTAGTATAGTGTAGTTAAGTTTTTAATATAACTAGTTTAATATAGGAGCAAATTTATGCATATCTGCGTTTCAGTGAATGACTTTATATTCAATAATTCAGCATTTTCTTAATTAGGGTCCTGTTCCTCTACAGTATTATCTCATGTGGGGTTGGAAGGGAGAGTTAAAAGAATGTGAAATTCTTTGAACTCAGGCGAATGGATTCAAGAAGAAACTGTCTTCAAATTGAAATTAAATTCAAAAGAGTAAAAAGTATTCATTGATCATTTAACATCATTAATAATCATCTAGTAATCCTATGGGGAAGAAAAGAGAATATTTTTATTAAAATTGTGAGACTATTTAATAAGATATTGAAATTTTGAGTAGTTTTTTTGCAGTTTTTAGTTTTTTTTTGAGAGAGAGAGACTCTTTAATTTATAACATACTTTTATGAGATAGTTTTTTGTCGCTTGAGGAGAAGTTCAGAAAATTAACACGACATAATGAGAGTCACCCTAATTTCTACTAAATGTTTCATTACGATGCTACAAAGTGTAAGAGACGCTTAATTTTTAGGAGTAACCGACTATAATTCATCCATGATAGCAATGACTGGAAACTGAAATGGAGTCACGGACGGCTACTTTAATAAATCCATCTGTGGAGTAGATCAATACACTTTCCTTTGGAAAGTAGAGGGCAACCCTTAAGAACGATTATAGAAAATAATGGACGATACTTTACAATAGTTATAGCCGCGTTTTGAAATTCTAATACAATGGCTACTCTTAAATTGCCCACGCAGTTAAATCCTTCTGCTTAGACAGCCTAAGTTCATTGAGATTCCAATGTCCGAATCAAAATCACAATCATATCAGCATTTTATTGAATTTGGTCTTTGGAGTGCTTCATTTTTGTAGCTTTTCTCCCGCCTATAAACAACACACTAGATAACTGCTGTTGCTAAGCAACAGCATTCGTACGCTCCATTCCACTGTGCCACTCCATCCTTTAAAAGAGCGCCGTTCTCTTGTGACTAAAACTAAGCAAAAACCTTGTTTCCCAGTCAAATAAGATTTGAGGAGAAATTCGTCTATAGTATTCTACTGTGTTTGGGGAGGAGGGAATTAATGGGCCAGCTGTATTGTTAGAAGAAAGGAAAATAAAAATGAGTCTCGCGTTGAGAAATAACAGAGTTTATTTTGATCGTAAAGGGAATTTACTGATTTAAGAAATCGGTTTCCTATGCTGTGTTTTTCTACCCAATAGAAATCCCACTAATATGAATTTCGTTTCTGTTTGAAAATATACTTTTCCGAATCTGTTATGATCAGTGAGAATTTTTCTTAAATCAGCCATCAAATTAACTTTTAATAAATTAGCTTTTAACCTAACTTGCCATAAAATTGGAATATTTCTCACTGGAGGTAGTCCCTATACAAAAGAACTGAGACAAACGTTTAGTTAATTCAATGTATTTTTTGGGTTCTTTCTTCCAACTTGATGGTACCTCGGAGGAAATTAAAGAAGCACGTGGTATAGTGGCATCTTTTCTGAGTTTAATTTGTTGAGATTACCTTCGGAGATCGTTGCGATTTTGCCGCTGATTCAGCCATTCAAAATTCAACCACTGTGTTCACGCATGCACTCGGAAATTTTTGACCCTTAACACATTTAAAGAGAATTAGTTTATTCTCATTGCATTTGTGGACGGCGTCAGCAAAGTCATCTGGCTTTTCACATCTGCCACTGAAAGCAGAATGTGGACTTCTGCTGTTCAACGGTTGAAGGTCATAGAATGAACTTGTAAGAAGAAAAATGGCTTCAGGAGTTGTTGAATTTTGCTTCTGATTTAATGTAATATGCATAAAAGGATTTTGATGGAAAAATAACTGCGAATTGGGAATTTTTTTTAAATTTATTCCTTAGCGCAACTGGTCACGTAAATTTTAGTGGTTTCTCAGTTACACCAGCAACCATCTATCTTTGTAACCACTTGTCATTCTGTCTTACTCTCTGTTTTTTCAGTGTTTTCGCTCACAGAAATCTGTACGATTTTTACTTGATTCTTTTTGAGAGAGTGAATCGAGGGCCATTCTTTTGAACCTTTCAGATTCTTCACCTTTGCGTGAAATTGTTTCTCTGGCTGCCAATGTTTCATCTTTGTCTCTTTACTCATCCTTCTCCATTTCATATTGCTATTTTGTGCATTCTCAGCTTTGCCTTTAGAAAATACCCTTTAATATGATTGAATATTATGCAATTATGTATTATACATAATCGTTAACCCTTATTACAGAGTAATGATTCATTATTTTAAATTTTCCTCTCCTGTTTAATCAGATCATTTCAAGAGTGCCATTAGAATCATTGTCATACATTCATTACGAAAATTGTGACAGATCATGAAGATAGGGGTTGTAGCCGCCGGATATAAAGTACGACTGCATGATTGCACTAAGTAATATTACCATAGCAACACCTGAAGATTGACATGTTTATTAATGGATTTTTGTAGATTACCACTCTTATTATAGCGATCTTAAATATTTGTTTGACTTTCTAGATTATCATTTTGTGAAACGGCCTCGGGCATCGTTTTTATTCGCTGTGTGCTTGGTCCTAATAATTTTCCATACTGTGTACAAAACAGAATAAAAACTTGCAGTTTTATATTCTCCACATCAAGTGCGTGCCTAAAAGGTTAAACGTGTTTTATTAAACTATGTATCCCTTCCAACATGATGGTACCTCGGAGGAAATTAAATAAGCAGGCAGTCTAGTGGTTTCGCCCAGCAAATACTGGATGCGAGCCAAACCAGTACAAAGATTATTGCCAGGATGACAAAGTGATGTGGTTTCCATCGCATCATTTTTCTTAGATCTTTCCACGTTTTTGCATTAAGCACTCAGTAATGATATTATCTTGCAGGTTAGTTTAAAAGTATTAAATTTATCAATGCTTTTCCTAACTTTCTGAGTTGCTGATTTCCAGTGGAATGTATTATGCGGGTGTACATACTCGTATATTCAAATAAGTATCAAAGACACGGGTTTATTTTGTGCCTTTTAAACATCGCGTATTTTCTGAACAGGGCGAGTCATTTTTGCAGTTTTAAAGACATATAGGTAATTTTGATTACAAAGTAACTTGATGCTGAACATATAAATTTAACATTTATGATTTAGGGCAAATTTATCCATCTGTTTCATACTTTCTAATAATAAGAAACATAGGGAAGACGGCTGCTCATGTTTTGTTTTTAATTTCAGCATCTTAATAAACAAAAGTAGTTTCGAGAACATTCAGAGGAAAATGTTATCTACTCACATCACTTACTGTCCTTACCTAAAAGACAGTTTATTCGTATTTATGTACTGAAAAACATGCGGACTCAGTTAGTGATATAAGTAGAGTACATTTTTACATCTGAATATTCTCGAAACTACTTTCATGGTTATTCTCCTAAAAAGTATTCTCGAGAAATATTCATTATTAGGTTCAATAGAAATCTATTTGGAGAGAGGCGTTCCTGTATCCTGTATCCATGCAATTTCTCACTAGTAGATACGATGTTGATAGTGTGAGATGCTTCTGGGTGGAAGGAAATCTTACATTATAGAATATTAGATTCAGAATCATCCAAACAGAACTAACCAAAGGATTGTAATTCTTTCCAGATCCATCACAGGATGAAGCAATATACGTATAGTTATTTGCTTTCAACACAGCAATAGTGGATTGATCTAAGTAATTCTAAGAAGGTAACAGTGAACTGAGGATGTGTGTTTCTCCACGTTTTCTCTGCGAGTGGACGAATAGTATAACCAAGAAACTAATGCACCAAACCCATTTACCCACTGCGTCACATTACGGTACTCGTTGCCAAAGTGCCTGCAACACCCTTATCGAGATATACTGCCACGCTACAATAGTAAAAAAATGAATGCCCAACTTGACGACAAAAAATATTAAAATTCGATTTTTCTTCTTATTCTTAGGATTGTTTCCATTATTACAGCGGTTCTCCTAAACCTAACATCGAAATGTCATTCCTTTATTCTTTTTTTCCATTTTTTTCTATCTTACCAATATCCCTGGCATCCATTCCATGGCTCCTCTGGGCAATCTGCCCTCCTCCATTCTCTTCACATGGCCAAACCACTCCAACCTTTTCTCCTCTATTTTATCAATGATGGCTTTTCGGATATTCATCGTATTCCTAATAACACCATTTTATATCTTTTTCAGTCCTATAGACTTTCTCGCCGAACTTCGTCAGAAATCCATCTCAACGGCTAATAGTTTATTTTTTTATCTTTCAGTTAAGGCCCAAGTCTCACGTCCATATAATAAAACACTTTGTAATATTGTATTATATATTCGATGTTTAGTTTTATCAATGATATTTTTATTCCATAGCTCAGAATTGAGCATTCCTATGACCTTTCTATCTTCACCCACTATTCTGTCAATTTCCTGCTCAGATGATTCGTCAGCCTGAATAATTGCAGCCAGGATTTATACTGCTGTACAGTTTTTACCTGTATTCCATCTAAATCCAGAACATCCTCACTTCGATTCATGTACTCTGTCTTATTAAAATTAACACCTGTCAGTCCCCATGTTTTTTATCCTTCTAGCAACTTTGTGCCCATGTAATTTACATCTTCATCGTCCTGTGTAACCAAAACTTGGTTGTTTGCAAACAGTAGATGGCAAAGGTACTTATTTTGACCGAGGGGAACACCCAATGAACTGCACTTCTGTGACCATGGTCTTAGAACAACTTCTAGGTTCCGATTCCATTATATAATTTCATGATAAAATTAATTTACTTCTGATTAATATCAAACTTGACACCTTATCAAGATTTTCTGAATGATATATGATATTCTTTGCAGATGCAAGACTTGAGAAACGAAGCTATTCAAGAACGGCTTTCATAATGCCATAAATATGATTATTCGATTTCTGATTGGTTGAGAAAGTTTGAAATAGCGAAAGATGTAAAAAGCCTATGTCTAACACACTCTATTTAGTTTGATCAAGTATAGCTAATGCCAGTCTATTCCTGAAAGAGTGGGGACATCCACATACATAAATACACCAATGCCATTATAATTCATAACGCAGTGACAGTATTAGCATGAAATGCTCTTTAGTCTTCCACGACACCACACCCTAGTTCCTGTCACACAGTGGCCGTAACCGATTCTCCAGTTAGATGCGACGAGTTCGTTGACATCTAAATCAGTATTTGTACCAATGATGACAATGCAGCTCCAAAACGCATAATATAACGACTGTTTTACAGTCATTTTACGTTCTGTGTTTCCTGCTTGCTACATTACCCTCCAAACCTATCATCATTTTATAGCTACTCAGGAGGAAAATCGAGCAGAAAATTTACGAATTTCTGACCTATTTTTAGGGCAGATCCTCGTCTACTGTTGCATACAGACCGTGGTATATCTCTGACGTATCGATATTTTCTACTGCAGTAAACCGTTCCTTCGTCTTGGTTGCAAGGTTTCTTCCGAGCCAATGATTATCACTTTAAGCAGTTTAAGATCTAACCGGATGATTGCTTTACTTTCCAATATGATCAGACTGGTGAAAAAATCTGGTGATTTGGTTCGCTGAATTCGTACATAAGACAAATGTAGGAAGTCCTGACCTACGATTTTTTCTTTAAGTGTCATAATGGAAATGAAATGATCATTTTATTCTGGTCAGGAGAAATGCGGAAATGAGCCAGTCACTTGGTAACGCCTATTGAACGAAGGATCGTAATTTGATTTTAACATTGAGACCGCGTCTGTTTATTGTTAAGTATTTTTGCTTTCTTTCAGAGTTGTTGTTGTAATAGAGTTTTAGAAGCATCGGCGACTAAGGCCACATTGCTCCGTGTATGTTATCTGTAAAGTACGTGTGTTCTGTGGTCGATTTTCTGTTTGTTGGATGAAAAACCCGAGTTTCCGGGAGAAAAAACCATGATACCTTCGCATAAGATTGACTAACTCAGCCAGATTATGAAAAAGGCCCATAAAAATTCCTCGCGTCATCGCGGGACTCGAACTCAGGTCTTTTCAACCCAATGTGGGGAGTACGGCGATTATACTAACTGTGCTACCCACGAGGTCTTTTTCTTTCAGATCTCTTGAAGTCTTCTTGAGGCAGCCTTACAGGAAAAGATCTTCGGCAACATTTAAACCAAAACAATGTCAATTGTATTAAAATTAGGAAAAGAAGGAATAATGAAAGAAGTGACACATTTTCTGTTTGCATTATTATTATTTGTAGTAGTACAAGGTGTTGTACTGATTAGAAGAAGTATTTAGAGACTATTTGGTTTATTTCGTTGGATTGTGCTGAGGGTAGTGTGGATTTCCCACACCGCTACCTGAGAACATTCCAAAAACTGAAAGAGGGAGAGAGTCCTTACAGCCAAATCTATTTTGCCAAAGAGGATGGAACATACACTCTTCCTATTTTCTTCCTCAATTTCTACTCCCTCCCCATCCTCCCCCTCTCCTTTCGCGACTGAGATCCACGACTAGTTAGTCATAGTGCATGCGCAAGGCTACACTTTTGCACTAAATTTTGACCTACTGTCGTCAAAATCATTAAGTTGGCATCAAATACACAAAAGGTAGGTTGCTTTGAAAGTTACCTACCTTGAGTGTATTTATTTATTTTATCCCTTTTACCCCCTTTTCTTGTATGATAGTCTATTTTAATTATACTCGCTTTTATTTGTATTAAATTATTTTAATAAACTTTTCTTATTTATCTCTTCGTCAGTCAATGCAATATTGTTTCAACGTGCCTACCCTTGACGCTAGAGGCCTTTTTCCCCCATAAAGGTGACCCAACAGCGTCCTCATTTTTTTCTTATTGCAGTTTTTTCCGTCTGGAAATTTCTTCCTATTGTATGGGGATTGTCAGAAACGTAAGTTTGCCGATGTTTTTGCGAAAAAGGTATTTACTTTTCTAATAACACAATAAAACCACTCATCGATCGACATATGCATTAATAACGCCATATCAATTGTCCCACTGTATAATCAATGCACAATACTTCTGTTGTAAAATTCGGGGACATTTCAATTCGAAACCTTTTTGGTGTTATTTAAAACAGCTGTTGAGATCTCCCAAAATTCCCATGTTAACTAATGGTTCAGATATATCGATCTGCTTTCCACTTGGCATTGCTAATCGTTTTGCTACCCATTTTTCGAAACTTTGTTCTCCCAAACAGCAACGTTCTATCTCCTTTAATCACTTTGAATCTGATACCAACGACTACTTTGATAGATTAGTCTTCACCATTGATGACATCCGGTTCAGTAATTTCTCATCTTTGGCCTTGATACCCTTTCTGCTCTTTATCTCAAGAAAAGTAATTCCGCTCTAACACCAATTCCTAATTTTTACAAACCTCTTCAACTGCGGTTTTCTGCATTGTTGTTATCCTTCGGCGTTCAGAGAGGCCTATATTATCCTAATATATAAAAGACAGGGTGAAAGAGCTAAGGGTAGTAACTATCGACCTCTTACTAAACTCAATGCAAATGCGAAAAAATTTAACCCCTACTTTGTATCTTAGTTCATACCTTCACCCTTCATCAAAGAGTTGAAAAGTTGATTACCCAGGAAATCAACTGTTTGAAATCTCGGCTTGTTCTTCCATTGACTTTTTCACTTCAAGCTTTCATCTACGACACCCTTTACTGAATTTGCACGATTCACTGCTTATAAATTGTCACCCATCCATAATAATGGATGGTATTTCATCAACTCCGTTTACTGTTCCTCAAGCCTCACCCTTGGGTCGCTTTTATTTATTGTTTACGCTAATAATCTGTCAACTGTATTTCAGTCTGTTAATGTTGAGTGGCAACTTTATGCAGATGATTTAACATCAATCATTTGCGTCAGCCATCTTCAACTGATAGCAGTGGACACTTCAATCCGGTCTTGATTCCAGTGTACTCTGGCTCAACAAAAATAACTTATTTCTAAACCAACGAAATGAAATTTATATCGCTTTCGCTCGAATCGTGCAGTTCAACCCCCCTCGGTCTTTACTAATGATTATATCGAAAATTTTATTATTGCTAGTACTGACACGTTCAAGGACTTAAGGTCTTAATACGATGTGATCTTCACTCTTCCCATATTGATCACATAATATCTCAGACTTCCAAACTTCTCGGCTTAATTAAGCGTTCTTTCTCGATTTTTAAGAGTGACAAAATTATAATTATTCTCTACAAACAGCTTATACTTTCCGTTTTTGGTTATTGTGATATTATTTGGTCTCTACAAGAGGATTCCTCACATTTTTCCCACGGTTGTGAGCGAACTCAGATCAAATTTATTGAATTCTTATGCTTTCGAAATTGGCTTGCCTTTCACCGTAGAAACTATGAAGCTCTTTGCAGTGGCTTAAGAATTGTTCCTCTTCACTCCATACGAGAACTCTGTGGATCTCTTTTTGTTTACAATATCATAAACTCTGTTATTGATTCTCTCTATCTCTTCTCGAACAAATACCGTTCACTATACCCCTCTTGAATTCTCGTTATAAAACTATTTTTTACTGCCTATCCCTCCTACTCTGCACTTACTTGGCAATCTTCTGTTGCGTTTCTTTCGGGTATTAAATAATTACAACATTCATCATACACCTAACTCATCTGTGTATAAAAAAATGCTTTTTACTCTTTATATTTTAATAAAAAATATCAGCTTTCTCACCATCGTGCAGGTTCTGCGTGTCCTGAGAAGTTTGTAAATAAATAAATTGAAAAGTTGTTTTAATATTCTCTTGACTTTTATTGAATGTATCCATTCACCGGGAAATTCTTGTTATTTGACTGTAACCCAATCAAATTATTATGATCAATGATGTTCATTCTCCACGCGGTATACTGTCTTTGATACTCATTATTTTGTAAAAGTTTTAGATGTGATTACTGATGTAGACCAGGGAAATTCCCCATAACGTCATTTTTTGGGGAAAGGGGATTGTAGTTAAAATGTCTTAATGCACGTGGACATGTGTTATGTATAGGGCAGCACCTGGAACGTCTGTTCAACTCCGTCTCGTGTCTCTGTGAAGAACAGAATCAACTATATAAGGGCCAGAAATGTGATTGGTGTAGGTCTGTGTGAGTAATGTGTATGTTCTGGTCGCTTGACTACATCAGTCACCTGGAGAGATGATTCTGGGTACTCGTCCACACTACGAGAAAGTGGGCCAGTCCCAGTAGAAAACGTACTGTCTCAAAAGAGTCTCTGAGCCACCTAGTGTTGCCAGAAGGTGGTCAGGATTCTTTGGGACCCATTTCAGAAGGGGGAAACGTCTTAAACTGAACATATCTTAAACTTAACTTTCATCTCGCAAAGTTCTTCCCACGTGTTTGGCCCTCGTGGGTAGCACACTTGGTACAATCGCCGACTTCCTCACACCGGGTGGAAAAGAGCTGAGTTTGAATCCCGTCGATGATGGGGGAAATTTTTAAGGGTCTTTTTCACAACGTGACTGACGAGGCGAAGGTAGCATGGTTTTTCTCCCAAAAAACTCACGTTTATGGTCCAGCAAACTTAAAATCGACCACAGAAGACACCCAATTTACAGACAATAAGACCGTACTGCAATAACAACGCACGCATTTGAAACGAGCCTAGAACATGACGACGCATTGAATACTAACTCATTAATTTATCTAAAACATTTGATCGGGTGAGTAATAAAGGTCTTTTTAGATAAATTTTATTTTGTCTGCATTTTGCAATTGAGTAACTTGAGTCTTCTCTCTGTGGACAATGAACGTGATGGTCCTTCATTTTCAAGGTTCCCGACTTGTGCTGGAATACGTCAAAGTTCATCTCTTTCACTAACCTTTGTTTCTTTTATGCAACATTTATACGGCGCTCATGCATGCTTTTCCCAATATTCACTATTTTTGCTTGCTAAAGACAAAACATCTCGAATTTCGACCATCAGTTTGTTTCGATTTCTAGAGTACTCACCTATTGAGGCGAAGTAACATAGTTCAATACGGGCACTGTAGCCAGAACAATTTATAGACATAGAAATAGAAAAATCGTACCCGTAATCCCTAATTTTTCTTCTAGCAATCAGAAAAGCCACAACAGAACACACTCAATTTATATACGCGACTAAGACCATATTGCTCCAGTATGCACGAAGCAATAAGGCCTTAGTCGCTGATACTCCTAAAAGCCTTTCAACAACAACAGTCATATACAGACGTTGTTGTTGTTGTTCTCTGGCTGCGCTTTTTTTTTAAAGAAAAGGTCACAAGAGCCATGTTTTACCAATTTAGTATCTATCATTCATCAATCTACTTCCATATCTATTAAATCACATCTAATCGCAGTTGAGATCGACTCAGCTAACATTCTTTTTGCTCTTCATTTCCTTCCTCCTATTCCTTCAGCACTGGCTTCCATTATGTGTATTTCTTTAACTACAAATTACGGAAATTAAGTATAATGTTAACAGGAATATTCTATTTTGTGAAATCGCCAACTAGAGTAGAAGTTCAGCAACTCGTCGTATTCGGGATTTTCATAAAAATGTAACTCTCCAATAATAACAATCTTGCCTGAGACATCTTCAAACCCCATAAAAAACCGACTGAATACGAATGCCCAACATCGTAACCAGCGAAAAATCTTTTCCTATATGCGATCGACACATTATGGACGATAAAAAGAGATCCTATAAATTGAAAGAAATTGAACCATGGAATAAGTGTAAATCCGAATGTTTGATGTGTCGCTAGAATATAAACTTCAGAAGTCGTATGGTGGTGAAAGCAGCAGAGCATTATTCATGCTTTGGACAGTATTATCCAAAGATTCCTTTGTATTCGCTCCTACGTCTATATTTCGAAGAAAATATATACTTTCAGGCCACAGACTCCGCTTCCTGTCCGAACGTCTGCCGCCAGCATTCCGATACTTTATATTTGACAACCTAACGACGCTATTTATGACGATTCAGAAGCAAAGAAAGGGGTGGTTGAAGCAGTATCTCGATTGGAAATAATTACACAAGTACAGATCAAGTAATCGCAGTTTATTTAGTTTCTAAAGTTACTGCTAGAATACAATAGTGGTTATATTACATTTAAATGTTGTTATCGAGATTATTAGGCACTGATCCCGAAGCAATATTTGTCTGATTGTTGTACCTTTGCAGTAGAAAGTGTTGTCCTGTGATACATCAATGGCCGTTATTGTTTTTGAGTTTTAGGAGCATTGGCGACTAAGGTCATGTTGCGCCGTATATATTGTCTGTAAATTTCGTGTGTTCTGAGGTCGTTTTTCTCTTTTCTGGACGAAAAACTCGAGTTTCTTGGAGAAAAAACCATGTTATCCTCGCCTGAGACCGATTGACTCAGCGACTTTGTGAAAAAAAAGCCTAAAAATTCCTCCTGTCTTCGACTGTATTCGAACTTGGGTCTTTCTCATTCAGTGTTGGGAGGACGGCCATACTACCAACTGTGCTAACCAAGAGGGCGCATCAATGGTACTAGCCCCGTAGCTTGCACAATGGATCGCTCTTTTCACACCTTATGGAAGGCTTGAAAAACCGGTTGGTAGGACCTCTCGCCTTGCCACACCTGGTGGAAAAGATCTGAGTTCGAACTGCGTTGATGACAGGAGGAATTTTTATGGGTCTTTTTCACAACGTTGCTGTCTTAAGCGAGGGTAGCATGGGTTTTCATCCAGCCAACAGAAAATCGACCTCAAAACTCACTCAATATACAGACAATATACACAGAGTAATATGAGAAGTCGCAGATGCTCCTAAAACCCAACAAAACAACAGCAGCAAACTTGGGTTTGAATCCTTGCCATGATGGATGGAATATTTATGGCCATTTTTTGCACACCTTTGTTAAGTTAAATTAGTCTCAGATAAAGGCTGCCATATTTTTTGTTATCCTAGAAACTGGACTATTCGTCCTGACGATACATGCAATTTACAAGCATTGCATGCTGACCCCTCATGGCCTTAACCGCTTCTGCTTCAGTTAACAATCTTGTAAGCATACATACGCTTTTCTTGGATAATGTTGTAAGCTAATTCACACAAAATATCACATTTTGCAGTTGTACGTGCATTTCATGTGTTTTTCCCATTCTTGATCGTTCCAACGATTTCAGTGTTCACTTCGCTAATGGACTTTTGTAGAAAAAAAGCGTTCTTCCTCAGTGAATGATGTTCGTGCGATTTGAACTCGTCACACCGTTTGTACGCTTCACCATAGCATCTTATCCCACTCAACCATCCATCTCTCAGTTGCCAATACATTTCACCAGGTTTTTGCATTCTTCCCCACACTTCCTTATTTGTGGCATATTGAAAGGGCTGCGAAAAACGAACTCGCTCGATATTGCTTCCTCGTAATGCGATGAATACTCATATTTACTGTTGAAAAAGTAACCACTTCCCTAGTCGGAGCATTGAAGTCGACATATGTCATGTTTGCAAATCAATAACTAATCCCCCCGTCTCCAACCCAGCAGTGTATGACCATGTCTGAAACCAGTTTTGAAAGACATGTACTGGAAGTTTTTTTGTTTTAAGTGAGGACTTTTGTATGCGTAACCCATCCAACCCAGTGATCCAGACTTATAAATACAAGTAGTAATAGAAAACTCAACTTCCTCCTCCTCCGCAGACAAATGAACTCCGGCCAACCATCCCCGAAAGTCTTTTTTTTTTTGTGGGGGAGAGATGGAAGAACCCGCGACACGAAACTATAACTTGAACGAATGAAATTACGCAAAGAAATGATTAATTTAGTATTAGCATTAGCATTAGTAGAGTATATGATGCAAGAAAGCAAGCTTATATAGCATCGACCAAAAAAAAAAAAAAAACAAACCCTACCCGTTTCACCCATCCATTCACTCCAAATGTTTGTCTAGTTCTGCCTTCAAATTATTTAAGTTGCTGACCTCCACTACAACATACGAAATTTTTTTTCAACTATCAACCATCCGCTGGCTATAGGTAAATTTCCACACATCAATTCTACAATTGTCTTTCCTCAATTTGAATTTATTCCCCCTCAGGTGAGTAATCTGAGTAAGAGGAAGAATCCCATCAGCATTGAGCTTGCTCAATTCATTCAAGGCCTTATACACCTCAATCAGATCACCTCGCAGGTGCCTAGTCTCCAGAAGCTGCAATTTGCAGAACTTAAACCTTTCTTGGTAACACCAACCTTTTGCTCCCCTCACCAATCTCGTTTCCCTCCTCTGTACTCGTTCCAGCAGCGCTACATCCTTTCTAAAATGAGGCCTCCAGACCTGTATACAGTACTCAAGGTTTTTCCTGACCATTATAAAGGTGGACAATCATTCCCTTATCTCTGCTAGCAAAATTCCTGCATATCATTGACAAGACACTATGAGCTGATCTTGCAGCCTTTTTGCACTGTTCAGAAAACTTCATATCTGACTGCACAATTATCCCCAGATCCTTTTCATTCTCCACTACCCTGAGTGTAGTACAACCCAGTTGATACGGAACTCTGAGGTTACTGCTGCCCATATGCAGTACTTTACATTTGTCAATGTTAAACTTCAGTTGCCACCTCTCAGCCCATCCGCTCAACTTTTCCAGATCCTGTTGTAGTAGCGTATAATCATTACAGTCATTAACAACTCTGCCAACCTTCGTATCGTCCGCAAACTTAGACAACCCTGATATACCTTCATCAATATCATTGATAAATACCGAAAACAACAAAGGGCCCAACACTGAACAGTGGGGTACTCCACTAATAACATTAGTCCATGAAGAGCAGTGTCCATTGATAACCACTCTCCGTCTTCTCGCACTCAACCATCCTTTCATCCATCATAGCAACTTGCCCTTAATGCCATGCTGCTCCAATTTGTACAGCAGTCTTCCATATGCCACGGTATCAAAAGCTTTCCTAAAATCCAAGTATATGAATCAAAATTATTCTTTGCATCCAATTCCTTTGTGACCACATCATAGTATCCAATCAAATTTGTCAGACAAGACTTCCCCTTAACGAACCCATGCTGTTTCCGAGCTATAACTGCAGTCTTGTCTAGATGATCCTGCATCGCTTCCTTAACCAGTGACTCCATTATTTTCCCTGGAACAGAAGTCAATCTAACAGGTCTCTAATTACTCTTCTCACCCTTTAATCCCCCTTTGTGAATTGGGGATACATTTGCACATCTCCAGTTCATGGGGACCTTCCCCAGAGTCTAAGGACGCTTTCATAATTATGGCTAAGGGTTTGCTTATTTCCTTTGCTGCCTCCTTTAATATAACTGGATAGATTCCATCGATCCCAGGTACCTTCTGTATGTTTAACTTCAACAATTTCACCTCCACTTTGCTCTCAGTTATTACAGAATCGTGTAGCTCCCTGTTAGAGTTTGATAAACTTTTGGCATTTCCCTCCTTGAATAACTGCTCATGTGTGAATGTAGATGCAAAATACTCATTCGGTTTATCATCTCTTTGAGCAGGATCATCAATAGTCAAAACATCCATGTTAAGTAGACCAATATGATTCATCCCTTTCCTTCAAGAGTTTACATAAGTAAAGAACTCTTACTGTTTTTCTTTGCATTCTTTGCCAAATTTTTCTTGTAATCTGCCTTCGTCTACCTAACCTCTTTTGTGACTTGATTATATATAGACTGGTTTATACCTGCCATAGGCTTCTTCGTCGCCTGATAATTTATATGCATCCCACGCATTTTTCTTTTCTGCCACGAGTAGCCTTAATTGATCTGACTTCCCTTTAGGCCTAAACCTTGAACAGCATTTCTTAATTGGTATGAAAAGCCTGGTACCCTCCAAGATTAATTCCCTGAAGGCCTCTCAGTTAGAATACACCGTTGGTAATATCATCAGTTGAGCCTACTGTATAGAATTTAAAAACTCTGAGACCGCTGTAGTCACCTTTATGAAAGCAAAAACCCTTCCCCTTATCCCTGATGGCACACTCAAAAAGCATACAATTCAATTAACGTTTTAAAAAGGAATTAATAAATAATATAATTTGGATTAAAGGTATTACAGTATGGACGAAGTCATGCTGAAATAGGCACGTGCTCAATCCTTTTAAACAAAATAAATCGATAAAAATGTACCGTGTATAAATTTATGCATTACTAAGCGTTCTAAGTCTCCAAAATTCCTTTCATTTCCTAAACATTTTATTTAATTGATTTTGTTAATTTCTGGTCTCTGTGTAATACACCGAATTTTTGCACATGCACCAAATTGTCGTGGCCACCAATTGTCTTTCCCTAAATTGTCACATTGAAGCGTCATTCACCAAACTGTCTTGTACGCCGAACTGCCATTCAACGAATTGTCTTATAACGAATTTATGGCAGAGTTCCTGTCAACTCCACCACCTATTTACAATACTGTACAGATAATTACAGACTTACAGCCACTAATTAACTCCCGCTCCATTATAAGACATTGAAGTTCTGCTGTTCATGTACCTACTCCATTGTAAGGCATTGAAGCTCAGGACTGTTTATCAAAACAGGGTTCTTTGAAACGTTAGCTTATTTAGCATTTTTTGCCTCTGGATTTCTGTTTGGAGATGTTAGCATCATCTATCAATGTTTAACTTAAAGCTTCGTGTTAGGTACGAATTCAGTTTGGAGCTAGACTTTCGATGACGTAGAGATACACGCTTTTATAGAATCCAAGATAGAATTCTGTTGGCCGCAAACAAATCAGCAATTTACCAACTTTATTCATAGTTATACATTGTCCCGCTATGGGTGTATTAAATATTCGAAGTTGTGACTCTTCATTGGATTGTATCAGCATAACGTAAGCTTTTTCAGCTCCAAGCTCGCTTTGCCAAATAGTGTTATTCTTTGAAAATTAATCTTTAATTATATTAATATTTACTAACCTTTAATATCTTGTATTAACCTTTATTGCTTTTTAAATTCAGGGAGGATATCTTTTTATCATTCCTGGGTCGTATCCTCTGCGTTGTATTAGAAATAAAAATCTTCAGGACAATGTTCTATTATTATTAATTATTGTTATTATTTCTCCCTGATGGGGAATCCCCTCTCCTTGACGTGTACTTGTACAAAGTGGTTGTTATATCTGGCATTACTGCTGGTCGATGAACTCTCTGACTATCCTACAGGTGTTCACCTGTAGAACAGTCAGAGAGTTTGCGACTTTCTGGAGTTCCTTGTAGGTGTTCTCTGGGAGACTTTTGCTGCTAGGCTGTTATGTAGGGTCTTTAGCATCGTACTGGTGGCTGTCAGGATGGTTGTAATTTGTTGTTTATGCCACATCTCTTTGATCTATTTCCTATCTTAGGTCCGTGTACTTCCTGATCTTTTCCTCGTGGGCTTTCTGGAGTTGGGCACCGCTATGTCAATCAGATAGGTAGCATTTTCCTTCTGGTCGACAACAATTATGTCCAGTCTGTTGTGCTGGATTGTCTTGTTCGTTTTTATGACGCGGTTTCAGTACAGTTTGTGGTTTGGGGTCTATGGTGCAGCCTGGGATTCGTACTTGTAATACTGTACACTTTCTTTGATCAACTGGTATTTCTTCGCTAGCTTCTGATGGGTTATCCTGACTGCTTGATCGCGTCTATGAGTGTACTCCTCTGGGTGATCACCTTGCATCCTGCGGCGATGTGCTGGATCGCTTTTGAGGCCAGATGGTATCGTCGACATGTGTCATCTGACACTCCAGGCTCCTTTTTATTATTATTATTCATTTATTTCTGTCTTTTCTCTGTACTGATGAATGACATCACACCGACATGTATTCCGATTATCTTTATTTTATTGTGAGAGCTGCCATGACTTCTGTTTAATTTTAAAACGAGTCTACATTTCTTTATTAGTGAGCGCTTTCTACCATCCTAAACTTCTATGACCTTTCAGAGAATACTGATTTCGCAGATTGCCAAGATTTAAGATACTTCATTCCTAAAATATATTATCAACTCTTCAAATCTCAAATAACCTCCCTACTTCGATCACTGATAAAGATGGTATTACAATGAGCATTTGGAATAACCACCCAACTGGGAATAAAGCAAATTATTTACCAGGGATAATAATTTGTTGTTTTTATTTGATAATACAGTAGCTTCGATACCTATAACTTCCACAGAATGATAGTCGTCAGATTTAAGCCAAAATATAATCCCACGCTGCCTGATTAATCCTGTGGGTGACGCTCATGCCTGAGATATGAAGTCAGAAATGGAATCGCCTTAAAAAATACATACTACTCTACTGTTACTCTACTATACTGTGCATTATAGTAGAGAGAAAATTCCTTTAACCGACCCGAGTAATAAAAAGCATTTTATTTGTACTATACGCATGCAGATCAACCGAGGCCTAGCGAAAAATGTCCTGAATATGCATTCGATTATGTTATTTTATTTTTTAAAGGGAACAGTGATAAATACAGATATTCCGAGTGATGGTTGGAATGATTGATTCAGAAAGTGCCAGAAGACATCGAAGCTTGAAGAACACTAAAGCTGAATTGTGATATCCCCACTACTGGAACGACAGGCGATTGCCACGTAGTAACAGGAGGCACCAAGTGGCAATAATTTTCCCCAATATGTCACCGAAGTGTTACTGGAATGTTTCCCATTATCGGTCGCTATCGTGTGTCACCTGAACGCATAATCTATTTGTTCTAACCTTGTCGAAGCTGAGGGAAAGGTGACGTCGGGAACATCTCTCAAGTAAACTCCCTTTTTTGACGACTCTTACAGATTCTTGGAAGATGAAACGACTTCCGAGAAATACAATTCCTCTTTTCCTTTAAATTTTTATCGGGGAAATGGAAAAATATCAGTCTGCTCTGAAGGGTTTTTCATTCACGTCCTTATCCATTGAAACAGGTTTGAAGAATGACATCCTCTTCTCATCTTTCTTTCTAATGCAAATCTCGCCCTCTGCACGATGTTATAGAGGTTCTGTGATTTGAAGGAGCACTTTGGCAGAGAAGAATTTCTTAGAGGAGGGAAAAAAGAAGTATTGAGTTCAATTTTTTTCTTCTGTACCGTGTGTATTTGACGGCCAGTAAAGGGATAGGGTGGGGAAAGTTATTTGCTTATTTCTACCCCACATTTTAAATCTCTTCTGAAGGAGAAACTCTTTGCATTCTTCTGAAATATATAATATTAGTCAAAGTTACTGAGATTTCAGTTTTTATAAGTATACAAACCATAAAACAAAGAAAATATTAAAATCTAAAATTAGAAAGAGGTTAATGTCCTTCTTTGAAATAATGATTGGTAGGAGCACAGATACAGTACCTTTTTTCACGAAATAACGACAGTTGAGAACTATCCGAACTGTACGAAGCAACAGCAGTAACTAGACACTCAACTTGACGGAATTCAAGAACAAATGTGGATCTGCCAATGCACATGCGTAATCTGCGATTTGATCCCCGAAAAACGGAATCAAAAAAATTTAAATATAGTTTCATAACTGCCACACTAAAGGAAGGCTTTACCATCTGATTTGTAACCTGTCACTACGCTGAAAACTCAGTGTGAACAATGCTCTAAAAGGTTTTGCAATAAATTACTTAAAAAAAGATAATAAACAAGTTAAATTAATTAGCATAACAACTATTTAGCAAACTTCTGTCAAGCCAAGAACCAGTAGATGTAGTAAAGGTAATGCAGGTGAATTAATTGCAAATTCCTCCTTTCAGCAAAGGAAGCCAATACAAGAATTAAAAAGACAAATGAAGTCATTATCTTATCCACAGCATTCACCACTTTACACTGCGAGCTGTTGTGGAGTCTCAGCCCTTAAACACCTCTTCAGCCTACCTCATCAAAAGCCTGATTAAGAGACATAATTAGTTCCGTGCCCTAGAAGACAAGACGTTCCAACCGCTTCTTAATTGAGTGCCTTGTTATTTGCGTGTGATGATTGCAAATACTCACTGCTCTGCTGTTTCTGTCATGGACACCTTGGGGTGGTAAGGAAAGTTCTCATGCATTCAGTAGCACAGTACCATATTTCTGGAAGTGTTTTGAAGTTCGACGACAATCGAAATGATATATGTCAGCATTTAGAAAAAATATTGAACCTATTTGATTGTCTCAGAAATTGCACGAGTTACATCAGCACAGAATAAGTACTGCTATTTTAAACGATAATGAAGAGAAAGCGAATGAATGTAAGATTCATGCTGATGCGCGTTTCGTTGATTTATCTTAAAAATAAATATTTTGTGCGATGGCAGTTATGGTAGCGCATATTAAGAAAACAGTTTACTTTTAATATGCCTACTTGAAATGCACATGTGCTGTTAGTGATTGAAGAGTTATAGAATATTGGTTAAAGCCAAATGCGGTTAGAACCCATGACTTTTTCACACCACGTGGGTGTATGATGATTTTAACACTGTGCTACTCACGAGGTCAGACCACCACGTAGTTATACCACCAATGAAATCGCAAAAAAGACCCCTGTGCTACTTTAGGATCAGAATTTTGGCATTAAGTGACCGCAGACTATCTTGGACCATATAAGAATTTTATTTTGTGTTGCTGATGAAAAATGTCTGAAAGAAGAACCACAGTTTTTCTATAGGATTATGATTTAGCGCATAGACATGCTTTTTAATAAATGTTTCCTCCTTAACATGTATGATGGAAGAACTACCTGAGACGCAATACAAATCGAATCACCAACCTATCTGTGAAAAACTAATTGTACCTACTTGGAGAACACGTCCGAAAAAGTTTCCAAATCACCGTCATCGGCAGCCCCACATACCTTAACAGCCAAAAATGTCTTCAAGCTGCTGCAACCCTTATACCTTGATATGTCCTTGAAATGTGTGACATCTCGCTTGCCGTAATTAACAAACTGAGTAAATATCAGTGCACAAAATGCCGCACCAAAGAAGATATGGATCTCTTCTCACTCCAAAGCCTGGTGGAATCCAGAAGTACACATGGATTTTCTATTAAAGCAGCAGCTGCACCAAATTTGGAAAAGTACTCAATAGATTTACGACCGATCTTATTCAAGGGCGCGAGCGCAATTTAACAGGGAGAAATCAACGGCAATATTAGCACACCTTGGTGCCCAACGTCAACAAGGGAAAATTCCATACAACTTCAGATCCATAGCTTCCCTAGTTATCTGGACCCAGCCCAATGGCTAGATAATATCATCAGATTCAATTCGCCCAGAGAATAGCCAAACGCCTGTTCTAAGTCCAGACCATGAATTGCAACATGACATCCTACTTACTATCATTATCTATACACCACCTGATAGCAGCGATAAATTCACTTCCAGCGACCGCAACAACTGTGACCGACAACGTGACACAATTCATGATAAAATGCCTCCGTTCGTTCATCCTCCAACCGTTCAGAACCATCTTCAATGGAATTCTGACCGCAAGAATCTTTCCTAAAGCTACTACAGCTACCTTATCAAACCACATCCAAAAGT
This sequence comes from Mastigoproctus giganteus, assembly GCF_048544385.1. Classification (NCBI taxonomy): domain Eukaryota; kingdom Metazoa; phylum Arthropoda; class Arachnida; order Uropygi; family Thelyphonidae; genus Mastigoproctus; species Mastigoproctus giganteus. The sequence continues at coordinate 145,320,270 of NC_143586.1, read as the reverse complement.
TCGAAACCCCACTCTACTCACGGAATTTCGGTCGATATCTAACCACTCAATGCCCCTAAAAATCATGGAAAAAAATTATGCTGCCCATATTAATGAATCACTTGTTGGGAGATAAGGAGCCACAGATCCACTTCGCTATCTGAAACAAGTCCACAGTAACGAACCCCCTCGCACCCACACGTACTATAATTGTCTGCTTTTGAACGGCGCGAGGAACTCGCTATAACGTGCCTAGATATTGAAGCTGCCTTTGACTCCATCAACGTGTCGGCGCTCTTCTGCTTACTTGAAGCGCACTATCTAATCTAAAGTAATATCCTCTGGTTCATAGCATCACTCCTCCGTGACAGGGTATTACAGATTGATGACCATGGGCAATCGCACAAGAAGGCGATCTCTGCTGGTGTTCCAATAGGAGGAATCACTCTGGCTTGTTGTTTATAGCCATCATCGCACTTCTTGTTCTTAACAACGAGAAAATAATTATGTGTGCAGGCGACATAAAAATTCTAATACCTATTGCTGTCGACAATCACCTTGAGGCTATAGCGTGTGTTAGTAATAATCTTATCAACATGGCCTCTTACCTCAAACAGTATGGACTGTCAATCAAATCCACAAAAAACAAAACTAATGCGTTTCCCTCAAACCAACCCCTACATGAATAGCTCCAATACTCGATGGGATTGTAATATCAGCCACGCGTACCCACACATATTTGGAAATAATATTTGACCGAAAACTTCGGTTTTATGCTAATGTAGACAAGGTTACGTCCAGAGCAGCCTCTCTTCGATGGACAGCTAAGCAACACTTAATCTATGTCAAGGTTCTTCGGATAATTAGGGAATTCATAGAACAGTAATTTATACTCCACTCCTCTATGTCGCTGAGGTGTGGGCATCAGCAGCTACTACAACGAAGAAGCCAATCCTCGCTGCAGAATTCTGGTTCCTTGTATGGCTAATCGGAAAGCTTGTCTCCCAAAACAGGGCAGAACTAAAATCTTTGCTACCTCAATGGAGATGCAGCGACTACCTCATATTATTGAAATTCGGCGACTAATAGCCACAGTTAAGATGGCCACAGACCAAATCCCAACACCGTCCATTTGGGTTTCTGGCGAATATTCAACTTTTTAAAAGTAAAAAGCAAAGTTTGTTAACTATAGTTAACAAACTTTGGTTAACTGAAATAAATAAACTAAATATTCCCTCCCCATGCTTTTTTATGGCATAGCGTGTGTAGTAGGCAGACACTCTGCTTTCCACTTACTCCTGACACACTTACGCATGCCAGGTGTTCACTGACATTGGTTGCTTCTACAAGATCCTTATTTTTCTCTGTAGTTTGTTTATCTTTCTCTCCTGCTGTGTTTGTCTTCAGTATTTATGACGACATTTACGATGACCTGATACCTTACGAATTGTCTTGAGATGTTTGGATTTCTCTTTCCTCCCTGATATACGGAATCCCACATATTATTTCTGGCATTTTTCTGATTTTGTTTGTCTAAAGAAACGTGCAGCAGTCTTTCAGATGGATGTTTTACTTTTGTTATTAATAGCAAAATAAATATTATGGCTGCTAGGGAGATACCTTAAGGTTTTTCTGAGAATCTTTCATAGTACAGAAATTTATTACAATCATCTTTCTCGTATTGGTCAAATCTGACTCTTTATATACTTATATATCATGTTCAGATATTTTAACGTAACTTACTATGGAACCACTAGTGTATTTCGAAAAATATGTAGTTTTTCTGTACTTTTGAAGCCTGAATTCTTTATTTTCCAGAAAGGTATTCACTGTTTTTTAAGAGAGTTGCATCTCGAATAGAAAGGTGGTATTAAAAAGTATCCCACGAATAATAGCGTTATATTAAAGAGCTATCCATCTTCTTCTTTCCGATTTTGGATAGTTACCCATTGAAAAATCACTCAATAATATAGCGGTCACTTGAGGTGCACCTGAAAATTACACAAAAGCTGGTCTTATGTCATTGATAGAGGATGATAGAACCTTTTTTGGGTATCTACAAATTTACCAGTTGGTAGTATAGCTGTCATCCTCACACCGGATGGGAAAGACCTGAGTTCGAGTCCCGTCGATGACATGAGGAATTTTTACGAGCCTTTTTCCCAACGTGGCTGACTTAGTCGGTCTCAGGAGAGGGTAGCATGTTTTTTTCTCCCGGAAACTCGAATTTTTCGTCCATCAAACAGAAAATCGACCTCTGAATATATACAATTTAGACAATATACACGGAGCAATATGGCCTTAGTCGCTGATGTTCCGAAAACCCAAATAAAACAACAACAGTAACTACAAATCTTGATTATGAAGGGTGGAATCCACTTTAGAAGAAAAGATAAAAGTAGAATATTAGGTCATTTAAATGACCATGAACTTCCCGAGAAACAATTAGATAATGGAGAAATAAAACACTTATACCCCCTTGGCAACAAGAATAGGAAAGTAACAGCCTGGGACATCTCACATAAGAAATGATCTTCGGTACAACATCACAAACAAACTAAGAAAATCAGTAATGCTCACAGAACTGGAGCCTGGGATTTAAAAATCAACAACGCGTTGCACATACCTCCAAATTTTGCTTAAAAGAGAAAGTTTATGTTTGTAACATAAAAAGTAGTACATTTCTTAACTTTTCAATGCCATTTCCATGAAAATCGAGGGCATAAACTTGGACATGTGCCCAAAAGATATGGATATCTTTCCTTGACAAACTCTGAAAGTTTTGTGATTAGAATGTGGATTGAGCTTAAGTGGATGAATGCTTGCTGTACGTAAGTTTTGAATGGAATTATACGTGTTGTAGGATGCAGAGTTTTAGAAGTGCTGGTAAAATACAGCTAACGAAGTTGGTATTTGATTAATCTGGAAATCGCGAGTGGCTGATTTTTATCAGATGGATAATACGAACTAAAAGAGTTAACCCCTATTCCAAAAGTAAGAAAGGTCACAGAATGGTGAACTTCATGTCGTGAACCGATTCTAAATGAATAGCTTTCATTTTAATATAAAAGCATTTAATGAGCTTTGAAGAGTGCAAGGAAATGCATTTAATGGCAGAGATGAATGGCAGTGTATACTGAGAGAGAGAGAGAGAGAGAGAGAGAGAGAGAGAGAGAGAGAGAGAGAGAGAGAAAGGGGCCATCAGTGGCTAAAGTAGTAAAACTGTGAAGGTAGCGAACACAAAACGCGATAACGAGCAGGGTTGGCAGCAGGAACTAGCTAACTTAGTGTTAAGTGTGTCAGAGGAAACGACATGATAAGTGGATGATGACGATCGATGCGCGTGCTAATTAACGCCTCAAGTTTAACGTTAAAAACTACTGCCCTGAGACCCGATAAATACAAAAGTTGTTTAATTCTCTATAATAAAGAACTAATGCCGTAGAATGTTATCATAACCTCCAAGTTCATTAAGTTTATCGCGTGAGGAATGGGGGAATTGGGGAATGAAAAAGGGTGAGCGAGATAAACAGGTGAAGTCGTTAAGTTTAGCGTTTCCCCTATTAGTTTAACTTTTCTCTAGTAAAATTTAAAAATATGAATATTCTTTCAGCTATAAATATTATAAATGCCGCTTATTTAAATCCTCACAAGAATTGTAATTATCATCACTTATTGTATAAAAGGATTCCAGATATGTTTGTTTTGGATACTCCAGTCGCCCATTTAGTTCTTCTTTACGTGAGATTTCCATTTAGTCCCATTTACTAAGTTCTAGTTTGTGCTACATCTTTTTATAGATGATTTTCCCCATATTTCTTACCATCGTTGTTGTTGTAGTAGGGTTTTATGAGAATCGGCGACTTCTGAGGTCGATTTTCTGCTGTTTGCTGGATGAAAAACCCGGGTTTCTGGGAGAAAAACCATGCTACCCTCGCCTGAAACCGACTAACTCAACTAAGTTGTGAAAAAGGTCCAAAAAATTCTTCCCATTGTCGACAGGATTCGAACTCAGGTCTTTTCCACCCAGTGTCGGGAGGATTTTCCCCATATTTCTTACCATTGTTGTATCTGTAGTAGGGTTTTAGGAAGAACGGCGACTTCTGAGGTCGATTTCCTGTTTGCTGGATGAAAAACCATGGCAACCTCGCCTGGCACCGACTAACTCAGCCTAAGTTGTGAAAAAGGTCCATAAAAATTCCTTCCATCATTGACAGGACTCGAACTCAGGTCTTTTCCACCCAGTGTGGGGAGGACGCCGATCCTGTCAATATACAAATAACTTTCTTACAGTAAGAAAGTTATTTATATATTTTCACAAAAGAAACACAGTACTATGCTAGTTAGGCTTAGTAGAATTAGGTTTCTGTACTCTGAGTACACTGTATTGAGAATTGAGGCAAATACCTTGGAAGTTTCTGACTACTACCGTTAGAAGGCGAGGTAAACTTCGTGTGCCATTTCGTTTCAGTACTTTCATCTTGGAAGAACTAAGAATAGTCTTAAACTTTCAAAATTTTAGAAAATGATAAATTGAGTTTATAAACAAATAGAAGGTATCCCAAAAATAAGTAACAACAAATGGTCTAACTTGAAAAGATTTTACCCGATCTTTTGATTTTTTTGTACCTTAAGAAATCGCCATATTGTACCCAAACCCTTTGTTTTTCTTTCATAAAACGCCTGAATGCTTATCGACCATAATAATACAAAGTAAAAACAACTCTAAATAGGAAAAGAGAGAGAGAGAGAGAGAGAGAGAGAGAGAGAGAGAGAGAGAGAGAGAGAGAGAGAGAGAGAGAGAGAGAGAGAGTACGAGGCCGAGAAGTTTTCAGCTTCAACAATACCTTCTTCAGAGGCGCGTGTTTTTAAACATCCCTCACCTTTTTCAGTGAGGCGCGCTTAGTTAAGATTCCTTACAACGATAAAGTTTCCTTCTCCGTGCAAGATTGATGAAAAGCAGGTCCCCTCCGACTTTATCAGTTCTCGCTATCTATGGTAGGGTAAAATTCGATTATCTTCCCAGATTTTCCTCTGCTTCACACTTGGAAAACTTCGAAGTGGAAAAACGTCATTTGGGCTTCTGTACACCACCGTTCCCTCTCACACTTACGTTGTTCCGAAGGTAAATCCAGAGTTCACAGCAGGTATTAATGTTCAACGTGTTCGCAAGCTTAATAAAATAAATGACCACCGTGTTTTAATAAACCGTGGATAAAATGAGAATGGTGATATCAGAGTTGCTCGTAATAATTGTCTTTTGCAGTAACTTTCCTGCTGTTGGACGTCCAATAAGAATAACAATGAAATTTTATAATATTGAACTTTTATATAGAAATTGGTGCTCGAGTATAACAATGAACTTTTATATAGAAATTGGTGTTCGAGTATAACAATGAACTTTTATATAGAAATTGGTGCTCGAGTATAACAATGAACTTTTATATAGAAATTGGTGCTCGAGTATAACAATGAACTTTTATATAGAAATTGGTGCTCGAGTATAACAATGAACTTTTATATAGAAATTGGCGCTCGAGTATAACAATGAACTTTTATATAGAAATTAGTGCTCTTGTCTAGTAAAATGTAAATCATCTGTACGCAGAATTGGTATTTTTCATTCTCGATTTCTAATGGAATATACCGGAATTGGTGGTAAAATTATCAAATTTTTGAAATAACTGCACTTGAACAAGTGTGTATGTGCGATTTAAGTATTTTGATTGAAGGATTTGTAAGTAATTCTTTTACGAAGAAGAAATTAATTGCAGTAGAATGGAGCTCAGTGTAATCATTATGTAAATGAAGCGGCTCCCTTTATCCGGATGTAACCTGTACCTCTGCTCCTACGTTATTCTTCTTTTTCCTAATTCGCTCTCTCTTCTAGTTTTTACGTCTTCCACTCATCACTTATATCTCATTTACTTTCGTTTTACGCACTTTTGTTTTTTACCACTTTTCTAATTCCGCCTCGCTCTTAATTTTTTTTTCTCGCTGTCCTCTTTCACTATCGCTTTCTTCTTGTCATTTCGTTTTTGCTGCAGAGGATCTGAAAACTTCGATGTAATGGAAGAGAAGAAATGTTCTCTTCCCTGATTACATTTCGCGTTAAAGGGGCACCCTCTGATCTCGTTCAACAAGAAATCGAAGAAATTTATCGATGTTAACGCCTCTTGCCTAACGAACTACCGTTTCATGCTAGAAGCTTGTTGAAAGAGCACAGTCTTCTCTCGATATATGGTTCTTGGAATTTTAAACTTTGTTCAAGTTGTCCACATCAAGGATGAACGCAGGAAATATCTTTACTCACAACGCGAAATTGGCCAAACGTTAGAAAGCTGTTTTAGGAATCAATAACTTCCACCTCTCATTCTACTGCTTGTTCTAGTCTACGTGCCCATTCCTTCAACTAGGTTCGTTGCTTTTGTTCTTCTGATCTATACTTTTATTGTTTTCGATAGAGAACGGGAAAAAGATAATTTAAGGAATTTCAGATTCGCCCTTTCACAGAAGCTGACGTCTGCGTAATTGATTTTTCTGAAAATTCTCTGTTTCTTTTCTTTCCAAAATTACCTTTTTCGGATTATAGCACACATTCCAGTTGCTAAAAGTAAATTTAATTAATTTTATCTTCACGAAGAGGTTGACTCCACCGGAGAATTCTAACCTCATAATGAATCTGTCTTGTTATCAAATAATTTCGTTTCATTCATTGTTCCTTCCTTAATAAAGAAAAAGAAAGTTTTCTTCATAATATTATTATGATCATAGCACAATATTTGGAGTACAATTACTTTGTCGGACTTTTTTCGAATCCAAGAAATTTACCAAAGGTAATTGCACTTGGTACCATTTCCTAAATATATGTATATACCGTATTAGTCATTCCACCTCGATGCACGTGTCAAGCCATCGTGGATAGCACAGTTGGTAGAATCGTAGTCCTCTCCATATCCGGTGGAAAACTATAATCAGTCATTGCTCTAAATGGAAGTACTTTGGTCATGCCTATGTTCACGAGCCGACAAGTTAGCTCAGAGCTCTAGTTCGCTCCTTTTGTGGTGCGCAGAACGAAAGCGATAGTCATTATAACAAGGGCAAAGGGTAACATGGATAGCAAATTATAGATGACAAATTTCAAGTGAAGGGTAAACAGAATTTACTGTTCTTGATATCATACGATGTAGTCTCATTTATGATTCATCTTAAAGTGTGACCATAGTAATCAGTTGGCAGCATATATAACAGTTTAGTGTTTGTCAATGCACGCTTAACTTCGTTATTTATTCTTTATAGTATTGAAAAACCTCTCATATCACCTATCCATCCCTTCTAATAGTTTTTGTAGATCGTGAAGTTTGTCTTGAATTTATTCAAACTACCCACTTCTACTCCACCATGTGGAAGTTTCTTCGAACAATCAACTGCCCGCTGTCTGAAGGCAACTGCGTGCATCTATCCTGCAGACATCTTGAATTTGAATTTATTCCCCTCACGCTCTTTTTGCATAAATATACTGACATTTAATGAAGAACTTAAGAAAGGATCAGTTCTATTCTGTCAGTCTCGCATACGGTACAAGATTTCAAGCAGGAACACGCGCGCTAGTTCTTCCTCAAAAAGAATTTTAAATTTGCCCCCAGAGGATACTTGCAATTTCGATGATTAAAGCTTCGGAACTTTTCTAAGAAAATACAAATTACGTTAAGTAGTCCAAGAACTAAAAAAAAATAATAAATAAATTGCACATTCTTCCTATCTTAGAACTGTTCCGGCTGTTTATCTGTGCTACCTGCCACTAGAGCGGATGTTGAGTACCGTTACTTGACACTTGCAGTGATCGACCTCTTCCTGCGTTTTCACTCTTTAGACTGACCTTCTGCCGACACTCAAGAACCACTGCTGTAATAAGTAAGCGATAAATCATCCATCCTGATATTGGGATGTAAGGTCAGCCGAGCGCTAAACGTGTCGTTATTGCCCTTTTTTTGCCCCTTCTGTTGGTCCAAGGGAGAGTAAATTTTGTATTAATATATACTCCTTATTTACTGATACAATGGAGCCGTTCACGCTTAACAGAACTCTGAATCCAGAGGTTACAGGTTCTACTTGCACGTTGAGTTTCCTATTAGATTAAATAATATATTTTAAATTAAATTTAAACAACAAAAATGCACACAGGATACTGCATTTTTGTTGGATGCGTACAGGCTCGAACTCGCATCCTCCATTTTTTGTGATCGCTCACGCAAAGGTTAGTTCAAAAATTAGTTGAAAAATCATTGTACGTCTTTTATATTGCCATAATAATCTATTATTGCACACAACTAGAAACCGCGTGTGGTAAAAATCCATCACAGCCCACAGAGCTAGAGATTAGATTGAGTCTATCACATTTATGGCTATATTAATACTCTGAAGACTTTCCTTCTTCTTCAAGTTCCGTGTTCAATTTGAACGTTGGAGACCAGCGTTTTCCAGCCAACTCTGTCTCTTGCTTTATGAAATAGTTCTTGTATCGTAAGACCTTCCATTCTTTGATATTATCAATCCACTTTTTCTTGCTCTTCCTTTTGCTCTTTTGCCTTTAATCTTCCCATGCAGGTCATATTGTGGGCCACTTATAATATTCCCGCGGTAGGCAGTCTTTCTCTTTGCAATTGTAGGTAGTAGTGCACTTGTGGTCCTTGCCCTCTTTAAGGATCTGCTCAATGGTGACCCGATCTGTCCACGGAATTTTGAGCATTCTTCTGAGCGTCCACTCTTTTTGGTACAAAAATGGGTGGAGTTTTGGCCATTGAATACTATACTTCTAATTTAACGTTTTCTTTCGAGGCTACCTAAAGGGAACACAGAATAAGTGGAAATTTTGCAAGGCTTTTGATGGTCAAAATAAACTACAGTTTTTTAAGTTTCACTTTATGACCAAAACAACTTTAAATAAAATGTTTGTTTGCTTGGATTGACTTCGCTAATGCCTGGATTCGAAATATTTTGACTTCTCTATGACTTTTATGTAACTGAAGTTAAAAAGATGAGAATGATATTCGGGAAGGAACTTGTCATGCGTAGAATAACGTAATTCAGAAACTGACGTACAACTCTGTGAATGGCTTCCAAAGCAATTGAGAGTAGCATTTTAATTTCCCAGTAACTTGCACGAATTTCATCGTTCAACGACCCCTGAAGGCAATAAGAAATGAATGTATACAAAGGCCAAATTAACTCACGCTTGAAATTAATTTGGCAAACAGATGATACTGATTAAAATGTCTAACGCAGCAAATACCATATATTTACATTTTCGACCGAGTGTATTTAGGAATTTGAATTTTTAATTTTCAAATTAAATAAAGATTGCATTTTTAAAATGAAATTAATTCAGTCTTTCATAAACCATTTATTTTCAATTCGTATAATTTATTTTATCAAATTTTCTATAATACATGATACAAAAATACTTTATGCAATGCCTGTTCTTCCTAAAGCAACGTTTCACTGATAAACATGAATTTAAGATATTGTTAATAATGCATAGAAGTACATTTATTTAATTATTTCCGGTCCACTAAATTTAGGTGACCTCTAGTTTAACTAACCACACACAAGGTCTGCCAGTGTGGCATACTAGATGCATCTGTGGAACGGACACGTGGATTCTAATTGCCACCTAAGACATTTCTTTGATGACTATTACTATAAAATATGGCGCAGTTTCCCCACAATTATTTTATGTGAGATATTTTATGCAGTTTCCAACAAAACAACGAATTATAGTTCCTAAGAAAAGCGACTTCTCTAAAGGTGTACCTTAAAGTACAGCGCATTTATATTTTACTTCCTATTTCTAATGTGTTTTTGAGATGGAAAGAAAGAAGCGTATTTTCGATTGAATTCTACCTTCCCCAACTCTCAATTTTCTCTATGATTCTTTGTTCATATATGAAAAACGAGCTTGACCATTAATTCTAGTCACTCGAAGTTCCAATTTCTTCAGTTATATTGCTTTATTTTATTCGTATTATAAGATATCACACGCTGAGGGCTGCGCAGTCTAAAAATAAGGCTCTGTCTTTCTATTTCTATTTTTCCTCCCAGAAGTTTTTATTTCACTGAGATTTCTAACTTTTATGTTCTTGACTCTTATTCGTAGCATGCTCCTGCTGATTTTATCATTTTCTATTACTACTCTGAAGGCTGGTTGAAAATTTTCCTTCTCTGATATTCAATAGATATTTCTCGATCACATATATGAAGCTGGCACAGGCATGTGTGTATCTACATATAGTTTTCTTTATCATTTCTCCTTTGTTTCAAGTTTAAGAATCTGCATCTTTCTTATCATCTGTTGCAAAATGATGTTGTAACCTCTGTTGTTTCTATTTGTACCAAATTTCTATTGTAACTTCTTAATTTATCATCCTCTGGGCCATAGGATGTTCAGAATGAGTCTCAATTTTATGAGGATTCCCCTGATTTCATCATTTTTCAGCAGCACAGTATCCGCGCGAGTGCCACAATGATTATAATCACTGTGCTCTCAACCGGGGAGCAGTTGGGTTCGAACTCCTCAAGTTAGTAGATCTCAGGCGTGGGCAGCAAGGTCCCGCCACCAGGAAAACGCTGCGTTTTCGTCTAACATGAATTCAATAAATAAAATGAGCCCCATCTGAAAAGGTTACCATGGAACCCTACATGACAGTGAATTATCCCAAAGATTAGTTCGTGTATTTCTTTAAGTCAGAAAGGTTTCCTCCAAAATTTCTCCAAGTCAGTTACAGGTTTTATGTAGAATTAGTGCAATTTGTTGGTGAGATGCTGAGAAACTGTTAGCTTCTCATATGGTCGCTTTTCAGAGCGCGGTGTCGTGTTAGACGACTGTGATAATCGAAGACTAGTAGCGGTAATGTGCTCACTGTAATGGTTGTCACCTAAAACGGTGACAAAATCATCCCTTCCAGTTTTCGTCCCGTTGCACTTTTCTCTACTCTGTTCAGAGTAATGGGGAAATCCATCAATCGTCAACCCTTAAACTATCTCGAAACCTTCCATCTGTTCAATGATCAACAATATGTATTCCGTCAGTATCGATTCACTGGTGATACTGGGTTTGTTACTTATTATCGGGACAAATTCAATGTAAAAATTTGTTGAAACTGAAGAAATTGCTCTTGATATTTCTAAGGTGATCATGTTTGGTATGAAAGTATTCTACTTTCTTTTTAAACGTTTTACTGCTGGTGATAGCGGATGACACTCTGTCTTCTAACTTCTATACTAATGCTATTGTTCCCCAAGGTTCAGTTCTTTCGCCTACTATTTTCTTCTTGTATATTAATGTCCTTCTTCCACTGACTGGAAATCGTCTCCACAGTTTTACTGATGATAGCGCATTGCATTCCACCTTCCAGTTTGAGAAACCTTGCCATGCACAAACACCCTCGCCTTTTCGAATATCTACCACAGTTGCTTTAAATGCTATTTCTCCAGTGGGACAAAGAAAACTTAGTTAACTTCAATCCTTCTAAAACTGAGTCCTGTCTTATATCTTACAAAACGGTTTCTTCTTCACCTATGCTTATTTACGTTGACCCTCATATTTCTACAATATCATATATCTTTATTAAGGACTATCCTGACTTATAATCTCTTTTGGCATAAGCACATCACAAATATTTATAGTTGGTGTGCCCCGAAACCCCTCTCAAGCACGGTGACTCCATTTGGAAGAGCGCAGTCAGGTTAATTAATGACCCGTATCTTACAAAGTCTCTCCACTCTCTCTCTCTCATCGACGTTCAGTTTTTGCTTTATTCGTTTTATCGATACATCTACGAGCACTGTTCTCCTGAATTGGAATCCGTAATTTCCCCCAATCTCTTCCAACCAGTCCGAACACTTACCCAGATCAACCAGTTTCTCTTCACTGCCAAACTCCAACCTCACAGAACTTTTTTCTCTTCCTCATTTATCCCTTTGACTTTTGTTTTCTAGAACGAGGTATCTTCCCATGCATTTCTCGATAATTACAGTATACAGAAATTCAACTGTGAATAACTGTATACTGTCTTTTCAGGGCAAATACGTAGTGGTGCCGTTCAGTTCGAGAATAGGCAAGACGAAAATGTAACTGACTTAGAATATGGCATGGCAGTCGGCACCAGGCGTACCTGTATATCTTGGAAACTGCAGCCCTGTTGGGATTTTCATGTCAGCTATATCTGTAACTGTTTTAATTGGGTATCGAGATTGGTCTAATAACCAAATAACATCCAACCAACGGTGGTCCTGTATTCGGAAACCTCTTTTGTTGCTAAAGAACGCTGACAAGACTTGTGTAGGTTTCCATCTGGTTGAACACCTGTGGGATGAAGTGGAAGGAGCTCTTTGGAGTAAAGATCTGCAACTGGAGATCTCTTCAGAGTAGAAGCAGTTGAGTTAGTATGGACTGGCATCCCCGTGGTATGCTTTCGACACCTAGTTAAGTCATGACGCAAGAACCCTGACTCTTTTAAGGGCTGAAGGGGGACCTGTTAGGTAGGTGTATCTAATAAAGTGACCACTTCGTGTATGTCGGAGAAATGTTATGATAATAACCTTTCTCACGACCCAATTTACATGCAATGGCAAATTGCTATTGCGATAAGTTATTTGCATTTACTGCATTCTAAACATGCATTGAAATCTCTTTACTCAAAGAATTTATTCAAAATAATCCACTCTTTGAGATTAAGTAGTGGGGAGCTTAACATTCTTACTGTTGATAAAGACGGCCACAAGGCCTGTTATCGCCGATTCTTTCGTTCGCTAATTGCCTTCAGTGTTCCTAGAAATTCATTTTGTAAACACCAAATGACTTAAGGAATGCATCGAACAAGGAACTGCCATTAACAAGGCAAATTCACGAGGAAATATCTTTATTTGTAATAATGAGCCCAGTACATAATTAAAAAATTCAAAAACCAGAAGAGTAATTTGAGTTCAGCTTCAATAACGTTACGTTTGGAATAATCCTTTAAATAATGAGGTTCCACCAATGGGATCGACGTCCTTTTTTTCCAGAAATACACTAATGTGTTTAGACCTAACCAGAACATTCAGAGTATTAACAAAATACCTACGCTTCTCTATTTGTGCCTTTAAGACTGTTTCTTGGATTAAGTCTCTCAAGAGACAACAGCGCAACCCAATCAAAGCACGTAAGAAAACATCAAAACTAATCCACGCAAGAGATATTCTGCGCACCATGTTTTAAATAAATAGCAAAACTCCAGGAAACAAGCAGAAGCACTTTGGTCTAAACAAAATAAAAATATCTTCCAGCTCACTTACAGAGGGAAGACAAAAAATGTGGCATTTCGCATAGATCATACAAAATGGCAAAAAGAAAGAGCACCAGTAGCCATCGGAAGGCCTAAAATATTCGATTTTGTTCTGGAAAAGTGTTCTAGAATACGAAAAAGAATGCTGTGGTTAAATGTAATATAAACAGGATATAAAGGATACAATAATAACATTCTGCTTATTATTTAACACAGATATTCATGCATTCAGTTAAATTCGTATTTTATCTTACTTTAGTCACCGATATGAAACGTTTCAAGTGATCTGCACTGAGTGAAAGAGTTCTTCATATACATTTTGCAGAGAAGGCTGTGAAATGTTCCAAATATTTAGATAATAAAAATGACTGATTTTATCTTTTGTTTTTGTGACTGATATGTTTTTAATGTAAGTTTGGCTTTCGATGCATTTCTTGATTTCCGATATATACATCAGTTTATATTTTTGGCGATGGTGACTTAAAAAATGGAACAGTGTTCATGACGAATGTCTTAGATCGGGTAGCAGCTGGTAGGGTTTGCTCTTTCATTCTAATGGTGCTCTAGATGACGCTAAGTGATTTGGCAAGGATGCAAGAACACAAGTTCGCTGTGAAAAGGCGTGTCGAGAAAAAAGCGTAAACACCTTAAAAGTTTTACTAAAATAAATACAAAAAAAACATAAAGAAACAAAAGATTTTTTAATAATTAGTTTTTAAAACTTAATTTAGTTGAAATAGTGGACGAAGAGTGTTTAGGGGTTCCTGTGGTTCCCCACAAATGCGCTTTAAGTACTCTGTGGTGATTAACAACTTTGCAGAGCAAGTCGGTGTGGGTAGTGTGGTCTATGGGAGGAGTGTGTTGTTCGACTGGTCTCTTAGTTACCGGGAGCTGGACCACGGAGGGTAGAAAAACCACTATCAAATGCCTGCACTCTAGCAATAGCGAGAATGAAGGTAGTCAGCTAAAAGGAGCATTTTACAGGAAAGATGAAGGGAGGGAAGGCATATGGAGGCAGAAGAGCAGAAGGTACCCCCAAGGCGAAAAGAGAGGAGAGGAAAATGCTTAGTGCAAGATGGGGATGTTCCTAGAGAAGGGTCTGGGATGGGGAAGGAAAAAGAAAGTGCAAAAGCGTGAGCAGAATTTCTGCCTGCTGCGAGGCGTCATCTGGAAAGTTGAGATATCGGTTGAATTTGACTATGGAAGAGTTGATTCTCCGGGAGACTTGCCTGATGGAATGATTATGGTGTCACAGCAGAGAAGAACAGACGTTGACCGTCAGAAGAGGCTTCAAATCCCACCAGGGTATTTCCTGGTGGGATTTGAAGAAGTGAGTATGATGGTGCTTTAAGATCACTGCCGTCATCCCTACGAGGAAGATGTTTAGTTGGGTGTTCATCAGTTCTGGCTGTGGCCGGTGATGAGGGAAGAGCAGGTGTGAGGAGAGGTAAAGCGGTTTCAGGAACATCTGGTCTGGATGTGTCATTTGTAGGATTAGACGTGAAGAGATGATACCAGCGCCCCTGAATTCCTTTAAATATAGAATAGTTAGACATGATATCTAGTTTGAATATAAAATTCTTAGCCGATGGCCTTCCTGGGTAGCACAGTTGGTAGGATCGCCGTCCTCCTCACACCGAGTCGAAACGACCTGAGTTTGAGTCCCGCCGATGACGGGAAGAATTTTTATGAGTATTTCTCACAACGTGGCTGAATTATTTGGTCTGAGGAGAGGGTACCATGGGTTTTCCCTTTTGACACTCGGGTTTTTCGTCAAGAAAACAGAAAATCGACCTGAGAATGCACACAATTTACAGACAATATACATGGAGCAATATAGCCTTAGTCGCTGATGCTCCAAAAACCCTTCTACAATAACAACGTAGTCGTTGAAATACGAAAGGTTATATAATTCAGTTTTGATAAATGGTTTTCTGGGGGAAAGAGTTTTATCATCTAATTGCGAGAAGATAATTTCTCTAATAGATCTTAGTTTAATTCGAATAGTTTATCAATGTCTGGTTGGTAATGCTGGTCATAATCCATTGCAACATTTCTGAAACTTCGATATGTTGCACGGTAGAATCGTGCTGTAATGGAGAAGGCTGAAGTTAATCTATGATTCCTATCAATGACAATTTATATGTCCTGATAAATGATGCAAGCTCTCGCCCTACGAATGAGTATTCAAACGACTCAAGCCCTCTCTAAATTCTGCACAGATGGCTCTGTTTCGATGCTGCATATTGCAACTGCTGGAAGTATCATTAGGAATATCCAGAAAAGATGAGGAATAGGAAACATGCTTAAGCTGCTCGATAGATAGCAATATCATAGCCTTGCATTTTCACAGATCACGCGAGACAATATTAATTTTTGTATTTAAAAAAATATTAAATCGATAATTTATTCATTCGGGAATTTTTTCCATTGATAGTTGCGATTAACATTAACTTTGTGAAGTAAACGGCTTATTGTTTGAAATCTGAGTTCGAAAACTCATACATACATACTAGCGTACAATTTTTCCTCATTATCGATCCTTGCTAATACTTTTGGCTGGGCAGTGCATCAACGAGTTGCAGCGTGTTGTTTGTTTGCAATTCAGAAGGCAAATTGTTCCATTGGGAAGAGCACGCTTATTCTTAAAACTTATAATTACCTGCCATAACTGGAATCAAGAAAATCTGACCGCGTAAGGCGAATTTCCATTGTGTTAATTAGTTGCCCAAATAAAATAATTAATTTAGCTAATTGGCGAAGTTACTTTTCTGCTAATATCATATCTTTTTACCGCGAAATTTCATTTTCCTTTACGAACTTCATTAGCCGCCAGGTAACTGCATATTAATGCTGTAATTAAGTTAAATATCGTGAAATACTAGAAAATACACTAATATAACAGAGGTTAGAGCAGCCTGCTTGGATTTTAATTATATTTCATGGGCTTTATGGCGGATGGGCAGAAAAGAAATTGTTCCGGTTCGCGCAATAAAGTAGATGCTGTTTGATGGGACTTTTGTTATCAGTTTACTAAATGAATTATTACTATTTGCACAGATTCATTTATCATTTTATGGGCTCGTGGTGCCTCAGTTGATCAGTTGTAACTTGATCAATAATGGAGAAACAAAAATATTTTCAGAGTAAACGAGAATATCCATTCTAACTTGTTTTATGTCTTTATGAACATTTAAAATTCTCTTTGCTGTTCGCATTAAAAAATCTGGGTGGTTAAAATAGACTTGTGTAGATCTTTGGCAGATTAGTGCTAGAATTGTTTGAACAGGCAGCAAATTAAATGTCATGTGGGCAGTGTAGATGGAAGAATTTCTTTGACTAAAGAATCCATCTAATGGAGGGCTTATGCTTTATTCAGTACTCTAGATAATCCTTCTGGAGGCTCAGTGAGTCTGCTCTAAGGGACCTCATTATAGCTTTGTCTAAAGAATGATTACCCCTCTTTATCTAAAAGGAGGTCATTATTTTAATATTCGTAGATCTCTGAATACAGGGATTCTAATCTTGTGTTTTCAGGATAATAAGGATTGCTCTAAAATTGAAAATATTAAATAATATGGCAAATAATACTACTGTTTTCTGCGCTGAAACATTCCTAACAACTTGCAGTCCCGACTAATTGATATAAATTATTAATTTAATAATAATGTAAATTAAAATCTATATTTATTATAAAGTAGTAGACGTTGTTAACCTTTATAATATATTATTCCAAGGAGATTAATGTTTAAATATTCAATCGCAAGTAGAAAAGCCATTTTTCAAACTAAATTGAAAAAAAGCAGACATTTCATTTTGTCTGCACACGCAATTCACTACTCTTCATTCCAGCACTGTTTTTCTAACTTTGATGCAAGTGTAAAATACAGAATCTCTTAATAAACGAGTTGCTTTCTTAATCCTCTCCAGAGATCAAACTAAGAGTGTGTTATCAGTACACTCTTTTATCTTGGAAAATGAGTAATCTGTCGAGAAGTTACTGAAATTGCAAATTAAATTTAAAGGAACTCTTTTTCGTTCTAGAATCGTGCAGGCAGAATGCACGCAATCAACTGCTGATAGACTACAAGAGAAAAATAGAAAAATAAACAGAAACGGAAAATCGTAAATTTTTAAAACAGAATCTCTACTAAGAGAGCGATGAGTTAATTTAGTGTAGTAGCTGGACATTTATTGGAGAAAAGCAGAATTGAATTTAATCAAGAATTTTGCACTCATGGACTTTTTAACGTAGGAATTCCGGTATATTTTACGTCTATATCTATATATTCAATATTAAGAGTTAAGTTTTTTCATTTTGGAAAGTGCTACGTTAGTTTCCAAAATGATCGGAATGTGGTGCGAAATTTCAGATATCTTATCTCAATTTGGGTGCACAGCCCCAGATGTGGGAGTAGTATTCCATGGTAGGGACGATTTGCGATTTGTACAGAGCGAACAGCTGTTTGGAAGAAAAGTAACGCCGAGAGCCAAAGAGAAAACCCAAGAGAAAACCTTATACCGAGAGAGAGAGAGAGAGATTAGAAGTCACGGTAATCCTCAATAGAGATATATGATCTTGACTAGAAATCAGAGTGTCATTGAAGATAAGTACAGGAGCAGAAGAATCCTTTTTTGCGAGATATAAGACAAGACTGAGTTATCTTTGCCCCACTGGAGAATTACATGGAGATCAACATTTAAGCAATTGGTAGTGGATATTCGAGAAGTTGAAGCTGTTTGTGCAGGGCAAGGTTTCACAAACTGGAATGCGGAATGCAAGTGCTATCATCAGCAAAACTATGGATAGGATTTCCGGTCAATGGAAGCCCGTCATTAGTATACAAGAGGAGAGGAATGGGAGAAAGAACTGAACCTTGAGGTAAAAATTTTAAATTTCATAAGCGTAGTTTGGACGATTGTGGTATGAAGCCTTCTCTACTATATTCTAACTCATCCACTTCATTTTCTTTTTTTAATTTGCCTATGAAAATCTTAATCATTTTGAGAGGAAAATTGGGCCGCTTCTGGAGATATCACAAGTATTTATTTTTCATAATTTCTGAAAAAACCGTATTGTATTCTGAAAGTACCTATTCAATTAACCGTTTACAGGTTAGTTTCAGAATGAAATTAGATTCCCTATTGCTTCATTTAAAGTTAAAATTTGTTCATATTCTTCTCGACTTTGTGGAGTATTCCATCCTGTGTTCCATCAGACTGTATCCATTACAACTCGACACTTTATAGCTGTCTTTTGTTCACTACTTTGCAAACTACTCCTTAGTGTTGTTCATGTATTCCCAATCAGCTAATCTAATGATCTTTTTGATAGCAGCCATGCATTAGAGCGTTGTTGTTCTGGTAAGAATAGCAATTATGAATGGTGCTGCAGGAAAAAGGTGCAATACAAAAAGGGGTTTCTTCAAAGACGAGTCAGAAGATCGATAACCATTTTTATGACTTAAAAGAATCCACAGCCGTGCATGGATTCTTCTACCATTGATTTCTGAAGAGATATTTTAAAATTTAATTTGGTATGTTCGAGTTCGAAGATATTTTTATAATTAACTTTGCGTAGATTTATAAATTAAGATGTTAGAAACATTTACAAAATATTACGTCACGTTTTCTGTCTCTGGGTTACTTCATGGTGTAAAACATCAGGTGTGCTTGTCTGAGATTTTAGTGTGTGTGTATTTTATGACTCCCATTTTCATCCAGCATAGCTCGTGTAATGGGTTATAAAACTAGCAATAAACTCCAAAGATTTCTAAAGTATTGGTTTTGTTCTTAAAGCTTCCTTCGATGCTATCAGACATTGAAGTTTTCTTTCACCATTAAAGCTGTTTGTTTCAAAATAGCTGCTCCTTAAAAGAGCAATATCGCCCTCACGGGTGCTTTCTATGCATTTTACACTCTCTATGCCTTTAAATAAAACCACCATCGTCAAAATTATATCGCACACCATAATTCCTCTTTGATATTTGAATACCAAACCCGCATCAGAATATTTTTAAAGATTGTAATTTTTAATTTATTGTCAAATTGGAGGTTCTGCTTCGGTAGACTTTGCAAAGCTGAATTTACTAGAAATGTGCGTGGAGAATAATATATCTACAAAAAAGAATTCTTTAATATTTCAAACAGACCGAAATATATATGCAGATTGTATAATAAAAGTAAAAAATAAAAATGTATAATAAGATAAAAGTAGTAAGTAGCTTTTTTCGACATTTCAGGATTTATAAACCATAAAATCTACAGCAGGACTAAAATAAATAAACAGATGAAAGAACAGATGATAGACCAAAACACGATAGGAAGAACTTATAACTGGCTGCTACTCGCGCAACATCGTTTCACGCCATCTGTGTGGGTAATAACTTGCTCAGAAACGGGATTGATGGGAAGGTTGATTGGTACGATCTAACACGTAAATTTGATTAGGATCGAGTGCATGTCCCGTCTTCCAAATGCTCGTCTGTGCAATTTCGCAGACACCTAACTTCCAAATAACACTCATTGCAGTCGGGACATTCTACTTTGTAAACCATCTCGCTCTCATCAGGAAGGGTATAAACAGTGTAAGAGTGTGTTGTTGTCATACGGCACCAGGGGTTTCCCCCATCTCCGCGTTGTTTTCATTGTCGTGAACCAGTTCACTGGGAAATGCCAGAGATTTAAAAGTGTGTGGGAATTGTTCATGTGTATTGTCCTATACCGTTGTTCATCTGGTCATTTAGCCGTTGGATCCCTGTTGAGGCCCAACGTTGTCCCACTTACGCCCGGTGGAGGCAGATCAGGAACCCAGCAGCCTTAGATTCACTCTGGTAGGTCCTGCCGCTTAATTTCCTGGGATTTCGGCGGCTAGGACCTAAAAATAAATAATAAATAATATCTCAACCTTGTTATTAGTAGCCTTCTGAGGTCTTCATAGCGTTGACAATCACAAACAATCATATGTGTCTCCAGCTTTCGTTCTCCCCACATATGCAGTTGGGGTCCTCAACGAGTCCGAAGCCAAACGGCTTCTCCTTGTAGGGTCCGTGTCCGGTTAATAGTGTTGTCATATGGTACCCTGGGAAGTACCAGGCCGGCTTCTTTGGGTATATTTTCCGGAGGTCTGGTAGAAATCTTTTTGTTACTTCGCCTTTTGTAGTCTCCGTCCACCTTCTCCGCCAAAGGTCTAGGAGGTGGGTCTGTAGCCTAATTTTTTTCGTTTTTTAGGTTGCCCACCGGGTCAGTCGTGTATCCTTGGTGGCTAGCGGCCACTCCCCTGGCCAGCAAAAACAGTAGACCCGCCCGACCAGCTTCCAGGTCTAGAGGGAGTACTCCAGCAAGTACCTGCAATGCTGGAGTACTTACCGTGCTGCAAGTGCGCGTTGTTGATAGCAGTATGGTCCTTTGGGTCATTTCTAGTGTTCTTTTGTTGACTACCTGTGTCGTTTTTGGATATCACGCCGTTGCTGCGTAGGTGATTGCTGGAAGGAAGGTCGTTTTATAGTAAAGCATCAGTATTTTTTTCTTGAGTCCCCAATCTTTCCTTGTGATTCTGGTTACCAGTCCGGAGTATCCTCTGATATTTCTCTTCTTATGTATTTCAGATGCGGCTGGAACGTCACGTTTTTACTAGGATAACGCCCAGATACTTCAGTTGGCTCACAAATTTGATGGTAACATTGTTGATTTTAATTTGCGGGGGTCGTCGTAGTTGTAGAATCCCCTTTAGGAAGATCGACGAGGTCTTGTCTGACGATATTTCCAGCTGGTTCTTTGATGCCCATTGCTGCAGCCGCTGCAGTGCCTGATTTGCCAGCGTCTCCAATTGGGCCCTGGAGTCCGCCTCAACCTCAATGTCAAGTCGTCCGCGAAAGCGTGCGCTCCCACAGAACCCAGGTCCTTCTTCAGGAATTCATCGAAGACCATTGTTCACAGGAGCGGCCCCAGCACCGATCCCTGCGGACAACCTCTGTACACCTCTCTTGTTATTTTTTGATAGTGTACGTTGATTTCCACTCTTCTTTGCATTAAATAGCTTTCAATTACTTTGTACAGGTTAAGAGGCACCTCAGCCTCTCTGAACCTTGCCAGGACGCTCAGCCACCAAAGTGAATCAAACGCCCCACCAAAGTCAACAGAGATGAGCAGCAGATACTTTCATCTACAATCCTGGAATATCCTTAGTAAGTTTCCCAGTGCGTCCACAGTTGAGGATCCTGGTCTGAAGCCATACTGGTTTCCGGCATGTAGGCCTGCTGCTTCATAGTGTTTTATAACTCTCGCATGGAGTAATCTTTCAAACAATATGCTTGCCACTGGGAGCAGTGCGATGGGTCGATATGAATCCAGAAACTCTGGATTTTTGGTAGGATTTTTCAGTATTAGTTTTAAATTTGCTGTTTTCCATGCAGTTGGGAAAAGTCCTGTTTCCAAGCATCTATTGTATAGTGTGAGGAGTAGGTGCGGCTTGTATTCCATGGTTTTCTTGAGTATTTCAGGCTCAATAAGATCGTGACCGGGCATTTTCTATTTCTGACCCTACTAGTGGCCACGCTGAGTTCATCCAGGGTGAAAGGGGGCTCAATCGCCTGGTTCCGGTAGTTATCGTTTCTGTCACATGTCTGTTGCTGAACTGGCATGGTTAGCATATCTGGTTTTTGATCTATTGTGTCGTCTATGTTATTCATCGACTGCTCCCATGTCGTAGTGAGGTCTCCCTGCCGAGTTCTAGTTGTAGCAATCATCACCTCCCACCTAGGCATTCTATTGGTGGTTACCTTGTAGACAATGCCCCAGGGGTCAGTGTTCCCTGCTGTGGAGACCAAGGACTCCCAAGAGCGTCTTTTACTTGTCTTTATGGCGTCAGTGTACCGGTTTCTGATTTGTCTATATCTTTGCCTCAGGGCTTCAACCTCATTTGCTGGCCATTCTTTGGACCCTCTGGAAGTCCTTTCTACTCTTGTTCGTTTGTCGCCGGAGCATGGCAATGTCCCGGGTTCACCAGGGGACTGCGCCCAGCCGGAGGTGTTTCTTCCTGATAGTTTGGTTGCTGATGTCTATCATCAGTTTAGTAGTTGCCTTCTGCAGTTCGTTTGGATTATTCTGTGGATCCAGGAACGGAGGTTTGTTGTTAACCGCTGTAGTTAGTAGCTCTTTGTACTGGGGCCAATCTGCCTTGGCAACTGCTTATCTTTGGCGTGTTTGTATATCTGCTTTTGTTCTTGGCAACGTTCTTGTTACTTTGCAGGTCTGAGATAGTCCAAGCGTCTTCCAACCCTCCAGTCGGTCACGTGGTTCGCCAGGTTCCTAGTTGCTAGGGTGGTGTCGATGGTGGCCTCCCAGAGGGTGTTGTAGAATGTTGGCAGCTGGTGCGGTTGGTTCAGTACAACAAACTGGGATCCTATGAGATAGTTTTCGAGTTGATGCCCGTTTACTGTTCCTCTTCTGTCGGTATAAACAGTGATATTGATATCAAATGATACCATGACGTAATCCTCATGAATATAATAGTCATTTATAAATTTCATAATGACATTCAGATGACGAAATCAAAGGCTTCAGGAGAGTGCCGAAGTACTTGGTAAGACCGTGAACTCAGATTAATGACACAATAGGTCTTATTTGCAGTTGCATACCCGTCTTATGTATGTTGGGTAAACCATAGAAAACAGGAAGACAGTAGCCTGAAATGTGCTTTTTTTTCTTTTTTTTTGTTAGTTGTTGGCACATCAGCTTCTGTGGCCACAATGCACCTCCCAAAGTTTTTGCACTACTCTGATCCAAGCCCAAGGCGGGATTCGAACCCGCGACCTTTGGGTTGCCAGGCAGGTACTTTACCCCACCCGGCTAGCCCGGTCGGCTCTGAGATGCAGCTTACAATATTTTTCAACCTCCTCGCTTGGTCAAGCCACATTTTTAAAAGGGGACTAACCTTCCTTTCTAAAGCCTTTAGCAGAATCTGAAACTGGCTTCCAGACGGATATACTACGTTAATAAGTTCAGTACTTTCTCGGACAATGTAAAATACGATGGTCGTTCTCAATCCCGTTTTATTTGCTGCATGCGAGATCTGATTCAAGTCGCATTACGATTGAAACATTTAAGACCCTTAGATCTACTCTCTCTTCTGGAATAGGGACAAATCCTTGTAACTCAAGTTCAACCCGAATTCAACCATGTTTCTCTCCTAGGTATGTGGTTGCACCGGTACATCTCAATCACTTACAGCCAGCTTATTAAAATGTTCCACAACACGCTCCCGAAGATAAACTTCATAAGGTCTAGTCTACTGTTCTTCCCTAAGACTTTATAGTTATTTCCTCTGGTTCTTGTCTCACTCATCAATGAGAATATTCTTTCTTCATTCATTTTAGTAATCCCCAAAGGACTTTATATATTTCAATCGAATACCTTTCTCATGGCGTCTAGTTACTAAGCTTTACAGACCACCTGTTCTAAGCTTTTCCTCACAGGAATAATACTTAACGCTCTTTGCCAATCTAGTCGCCCTTGCACTTTCTTCAGGAGTTCTGTATTATTCTTTAGATGTGACCTTCAGACAGTATTCTAAGTGTGGTTGCACCTTCGTGTTATAGTGAGGAACAATGGCCTCCTTCTCTCCACTTAATAATTCCAATAAATCATGTTCGGCAAGAAGTGCACGTGAACAACATGTGCCCTTGTTGCCTACTGATTACACTGCATGTTGAAATTCATATCTTTCTGTATCATAATCTCCAACTTTTTCTTAACTGCCATTTTTCGGACCATAATTGCAGTATCCAAATTCACTTGGACCACTGGTTATGATCGTTTAGAATCCTCCTAACCTTTAAGTCATCAGTAAACGTAGAAACACTTTCCCTATATTTCCAACCCAACCAATATGAAATCTGAATACTAAATAACAAGACTGTTGCAATAAAATAAATATAATGAAATATTTTGCACCTTACATGTTATCCACTTCAAAATAATTGCCTTGGCCTGACCTTGCATACACTGTTCGATACCTTTCTTCCAAGCAAGAAACATTCTGGAAGTCATCTTTTGGAAGCCTTTTTAACACTTCGGTCATTTTTGTTTCATAAATATATTCTATGGACTGAAAATGGGTCCGCTTAAGTTCACGTTTCGGTTTAAGGAAGAGGATAAAAGTCACAAGGGACTAGGTCTGGCGAGTAGGGTGCATGTTCACGCACAGGAATTCGTCTTTTGGCCAGCAATTAGTGAACAGAGAGCACGTTTGTGCGTTCTCTTGTATCATACAGGCAGATAAGAAACAACAGCGATCCATGTACTTCTCTCAGAGGAAACTCACTTTTTACTCCAGTCTACCCTGAAGGATACCTCTTCTTGACCACCTATCCACTCCGTATCCTGCTCTTCAACCTAAACCTAATCCACCGATGGATCGTCCCTGTTATTCCGGCATGTTCTAATTTATACTCCTCCTGGATAATTTTCTTATAAATTAGAGCAGGTCGTTATACAGGGATGATACAGATAATCCTTTATAACCTCGTAATAGTAATATACCGGATTAGTAAGACAATATCTTCGTGTCGCAAAAATACTGAGACATATTTTGGAAGCCATTCTTGTCAAGAGGACACTGTAGTGTGCTCTTAATCATAGGTTCCATAAACTTACCAACCACACAAATTAAATTCCTTGGTGTCAAATTGCCCATCACTTTTTTGCCATCTTCCCTTGTAGATGGAGAAGACATTGGCACTGCCGCAATCCGAGAGAATAATTCCTTCATCTTATAATGATCTCGTTACCTACCGCCTTTTCCAGTATAACTGGATGTACACCATCCACCCCCTAGAGGCTTTACGTTTTCTCAGTCTCTAGCATTTCAGGTGGCCGCTACCTGATATCATTATATCTCTTCTTTTACAACGGTTCAACTCGGCTTCACTCTTCTATTCCCCTTGGAACTATTGCGCTTTAAGTAAATAATTGTCATATTAGGACCACCCGAGAAGGCTCTCTCATCTGCCCATGTATATTATGTCCATAAATTACGCGTGTTTTCTGGTCGATCTGCCTGTTTTGCTGGACGGAAAACCCGAGTCACCGCGGTAATGCCTTACACTGCCTTTCCATAGTAAAGGCAGTTACTATAGTTATGCACAGTTTGGCTGGATTATCGATTATACTACGAGTTTGACCTTACAAGACCTATCTAATGCGAACAATCAGTTCGCATTAGATAGGTCTCCAGCATCCAGTAATTAGGGAACAACACCCCACCAATTTTTTTTGCAAATGTCCTCTGATATTTTCCACTATTCGGCCTTCAAACCTGTTACCAGTTCAGTCCTTCTTTTTTGGGCATTATTTCCCTGTACGATTGAAGTTAGGGCTATGGGCTCCAATCCAACTTTTTGATGCTTATGTCCTCAAATCAGGCAGTCATAATAGGAGTATTATGATATGGAATATTGTCCTAATGATACCAGTATGGGCCTTCCCTGACGTGCTACCACAACGTAGGTAACTCGTTAGTATCCATGTCATCAAGATAGACCTCAGTATTTATAGCTTAGCCCAAAACAGCTAATGGTCCCAGGCTGCAACCATCAGAATCATTGTCGGGACGTTTTCACCGGGCATCCGCCACACCGGTCCTAGAACGGTTGTCCTTACACCAAGTTAGACGGCTTTAACTGGGGCAATTAGTGGTTTGTGGACTGCTGCACGATCGACCATGGTAACCAACATCATGCAGTATGCTGGTGTTGACATACTGTATATCCTCGTTCTTAGCTCTTTTTGACAAAGCTTTTTCATACTCAGCTTTCAAGTCTTACGCTGTCAGTGGTTTTATTACATATGTGCTTATAGTTGTTGTAAAAGCAGTGCCTTTCGCTCAAGTAAGTTATCGAGTAACTTATCCTTTTTTTGACATCTTTCTTTCGCGGTGGTTTTTAATTGGAAAGAATGTGTTTGTGCCTCCAGGATCAATCCCTTTAAAACTTTTCATATAATTAGCATAAATTAATTGCTCCAGTCAATAGCACTCAAGAAATACAAAGCCACCCGTTGTTCTCTTTCCTAAAACTGAAGTTCTCACCTTTCCCATGGACCACTGAAATTTCCTTGAATACTATCCATTTTATGGATAGTATTCAAGGAAATCGGTTCCTTCAGGAACCAGTTCACTGTTATATTTTTGATACTGCTTTGATTCTTGGTAAGAACTATGCCAAAGATATTGGACTTGTGCTTTCTCTAACATTTTGAAATAAACAGCAGTCTGCTGCCGTTATGTGTAATGCATGTCCACGGTATCCAATCTACAGGGTGTCCGAAAAGCCTGGAAACTCATTTTGATCTTCGTCATCTTAGGGAGAGAATTATCAAGGCTCGTGCTGCTGTCGATCTCAATATGCTGAGAAGAATCCAAACAAACATGGTACACAGGCTGAGAAAATGCGGGCAGAGTCAGGGTGGACACGTTGAACACATGTAGTGTAAATCCCATTGGTTCCAGACTTTTGTACTCGCTCTTTTGCTTGCTCGCTAAAATTGTGTATTGAGATCCTATCCAGTTCTTCGTAAACGTTTGACCTGTAACACACCTCCACTATCATCATTCCCTTACCGCTAATCATATCCCAATAACCGAATTTGATATGGTTCTTCACCAGAAACCTCCTCCCATGTAGCAATTTCCCTGAACCCTTAAGGTCTCTTTGATGGTATAAACAAAGATTCTTGCGCCTCTTCTGCTCGATTGAATTCCACTCTTATAAAATATCCCTTCCTAGAACAGGGTCAGCTGAAGTTCTTCCAGTAATCTTCGGTTA
Organism: Mastigoproctus giganteus; assembly: GCF_048544385.1. Taxonomy (NCBI): domain Eukaryota; kingdom Metazoa; phylum Arthropoda; class Arachnida; order Uropygi; family Thelyphonidae; genus Mastigoproctus; species Mastigoproctus giganteus. Next base: position 145,293,143 of record NC_143586.1, on the reverse strand, counting down.
ATCCGCAATCGCATCATATATTCCCTCTAGACTGCTACTCCACCACCAATTGGTTACTTTATAGTCTGCAGCCTATTAGCAAGAAATGATATGAATATATAAAGCTTAACAGTGTGGATTGTTGTAATTTATGTTTTCGGGCACTTTTTACCACTCTCAGCGAATAAGAAACATAGCAGGAAACAGAAACTTGAGTGGTTTGAGATCGTGAAGGGATATAATACAGATCCCTTTTAAATGGAATATTAAAGTGATGTTTTAACAATGTCTTTGAACTTATCTGAAGTAGATGCTTTAAATTCTCTAAACTTTCCTCTGAAAAAGGAAAAAGATAATGGGTTACATATTTTAACATTTGTTAACTGTCTCTGTTATTTCAGTAATATAAATAATTCAAGTGGTCCGGCTTCTGTTGGAAGTTCACTTGGTTTTCTTTTCTAGTATTTGGAACAAGAAAAGAAATAATTTATTACGCGTGTATATGTATGAATCTGATGTGTGCATGTGGGGGGGGGGGGGGTTGAGGGAGCAAATACAATACAGTATTTCTGGATAAAAACTAATGGCTATCAGAAACATATATTATACATATTCGTGCCTATTTACGTTTCTCCATTCATAATGTTCCATATTATGATATGCGTTGAGCGCGTGTTGTAAAACGTGTACAAAGTGGTACCAGTTCCGGAAAGAAGTGATCAAACGTCATTTCCATCACGCGTGCCACTGTCTTGCGTCGTTACCATAGCAACAGCATGTAGCTTCAAGCCACGTACGCATTTTATTATGAAAGACAGTGGATGTCGTTTATTGTGTGATCATTCAGAATAAGCTATGAAAGAATAACGCAGCTATTTAAGAATCCACTTCTCTGGAAGTGGACAGAAAGAAAACATTAAAATCAAGCAGTAGGAAAAACTTTAATTTGTTTGTCAACTATGAAACTCATAATGTCCATACAAACAATTGAAAACAAATAAAGAAAATATTAAAAATCAAGAAAAGAGTTAGAAAAGGGTTAATGCTCTGCTGCAAAACAATCAAATTGGTAGGAGTACAGATTCGGTACTTTTTTTCACTGAGCCTTTGACACCCATGCGAACTGTACGAAGCAATAGCAGTGACTACACACGCAACGTGCCAGAGTTCAAGAACAAATCAGGATGTTACGTAATCACTTTTACTGCGCATGCGTAAACTGTGATAAGGTTAAAAAAACGAAACGATAATAAAAATGACTTTACTCTTTCAATTTAATAGATACGTTCCTTCTGTTGAAAAACTTATTGTGAGGCCACAATTAATTAATTATTAATTCTTAATTACATTAAATTATTTTTAATTTTTCTCTTATAAATGTTAGCAGAAATTTTAAATAGACGTTACCATTCTATCAATTTTTTTTTTTTTTTTTAAGAAATTACTGTTTAAGATGCACAACATCTCTCGGAGTTGATCACAATAGCCAACTAAGATTGTAATCCGGGTGGAGTCTAAAAAAAAAAGTTTTGCATTCTCGGTCTTATTTTCGAAGTGATTTTGAATGAGAATAATAATGTAATCCGATTTAACGCAAAGATGCATAATTTAGTTAGCGAGTACAATAAGTATAATGTTAGAGCGGCTACTTTGCAAATGTTTCATTATTTTATGTTCTTTTTGCTTTCTTTGTGTTGGGATTAGATTGGCTCTTTGTTGTGTGGAGAATTCTGAAACTCAGTGGCTGAGGTTTTCTGCTGTTGGCAAGTGGTGGTGACTTCCTTTGACAGTTAAGTGAGCAGCCCGATATCTGTAACTGGATTTCTTGAAATATTATTATTTGCTATTGGAATTATATGTTATGTGTATAATTTCAGCAATTATATTGGTAACAAAGAAGCGAAATACATTTGAGGAGACATATCAGGCAGAGCCAGATGTATTTACAGTAGTGGACAAAAAAGAAGTGTCAACTAACAAAAGTCAATAATTGTTTATTAAAAAAAGCTATGCCTAACGAAATTTAGTAAATATTTATTCACATCATATATTGTGCTGGTACAATACAGTATTGTATTATACTGAATTATGACCACCTACGTAATATTTCGTAGGTCCTCCTTTTGCCCTCAGTACAGCAGCTATCTGACGTGGCATTTTTCATCAAGATGTCGAAAGCATTCGGGAGGTATGGACAACCAAGCTGTGCGTAATGCGATCAGCAATGCACGTATGGAGGTGATTGGTGTATCCAGACGCCTCATATGCCTTTCCATAGTGTCCCACAAGTGCTCTATGGGATTGATATCGGGGGAAGTTCGGAGGCTAATCGATATGCTGGAAGTCAGAACTGTGTGTTCCTCAAACCATTCCTGCACAGTGCCCGATGGCTCGGCGCATTGTCCTCTTGGAAGACACCATCGCCATTCGTGAAAAAAAGTGTAATTTAGCGGGGTATACACGGTCAACAAGCAGTTGACGATAGCCGAGACCAGTTATACGTTGTTCCACATACACCAGGGGGTCCAAGTTCCTGCCAGTGAAACATGCCCCACATCATACAACCGCCTCCACCGGCCTGCACTTTTGATACCATGAGTGATGAATCAAGAGCCTCATGTTGTTGACGCCAAATCCGTACACGACCAACCACGGTGTGGAATAAATAACGTGACTCATCCGACCAGCACACCTTCTTCCAGTCTTCTAACGTCCAACTTGCATTCTCCTTGCACCAGGCGAGTCTTTTTACGCCGATGAACCTTGGTTAGGAGAGGGTACCGTAGGGGTCGTCTGCTGGTATAGCCAGATATTGTTCCGGGTTGGCCCATGTTGTTTGGGTAGTCAACTCTTGAGCAGTGCTGCGCCTGTTGGACTGTACGAGTCGTCGGACCCGGCGCTCACCTTTAACATCAAACTTTCGCTGACCTTTGCAGTTTTGCAGTCGGGTCGTTGTTTAACCATTTTGACGCCAGTCCTGGTACACTTTAACTACTGCGGCTCTCGAACCCTCTACCAGTTCAGCCGTTTGGGAAATCGAGACACCAGCTCATCGAGCACCCACAATCTGTCCTTTATCAAAGTCCAATAAATCCTTCCTTTTACCCATCACGCTCGGAATTTTACTACCTACTGAACCACTGACACCTTATCTATGCTATGTAGGTCGAGTAACTCCGCACTCTCGTACTTCACGTGGTCAGCGGGTCGCTTTCAGTTTTCAGAGGGTGGTCATAATTCAGTGATCACTCAGTGTGAATTTAAATGTTAATAGGTGACACAAAAGTTTAGAAAATTGTTGCAATATGAAACCAATTAGATATTGGATTGTTCTATTTTATAATAATAATAAAAAAAAATAGCACTTTGTTTTGCAACTTCCTGTTGCTTTGATAATAGCACTTAGTGCTGGAATTCTGGAAATCAAACCTTTGATGTGATGGACGTTCATTTTATAGTATCGGATAGGTACAAGTGTCTCTATAAATTCCGTTGGTGCGTTCTGATTCTGTTCGTTGGTTTTCCTTTCATATGCTAAGAGTGGTCGTTCGGATTGAGGCCAGCGTGTTAGGAGGCCATTTTGAAAGTTAAATGTCATACTCGCAAACGGAATTTGACCGGAAGATTTCATACTTGTACAATATTGCTAGAAAATTACTGCAACCTGTTGATTTAATAAATAAAATGATAACTTATACTTTAAGCTTATCCTTTTGGCACGGTAATATCGCGCAGTTATTTGCCCTGTGATACATCGGCCGCGATCAATTTTCTTTCATACAATGCGCAAAAAGGAGAGTTTGATTCCCCTTAGATGGAGGCACATTTATAATCATTTTTATACAGTGGTCTTAGGGTAAGGATTGAAGGCTTTCCGCTCCAGCCACAAGCCTATATGGCTTGTGGCTGGAGCGTTAATGGAAAGGGAGGGTTCAAGGCCCTAAGCTCCCACTGGCCAGGAATTGGGAGGTGGTGGTACACAAAATTGGAGTCCGGAGTCAGTTGGCACGATGAAGATCTATTAGCCAAGATCCCTGCTGGCTCTCGACTTCCCTACTCTTAGTCATAACTGTCTTTTGCTAACTTTGTAGTCCACCCACCTTTTAAGCTTTTCTTCATTTGTTCTTCCTAATAGCAAAGACCTTGTAAAAGACCTTGCAAAGATCTTGTCTTGTTCATTAGAGGACAAATGCTTTCTTAGCCGTCTGTTTACATTGTGTGTTAAGTTCCATATTCGATTGAATTAGAACACCATAACACCCCCTAAGTCTTTTTTGTCTTGAATCACTTCTGGATCCTCTCCTGCTCCTAGTTTATACATCAATTTAAACTGTAGATTCATTTCTAATTTTTTACATTATTTATTTTCTCATTTTTAACATTATTTATTTTCTCATTTTTCTTTCTCTTTGTTTTCTTTTAAAAAAAGTGTTACAAGGAAGTAACACTTTTTAAAAGATAGAAAAAGAGACTCAACTGATATTTGGTAACTATTAAAATTAAAGAATAACTTATGCGCGCCAACTTGAAGAATAGATTCCAATTTTTATAAAACCTCCCACTGATAGAGAACTTGAATCGCAAACAGAATGATAAACACTAATTATGGAGAACTCTATCTTAACTAAAAGTTTATTTGAAATGACTGAATCCCATTTGTAATAAGTATGCTATCATTCAAGATAATCTACTGAGTTGTCTAACTTGTTTATGTCCTGTACGATGTCCAATATTGCACTAACTTCCTGCGTCCTATCTAACGGTTTTCTACTCGCCCGTGTAGTCAACGCCAAACTGATAAGGGAATAGCAGTCCAATTGACTGCTTTATCTAGTGAACCCTGTCATTATCATCGCTGTTCAAGAGAAATAGTTCAGTATCTCCAAGACAATCGCGCTAATTTTCTCTATCACTTAGCTTAACAACCTTTCTGGTGTCACTGAATATAGTGACATTTCTCTTAAAAGAGAGAATGCAGCAGTGTGATAATTACTATCACACGAACGGGTGAGAGTAGGAGGAGTAAATATGCACAATGGATACTGATTTTCTCCTCTGGTAATTGGGACCGTTCTATAATAACGAGAAATTGAACGAGTTCATCACTAACACGCATTTTAGAGTATCAGTACGAGACACGTGATGTTAACTATGTATTTCGAAATTATTTGCAATTCCGCTTTTTAATCGTCAAAATATTAATTAATAATATTAGCTCCTAGCTTTAGAATAATAGCCCTTGTCATTAATAATGCGATTCTTAGAGATCAGAACAGTTTCCTAGTGGTAATGAATTATTATTATTATCTGAGAGTCCAAAGTAATTGTACTAGAAAAAAAAGAGAAGGAAAGAGAGCAATATTTTCAGATCAGCAAGAAGGGTTTATTCAAATCGATAAATTTTCCAACATGATAAACAAAAAATATGTGTACGCTTATTGCTTTGGTTTCCTTCTATAAACAAGCTTTTATATTATTCATTATTCCTATAAACAAGCTTTTGTATTATCGTTATTCCTATAAAGAAGCTTTTGTAATATTCCTTATTACTATAAAAGTTTTTATATTATTCCTTATTGCCATGAACAAGCTTGTGTAATATTTCTTATTCCTATAAACAAGCTTTTATATTATTCCTTATTCCTATAAACAAGCTTCTGTATACAGAAGATTTTTTTTCCTATAAGGAAAAAAAATCTTCTGTATTATTCCTTATTCCTATAAAGAAGCTTTCATAATATTTCTTATTCCTATAAACAAGCTTTTATATTATTCCTTATTCCTATAAACAAGCTTCTGTATTATTATTTATTCCTATAAGGAAAAAAAAATCTTCTGTATTATTCCTTATTCCTATAAAGAAGCTTTCATAATATTTCTTATTCCTATAAACAAGCTTTTATATTATTCCTTATTCCTATGAACAAACTTCTGTATTATTCCTTATTCCTATAAAGAAGCTTCTATATTATTCCTTATTCCTATAAACAAGCTTTTATATTATTCCTTTTTATATCATTCATTATTCCTATAAACAAGCTTCGGTATTATTCTTTTTTATATTATTCCTATGAACAAGCTTCTGTATTATTCCTTATTCCTATAAACAAGCTTCTGTATTATTCTTTTTTATATTATTCCTATGAACAAGAGTCTGTATTATTCCTTATTCACATAAGCAAGCTTTTATATTATTCCTTATTCCTATAAACAAGCTTTTATATTATTACATATTCCTATAAACGAGCTTCTGTATTATTATTTATTCCTATAAAGAAGCTTCTGTATTATTCCTTATTCCTATGAAGAAGCTTGTGTAATATTTCTTATTCCTATAAACAAGCTTTTGTATTATTATTTATTCCTATAAAGAAGCTTCTATATTATTCCTTATTCCTATAAAGAAGCTTCTGTATTATTCTTTATTCCTATAAAGAAGCTTGTGTAATATTCCTTATTCCTATAAACAAGCTTTTATATAATTCCTTATTCCTATGAACGCGCTTTTATATCTAGGTATACTGTGCTAGTAGTTTAATTCAAACTTAAGACTTCATAGAAAATTAATTTTCATAAATCCTGCTTTGTAGCGTAAAAGCCATTTTGATATTGGCACGTGCTAACATTCGAATATACAAAAAGAGTTTTTCGAAATGATATTAGTTAAAATGATCTCAGAACTCGGTATTATATCACACCGAATATATAGATTTATATGAAAATAATTTAATATGATAAAGATATATATATATATATATATAAAAACAAATCGACCTTGTGTAATTTACGCTAAATTTCAAAACCAATGTAACTTTTTAAGAAAGAATACTCAGTTCCTTTAATAAATCATATTCTAGATGTCTAAGCAATAATTATAATAAACTTTTATTACAAAGCAAAATTTATGCACCTTTTTAAATCTGATATCAAATCAGAGTTACATATTTTCTGCTAACAGGATGAGCTTGTTTTTTTTTTTTTAATTTTACGAAGCCAGTGCGACAGTGAGCCATTTATAACGCTTTTTTATTCTTTACAAAATGGAAACACCCCTTCCAAACATTAAAATTGTTTAATTCAAATACGTGACATGGCATTCCACTTAGATATCCCAAATATAATAGTAAGATGCACTTTTGCTTGATAACAACGTTAATAAAAACATTTGAACTCCAAAACTGTTACTTTAAAAATATTGGAAAACAACGCATTGTTGGTAAAACTCAAATGTACAGTGTGACACAAAATAAAATCGCAAATAACAATATTCTATTCGCCACATACCTTTCAGTGGAATTCTTCAACAGAAATAAAAATAACCTTTACAGTGTTCAGTAAAATCAGTCCGTTCTTGTAGGCTGCAGAGCGAAGCCAAGTGCGTTCCTCACCGTACAAGAGCCAAACACCGACTGACGTGGAAGCAGCGGTCGACGGCAGAAGAGTTGCCGTACATCTCTCCAACTCTCTTTCACTCGCGTACATACTTCTCCGTTTGTCTCTCGTATTATCTTTCTGCTTGTCTGTCTCCATTTTCCTCTTCGCGTCTTTCATTCATTTCCAAGCAGGTGACCCAACCAATAAGAGGCTGGAAATAATCCCTTTTTGTAGCAACAGATGCCAAACACGTGGTTTGGTTTATATCGGCGCAGGACTTTGTTATTGAACGTGCTGCCAATTATAAACGCGACTTCTGTTAGGGTTATTCGAGGGACGCACGAAGCTTTAATAGCCAGCCTTGGATTCATTGTAATTGAGGTCAAGATGAATCCTTATTTTGTTTGTAGCAGCGTTGTTTTTTTTTTTTTTTTTGAATTTCAGCTTTGCCTCATTCTTCGACTCTGTTGTTTTGTTCCTAGGATGGTGCGCGTTGCTCAGTAGGCAGAATGATTGATAGACTGACTTAGTTTTGTAATTCATGGGAAGAAAAACGGATACGTCTCGAAAGTGGACAGAGACTAAGAAACTAAAATGAAAGAATAGGAGTAAAAGAGAAAACCGCGTACGAAGATATATTGGTTTTGTCCCAAACAGAAAATGAAATAAATAGTAGGTCTCTTTTAGAATTTTATTGCAAATGATTTATTGTTGGAGTTTTACAGTTAAAACTGGAGAGAATAAAAGTATAGCATTTAAAACGTGCTGTTTTAGACTCATATATCCATAGCTTTTAAATACTGGGAAATGAAAGATAATTATATCGATAGAGGCAGCAGTAGGAGCTCGATGGCGTTTTATAGTGATGTCCAGCGTGATTGACACCCGATGTCATTTTTGTGCTTCCATTAGTGGTACCATGGTAACCAGATATCTCACCTTATTCGAAGTCTGATATTTCGTTTATTCGATCGCAGTACCTTTATTTTTTCTGGCGGATTTCAGGATAGCATGCACTTTAGCAACACGCTGAGGTGTTGCACGAGTATGCACTCGTAATTTAGAAATTTCTGAATAAGACGAAAAGAGAATCACTAAACCATATAACAGATACAGTAAAATCCTGCCGCAGTTAAGGCTGATCTTAAAAAGATGCGATTTATTTTATTTTATTTTTAATAGAGTATTTAGTAGCTTAGTACATAAGAGCAGAAGCGCACCATGCCAGGTCCAACCTTTAACTGTAACAGGAATTTAACGCACATTGAGTTGACTTTGCATTAGCAACACTTCCTAATGTAGGAATGGACTGATCTGTGATGCTGGTGAAGTCACAAAGTTGGGAACGGTATAAGATTGTGGATAAGATTGTGGTTAGTATGCATGGAAATCAGTTTATAAGTGTCTGTGTCGAGACCTTTCCAACTTCGAACGTGGAATACTTGTGGGGCAAGACGCGCAGGTGCTAGTATCTCGACAATAGTCAAAATGGTTATGTCCTCCTGTTCTGTGGTGTCACGTGTCTAAATTTCCTGGCCCAACAACGGTCGAACAATAAAAGTTCGTATAAGCGATGGTAGTCAACCACTTTCACGGGTACTCATGCTCACTGCGAGACACAAGGAATCGTGCATTGCAGGGACACGTCAGCGCCAACTAGATCACTGACATTTGGAATCTGGCGCATGGTCTGATGAATCCCCTTTCCAATTCTTTTATGCTGATGGGTGTGTCCGCATTTGGAGAAAAGGACATGTCAACTGGATACACTATTGTTGTTCGGAACGCTGGAGGCGGTGGTTTTATGATTTAGGGACTGTTTTTGGCACGATATGAGTCCTGGGATCACTGTTAATCAAAGGCTTAGTACGAACTCCTACCTTTCTGTTGTCGCTGACCATGTTCGCTGCTTCATGATGACAGTGTAGTCACACAACTCTGGAGTTTATCACCAAGACAACACGCCATACCGCTAGGGCCAGCAGGTTACTAACTGGTTTCAGGAACACGACAATGAATTCTCCGTCTTCCTATGGCCGCCCAAGTCAACCAATCTCAACCCAATTGAGAATGTTTGGGACTTAGTAGAAAACGACATTCGATACTATGACCATCCTGACAATGTGCAATTATTACTGGTCGTATTGTGCAACTCATGGGTAGCACTGCCACAGGACGCCCTGCAATACCTTGCACACTCAATACCAAGACGTGTATAGACTGTATTCTTTCTCATCAGTCTCAGTGATATTAACACATTTATCTCTGTAGTAAAGGTTATTGAATACTGAGTTATTAAAGGTTTTCTTTTGAATATTGAGTGATTTGCATGATTTAACGGAGCAACGTTAGCAAAGTCAAATTCAGAACCCTGAACACCGGTTCTCTTTCGGATTAATTGAAAATTGATTTTCATGCACATCTTGATATGCAATTGTAACCTGATGAACCTCTTTTGATCACATTATTCCATTGAGATCCTTTCATAAGTACTTAATAAAAAAAAAAGACTAATACATGGGCTGCTAAATATTCATAAGCTGCTGAAAAGTTTGGAAGGAACCTAATGTTATAATATGGAGTTGCTGCAAAAAGTACAGCCATGATTCGATTGATGAGTATGCGATTGTCCCTACAGTGAAGTACCTTTCAATGTCGTCTACGTCATTCACTAGTTCCCTCTCTTAATCTTGATCTAAACTCGCAAATAATGATAAAGAAGGAGTCTTACTCTGACAAGTATCTTCATAACGCTACATAGCTACCATAAGAATCATCGTCACTCTGTGAACACATTGTGCTACTTGAAAGCCTGGAACCGACGCGGCGTGACGAGTGGAACACAGCAGGACATTTCCCGCCCTCCCTCCTTCTGGCGCTACGTTCATCAAGATCACTGGAAGAGTGCCAATGTTGCGGTCAACAAAGGAATGGGTGTCCTAAAAGACTTGTAGTGGATATTGAATGTAAACATGACCGGTGCAAGTGATGGAGTTATTGTTGTATTTTCTATTGCGCGTTGTATCTTCTATTGATTTTCCTCTGTGTCTTTCAGTTTGCCTTCTGTTGATTTGGGGTGGATTGTAGTCTCAGCCTAAATGTCATCTCTACGCTTAGAACTTATTCTTTATTCAAATTCAGTTCTATTTTATCCAGGAAACTATTCCTGTGCTGCTTCGACGAAAGCAAAGGTTGAGAAATCCTTTCCTCTTTTGATGCTTGAGTTGTTTGTATTCTAAATCGTTCATTATTTTAATATTTCAATATTTTTACCCCATTTTTATGGCGTGTATAATCAGGAATGATTTATAGACCAGCAGTGGCTCGTAGCATCGAGAGTACACCATGATTTGGAAAGAATATAGAAATTTCGTTTTTTATCCATTCTTTCCACCGTGTGTACAACAAAAGTATAAAGCATATAGGTGGGGGTGGCCGTTAATTAGACACTTGTTTTTTATCTAGAAGCGTGTATTGGAGATGCTAGCTCACGATGGCGTTATAAATTCCAGAAATCCAAGAAAGGTTGTATATCGGATTTGTAACTTTTTAAGATGATAAAGCTTACGAGGCCATTTTACGAGTTCTGTGTCCATCATAGTGTATGCCATGTCGGAGATGAACGTTTAAGTGCCGATTGAGAAATCTGAGAGAAACTTGGAGAGAAACTTGACCATTCAACCTCAAGGGAAAAAAGATCAATCACATAGAAGAAACTTACAGAAATCTGATGACATAAGCGATCGAAGGCTTTTGAAATATCAAAAGTACTTACGTCAGTCTCTCTTTGAATTTTTTCAAGGCATTTCCAGGGATAGGTAGGTAGATGAATTAGATGATTCCCTAGCGATCAATAACCGCGGAATCCGTACTGGCGATCATTAATTAGGTTTGAAAACATCAATATAAGTTTACGAGCTCGTTCTTAATGGACTTCTCCATCCCTGTAGAATGAGTTGAAGGACAAGTGGCGATAATTGAATGATAGATTCGTCCCCATTATCTGAAATAAGTTGGACAGATAAATTTTCATGCTTCAGGAAAAATGGTAGTTGAAGGATGAAACAAAGATTGAATAGAATATTATATTCTGGAAAATAGACTTTGAGAGCAAATGAATAAAAATTATCTACAGTAGACCAAATTACTCCTAGGTGTCGATATTTTAGGCTGGAACTTGTCAAGGTCACTTTTAGGCTGGAACTTTTTCCGAAATTCTTCGGCAGAGTTGTATGACCATACCATTAACTTCAGGACCTCTAAATCGAATTTTGTGCCATTGTGTTATACACTGTGACAATCTTCATAGCAACTTAAAAACCCCTTTCCCACCTTTTAGGGCTTATGGCTCTAGTGAAGCAAATATATATAAAATCATTGAAAGAATATTACGTACCTGAGATGATTATTAGCTTAATACTTACTCTTGAAAGTTAGAGTATACAGTTATGCGGATCACAGCGTAGGTCCCTGTTTGATCTTTGATCGCTTTAATTAGTAATTTAATCCATAGTCATGTTTAATTAATTTCACCCAAGTCATGTTTCCCCTCGAGAATCCTCTGAAGAATTTATTCACGGACTTGTAACTTGCTGAAGTCTATTAGGTATGGAAAGCTATTTCCAGATTAATTAGTTATTTCAGAGCTCTAGATAATCCTTGTAAACAAAGGTATTGTCTAATACTTGACGGGGTCCTTGTTATTATTAGAAACATTATGCTCTTGATCAATTTACAGTTGTGTCAACAGGAGACATGTCATATAAGCGTGTTCCTGGATTATATTGAATAATTCGGAAGTTTTGGTACCAAAACAGATATATAATAAATATTGGGTTGAGTTGCCCGTTATGAATTTGAAAGTACACTCGTTCTTCCTTAAGTTGGTTTAGAATTACTTTTGATGCATGCAGTTTATCACAATATTTTCACAACGACAGTCCATTCAAGAATATACAAGGTGTCATAAAGTCCATACTCGTAGGTAAAATATAAATTACATTTCAATCACGTTAATTATTACAATGTGCTCATTGTACGTTCATACGTAGCTCTATCCGATTTGGTAGATTGGTGATTGTTTAGTGCAGTTTCTTCACCTGCGTTTTTATAGAAAAAGATCGTCAACATAGAGTTCTAAAATTTGTTTGAGCATATGTAATTTTCAACTGTAATATTTCCCTCAAAAAAATAAGGATCCACCAGTTTGCAATCATGGATGGCGCACAAAACTACAATCATAAGATTAGTTTGTGAGTGGCCTTCGACCATCCAGTTGGGGTGGTATCATTCCAATATGGACAATCATGCCGATTAACAAAACCATTCAAGTAAAAGCAGGCCTCATTACTGAATATAATATCTGATAGCAAAGTGGAGTGCTCACTTAAGATGTGCAATATCCACTCACACAATTCCACCTGTCCCTCGATGTCATCTCTATGTAATTCCTGAAGCAATTATACTTTGTAATGATGGAATTTGTTTTGTTTAGTCCTTTCAGCAGACATTCGGCTAATACCAACTTCCTGCCCAAGCTTCTTCAAAGACCTTTGATTCTCCTGTTAATAGTTTCAAGAGTAATAGCAGAGTTTTCATCGCATGTGAATGTCCAAGGAGGACCATCAGGTGATTTGTCAAAAACACTACCAGTGGTCTTTAAACGTTCAAGAAGTTTCCCATCGAATCATTGATAGGGTTTGTTTTTTCAGGATGCCTTTGGTGAAATATCTCGCACGCTTCCTTCTGGTTCTTGCCCATTACATGCAAGAATACCTTCTTCTCCTGCGGTGAATAGTCACTCATTTTTAAATTTTTATAAAATTTAATGTATATAATATATTATACTCTATGAGTATGGACTTTTGTGAAGCCCTGTATTTTGGCCAGCTAAATTAAGCATAAGGATTAAATCGTTAGCATCTGTATAGTACTCAACTTACCGACAATAACCCCTAGTGGGTAGAACACTTAGTAGAATCACCGTCATCCACCTGTTGGAAAAGACCTGAGTTGGAGTCCCGTCGATGACGTGAGGAATTTTTACAGGCCTCTTGTTAGAAATGAGTTATTAATTAACCTAACTGCTCTTTTTAATGGAATCTAGTAGCTTGAAAGAGGTTTTGTGGCACTGCTGTATATGTGAGAACAACATTTTATGGTAGGGCGGATTTGCGATTTGTACGGAGTAAACAGCTAGTGAGAAGAAAAGTAACACCGAGAGCGAAAGAGAAAATCAGTTTTTTAGATGCAGAGGAAGCAATATTTGTAATGTGTTTATGCCAGGAGTGATTGGAAGTCAGGAATGAAATATAGGATGAAAAGTCGCGAGTTAGGGTTGAATGTGAAAGTGTCTGCAATTCTGCCCAGACACGATAGGAGGGAGTATATGATGAGAGCCCTGTCGATCAATTCGGCCCTGGAAAGATTGTGCAAGGCTCAAGGGGTAGAATATTTTTCAGCGTGGTTTGTGCTTGTTGACAGGAGAGACTGCTTTTGCAGGGATGGGATACACTTAAATAGAAAGGGTGCAATAATATTTGCTGATGCTATCGAGGCAGTGTTAGGTGGGTCGGAAAACTCTAGCGTGGGGGGATACACAGGCTAAAAGGTTAACAGTGGCCGCCGGCAGAGGCGAAAGTGATTCTTGCACTTCTTCTATTGGAATGGGCAGCAGACTGGAAAGCAAGATAATGGAGATTTCCAGAACTGCTGGGAGTCATAGTGGAACAAGTAAATACATGGGCTGTGTTAGGGTAGCTAGGAGCAGGAACAGGTGCATGTATACTTGCATGTACACCAATGCTAAGATGTAACTACCATCAAGGCTAAAGGGAAGGGCTTTTGCTTTCGTAACAGAGGTCTCAGACAGTTTTTAAATTCTGTACAGTGGGATCAACTGATGATGTTACCAACGGTGAATTCTAAATGGGAAGCCTTCAGGGACTTAATTTTGGAGGCTATTAGGCTTTTCATTCCAACTAAGAAATACTGTTCACGGTTTAGGCCTAAATGGATGCCAGATGACTTAATGAGGCTAGTGGCAGAGAAGAAGAATGTATGGGATGCATATAAAATATTAGGCGACACAGAAGCCTATGGCAGGTATAAACTAGTCTGTAATCAAGTTTCAAAGGAGGTTAGGCAGGCGATGACTAAGGAAGGTTAGGCAGGCGATGCAAATAAAAACAGCAAATAGTTCTTTACTTATGTGAACTCTAGAAGGAAAGGGATGAATCAGATTGGACTATTTAACATACATGGGTTGACTATTGATGGTCATGCTCAGGTAGCTGATAAACTGAAGGAGTTATATTAAAGGAAGCAGCAAAGGAAGTAAGCAGGGCCTTGGCCATAATTATGAGAGCTTCCTTGGACTCAGGGGAGGTCCCCATGGATTGGAGGTGTGCAAATCTATCACCAATTCACAAAGGAGGTTCAAAAGGTGACACAAGTAATTACAGACTTGTTAGTTTAACTTGTGTTCCGGGGAAAAAATGGAATCACTGGTTAAAGAAGCATTGCAGGATCATCTAGACAAGACTTCAGTAATAGTTAAGACGCAGCATGAGTTTGTCAAAGAGAGATTTTGTTTGACCAATTTGATTAGTTACTATAATGTGGTCACAAAGGGACTGAATGCCAAAAATAATTTTGATATCATATACTTGGATTTCAGGAAAACTTTTGATACTGTTGTTCATGGAAGACTGCTCTACAAATTGGAGAGGTATGACATTAAGGGTAAGCTGCTACAATGGATAAAGGGATGGTTGAGTGGGAGACAACCGAGAGTGGTAATCAATGGGCACTACTCCTCCTGGACAAATGTTACTGGTGGAGTTCCCCAGGGTTCGGTGTTCAGCCCATTGTTGTTTTGCATATTTATCGATGATATTGATGAAGGTATATCAGGTTTAATGTCCAAGTTTGCAGATGATACAAAGGTTGGCAGGGTTATTAACGACAGTAATGACAGTATGCTACTCTGACTGGATCTAGATAAGTTGGGAAAATGGGCTGAGAAGGGGAAACAGGAGTTTAACATTGACAAATGCAAAGTACTGCATATGGGTGGCAATAACCGAAGACAAACGTACCAACTGGGTGGTATTACACTCAGGGAAGTGGAATGTGAAAAAGCCCTGGGGATAATTGTGCAGCCAAATATGAAGTTCCCTGAACCGTGCAGACGGGCTGCCAGGAAAGGTCATGGAGTCTTGTCAATGATATATAGGAATTTTGGTAGCAGGGATAGGGAGGTGATAATCCCGTTATACAAGGCAGTGGTCAGGTCACACTTAGAGTACTGTGTACAGGTCTGGGGGCCTCATTTTAGGAAAGATGTAGAGTTGCTAGAACGAGTACATAGAAGGGCAACAAGATTGGTGAGGGGAACAAAGGAGTGCTCTTACCAAGAAAGGCTTAAGTTCTGCAAATTGTAGCGCCTGGAGAGGAGGCAACTGCGAGGTGATCTGATTGAGGTGTATAAGGCCTTGAATGGGTTAAGCAAGCTGAATGCTGATTGGATTCTTCCTCTTGCTCAGATTAAGAACCTGAGGGGGCACAGTTTCAAATTGAGGAAAGATAGTTGTAGAATTGATGTGCGGAAATTTGCCTTTAGCCAGCGGGTAGTTGATTGGTGGAACAGGCTTCCATCTTTTGTTGTGGAAGCTAATAGCCTAAATAAATTTAAGGCTGAGCTGGACAGGCATTTGGAACGAATGGAGGGATGAAATCGGATGTTTTTTTTTTTTTTTGCTGATGCTGCATAAGCTTGATTTCTTGCATCGTATGCCTCTACTAATGCTAATGATCTTGCCTAGAAATCAAAGTACCATCGAAGATAAGCATAGGAGCAGAAGAATCATTTTTTATGAGATATAAGACTGGACTGAGCTTTACAAGGATTGAAATCAACTATGTTATCTTTGTTTCACTGAAGAAATATCTGAAGATCAGAATTTACGGAATTTTTAGTGGATTTTCGAGACTTTGAAGCTGTGTTTACAGGGCAAGGTTTCTCAAACCGGAAAGAGGAATGCAATGTGCTGTCATCAGTAAAACTAAGGATAGGATTTCCAGTAAATGAAAGGTCATTAGCATACAAGGAGGAAAAGAGTGGAGTCAAAAACTGAACCTTGGGAAATACCAACATTAGTGGAGAAGTTAGAAGACAGAGAGCGGTTTCCATCACCCGCAGTGAGCGGTCACAAAGAAAACTGGATATCGAATTACAAAATGCAGCCATAAAGCCGTAATATGGAAGCGTATTTACAAGCCCTATATGCCAAACACTCTCAAAGGCATTTCAAGAGCAACTGCATGAGTTTCGCCAAACCTTTCCAGTGAAATGTCCATAGATGGCTAATATAAGCCGCCAGTATATTACCAATGGATCGACACTGACAGAATTCATACTGCCGATCATTGGAGAGATGGAAGGTTTCTAGATAGTTTAAGAGTTGGCGGCTAAGTTATTTCTCCATTACTTTAGAATGAGTAGAAGTAAGTGCAATGGGACAATATTTGGATGGGAGGGATATGTCGCTCATATTAGGAACTGACTGGATGTAGAAGATTTCCAAGCAGAAGGGGAAACACTTTTGGAATATGAAAGTTAAAAAAGGCGAACAAACGGGAATAAGTTCAAGAGCAAAGGTTTTAAGAACAAGTGAAGAAATACCAATAGGACCTGGAACTTTCTTAGCATAAAGAGCGTTCAAAATACTTCTTTTGATATCCTTTTGACAGAAGACCACAGGAGGCATTAATGGAATGTAATGGGAATGGTAGGAGATGGTTTATCAAGATCATCAATACATGAGTTAGGAGGAAAGTAGGATGCTAGTAGGTAACTTTATGTTTGGTTGAAGTGGTAACAGAACTGCCTGATTTTGGTAGTGGTGTGAATAGAGATGGGCAAAAGTTGTGAGACATAACTTTGGCAATTGACCAGAATGCTCGACTATCATTTGGACAAAAAGCAAGTTTTCTACTCTTAGCGTGTCCGAAATCTAGTTTGGACTGTTTAATAACTGCTTTACAGTTGTTGCGATCTTTGGTATAGGCAGAAAATGAAGCTGGAGATTTGCATACAGGCCAATTACGATATGCAACATTCTTCTCTTGAACACCCTTAGCACATTTATTGGAAAACTAAGGTTGAGATAAGGGATGAGATTTTAAGGTGGAATGTAGAATAAAGAATTTCTCCCTATAATTTCTGAGACACGATCTGAGCAAACATCGATATTGGGAGATTTCAAACAGTAATCTGACTGAGCAAAAGAAGAAACATATCTCGCAGATCATCCCATTTTGCATTCTGTAATTCCAAACAATACGAGGTTGAGAATGGCCAGGAGAGGATGGCTCCAGTGGAGAAGAGGCCATCACCAAATTGTGATCTGAGGTACCTAGAGGACCGCTCACCTCGAACGTGTACTGAGAATAGTTGTTTGTGAGAAAAAGATCAAGCGTGTTTGTTGCGTGGTTAGGATTGTCTGGTATTCTGGTGTGGTAAATGAACAGTCTGTGCGAGATCATTAGTAATTGCAAAAGCTTCCTGTATCTCGAAGCGGGGTGCGTGTGTGACTAAAAACGGAAGTAGCTGGAGTTATGAACATTAAAATAATCAAGGAAAATTACCTCACCTTTAGGAAAGTTGGACTGAGAAAGTCGAGTTTGACTTTCTTCAAAGAGCTTCAAGTGATTAGTGGAGTTAGGAGAACATAACATAACAGATGAATATAACAGAATATGTTAGAGAGATTTTTAGCCAAAAAGATTGAAAAGAGGAGATTCCAAATTACTAAGTCTCTGACAGGGAATATCAAAGCGGACATATGCACAAGTACCGCCTTTGAATCAAAAGAAATCACAGCAAATCATTTGGACAACTAAGATGAGCAGGAAGTGAATCAACTGATAATTGGGATTTTGTCAGGAAGAGTACATGTGGTTTGGCTGATTGTAGGCGAAAATGGACGTCAATTGAGACTGGAACTGGGAGCATGTATATTTGTGAAATGATCCAGGAAGTTTTTGGGAGGTTTAGATCTTTTCACAGAGAAGTTTGTTCTAATTGTTTGATAATTAATGATATGTTCAGTGATAAGAAAAGGTGGGGGAGAACATGCTGTATGAAGTAATGAAATTCTTGGATATGGCGTTAATATGGCAAGAATGTACCCAGCTCCTTGACATAACGTGTCCTCGACAATGATCTCAGCATACACACTAATCAGACTCCCTCCACTGTACGGTCCGGAAGCCTCCTAAACAGGGATATTCAGGGATATTCATGTGTTGTTGTGGCGGATCCCAGGGTTTCCCCCATAAGCCGCTATTGTACTTCTTGTGTTGAAGCTTATGCCAAAACCGGCCAATTGTATGTAGTGTGTTGGTCGTGTAAGTGTTACGATGTGTTCTGTTGTTATGTTATCGGCCGGTGCCTGGCTCTTAGCAGATAAGAAGCAGTAACACCTGGTCACTACGTCTCACCCCCCATCCCCGCCACGTGGAGGCGGCCAGGATCAATTATCTCCTGCTGGGCAAGCCCAGGGCATAACACCTGAGAGTGCCCGAAAAAGAGAGTGAAGTGGAAAAAGAGGAATACAGAGGGAGAAGTTTGGGATCTGGGGAGGTAAATGGATAGAATAGAGGAGAATCAACAGAGGGACTCTCCAATAGTTAGAAGTGAGAAGAAGTAAAGCAAGAATAAAGTAGGAAGAAGTGGACTAACTTCTCTAACCATGGAGACCTATCTCATGGAAAATCCCATCCTAGGAACTAGGATCAGCAAAACATCTTAATTACAGTTTGCCTAACCCCTTGTAGGCAGAACGTCTTCAGTTGTTGAAGAAATGATTGATTGAAGAAAAAAATGATTGAAGAAATGAAGCCTCCTAAACAGTTAGTAATAGGTTGCGTCCGGTAGATTACCTGCGAACACCGTTTTAGAGCTGTACCCTCGAAATGTAAGGAATATTGGATCTCGCCAAGATGTCCATCATAACCTCAAAAGACATCAATAATACTGTATGATGGAATAGATGCGGGGGGGGGGGGGGTTGCTGGAGCTATGCTCTTGAGACTAAACATGGGTTCACCACTTCAAGCCTCCAATAATCAAAATGGTGGCAATACTAGAAGGTGAATTCATTCACCATCTAGTATTGCCTGGTAACACAGAGGGCTGGCATTCCTCCGTGTGTTATGGGCTGTACATCTCGACCCATGGCATTTTTTTGAAAAAAAAAAAAAGATTTTTTATTGGGGCTATGTGTTACTCTATATATACTCATTCTTTTCTAAAGAACCGATTAATTATAAACTGCTCTGTCCCTGGTGTTAATTAATCTGTTTACTGGTAATTTTAATTACAGATGTGAGATCTGTAATTACAGATCTAGTCTTTCGGGTTATGCGAATAAAGTTATTTGTTATTTTCCTTCTGTGTAATAAATCTGATAGTTGTTAATAACCTCTTTCTGCACAGGATATATAACCTGTTTCTACTTTAAAACAGTTTTTTCCCCCTTTAAGATTGATCCGAAATAGTAAACTGCATGAGTCTACTATTCCGGGTCAAGGGGTTTGCTGCCTTCTGTTTATAAATTGCTTTCTAATAACAGGCCTTGAAGTGAAGTTAGCGAGATTAGAGCTCATTGACTGCTGTCTAAAGCTCATCTACATTTAAACTGACTGGTGCTGAATGAGGAAACCTTGCCTCTGAAACGCTGAACAGTGGAAAATGTTCGAAACCCGTATTGTTGTTGTAGTGGCATCAGCAACTAAGGCCATATTACTCTGTGTATATTGTTTCTAAATTGCGTGTGTCCTGAGGTCGAGTTTCTGTTTGCTGGACGGAAAATCCGAGTTTCCGGGAGAAGAAACCTTGTTGCTGACCTCGCCTAAGACCGACTAACTCAGCCGCGATGTGAAAATGGCCGATAAAAATCGGTGATAATCGATGGTTATAATTGCCACCAGTTCTTTAAATAAATATTGACCTTCAGATCTCTACAATCTAAGTTTCATAAACGTTTAATGTCAGTGCCTGCTGTATGCCTTTTATATAGGTTTTGTCATTGTCACTAATCTTTCCATCGTTTCCATTCGTTGGAAATTTCCATCTTTAATTCCACCGCTCTTTTCTATACCGGTCCGAGACATGCTCAAGGTCATCATCCATTCACCGTCCAGCTCCAAACTCACAGAACTTGGAATTTGGAGCCTCTTCCTCTTGTACCCTTCCACTTCCATTCTTTGGAACTACCTTCCACCTTGTATATTTTTGTAAAATTACCTGCAGAAATATAAGTTTAATGTCAGCAAGTGTCTTATGACTTCTCAATCTTCAACGCATGCGTGGTACTACGTGTACTATAATTTGTACTACCTTTTTTGTGCCAGATTTCATAAAAAGATGTAATGGATATCCTCTACGTATAAACGATCTCTTTTAGACTGGTTTGATCACCTACCAACGTGATTTAGCTGAATGACGAGGTGAAGACAACCGATGGGTATTTATTTAGTAAAGAGTACAAAGAGACTACTCTTGATTTGCTCTAAATCGTATTCAGTTATAAAAGTAGTAGTTTATTACCTTGCATTGGCAATTTCAATGGGATAATTGATTTAATTATTTAATTAAATTAAATTAATGAAATTATTTAATAATTAAATAATGTTATAATGTTATTAGGAAATACAATTATCAAGTGTGCGTATAAATCTGGCCACTGAGTGATTATTTTTGGCATTATAAACGGTTTTTGAAAATTTCCTCATGTCTGATTTATTCATTCATTTTTCCAACTCAGGATTCAATTCATTTTTTCAACTCTATTCTCAGGAATGACTTTTCTCCACGTGTATTTTCTGAAAAGTATTCAGATATTCAAAAATAGTTGATGAACTGAAGATTAAGGAACCAAAATAAAACTTGTAATCGTGTTCGTTTTATTTGCCCAACTTTCAGCTCATCCACGATCCTAGAGTACCAAAGATTTCTTAACCTTCTTTGCTTTTGTCTTAAAGTGTTCATTCTCTGATTCATATCTTTATCCGAAGAAAGCGTTCTCTTTAAAGAAAGCAAATCTTAAACTTATAGAAATAGCATCCAACTACTTAATTCTTGCATAATGTCCAAAATGCAAACAAATCAAAGTAACAGAATGAAAGCGTTCCTTCAGGGTGCGTTCGATATGAATAATCGAGAACTTTGAAGAACAGATAAACATCTCTTGAAGCAGTTTCTGCTCCGTAAATAAAGCGAATAATACATAAAGGGCATGTCTTTGAAGCAAATCCTCATTCCACCCTGCCTCGAAGGACTTTGGCAGATAAGTTTACTTTCTCCGCACAAACTCTTTCACATCGCCTTTCATCATAACGCAGGGCCGGATATCTACGGCAGCACATCCTCCGACAGACATTACCTATGGCTACACGCGCTTGCCCGGGGAGACTGACAGAATCCTGACGTCCAAATCCTCTTCTAGTTCCGGATAGTAATACCTTTGTTCTGTGGAGAATATCTATCTGCATCGTTAATCCCTTCTTCGATCCTTCTTCCTTCACCCCCCTCTCCTTTTTGCTGTTACAGATGAAGAAAGCTCAAAGAGACACGGACGGATAACTCCGTCTCATGTGGGGGGAAATTCACTTTGTTAGTGTTTCAATTACTGGTCCTGGCGTCTATCTGTGACATTCCGGATGTAAACGAGGCTTAGTTCGTAGCGCGAGGTGTGTGTGTGTGTGTGTGTACGTGATGTACTACGACTCTCTGTGAACCAGAGGCGCCATTATTGTACCAACGTTTAGACTAAGTAGTATCAAGTCTTCAGAGTGAAAGATGACTTTAAAAAGAGGATCTGTAGGCAGCGAGTAGGATTTCATGCTGTTATTTTGTACCACAGAAATAAACTTCTCAAAATGAGATAAATAGGAAAGATCAGTTTTCTGGTGGAGTAGAAAATTGACTGAGTTAAACGATGAAGATCAATAGAATATGATGATGGAAAATGCACGATGCTTTACAGGGACCAGAAAACACGGGGATTAGACTTTATATAAGTTAAAGTTGTTAAGAGGGCATTTCACTTAAGACCTAATATATTTACAGATATGTTTAATCTATGTACTTGAGGAGGGTAGTTCTCCCCAGGTATTGAAACGGCTAGATTACATTTGGTTATAAAAATGGTTGATCGTCTTCCAAATGAACCAGGTTCGTTTCGCTCTTTTGCTTGTATTGACTAAGATTTATGAAAGATTGTGTATCAGTCGGTTGATGATTATGTATGGCGCAAATAACATGGCCCCCGAAAACCAATTTGGATTTAAGAAAGGAAGATCCACGTAGGATGCCATGTATAGGCTTGTGAGACATATGCAAGAGTATGATGGTCGTTCTTGATTTATTTATTGATTTTAAAAGTGCCTTTGGTACGCTTTGGTGGGGAGGCATCTTGGCAAGAATAACACAAGCTGAACTTGTAATAGAAAACTAAACATAAAGATTAGTTTTACTGAGATTAGCCGTTGTGACCTGGGATTGTCTTCAAGACCCTGTGGTTGGCGCCTTTGCCTGGAATTTGGTTCTTGGTGAATTTTTTTGAATATGGACTTTGAAGATTCGGATTTCGTAAAGTTTCGGAAAATCAAAGAGTATTCTAGGGCGGATATCAAAAGTTAACAGAAGAGAAGAGATTGATAGAAGATTTGACTGGTGTTTGGCAGTCAAGGTGGAGGAGATGTGATAAGGGCAAACAAACATTCATATTTTTGCCCAGGGTAGATAGTATAGATTTGAAATAGAAACCCTGGCTGTTTTTTAACCTACTTCAATGAATTTATTGATGAAGTTTTTAAAAGGATTGCTCTTTTAAGAGCAGTTAGAAAGTGGAACCACGCCTCCCAGTGGCAGAGACGGAGAAGTGACTCACTGGGATGTGCGGGTAGTTTAGGCCAATGTCTGTTATCTTTAGTCGAGGCTTAGTGAGTATGCTTCCTTCGCGTTTAGTCCTATTAGATTATGATTTTTGACCTCTCATACTTTATATTATCTAAGTAGCTCCTGAATTATACTGATACAAGTTATTATCCACAGATGGACAGATGTTCAGGTAGGTTGTCGGATTATATCTCTGTAAATATGTATGTATGTTATTTACAATTTATTGTTACATCAGGTTATAAAAACATCGTTAACATCTTGAATGCCAATATTGAAAACCAAAAAGGATGTTGTGCTAACTGTATTGCTCCTTGAAATCTTGATCTCAATGAGTGGACAGCTACCAAAAACTTCGGATTTTCGCCAAAGCGTTTTCATAAAAGTTCGAAATATCAACATCCAGTATTTCGCTTTATTTATTTTGCATTATTTCTTTCACACTATTTCAGCATATTTCACTTTATACCCCCTTGATACACTAAATGATTCCACTCCGTTGGTCAAAGCCAATTTGAATAATCGCATATGCGAACTCTTTTCCATTGTGACTGAAGTATTGCATATTAGACGCTCCGAATAGAGTGAGTATGTTATTCAGGCAACCTTGCGGGAATAGAAGATATATCTTCCCTCATGTCCTTGTTTAAAATTCAGAAAAACGAATGAAGCGAGAAATTAACATTGCTTCCATTTTCGCAAAGAGGGATATTCATTGTATTCAAAATGTAGTGAATATATTACCCAGACAACCGTGCTTGGATAGCTGATACATCCCCCTCCCCCATGCCCTCGTTTAAAATTCGATAAAGAGATGATTATGCAGTGCGAAACGGGAAGCAGTTTATTTTCTGCTTCGTTTATCTTTCCGATTTTTAAACAAGAGCATTGGGGGATATATCTGCTAACCTGCAACGTTTCCTGGGTAACATTATTGTTATTGTAGTAGGATTTTAGGAGCGTCTGGGTCTAAGGCTATATTGCTCCGTGGATATTGTCTGTAAATTGCGTGTGTTCTGTGTCTGTGGTCGATTTGCTGTTTGTTTGCTGGATGAAAAACCATACTACCTTCGCCTGAGACCGACGAACTCAGCCACGTCCTGGGTAACATTTTCACTATATTCCGAATGAAGTGAATAAGATATCCACTTATCTCAGTTTAGGTTTTTTTATGATTTCTGTGTTTCTCTTTCTACACTAGAATTTGTGAAGAAAACTTTCATTAAGAAAAAAGAAATAACTTATTTTGAATTGTTGGTTTGTACAAATCATCTTAAATATCATATCATCTGTATTAAGCCATAACACATTAAGTGATTGAAAATACCCAAGTCGCAAAAGGTCATTAGGAAGAATTTATAATAGCAAAGCATTGAGTTGTATCTAGTTTAACTCTGGAAATTTCTGATGAATTCAAAACCCAAAGTTAGTTCGTAATTTGGAGAAAGTGGTCATAAAGCGAGATCCTTAGTGTTCTGTTTATGGTATAGTCCCAGCAGGGAAGAGCTATGAAAATACATGTAAACAGAAGAATCCAGGCGACAAGCATCATAAATTCCGAACAGTCTAAAGAAATATGGATGAATTACTCTGGGTGAGATATTTTAGATGTCCAGGTCCAATGATAGCAGACATGTTGCTTCGGTTTATCGAGGAAGTGTGATTCAGTGTAGGATGACCTAGTTTCCAAGCGATGCTATCAAGGAACATAGAGACATACTCCCTATAACGATTAAACATCCTTATATTTTGTTTGAAACTCCCCAATGAATTTAAATTCCACAACATTCACCATATCAATTTTCCTAGTTATATCGAAACAGTACGAGCGAGCTTTCTATACACTGACTGGCTTCTTTGTTAGGTGCACCTTTTCTTGAAATTGACCCAGTAACAAAATACAATCCGATGGCTATCCTGTGGTTAGAAACAGTTCTTTGATGCGAGAGGAAGACGACTTGTGCAGGGTAACAGAATCGCAGCAAATGCCACCCTTAAATTGCAATTTACACTGAGTTAGCTTTGCATTAGCAACACTTTGTCGTAGCATCGAATATCCTTTTCCAGTAGATCCAAACATGCTCAATTGGGTTGAGATCGGTGGCAATGGGAGGAAGGAAAATTCATTGCTATGTTTACTGATATTAATTAGCAACCTACCAACCTTGTGGAATGGTGATTTTCCTTGTTTATAGACTCCGAAGTTGTGTGATACGTCGTCATCATGTACGGGTGTATTTGGCTGGCGATGATAGAAAGGTAGGCGTGTCCATCGAGTCATTAATTAACGATAATCCTAGAACCCAGGCATGCCATGAAAACAGTCCCAAAACCATAACACTGCTGTCTCTAGCCTGCCGAACTTCAACAGTGCATCCAGGCGCCATGGCCTCATGTTGCCTTCTCCAAATGCGCACATTTGGAGGTCTTTTTCACCCGGTGTGGGGAAGAGAAATTCTACCAACTCTGCTACCCACGAGACAGGATGTTCGAGCACAAGGATACGTAATTTCACAAGCTTTGAGTGGATTGTGGTTTAAGCCCATTTGGCTTCTAAATATGGTAATTCTTAATTCTTGTATTGCCCGCTTGTCCACACACACATACCCATTGCCCACTTGACTGCTAAATATGGTGTGGTTCTTGTATTCTCCCTCTCTAACTTGGGAACTTCCCTGACTCCTTCCGCTTGCTGCGCTGTTGGTAGTGATGGAAAGAATGAAATCCCTCCCATTCTGTAACAGAAAGTAGGAATGTGGTTGAAAGAACCTGATGAAACTGTATAACCTAAAATGTTACAAGCCATATCTACCCGAATGATATTTTATAATCTATGTAGATTGCTTAATCGGCCTTAATTACAATGGAGGTTCACAGTGAGAGCTGCATTCAACCGAATCCATTCTCTGTTTTCCAGATGTGAAACAGTAAAAATAATTTTAACTAATAGTAACGAGTTAATGTATGCAGTGCGCGTTTAATTTCAGGCACGTTTGATTTTTTATCCAAATGTAAATATAGTTTATTATTTTTTGTCTCTTTTCACTCTTTCACTCTGTGTATAATTATGTGTCTCTTCATAAACGATACCACGTTCACGAGTCTTGCTTAATGATACACGCGAAGCGTGCATGGACTGTGTAATGGTACCACTAAAACTACATTTAATCCACGAATTTCTTTTTTACATAAATTATTTTAAGGACCAACTGTTCAACTACCAAGCTTAGCCAGCACGTAGTTTCTTTACACCAACTACAAATTGATTCTGTTAAAATGTTGATGACCATAGAATGGCTTCGGCAAAACTCGTTCTTAATGTCAAATTACCGAGAACGTTTCTTCAGTATGGCAACTCAAACAGATTGTAAGTTTCCGAATCTTGGAGATATAGTGCATCATGGGAACTGATACTAATCTCTGTTTAAAGCAATATCTGCCCTCTTGGGTAGCACAGTTAATACAGTCACCGTCCTCCCCATAGTGGGTGGAAAAGACACAAGTTTGGATACCATCAACGACGCGAGGAATTTTTAATGGCCTTTTTCACAACTTGGCTGAGTTAGTTGGTCTCTGGCGAGGGTGGTGTGGTTTTTTCTCCCGGAAGGTCGTGTTTTTTAAGGCCTACTTCATTATAACTACATTATAACTTCATTAAATTCAGTGGCCAGATCGTGTACTGTTCATAAATCCACTTAGAAGGCTTGATGATAAGAATATACTCGACAAAGAATGTTCTCAACTGTTTGGGCACTCTACTGGAAACAAAGGTTGCTCACATTTTCCTCCCTAAAGTATATTTGGAATTACACGAGCCGATATAGAGCAATTGACTTTTCAGATTGCTGATGCCAAGGGGATGATCAAAAAGCGGTATTTTGGTGTGTATAAGGAATTTATGGGCTAATTCCATTGCAGCGGCATTATATACCTACAATTTTGGGAGATACCTGCAATTTTCCAGTTGGAGATTTCTTCCGGGGTAAACCACCTTAATTGAAAGGTAAAAACAACAATAAGGGGTTCTCTGTTTCTGTGATGACCAACATGCAATATGAAAAAATCAATTTTAAGGTTATATAACAAATAATGTAATTTAAGATTATCTAAAATATAACAGAAATTTGAATAATTTAAAATTTATATAATGAAACCCTGCAGATAGCGCAGTGGCTAAAATCTTCTACACCATACGATAAAGGAGTGATTTTAATTCTATCAAGATTATCTTGCAGGAATTTGCGGTTTTTTTTTCCTATTTTCTTTCTTTTTTTTCCCTTTTTTTGACATCTTGCCAAACAAGGTTTGAACGTGCCTCCCAAACCTCTCCCGAAAATTGGGCTTTTACATCAGAAAAAAGACCAAAACCGACCGCAAAATATAATGATTATGCTGACGCCTCCTAGGCTTAAACACATCTACTCAACATATTACGAAAAAAAGCAGACAATGTGCTAAAGAACCAGCCCATTCCCTTCCAAAAAAAGCATACACAATATTAATCCATGCATAGCTTTAATTTAATTGCTTTCGAAGTACAAAACCGCCCTCGCTCGATGTATGTTTTCTAATAAGCCTTTGGAACCTAAGTATTAAGAGGATTTTTAACCGGATAAGAAACCCATATGCTTTGAATTATCGCGGAAGTGGAGATTAATATAAAAACTAACCAGTTCTGTAATTATCCTAAACAGATTGAAATCAAAATAATGAAGAATTAAGTGCTCTCAATTGGAACGAAGAACATGATGCGCTCTCTGTTAACGACGCATTTATTAACCTCAAAATAAGCCTTCAAATAATTAATGATAACTGCAGTTCCTCTTTCAGAAGTTGATGTTAATACCCTTAATTAAATTCTTGTATAAAATATAAAACTTAAAAACAAAATATCATGTCTTAATATGTCTATAGTTAATTGTCTATATGGGAGCAAAGTTTCTGCGGTGTTATATTTGATTACGAGAAAGAAACATTAAGAGGGCTGAACAGGTCTCCATTTACTCGGCTGTTCTATATTTCTTGGAGGACATCCACCATAATTTGAAGAGATACAAAATTGCCATTGTCGTAGTCTTGAATTAATTCATTACGGTATTTTTTTCCCGATGAAAATTCACATGCAATTCATACATACGATATGCTAGTGCCACATAGCCTTCAGTAGCCACAAAACAAACAGACCAGCAACAAGACTTCTCAGATGCACCAAAACTTGATGTTTGCTCGTTACTCAAATTGTACGTGCAGCACGAAAACAGTTCGCTCCAGCGAAGAGACGTGCACACACAAGACTCTCTATCTTCCTTTACCATACACAAACTGACCGTATTGCACGTCCCAACTGATCATTTACTCAGCATATCAGTATAGGAATCTGGATTACACCGCAATGCTATCAAGAATCATCTGTGCGATTGAGGCCTCAAGAGACAGGCGCTGGTTCACATATATAAGGGCATCATCTTGCCAATTTCATGTTATGGTGCTGCTATGGGATGCTGAAGACTTACCTTATACAACAATAATCAGAAACCTGAATCTATCCAAAGAAAAATGCTTCTAACAGTATCCAGAGCCTCCTGAACCCTGACCATACCAGCCTTACTAGTCCTGGCTGGTTGGCTGCCTACCCATTTACTAGGAGTTTGTAAAGAGTGGTCTGTTCCGACGGTTAAAGAAAGGCACCCCAGCAGAGATCTTGCGATGAACCATGCTTGATATAAGAGTGTCTGTAAGGTTCTGTGCCAAGAAATCCCATTCTTCCACCAGCTCAGGCCTTAACTCACCAAGTGACCGAGGGGTTGGCTGTCGGTGTGCAATGCGACGACCAAGGGTATCCCGCTCATGTTTGATAGGATTGAGTCTGCTGATCTTGCTGGCTACGACAGTTGTTGGATATCTTCAGCTTCAAGGTATTCCTCCAACACTTGGGCTCAATGTCAGTGGCCTTGTCGCACATGAAAAGAAAATGTCGGCCAACCGTACTCCTGAAGATGTCGCACATAGGGTTCGAGGATCTGATGGAGAAAGTGTGAATGATGTTTTGTCTGAAAATATGACGTTTGAAATTTTGTGCCATAACACCATTGCATCCTCTTTTTAGAATTACCATCAATAACGAGTGGTTTGGCAATATCGGTTTTGCCATAAATTTCGGTTTATGAAGATCTTGTCAAAGAGTTTTTTCTATAAACTGGATTGATGAAACACATTAAGTTGTGTAGTTAATTCTGAGGCACTAGTTTTATGTTTTCGGGCTATAGTCCTTTTATGACTAACGGTCTCTGTCAGTTAGCTTCGATTTTCTACCACAAACTGTCCTATCAGATTTTGGTTTTCAATACGTGCTGAACGCAGACATCACTTTAGATACAGTTGCTCTGAATACATTAAAGAAATCAGCAGTTTCAATCACCGGTGCCCCTGATAAATATTCACCAACAATTTGACATCTTTGAATTAAAATGAAGGAGTGGGTCATTTTCTTTATATGCCTCTTTTATCGATTCTAAATAACCATTGGCTTTTATTGTCTTTCCTTCACAGTACCACTTGCAAGAAACAAATAGAAATCATCACAGTGTGTTCATAAAAAAAGTCATAGCTATTACAAAAACTACTGTTTTCAATTCAGGTGTTTCCATTGTTTTGTCCACCCTGTGTATATGTCGCGAGTAATTCTACGTTTGGAATTTTTTGATTTTTAATACAGTTATGAGGAAAGTTTGAAAAATTCACTTCGAGGGGGTGTTCTTGTGGATTTTTTTGCACCCTAAGGGTGAGTTAGTCGATATATGAAGGGGAATACGCAGTGTTTCATCCAGAAAAAGGATGAAAAACTGTTTTTCATCCAGTAGATCGGCCTACTGATGCCTCATGGCCTTTAGTAGTGTCGGTGCAAATTCAAAAAGAGCATCTTGCTCAGTTACATTATCTTAGCTTATTTTTACTCTTTGGGCATTTTAAATTGTAGCTTGATGGTGATAATCGGCAATAGAAGGTGGGACAGTTTTTTGAGAATGAAAAGTCACCACCTCTGATCTTTCAGTGGGTAGTACCGTTTCTTTAGAGTTTTAGCAGTATACTGACTAAAAGTATAGGAGGAAGATAAGGAGGTACGAGTAGATTAGGGTACAATGGAAAAGAAATAACCTAATGGAGTTCATTTAAAAAATTGGTGATAAACACTTTTTCTTTTTAAAAGATAAATATAGGATGTAGCGGGTTCACTCTGAGGCTCGCGTTTTTTTTTTTTTTTTTGGTAATAAAGTTAATTGCATTAGGGAAGACGCGTTCCCTATCGGTAAACATTGAACAAACTCATTTTAAGGCATTGTATAACGATCTTAAATTCGATGTCATCTTTTGGGTGCACTCATAAATATTAAATTGACTTGTTAATGATTTTCAGTAATCTTTCACTATGTTTTAGGCACATTTCAATTATTTAATAATTCCTCTTTTAACGAAGATAAATTTACCTCACTGTTTTAAATGATTAAGGTAATTATATCGGTAAGCGAATTTATTATTAACTAATGTGATTACAGTTCACGTATTAATAAACTTCAACCATTTTGTCGTTCAGCTGTAGCTGGCTCAGTTCTCTGTCTCTAGCAGGTTGCCAGTTCCCACCACAGGGAGTTAGACATCTATGATACAGCAAATCATTTAAATGACCTAATCACATTAAAAAAAAACATCCAAACCCCTAATCGATATCCCATCCAATATAGTACATCTTGGTAGAACCGGGAGTCAGGAATAGATCATTGGATGGAGGATGCTTTAGCTCCAAGTGAAGAAATTCAATTGTTCGGGTAACTGGGAATACATTCTGTAATCGAGACAGATTGAACAGAATCAGGGTATGTCTATCAGGTGCTAAAACTGACGATGTTGCTGGCCATTTTGTCAGTTCTTAAGGGAACCAAAGATAGTATGGTTAATTATGTGGGAGCTAATGCCTTAAAACAAAAATAAATAAATAAAAATAAAAGCACTGACGGCTTGATCAATGGCATGTAGGGTCATGCTGGAAAAATGCACGTGGATATAATTGGAGACGTGATGGGGGTTGTATATTTTAAAGTCCTGTGGATTTACTGGATACAGGAGGGACTTTGCAAGGCTTATGGTGCGGAGCGGGAAGTTTTTTCCAGCATAGCTTGTTAATAGAACGCATGTTGTAATATGTAAGCATGGAATTCACTTGGTCCGAAAAGTGATGCAGGGATCTTTGCTGATGCCACAGAGGAGGCCTTAAGGATTAGGGACACTGCTAATTTTAGTGGGAAGATAAGAAAGTAAGACAGATTAAGGTTATCGATGACTCTCAAGTAAGATATATATTTAGGTTATTGACGAAAGTTATACTTACACTCTCCTCGAGGGTATTCACACTCTTTTGTTACTTCAGAAATATAAACGCATCGAAAATCCCGATGAATTATACAGGCTAAACTAATTACATGTTGCAAAGAAAGCCTTGGACAAATAACTATGTGAGATGTATTTAGAGAATTTTCAAAAATATGAAACCTCGCCTGTCTACACTGAGTTGACTTTGCAATAGCAACACCTACCTAATATCTTGTGAGGCCACTTTTTCGCCAGTAATATAACCCGCACACGTCTTGGCATTGACTCCGAAATTTCTTGCAGGGTGTCCTGTGGTAGTGCTACCTTTGCGTTGCGCAATGTATCCAGCAATGCCTCCACGTTGTCAGTTGGATGATATAATCGAATTTCTTTTCTAGTGGTCCCAAATATTGGGCTGAGTTGCACTGGGTTGGTTGAAATCAATTGAGTTGGGCGACCATGGGAGGATGAAGAAGTCATTGTCACGTTCCTGAAGTCAGTTAGCAACCTACAAGACCTTGTGTTATTTAGCACGTTTATGAAGGGGTTATAAAGGGGTGTACTTTTTCGGCCCGAAATGTAGGCATTACCGTCGAGTTGTTGATTGGTGGTGATCAGAGGACCCACGGCATACCACGAAAACAGTCCTCAAACTGGCTTCATGGAAGAATTTTGTATTTGCAACAGGGAATAAAGATCCTTGGGGACTTTTATATACACTGTCTAGAGACAAATTACATATTAATAATGTGATCAATACAGTTAAGACAGATAATGGAGAAAGTTGTGATTGGTTGTCAACTGTTAAGAAAATCACTGATGAGTTGTTTGTTTGTGATACTATAGATGATGATACTGATGAGCAAAAGAGAATTAGGTTACAAAACTCTTGTTATGTTGGAGATAATGATATACAATTCTTTACGAAGAGTGAATTACTGATGATATGTTCAAAATTAAATGTAAATAAAACTCCAGGTATGGATTTGATAGAAATTAATTGTATAATTAAGATGATTGAATGTTACCCTGAGATTTTAGTGGTTATGTGCAATAAGTGTTTATTGAAAGGTTGTTTTCCAGGTTTCTGGAAAATAGCCCTTTTAAAACTTTTACATAAACCAGGTAAATCAGTTAGTGATCCAAGAGGCTATAGGCCTATATCACTATTAGCAAATTTAGGCAAGATTTTGGAGAGACTGTTAATGTTAAGTTTAGAGTATTTGTTTGTTAAATTTAAACTGGAATTTCCACGTCAATATGGATTTAGGAAAGGCCTCTCAACTGAAGATGCTATAAATTCTTTGGTTGATTATGGTAAACAATCAGGAAGTAAATATGTACTAACATTATTTGTATACTTTGAAGGTGCTTTTGATAAGGTGTGGTATGAGAGCATTTTATGCTCACTGAGGGGAATAAACTGCCCTCATTTACTGTATTAAACTATAAGAAGTTACTTAAGTGGAAGGAGAATTCAAGTTTGCTCACAACATTTAAAATATGGTAGGGCTATTAATCGGGGCTGTCCACAAGGTTCAGTGCTTGGTCCGGTCTTCTGGAATATGGTACTGAACCAGTGGTTGGAGATAGAGATTCCACATTGTAAATGAGTTGCGTATGCTGATGATTTGGTTATATGGTTGAGGGTAAATCTAGGGTCATATTAGAACAAAAGATGGGAGAGATAATACAAGATTTAAATAAGTGGGTATCTTTAAACAAACTTAAGATTTCGGATACCAAGACAGTAATGATATTGCTAAAAAAGCAATTTGGATTAGGAAGGCCACCTAAATTAAAAATTAATGGGAAAAAAAATTCCTTTAAAATCACAAGTGAAATACTTAAGTCTTTTACTTGATGATAAGCTAACATTTTTTCCGTACCTTAATCTTACTACTAATATAATACCTGATTATATTAGCAGTAAGATTAAGAAATTTACATCGGCAGTTATTAGAGTTACCAAAACTGAATGGGGCCTTGGGAAAAGGGTATTAGGTTTATATTATAAGGCGGTATTTCTGCCTATAGTAGTATACGCAGCATCTGTATGGTTTAGACCTATTAACAACGTTAAGTTTAGACAAAAATTATTATCTTTACAGAGAGTAATGATGTTGACTTCAATTGGAACATGTAAGACCGTGTCAACGAATGTTTTACAGGTTATAGGAGGGATAATTGTTTTATTTTAGGTTAGTAGGTCAACCTTATTGTACATGTTCACCGCCTGAGACGTGGGATCATGTCATGTTTGATTGTCCCATTTATGATGAATATAAGAGGAATTTAATGCTCGCTATACCACACCTTGTCAGAGGGCATGACAGTAAATGCTTAGATAATAAGGATGCTTTTCAGGCCTTTCAAAATTTTGCTAGGTTGGTGTTTAGGAAAAGGATGGCTTTGTCTATAGTCACATGCTGTTCATAAATGCTGTGCACTTTCTTTTTTTTTCTCCCCCTGTCTTGGCATAACCAATACAGGCAGCCTGAGTGCGGGATGAGCTCTTGGGAACTGAAATTCGCAACCGTCCAGTTCTAACAACTGTTGGAAACAGTTAAATTAGCTTGGACCAGCTTCCCTGTGATATACTATTTGACACTTCGTTAAGTCCATTGGCAGATCGGACTGAGCTGCCAATTGTGTTTCTATTTAGTAATAATATTATACTTAAGAAAAGTAATAAATGCTATTTAAAGAATGTCTGTACATTTACCCACATAAATAAAATATATATTTTTACCTCTGGAACATATTTTTCGTGCGATAGATGAGATATGTAAATTGGGCGGTTGATCGGCCCATTGTTCATCGTGGTTCTAACGTAACGTAAATAGGACGAACAACGAGGACTTCGTGTACATAAAAAAGTTTTGAATGATTTCTGAATAAGACGAAAAATTTTGGCAATAAATGAACCCTTCGCACTTCCCCAGGACAAAAAAACTAAAAAGTTATCCTTCTGGATTGTCAGTTTCTTCACCATTCCATAATTGATAATTAATTCCCTTTTGAAACAGAAAGACAAATGAATCTGTTTCTGTTCCCGATGCAAATTTCAGTCCCTATTTTCAACGTCAGATTGCCAGAAGTTTTCACTTGAAAACCGTCCATTAGTCACCTTGCGTATCCCCAATCATATCTGTCATTGGAAAGGTGATAAATCATCATTATGGCGGAATCGAATTCTGAGGAAGTGACCTTTAAAGAAGTCGTCATCGGATATAGAACAGCTTAAATGTATCAACGAATAGATGTGTTACTTAAGGTGTCTGAAACGTTTAATGTGTGTGACGTCAAAGCACCACCGAGAATACGCTAAGTACTCAGTTCGCAACAGAAATCAATGATTTGCACCATCCACTATTGGAAGTTTTTTAACACTTTATTCTGGTTGTCAGCTGGTACACATTTGAGCCCGTATTTTACACATAGGAAAAATTACGAAATATTTAGTGAAATCGGGTTATTTTAATACAAAATGACCCAGCTTAAGATATTTCTGCACTGAACATATTTTGATCCATAAAAATCTTCATGCAGAGATTTAATTAATTTAGTAAATGTATGTTAAATATAAATAACACAATGACATTAATGCTTTCTATATCTAGACAGTTTCATGCAGCCCTCGTGGTTAACACAATTGGTAGAATCGCCATCCTCTCCACACCAGGTGGAAAAGACCTGAGTTCGAGTCCTTTCGATAACGTGAAGAATTTTTAGGTAGCTGAGTTAATCGCTCTCAGGCATGGTTTAACATGGTTTTTCTCCCGGAAACTTGGGTTTTTCATTCAGCAAACAGAAAATCGACCTCAGAACACACACACAGACAATAACAAGGAGCAATATGGCCTTAGTCGCTCATGCTCCTAAAACCCTACTACAACAACAGCAGCATAAAGTTAAAAAAATATTATGTAGAAAAACAGCTTGGGACTCAACTCCCCTCCTCATTGTAGCCAACTGTTTTTCTCCGTAGTATAAACTTCATGTAAGTAAGCTAAAAATCTCGCCAGTTTATTCTGTAAGTACTCAGATACTGCATCTGTACTTTTCTTAAAGAAAGAATTGATTTTCTATTGCCTTATTTATTATTTTCTTTTTTTGTAAAATTCTTATAACGTGAAATTGCATTTACAGCAATCAAATCATCTAAACTAGCATTAAAAGCTTCTTCATTCACACTTTCTCCAAATGTTTGCTATAGACATACTTATAAACTTTATTAGAAAATTTATATTAAATTAATTAATAATTGTAAGAAGCGTATTAAAATATATGAAGTTTTTCTTTAGCTTTTTAACATTTCTTTTTGAAAATGTTTAAATAAATGAAAGAACATTAAGGTCCCACTTAAATGTATAAAAAGTTTGAGAAATTCTCAATAAATAAGCATACAAACTGATTTAACAGAAACATGACCCAGTATGAGCTACCACGAATCGTGGTGTGTGCTTGATAGAGAAATGACAACGAATTAACGATATTACAAATAGTGGGGCAACAAACTGCGAGGATTTCCTATAT